>NC_064617.1:2527500-3777500 GCF_023898315.1 Schistocerca nitens | reverse complement strand
CAGTGACGATGAAACACAGAAATTGCATCGGAATTAAATATAAAAGACACAATGCCGACTTAAGTACAAGAAAACTGAGTCTTCTTAGGGTCTATGTTATGAGCACTTCCTGTGTCACCAGTTTTACGTTCCGATGCACCTCTGCAGGCATACTGTATCCCTTGGACCTTCCCATTGACGATGAAACACAGAAATTGCATCGGAATTAAATATAAGAGACACAATGCCGACTTAAGTACAGAAAGACTGAGTCTTCCTACTGTCTATGTTTTGAGCGTTTCCTGTGTCACCAGTTTTACATTCCAATGCACCTTTGCAGGTTTATTGTATCCCTTGGACTTTCCCGTTGACGACGAAACACAGAAATTGCATCGGAATTAAATATAAGAGACACAATGCCGACTTAGGTACAGGAAGACTGAGTTTTCCTACTGTCTATGTTATGAGCGTTCCCTGTGTCATCAGTTTTACATTTTGATGCACCTCTGCAGGTTTACTGTATCCCTTGGATCTTCCCATTGACGATGAAACACAGAAATTGCATCGGAATTAAATATAAGAGACACAATGATGACTTAAGTACAGGAAGACTGAGTCTTCCTACTGTCTATGTTTTGAGTGTTTCCTGTGTCACCAGCTTTACATTCCGATGCACCTCTGCAGGTTTACTGTATTCCTTGGACCTTCACAGTGACGATGAAACACAGAAATTGCATCGGAATTACATATAAAAGACACAATGCCGACTTAAAAACAAGAAAACTGAGTCTTCTTAGGGTCTATGTTATGAGCGCTTCTTGTGTCACCAGTTTTACATTCCGATGCACCTCTGCAGGCATACTGTATCCCTTGGCATTCACAGTGACGATGAAACACAGAAATTGCATCAAATTAAATATAAGAGACCCAATGCCGACTTCAGTACAAGAACACTGAGTCTTCTTAGGGCCTATGATTTGACCGCTTCCTGTGTCACCAGTTTTATATTCCGATGCACCTCTGCACGTTTACTGTATCCCTTGAACCTTGACAGTGACGATGAAACACAGAAATTGCATCGGAATTAAATATAAGAGACACAATGCCGACTTAAGTACAGGAAGACTGAGTATTCCTACTGTCTATGTTTTGATCGTTTCCTGTGTCACCAGTTTTACATTCCGATGCCCCTCTGCAGTTTTACTGTATCCATTGGACCTTCCCATTGACGATGAAACACAGAAATAACATCGAAATTAAATATAAGAGACACAATGCCGACTTAAGAACAGGAAGGCTGTGTCTTCCTACTGTCTATGTTTTGAGCATTTCCTGTGTCACCAGTTTTACATTCCGATGCACCTCTGCAGGTTTACTGTATCCCTTGGATCTTCCCATCGACGATGAAACACAGAAATTCCATCGGAATTAAATAGAAGAGACACAATGCCGACTTAAGTACTGGTAGATTGAGTCTTCCTACTGCCTATGTTTTGAGCGTTTCCTGTGTCACCAATTTTACATTCCGATGCACCTCTGCAGGTTTACTGTATCCATTGGACCTTCCCATTGACAATGAAACACAGAAATAGCATCGGAATGAAATATAAGAGACACAATAACGACTTAAGAACAGGAAGGCTGAGTCTTCCTACTGTCCATGTTTTGAGCGTTTCCTGTGTCACCAGTTTTACATTCCGATGCACCTCTGCAGGTTTACTGTATCCCTTGCATCTTCCCATTGACGATGAAACACAGAAATTGCATCGGAACTAAATATAAGAGACACAATGCCGACTTAAGTACAGAAACATTGAGTCTTCCTACTGTCTATGTTTGAGCGTTTCCTGGGTCACCAGTTTCACATTCCGATGAACCTCTGCAGGTTTACTGTATCCCTTGGACTTTCACAGTGACGATGAAACACAGATATTGCATCGGAATTAAATATAAGAGACACAATGCCGACTTAAGTACAGGAAGACTGAGTCTTCCTACTGTCTATGTTTTGAGCGTTTCCCTTGTCACCAGTTTCACATTCCGATGCACTTCTGCAAGTATACTGTTTCCCTTCGACCTTCCCATTGACGATGAAGTTCAGAAATTGCATCGGAATTAAATATAAGAGACACCATGCCGACATAAGTAAAGGAAGACTGAGTCTTCCTACTGTCTATGATTTGAGCGTGTCCTGTATCACCAGTTTTACATTCCGATGCACCTCTGCAGGTTTACTGTAGCCCTTGGACCTTCACAGTGACGATGAAACACAGAAATTGCATCGGAATTAAATATAAAAGACACAATGCCGACTTAAGTACAAGAAAACTGAGTCTTCCTACTGTCTATGTTTTGAGCGTTTCCTGTGTCACCAGTTTTACATTCCAATGCACCTTTGCAGGTTTACTGTATCCCTTGGACTTTCCCGTTGACGACGAAACACAGAAATTGCATCGGAATTAAATATAAGAGACACAATGCCGACTTAGGTACAGGAAGACTGAGTTTTCCTACTGTCTATGTTATGAGCGTTCCCTGTGTCATCAGTTTTACATTTTGATGCACCTCTGCAGGTTTACTGTATCCCTTGGATCTTCCCATTGACGATGAAACACAGAAATTGCATCGGAATTAAATATAAGAGACACAGTGATGACTTAAGTACAGGAAGACTGAGTCTTCCTACTGTCTGTGTTTTGAGCGTTCCCTGTGTCACCAGTTTTACATTCCGATGAACTTCTGCAGGTTTACTGTATCCCTTGGACCTTCACAGTGACGATGAAACACAGAAATTGCATCGGAATTATATATAAAAGACACAATGCCGACTTAAGTACAAGAAAACTGAGTCTTCTTAGGGTCTATGTTATGAGCGCTTCCTGTGTCACCAGTTTTACATTCCGATGCAACTCTGCAGGCGTACTGTATCCCTTGGCATTCACAGTGACGATGAAACACAGAAATTGCATCAAATTAAATATAAGAGACCCAATGCCGACTTCAGTACAAGAAAACTGAGTCTTCTTAGGGCCTATGATTTGACCGCTTCCTGTGTCAAAAGTTTTATATTCCGATGTACCTCTGCACGTTTACTGTATCCCTTGAACCTTCACAGTGACGATGAAACACAGAAATTACATCGGAATTAAATATAAGAGACACAATGATGACTTAAGTACAGGAAGACTGAGTCTTCCTACTGTCTATGTTTTGAGCGTTTCCTATGTCACCAGTTTTACATTCCGATGCACCTCTGCAGGTTTACTGTATCCCTTGGACCTTCACAGTCACGATGAAACGCAAAAGTTGCATCGGAATTAAATATAAAAGACACAATGCCGACTTAAGTACAAGAAAACTGAGTCTTCTTAGGGTCTATGTTATGAGCGCTTCCTGTGTCACCAGTTTTACATTCCGATGCACCTCTGCAGGCATACTGTATCCCTTGGACCTTCCCATTGACGAAGAAACACAGAAATTGCATCGGAATTAAATATAAGAGACACAATGCCGACTTAGGTACAGGAAGACTGAGTCTTCCTACTGTCTATGTTATGAGCGTTCCCTGTGTCATCAGTTTTACATTTTGATGCACCTCTGCAGTTTTACTGTATCCATTGGACCTTCCCAATGACGATGAAACACAGAAATAGCATCGAAATTAAATATAAGAGACACAATGATGACTTAAGTACAGGAAGACTGAGTCTTCCTACTGTCTATGTTTTGAGTGTTTCCTGTGTCACCAGTTTTACATTCCGATGCACCTCTGCAGGTTTACTGTATCCCTTGGACCTTCACAGTGACGATGAAACACAGAAATTGCATCGGAATTACGTATAAAAGACACAATGCCGTCTTAAGTACAAGATAACTGAGTCTTCTTAGGGTCTATGTTATGAGCGCTTCCTGTGTCACCAGTTTTACATTCCGATGCACCTCTGCAGGCATACTGTATCCCTTGGCATTCACAGTGACGATGAAACACAGAAATTGCATCAAATTAAATATAAGAGACACAATGCCGACTTCAGTACAAGAAAACTGAGTCTTCTTACGGCCTATGATTTGACCGCTTCCTGTGTCACCAGTTTTATATTCCGATGCACCTCTGCAGGTTTCCTGTATCCCTTGGACCTTCCCATTGACGACGAAACACAGAAATTGCATCGGATTTAAATATAAGAGACACAATGCCGACTTAAGTACAGGAAGACTGAGTATTCCTACTGTCTATGTTTTGATCGTTTCCTGTGTCACCAGTTTTACATTCCGATGCCCTTCTGCAGTTTTACTGTATCCATTGGACCTTCCCATTGACGATGAAACACAGAAATAACATCGAAATTAAATATAAGAGACACAATGCCGACTTAAGAACAGGAAGGCTGTGTCTTCCTACTGTCTATGTTTTGAGCATTTCCTGTGTCACCAGTTTTACATTCCGATGCACCTCTGCAGGTTTACTGTATCCCTTGGATCTTCCCATTGACGATGTAACACAGAAATTCCATCGGAATTAAATAGAAGAGACACAATGCCGACTTAAGTACTGGTAGATTGAGTCTTCCTACTGCCTATGTTTTGAGCGTTTCCTGTGTCACCAATTTTACATTCCGATGCACCTCTGCAGGTTTACTGTATCCATTGGACCTTCCCACTGACGATGAAACACAGAAATAGCATCGGAATGAAATATAAGAGACACAATAACGACTTAAGAACAGGAAGGCTGAGTCTTCCTACTGACTATGTTTTGAGCGTTTCCTGTGTCACCAGTTTTACATTCCGATGCACCTCTGCAGGTTTACTATATCCCTTGCATCATCCCATTGACGATGAAACACAGAAATTGCATCGGCACTAAATATAAGAGACACAATGCCGACTTAAGTACAGAAACATTGAGTCTTCCTACTGTCTATGTTTGAGCGTTTCCTGGGTCACCAGTTTCACATTCCGATGAACCTCTGCAGGTTTACTGTATCCCTTGGACTTTCACAGTGACGATGAAACACAGATATTGCATCGGAATTAAATATAAGAGACACAATGCCGACTTAAGTACAGGAAGACTGAGTCTTCCTACTGTCTATGTTTTGAGCGTTTCCCTTGTCACCAGTTTCACATTCCGATGCACCTCTGCAGGTATACTGTTTCCCTTCGACCTTCCCATTGACGATGAAGCTCAGAAATTGCATCGGAATTAAATATAAGAGACACCATGCCGACATAAGTAAAGGAAGACTGAGTCTTCCTACTGTCTATGATATGAGCGTGTCCTGTATCACCAGTTTTACATTCCGATGCACCTCTGCAGGTTTACTGTAGCCCTTGGACCTTCACAGTGACGATGAAACACAGAAATTGCATCGGAATTAAATATAAAAGACACAATGCCGACTTAAGTACAAGAAAACTGAGTCTTCTTAGGGTCTATGTTTTGAGCGCTTCCTGTGTCACCAGTTTTACATTCCAATGCACCTCTGCAGGCATACTGTATCCCTTGGACCTTCCCATTGACGATGAAACACAGAAATTGTATCGGAATTAAATATAAGAGACACAATGCCGACTTAAGTACAGAAAGACTGAGTCTTCCTACTGTCTATGTTTGAGCGTTTCCTGTGTCACCAGTTTTACATTCCAATGCACCTTTGCAGGTTTACTGTATCCCTTGGACTTTCCCGTTGACGACGAAACACAGAAATTGCATCGGAATTAAATATAAGAGACACAATGCCGACTTAGGTACAGGAAGACTGAGTTTTCCTCCTGTCTATGTTATGAGCGTTCCCTATGTCATCAGTTTTACATTTTGATGCACCTCTGCAGGTTTACTGTATCCCTTGGATCTTTCCATTGACGATGAAACACAGAAATTGCATCGGAATTAAATATAAGAGACACAATGATGACTTAAGTACAGGAAGACTGAGTCTTCCTACTGTCTATGTTTTGAGTGTTTCCTGTGTCACCAGTTTTACATTCCGATGCACCTCTACAGGTTTACTGTATCCCTTGGACCTTCACAGTGACGATGAAACACAGATACTGCATTGGAATTACATATGAAAGACACAATGCCGACTTAAGTACAAGAAAACTGAGTCTTCTTAGGGTCTATGTTATGAGCGCTTCCTGTGTCACCAGTTTTACATTCCGATGCACCTCTGCAGGTTTACTGTGTTCCTAGGACCTTCCCATTGACGAAGAAGCTCAGAAATGGCATTGGAAATAAGTATAAGAGACACAATGCCGACTTAAGTACAGGAAGACTGAGTCTCTCTACTGTCTATGCTTTGAGCGTTTCCCTTGTCACCAGTTTTACATTCCGATGCACCTCTGCAGGTATACTGTTTACCTTCGACCTTCCCATTGACGATTAAGCTCAGAAATTGCATCGGAATTAAATATAAGAGACACCATGCAGACTTAAGTAAAGGAAGACTGAGTCTTCCTACTGTCTATGACTTGAGCGTGTCCTGTATCACCAGTTTTACATTCCGATGCACCTCTGCAGGTTTACTGTATCCCTTGGACCTTCCCATTGGCGATGAAACCCAGAAATGGCATCGGAATTAAATATAAGAGACACAATGCAGACTAAAGTACAGGTAGACTGAGTCTTCCTACTGTCTATGTTTTAAGCGTTTCCTGTGTCACCAGTTTTACATTCCGATGCACCTCTGCACGTTTACTGTATCCCTTGAACCTTCACAGTGACGATGAAACACAGAAATTGCATCGGAATTAAATATAAGAGACACAATGATGACTTAAGTACAGGAAGACTGAGTCTTCCTACTGTCTATGTTTTGATCGTTTCCTGTGTCACCAGTTTAAATTCCGATGCACCTCTGCAGGTTTACTGTATCCCTTGGACCTTCCCATTGACGATGAAACACAGAAATAGCATCGCAATTAAATATAAGAGACACAATAACGACTTAAGAACAGGAAGGCTGAGTCTTCCTACTGTCTATGTTTTGAGCGTTTCCTGTGTCACCAGTTTTACATTCCGATGCACCTCTGCAGGTTTACTGTATCCCTTGGATCTTCCCATTGACGATGAAACACAGAAGTTGCATCGGAACTAAATATAAGAGACACAATGCCGACTTAAGTACAGAAACATTGAGTCTTCCTACTGTCTATGTTTTGAGCGTTTCCTGGGTCACCAGTTTCACATTCCGATGAACCTCTGCGGGTTTACTGTATCCCTTGGACTTTCACAGTGACGATGAAACACAGATATTGCATCGGAATTAAATATAAGAGACACAATGCCGACTTAAGTACAAGAAAACGGAGTCTTCTTAAGGTCTATGTTTTGACCGTTTCCCGTGTCACCAGTTTTACATTCCGATGCACCTCTGCAGGTTTACTGTGTTCCTAGGACCTTCCCATTGACGATGAAGCACAGAAATTGCATCGGAAATAAATATAAGAGACACAATCCCGACTTAAGTACAGGAAGACTGAGTCTTCCTATTGTCTATGTTTTGAGCGTTTCCCCTGTCACCAGTTTTACATTCCGATGCACCTCTGCAGGTATACTGTTTCCCTTCGACCTTCCCATTGACGATGAAGCTCAGAAATTGCATCGGAATTAAATATAAGAGACACCATGCCGACTTAAGTACAGGAAGACTGAGTATTCCTACTGTCTACGTTTTGATCGTTTCCTGTGTCACCAGTTTTACATTCCGATGCACCTCTGCAGGTTTACTGTATCCCTTGGACCTTCACAGTGACGATGAAACACAGAAATTGCATCGGAATTACATATAAAAGACACAATGCCGACTTAAGTACAAGATAACTGAGTCTTCTTAGGGTCTATGTTATGAGCGCTTCCTGTGTCACCAGTTTTATATTCCGATGCACCTCTGCAGGCATACTGTATCCCTTGGCATTCACAGTGACGATGAAACACAGAAATTGCATCAAATTAAATATAAGAGACACAATGCCGACTTCAGTACAAGAAAACTGAGTCTTCTTAGGGCCTATGATTTGACCGCTTCCTGTGTCACCAGTTTTATATTCCGATGCACCTCTGCAGGTTTATTGTATCCCTTGGACCATCCCATTGACGACGAACCACAGAAATGGCATCGGATTTAAATATAAGAGACACAATGCCGACTTAAGTACAGGAAGACTGAGTATTCCTACTGTCTACGTATTGATCGTTTCCTGTGTCACCAGTTTTACATTCCGATGCACCTCTGCAGGTTTACTGTATCCCTTGGACCTTCACAGTGACGATGAAACACAGAAATTGCATCGGAATTACATATAAAAGACACAATGCCGACTTAAGTACAAGATAACTGAGTCTTCTTAGGGTCTATGTTATGAGCGCTTCCTGTGTCACCAGTTTTACATTCCGATGCACCTCTGCAGGCATACTGTATCCCTTGGCATTCACAGTGACGATGAAACACAGAAATTGCATCAAATTAAATATAAGAGACACAATGCCGACTTCAGTACAAGAAAACTGAGTCTTCTTACGGCCTATGATTTGACCGCTTCCTGTGTCACCAGTTTTATATTCCGATGCACCTCTGCAGGTTTACTGTATCCATTGGACCTTCCCATTGACGATGAAACACAGAAATAACATCGAAATTAAATATAAGAGACACAATGCCGACTTAAGTACAGGAAGACTGAGTATTCCTACTGTCTATGTTTTGATCGTTTCCTGTGTCACCAGTTTTACATTCCGATGCCCCTCTGCAGTTTTACTGTATCCATTGGACCTTCCCATTGACGATGAAACACAGAAATAACATCGAAATTAAATATAAGAGACACAATGCCGACTTAAGAACAGGAAGGCTGTGTCTTCCTACTGTCTATGTTTTGAGCATTTCCTGTGTCACCAGTTTTACATTCCGATGCACCTCTGCAGGTTTACTGTATCCCTTGGATCTTCCCATTGACGATGTAACACAGAAATTCCATCGGAATTAAATAGAAGAGACACAATGCCGACTTAAGTACTGGTAGATTGAGTCTTCCTACTGCCTATGTTTTGAGCGTTTCCTGTGTCACCAATTTTACATTCCGATGCACCTCTGCAGGTTTACTGTAGCCCTTGGACCTTCACAGTGACGATGAAACACAGAAATTGCATCGGAATTAAATATAAAAGACACAATGCCGACTTAAGTACAAGAAAACTGAGTCTTCTTAGGGTCTATGTTTTGAGCGCTTCCTGTGTCACCAGTTTTACATTCCAATGCACCTCTGCAGGCATACTGTATCCCTTGGACCTTCCCATTGACGATGAAACACAGAAATTGTATCGGAATTAAATATAAGAGACACAATGCCGACTTAAGTACAGAAAGACTGAGTCTTCCTACTGTCTATGTTTGAGCGTTTCCTGTGTCACCAGTTTTACATTCCAATGCACCTTTGCAGGTTTACTGTATCCCTTGGACTTTCCCGTTGACGACGAAACACAGAAATTGCATCGGAATTAAATATAAGAGACACAATGCCGACTTAGGTACAGGAAGACTGAGTTTTCCTCCTGTCTATGTTATGAGCGTTCCCTATGTCATCAGTTTTACATTTTGATGCACCTCTGCAGGTTTACTGTATCCCTTGGATCTTTCCATTGACGATGAAACACAGAAATTGCATCGGAATTAAATATAAGAGACACAATGATGACTTAAGTACAGGAAGACTGAGTCTTCCTACTGTCTATGTTTTGAGTGTTTCCTGTGTCACCAGTTTTACATTCCGATGCACCTCTGCAGGTTTACTGTATCCCTTGGACCTTCACAGTGACGATGAAACACAGAAACTGCATTGGAATTACATATGAAAGACACAATGCCGACTTAAGTACAAGAAAACTGAGTCTTCTTAGGGTCTATGTTATGAGCGCTTCCTGTGTCACCAGTTTTACATTCCGATGCACCTCTGCAGGTTTACTGTGTTCCTAGGACCTTCCCATTGACGAAGAAGCTCAGAAATGGCATTGGAAATAAGTATAAGAGACACAATGCCGACTTAAGTACAGGAAGACTGAGTCTCTCTACTGTCTATGCTTTGAGCGTTTCCCTTGTCACCAGTTTTACATTCCGATGCACCTCTGCAGGTATACTGTTTACCTTCGACCTTCCCATTGACGATTAAGCTCAGAAATTGCATCGGAATTAAATATAAGAGACACCATGCAGACTTAAGTAAAGGAAGACTGAGTCTTCCTACTGTCTATGACTTGAGCGTGTCCTGTATCACCAGTTTTACATTCCGATGCACCTCTGCAGGTTTACTGTATCCCTTGGACCTTCCCATTGGCGATGAAACCCAGAAATGGCATCGGAATTAAATATAAGAGACACAATGCAGACTAAAGTACAGGTAGACTGAGTTTTCCTACTGTCTATGTTTTAAGCGTTTCCTGTGTCACCAGTTTTACATTCCGATGCACCTCTGCACGTTTACTGTATCCCTTGAACCTTCACAGTGACGATGAAACACAGAAATTGCATCGGAATTAAATATAAGAGACACAATGATGACTTAAGTACAGGAAGACTGAGTCTTCCTACTGTCTATGTTTTGATCGTTTCCTGTGTCACCAGTTTAAATTCCGATGCACCTCTGCAGGTTTACTGTATCCCTTGGACCTTCCCATTGACGATGAAACACAGAAATAGCATCGCAATTAAATATAAGAGACACAATAACGACTTAAGAACAGGAAGGCTGAGTCTTCCTACTGTCTATGTTTTGAGCGTTTCCTGTGTCACCAGTTTTACATTCCGATGCACCTCTGCAGGTTTACTGTATCCCTTGGATCTTCCCATTGACGATGAAACACAGAAGTTGCATCGGAACTAAATATAAGAGACACAATGCCGACTTAAGTACAGAAACATTGAGTCTTCCTACTGTCTATGTTTTGAGCGTTTCCTGGGTCACCAGTTTCACATTCCGATGAACCTCTGCGGGTTTACTGTATCCCTTGGACTTTCACAGTGACGATGAAACACAGATATTGCATCGGAATTAAATATAAGAGACACAATGCCGACTTAAGTACAAGAAAACGGAGTCTTCTTAAGGTCTATGTTTTGACCGTTTCCCGTGTCACCAGTTTTACATTCCGATGCACCTCTGCAGGTTTACTGTGTTCCTAGGACCTTCCCATTGACGATGAAGCACAGAAATTGCATCGGAAATAAATATAAGAGACACAATCCCGACTTAAGTACAGGAAGACTGAGTCTTCCTATTGTCTATGTTTTGAGCGTTTCCCCTGTCACCAGTTTTACATTCCGATGCACCTCTGCAGGTATACTGTTTCCCTTCGACCTTCCCATTGACGATGAAGCTCAGAAATTGCATCGGAATTAAATATAAGAGACACCATGCCGACTTAAGTACAGGAAGACTGAGTATTCCTACTGTCTACGTTTTGATCGTTTCCTGTGTCACCAGTTTTACATTCCGATGCACCTCTGCAGGTTTACTGTATCCCTTGGACCTTCACAGTGACGATGAAACACAGAAATTGCATCGGAATTACATATAAAAGACACAATGCCGACTTAAGTACAAGATAACTGAGTCTTCTTAGGGTCTATGTTATGAGCGCTTCCTGTGTCACCAGTTTTATATTCCGATGCACCTCTGCAGGCATACTGTATCCCTTGGCATTCACAGTGACGATGAAACACAGAAATTGCATCAAATTAAATATAAGAGACACAATGCCGACTTCAGTACAAGAAAACTGAGTCTTCTTAGGGCCTATGATTTGACCGCTTCCTGTGTCACCAGTTTTATATTCCGATGCACCTCTGCAGGTTTATTGTATCCCTTGGACCATCCCATTGACGACGAACCACAGAAATGGCATCGGATTTAAATATAAGAGACACAATGCCGACTTAAGTACAGGAAGACTGAGTATTCCTACTGTCTACGTATTGATCGTTTCCTGTGTCACCAGTTTTACATTCCGATGCACCTCTGCAGGTTTACTGTATCCCTTGGACCTTCACAGTGACGATGAAACACAGAAATTGCATCGGAATTACATATAAAAGACACAATGCCGACTTAAGTACAAGATAACTGAGTCTTCTTAGGGTCTATGTTATGAGCGCTTCCTGTGTCACCAGTTTTACATTCCGATGCACCTCTGCAGGCATACTGTATCCCTTGGCATTCACAGTGACGATGAAACACAGAAATTGCATCAAATTAAATATAAGAGACACAATGCCGACTTCAGTACAAGAAAACTGAGTCTTCTTACGGCCTATGATTTGACCGCTTCCTGTGTCACCAGTTTTATATTCCGATGCACCTCTGCAGGTTTACTGTATCCCTTGGACCTTCCCATTGACGACGAAACACAGATATTGCATCGGATTTAAATATAAGAGACACAATGCCGACTTAAGTACAGGAAGACTGAGTATTCCTACTGTCTATGTTTTGATCGTTTCCTGTGTCACCAGTTTTACATTCCGATGCCCCTCTGCAGTTTTACTGTATCCATTGGACCTTCCCATTGACGATGAAACACAGAAATAACATCGAAATTAAATATAAGAGACACAATGCCGACTTAAGAACAGGAAGGCTGTGTCTTCCTACTGTCTATGTTTTGAGCATTTCCTGTGTCACCAGTTTTTCATTCCGATGCACCTCTGCAGGTTTACTGTATCCCTTGGATCTTCCCATTGACGATGTAACACAGAAATTCCATCGGAATTAAATAGAAGAGACACAATGCCGACTTAAGTACTGGTAGATTGAGTCTTCCTACTGCCTATGTTTTGAGCGTTTCCTGTGTCACCAATTTTACATTCCGATGCACCTCTGCAGGTTTACTGTATCCATTCGACCTTCCCATTGACGATGAAACACAGAAATAGCTTCGGAATGAAATATAAGAGACACAATAACGACTTAAGAACAGGAAGGCTGAGTCTTCCTACTGACTATGTTTTGAGCGTTTCCTGTGTCACCAGTTTTACATTCCGATGCACCTCTGCAGCTTTACTGTATCCCTTGCATCATCCCATTGACGATGAAACACAGAAATTGCATCGGCACTAAATATAAGAGACACAATGCCGACTTAAGTACAGAAACATTGAGTCTTCCTACTGTCTATGTTTGAGCGTTTCCTGGGTCACCAGTTTCACATTCCGATGAACCTCTGCAGGTTTACTGTATCCCTTGGACTTTCACAGTGACGATGAAACACAGATATTGCATCGGAATTAAATATAAGAGACACAATGCCGACTTAAGTACAGGAAGACTGAGTCTTCCTACTGTCTATGTTTTGAGCGTTTCCCTTGTCACCAGTTTCACATTCCGATGCACCTCTGCAGGTATACTGTTTCCCTTCGACCTTCCCATTGACGATGAAGCTCAGAAATTGCATCGGAATTAAATATAAGAGACACCATGCCGACATAAGTAAAGGAAGACTGAGTCTTCCTACTGTCTATGATATGAGCGTGTCCTGTATCACCAGTTTTACATTCCGATGCACCTCTGCAGGTTTACTGTAGCCCTTGGACCTTCACAGTGACGATGAAACACAGAAATTGCATCGGAATTAAATATAAAAGACACAATGCCGACTTAAGTACAAGAAAACTGAGTCTTCTTAGGGTCTATGTTTTGAGCGCTTCCTGTGTCACCAGTTTTACATTCCAATGCACCTCTGCAGGCATACTGTATCCCTTGGACCTTCCCATTGACGATGAAACACAGAAATTGTATCGGAATTAAATATAAGAGACACAATGCCGACTTAAGTACAGAAAGACTGAGTCTTCCTACTGTCTATGTTTGAGCGTTTCCTGTGTCACCAGTTTTACATTCCAATGCACCTTTGCAGGTTTACTGTATCCCTTGGACTTTCCCGTTGACGACGAAACACAGAAATTGCATCGGAATTAAATATAAGAGACACAATGCCGACTTAGGTACAGGAAGACTGAGTTTTCCTCCTGTCTATGTTATGAGCGTTCCCTATGTCATCAGTTTTACATTTTGATGCACCTCTGCAGGTTTACTGTATCCCTTGGATCTTTCCATTGACGATGAAACACAGAAATTGCATCGGAATTAAATATAAGAGACACAATGATGACTTAAGTACAGGAAGACTGAGTCTTCCTACTGTCTATGTTTTGAGTGTTTCCTGTGTCACAAGTTTTACATTCCGATGCACCTCTGCAGGTTTACTGTATCCCTTGGACCTTCACAGTGACGATGAAACACAGAAACTGCATTGGAATTACATATGAAAGACACAATGCCGACTTAAGTACAAGAAAACTGAGTCTTCTTAGGGTCTATGTTATGAGCGCTTCCTGTGTCACCAGTTTTACATTCCGATGCACCTCTGCAGGTTTACTGTGTTCCTAGGACCTTCCCATTGACGAAGAAGCTCAGAAATGGCATTGGAAATAAGTATAAGAGACACAATGCCGACTTAAGTACAGGAAGACTGAGTCTCTCTACTGTCTATGCTTTGAGCGTTTCCCTTGTCACCAGTTTTACATTCCGATGCACCTCTGCAGGTATACTGTTTACCTTCGACCTTCCCATTGACGATTAAGCTCAGAAATTGCATCGGAATTAAATATAAGAGACACCATGCAGACTTAAGTAAAGGAAGACTGAGTCTTCCTACTGTCTATGACTTGAGCGTGTCCTGTATCACCAGTTTTACATTCCGATGCACCTCTGCAGGTTTACTGTATCCCTTGGACCTTCCCATTGGCGATGAAACCCAGAAATGGCATCGGAATTAAATATAAGAGACACAATGCAGACTAAAGTACAGGTAGACTGAGTCTTCCTACTGTCTATGTTTTAAGCGTTTCCTGTGTCACCAGTTTTACATTCCGATGCACCTCTGCACGTTTACTGTATCCCTTGAACCTTCACAGTGACGATGAAACACAGAAATTGCATCGGAATTAAATATAAGAGACACAATGATGACTTAAGTACAGGAAGACTGAGTCTTCCTACTGTCTATGTTTTGATCGTTTCCTGTGTCACCAGTTTAAATTCCGATGCACCTCTGCAGGTTTACTGTATCCCTTGGACCTTCCCATTGACGATGAAACACAGAAATAGCATCGCAATTAAATATAAGAGACACAATAACGACTTAAGAACGGGAAGGCTGAGTCTTCCTACTGTCTATGTTTTGAGCGTTTCCTGTGTCACCAGTTTTACATTCCGATGCACCTCTGCAGGTTTACTGTATCCCTTGGATCTTCCCATTGACGATGAAACACAGAAGTTGCATCGGAACTAAATATAAGAGACACAATGCCGACTTAAGTACAGAAACATTGAGTCTTCCTACTGTCTATGTTTTGAGCGTTTCCTGGGTCACCAGTTTCACATTCCGATGAACCTCTGCGGGTTTACTGTATCCCTTGGACTTTCACAGTGACGATGAAACACAGATATTGCATCGGAATTAAATATAAGAGACACAATGCCGACTTAAGTACAAGAAAACGGAGTCTTCTTAAGGTCTATGTTTTGACCGTTTCCCGTGTCACCAGTTTTACATTCCGATGCACCTCTGCAGGTTTACTGTGTTCCTAGGACCTTCCCATTGACGATGAAGCACAGAAATTGCATCGGAAATAAATATAAGAGACACAATCCCGACTTAAGTACAGGAAGACTGAGTCTTCCTATTGTCTATGTTTTGAGCGTTTCCCCTGTCACCAGTTTTACATTCCGATGCACCTCTGCAGGTATACTGTTTCCCTTCGACCTTCCCATTGACGATGAAGCTCAGAAATTGCATCGGAATTAAATATAAGAGACACCATGCCGACTTAAGTACAGGAAGACTGAGTATTCCTACTGTCTACGTTTTGATCGTTTCCTGTGTCACCAGTTTTACATTCCGATGCACCTCTGCAGGTTTACTGTATCCCTTGGACCTTCACAGTGACGATGAAACACAGAAATTGCATCGGAATTACATATAAAAGACACAATGCCGACTTAAGTACAAGATAACTGAGTCTTCTTAGGGTCTATGTTATGAGCGCTTCCTGTGTCACCAGTTTTATATTCCGATGCACCTCTGCAGGCATACTGTATCCCTTGGCATTCACAGTGACGATGAAACACAGAAATTGCATCAAATTAAATATAAGAGACACAATGCCGACTTCAGTACAAGAAAACTGAGTCTTCTTAGGGCCTATGATTTGACCGCTTCCTGTGTCACCAGTTTTATATTCCGATGCACCTCTGCAGGTTTATTGTATCCCTTGGACCATCCCATTGACGACGAACCACAGAAATGGCATCGGATTTAAATATAAGAGACACAATGCCGACTTAAGTACAGGAAGACTGAGTATTCCTACTGTCTACGTATTGATCGTTTCCTGTGTCACCAGTTTTACATTCCGTTGCACCTCTGCAGGTTTACTGTATCCCTTGGACCTTCACAGTGACGATGAAACACAGAAATTGCATCGGAATTACATATAAAAGACACAATGCCGACTTAAGTACAAGATAACTGAGTCTTCTTAGGGTCTATGTTATGAGCGCTTCCTGTGTCACCAGTTTTACATTCCGATGCACCTCTGCAGGCATACTGTATCCCTTGGCATTCACAGTGACGATGAAACACAGAAATTGCATCAAATTAAATATAAGAGACACAATGCCGACTTCAGTACAAGAAAACTGAGTCTTCTTACGGCCTATGATTTGACCGCTTCCTGTGTCACCAGTTTTATATTCCGATGCACCTCTGCAGGTTTACTGTATCCCTTGGACCTTCCCATTGACGACGAAACACAGATATTGCATCGGATTTAAATATAAGAGACACAATGCCGACTTAAGTACAGGAAGACTGAGTATTCCTACTGTCTATGTTTTGATCGTTTCCTGTGTCACCAGTTTTACATTCCGATGCCCCTCTGCAGTTTTACTGTATCCATTGGACCTTCCCATTGACGATGAAACACAGAAATAACATCGAAATTAAATATAAGAGACACAATGCCGACTTAAGAACAGGAAGTCTGTGTCTTCCTACTGTCTATGTTTTGAGCATTTCCTGTGTCACCAGTTTTACATTCCGATGCACCTCTGCAGGTTTACTGTATCCCTTGGATCTTCCCATTGACGATGTAACACAGAAATTCCATCGGAATTAAATAGAAGAGACACAACGCCGACTTAAGTACTGGTAGATTGAGTCTTCCTACTGCCTATGTTTTGAGCGTTTCCTGTGTCACCAATTTTACATTCCGATGCACCTCTGCAGGTTTACTGTATCCATTCGACCTTCCCATTGACGATGAAACACAGAAATAGCTTCGGAATGAAATATAAGAGACACAATAACGACTTAAGAACAGGAAGGCTGAGTCCTCCTACTGACTATGTTTTGAGCGTTTCCTGTGTCACCAGTTTTACATTCCGATGCACCTCTGCAGGTTTACTGTATCCCTTGCATCATCCCATTGACGATGAAACACAGAAATTGCATCGGCACTAAATATAAGAGACACAATGCCGACTTAAGTACAGAAACATTGAGTCTTCCTACTGTCTATGTTTGAGCGTTTCCTGGGTCACCAGTTTCACATTCCGATGAACCTCTGCAGGTTTACTGTATCCCTTGGACTTTCACAGTGACGATGAAACACAGATATTGCATCGGAATTAAATATAAGAGACACAATGCCGACTTAAGTACAGGAAGACTGAGTCTTCCTACTGTCTATGTTTTGAGCGTTTCCCTTGTCACCAGTTTCACATTCCGATGCACCTCTGCAGGTATACTGTTTCCCTTCGACCTTCCCATTGACGATGAAGCTCAGAAATTGCATCGGAATTAAATATAAGAGACACCATGCCGACATAAGTAAAGGAAGACTGAGTCTTCCTACTGTCTATGATATGAGCGTGTCCTGTATCACCAGTTTTACATTCCGATGCACCTCTGCAGGTTTACTGTAGCCCTTGGACCTTCACAGTGACGATGAAACACAGAAATTGCATCGGAATTAAATATAAAAGACACAATGCCGACTTAAGTACAAGAAAACTGAGTCTTCTTAGGGTCTATGTTTTGAGCGCTTCCTGTGTCACCAGTTTTACATTCCAATGCACCTCTGCAGGCATACTGTATCCCTTGGACCTTCCCATTGACGATGAAACACAGAAATTGTATCGGAATTAAATATAAGAGACACAATGCCGACTTAAGTACAGAAAGACTGAGTCTTCCTACTGTCTATGTTTGAGCGTTTCCTGTGTCACCAGTTTTACATTCCAATGCACCTTTGCAGGTTTACTGTATCCCTTGGACTTTCCCGTTGACGACGAAACACAGAAATTGCATCGGAATTAAATATAAGAGACACAATGCCGACTTAGGTACAGGAAGACTGAGTCTTCCTACTGTCTATGTTTTGAGCGTTTCCCTTGTCACCAGTTTTACATTCCGATGCACCTCTGCAGGTTTACTGTATCCCTTGGACCTTCACAGTGACGATGAAACACAGAAATTGCATTGGAATTACATATAAAAGACACAATGCCGACTTAAGTACAAAAAAACTGAGTCTTCTTAGGGTCTATGTTATGAGCGCTTCCTGTGTCACCAGTTTTACATTCCGATGCACCTCTGCAGGTTTACTGTGTTCCTAGGACCTTCCCATTGACGAAGAAGCTCAGAAATGGCATTGGAAATAAGTATAAGAGACACAATGCCGACTTAAGTACAGGAAGACTGAGTCTCCCTACTGTCTATGCTTTGAGCGTTTCCCTTGTCACCAGTTTTACATTCCGATGCACCTCTGCAGGTATACTGTTTACCTTCGACCTTCCCATTGACGATTAAGCTCAGAAATTGCATCGGAATTAAATATAAGAGACACCATGCAGACTTAAGTAAAGGAAGACTGAGTCTTCCTACTGTCTATGATTTGAGCGTGTCCTGTATCACCAGTTTTACATTCCGATGCACCTCTGCAGGTTTACTGTATCCCTTGGACCTTCCCATTGGCGATGAAACACAGAAATGGCATCGGAATTAAATATAAGAGACACAATGCAGACTGAAGTACAGGAAGACTGAGTCTTCCTACTGTCTATGTTTTAAGCGTTTCCTGTGTCACCAGTTTTACATTCCGATGCACCTCTGCACGTTTACTGTATCCCTTGAACCTTCACAGTGACGATGAAACACAGAAATTGCATCGGAATTAAATATAAGAGACACAATGATGACTTAAGTACAGGAAGACTGAGTCTTCCTACTGTCTATGTTTTGATCGTTTCCTGTGTCACCAGTTTAAATTCCGATGCACCTCTGCAGGTTTACTGTATCCCTTGGACCTTCCCATTGACGATGAAACACAAAAATAGCATCTCAATTAAATATAAGAGACACAATAACGACTTAAGAACAGGAAGGCTGAGTCTTCCTACTGTCTATGTTTTGAGCGTTTCATGTGTCACCAGTTTTACATTCCGATGCACCTCTGCAGGTTTACTGTATCCCTTGGATCTTCCCATTGACGATGAAACACAGAAGTTGCATCGGAACTAAATATAAGAGACACAATGCCGACTTAAGTACAGAAACATTGAGTCTTCCTACTGTCTATGTTTTGAGCGTTTCCTGGGTCACCAGTTTCACATTCCGATGAACCTCTGCGGGATTACTGTATCCCTTGGACTTTCACAGTGACGATGAAACACAGATATTGCATCGGAATTAAATATAAGAGACACAATGCCGACTTAAGTACAAGAAAACGGAGTATTCTTAAGGTCTATGTTTTGACCGTTTCCCGTGTCACCAGTTTTACATTCCGATGCACCTCTGCAGGTTTACTGTGTTCCTAGGACCTTCCCATTGACGATGAAGCTCAGAAATTGCATCGGAAATAAATATAAGAGACACAATCCCGACTTAAGTACAGGAAGACTGAGTCTTCCTATTGTCTATGTTTTGAGCGTTTCCCCTGTCACCAGTTTTACATTCCGATGCACCTCTGCAGGTATACTGTTTCCCTTCACCCTTCCCATTGACGATGAAGCTCAGAAATTGCATCGGAATTAAATATAAGAGACACCATGCCGACTTAAGTAAAGGAAGACTGAGTCTTCATACTGTCTATGATTTGAGCGTGTCCTGTATCACTAGTTTTACATTCAGATGCACCCCTGCAGGTTTACTGTATCCCTTGGACCTTCATAGTGACGATGAAACACAGAAATTGCATCGGAATTAAATATTAAAGACACAATGCCGACTTAAGTACAAGAAAACTGAGTCTTCTTAGGGTCTATGTTATGAGTGCTTCCTGTGTCACCAGTTTTACATTCCGATGCACCTCTGCAGGCATACTGTATCCCTTGGACCTTCCCATTGACGATGAAACACAGAAATTGCATCGGAATTAAATATAAGAGACACAATGCCGACTTAGGTACAGGAAGATTGAGTTTCCTACTGTCTATGTTATGAGCGTTCCCTGTGTCATCAGTTTTACATTTTGATGCACCTCTGCAGGTTTACTGTATCCCTTGGACCTTCACAGTGACGATGAAACACAGAAATTGCATCAAATTAAATATAAGAGACACAATGCCGACTTCAGTACAAGAAAACTGAGTCTTCTTAGGGCCTAGGATTTGACCGCTTCCTGTGTCACCAGTTTTATATTCCGATGCACCTCTGCAGGTTTACTGTATCCCTTGGACCATCCCATTGACGACGAACCACAGAAATGGCATCGGATTTAAATATAAGAGACACAATGCCGACTTAAGTACAGGAAGACTGAGTATTCCTACTGTCTACGTTTTGATCGTTTCCTGTGTCACCAGTTTTACATTCCGATGCACCTCGGCAGTTTTACTGTATCCCTTGGATCTTCCCATTGACGATGAAACACAGAAATGCCATCGGAATTAAATAGAAGAGACACAATGCCGACTTAAGTACTTGAAGATTGAGTCTTCCTACTGCCTATGTTTTGAGCGTTTCCTGCATCACCAATTTTACATTCCGATGCACCTCTGCAGGTTAACTGTATCCATTGGACCTTCCCATTGACGATGAAACACAGAAATAGCATCGGAATTAAATATAAGAGACACAATGCCGACTTAAGGACAGGAAGGCTGAGTCTTCCTACTGTCTATGTTTGAACGTTTCCTGTGTCACCAGTTTTACATTCCGATGCACCTCTGCAGGTTTACTGTGTTCCTAGGACCTTCCCATTGACGATGAAGCTCAGAAATGGCATCGGAAATAAGTATAAGAGACACAATGCCGACTTAAGTACAGGAAGACTGAGTCTCCTTACTGTCTATGTTTGAGCGTTTCCCTTCTCACCAGTTTTACATTCCGATGCACCTCTGCAGGTATACTGTTTCCCTTCGACCATCCCATTGACGATGAAGCTCAGAAATTGCATCGGAATTAAATATAAGAGACACCATGCCGACTTAAGTAAAGGAAGACTGAGTCTTCCTACTGTCTATGATTTGAGCGTGTCCTGTATCACCAGTTTTACATTCCGATGCACCTCTGCAGGTTTACTGTATCCCTTGGACCTTCCCATTGGCGATGAAACACAGAAATGGCATCGGAATTAAATATAAGAGACACAATGCAGACTGAAGTACAGGAAGACTGAGTCTTCCTACTGTCTATGTTTTGAGCGTTTCCCGTGTCACCAGTTTTACATTCCGATGCACCTCTGCACGTTTACTGTATCCCTTGAACCTTCAAAGTGACGATGAAACACAGAAATTGCATCGGAATTAAATATAAGAGACACAATGATGACTTAAGTACAGGAAGACCGAGTCTTCCTACTGTCTATGTTTTGAGCGTTTCCTGTGTCACCAGTTTTACATTCCGATGCACCTCTGCAGGTTTACTGTATCCCTTGGTCCTTCACAGTGACGATGAAACACAGAAATTGCATCGGATTTAAATATAAAAGACACAATGCCGCCTTAAGTACAAGAAAACTGAGTCTTCTTAGGGTCTATGTTATGAGCGCTTCCTGTGTCACCAGTTTTACATTCCGATGCACCTCTGCAGGCATACTGTATCCCTTGGACCTTCCCATTGACGATGAAACACAGAAATTGCATCGGAATTAAATATAAGAGACACAATGCCGACTTAGGTACAGGAAGACTGAGTCTTCCTACTGTCTGTGTTATGAGCGTTCCCAGTGTCATCAGTTTTACATTTTGATGCACCTCTGCAGGTTTACTGTATCCCTTGGACCTTCACAGTGACGATGAAACACAGAAATTGCATCAAATTAAATATAAGAGACACAATGCCGACTTCAGTACAAGAAAACTGAGTCTTCTTAGGGCCTATGATTTGACCGCTTCCTGTGTCACCAGTTTTACATTCCGATGCACCTCTGCAGGTTTACTGTGTTCCTAGGACCTTCCCATTGACGATGAAGCTCAGAAATTGCATCGGAAATAAATATAAGAGACACAATCCCGACTTAAGTACAGGAAGACTGAGTCTTCCTATTGTCTATGATTTGAGTGTTTCCCCTGTCACCAGTTTTACATTCCGATGCACCTCTGCAGGTATACTGTTTCCCTTCGACCTTCCCATTGACGATGAAGCTCAGAAATTGTATCGGAATTAAATATAAGAGACACCATGCCGACTTAAGTAAAGGAAGACTGAGTCTTCCTACTGTCTATGATTTGAGCGTGTCCTGTATCACTAGTTTTACATTCAGATGCACCTCTGCAGGTTTACTGTATCCCTTGGACCTTCATAGTGACGATGAAACACAGAAATTGCATCGGAATTAAATATAAAAGACACAATGCCGACTTAAGTACAAGAAAACTGAGTCTTCTTAGGGTCTATGTTATGAGCGCTTCCTGTGACACCAGTTTTACATTCCGATGCACCTCTGCAGGCATACTGTAACCCTTGGACCTTCACAGTGACGATGAAACACAGAAATTGCATCAAATTAAATATAAGAGACACAATGCCGACTTCAGTACAAGAAAACTGAGTCTTCTTAGGGCCTATGATTTGACCGCTTCCTGTGTCACCAGTTTTATATTCCGATGCACCTCTGCAGGTTTACTGTATCCCTTGGACCATCCCATTGACGACGAACCACAGAAATGGCATCGGATTTAAATATAAGAGACACAATGCCGACTTAAGTACAGGAAGACTGAGTATTCCTACTGTCTACGTTTTGATCGTTTCCTGTGTCACCAGTTTTACATTCCGATGCACCTCTGCAGTTTTACTGTATCCCTTGGATCTTCCCATTGACGATGAAACACAGAAATGCCATCGGAATTAAATAGAAGAGACACAATGCCGACTTAAGTACTTGAAGATTGAGTCTTCCTACTGCCTATGTTTTGAGCGTTTCCTGCGTCACCAATTTTACATTCCGATGCACCTCTGCAGGTTAACTGTATCCATTGGACCTTCCCATTGGCGATGAAACACAGAAATAGCATCGGAATTAAATATAAGAGACACAATGCCGACTTAAGGACAGGAAGGCTGAGTCTTCCTACTGTCTATGTTTGCACGTTTCCTGTGACACCAGTTTTACATTCCGATGCACCTCTGCAGGTATACTGTTTCCCTTCGACCTTCCCATTGACGATGAAGCTCAGAAATTGCATCTGAATTAAATATAAGAGACACCATGCCGACTTAAGTAAAGGAAGACTGAGTCTTCCTACTGTCTATGATTTGAGCGTGTCCTGTATCACCAGTTTTACATTCCGATGCACCTCTGCAGGTTTACTGTATCCCTTGGACCTTCCCATTGGCGATGAAACACAGAAATGGCATCGGAATTAAATAAAAGATACGCAATGCAGACTGAAGTACAGGAAGACTGAGTCTTCCTACTGTCTATGTTTTGAGCGTTTCCTGTGTCACCAGTTTTACATTCCGATGCACCTCTGCACGTTTACTGTATCCCTTGAACCTTCAAAGTGACGATGAAACACAGAAATTGCATCGGAATTAAATATAAGAGACACAATGATGACTTAAGTACAGGAAGACTGAGTCTTCCTACTGTCTATGTTTTGAGCGTTTCCTGTGTCACCAGTTTTACATTCCGATGCACCTCTGCAGGTTTACTGTATCCCTTGGTCCTTCACAGTGACGATGAAACACAGAAATTGCATCGGATTTAAATATAAAAGACACAATGCCGACTTAAGTACAAGAAAACTGAGTCTTCTTAGGGTCTATGTTATGAGCGCTTCCTGTGTCACCAGTTTTACATTCCGATGCACCTCTGCAGGCACACTGTATCCCTTGGACCTTCCCATTGACGATGAAACACCGAAATAGCATCGGAATTAAATATAAGAGACACAATCACGACTTAAGAACAGGAAGGCTGAGTCTTCCTACTGTCTATGTTTTGAGCGTTTCCTGTGTCACCAGTTTTACATTCCGATGCACCTCTGCAGGTTTACTGTATCCCTTGGATCTTCCCATTGACGATGAAACACAGAAGTTGCATCGGTACTAAATATAAGAGACACAATGCCGACTTAGGTACAGGAAGACTGAGTCTTCTTACTGTCTATGTTTTGAGCGTTCATTGTGTCATCAGTTTTACACTTTTGATGCACCTCTGCAGGTTTACTGTATCCCTTGGACCTTCACAGTGACGATGAAACACAGAAATTACATCAAATTAAATATAAGAGACATAATGCCGACTTCAGTACAAGAAAACTGAGTCTTCTTAGGGCCTATGATTTGACCGCTTCCTGTGTCACCAGTTTTATATTCCGATGCACCTCTGCAGGTTTACTGTATCCCTTGGACCTTCCCATTGACGACGAAACACAGAAATGGCATCGGATTTAAATATAAGAGACACAATGCCGACTTAAGTACAGGAAGACTGAGTATTCCTACTGTCTATCGTTTTGATCGTTTCCTTTGTCACCAGTTTTACATTCCGATGCACCTCTGCAGTTTTACTGTATCCCTTGGACTTTCACAGTGACGATGAAACACAGAATTAGCATCGGAATTAAATATAAGAGACACAATGCCGACTTAAGAACAGGAAGGCTGAGTCTTCCTACTGTCTATGTTTTGAGCATTTCCTGTGTAACCAGTTTTACAATCCGATGCACCTCTGCAGGTTTACTGTATCCCTTGGATCTTCCCATTGAGATGAAACACAGAAATTCCATCGGAATTAAATAGAGGAGACACAATGCCGACTTAAGTACTGGAAGATTGAGTCTTCCTACTGCCTATGTTTTGAGCGTTTCCTGCGTCACCAGTTTCACATTCCGATGAACCTCTGCAGGTTTACTGTATCCCTTGGACTTTCACAGTGGCGATGAAACACAGATATTGCATCAGAATGAAATATAAGAGACACAATGCCGACTTAAGTACACGAAAACTGAGTCTTCTTAAGGTCTATGTTTTGAGCGTTTCCTGTGTCACCAGTTTTACATTCCGATGCACCTCTGCAGGTTTACTGTGTTCCGAGGACCTTCCCATTGACGATGAAGCTCAGAAATGGCATCGGAAATAAGTATAAGAGACACAATGCCGACTTAAGTACAGGAAGACTCAGTCTCCTTACTGTCTATGTTTGAGCGTTTCCCTTCTCACCAGTTTTACATTCCGATGCACCTCTGCAGGTATACTGTTTCCCTTCGACCATCCCATTGACGATGAAACTCAGAAATTGCATCGGAATTAAATATAAGAGACACCATGCCGACTTAAGTAAAGGAAGACTGAGTCTTCCTACTGTCTATGATTTGAGCGTGTCCTGTATCACCAGTTTTACATTCCGATGCACCTCTGCAGGTTTACTGTATCCCTTGGACCTTCCCATTTTCGATGAAACACAGAAATGGCATCGGAATTAAATATAAGAGACACAATGCAGACTGAAGTACAGGAAGACTGAGTCTTCCTACTGTCTATGTTTTGAGCGTTTCCTGTGTCACCAGTTTTACATTCCGATGCACCTCTGCACGTTTACTGTATCCCTTGAACCTTCAAAGTGACGATGAAACACAGAAATTGCATCGGAATTAAATATAAGAGACACAATGATGACTTAAGTACAGGAAGACTGAGTCTTCCTACTGTCTATGTTTTGAACGTTTCCTGTGTCACCAGTTTTACATTCCGATGCACCTCTGCAGGTTTACTGTATCCCTTGGTCCTTCACAGTGACGATGAAACACAGAAATTGCATCGGATTTAAATATAAAACACACAATGCCGACTTAAGTACAAGAAAACTGAGTCTTCTTAGGGTCTATGTTATGAGCGCTTCCTGTGTCACCAGTTTTACATTCCGATGCACCTCTGCAGGCATTCTGTATCCCTTGGACCTTCCCATTGACGATGAAACACAGAAATTGCATCGGAATTAAATATAAGAGACACAATGCCGACTTAGGTACAGGAAGACTGAGTCTTCCTACTGTCTGTGTTATGAGCGTTCCCAGTGTCATCAGTTTTACATTTTGATGCACCTCTGCAGGATTACTGTATTCCTTGGACCTTCACAGTGACGATGAAACACAGAAATTGCATCAAATTAAATATAAGAGACACAATGCCGACTTCAGTACAAGAAAACTGAGTCTTCTTAGGGCCTATGATTTGACCGCTTCCTGTGTCACCAGTTTTACATTCCGATGCACCTCTGCAGGTTTACTGTGTTCCTAGGACCTTCCCATTGACGATGAAACTCTGAAATTGCATCGGAAATAAATATAAGAGACACAATCCCGACTTAAGTACAGGAAGACTGAGTCTTCCTATTGTCTATGATTTGAGTGTTTCCCCTGTCACCAGTTTTACATTCCGATGCACCTCTGCAGGTATACTGTTTCCCTTCGACCTTCCCATTGACGATGAAGCTCAGAAATTGCATCGGAATTAAATATAAGAGACACCATGCCGACTTAAGTAAAGGAAGACTGAGTCTTCCTACTGTCTATGATTTGAGCGTGTCCTGTATCACTAGTTTTACATTCAGATGCACCTCTGCAGGTTACTGTATCCCTTGGACCTTCATAGTGACGATGAAACACAGAAATTGCATCGGAATTAAATATAAAAGACACAACGCCGACTTAAGTACAAGAAAACTGAGTCTTCTTAGGGTCTATGTTATGAGCGCTTCCTGTGTCACCAGTTTTACATTCCGATGCACCTCTGCAGGCATACTGTATCCCTTGGACCTTCACAGTGACGATGAAACACAGAAATTGCATTAAATTAAATATAAGAGACACAATGCCGACTTCAGTACAAGAAAACTGAGTCTTCTTAGGGCCTATGATTTGACCGCTTCCTGTGTCACCAGTTTTATATTCCGATGCACCTCTGCAGGTTTACTGTATCCCTTGGACCATCCCATTGACGACAAACCACAGAAATGGCATCGGATTTAAATATAAGAGACACAATGCCGACTTAAGTACAGGAAGACTGAGTATTCCTACTGTCTACGTTTTGATCTTTTCCTGTGTCACCAGTTTTACATTCCGATGCACCTCTGCAGTTTTACTGTATCCCTTGGATCTTCCCATTGACGATGAAACACAGAAATTCCATCGGAATTAAATAGAAGAGACACAATGCCGACTTAAGTACTTGAAGATTGAGTCTTCCTACTGCCTATGTTTTGAGCGTTTCCTGCGTCACCAATTTTACATTCCGATGCACCTCTGCAGGTTAACTGTATCCATTGGACCTTCCCATTGACGATGAAACACAGAAATAGCATCGGAATTAAATATAAGAGACACAATGCCGACTTAAGGACAGGAAGGCTGAGTCTTCCTACTGTCTATGTTTGAACGTTTCCTGTGACACCAGTTTTACATTCCGATGCACCTCTGCAGGTATACTGTTTCCCTTCGACCTTCCCATTGACGATGAAGCTCAGAAATTGCATCTGAATTAAATATAAGAGACACCATGCCGACTTAAGTAAAGGAAGACTGAGTCTTCCTACTGTCTATGATTTGAGCGTGTCCTGTATCACCAGTTTTGCATTCCGATGCACCTCTGCAGGTTTACTGTATCCCTTGGACCTTCCCATTGGCGATGAAACACAGAAATGGCATCGGAATTAAATAAAAGATACACAATGCAGACTGAAGTACAGGAAGACTGAGTCTTCCTACTGTCTATGTTTTGAGCGTTTCCTGTGTCACCAGTTTTACATTCCGATGCACCTCTGCACGTTTACTGTATCCCTTGAACCTTCAAAGTGACGATGAAACACAGAAATTGCATCGGAATTAAATATAAGAGACACAATGATGACTTAAGTACAGGAAGACTGAGTCTTCCTACTGTCTATGTTTTGAGCGTTTCCTGTGTCACCAGTTTTACATTCCGATGCACCTCTGCAGGTTTACTGTATCCCTTGGTCCTTCACAGTGACGATGAAACACAGAAATTGCATCGGATTTAAATATAAAAGACACAATGCCGACTTAAGTACAAGAAAACTGAGTCTTCTTAGGGTCTATGTTATGAGCGCTTCCTGTGTCACCAGTTTTACATTCCGATGCACCTCTGCAGGCATTCTGTATCCCTTGGACCTTCCCATTGACGATGAAACACAGAAATTGCATCGGAATTAAATATAAGAGACACAATGCCGACTTAGGTACAGGAAGACTGAGTCTTCCTACTGTCTGTGTTATGAGCGTTCCCAGTGTCATCAGTTTTACATTTTGATGCACCTCTGCAGGTTTACTGTATCCCTTGGACCTTCACAGTGACGATGAAACACAGAAATTGCATCAAATTAAATATAAGAGACACAATGCCGACTTCAGTACAAGAAAACTGAGTCTTCTTAGGGCCTATGATTTGACCGCTTCCTGTGTCACCAGATTTACATTCCGATGCACCTCTGCAGGTTTACTGTGTTCCTAGGACCTTCCCATTGACGATGAAGCTCAGAAATTGCATCGGAAATAAATATAAGAGACACAATCCCGACTTAAGTACAGGAAGACTGAGTCTTCCTATTGTCTATGATTTGAGTGTTTCCCCTGTCACCAGTTTTACATTCCGATGCACCTCTGCAGGTATACTGTTTCCCTTCGACCTTCCCATTGACGATGAAGCTCAGAAATTGCATCGGAATTAAATATAAGAGACACCATGCCAACTTAAGTAAAGGAAGACTGAGTCTTCCTACTGTCTATGATTTGAGCGTGTCCTGTATCACTAGTTTTACATTCAGATGCACCTCTGCAGGTTTACTGTATCCCTTGGACCTTCATAGTGACGATGAAACACAGAAATTGCATCGGAATTAAATATAAAAGACACAATGCCGACTTAAGTACAAGAAAACTGAGTCTTCTTAGGGTCTATAATATGAGCGCTTCCTGTGTCACCAGTTTTACATTCCGATGCACCTCTGCAGGCATACTGTATCCCTTGGACCTTCACAGTGACGATGAAACACAGAAATTGCATTAAATTAAATATAAGAGACACAATGCCGACTTCAGTACAAGAAAACTGAGTCTTTTTAGGGCCTATGATTTGACCGCTTCCTGTGTCACCAGTTTTATATTCCGATGCACCTCTGCAGGTTTACTGTATCCCTTGGACCATCCCATTGACGACGAACCACAGAAATGGCATCGGATTTAAATATAAGAGACACAATGCCGACTTAAGTACAGGAAGACTGAGTATTCCTACTGTCTACGTTTTGATCGTTTCCTGTGTCACCAGTTTTACATTCCGATGCACCTCTGCAGTTTTACTGTATCCCTTGGATCTTCCCATTGACGATGAAACACAGAAATTCCATCGGAATTAAATAGAAGAGACACAATGCCGACTTAAGTACTTGAAGATTGAGTCTTCCTACTGCCTATGCTTTGAGCGTTTCCTGCGTCACCAATTTTACATTCCGATGCACCTCTGCAGGTTAACTGTATCCATTGGACCTTCCCATTGACGATGAAACACAGAAATAGCATCGGAATTAAATATAAGAGACACAATGCCGACTTAAGGACAGGAAGGCTGAGTCTTCCTACTGTCTATGTTTGAACGTTTCCTGTGACACCAGTTTTACATTCCGATGCACCTCTGCAGGTATACTGTTTCCCTTCGACCTTCCCATTGACGATGAAGCTCAGAAATTGCATCTGAATTAAATATAAGAGACACCATGCCGACTTAAGTAAAGGAAGACTGAGTCTTCCTACTGTCTATGATTTGAGCGTGTCCTGTATCACCAGTTTTACATTCCGATGCACCTCTGCAGGTTTACTGTATCCCTTGGACCTTCCCATTGGCGATGAAACACAGAAATGGCATCGGAATTAAATAAAAGATACACAATGCAGACTGAAGTACAGGAAGACTGAGTCTTCCTACTGTCTATGTTTTGAGCGTTTCCTGTGTCACCAGTTTTACATTCCGATGCACCTCTGCACGTTTACTGTATCCCTTGAACCTTCAAAGTGACGATGAAACACAGAAATTGCATCGGAATTAAATATAAGAGACACAATGATGACTTAAGTACAGGAAGACTGAGTCTTCCTACTGTCTATGTTTTGAGCGTTTCCTGTGTCACCAGTTTTACATTCCGATGCACCTCTGCAGGTTTACTTTATCCCTTGGTCCTTCACAGTGACGATGAAACACAGAAATTGCATCGGATTTAAATATAAAAGACACAATGCCGACTTAAGTACAAGAAAACTGAGTCTTCTTAGGGTCTATGTTATGAGCGCTTCCTGTGTCACCAGTTTTACATTCCGATGCACCTCTGCAGGCATACTGTATCCCTTGGACCTTCCCATTGACGATGAAACACAGAAATTGCATCGGAATTAAATATAAGAGACACAATGCCGACTTAGGTACAGGAAGACTGAGTCTTCCTACTGTCTGTGTTATGAGCGTTCCCAGTGTCATCAGTTTTACATTTTGATGCACCTCTGCAGGTTTACTGTATCCCTTGGACCTTCACAGTGACGATGAAACACAGAAATTGCATCAAATTAAATATAAGAGACACAATGCCGACTTCAGTACAAGAAAACTGAGTCTTCTTAGGGCCTATGATTTGACCGCTTCCTGTGTCACCAGTTTTATATTCCGATGCACCTCTGCAGGTTTACTGTATCCCTTGGACCTTCCCATTGACGACGAAACACAGAAATTGCATCGGATTTAAATATAAGAGACACAATGCCGACTTAAGTACAGGAAGACTGAGTATTCCTACTGTCTATGTTTTGATCGTTTCCTGTGTCACCAGTTTTACATTCCGATGCACCTCTGCAGTTTTACTGTATCCATTGGACCTTCCCATTGACGATGAAACACAGAAATAGCATCGGAATTAAATATAAGAGACACAATCACGACTTAAGAACAGGAAGGCTGAGTCTTCCTACTGTCTATGTTTTGAGCGTTTCCTGTGTCACCAGTTTTACATTCCGATGCACCTCTGCAGGGTTACTGTATCCCTTGGATCTTCCCATTGACGATGAAACACAGAAGTTGCATCGGTACTAAATATAAGAGACACAATGCCGTCTTAGGTACAGGAAGACTGAGTCTTCCTACTGTCTATGTTTTGAGCGTTCATTGTGTCATCAGTTTTACACTTTTGTTGCACTTCTGCAGGTTTACTGTATCCCTTGGACCTTCACAGTGACGATGAAACACAGAAATTACATCAAATTAAATATAAGAGACATAATGCCGACTTCAGTACAAGAAAACTGAGTCTTCTTAGGGCCTATGATTTGACCGCTTCCTGTGTCACCAGTTTTATATTCCGATGCACCTCTGCAGGTTTACTGTATCCCTTGGACCTTCCCATTGACGACGAAACACAGAAATGGCATTGGATTTAAATATAAGAGACACAATGCCGACTTAAGTACAGGAAGACTGAGTATTCCTACTGTCTATCGTTTTGATCGTTTCCTTTGTCACCAGTTTTACATTCCGATGCACCTCTGCAGTTTTACTGTATCCCTTGGACTTTCACAGTGACGATGAAACACAGAAATAGCATCGGAATTAAATATAAGAGACACAATGCCGACTTAAGAACAGGAAGGCTGAGTCTTCCTACTGTCTATGTTTTGAGCATTTCCTGTGTCACCAGTTTTACAATCCGATGCACCTCTGCAGGTTTACTGTATCCCTTGGATCTTCCCATTGAGATGAAACACAGAAATTCCATCGGAATTAAATAGAGGAGACACAATGCCGACTTAAGTACTGGAAGATTGAGTCTTCCTACTGCCTATGTTTTGAGCGTTTCCTGCGTCACTAGTTTCACATTCCGGTGAACCTCAGCAGGTTTACTGTATCCCTTGGACTTTCACAGTGGCGATGAAACACAGATATTGCATCGGAATTAAATATAAGAGACGCAATGCCGACAAGTACAAGAAAACTGAGTCTTCTTAAGGTCTATGTTTTGAGCGTTTCCCGTGTCACCAGTTTTACATTCCGATGCACCTCTGCAGGATTACTGTGTTCCTAGGACCTTCCCATTGACGATGAAGCTCAGAAATTGCATCGGAAATAAATATAAGAGACACAATCCCGACTTAAGTACAGGAAGACTGAGTCTTCCTATTGTCTATGTTTTGAGCGATTCCTGTGTCACCAGTTTTACATTCCAATGCACCTTTGCAGGTTTACTGTATCCCTTTGACTTTCCCGTTGACGACGAAACACAGAAATTGCATCGGAATTAAATATAAGAGACACAATGCCGACTTAGGTACAGGAAGACTGAGTCTTCCTACTGTCTATGTTTTGAGCGTTCATTGTGTCATCAGTTTTACACTTTTGATGCACCTCTGCAGGTTTACTGTATCCCTTGGACCTTCACAGTGACGATGAAACACAGAAATTACATCAAATTAAATATAAGAGACATAATGCCGACTACAGTACAAGAAAACTGAGTCTTCTTAGGGCCTATGATTTGACCGCTTCCTGTGTCACCAGTTTTATATTCCGATGCACCTCTGCAGGTTTACTGTATCCCTTGGACCTTCCCATTGACGACGAAACACAGAAATGGCATCGGATTTAAATATAAGAGACACAATGCCGACTTAAGTACAGGAAGACTGAGTATTCCTACTGTCTATCGTTTTGATCGTTTCCTTTGTCACCAGTTTTACATTCCGATTCACCTCTGCAGTTTTACTGTATCCCTTGGACTTTCACAGTGACGATGAAACACAGAAATAGCATCGGAATTAAATATAAGAGACACAATGCCGACTTAAGAACAGGAAGGCTGAGTCTTCCTACTGTCTATGTTTTCAGCATTTCCTGTGTCACCAGTTTTAAAATCCGATGCACCTCTGCAGGTTTACTGTATCCCTTGGATCTTCCCATTGAGATGAAACACAGAAATTCCAACGGAATTAAATAGAGGAGACACAATGCCGACTTAAGTACTGGAAGATTGAGTCTTCCTACTGCCTATGTTTTGAGCGTTTCCTGCGTCACCAATTTTACATTCCGATGCACCTCTGCAGGTTTACTGTGTCCATTGGACCTTCCCATTGACGATGAAACACAGAAATAGCATCGGAATTAAATATAAAAGACACAATGCCGACTTAAGTACAAGAAAACCGAGTCTTCTTAGGGTCTATGTTATGAGCGCTTCCTGTGTCACCAGTTTTACATTCCGATATACCTCTGCAGGCATACTGTATCCCTTGGACCTTCCCATTGACGATGAAACACAGAAATTGCATCGGAATTAAATATAAGAGACACAATGCCGACTTAAGTACAGAAAGACTGAGTCTTCCTACTGTCTATGTTTTGAGCGTTTCCTGTGTCACCAGTTTTACATTCCAATGCACCTTTGCAGGTTTACTGTATCCCTTGGACTTTCCCGTTGACGACGACACGCAGAAATTGCATCGGAATTAAATATAAGAGACACAATGCCGACTTAGGTACAGGAAGACTGAGTCTTCCTACTGTCTATGTTATGAGCGTTCCCTGTGTCATCAGTTTTACATTTTGATGCACCTCTGCAGGTTTACTGTATCCCTTGGACCTTCATAGTGACGATGAAACACAGAAATTGTATCAAATTAAATATAAGAGACACAATGCCGACTTCAGTACAAGAAAACTGAGTCTTCTTAGGGCCTATAATTTGACCGCTTCCTGTGTCACCAGTTTTACATTGCAATGCACCTTTGCAGGTTTACTGTATCCATTGGACCTTCCCATTGACGATGAAACACAGAAATAGCATCGGAATTAAATATAAGAGACACAATGCCGACTTAAGTACAGGAAGGCTGAGTCTTCCTACTGTCTATGTTTTGAGCATTTCCTGTGTCACCAGTTTTACATTCCGATGCACCTCTGCAGGTTTACTGTATCCCTTGGATCTTCCCATTGACGATGAAACACAGAAATTCCATCGGATTTAAATAGAAGAGACACAATGCCGACTTAAGTACTGGAAGATTGAGTCTTCCTACTGCCTATGTTTTGAGCGTTTCCGTGCGTCACCAATTTTACATTCCGATGCACCTCTGCAGGTTTACTGTATCCATTGGACCTTCCCATTGACGATGAAACACAGAAATAGCATCGGGATTAAATATAAGAGACACAATGCCGACGTAAATACAGGAAGGCTGAGTCTTCCTTCTGTCTATGTTTTGAGCGTTTCCTGTTTCACCAGTTTTACATTCCGATGCACCTCTGTAGGGTTACTGTATCCCTTGGACCTTCCCGTTGACGATGAAACACAGAAATTGCATCGGAATTAAATATAAGAGACACAATGCCGACTTAAGTACAGAAAGACTGTGTCTTCCTACTGTCTATGTTTTGAGCGTTTCCCTTGTCACCGGTTTTATATTCCGATGCACCTCTGCAGGTATACTGTTTCCCTTCGACCTTCGCATTGACGATGAAACACAGAAATGGCATCGGAATTAAATATAAGAGACACAATGACGTCTTAAGTACAGGAAGAGTGTGTCTTTCTATTGTTTATGTGTTGAGCGTTTCCTGTGTCACCAGTTTTACATTCCAATGCTCTGAGGCAGGTTTACTGTATCCATTGAACCTTCCCATTGACGATGAAACACAGAGAATGCATCGGAATTAAATATAAGAGACACCATGCCGACTTAAGTATAGGTAGACTGAGTCTTCCTACTGTCTATGTTTTGAGCGTGTCCTGGGTCACCAGTTTTACATTCCGATGCACCTCTGCAGGTATACTGTTTCCCTTCGACCTTCCCATTGACGATGAAGCTCAGAAATTGCATCGGAATTAAATATAAGAGACACCATGCCGACTTAAGTAAAGGAAGACTGAGTCTTCCTACTGTCTATGATTTGAGCGTGTCCTGTATCACCAGTTTTACATTCCGATGCACCTCTGCATGTTTACTGTATCCCTTGGACTTTCACAGTGACGATGAAACACAGATATTGAATCGGAATTAAATATAAGAGACACAATGCCGACTTAAGTACAAGAAAACTGAGTTTTCTTAAGGTCTATGTTTTGAGCGTTTCCCGTGTCACCAGTTTTACATTCCGATGCACCTCTGCAGGTTTACTGTGTTCCTAGGACCTTCCCATTGACGATGAAGCTCAGAAATTGCATCGGAAATAAATATAAGAGACACAATGCCGACTTAAGTACAGGAAGACTGAGTCTTCCTGCTGTCTATGTTTTGAGCGTTTCCCTTGTCACCAGTTTTCATTCCGATGCACCTCTGCAGGTATACTGTTCCCCTTCGACCTTCCCATTGACGATGAAGCTCAGAAATTGCATCGGATTTAAATATAAGAGACACCATGCCGACTGAAGTAAAGGAAGACTGAGTCTTCCCACTGTCTATGATTTGAGCGTGTCCTGTATCACCAGTTTTACATTCCGATGCACCTCTGCAGGTTTACTGTATCCCTTGGACCTTCACAGTGACGATGCGACACAGAAATTGCATCGGAATTAAATATAAAAGACACAATGCCGACTTAAGTACAAGAAAACCGAGTCTTCTTAGGGTCTATGTTATGAGCGCTTCCTGTGTCACCAGTTTTACATTCCGATGCACCTCTGCAGGCATACTGTATCCCTTGGACCTTCCCATTGACGATGAAACACAGAAATTGCATCGGAATTAAAAATAAGAGACACAATGCCGACTTAAGTACAGAAAGACAGAGTCTTCCTACTGTCTATGTTTTGAGCGTTTCCTGTGTCACCAGTTTTACATTCCAATGCATCTTTGCAGGTTTACTGTATCCCTTGGACTTTCCCGTTGACGACGACACGCAGAAATTGCATCGGAATTAAATATAGGAGACACAATGCCGACTTAGGTACAGGAAGACTAAGTCTTCCTACTGTCTATGTTATGAGCGTTCCCTGTATCATCAGTTTTACATTTTGATGCACCTCTGCAGGTTTACTGTATCCCTTGGACCTTCATAGTGTCGATGAAACACAGAAATTGCATCAAATTAAATATAAGAGACACAATGCCGACTTCAGTACAAGAAAACTGAGTCTTCTTAGGGCCTATGATTTGACCGCTTCCTGTGTCACCAGTTTTACATTCCAATGCACGTTTGCAGGTTTACTGTATCCATTGGACCTTCCCATTGACGATGAAACACAGAAATAGCATCGGAATTAAATATAAGAGACACAATGCCGACTTAAGTACAGGAAGGCTGAGTCTTCCTACTGTCTATGTTTTCAGCATTTTCTGTGTCACCAGTTTTACATTCCGATGCACCTCTGCAGGTTTACTGTATTCCTTGGATCTTCCCATTGACGATGAAACACAGAAATTCCATCGGATTTAAATAGAAGAGACACAATGCCGACTTAAGTACTGGAAGATTGAGTCTTCCTACTGCCTATGTTTTGAGCGTTTCCGTGCGTCACCAATTTTACATTCCGATGCACCTCTGCAGGTTTACTGTATCCATTGGACCTTCCCATTGACGATGAAACACACAAATAGCATCGGGATTAAATATAAGAGACACAATGCCGACTTAAATACAGGAAGGCTGAGTCTTCCTACTGTCTATGTTTTGAGCGTTTCCTGTTTCACCAGTTTTACATTCCGATGCACCTCTGCAGGTTTACTGTATCCCCTGGATTTTCCCATTGACGATGAAACACAGATATTGCATCGGATCTAAATATAAGAGACACAATACCAACCTAAGTACAGAAACATTGAGTCTTCCTACTGTCTATGTTTTGAGCGTTTACTGTGTCACCAGTTTCACATTCCGATGAACCTCTGCAGGTTTACTGTATCCCTTGGAATTTCACAGTGACGATGAAACACAGATATTGCATCAGAATTAAATATAAGAGACACAATGCCGACTTCAGTACAAGAAAACTGAGTCTTCTTAAGGTCTATGTTTTGAGCGTTTCCCGTGTCACCAGTTTTACATTCCGATGCACCTCTGCAGGTTTACTGTGTTCCTAGGACCATCCCATTGACGATGAAGCTCAGAAATTGCATCGGAAATAAGTATAAGAGACACAATGCCGACTTAAGTACAGGAAGACTGAGTCTCCCTACTGTCTATGTTTTGAGCGTTTCCCTTGTCACCAGTTTTACATTCCGATACACCTCTGCAGGTATACTGTTTCCCTTCGACCTTCCCACTGACGATGAAGCTCACAAATTGCATCGGAATTAAATATAAGAGACACCATGCCGACTTAAGTAAAGGAAGACTGAGTCCTCCTATTGTCTATGATTTGAGCGAGTCCTGTATCACCAGTTTTACATTCCGATGCACCTCTGCAGGTTTCCTGTATCACTTGGACCTTCACAGTGACGATGAAACACAGAAATTGCATCGGAATTAAATATAAATGACACAATACCGTCTTAAGTACAAGAAAACTGAGTTTTCTAAGGGTCTATGTTATGAGCGCTTCCTGTGTCACCAGTTTTACATTCCGATGCACCTCTGCAGGTATACTGTTTCCCTTCGACCTTCCCATTGACGATGAAGCTCACAAATTGCATCGGAATTAAATATAAGAGACACCATGCCGACTTAAGTAAAGGAAGACTGAGTCCTCCTATTGTCTATGATTTGAGCGAGTCCTGTATCACCAGTTTTACATTCCGATGGACCTCTGCAGGTTTACTGTATCCATTGGACCTTCCCATTGACGATGAAACACAGAAAATGCATCGGAACTAAATATAAGCGACACCATGCCGACTTAAGTATAGGTAGACTCAGTCTTCCTACTGTCTATGTTTTGAGCGTATCCTGGGTCACCAGTTTTACATTCCGATGCACCTCTGCAGGTATACTGTTTCCCTTCGACCTTCCCATTGACGATGAAGATCAGAAATTGCATCGGAATTAAATATAAGTGACACCATGCCGACTTAAGTAAAGGAAGACTGAGTCTTCCTACTGTCTATGTTTTGAGCGTATCCTGGGTCACCAGTTTTACATTCCGATGCACCTTCTTCAGGTTTACTGTATCCCTTGGACTTTCACAGTGACGATGAAACACAGAAATAGCATCGGAATTATATATAAGAGGCATAACGCCGACTTAAGTACAGGAAGGCTGAGTCTTCCTACTGTCTATGTTTTGAGCATATCCTGTGTCACCAGTTTTACATTCCGATGCACCTCTGCAGGTTTACTGTATCCCTTGGATCTTCCCATTGACGATGAAACACAGAAATTCCGTCGGATTTAAATAGAAGAGACACAATGCCGACTTAAGTACTGGAAGTTTGAGTCTTCCTACTGCCTATGTTTTGAGCGTTTCCGTGCGTCACCAATTTTACATTCCGATGCACCTCTGCAGGTGTACTGTATCCCTTGGATTTTCCCATTGACGATGAAACACAGAAATTGCATCGGATCTAATTATAAGAGACACAATGCCGACCTAAGTACAGAAACATTGAGTCTTCCTACTGTCTATGTTTTGAGCGTTTACTGTGTCACCAGTTTCACATTCCGATGAACCTCTGCAGGTTTACTGTATCCCTTGGAATTTCACAGTGACGATGAAACACAGATATAGCATCAGAATTAAATATAAGAGACACAATGCCGACTAAAGTACAAGAGAACTGAGTCTTCTTAAGGTCTATGTTTTGAGCGTTTACCGTGTCACCAGTTTTACATTCCGATGCACCTCTGCAGGTTTACTGGGTTCCTAGGACCTTCCCATTGACGATGAAGCTCAGAAATTGCGTCGGAAATAAGTATAAGAGACACAATGCCGACTTAAGTACAAGAAGACTGAGTCTCCCTACTGTCTATGTTTTGAGCGTTTCCCTTGTCACCAGTTTTACATTCCGATGCACCTCTGCAGGTATACTGTTTCCATTCGACCTTCGCATTGACGATGAAACACAGAAATGGCATCGGAATTAAATATAAGAGACACAATGACGACTTAAGTACAGGAAGAGTGTGTCTTTCTATTGTCTATGTTTTGAGCGTTTCCTGTGTCACCAGTTTTACATTCCGATGCACCTCTGCAGGTTTACTGTATCCATTGGACCTTCCCATTGACGATGAAACACAGAAATTGCATCGAAATTAAATATAAGAGACACCATGCCGACTTAAGTATAGGTAGACTGAGTCTTCCTACTGTCTATGTTTTGAGCGTGTCCTGGGTCATCAGTTTTACATTCCGATGCAGCTCTGCAGGTTTACTGTATCCCTTGGACCTTCCCATTGGCGATGAAACTCAGAAATGGCATCGGAATTAAATATAAGAGACACAATGCCGACTGAAGTACAGGAAGACTGAGTCTTCCTACTGTCTATGTTTTGAGCGTTTCCTGTGTCACCAGTTTTACATTCCGATGCACCTCTGAAGGTTCACTGTATCCCTTGGACATTCACAGTGACGATGAAACACAGAAATTGCATCGGAATTAAATATAAGAGACACAATGGTGACTTAAGTTCAGGAAGACTGAGTCTTCCTATTGTCTATGTTTTGAGCGCTTCCTGTGTCATCAGTTTTACATTCAAATGTACCTCTGCAGGTTTACTGTATCCCTTGGATCTTCCCATTGACGATGAAACTCAGAAATTGCATCGGAATTAAATAGAAGAGACACAATGCCGACTTAAGAACAGGAAGATTGAGTCTTTATACTGCCTATGTTTTGAGCGTTTCCTGCGTCACCAATTTTACATTCCGATGCACCTCTGCAGGTTTACTGTATCCAATGGACCTTCCCATTGACGATGAAACACAGAAATAGCATCGGAATTAAATATAAGAGACACAATGCTGACTTAAGAACAGGAAGGCTGAGTCTTCCTACTGTCTATGTTTTGAGCGTTTCCTGTGTCACCAGTTTCACATTCCTATGAACCTCTGCAGGTTTACTGTATCCCTTGGACTTTCACAGTGACGATGAAACACAGATATTGCATCGGAATGAAATATAAGAAACACAATGCCGACTTAAGTACAAGAAAACGGAGTCTTCTTAAGGTCTATGTTTTGACCGTTTCCCGTGTCACCAGTTTTACATTCCGATGCACCTCTGCAGGTTTACTGTGTTCCTAGGACCTTCACATTGACGATGAAGCACAGAAATTGCAACGGAATAAAAATATAAGAGACACAACGCCGACATAAGTACAAGGAAACTGAGTCTTCTCACGGTCTATTTTTTTAGCGTTTCCTGTGTCACCAGTTTTACATTCCGATGCACCTCTGCAGGTTTACTGTATCCATTGGACCTTCCCATTGACGATGAAACACAGAAATTGCATCGAAATTAAATATAAGAAACACAATGCCGACTTAAGTACAGGAAAACTCAGTCTTCTTTGGGTGTTTGTTATGAGCGCTTCCTGTGTCACCAGTTTTACATTCCGATGCACCTCTGCAGGGTTACTGTATCCCTTGGACCTTCCCATTGACGATGAAACACAGAAATTGCATCGGAATTAAATAGAAGAGACACAATGCCGACTTGAGTACAGGAAGATAGAGTCTTCCTACGGTCTATGATTTGAGCATTTCCTGCGTCACCAATTTTACATTCCGATGCACCTCTGCAGGTTTACTGTATCCATTGGACATTCCCACTGAAGATGAAACACAGAAATTGCATCGGAATTAAATATAAGAGACACAATGCCGACGTAAGTACAGGAACATTGAGTCTTCCTACTGCCTATGTTTTGAGCGTTTCCTGCGTCACACGTTTTACATTCCGATGCACCTCTGCAGGTTTACTGTATCCATTGGACCTTCCCATTGACGATGAAACACAGGAATTACATTGGAATTAAATATAAGAGACACAACGCCGACTTAAGTACAAGAAAACCGAGTCTTCTTAAGGTCTATGTTTCGACCGTTTCCCGTGTCACCAGTTTTACATTCCGGTGCACCTCTGCAGGTTTACTGTGTTCCTGGGACCTTCCCATTGACGATGAAGCTCAGAAATTGTATCGGAATTAAAAATAAGAGACACAACGCCGACATAAGTACAAGGAAACTGAGTCTTCTCACGGTCTATGTTTTTAGCGTTTCCTGTGTCTCCAGTTTTACTTTCCGATGCACCTCTGCAGGTTTACTGTATCCATTGGACCTTCCCATTGACGATGAAACCCAGAAATTGCATCGAAATTAAATATAAGAGACACAATGCCGACTTAAGTACAGGAAGACTGAGTCTTCCTACTGTCTAGGTTTTGAGCGTGTCCTGTGTCACCAGTTTTACATTCCGATGCACCTCTGCAGGTTTACTGTATTTCTTGGGCCTTCCCATTGGCGATGAAACACAGAACTCGCATCGGAATTAAATATAAGAGACACAATGCCGACTTAAGTACAGGAACATTGAGTCTTCCTACTGTGTATGTTTTGTGCGTTTCCTGTGTCACCAGTTTTACATTCCGATGCACCGCTGCAGGTTTACTGTATCCGTTGGATCTTCCCATTGACGATGAAACACAGAAATAGCATCGGAATTAAATATAAGAGACACAATGATGACTGAAGTACAGGAAGACTGAGTCTTCGTACTGTCTATGTTTTGAGCGTTTCCTGTGTCACCAGTTTTACATTCCGATGCACCTCTGCAGGTTTACTGTATCCCTTGCACCTTCCCATTGACATTGAAACACAGAAATTACATCGGAATTAAATAAAACAGACACAATGCCGACTTAAGTACAGGAAGACTGAGTCTTCCTACTGTCTATGTTTTCGTCGTTTCCTGTGTCACCAGTTTTACATTCCGATCCACCTCTGCAGGTTTACTGTATCCATTGGACCTTCCCATTGACGATGGAACACAGAAATAGCATCGGAATTAAATATAAGAGACACAATGCCGACTTAAGTACAGGAAGGATGAGTCTTCCTACTGTCTATGTTTTGAGCATTTCCTGTGTCACCAGTTTTACATTCCGATGCACCGCTGCAGGTTTACTGTATCCCTTGGATCTTCCCATTGACGATGAAACACAGAAATTGCATCGGAACTAAATATAAGAGACACAATGCCGAATTAAGTACAGGAAGATAGAGTCTTCCTACGGTCTTTGATTTGAGCGTTTCCTGCGTCACCAATTTTACATTCCGATGCACCTCTGCAGGTTTACTGTATCCATTGGACATTCCCATTGAAGATGAAACACAGAAATAGCATCGGAATTAAATATAAGAGACACAATGCCGACTTAAGAACAGGAAGGCTGAGTCTTCCTACTGTCTATGTTTTGAGCGTTTCGTGTGTCACCAGTTTTACATTCCGATGCACCTTTGCAGGTTTACTGTATCCCTTGGATCTTCGCATTGACGATGAAACACAGAAATTGCATCGGAATTAAATATAAGAGACACAATGCCGACGTAAGTACAGGAACATTGAGTCTTCCTACTGTCTATGTTTTGAGCGTTTCCTGCGTCACACGTTTTACATTCCGATGCACCTCTGCAAGTTTACTGTATCCATTGGACCTTCCCATTGACGATGAAACACAGGAATTACATTGGAATTAAATATAAGAGACACAATGACGTCATAAGTACAGCAAGACTAAGTCTTCCAACTGTCTATGTTTTGAGAGTTTCCTGTGTCACCAGTTTTACATTCCGATGTACCTCTGCATGTTTACTGTATCCCTTGGACCTTCACAGTGACGATGAAACACAGAAATTGCATCGGTATTAAATAGAAGAGACACAATGTCCTCTTAAGTACAGGAAGAGTGTGTCTTTCTATTGTCTATGTTTTGAGCGTTTCCTGTGTCACCAGTTTTACATTCCGATGCACCTCTGCTGGTTTACTGTATCCATTTGACCTTCCATTGACGATGAAACACAGAAATTGCATCGGAATTAAATATAAGAGACACAACATCGACTTAAGTACAAGAAAACTGAGTCATCTTACGGTGTATGATTTGAGCGTTTCCTTTGTCACCAGTTTTACATTCCAATGCACTTCTGCAGGTTCACTGTATCCCTTGGACCTTCCCATTGACGACGAAACACAGAAATTCCATCGGAATTAAATATAAGAGACACAATGCCGACTTAGGTACAGGAAGACTGAGTCTTCCTACTGTCTACGTTTTGAGGATTTCCTGTGTCATCAGTTTTACATTTTGATGCAACTCTGGAGGTTTACTGTATCCCTTGGATCTTCACAGTGACGATGAAACACAGAAATTGCATCGGAATTAAATATAAGAGACACAATGACGACTTAGTAGAAGAAAACTGAGTCTGCTTACGGTCTAAGATTTGAGCGCTTCCTGTGTCACCAGTTTTACCTTCCGATGCACCTCTGCAGCTTTACTGTATCCCTTGGCTGCAGCTTTACTGTATCCCTTGGACCTTCCCATTGACGACGAAACACAGAAATTGCATCGGAATTAAATATAACAGACACAATGCCGACTTAGGTACGGGGAGACTGAGTCTTCCTACTCTCTTTGTTTTGAGCGTTTCCTGTGTCACCAGTTTTACATTTCGATCCACCTCTGCAGGTTTACTGTGTCCCTTCGACCTTCCCATTGACGATGAAACACAGAAATTGCATCGGAATTACATATAAGAGACACAATCCTGCCGACATATTACAGGAAGACTGAGTCTTCCAACTGTCTATGTTTTGAGCGTTTCCTGTGTCATCAGTTTTACATTCCGATGCACCTCTGCAGGTTTACTGTATCCATTCTACCTTCCCATTGACGATGAAGCACAGAAATTACATCGGAATTAAATATAAGGGACAAATGCCGACTTAAGTACAAGAAAACTGAGTCTTCTTACGGTCTATGTTTTGAGCGTTTCCAGTGTCACCAGTTTTACATTTTGATGCAGCCCTGCAGGTTTACTGTGTCCCTTGGACCTTCACAGTGACGATGAAACACAGATATTGCGTCGGAGTTAAATATAAGAGACACAATGCCGACTTAAGTACTGGAAGACTGAGTCTTCCTACTGTCTATGCTTTGAGCGTCTCCTGTGTCACCAGTTTTACATTCCGATGCACCTCTGCAGGTACACTGTTTCCTTTCGACTTTCCCATTGACGATGAAACACAGAAATTGCATCGGTATTAAATAGAAGAGACACAATGTCGTCTTAAGTACAGGAAGAGTGTGTGTTTCTATTGTCTATAGTTTGAGCGTTTCCTGTGTCACCAGTTTTACATTCCGATGCACCTCTGCTGGTATACTGTATCCATTGGACCTTCCATTGACGATGAAGCACAGAAATTGCATCGGAATTAAATATAAGGGACAAAATGCCGACTTAAGTACAGGAAGACTGAGTCTTCCTACTGTCTATGCTTTGAGCGTTTCCTGTGTCACTAGTTTTACATTCCGATGCACCTCTGCAGGTTTTCTGTATCCATTGGACCTTCCCATTGACGATGAAACATAGAAATTGCATCGGAATTAAATATAAGAGATACAAACGCCGACTTAAGTACAAGAAAACTGAGTCATCTTACGGTGTAAGATTTGAGCGTTTCCTTCGTCACCAGTATTACATTCCAAGACACCTCTGCAGGTTCACTGTATCCTTTGGACCTTCCCATTGACGGTGAAACACAGAAATTGCATCGGAATTAAATATAAGAGACACAATGCCGACTTAGGTACAGGAAGAAGGAGTCTTCCTACTGTCTATGTTTTGAGCGTTTCCTGTGTCACCAGTTTTACATTCCGATGCACCTCTGCTGGTTTACTGTATCCCTTGGATCTTCCCATTGACGATGAAACACAGAAATAGCATCGGAATTAAATATAAGAGGCCCAACGCCGACTTAAGTACAAGAAAACTGAGTCTTCTTACGGTCTATGTTTTGAGCGTTTCCAGTGTCACCAGTTTTACATTTTGATGCAGCCCTGCAGGTTTACTGTGCCCCTTGGACCTTCACAGTGACGATGAAACACAGAAATTGCATCGGAGATAAATATAAGAGACTCAATGCCGACTTAAGTACTGGAAGACTGAGTCTTCCTACTGTCTATGCTTTGAGCGTCTCCTGTGTCACCAGTTTTACATTCCGATGCACCTCTGCAGGTACACTGTTTCCTTTCGACTTTCCCATTGACGATGAAACACAGAAATTGCATCGGTATTAAATAGAAGAGACACAATGTCGTCTTAAGTACAGGAAGAGTGTGTCTTTCTATTGTCTATAATTTGAGCGTTTCCTGTGTCACCAGTTTTACATTCCGATGCACCTCTGCTGGTTTACTGTATCCATTGGACCTTCCATTGACGATGAAACACAGACATTGCATCGGTATTAAATATAAGAGACACAACGCCGACTTAAGTACAAGAAAACTGAGTCTTCTTACGGTCTATGTTTTGAGCATTTTCTGTGTCACCAGTTTTACATTCCGATGCACCTCTGCAGGTTTGCTGTATCCATTGGCCCTTCCCATTGACGATGAAACACAGAAATTGCTTCGGAATTAAATATAAGAGACACCATGCCGACTTAAGTAAAGGAAGACTGAGTCTTCCTACTGTCTATGATTTGAGCGTGTCCTGTATCACCAGTTTTACATTCCGATGCACCACTGCAGGTTTACTGTATCCCTTGGACCTTCCCATTGGCGATGAAACACAGATATTGCATCGGAATTAAATATAAGAGACACAATGCCGACTGAAGTACAGGAAGACTGAGTCCTCCTACTGTCTATGTTTTGAGCGTTTCCTGTGTCACCAGTTTTACATTACGATGCACCTCTGCACGTTTACTGTATCCCTTGGACCTTCACAGTGACGATGAAACACAGAAATTGCATCGGAATTAAATATAAGAGACACAATGATGACTTAAGTACAGGAAGACTGAGTCTTCCTACTGTCTATGATTTGAGCGTTTCCTGTGTCACCAGTTTTACATTCCGATGCACCTCTGTTGGGTTACTGTATTTTTGGACCTTCCCATTGACGATGAAACACAGAAATTGCATCGGAATTGAATATAAGAGACACAATGCCGACTTAAGTACAGAAAGACGTAGTCTTTCTACTGCCTATGTTTTGAGCGTTTCCCTTGTCACCAGTTTTACATTCCGATGCACCTCTGCAGGTATACTGTTTCCCTTCGACCTTCCCATTGACGATGAAACACAGAAATTGCATCGGAATTAAATATAAGAGACACAACGCCGACTTAAGTACAAGAAAACTGAGTCATCTTACGGTGTATGATTTGAGCGTTTCCTTTGTCACCAGTTTTACATTCCAATGCACTTCTGCAGGTTCACTGTATCCCTTGGACCTTCCCATTGACGACGAAACACAAAAATTCCATCGGAATTAAATATAAGAGACACAATGTCGACTTAGGTACAGGAAGACTGAGTCTTCCTTCTGTCTACGTTTTGAGGATTTCCTGTGTCATCAGTTTTACATTTTGATGCACCTCTGCAGGTTTACTGTATCCCTTGGATCTTCACAGTGACGATGAAACACAGAAATTGCATCGGAATTAAATATAAGAGACACAATGACGACTTAGTAGAAGAAAACTGAGTCTTCTTACGGTCTATGATTTGAGCGCATCCTGTGTCACCTATTTTACATTCCGATGCACTTCTGCAGGTTTACTGTATCCATTCTACCTTCCCATTGACGATGAAGCACAGAAATTGCATCGGAATTAAATGTAAGGGACAAAATGCCGACTTAAGTACAGGAAGACTGAGTCTTCCTACTGTCTATGCTTTGAGCGTTTCCTGTGTCACCAGTTTTACATTTCGATGCACCTCTGCAGGTTTACTGTGTCCCTTCGACCTTCCCATTGACGATGAAACACAGAAATTGCATCGGAATTACATATAAGAGACACAATCCTGCCGACATATTACAGGAAGACTGAGTCTTCCAACTGTCTATGTTTTGAGCGTTTCCTGTGTCATCAGTTTTACATTCCGATGCACCTCTGCAGGTTTACTGTATCCATTCTACCTTCCCATTGACGATGAAGCACAGAAATTGCATCGGAATTAAATATAAGGGACAAAATGCCGACTTAAGTACAGGAAGACTGAGTCTTCCTACTGTCTATGCTTTGAGCGTTTCCTGTGTCACCAGTTTTACATTCCGATGCACCTGTGCAGGTTTTCTGTATCCATTGGACCTTCCCATTGACGATGAAACACAGGAATTGCATCGGAATTAAATATAAGAGATACAAACGCCGACTTAAGTACAAGAAAACTGAGTCATCTTACGTTGTATGATTTGAGCGTTTCCTTCGTCACCAGTTTTACATTCCAAGACACCTCTGCAGGTTCACTGTATCCTTTGGACCTCCCATTTACGATGAAACACAGAAATTGCATCGGAATTAAATATAAGTGACACAATGCCGACTTAGGTACAGGAAGAAGGAGTCTTCCTACTGTCTATGTTTTGAGCGTTTCCTGTGTCACCAGTTTTACATTCCGATGCACCTCTGCTGGTTTACTGTATCCCTTGGATCTTCCCATTGACGATGAAACACAGAAATAGCATCGGAATTAAATATAAGAGACACAACGCCGACTTAAGTACAAGAAAACTGAGTATTCTTACGGTCTATGTTTTGAGCGTTTCCAGTGTCACCACTTTTACATTTTGATGCAGCTCTGCAGGTTTACTGTACCCCTTGGACCTTCACAGTGACGATGAAACACAGATATTGCGTCGGAGTTAAATATAAGAGACACAATGCCGACTTAAGTACTGGAAGACTGAGTCTTCCTACTGTCTATGCTTTGAGCGTCTCCTGTGTCACCAGTTTTACATTCCGATGCACCTCTGCAGGTACACTGTTTCCTTTCGACTTTCCCATTGACGATGTAACACAGAAATTGCATCGGTATTAAATAGAAGAGACACAATGTCGTCTTAAGTACAGGAAGAGTGTGTGTTTCTATTGTCTATAGTTTGAGCGTTTCCTGTGTCACCAGTTTTACATTCCGATGCACCTCTGCTGGTATACTGTATCCATTGGACCTTCCATTGACGATGAAGCACAGAAATTGCATTGGAATTAAATATAAGGGACAAAATGCCGACTTAAGTACAAGAAGACTGAGTCTTCCTACTGTCTATGCTTTGAGCTTTTCCTGTGTCACTAGTTTTACATTCCGATGCACCTCTGCAGGTTTTCTGTATCCATTGGACCTTCCCATTGACGATGAAACACAGAAATTGCATCGGAATTAAATATAAGAGATACAAACGCCGACTTAAGTACAAGAAAACTGAGTCATCTTACGTTGTATGATTTGAGCGTTTCCTTCGTCACCAGTTTTACATTCCAAGACACCTCTGCAGGTTCACTGTATCCTTTGGACCTTCCCATTGACGATGAAACACAGAAATTGCATCGGAATTACATATAAGAGACACAATCCTGCCGACATATTACAGGAAGACTGAGTCTTCCAACTGTCTATGTTTTGAGCGTTTCCTGTGTCATCAGTTTTACATTCCGATGCACCTCTGCAGGTTTACTGTATCCATTCTACCTTCCCATTGACGATGAAGCACAGAAATTACATCGGAATTAAATATAAGGGACAAAATGCCGACTTAAGTACAAGAAAACTGAGTCTTCTTACGGTCTATGTTTTGAGCGTTTCCAGTGTCACCAGTTTTACATTTTGATGCAGCCCTGCAGGTTTACTGTGTCCCTTGGACCTTCACAGTGACGATGAAACACAGATATTGCGTCGGAGTTAAATATAAGAGACACAATGCCGACTTAAGTACTGGAAGACTGAGTCTTCCTACTGTCTATGCTTTGAGCGTCTCCTGTGTCATCAGTTTTACATTCCGATGCACCTCTGCAGGTACACTGTTTCCTTTCGACTTTCCCATTGACGATGAAACACAGAAATTGCATCGGTATTAAATAGAAGAGACACAATGTCGTCTTAAGTACAGGAAGAGTGTGTGTTTCTATTGTCTATAGTTTGAGCGTTTCATGTGTCACCAGTTTTACATTCCGATGCACCTCTGCTGGTATACTGTATCCATTGGACCTTCCATTGACGATGAAGCACAGAAATTGCATCGGAATTAAATATAAGGGACAAAATGCCGACTTAAGTACAGGAAGACTGAGTCTTCCTACTGTCTATGCTTTGAGCGTTTCCTGTGTCACTAGTTTTACATTCCGATGCACCTCTGCAGGTTTTCTGTATCCATTGGACCTTCCCATTGACGATGAAACATAGAAATTGCATCGGAATTAAATATAAGACATACAAACGCCGACTTAAGTACAAGAAAACTGAGTCATCTTACGGTGTATGATTTGAGCGTTTCCTTCGTCACCAGTATTACATTCCAAGACACCTCTGCAGGTTCACTGTATCCTTTGGACCTTCCCATTGACGGTGAAACACAGAAATTGCATCGGAATTAAATATAAGAGACACAATGCGGACTTAGGTACAGGAAGAAGGAGTCTTCCTACTGTCTATGTTTTGAGCGTTTCCTGTGTCACCAGTTTTACATTCCGATGCACCTCTGCTGGTTTACTGTATCCCTTGGATCTTCCCATTGACGATGAAACACAGAAATAGCATCGGAATTAAATATAAGAGGCCCAACGCCGACTTAAGTACAAGAAAACTGAGTCTTCTTACGGTCTATGTTTTGAGCGTTTCCAGTGTCACCAGTTTTACATTTTGATGCAGCCCTGCAGGTTTACTGTGTCCCTTGGACCTTCACAGTGACGATGAAACACAGAAATTGCATCGGAGTTAAATATAAGAGACTCAATGCCGACTTAAGTACTGGAAGACTGAGTCTTCCTACTGTCTATGCTTTGAGCGTCTCCTGTGTCACCAGTTTTACATTCCGATGCACCTCTGCAGGTACACTGTTTCCTTTCGACTTTCCCATTGACGATGAAACACAGAAATTGCATCGGTATTAAATAGAAGAGACACAATGTCGTCTTAAGTACAGGACGAGTGTGTCTTTCTATTGTCTATAATTTGAGCGTTTCCTGTGTCACCAGTTTTACATTCCGATGCACCTCTGCTGGTTTACTGTATCCATTGGACCTTCCATTGACGATGAAACACAGACATTGCATCGGTATTAAATATAAGAGACACAACGCCGACTTAAGTACAAGAAAACTGAGTCTTCTTACGGTCTATGTTTTGAGCATTTTCTGTGTCACCAGTTTTACATTCCGATGCACCTCTGCAGGTTTGCTGTATCCATTGGCCCTTCCCATTGACGATGAAACACAGAAATTGCTTTGGAATGAAATATAAGAGACACCATGCCGACTTAAGTAAAGGAAGACTGAGTCTTCCTACTGTCTATGATTTGAGCGTGTCCTGTATCACCAGTTTTACATTCCGATGCACCACTGCAGGTTTACTGTATCCCTTGGACCTTCCCATTGGCGATGAAACACAGAAATTGCATCGGAATTAAATATAAGAGACACAATGCCGACTGAAGTACAGGAAGACTGAGTCCTCCTACTGTCTATGTATTGAGCGTTTCCTGTGTCACCAGTTTTACATTACGATGCACCTCTGCACGTTTACTGTATCCCTTGGACCTTCACAGTGACGATGAAACACAGAAATTGCATCGGAATTAAATATAAGAGACACAATGATGACTTAAGTACAGGAAGACTGAGTCTTCCTACTGTCTATGATTTGAGCGTTTCCTGTGTCACCAGTTTTACATTCCGATGCACCTCTGTTGGGTTACTGTATTTTTGGACCTTCCCATTGACGATGAAACACAGAAATTGCATCGGAATTAAATATAAGAGACACAATGCCGACTTAAGTACAGAAAGACTTAGTCTTTCTACTGCCTATGTTTTGAGCGTTTCCCTTGTCACCAGTTTTACATTCCGATGCACCTCTGCAGGTATACTGTTTCCCTTCGACCTTCCCATTGACGATGAAACACAGAAATTGCATCGGAATTAAATATAAGAGACACAACGCCGACTTAAGTACAAGAAAACTGAGTCATCTTACGGTGTATGATTTGAGCGTTTCCTTTGTCACCAGTTTTACATTCCAATGCACTTCTGCAGGTTCACTGTATCCCTTGGACCTTCCCATTGACGACGAAACACAGAAATTCCATCGGAATTAAATATAAGAGACACAATGTCGACTTAGGTACAGGAAGACTGAGTCTTCCTTCTGTCTACGTTTTGAGGATTTCCTGTGTCATCAGTTTTACATTTTGATACACCTCTGCAGGTTTACTGTATCCCTTGGATCTTCACAGTGACGATGAAACACAGAAATTGCATCGGAATTAAATATAAGAGACACAATGACGACTTAGTAGAAGAAAACTGAGTCTTCTTACGGTCTATGATTTGAGCGCATCCTGTGTCACCTATTTTACATTCCGATGCACTTCTGCAGGTTTACTGTATCCATTCTACCTTCCCATTGACGATGAAGCACAGAAATTGCATCGGAATTAAATGTAAGGGACAAAATGCCGACTTAAGTACAGGAAGACTGAGTCTTCCTACTGTCTATGCTTTGAGCGTTTCCTGTGTCACCAGTTATACATTTCGATGCACCTCTGCACGTTTACTGTGTCCCTTCGACCTTCCCATTGACGATGAAACACAGAAATTGCATCGGAATTACATATAAGAGACACAATCCTGCCGACATATTACAGGAAGACTGAGTCTTCCAACTGTCTATGTTTTGAGCGTTTCCTGTGTCATCAGTTTTACATTCCGATGCACCTCTGCAGGTTTACTGTATCCATTCTACCTTCCCATTGACGATGAAGCACAGAAATTGCATCGGAATTAAAAATAAGGGACAAAATGCCGACTTAAGTACAGGAAGACTGAGTCTTCCTACTGTCTATGCTTTGAGCGTTTCCTGTGTCACCAGTTTTACATTCCGATGCACCTGTGCAGGTTTTCTGTATCCATTGGACCTTCCCATTGACGATGAAACACAGGAATTGCATCGGAATTAAATATAAGAGATACAAACGCCGACTTAAGTACAAGAAAACTGAGTCATCTTACGTTGTATGATTTGAGCGTTTCCTTCGTCACCAGTTTTACGTTCCAAGACACCTCTGCATGTTCACTGTATCCTTTGGACCTCCCATTTACGATGAAACACAGAAATTGCATCGGAATTAAATATAAGAGACACAATGCCAACTTAGGTACAGGAAGAAGGAGTCTTCCTACTGTCTATGTTTTGAGCGTTTCCTGTGTCACCAGTTTTACATTCCGATGCACCTCTGCTGGTTTACTGTATCCCTTGGATGTTCCCATTGACGATGAAACACAGAAATAGCATCGGAATTAAATATAAGAGACACAACGCCGACTTAAGTACAAGAAAACTGAGTCTTCTTACGGTCTATGTTTTGAGCGTTTCCAGTGTCACCACTTTTACATTTTGATGCAGCTCTGCAGATTTACTGTACCCCTTGGACCTTCACAGTGACGATGAAACACAGATATTGCGTCGGAGTTAAATATAAGAGACACAATGCCGACTTAAGTACTGGAAGACTGAGTCTTCCTACTGTCTATGCTTTGAGCGTCTCCTGTGTCACCAGTTTTACATTCCGATGCACCTCTGCAGGTACACTGTTTCCTTTCGACTTTCCCATTGACGATGTAACACAGAAATTTCATCGGTATTAAATAGAAGAGACACAATGTCGTCTTAAGTACAGGAAGAGTGTGTGTTTCTATTGTCTATAGTTTGAGCGTTTCCTGTGTCACCAGTTTTACATTCCGATGCACCTCTGCTGGTATACTGTATCCATTGGACCTTCCATTGACGATGAAGCACAGAAATTGCATCGGAATTAAATATAAGGGACAAAATGCCGACTTAAGTACAGGAAGACTGAGTCTTCCTACTGTCTATGCTTTGAGCATTTCCTGTGTCACTAGTTTTACATTCCGATGCACCTCTGCAGGTTTTCTGTATCCATTGGACCTTCCCATTGACGATGAAACACAGAAATTGCATCGGAATTAAATATAAGAGATACAAACGCCGACTTAAGTACAAGAAAACTGAGTCATCTTACGTTGTATGATTTGAGCGTTTCCTTCGTCACCAGTTTTACATTCCAAGACACCTCTGCAGGTTCACTGTATCCTTTGGACCTTCCCATTTACGATGAAACACAGAAATTGCATCGGAATTAAATATAAGAGACACAATGCCGACTTAGGTACAGGAAGAAGGAGTCTTCCTACTGTCTATGTTTTGAGCGTTTCCTGTGTCACCAGTTTTACATTCCGATGCACCTCTGCTGGTTTACTGTATCCCTTGGATCTTCCCATTGACGATGAAACACAGAAATAGCATCGGAATTAAATATAAGAGACACAACGCCGACTTAAGTACAAGAAAACTGAGTCTTCTTAGGGTCTATGTTTTGAGCGTTTCCAGTGTCACCACTTTTACATTTTGATGCAGCTCTGCAGGTTTACTGTACCCCTTGGACCGCCCGCATGTCGTGGTCGTGCGGTAGCGTTCTCGCTTCCCACGCCCGGGTTCCCGGGTTCGATTCCCGGCGGGGTCAGGGATTTTCTCTGCCTCGTGATGGCTGGGCGTTGTGTGATGTCCTTAGGTTAGTTAGGTTTAAGTAGTTCTAAGTTCTAGGGGACTGATGACCATAGATGTTAAGTCCCATAGTGCTCAGAGCCATTTGAACCATTTTTTTGAACCCCTTGGACCTTCACAGTGACGATGAAACACAGATATTGCGTCGGAGTTAAATATAAGAGACACAATGCCGACTTAAGTACTGGAAGACTGAGTCTTCCTACTGTCTATGCTTTGAGCGTCTCCTGTGTCACCAGTTTTACATTCCGATGCACCTCTGCAGGTACACTGTTTCCTTTCGACTTTCCCATTGACGATGTAACACAGAAATTGCATCGGTATTAAATAGAAGAGACACAATGTCGTCTTAAGTACAGGAAGAGTGTGTGTTTCTATTGTCTATAGTTTGAGCGTTTCCTGTGTCACCAGTTTTACATTCCGATGCACCTCTGCTGGTATACTGTATCCATTGGACCTTCCATTGACGATGAAGCACAGAAATTGCATCGGAATTAAATATATGGGACAAAATGCCGACTTAAGTACAGGAAGACTGAGTCTTCCTACTGTCTATGCTTTGAGCATTTCCTGTGTCACTAGTTTTACATTCCGATGCACCTCTGCAGGTTTTCTGTATCCATTGGACCTTCCCATTGACGATGAAACACAGAAATTGCATCGGAATTAAATATAAGAGATACAAACGCCGACTTAAGTACAAGAAAACTGAGTCATCTTACGGTGTATGATTTGAGCGTTTCCTTCGTCACCAGTATTACATTCCAAGACACCTCTGCAGGTTCACTGTATCCTTTGGACCTTCCCATTGACGGTGAAACACAGAAATTGCATCGGAATTAAATATAAGAGACACAATGCGGACTTAGGTACAGGAAGAAGGAGTCTTCCTACTGTCTATGTTTTGAGCGTTTCCTGTGTCACCAGTTTTACATTCCGATGCACCTCTGCTGGTTTACTGTATCCCTTGGATCTTCCCATTGACGATGAAACACAGAAATAGCATCGGAATTAAATATAAGAGACCCAACGCCGACTTAAGTACAAGAAAACTGAGTCTTCGTACGGTCTATGTTTTGAGCGTTTCCAGTGTCACCAGTTTTACATTTTGATGTAGCCCTGAAGGTTTACTGTATCCCTTGGACCTTCACAGTGACGATGAAACACAGAAATTGCATCGGAGTTAAATGTAAGAGACACAATGTCGTCTTAAGTACAGGAAGAGTGTGTCTTTCTATTGTCTATAATTTGAGCGTTTCCTGTGTCACCAGTTTTACATTCCGATGCACCTCTGCTGGTTTACTGTATCCATTGGACCTTCCATTGACGATGAAACACAGACATTGCATCGGTATTAAATATAAGAGACACAACGCCGACTTAAGTACAAGAAAACTGAGTCTTCTTACGGTCTATGTTTCGAGCATTTTCTGTGTCACCAGTTTTACATTACGATGCGCCTCTGCAGGTTTGCTGTATCCATTGGCCCTTCCCATTGACGATGAAACACAGAAATTGCTTCGGAATTAAATATAAGAGACACCATGCCGACTTAAGTAAAGGAAGACCGAGTCTTCCTACTGTCTATGATTTGAGCGTGTCCTGTATCACCAGTTTTACATACCGATGCACCTCTGCAGGTTTACTGTATCCCTTGGACCTTCCCATTGGCGATGAAACACAGAAATGTCATCGGAAATAGATATAAGAGACACAATGCCGACTGAAGTACAGGAAGACTGAGTCCTCCTACTGTCTATGTTTTGAGCGTTTCCTGTGTCACCAGTTTTACATTACGATGCACCTCTGCACGTTTACTGTATCCCTTGGACCTTCACAGTGACGATGAAACACAGAAATTGCATCGGAATTAAATATAAGAGACACAATGATGACTTAAGTACAGGAAGACTGAGTCTTCCTACTGTCTATGATTTGAGCGTTTCCTGTGTCACCATTTTTACATTCCGATGCACCTCAGTTGGGTTACTGTATTCTTGGACCTTCCCATTGGCGATGAAACACAGAAATTGCAACGGAATTAAATATAAGAGACACAATGCCGACTTAAGTACAGAAAGACTGAGTCTTTCTACTGCCTATGTTTTGAGCGTTTCCCTTGTCACCAGTTTTACATTCCGATGCACCTCTGCAGGTATACTGTTTCCCTTCGACCTTCCCATTGACGATGAAACACAGAAATTGCATCGGAATTAAATATAAGAGACACAACGCCGACTTAAGTACAAGAAAACTGAGTCATCTTACGGTGTATGATTTGAGCGTTTCCTTTGTCACCAGTTTTACATTCCAATGCACTTCTGCAGGTTCACTGTATCCCTTGGACATTCCCATTGACGACGAAACACAGAAATTCCATCGGAATTAAATATAAGAGACACAATGACGACTTAGTAGAAGAAAACTGAGTCTTCTTACGGTCTATGATTTGAGCGCATCCTGTGTCACCTATTTTACATTCCGATGCACTTCTGCAGGTTTACTGTATCCATTCTACCTTCCCATTGACGATGAAGCACAGAAATTGCATCGGAATTAAATGTAAGGGACAAAATGCCGACTTAAGTACAGGAAGACTGAGTCTTCCTACTGTCTATGCTTTGAGCGTTTCCTGTGTCACCAGTTTTACATTTCGATGCACCTCTGCAGGTTTACTGTGTCCCTTCGACCTTCCCATTGACGATGAAACACAGAAATTCCATCGGAATTACATATAAGAGACACCATGCTGCCGACATATTACAGGAAGACTGAGTCTTCCAACAGTCTATGTTTTGGGCGTTTCCTGTGTCATCAGTTTTACATTCCGATACACCTCTGCAGGATTACTGTATCCATTCTACCTTCCCATTGACGATGAAGCACAGAAATTGCATCGGAATTAAATGTAAGGGACAAAATCCCGACTTAAGTACAGGAAGACTGAGTCTTCCTACTGTCTATGCTTTGAGCGTTTTCTGTGTCACTAGTTTTACATTCCGATGCACCTCTGCAGGTTTTCTGTATCCATTGGACCTTCCCATTGACGATGAAACACAGAAATTGCATCGGAATTAAATATAAGAGATACAATGCCGACTTAGGTACACGAAGATTGTGTCTTCCTATTGTCTATGTTTTGAGCGTTTCCTGTGTCACCAGTTTTACATTCCGATGCACCTCTGCAGGTTTACGGTATCCCTTGGATCTTCCCATTGACGATGATACACAGAAATAGCATCGGAATTAAATATAAGAGACACAACGCCGACTTAAGTACAAGAAAACTGAGTCTTCTTACGGTCTATGTTTTGAGCGTTTCCAGTGTCACCAGTTTTACATTTTGATGCAGCCCTGCAGGTTTACTGTGTCCCTTGGACCTTCCCAATGGCGATGAAACACAGAAATTGCATCGGAATTAAATATAAGAGACAAAATGACGTCTTAAGTACAGGAAGAGTGTGTCTTTCCATTGTCTATGTTTTTAGCGTTTCCTGTGTCACCAGTTTTACTTTCCGATGCACCTCTGCTGGTTTACTGTATCCATTGGACCTTCCATTGACGATGAAACACAGATATTGAAACGGAATTAAAGAGACACAATGCCGACTTAAGTGCAAGAAGACTGAGTCATCTTACGGTCCATGATTTGACCGTTTCCTGTGTCACCAGTTTTACATTCCAATGCACGTCTGCAGGTTTACTGTATCCCTTGAGCCATCCCATTGACGAAAAAACACAGACGTTGCATCGGAATTAAATATAAGAGACACAACGCCAACTTAAGTACAAGAAAACTGAGTCTTCTTACGGTGTATGATTTGACCGTATCCTTTGGCACCAGTTTTACATTCCAATGCACTTCTGCAGGTTGACTGTATCCCTTGGACCTTCCCATTGACGACGAAACACAGAAATTCCATCGGAATTAAATATAAGAGACACAATGCCGACTTAGGTACAGGAAGACTGAGTCTTCCTTCTGTCTACGTTTTGAGGATATCCTGTGTCATCAGTTTTACATTTTGATGCACCTCTGCAGGTTTACTGTATCCCTTGGATCGTCACAGTGACGATGAAACACAGAAATTGTATCGGAATTAAATATAAGAGACACAATGACGACTTAGTAGAAGAAAACTGAGTCTTCTTACGGTCTATTATTTGAGCGCTTCCTGTGTCACCAGTTTTACATTCCGATGCACCTCTGCAGCTTTACTGTATCCCTTGGACCTTCTCATTGACGACGAAACACAGAAATTGCATCGGAATTAAATATAAGAGACACAATGCCGACTTAGGTAAGGGGAGACTGAGTCTTCCTACTCTCTATGTTTTGAGCGTTTCCTGTGTCACCAGTTTTACATTTCGATGCACCTCTGCAGGTTTACTGTGTCCCTTCGACCTTCCCATTGACGATGAAACACAGAAATTGCATCGGAATTACATATAACAGACACAATGCTGCCGACATATTACAGGAAGACTGAGTCTTCCAACTGTCTATGTTTTGAGCGTTTCCTGTGTCATCAGTTTTACATTCCGATGCAGCTCTGCAGGTTTGCTGTATCCATTCTACCTTCCCATTGACGATGAAGCACAGAAATTGCATCGGAATTAAATATAAGGGACAAAATGCCGACTTAAGTACAGGAAGACTGAGTCTTCCTACTGTCTATGCTTTGAGCGTTTCCTGTGTCACCAATTTTACATTCTGATGCTCCTCTGCAGGTTTTCTGTATCTATTGGACCTTCCCATTGACGATGAAACACAGGAATTGCATCGGAATTAAATATAAGAGATACAAACGCCGACTTAAGTACAAGAAAAGTGAGTCATCTTACGGTGTATGATTTGAGCGTTTCCTTCGTCACCAGTTTTACATTCCAAGACACCTCTGCAGGTTCACTGTATCCTTTGGACATTCCCATTGACGATGAAACACAGAAATTGCATCGGAATTAAATATAAGAGACACAATGCCGACTTAGGTACAGGAAGACTGAGTCTTCCTACTGTCTATGTTTTGAGCGTTTCCTGTGTCACCAGTTTTACATTCCGATGCACCTCTGCAGGTTTACTGTATCCCTTGGATCTTCCCATTGACGATGAAACACAGAAATAGCATCGGAATTAAATATAAGAGACACAACGCCGACTTAAGTACAAGAAAACTGAGTCGTCTTACGGTCTATGTTTTGAGCGTTTCCAGTTGCACCAGTTTTACATTTTGATGCAGCCCTGCAGGTTTACTGTGTCCCTTGGACCTTCCCATTGGCGATGAAACACAGAAATTGCATCGGAATTAAATATAAGAGACTCAATGACGTCTTAAGTACAGGAAGAGTGTGTATTCCATTGTCTATGTTTTGAGCGTTTCCTGTGTCACCAGTTTTACATTCCGATGCACCTCTGCTGGTTCACTGTATCCATTGGACCTTCCATTGACGATGAAGCACAGAAATTGAAACGGAATTAAATATAAGAGACGCAATGCCGGCTTAAGTGCAAGAAAACTGAGTCTTCTTACGGTCCATGATCTGAGTGTTTCCTGTGTCACCAGTTTTACATTCCAACGCACGTCTGCAGGTTTACTGTATCCCTTGGGCCATCCCATTGACGAAAAAACACCGACGTTGCATCGGAATTAAGTATAAGAGACACAACGCCAACTTAAGCACCAGAAAACTGAGTCTTCTTAAGGTCTATGTTTTGAGCATTTCCCGTGTCACCAGTTTTACATTCCGATGCACATCTGCAGGTTTACTGTGTCCCTTGGACCTTCCCATTGACGATGAAGCTCAGATATTGCATCGGAAATAAATATAAGAGACACAACGCCGACTTAAGTACAAGAAAACTGAGTCTTCTTACGGTCTATGTTTTGAGCGTTTCCAGTGTCACCAGTTTTATATTTTGATGCAGCCCTGCAGGTTTACTGTATCCCTTGGACCTTCACAGTGACGATGAAACACAGAAATTGCATCGGAGTTAAATATAAGAGACACAATGCCGACTTAAGTACAGGAAGACTGAGTCTTCCTACTGTCTATGCTTTGAGCGTCTCCTGTGTCACCAGTTTTACATTCCGATGCACCTCTGCAGGTACACTGTTTCCTTTCGACTTTCCCATTGACGATGAAACACAGAAATTGCATCGGTATTAAATAGAAGAGGCACAATGTCGTCTTAAGTACAGGAAGAGTGTGTCTTTCTATTATCTATGTTTTGAGCGTTTCCTGTGTCACCAGTTTTACATTTTGATGCAGCCCTGCAGGTTTAGTGTGTCCCTTGGACCTTCCCATTGGTGATGAAACACAGAAATTGCATCGGAATTAAATATAAGAGACTCAATGACGTCTTAAGTACAGGAAGAGTGTGTATTCCATTGTCTATGTTTTGAGCGTTTCCATGTGTCACCAATTTTACATTCCGATGCACCTCTGCTGGTTCACTGTATCCATTGGACCTTCCATTGACGATGAAACACAGAAATTGAAACGGAATTAAATATAAGAGACACAATGCCGGCTTAAGTGCAAGAAAACTGAGTCTTCTTACTGTCCATGATTTGAGCGTTTCCTGTGTCACCAGTTTTACATTCCGATGCACCTCTGCAGGTACACTGTTTCCTTTCGACTTTCCCATTGAAGATGAAACACAGAACTTGCATCGGTATTAAATAGAAGAGACACAATGTCGTCTTAAGTACAGGAAGAGTGTGTCTTTCTATTGTCTATAATTTGAGCGTTTCCTGTGTCACCAGTTTTACATTCCGATGCACCTCTGCTGGTTTACTGTATCCATTGGACCTTCCATTGACGATGAAACACAGACATTGCATCGGAATTAAATATAAGAGACATAACGCCGACTTAAGTACAAGAAAACTGAGTCTTCTTACGGTCTATGTTTTGAGCATTTTCTGTGTCACCAGTTTTACATTCCGATGCACCTATGCAGGTTTACTGTATCCATTGGCCCTTCCCATTGACGATGAAACACAGAAATTGCTTCGGAATTAAATATAAGAGACACCATGCCGACTTAAGTAAAGGAAGAATGAGTCTTCCTACTGTCTATGATTTGAGCGTGTCCTGTATCACCAGTTTTACATTCCGATGCACCTCTGCAGGTTTACTGTATCCCTTGGACCTTCCCATTGGCGATGAAACACAGAAATTGCATCGGAATTAAATATAAGAGACACAATGCCGACTGAAGTACAGGAAGACTGAGTCCTCCTACTGTCTATGTTTTGAGCGTTTCCTGTGTCACCAGTTTTACATTACGATGCACCTCTGCATGTTTACTGTATCCCTTGGACCTTCACAGTGACGATGAAACACAGAAATTGCCTCAGAATTAAATATAAGAGACACAATGATGACTTAACTACAGGAAGACTGAGTCTTCCTACTGTCTATGGTATGAGCGTTTCCTGTGTCACCAGTTTTACATTCCGATGCACCTCTGTTGGGTTACTATATTCTTGGACCTTCCCATTGACGATGAAACACAGAAATTGCATCGGAATTAAATATAAGAGACACAATGACAACTTAGTAGAAGAAAACTGAGTCTTCTTACGGTCTATGATTTGAGCGCTTCCTGTGTCACCAGTTTTACATTCCGATGCACCTCTGCAGCTTTACTGTATCCCTTGGACCTGCCCATTGACGACGAAACACAGAAATTGCATCGGAATTAAATATAAGAGACACAATGCCGACTTAGGTACGGGGAGACTGAGTCTTCCTACTCTCTATGTTTTGAGCGTTTCATGTGTCACCAGTTTTACATTTCGATGCACCTCTGCAGGTTTACTGTGTCTCTTCGACCTTCCAATTGACGATGAAACACAGATATTGCATCGGAATTACATATAAGAGACACAATGCTGCCGACATATTACGGGAAGACTGAGTCTTCCAACAGTCTATGTTTTGAGCGTTTAGTGTGTCATCAGTTTTACATTCCGATGCACCTCTGCAGGTTTACTGTTTCCATTCTACCTTCCCATTGACGATGAAGCACAGAAATTGCAGCTGAATTAAATATAAGGGACAAAATGCCGACTTAAGTACAGGAAGACTGAGTCTTCCAACTGTCTATGCTTTGAGCGCTTAATGTGTCACCAGTTTTACATTCCGATGCACCTCTGCAGGTTTTCTGTATCCATTGGACCTTCCCATTGACGATGAAACACAGAAATTGCATCGGAATTAAATACAAGAGATACAAACGCCGACTGAAGTACAGGAAAACTGAGTCATCTTACGGTGTATGATTTGAGCGTTTCCTTCGTCACCAGTTTTACATTCCAAGACACCTGTGCAGGTTCACTGTATCCTTTGGACCTTCCCATTGAGGATGAAACACAGAAATAGCATCGGAATGAAATATAAGAGACACAACGCCGACTTAAGTACAAGAAAACTGAGTCTTCTTACGGTCTATGTTTTGAGCGTTTCCAGTGTCACCAGTTTTACATTTTGATGCAGCCCTGCAGGCTTACTGTGTCCCTTGGACCTTCCCATTGGCGACGAAACACAGAAATTGCATCGGAATTAAATATAAGAGACACAATGACGTCTTAAGTACAGGAAGAGTGTGTCTTTCCATTGTCTATATTTTGAGCGTTTCCTGTGTCACCAGTTTTACATTCCGATGCACCTCTGCTGGTTTACTGTATCCATTGGACCTTCCATTGACGATGAAACACAGAAATTGAAACGGAATTAAATATAAGAGACACAATGCCGACTTAAGTGCAAGAAAACTGAGTCTTCTTACGGTCCATGATTTGAGCGTTTCCTGTGTCACCAGTTTTACATTCCAATGCACGTCTGCAGGTTTACTGTATCCCTTGGGCCATCCCATTGACGAAAAAACACAGACGTTGCATCGGAATTAAATATAAGAGACACAACGCCAACTTAAGTACCATAAAACTGAGTCTTCTTACGGTGTATGATTTGAGCGTTTCCTTTGTCACCAGTTTTACATTCCAATGCACTTCTGCAGGTTCACTGTATCCCTTGGACCTTCCCATTGACGACGAAACACAGAAATTCCATCGGAATTAAATATAAGAGACACAATGCCGACTTAGGTACAGGAAGACTGAGTCTTCCTTCTGTCTACATTTTGAGGATTTCCTGTGTCATCAGTTTTACATTTTGATGCACCTCTGCAGGTTTACTGTATCCCTTGGATCTTCACAGTGACGATGAAACACAGAAATTGCATCGGAATTAAATATAAGAGACACAATGACGACTTAGAAGAAAACTGAGTCTTCTACGGTCTATGATTTGAGCGCTTCCTGTGTCACCAGTTTTACATTCCGATGCAACTCTGCAGCTTTACTGTATCCCTTGGACCTTCCCATTGACGACGAAACACACAAATTGCATCAGAATTAAATGTAAGAGACACAATGCCGACTTAGGTACGGGGAGACTGAGTCTTCCTAATCTCTATGTTTTGAGCGTTTCCTGTGTCACCAGTTTTACATTTCGATGCACCTCTGCAGGTTTACTGTGTCCCTTCGACCTTCCCATTGACGATGAAACACAGAAATTGCATCGGAATTACATATAAGAGACACAATGCTGCCGACATATTACAGGAAGACTGAGTCTTCCAACTGTCTATGTTTTGAGCGTTTCCTTTGTCATCAGTTTTACATTCCGATGCACCTCTGCAGGTTTTCTGTATCCATTGGACCTTCCCATTGGCGATGAAACACAGAAATTGCATCGGAATTAAATGTAAGAGACACAATGACGTCTTAAGTACAGGCAGAGTGTGTCTTTCCATTGTCTATGTTTTGAGCGTTTCCTGTGTCACCAGTTTTACATTCCGATGCTCCTCTGCGGGTTTACTGTATCCATTGGACCTTCCATTGACGATGAAACAAAGAAATTGAAACGGAATTAAATATAAGAGACACAATGCCGACTTAAGTGCAAGGAAACTGAGTCTTCTTACGGTCCATGATTTGAGCGTTTCCTGTGTCACCAGTTTTACATTCCAATGCACGTCTGCAGGTTTACTGTATCCCTTGGGCCATCCCATTGACGAAAAAACACAGACGTTGCATCGGAATTAAATATAAGAGACACAACGCCAACTTAAGTACCAGAAAACTGAGTCTTCTTAAGGTCTATGTTTTGAGCATTTCCCGTGTCACCAGTTCTACATTCCGATGCACATCTGCAGGTTTACTGTGTCCCTTGGACCTTTCCATTGACGATGAAGCTCAGAAATTGTATCGGCAATAAATATAAGAGACACATCACCGACTTAAGTACAAGAAAACTAAGTCCTCTTACGGTCTATGTTTTGAGCGTTTCCTGTGTCACCAGTTTAACATTCCGATGCACCTCTGCAGGTTTACTGTATCCATAGGACCTTCCCATTGACGATGAAACACAGAAATTGCATCGGAATTAAATATAAGAGACACCATGCCGACTTAAGTATAGGGAGACTGAGTCTTCCTACTGTCTATGTTTTGAGCGTGTCGTGGGTCACCAGTTTTACATTCAGATGCACCTCTGCAGGTTTACTGTATCCCTTGGACCTTCCCATTGGCGATGAAACACAGAAATGGCATCGGAATTAAATATAAGAGACACAATGCCGACTGAAGTACAGGAAGACTGAGTCTTCCTACTGTCTATGTTTTGAGCGTTTCCTGTGTCACCAGTTTTACATTCCGATGCACCTCTGAAGGTTTACTGTATCCCTTGGACATTCACAGTGACGATGAAACACAGAAATTGCATCGGAATTAAATATAAGAGACACAATGGTGACTTAAGTACAGGAAGACTGAGTCTTCCTACTGTCTATGTTTTGAGCGTTTCCTGTGTCATCAGTTTTACATTCCGATGCACCTCCGCAGGTTTACTGTCTCCCTTGGTCCTTCACAGGGACGATGAAACACAGAAATTGCATCGGAATTAAATATAAGAGACACAACGCCGACTTAAGTACAAGAAAACTAAGTCATCTTACGGTGTATGATTTGAGCGTCTCCTTTGTCACCAGTTTTACATTCCAATGCACTTCTGCAGGTTCACTGTATCCCTTGGACCATCCCATTGACGATGAAACACAGAAATTCCATCGGAATTAAATATAAGAGACACAACGCCGACTTAGGTACAGGAAGACTGAGTCTTCCTTCTGTCTACGTTTTGAGCATTTCCTGTGTCATCAGTTTTACATTTTGATGCACCTCTGCAGGTTTTCTGTATCCCTTGGATCTTCACAGTGACGATGAAACACAGAAATTGCATCGGAATTAAATATAAGAGACACAATGACGACTTAAGTGCAAGAAAACTGAGTCTTCCTAGGATCTATGTTATGAGCGCTTCCTGTGTCACCAGTTTTACATTCCGATGCACCTCAGCAGGCATACTGTATCCCTTGGCCTTCCCATTGACGATGAAACACAGAAATTGCATCGGAATTAAATATAAGAGACACAATGCCTACTTAAGTACACAAAGACTGAGTCTTCCTACTGACTATGTTTTGAGCGTTTCCTGTGTCACCAGTTTTACATTCTAATGCACCTCTGCAGGTTTACTGTATCCCTTGGACCTTCTCAGTGACGATGAAACACAGAAATTGCATCATATTTACTATAAGAGATACAATGCCGACTCCAGTACAATAAAACTGAGTCTTCTTAGGGCCTAAGTTTTGACTGCTTCCTGTGTCACCAATTTTACATTCCTATGCACCTCTGCAGGTTTACTGTATCCCTTGGACCTTCCCATTGACGACGAAACACAGAAATTGCATCGGATTTATATATAAGAGACACAATGCCGACTTAAGTACACGAAGACTGAGTATTCCTACTGTCTATGTTTTGAGCATTTCCTGTGTCACCAGTTTTACATTCCGATGCACCTCTGCTGGTTTACTGTATCCCTTGGATCTTCCCATTGACGATGAAACACAGAAATTGCATCGGAATTAAATAGAAGAGACCCAATGCCGACTTAAGTACAGGAAGATTGAGACTTCCTACTGCCTATGTTTTGAGCGTTTCCTGCGTCACCAATTTTACATTCCGATGCACCTCTGCAGGTTTACTGTCTCCAATGGACCTTCCCATTGACGATGAAACACAGAAATAGCATCGGAAGTAAATATAAGAGACACAATGCTGACTTAAGAACAGGAAGGCTGAGTCTTCCTACTGTCTATGTTTTGAGCGTTTCCTGTGTCACCAGTTTCACATTCCGATGAACCTCTGCAGGTTTACTGTATCCCTTGGACTTTCAGAGTGACGATGAAACACAGATATTGCATCGGAATTAAATATAAGAGTCACAATGCCGACTTAAGTACAAGAAAACTGAGTCTTCTTACGGTCTATGTTTTGAGCGTATCCAGTGTCACCAGTTTTACATTTTGATGCAGCCCTGCAGGTTTACTGTGTCCCTTGGACCTTCCCATTGGCGATGAAACACAGAAATTGCATCGGAATTAAATAGAAGAGGCACAATGACGTCTTAAGTACAGGAAGAGTGTGTCTTTCCATTGTCTATGTTTTGAGCGTTTCCTGTGTCACCAGTTTTACATTCCGATGCACCTCTGCTGGTTTACTGTATACATTGGACCTTCCATTGACGAAGAAACACAGAAATGCAACGGAATTAAATATAAGAGACACAATGCCGACTTAAGTGCAAGAAAACTGAGTCTTCTTACGGTCCATGATTTGAGCGTTTCCTGTGTCACCAGTTTTACATTCCAATGCACGTCTGCAGGTTTACTGTATCCCTTGGGCCTTCCCATTGACGAAAAAACACAGACGTTGCATCGGAATTAAATATAAGAGACACAACGCCAACTTAAGTACCAGAAAACTGAGTCTTCTTAAGGTCTATGTTTTGAGCATTTCCCGTGTCACCAGTTTTACATTCCGATGCACATCTGCAGGTTTACTGTGTCCCTTGGACCTTTCCATTGACGATGAAGCTCAGAAATGTCATCGGAAATAAATATAAAAGACACATCACCGACTTAAGTACAAGAAAACTAAGTCTTCTTACGTCTATGTTTTGAACGTTTCCTGTGTCACCAGTTTAACATTCCGATGCACCTCTGCGGGTTTACTGTATCCCTTGGACCTTCCCATTGGCGATGAAACACAGAAATTGCATTGGAATAAAATATAAGAGACACAATGCCTACTTAAGTACAGAAAGACTGAGTCTTCCTACTGTCTATGTTTTGAGCGTTTCCTGTGTCACCAGTTTTACATTCCGATGCACCTCTGAAGGTTTACTGTATCCCTTGGACATTCACAGTGACGATGAAACACAGAAATAGCATCGGAATTAAATATAAGAGATACAATGGCGACTTAAGTACAGGAATACTGAGTCTTCCTACTGTCAATGATTTGAGCGTTTCCTGTGTCATCAGTTTTACATTCCGATGCACCTCTGCAGGTTTACTGTATCCCTTGGTCCTTCACAGTGACGATGAAACACAGAAAATGCATCGGAATTAAATATAAAAGACACAATGCCGACTTAAGTACAAGAAAACTGAGTCTTCTTAGGGTCTATGTGATGAGCGCTTCCTGTGCCACCTGTTTTACATTCCGATGCACCTCAGAAGGCATACTGTATCCCTTGGACCTTCCCATTGACGATGAAACACAGAAATTGCATTGGAATAAAATATAAGAGACACAATGCCTACTTAAGTACAGAAAGACTTAGTCTTCCTACTGGCTATGTTTTGAGCGTTTCCTGTGTCACCAGTTTTACATTCCAATGCACCTCTGCAGGTTTACTGTATCTCTTGGACCTTCTTAGTGACGATGAAACTCAGAAATTGCATCAAATTAAATATTAGAAATACAATGCCGACTTCAGTACAAGAAAACTGAGTCTTCTTAGGGCCTAAGTTTTGACCGCTTCCTGTGTCACCAATTTGACATTCCTATGCACCTCTGCAGGTTTACTGTATCCCTTGGACCTTCCCATTGTCGACGAAACACAAAAATTGCATCGGATTTATATATAAGAGACACAATGCCGACTTAAGTACATTACGACTGAGTATTCGTACTGTCTATGTTTTGAGCGTTTCCTGTGTCACCAGTTTTACATTCCGATGCACCTCTGAAGGTTTACTGTATCCCTTGGACATTCACAGTGACGATGAAACACAGAAATAGCATCGGAATTAAATATAAGAGATACAATGGCGACTTAAGTACAGGAATACTGAGTATTCCTACTGTCAATGATTTGAGCGTTTCCTGTGTCATCAGTTTTACATTCCGATGCACCTCTGCAGGTTTACTGTATCCCTTGGTCCTTCACAGTGACGATGAAACACAGAAAATGCATCGGAATTAAATATAAAAGACACAATGCCGACTTAAGTACAAGAAAACTGAGTCTTCTTAGGGTCTATGTGATGAGCGCTTCCTGTGCCACCTGTTTTACATTCCGATGCACCTCAGAAGGCATACTGTATCCCTTGGACCTTCCCATTGACGATGAAACCCAGAAATTGCATCGGAATTAAATAGCAGAGACACAATGCCGACTTAAGTACAGGAAGATTGAGTCTTTCTACTGCCTATGTTTTGAGCGTTTCCTGCGTCACCAATTTTACATTCCGATGCACCTCTGCAGGTTTACAGCATCCAATGGACCTTCCCATTGACGATGAAACACAGAAATAGCATCGGAATTAAATATAAGAGACACAATGCTGACTTAAGAACAGGAAGGCTGAGGCTTCCTACTGTCTATGTTTTGAGCGTTTCCTGTGTCACCAGTTCACATTCCGATGAACCTCTGCAGGTTTACTTTATCCCATGGACTTTCACAGTGACGATGAAACACAGATATTGCATCGGAATTAAATATAAGAGACACAATGCCGACTTAAGTACAAGAAAACTGAGTCTTCTTAAGGTCTTTGTTTTGAGCGTTCCCCGTGTCACCAGTTTTACATTCCGATGCACCTCTGGAGGTTTACTGTGTTCCTAGGACCTTCCCATTGACGATGAAGCTCAGAAATTGCATCGGAATTAAATATAAGAGACACAACGCCGACATAAGTACAAGGAAACTGAGTCTTCTCACGGTCTATGGTTTTAGCGTTTCCTGTGTCACCAGTTTTACATTCCGATGCACCTCTGCAGGTTTACTGTATCCATTGGACCTTCCCATTGACGATGAAACACAGAAATTGCATCGAAATCAAATATAAGAGACACAATGCCGACTTAAGTACAGGAAGACTGAGTCTTCCTACTGTCTATGTTTTGAGCGTGTCCTGTGTCACCAGTTTTACATTCCGATGAACCTCTGCAGGTTTACTATATCCTTGGACCTTCCCATTGGCGATGAAACACATAACTCGCATCGGAATTAAATATAAGAGACACAATGCAGACTGAAGTACAGGAAGACTGAGTCTTCCTACTTCCTATGTTTTGTGCGTTTCCTGTGTCACCAGTTTTACATTCCGATGCACCTCTGCAGGTTTACTGTATCCCTTGGACCTTCCCATTGGCGATGAAACACAGAAATGGCATTGGAATTAAATATAAGAGACACAATGCCGACTGAAGTACAGGAAGACTGAGTCTTCCTACTGTCTATGTTTTAAGCGTTTCCTGTGTCACCAGTTTTACATTCCGATGCACCTCTGAAGGTTTACTGTATCCCTTGGACATTCACAGTGACGATGAAACACAGAAATAGCATCGGAATTAAATATAAGAGATACAATGGCGACTTAAGTACAGGAATACTGAGTCTTCCTACTGTCAATGATTTGAGCGTTTCCTGTGTCATCAGTTTTACATTCCGATGCACCTCTGTAGGTTTACTGTATCCCTTGGTCCTTCACAGTGACGATGAAACACAGAAAATGCATCGGAATTAAATATAAAAGACACAATGCCGACTTAAGTACAAGAAAACTGAGTCTTCTTAGGGTCTATGTGATGAGCGCTTCCTGTGCCACCTGTTTTACATTCCGATGCACCTCAGAAGGCATACTGTATCCCTTGGACCTTCCCATTGACGATGAAACACAGAAATTGCATTGGAATTAAATATAAGAGACACAATGCCTACTTAAGTACACAAAGACTGAGTCTTCCTACTGTCTATGTTTTGAGCGTTTCCTGTGTCACCAGTTTTACATTCCAATGCACCTCTGCAGGTTTACTGTATCTCTTGGACCTTCTTAGTGACGATGAAACTCAGAAATTGCATCAAATTAAATATTAGAAATACAATGCCGACTTCAGTACAAGAAAACTGAGTCTTCTTAGGGCCTAAGTTTTGACCGCTTCCTGTGTCACCAATTTGACATTCCTATGCACCTCTGCAGGTTTACTGTATCCCTTGGACCTTCCCATTGACGACGAAACACAGAAATTGCATCGGATTTATATATAAGAGACACAATGCCGACTTAAGTACATTACGACTGAGTATTCCTACTGTCTATGTTTTGAGCATCTCCTGTGTCACCAGTTTTACATTCCGATGCACCTCTGCTGGTTTACTGTATCCCTTGGATCTTCCCATTGACGATGAAACCCAGAAATTGCATCGGAATTAAATAGCAGAGACACAATGCCGACGTAAGTACAGGAAGATTGAGTCTTTCTACTGCCTATGTTTTGAGCGTTTCCTGCGTCACCAATTTTACATTCCGATGCACCTCTGCAGGTTTACAGCATCCAATGGACCTTCCCATTGACGATGAAACACAGAAATAGCATCGGAATTAAATATAATAGACACAATGCTGACTTAAGAACAGGAAGGCTGAGTCTTCCTACTGTCTATGTTTTGAGCGTTTCCTGTGTCACTAGTTCACATTCCGATGAACCTCTGCAGGTTTACTTTATCCCTTGGACTTTCACAGTGACGATGAAACACAGATATTGCATCGGAATTAAATATAAGAGACACAATGCCGACTTAAGTACAAGAAAACTGAGTCTTCTTAAGGTCTATGTTTTGAGCGTTCCCCGTGTCACCAGTTTTACATTCCGATGCACCTCTGGAGGTTTACTGTGTTCCTAGGACCTTCCCATTGACGATGAAGCTCAGAAATTGCATCGGAATTAAATATAAGAGACACAACGCCGACATAAGTACAAGGAAACTGAGTCTTCTCACGGTCTATGGTTTTAGCGTTTCCTGTGTCACCAGTTTTACATTCCGATGCACCTTTGCAGGTTTACTGTATCCATTGGACCTTCCCATTGACGATGAAACACAGAAATTGCATCGAAATTAAATATAAGAGACACAATGCCGACTTAAGTACAGGAAGACTGAGTCTTCCTACTGTCTATGTTTTGAGCGTGTCCTGTGTCACCAGTTTTACATTCCGATGAACCTCTGCAGGTTTACTATATCCTTGGACCTTCCCATTGGCGATGAAACACATAACTCGCATCGGAATTAAATATAAGAGACACAATGATGACTGAAGTACAGGAAGACTGAGTCTTCCTACTCTCTATGTTTTGAGCGTTTCCTGTGTCACCAGTTTTACATTCCGATGCACCTCTGCAGGTTTAATGTATCCCTCGGACCTTCACAGTGACGATGAAACACAGAAATTGCATCGGAATTAAATATAAAAGACACAATGCCGACTTAAGTACAAGAAAACTCAGTCTTCTTAGAGTGTATGTTATGAGCGCTTCCTGTGTCACCAGTTTTACATTCCGATGCACCTCTGCAGGGTTACTGTATCCCTTGGACCTTCCCATTGACGATGAAACACAGAAATTGCATCGGAATTAAATATAAGAGACACAATGCCGACTTAAGTACAGGAAGACTGAGTCTTCCTACTGTCTATGCTTTGAGCGTGTCCTGTGTCACCAGTTTTACATTCCGATGCACCTCTGCAGGTACACTGTTTCCTTTCGACTTTCCCATAGACGATGAAACACAGAAATTTCATCGGTATAAAATAGAAGAGACACAATGTCGTCTTAAGTACAGGAAGAGTGTTTCTTTCTATTGTCTATGTTGTGAGCGTTTCCTGTGTCACCAGTTTCACCTTCCGATGCACCTCTGCAGGTTTACTGTATCCATTGGACCTTCCATTGACGATGAAACACAGAAATTGCATTGGAATTAAATATAAGAGACACCATGCCGACTTAAGTAAAGGAGGACTGAGTCTTCCCACTGTCTATGATTTGAGCGTGTCCTGTATCACCAGTTTTACATTCCGATGCACCTCTGCAGGTTTACTGTTTCCCTTCGACCTTCCCATTGGCGATGAAACACAGAAATTGCATAGGAATTAAATATAAGAGACACAATGCCGACTGAAGTACAGGAAGACTGAGTCTTCCTAGTGTCTATGTTTTGAGCGTTTCCTGTGTCACCAGTTTTACATTACGATGCACCTCTGCACGTTTACTGTACCCCTTGGACCTTCACTGTGACGATGAAACACAGAAATTGCATCGGAATTAAATATAAGATCACACAATGGTGACTTAAGTACAGGAAGACTGAGTCTTCCTACTGTCTATGTTTTGAGCGTTTCCTGTGTCATCAGTTTTACATTCCGATGCACCGCTGCAGGTTTACTGTATCCCTTGGTCCTTCACAGCGACGATGAAACACAGAAATTGCATCGGAATTAAATATAAGAGACACAACGCCGTCTTAAGTACAAGAAAACTGAGTCATCTTACGGTGTATGATTTGAGCGTTTCCTTTGTCACCAGTTTTACATTCCAATGCACTTCTGCAAGTTCACTGTATCCCTTGGACCTTCCCATTGACGATGAAACACAGAAATTGCATCGGAATTAAATATAAGATCACACAATGGTGACTTAAGTACAGGAAGACTGAGTCTTCCTACTGTCTATGTTTTGAGCGTTTCCTGTGTCACCAGTTTTACATTACGATGCACCTCTGCACGTTTACTGTACCCCTTGGACCTTCACTGTGACGATGAAACACAGAAATTGCATCGGAATTAAATATAAGGTCACACAATGGTGACTTAAGTACAGGAAGACTGAGTCTTCCTACTGTCTATGTTTTGAGCGTGTCCTGTATCACCAGTTTTACATTCCGATGCACCTCTGCAGGTTTACTGTTTCCCTTCGACCTTCCCATTGGCGATGAAACACAGAAATTGCATAGGAATTAAATATAAGAGACACAATGCCGACTGAAGTACAGGAAGACTGAGTCTTCCTAGTGTCTATGTTTTGAGCGTTTCCTGTGTCACCAGTTTTACATTACGATGCACCTCTGCACGTTTACTGTACCCCTTGGACCTTCACTGTGACGATGAAACACAGAAATTGCATCGGAATTAAATATAAGATCACACAATGGTGACTTAAGTACAGGAAGACTGAGTCTTCCTACTGTCTATGTTTTGAGCATTTCCTGTGTCATCAGTTTTACATTTTGATGCACCTCTGCAGGTTTACTGTATCCCTTGGATCTTCACAGTGACGATGAAACACACAAATAGCATCGGAATTAAATATAAGAGACACAATGACGACTTAGTAGAAGAAAACTGAGTCTTCTTACGGTCTATGATTTGAGCGCTTCCTGTGTCGCCAGTTTTACATTCCGATGCACCTCTGCAGCTTTACTGTATCCCTTGGACCTTCCCATTGACGACGAAACACAGAAATTGCATCGGAATTAAATATAAGAGACACAATGCCGACTTAGGTACGGGGAGACTGAGTCTTCCTACTCTCTATGCTTTGAGCGTTTCCTGTGTCACCAGTTTTACATTTCGATGCACCTCTGCAGGTTTACTGTGTCCCTTCGACCTTCCCATTGACGATGAAACACAGAAATTGCATCGGAATTAAATATAAGAGACACAATGCTGCCGACATATTACAGGAAGACTGAGTCTTCCTACTGGCTATGTTTTGAGCGTTTCCTGTGTCATCAGTTTTACATTCCGATGCGCCTCTGCAGGTTTACTGTATCCATTCTACCTTCCCATTGACGATGAGGCACAGAAATTGCATCGGAATTAAATATAAGGGACAAATTGCCGACTTAAGTACAGGAAGACTGAGTCTTCCTACTGTCTATGCTTTGAGCGTTTCCTGTGTCACCAGTTTTACATTCCGATGCACCTCTGCAGGTTTTCTGTATCCATTGGACCTTCCCATTGACGATGAAACACAGACATTGCATCGGAATTAAATATAAGAGACACAATGATGACTTAAGTACAGGAAGAGTGTGTCTTTCTATTGTCTATATTTTGTGCGTTACCTGTGTCACCAGTTTTACATTCCGATGCACCTCTGGAGGTTTACTGTATCCATTGGACCTTCCCATTGACGATGAAACACAGAAATTGCATCGGAATTAAATATAAGACATACAACGCCGACTTAAGTACAAGAAAACTGAGTTATCTTACGGTGTATGATTTGAGCGTTTCCTTTGTCACCAGTTTTACATTCCAAGACACCTCTGCAGGTTCACTGTATCCTTTGGACCTTCCCATTGACGATGAAACACAGAAATTGCATCGGAATTAAATATAAGAGACACAATGCCGACTTAGGTACAGGAAGACTGAGTCTTCCTACTGTCTATGTTTTGAGCGTTTCCTGTGTCACCAGTTTTACATTCCGATGCACCTCTGCAGGTTTACTGTATCCGTTGGATCATCCCATTGACGATGAAACACAGAAATAGCATCGGAATTAAATATAAGAGACACAACGCCGACTTAAGTACAAGAAAACTGAGTCTTCTTACGGTCTATGTTTTGAGCGTTTCCAGTGTCACCAGTTTTACATTTTGATGCAGCCCTGCAGGTTTACTGTGTCCCTTGGACCTTCCCATTGGCGATGAAACACAGAAATTGCATCGGAATTAAATATAAGAGGCACAATGACGTCTTAAGTACAGGAAGAGTGTGTCTTTCCATTGTCTATGTTTTGAGCGTTTCCTGTGTCACCAGTTTTACATTCCGATGCACCTCTGCTGGTTTACTGTATACATTGGACCTTCCATTGACGATGAAACACAGAAATAGCATCGGAATTAAATATAAGAGACACAATGCCGACTTAAGTGCAAGAAAACTGAGTCTTCTTACGGTCCATGATTTGAGCGTTTCCTGTGTCACCAGTTTTACATTCCAATGCACGTCTGCAGGTTTACTGTATCCCTTGGGCCTTTCCATTGACGAAAAAACACAGACGTTGCATCGGAATTAAATATAAGAGACACAACGCCAACTTAAGTACCAGAAAACTGAGTCTTCTTAAGGTCTATGTTTTGAGCATTTCCCGTGTCACCAGTTTTACATTAAGATGCACATCTGCAGGTTTACTGTGTCCCTTGGACCTTCCCATTGACGATGAAGCTCAGAAATTTCATCGGAAATAAATATAAGAGACACATCACCGACTTAAGTACAAGAAAACTAAGTCTTCTTATGTCTATGTTTTGAACGTTTCCTGTGTCACCAGTTTAACATTCCGATGCACCTCTGCAGGTTTACTGTATCCATAGGACCTTCCCATTGACGATGAAACACAGAAATTGCATCGGAATTAAATATAAGAGACACCATGCCGACTTAAGTATAGGGAGACTGAGTCTTCCTACTGTCTATGTTTTGAGCGTGTCCTGGGTCACCAGTTTTACATTCCGATGCACCTCTGCAGGTTTACTGTATCCCTTGGACCTTCCCATTGGCGATGAAACACAGAAATGGCATTGGAATTAAATATAAGAGACACAATGCTGACTGAAGTACAGGAAGACTGAGTCTTACTACTGTCTATGTTTTGAGCGTTTCCTGTGTCACCAGTTTTACATTCCGATGCACCTCTGAAGGTTTACTGTATCCCTTGGACATTCACAGTGACGATGAAACACAGAAATAGCATCGGAATTAAATATAAGAGATACAATGGCGACTTAAGTACAGGAATACTGAGTCTTCCTACTGTCAATGATTTGAGCGTTTCCTGTGTCATCAGTTTTACATTCCGATGCACCTCTGCAGGTTTACTGTATCCCTTGGTCCTTCACAGTGACGATGAAACACAGAAATTGCATCGGAATTAAATATAAAAGACACAATGCCGACTTAAGTACAAGAAAACTGAGTCTTCTTAGGGTCTATGTGATGAACGCTTCCTGTGTCACCTGTTTTACATTCCGATGCACCTCAGCAGGCATACTGTATCCCTTGGACCTTCCCATTGACGATCAAACACAGAAATTGCATTGGAATTAAATATAAGAGACACAATGCCTACTTAAGTACAGAAAGACTGAGTCTTCCTACTGTCTATGTTTTGAGCGTTTCCTGCGTCACCAGTTTTACATTCCAATGCACCTCTGCAGGTTTACTGTATTTCTTGGACCTTCTTAGTGACGTTGAAACTCAGAAATTGCATCAAATTAAATATTAGAAATACAATGCCGACTTCAGTACAAGAAAATTGAGTCTTCTTAGGGCCTAAGTTTTGACCGCTTCCTGTGTCACCAATTTGACATTCCTATGCACCTCTGCAGGTTTACTGTATCCCTTGGACCTTCCCATTGACGACGAAACACAGAAATTGCATCGGATTTATATATAAGAGACACAATGCCGACTTAAGTACAGGACGACTGAGTATTCCTACTGTCTATGTTTTGAGCATCTCCTGTGTCACCAGTTTTACATTCCGATGCACCTCTCCTGGTTTACTGTATCCCTTGGATCTTCCCATTGACGATGAAACACAGAAATTGCATCGGAATTAAATAGAAGAGACACAATGCCGACTTAAGTACAGGAAGATTGAGTCTTTCTAATGCCTATGTTTTGAGCGTTTCCTGCGTCACCAATTTTACATTCCGATGCACCTCTGCAGGTTTACAGTATCCAATGGACTTTCCCATTGACGATGAAACACAGAAATAGCATCGGAATTAAATATAAGTGACACAATGCCGACTGAAGTACAGGAAGGATGAGTCTTCATACTGTCTATGTTTTGTGCGTTTCCTGTGTCACCAGTTTTACATTCCGATGCACCTCTGCAGGTTTACTGTATCCCTTGGACCTTCACAGTGACGATGAAACACAGAAATTGCATCGGAATTAAATAGAAGAGACACAATGATGACTGAAGTAGAGGAAGACTGAGTCTTCCTACTCTCTATGTTTTGAGCGTTTCCTGTGTCACCAGTTTTACATTCCGATGCACCTCTGCAGGGTTACTGTATCCCTTGGACCTTCCCATTGACGATGAAACACAGAAATTGCATCGCAATTAAATATAAGAGACACAATGCCGACTTAAGTACAGAATGACTGTGTCTTCCTATTGTCTATGTTTTGAGCGTTTCCTGTGTCACCAGTTTTACATTCCGATCACGTCTGCAGGTTTACTGTATCCAATGGACCTTCCCATTGACGATGAAACACAGAAATAGCATCGGAATTAAATATAAGAGACACAATGCCGACTTAAGTACAGGAAGGATGAGTCTTCCTACTGTCTATGTTTTGAGCATTTCCTGTGTCACCAGTTTTACATTCCGATGCACCGCTGCAGGTTTGCTGTAGCCCTTGGATCTTCCCATTGACGATGAAACACAGAAATTGCTTCGGAATTAAATATAAGAGACACAATGCCGACTTAAGTACAGGAAGATAGAGTGTTCCTACGGTCTATGATTTGAGCGTTTCCTGCGTCACCAATATTACATTCCGATGCACCTCTGCAGGTTTACTGTATCCATTGGACCTTCCCATTGAAGATGAAACACAGAAATAGCATCGGTATTAAATATAAGAGACACAATGATGACTGAAGTACAGGAAGACTGAGTCTTCCTACTCTCTATGTTTTGAGCGTTTCCTGTGTCACCAGTTTTACATTCCGATGCACCTCTGCAGGTTTAATGTATCCCTTGGACCTTCACAGTGACGATGAAACAGAAATTGCATCGGAATTAAATATAAGAGACACAATGATGACTGAAGTACAGGAAGACTGAGTCTTCCTATTCTCTATGTTTTGAGCGCTTCCTGTGTCACCAGTTTTACATTCCGATGCACCTCTGCAGGGTTACTGTATCCCTTGGAGCTTCCCATTGACGATGAAACACAAAAATTGCATCGGAATTAAATATAAGAGACACAATGCCGATTTAAGTACAGAATGACTGTGTCTTCCTATTGTCTATGTTTTGAGCGTTTCCTGTGTCACCAGTTTTACATTCCGATCCACGTCTGCAGGTTTACTGTATGCATTGGACCTTCCCATTGACGATGTAACTCAGGAATTACATTGGAATTAAATATAAGAGACACAACGCCGACGTAAGTACAATAAAACTGAGTCTTCTTACGGTCTATGTTTTGAGCGTTTCCAGTGTCACCAGTTTTAAATTCTGATGCACCTCTGCAGGTTTACTGTCTGCCTTGGACCTTCCCATTGGCGATGAAACAAAGAAATTGCATCGGAATTAAATATAAGAGACACAACGCCGACTTAAGTACAAGAAAACTGAGTCTTCTTACGGTCTATGTTTTGAGCATTTTCTGTGTCACCAGCTTTACATTCCGATGCACCGCTGCAGGTTTACTGTATCCATTGGCCCTTCCCATTGACGATGAAACACAGAAATTGCTTCGGAATTAAATATAAGAGACACCGTGCCGACTTAAGTAAAGGAAGACTGAGTCTTCCTACTGTCTATGATTTGAGCGTGTCCTGTATCACCAGTTTTACATTCCGATGCACCTCTGCAGGTTTACTGTATCCCTTGGACCTTCCCATTGGCGATGAACTACAGAAATTGCATCGGAATTAAATATAAGAGTCACAATGTCGAGTTAAGTACAGGAAGACTGAGTCTTCCTACTGTCTATGCTTTGAGCGTTTCCTGTGTCACCAGTTTTACATTACGATGCACCTCTGCACGTTTACTGTATCCCTTGGACCTTCACAGTGACGATGAAACACAGAAATTGCATCGGAATTAAATATAAGAGACACAATGATGACTTAAGTACAGGAAGACTGAGTCTTCCTACTGTCTATGATTTGAGCGTTTCCCTTGTCACCAGTTTTACATTCCGATGCACCTCTGCAGGTATACTGTTTCCCTTCGACCTTCACATTGACGATGAAACACAGAAATTGCATCGGAATTAAATATAAGAGACACAACGCCGACTTAAATACAAGAAAACTGAGTCATCTTACGGTGTATGATTTGAGCGTTTCCTTTGTCACCAGTTTTACATTCCAATGCACTTCTGCAGGTTCACTGTATCCCTTGGACCTTCCCATTGACGATGAAACTCAGAAATTCCGTCGGAATTAAATATAAGAGACACAATGCCGACTTAGATACAGGAAGACTGAGTCTTCCTACTGTCTACTTTTTGAGCATTTCCTGTGTCATCAGTTTTACATTTTGATGCACCTCTGCAGGTTTACTGTATCCCTTGGACCTTCCCATTTACGATGAAACACAGAAATAGCATCGGAATTAAATATAAGAGACACAATGCCGACTTAAGAACACGAAGGCTGAGTCTTCCTACTGCCTATGTTTTGAGCGCTTCCTGTGTCACCAGTTTTACATTCCGATGCTCCTCTGCAGGTTTACTGTATCCCTTGGATCTTCCCATTGACGATGAAACACAGAAATTGCATCGGAATTAAATATAAGAGACACAATGCCGACTTAGGTACAGGAACATTGAGTCTTCCTACTGTCTATGTTTTGAGCGTTTACACTGTCACCAGTTTTACATTCAGATGCACCTCTGCAGGTTTACTGTGTCCCTTGGACCTTCCCAATGGCGATGAAACACAGAAATTACATCGGAATTAAATATAAGAGACACAATGACGTCTTAAGTACAGCAAGACTGAGTCTTCCTACTGTCTATGTTTTGAGCGTTTCCTGTGTCACCAGTTTTACATTCCGATGCACCTCTGCATGTTTACTGTATTCCTTGGACCTTCACAGTGGCGATGAAACACAGAAATTACATCGGAAATAAATATAAGAGACACAATGACGACTTAAGTACAGGAAGACTGAGTCTTCCTACTGTCTATGTTTTGAGCGTTTCCTGTGTCACCAGTTTTACATTCCGATGCACCTCTGCAGGTGTACTGTTTCCCTTCGACTTTCCCATTGACGATGAAACACAGAAATTGCATCGGAATTAAATATAAGAATCACAATGTCGACTTAAGTACAGGAAGAGAGTGTCTTTCTATTGTCTATGTTTTGAGCGTTTCCTGTGTCACCAGTTTTACATTCCGATGCACCTCTGCTGGTTTACTGTATCCATTGGACCTTCCATTGACGATGAAACACAGAAATTGCATCGGAATTAAATATGAGAGACACAACGCCGACATAAGTACCAGAAAACTGAGTCTTCTTAAGGTCTATGTTTTGAGCGTTTTCTGTGTCACCAGTTTTACATTCCGATGCACCTCTGCAGGTTTACTGTATCCCTTGCACCTTCCCATTGACATTGAAACACAGAAGTTACGTCGGCAGTAAATATAACAAACACAATGCCCACTTAAGTATAGGAAGACTGAGTCTTCCTACTGTCTATGTTTTGAGCGTTTCCTGCGTCACATGTTTTACATTCCGATGAACCTCTGCAGGTTTACTGTCTCCCTTGGAAATTCCCTTTGGCGATGAAACACAGAAATTGCATCGGAAATAAATATAAGAGACACAATGACGTCATAAGTACAGGAAGACTAAGTCTTCCTACTGTCTATGTTTGAGCGTTTCCTGTGTCACCAGCTTTAAATTCCGATGCACCTCTCCATGTTTACTGTTTCCCTAGGACCTTCACAGTGACGATGAAACACAGAAATTGCATCGGAATTAAATATAAGAGACACAATGCCGACTTAAGTACAGGAAGACTGAGTCTTCCTACTGTCTATGCTTTGAGCGTCTCCTGTGTCACCAGTTTTACATTCCGATGCACCTCTGCAGGTACACTGTTTCCTTTCGACTTTCCCATTGACGATGAAACACAGAAATTGCATCGGTATTAAATAGAAGAGACACAATGTCGTCTTCAGTACAGGAAGAGTGTGTCTTTCTATTGTCTATGCTTTGAGCGTTTCCTGTGTTACCAGTTTTACATTCCGATGCTCCTCTGCTGGTTTACTGTATCCATTGGACCTTCCATTGACGATGAAACACAGAAATTGCATCGCAATTAAATATAAGAGACACCATGCCGACTTAAGTAAAGGAAGACTGAGTCTTCCTACTGTCTATGTTTTGAGCCTTTCCTCTGTCACCAGTATTACATTCCGATGCACCTCTGCAGGTTTACTGTATCCATTGGACGTTCCCATTGACGATGTAACACAGAAATTGCATCGGAATTAAATATAAGAGACACAACGCCGACTTAAGTACAAGAAAACTGAGTCTTCTTACGGTCTATGTTTTGAGCAGTTTCTGTGTCACCAGTTTTACATTACGATGCACCTCTGCAGGTTTACTGTATCCATTGGCCCTTCCCATTGACGATGAAACACAGATATTGCATCGGAATTAAAGAGACACCATGCCGACTTAAGTAAAGGAAGACTAAGTCTACCTACTGTCTATGATTTGAGCGTGTCTGTATCACCAGTTTTACATTCGGATGCACCTCTGGAGGTTTACTGTATCCCTTGGACCTTCACAGTGACGATGAAACACAGAAATTGCAACGGAATTAAATATAAGAGACACAATGATGACTTAAGTACAGGAAGACTGAGTCTTCCTACTGTCTATGTTTTGAGCGTTTCCTGTGTCACCAGTGTTACATTCCGATGCACCCCTGTAGTGTTACTGTATCCCTTGGACCTTCCCATTGACGATGAAACACAGAAATTGCATCGGAATTAAATATAAGAGACACAATGCCGACTTAAGTACAGAAAGACTGAGTCTTTCTACTGTCTATGTTTTGAGCGTTTCCCTTGTCACCAGTTTTACATTCCGATGCACCTCTGCAGGTATACTGTTTCCCTTCGACCTTCCCATTGACGATGAAACACAGAAATTGCATCGGAATTAAATATAAGAGACACAACGCCGACATAAGTACAAGAAAACTGAGTCATCTTACGGTGTATGATTTGAGCGTTTGCTTTGTCACCAGTTTTACTTTCCAATGCACTTCTGCAGGTTCACTGTATCCCTTGGACCTTCCCATTGACGATGAAAAACAGAAATTCCATCGGAATTAAATATAAGAGACACAATGCTGACTTAGGTACATGAAGATCGAGTCTTCCTACTGTCTACGTTTTGAGCATTTCCTGTGTCATCAGTTTTACATTTTGATGCACCTCTGCAGGTTTACTATGTCCCTTGGACCTTCCCATTGGCGATGAAACACAGAAATTGCATTGGAATTAAAAATAAGAGACACAATGCCTACTTAAGTACAGAAAGACTGAGTCTTCCTACTGTCTATGTTTTGAGCGTTTCCTGCGTCACCAGTTTTACATTCCAATGCACCTCTGCAGGTTTACTGTATCTCTTGGACCTTCCCATTGACGACGAAACAAAGAAATTGCATCGGATTTATATATAAGAGACACAATGCCGACTTAAGTACAGGACGACTGAGTATTCCTACTGTCTATGTTTTGAGCATCTCCTGTGTCACCAGTTTTACATTCCGATGCACCTCTGCTGGTTTACTGTATCCCTTGCATCTTCCCATTGACGATGAAACACAGAAATTGCATCGGAATTAAATAGAAGAGACACAATGCCGACTTAAGTACAGGAAGATTGAGTCTTTCTACTGCCTATGTTTTGAGCGTTTCCTGCGTCACCAATTTTACATTCCGATGCACCTCTGCAGGTTTACAGTATCCAATGGACCTTCCCATTGACGATGAAACACAGAAATAGCATCGGAATTAAATATAAGAGACACAATGCTGACTTAAGAACAGGAAGGCTGAGTCTTCCTACTGTCTATGTTTTGAGCGTTTCCTGTGTCACCAGTTCACATTCCGACGAACCTCTGCAGGTTTACTGTATCCCTTGGACTTTCACAGTGACGATGAAACACAGATATTGCATCGGAATTAAATATAAGTGACACAATGCCGACTGAAGTACAGGAAGGATGAGTCTTCATACTGTCTATGTTTTGTGCGTTTCCTGTGTCACCAGTTTTACATTCCGATGCACCTCTGCAGGTTTACTGTATCCCTTGGACCTTCACAGTGACGATGAAACACAGAAATTGCATCGGAATTAAATAGAAGAGACACAATGATGACTGAAGTAGAGGAAGACTGAGTCTTCCTACTCTCTATGTTTTGAGCGTTTCCTGTGTCACCAGTTTTACATTCCGATGCACCTCTGCAGGGTTACTGTATCCCTTGGACCTTCCCATTGACGATGAAACACAGAAATTGCATCGCAATTAAATATAAGAGACACAATGCCGACTTAAGTACACAATGACTGTGTCTTCCTATTGTCTATGTTTTGAGCGTTTCCTGTGTCACCAGTTTTACATTCCGATCCACGTCTGCAGGTTTACTGTATCCAATGGACCTTCCCATTGACGATGAAACACAGAAATACCATCGGAATTAAATATAAGAGACACAATGCCGACTTAAGTACAGGAAGGATGAGTCTTCCTACTGTCTATGTTTTGAGCATTTCCTGTGTCACCAGTTTTACATTCCGATGCACCGCTGCAGGTTTGCTGTATCCCTTGGATCTTCCCATTGACGATGAAACACAGAAATTGCATCGGAATTAAATATAAGAGACACAATGCCGACTTAAGTACAGGAAGATAGAGTGTTCCTACGGTCTATGATTTGAGCGTTTCCTGCGTCACCAATATTACATTCCGATGCACCTCTGCAGGTTTACTGTATCCATTGGACCTTCCCATTGAAGATGAAACACAGAAATAGCATCGGAATTAAATATAAGAGACACAATGACGACTTAAGAACAGGAAGGCTGAGTCTTCCTACTGTCTATGTTTTGAGCGTTTCCTGTGTCACCAGTTCACATTCCGATGAACCTCTGCAGCTTTACTGTATCCCTTGGACTTTCACAGTGACGATGAAAAACAGAAATTCCATCGGAATTAAATATAAGAGACACAATGCTGACTTAGGTACAGGAAGACCGAGTCTTCCTACTGTCTACGTTTTGAGCATTTCCTGTGTCATCAGTTTTACATTTTGATGCACCTCTGCAGGTTTACTATGTCCCTTGGACCTTCCCATTGGCGATGAAACACAGAAATTGCATTGGAATTAAATATAAGGGACACAATGCCTACTTAAGTACAGAAAGACTGAGTCTTCCTACTGTCTATGTTTTGAGCGTTTCCTGTGTCACCAGTTTTACATTCCGATGCACCTCTGCATGTTTACTGTATTCCTTGGACCTTCACAGTGGCGATGAAACACAGAAATTACATCGGAATTAAATATAAGAGACACAATGACGACTTAAGTACAGGAAGACTGAGTCTTCCTACTGTCTATGTTTTGGGCGTTTCCTGTGTCACCAGTTTTACATTCCGATGCACCTCTGCAGGTGTACTGTTTCCCTTCGACTTTCCCATTGACGATGAAACACAGAAATTGCATCGGAATTAAATATAAGAATCACAATGTCGACTTATGTACAGGAAGAGAGTGTCTTACTATTGTCTATGTTTTGAGCGTTTCCTGTGTCTCCAGTTTTACATTCCGATGCACCTCTGCTGGTTTACTGTATCCATTGGACCTTCCATTGACGATGAAACACAGAAATTGCATCGGAATTAAATATGAGAGACACAACGCCGACATAAGTACCAGAAAACTGAGTCTTCTTAAGGTCTATGTTTTGAGCGTTTTCTGTGTCACCAGTTTTACATTCCGATGCACCTCTGCAGGTTTACTGTATCCCTTGCACCTTCCCATTGACATTGAAACACAGAAGTTACGTCGGCAGTAAATATAACAAACACAATGCCCACTTAAGTATAGGAAGACTGAGTCTTCCTACTGTCTATGTTTTGAGCGTTTCCTGCGTCACATGTTTTACATTCCGATGAACCTCTGCAGGTTTACTGTCTCCCTTGGAACTTCCCATTGGCGATGAAACACAGAAATTGCATCGGAAATAAATATAAGAGACACAATGACGTCATAAGTACAGGAAGACTAAGTCTTCCTACTGTCTATGTTTGAGCGTTTCCTGTGTCACCAGCTTTAAATTCCGATGCACCTCTCCATGTTTACTGTTTCCCTAGGACCTTCACAGTGACGATGAAACACAGAAATTGCATCGGAATTAAATATAAGAGACACAATGCCGACTTAAGTACAGGAAGACTGAGTCTTCCTACTGTCTATGCTTTGAGCGTCTCCTGTGTCACCAGTTTTACATTCCGATGCACCTCTGCAGGTACACTGTTTCCTTTCGACTTTCCCATTGACGATGAAACACAGAAATTGCATCGGTATTAAATAGAAGAGACACAATGTCGTCTTCAGTACAGGAAGAGTGTGTCTTTCTATTGTCTATGCTTTGAGCGTTTCCTGTGTTACCAGTTTTACATTCCGATGCTCCTCTGCTGGTTTACTGTATCCATTGGACCTTCCATTGACGATGAAACACAGAAATTGCATCGCAATTAAATATAAGAGACACCATGCCGACTTAAGTAAAGGAAGACTGAGTCTTCCTACTGTCTATGTTTTGAGCCTTTCCTCTGTCACCAGTATTACATTCCGATGCACCTCTGCAGGTTTACTGTATCCATTGGACGTTCCCATTGACGATGTAACACAGAAATTGCATCGGAATTAAATATAAGAGACACAACGCCGACTTAAGTACAAGAAAACTGAGTCTTCTTACGGTCTATGATTTGAGCAGTTTCTGTGTCACCAGTTTTACATTACGATGCACCTCTGCAGGTTAACTGTATCCATTGGCCCTTCCCATTGACGATGAAACACAGAAATTGCATCGGAATTAAAGAGACACCATGCCGACTTAAGTAAAGGAAGACTAAGTCTACCTACTGTCTATGATTTGAGCGTGTCTGTATCACCAGTTTTACATTCGGATGCACCTCTGCAGGTTTACTGTATCCCTTGGACCTTCACAGTGACGATGAAACACAGAAATTGCAACGGAATTAAATATAAGAGACACAATGATGACTTAAGTACAGGAAGACTGAGTCTTCCTACTGTCTATGTTTTGAGCGTTTCCTGTGTCACCAGTTTTACATTCCGATGCACCTCTGCAGTGTTACTGTATCCCTTGGACCTTCCCATTGACGATGAAACACAGAAATTGCATCGGAATTAAATATAAGAGACACAATGCCGACTTAAGTACAGAAAGACTGAGTCTTTCTACTGTCTATGTTTTGAGCGTTTCCCTTGTCACCAGTTTTACATTCCGATGCACCTCTGCAGGTATACTGTTTCCCTTCGACCTTCCCATTGACGATGAAACACAGAAATTGCATCGGAATTAAATATAAGAGACACAACGCCGACTTAAGTACAAGAAAACTGAGTCATCTTACGGTGTATGATTTGAGCGTTTGCTTTGTCACCAGTTTTACATTCCAATGCACTTCTGCAGGTTCACTGTATCCCTTGGACCTTCCCATTGACGATGAAAAACAGAAATTCCATCGGAATTAAATATAAGAGACACAATGCTGACTTAGGTACAGGAAGACCGAGTCTTCCTACTGTCTACGTTTGAGCATTTCCTGTGTCATCAGTTTTACATTTTGATGCACCTCTGCAGGTTTACTATGTCCCTTGGACCTTCCCATTGGCGATGAAACACAGAAATTGCATTGGAATTAAAAATAAGAGACACAATGCCTACTTAAGTACAGAAAGACTGAGTCTTCGTACTGTCTATGTTTTGAGCGTTTCCTGCGTCACCAGTTTTACATTCCAATGCACCTCTGCAGGTTTACTGTATCTCTTGGACCTTCCCATTGATGACGAAACACAGAAATTGCATCGGATTTATATATAAGAGACACAATGCCGACTTAAGTACAGGACGACTGAGTATTCCTACTGTCTATGTTTTGAGCATCTCCTGTGTCACCAGTTTTACATTCCGATGCACCTCTGCTGGTTTACTGTATCCCTTGGATCTTCCCATTGACGATGAAACACAGAAATTGCATCGGAATTAAATAGAAGAGACACAATGCCGACTTAAGTACAGGAAGATTGAGTCTTTCTACTGCCTATGTTATGAGGGTTTCCTGCGTCACCAATTTTACATTCCGATGCACCTCTGCAGGTTTACAGTATCCAATGGACCTTCCCATTGACTATGAAACACAGAAATAGCATCGGAATTAAATCTAAGTGACACAATGCCGACTGAAGTACAGGAAGGATGAGTCTTCATACTGTCTATGTTTTGTGCGTTTCCTGTGTCACCAGTTTTACATTCCGATGCACCTCTGCAGGTTTACTGTATCCCTTGGACCTTCACAGTGACGATGAAACACAGAAATTGCATCGGAATTAAATAGAAGAGACACAATGATGACTGAAGTAGAGGAAGACTGAGTCTTCCTACTCTCTATGTTTTGAGCGTTTCCTGTGTCACCAGTTTTACATTCCGATGCACCTCTGCAGGGTTACTGTATCCCTTGGACCTTCCCATTGACGATGAAACACAGAAATTGCATCGCAATTAAATATAAGAGACACAATGCCGACTTAAGTACAGAATGACTGTGTCTTCCTATTGTCTATGTTTTGAGCGTTTCCTGTGTCACCAGTTTTACATTCCGATCCACGTCTGCAGGTTTACTGTATCCAATGGACCTTCCCATTGACGATGAAACACAGAAATAGCATCGGAATTAAATATAAGAGACACAATGCCGACTTAAGTACAGGAAGGATGAGTCTTCCTACTGTCTATGTTTTGAGCATTTCCTGTGTCACCAGTTTTACATTCCGATGCACCGCTGCAGGTTTGCTGTATCCCTTGGATCTTCCCATTGACGATGAAACACAGAAATTGCATCGGAATTAAATATAAGAGACACAATGCCGACTTAAGTACAGGAAGATAGAGTGTTCCTACGGTCTATGATTTGTGCGTTTCCTGCGTCACCAATATTACATTCCGATGCACCTCTGCAGGTTTACTGTATCCATTGGACCTTCCCATTGAAGATGAAACACAGAAATAGCATCGGAATTAAATATAAGAGACACAATGATGACTTAAGAACAGGAAGGCTGAGTCTTCCTACTGTCTATGTTTTGAGCGTTTCCTGTGTCACCAGTTCACATTCCGATGAACCTCTGCAGGTTTACTGTATCCCTTGGTCTTTCACAGTGACGATGAAAAACAGAAATTCCATCGGAATTAAATATAAGAGACACAATGCTGACTTAGGTACAGGAAGACCGAGTCTTCCTACTGTCTACGTTTTGAGCATTTCCTGTGTCATCAGTTTTACATTTTGATGCACCTCTGCAGGTTTACTATGTCCCTTGGACCTTCCCATTGGCGATGAAACACAGAAATTGCATTGGAATTAAATATAAGAGACACAATGCCTACTTAAGTACAGAAAGACTGAGTCTTCCTACTGTCTATGTTTTGAGCGTTTCCTGCGTCACCAGTTTTACATTCCAATGCACCTCTGCAGGTTTACTGTATCTCTTGGACCTTCCCATTGACGACGAAACACAGAAATTGCATCGGATTTATATATAAGAGACACAAAGCCGACTTAAGTACAGGACGACTGAGTATTCCTACTGTCTATGTTTTGAGCATCTCCTGTGTCACCAGTTTTACATTCCGATGCACCTCTGCTGGTTTACTGTATCCCTTGGATCTTCCCATTGACGATGAAACACAGAAATTGCATCGGAATTAAATAGAAGAGACACAATGCCGACTTAAGTACAGGAAGATTGAGTCTTTCTACTGCCTATGTTTTGAGCGTTTCCTGCGTCACCAATTTTACATTCCGATGCACCTCTGCAGGTTTACAGTATCCAATGGACCTTCCCATTGACGATGAAACACAGAAATAGCATCGGAATTAAATATAAGAGACACAATGCTGACTTAAGAACAGGAAGGCTGAGTCTTCCTACTGTCTATGTTTTGAGCGTTTCCTGTGTCACCAGTTCACATTCCGATGAACCTCTGCAGGTTTACTGTATCCCTTGGACTTTCACAGTGACGATGAAACACAGATATTGCATCGGAATTAAATATAAGTGACACAATGCCGACTGAAGTACAGGAAGGATGAGACTTCATACTGTCTATGTTTTGTGCGTTTCCTGTGTCACCAGTTTTACATTCCGATGCACCTCTGCAGGTTTACTGTATCCCTTGGACCTTCACAGTGACGATGAAACACAGAAATTGCATCGGAATTAAATAGAAGAGACACAATGATGACTGAAGTAGAGGAAGACTGAGTCTCCCTACTCTCTATGTTTTGAGCGTTTCCTGTGTCACCAGTTTTACATTCCGATGCACCTCTGCAGGGTTACTGTATCCCTTGGACCTTCCCATTGACGATGAAACACAGAAATTGCATCGCAATTAAATATAAGAGACACAATGCCGACTTAAGTACAGAATGACTGTGTCTTCCTATTGTCTATGTTTTGAGCGTTTCCTGTGTCACCAGTTTCACATTCCGATCCACGTCTGCAGGTTTACTGTATCCAATGGACCTTCCCAATGACGATGAAACACAGAAATAGCATCGGAATTAAATATAGGAGACACAATGCCGACTTACGTACAGGAAGGATGAGTCTTCCTACTGTCTATGTTTTGAGCATTTCCTGTGTCACCAGTTTCACATTCCGATGCACCGCTGCAGGTTTGCTGTAGCCCTTGGATCTTCCCATTGACGATGAAACACAGAAATTGCATCGGAATTAAATATAAGAGACACAATGCCGACTTAAGTACAGGAAGATAGAGTGTTCCTACGGTCTATGATTTGAGCGTTTCCTGCGTCACCAATATTACATTCCGATGCACCTCTGCAGGTTTACTGTATCCATTGGACCTTCCCATTGAAGATGAAACACAGAAATAGCATCGGTATTAAATATAAGAGACACAATGATGACTGAAGTACAGGAAGACTGAGTCTTCCTACTCTCTATGTTTTGAGCGTTTCCTGTGTCACCAGTTTTACATTCCGATGCACCTCTGCAGGTTTAATGTATCCCTTGGACCTTCACAGTGACGATGAAAGAGAAATTGCATCGGAATTTAATATAAGAGACACAATGATGACTGAAGTACAGGAAGACTGAGTCTTCCTACTCTCTATGTTTTGAGCGTTTCCTGTGTCACCAGTTTTACATTCCGATACACCTCTGCAGGTTTAATGTATCCCTCGGACCTTCACAGTGACGATGAAACACAGAAATTGCATCGGAATTAAATATAAAAGACACAATGCTGACTTAAGTACAAGAAAACTCAGTCTTCTTAGGGTGTATGTTATGAGCGCTTCCTGTGTCACTAGTTTTACATTCCGATGCACCTCTGCAGGGTTACTGTATCCCTTGGACCTTCCCATTGACGATGAAGCACAGAAATTGCATCGGAATTAAATATAAGAGACACAATGCCGACTTAAGTACAGAATGACTGTGTCTTCCTATTGTCTATGTTTTGAGCGTTTCCTGTGTCACCAGTTTTACATTCCGATCCACGTCTGCAGGTTTACTGTATCCAATGGACCTTCCCATTGACGATGAAACACAGAAATAGTATCGGAATTAAATATAAGAGACACAATGCCGACTTAAGTACAGGAAGGATGAGTCTTCCTACTGTCTATGATTTGAGCGTTTCCTGCGTCACACGTTTTACATTCCGATGCACCTCTGCAGGTTTACTGTATGCATTGGACCTTCCCATTGACGATGTAACTCAGGAATTACATTGGAATTAAATATAAGAGACACAACGCCGACGTAAGTACAAGAAAACTGAGTCTTCTTACGGTCTATGTTTTGAGCGTTTCCAGTGTCACCAGTTTTAAATTCTGATGCACCTCTGCAGGTTTACTGTCTGCCTTGGACCTTCCCATTGGCGATGAAACACAGAAATTGCATCGGAATTAAATATAAGAGACACAACGCCGACTTAAGTACAAGAAAACTGAGTCTTCTTACGGTCTATGTTTTGAGCATTTTCTGTGTCACCAGTTTTACATTCCGATGCACCGCTGCAGGTTTACTGTATCCATTGGCCCTTCCCATTGACGATGAAACACAGAAATTGCTTCGGAATTAAATATAAGAGACACCGTGCCGACTTAAGTAAAGGAAGACTGAGTCTTCCTACTGTCTATGATTTGAGCGTGTCCTGTATCACCAGTTTTACATTCCGATCCACCTCTGCAGGTTTACTGTATCCCTTGGACCTTCCCATTGGCGATGAACTACAGAAATTGCATCGGAATTAAATATAAGAGTCACAATGTCGAGTTAAGTACAGGAAGACTGAGTCTTCCTACTGTCTATGCTTTGAGCGTTTCCTGTGTCACCAGTTTTACATTACGATGCACCTCTGCACGTTTACTGTATCCCTTGGACCTTCACAGTGACGATGAAACACAGAAATTGCATCGGAATTAAATATAAGAGACACAATGATGACTTAAGTACAGGAAGACTGAGTCTTCCTACTTTCTATGATTTGAGCGTTTCCCTTGTCACCAGTTTTACATTCCGATGCACCTCTGCAGGTATACTGTTTCCCTTCGACCTTCCCATTGACGATGAAACACAGAAATTGCATCGGAATTAAATATAAGAGACACAACGCCGACTTAAATACAAGAAAACTGAGTCATCTTACGGTGTATGATTTGAGCGTTTCCTTTGTCACCAGTTTTACATTCCAATGCACTTCTGCAGGTTCACTGTATCCCTTGGACCTTCCCATTGACGATGAAACTCAGAAATTCCATCGGAATTAAATATAAGAGACACAATGCCGACTTAGGTACAGGAACATTGAGTCTTCCTACTGTCTATGTTTTGAGCGTTTACACTGTCACCAGTTTTACATTCCGATGCACCTCTGCAGGTTTACTGTGTCCCTTGGACCTTCCCATTGGCGATGAAACACAGAAATTACATCGGAATTAAATATAAGAGACACAATGACGTCTTAAGTACAGCAAGACTGAGTCTTCCTACTGTCTATGTTTTGAGCGTTTCCTGTGTCACCAGTTTTACATTCCGATGCACCTCTGCAGGTGTACTGTTTCCCTTCGACTTTCCCATTGACGATGAAACACAGAAATTGCATCGGAATTAAATATAAGAGTCACAATGTCGACTTAAGTACAGGAAGAGAGTGTCTTTCTATTGTCTATGTTTTGAGCGTTTCCTGTGTCACCAGTTTTACATTCCGATGCACCTCTGCTGGTTTACTGTATCCATTGGACCTTCCATTGACGATGAAACACAGAAATTGCATCGGAATTAAATATGAGAGACACAACGCCGACATAAGTACCAGAAAACTGAGTCTTCTTAAGGTCTATGTTTTGAGCGTTTTCTGTGTCACCAGTTTTACATTCCGATGCACCTCTGCAGGTTTACTGTATCCCTTGCACCTTCCCATTGACATTGAAACACAGAAGTTACGTCGGCAGTAAATATAACAAACACAATGCCCACTTAAGTATAGGAAGACTGAGTCTTCCTACTGTCTATGTTTTGAGCGTTTCCTGCGTCACATGTTTTACATTCCGATGAACCTCTGCAGGTTTACTGTCTCCCTTGGAACTTCCCATTGGCGATGAAACACAGAAATTGCATCGGAAATAAATATAAGAGACACAATGACGTCATAAGTACAGGAAGACTAAGTCTTCCTACTGTCTATGTTTGAGCGTTTCCTGTGTCACCAGCTTTAAATTCCGATGCACCTCTCCATGTTTACTGTTTCCCTAGAACCTTCACAGTGACGATGAAACACAGAAATTGCATCGGAATTAAATATAAGAGACACAATGCCGACTTAAGTACAGGAAGACTGAGTCTTCCAACTGTCTATGCTTTGAGCGTCTCCTGTGTCACCAGTTTTACATTCCGATGCACCTCTGCAGGTACACTGTTTCCTTTCGACTTTCCCATTGACGATGAAACACAGAAATTGCATCGGTATTAAATAGAAGAGACACAATGTCGTCTTCAGTACAGGAAGAGTGTGTCTTTCTATTGTCTATGCTTTGAGCGTTTCCTGTGTTACCAGTTTTACATTCCGATGCACCTCTGCAGGTTTACTGTATCCATTGGACGTTCCCATTGACGATGTAACACAGAAATTGCATCGGAATTAAATATAAGAGACACAACGCCAACTTAAGTACAAGAAAACTGAGTCTTCTTACGGTCTATGTTTTGAGCAGTTTCTGTGTCACCAGTTTTACATTACGATGCACCTCTGCAGGTTTACTGTATCCATTGGCCCTTCCCATTGACGATGAAACACAGAAATTGCATCGGAATTAAAGAGACACCATGCCGACTTAAGTAAAGGAAGACTAAGTCTACCTACTGTCTATGATTTGAGCGTGTCTGTATCACCAGTTTTACATTCGGATGCACCTCTGCAGGTTTACTGTATCCCTTGGACCTTCACAGTGACGATGAAACACAGAAATTGCAACGGAATTAAATATAAGAGACACAATGATGACTTAAGTACAGGAAGACTGAGTCTTCCTACTGTCTATGTATTGAGCGTTTCCTGTGTCACCAGTGTTACATTCCGATGCACCTCTGTAGTGTTACTGTATCCCTTGGACCTTCCCATTGACGATGAAACACAGAATTTGCATCGGAATTAAATATAAGAGACACAATGCCGACTTAAGTACAGAAAGACTGAGTCTTTCTACTGTCTATGTTTTGAGCGTTTCCCTTGTCACCAGTTTTACATTCCGATGCACCTCTGCAGGTATACTGTTTCCCTTCGACCTTCCCATTGACGATGAAACACAGAAATTGCATCGGAATTAAATATAAGAGACACAACGCCGACTTAAGTACAAGAAAACTGAGTCATCTTACGGTGTATGATTTGAGCGTTTGCTTTGTCACCAGTTTTACATTCCAATGCACTTCTGCAGGTTCACTGTATCCCTTGGACCTTCCCATTGACGATGAAAAACAGAAATTCCATCGGAATTAAATATAAGAGACACAATGCTGACTTCGGTACAGGAAGACCGAGTCTTCCTACTGTCTACGTTTTGAGCATTTCCTGTGTCATCAGTTTTACATTTTGATGCACCTCTGCAGGTTTACTATGTCCCTTGGACCTTCCCATTGGCGATGAAACACAGAAATTGCATCGGAATTAAGTATAAGAGACACAATGACGTCTTAAGTACAGGAAGACTGAGTCTTCCTACTGTCTATGTTTTGAGCGATTCCTGTGTCACCAGTTTTACATTCCGATGCACCTCTGCTGGTTTACTGTATCCATTGGACCTTCCATTGACGATGAAACATAGAAATTGCATCGGAATCAAATATAAGAGACACAACGCCGACTTAAGTACCAGAAAACTGAGTCTACTTAAGGTCTATGTTTTGAGCGATACCTGTGTCACCAGTTTTACATTCCGATGCACCTCTGCAGGGTTACTGTATCCCTTGGACCTTCCCATTGACGATGAAACACAGTAATTGCATCGGAATTAAATAGAAGAGACGCAATGTCGACTTAAGTAGAGGAAGAGTGTGTCTTTCTATTGTCTATGTTTTGAGCGTTTCCTGTGCCACCAGTTATACATTCCGCTGCTCCTCTGCTGGTGTACTGCATCCATTGGACCTTCCATTGGCGATGAAACACAGAAATTGCATCGGAATTAAATATAAGAGACAAAACGCCGACTTAAGTACAAGAAAACTGAGTCTTCCTACGGTCTTTGATTTGAGCGTTTTCTGTGTCACCAGTTTTACATTCCGATGCACCTCTGCAGGTTTAATGTATCCATTGGCCATTCCCATTGACGATGAAACACAGAAATTGCATCGGAATTAAATATAAGAGACACCATGCCGACTTAAGTAAAGGAAGACTGAGCCTTCCCAATGTCTATGATTTGAGCGTGTCCTGTATCACCTGCTTTATATTCCGATGCACCTCTGCAGGTATACTGTTTCCCTTCGACCTTCCCATTTACGATGAAACACAGAAATTGCATCGGAATTAAATATAAGAGACACAATGTCAACCTAAGTGCAGGAAGAGTGTGTCTTTCTATTGTCTATGATTTGTGCGTTTCCTGTGTCACCAGTTTTACATTGCGATGCACCTCTGCAGGTTTACTGTATCCATTGGACCTTCCCATTGACGATGAAACACAGTAATTGCATCGGAATTAAATATAAGAGACACAACGCCGACTTAAGTACAAGAAAACTGAGTCTTCCTACTGTCAATGATTTGAGCGTTTTCTGTGTCACCAATTTTACATTCCGATGCACCTCTGCACGTTTACTGTATCCCTTGGACCTTCACAGTGACGATGAAACACAGAAATTGCATCGGAATTAAATATATGAGACACAATGATGAATTAAGTACAGGAAGACTGAGTCTTCCTACTGTCTATGATTTGAGCTTTTCCTGTGTCACCAGTTTTACATTCCGATGCACCTCTGCAGGTTACCTGTGTACCTTGGACCTTCACAGTGATGATGAAACACAGAAATTGCATCGGAATTAAATATAAGAGACAAAATGCCGACTTAAGTACAAGAAAACTGAGTCTTCTTAGTGTCTATGTTCTGAGCGCTTCCTGTGTCACCAGTTTTATATTCCGATGCACCTCTGCAGGTTTACTGTATCCCTTGGACCTTCCTATTGACGTTGAAACACAGATATTCCATTGGAATTAAATATAAGAGACACAATGCAGACTTAAGTACAGAAAGACTGAGTCTTCCTACTGTCTATGTTTGAGCGTTTCCCTTGTCACCAGTTTTACATTCCGATGCACCTCTGCAGGTATACTGTTTCCCTTCGACCTTCCCATTGACGATGAAACACAGAAATTGCATCGGAATTAAATATAAGAGACACAATGTCGACTTAAGTACAGGAAGAGTGTGTCTTTCTATTGTCTATGTTTTGTGCGTTTCCTGTGTCACCAGTTTTAAATTGCTATGCACCTCTGCAGGTTTACTGTATCCATTGGACCTTCCCATTGACGATGAAACACAGAAATTGCATCGGAATTAATTATAAGAGACACAACGCCGACTTAAGTAAAAGAAAACTGAGTCATCTTACGGTGTGTGATTTGAGCGTTTCCTGTGTCACCAGTTTTACATTCCGATTCACCTCTGCAGGTATACTGTATCCATTGGACCTTCACATTGACGACGAAACACAGAAATAGCAACGGAATTAAATATAAGAGACACAATGCCGACTTAAGTACAGGAAGACTGAGTCTTCCTACTGTCTATGTTTTGAGCGTTTCATGTGTCACCAGTTTTACATTCCGATGCACCTCTGCAGGTTCACTGTGTACCTTGGACCTTCCCATTGACGATGAAACACAGAAATTGCATTGGAATTAAATATAAGAGACACAATGCCGACTTAAGAACAGGAAGGCTGAGTCTTCCTACTGTCTATGATTTGAGCGTTTCCTGTGTCACAAGTTTTACATTCAAATGCGACTCTGCAGGTTTACTGTATCCATTGGACCTTCCCATTGACGATGAAACACCAGAAATTACATCGGAATTAAGTATAAGAGACACAACGACGACTTAAGTACGAGAAAACTGAGTATTCTTACGGTCTATGTTTGAGCGTTTCCAGTGTCACCAGTTTTACATTCCGATACACCTCTGCTGGTTTACTTTACCCATTGGAGCTTCCATTGACGATGAAACACAGAAATTGCATCGGAATTAAATATAAGAGACACAATGCCGACTTAAGAACAACAAAACTGAGTCTTCTTACGGTCTATGATTTGAGCGTTTCCTGTGTCACCAGTTTTACATTCCAATGCACCTCTGCAGGTTTAATGTATCCATTGGCCATTCCCATTGACGATGAAACACAGAAATTGCATCGGAATTAAATAGAAGAGACGCAATGTCGACTTAAGTAGAGGAAGACTGTGTCTTTCTATTGTCTATGTTTTGAGCGTTTCCTGTGCCACCAGTTATACATTCCGCTGCTCCTCTGCTGGTGTACTGTATCAATTGGACCTTCCATTGGCGATGAAACACAGAAATTGCATCGGAATTAAATATAAGAGACACAACGCCGACTTAAGTACAAGAAAACTGAGTCTTCCTACGGTCTATGATTTGAGCGTTTTCTGTGTCACCAGTTTTACATTCCAATGCACCTCTGCAGGTTTAATGTATCCCTTGGACCTTCCCATTGACGATGAAAAACAGAAATTCCATCGGAATTAAATATAAGAGACACAATGCTGACTTAGGTACAGGAAGACCGAGTCTTCCTACTGTCTACGTTTTGAGCATTTCCTGTGTCATCAGTTTTACATTTTGATGCACCTCTGCAGGTTTACTATGTCCCTTGGACCTTCCCATTGGCGATGAAACACAGAAATTGCATCGGAATTAAGTATAAGAGACACAATGACGTCTTAAGTACAGGAAGACTGAGTCTTCCTACTGTCTATGTTTTGAGCGATTCCTGTGTCACCAGTTTTACATTCCGATGCACCTCTGCTGGTTTACTGTATCCATTGGACCTTCCATTGACGATGAAACATAGAAATTGCATCGGAATCAAATATAAGAGACACAACGCCGACTTAAGTACCAGAAAACTGAGTCTACTTAAGGTCTATGTTTTGAGCGATTCCTGTGTCACCAGTTTTACATTCCGATGCACCTCTGCAGGGTTACTGTATCCCTTGGACCTTCCCATTGACGATGAAACACAGTAATTGCATCGGAATTAAATAGAAGAGACGCAATGTCGACTTAAGTAGAGGAAGAGTGTGTCTTTCTATTGTCTATGTTTTGAGCGTTTCCTGTGCCACCAGTTATACATTCCGCTGCTCCTCTGCTGGTGTACTGTATCCATTGGACCTTCCATTGGCGATGAAACACAGAAATTGCATCGGAATTAAATATAAGAGACACAACGCCGACTTAAGTACAAGAAAACTGAGTCTTCCTACGGTCTATGATTTGAGCGTTTTCTGTGTCACCAGTTTTACATTCCGATGCACCTCTGCAGGTTTAATGTATCCATTGGCCATTCCCATTGACGATGAAACACAGAAATTGCATCGGAATTAAATATAAGAGACACCATGCCGACTTAAGTAAAGGAAGACTGAGCCTTCCCAATGTCTATGATTTGAGCGTGTCCTGTATCACCTGCTTTATATTCCGATGCACCTCTGCAGGTATACTGTTTCCCTTCGACCTTCCCATTTACGATGAAACACAGAAATTGCATCGGAATTAAATATAAGAGACACAATGTCAACCTAAGTGCAGGAAGAGTGTGTCTTTCTATTGTCTATGATTTGTGCGTTTCCTGTGTCACCAGTTTTACATTGCGATGCACCTCTGCAGGTTTACTGTATCCATTGGACCTTCCCATTGACGATGAAACACAGTAATTGCATCGGAATTAAATATAAGAGACACAACGCCGACTTAAGTACAAGAAAACTGAGTCTTCCTACTGTCAATGATTTGAGCGTTTTCTGTGTCACCAATTTTACATTCCGATGCACCTCTGCACGTTTACTGTATCCCTTGGACCTTCACAGTGACGATGAAACACAGAAATTGCATCGGAATTAAATATATGAGACACAATGATGAATTAAGTACAGGAAGACTGAGTCTTCCTACTGTCTATGATTTGAGCTTTTCCTGTGTCACCAGTTTTACATTCCGATGCACCTCTGCAGGTTACCTGTGTACCTTGGACCTTCACAGTGATGATGAAACACAGAAATTGCATCGGAATTAAATATAAGAGACAAAATGCCGACTTAAGTACAAGAAAACTGAGTCTTCTTAGTGTCTATGTTCTGAGCGCTTCCTGTGTCACCAGTTTTATATTCCGATGCACCTCTGCAGGTTTACTGTATCCCTTGGACCTTCCTATTGACGTTGAAACACAGATATTCCATTGGAATTAAATATAAGAGACACAATGCAGACTTAAGTACAGAAAGACTGAGTCTTCCTACTGTCTATGTTTGAGCGTTTCCCTTGTCACCAGTTTTACATTCCGATGCACCTCTGCAGGTATACTGTTTCCCTTCGACCTTCCCATTGACGATGAAACACAGAAATTGCATCGGAATTAAATATAAGAGACACAATGTCGACTTAAGTACAGGAAGAGTGTGTCTTTCTATTGTCTATGTTTTGTGCGTTTCCTGTGTCACCAGTTTTAAATTGCTATGCACCTCTGCAGGTTTACTGTATCCATTGGACCTTCCCATTGACGATGAAACACAGAAATTGCATCGGAATTAATTATAAGAGACACAACGCCGACTTAAGTAAAAGAAAACTGAGTCATCTTACGGTGTGTGATTTGAGCGTTTCCTGTCACCAGTTTTACATTCCGATTCACCTCTGCAGGTATACTGTATCCATTGGACCTTCACATTGACGACGAAACACAGAAATAGCAACGGAATTAAATATAAGAGACACAATGCCGACTTAAGTACAGGAAGACTGAGTCTTCCTACTGTCTATGTTTTGAGCGTTTCATGTGTCACCAGTTTTACATTCCGATGCACCTCTGCAGGTTTACTGTGTACCTTGGACCTTCCCATTGACGATGAAACACAGAAATTGCATTGGAATTAAATATAAGAGACACAATGCCGACTTAAGAACAGGAAGGCTGAGTCTTCCTACTGTCTATGATTTGAGCGTTTCCTGTGTCACAAGTTTTACATTCAAATGCGACTCTGCAGGTTTACTGTATCCATTGGACCTTCCCATTGACGATGAAACACCAGAAATTACATCGGAATTAAGTATAAGAGACACAACGACGACTTAAGTACGAGAAAACTGAGTCTTCTTACGGTCTATGTTTGAGCGTTTCCAGTGTCACCAGTTTTACATTCCGATACACCTCTGCTGGTTTACTTTACCCATTGGAGCTTCCATTGACGATGAAACACAGAAATTGCATCGGAATTAAATATAAGAGACACAATGCCGACTTAAGAACAACAAAACTGAGTCTTCTTACGGTCTATGATTTGAGCGTTTCCTGTGTCACCAGTTTTACATTCCAATGCACCTCTGCAGGTTTAATGTATCCATTGGCCATTCCCATTGACGATGAAACACAGAAATTGCATCGGAATTAAATAGAAGAGACGCAATGTCGACTTAAGTAGAGGAAGACTGTGTCTTTCTATTGTCTATGTTTTGAGCGTTTCCTGTGCCACCAGTTATACATTCCGCTGCTCCTCTGCTGGTGTACTGTATCCATTGGACCTTCCATTGGCGATGAAACACAGAAATTGCATCGGAATTAAATATAAGAGACACAACGCCGACTTAAGTACAAGAAAAGTGAGTCTTCCTACGGTCTATGATTTGAGCGTTTTCTGTGTCACCAGTTTTACATTCCGATGCACCTCTGCAGATTTAATGTATCCATTGGCCATTCCCATTGACGATGAAACACAGAAATTGCATCGGAATTAAATAGAAGAGACGCAATGTCGACTTAAGTAGAGGAAGAGTGTGTCTTTCTATTGTCTATGTTTTGAGCGTTTCCTGTGCCACCAGTTATACATTCCGCTGCTCCTCTGCTGGTGTACTGTATCCATTGGACCTTCCATTGACGATGAAACACAGAAATTGCATCGGAATTAAATATAAGAGACACAACGCCGACTTAAGTACAAGAAAACTGAGTCATCTTACGGTGTATGATTTGAGCGTTTGCTTTGTCACCAGTTTTACATTCCAATGCACTTCTGCAGGTTCACTGTATCCCTTGGACCTTCCCATTGACGATGAAAAACAGAAATTCCATCGGAATTAAATATAAGAGACACAATGCTGACTTAGGTACAGGAAGACCGAGTCTTCCTACTGTCTACGTTTTGAGCATTTCCTGTGTCATCAGTTTTACATTTTGATGCACCTCTATAGGTTTACTATGTCCCTTGGACCTTCCCATTGGCGATGAAACACAGAAATTGCATCGGAATTAAGTATAAGAGACACAATGACGTCTTAAGTACAGGAAGACTGAGTCTTCCTACTGTCTATGTTTTGAGCGATTCCTGTGTCACCAGTTTTACATTCCGATGCACCTCTGCTGGTTTACTGTATCCATTTGACCTTCCATTGACGATGAAACATAGAAATTGCATCGGAATCAAATATAAGAGACACAACGCCGACTTAAGTACCAGAAAACTGAGTCTACTTAAGGTCTATGTTTTGAGCGATTCCTGTGTCACCAGTTTTACATTCCGATGCACCTCTGCAGGGTTACTGTATCCCTTGGACCTTCCCATTGACGATGAAACACAGTAATTGCATCGGAATTAAATAGAAGAGACGCAATGTCGACTTAAGTAGAGGAAGAGTGTGTCTTTCTATTGTCTATGTTTTGAGCGTTTCCTGTGCCACCAGTTATACATTCCGCTGCTCCTCTGCTGGTGTACTGTATCCATTGGACCTTCCATTGGCGATGAAACACAGAAATTGCATCGGAATTAAATATAAGAGACACAACGCCGACTTAAGTACAAGAAAACTGAGTCTTCCTACGGTCTATGATTTGAGCGTTTTCTGTGTCACCAGTTTTACATTCCGATGCACCTCTGCAGGTTTAATGTATCCATAGGCCATTCCCATTGACGATGAAACACAGAAATTGCATCGGAATTAAATATAAGAGACACCATGCCGACTTAAGTAAAGGAAGACTGAGCCTTCCCAATGTCTATGATTTGAGCGTGTCCTGTATCACCTGCTTTATATTCCGATGCACCTCTGCAGGTATATTGTTTCCCTTCGACCTTCCCATTTACGATGAAACACAGAAATTGCATCGGAATTAAATATAAGAGACACAATGTCGACCTAAGTGCAGGAAGAGTGTGTCTTTCTATTGTCTATGATTTGTGCGTTTCCTGTGTCACCAGTTTTACATTGCGATGCACTTCTGCAGGTTTACTGTATCCATTGGACCTTCCCATTGACGATTAAACACAGTAATTGCATCGGAATTAAATATAAGAGACACAACGCCGACTTAAGTACAAGAAAACTGAGTCTTCCTACTGTCAATGATTTGAGCGTTTTCTGTGTCACCAATTTTACATTCCGATGCACCTCTGCACGTTTACTGTATCCCTTGGACCTTCACAGTGACGATGAAACACAGAAATTGCATCGGAATTAAATATATGAGACACAATGATGAGTTAAGTACAGGAAGACTGAGTCTTCCTACTGTCTATGATTTGAGCTTTTCCTGTGTCACCAGTTTTACATTCCGATGCACCTCTGCAGGTTACCTGTGTACCTTGGACCTTCACAGTGATGATGAAACACAGAAATTGCATCGGAATTAAATATAAGAGACAAAATGCCGACTTAAGTACAAGAAAACTGAGTCTTCTTAGTGTCTGTGTTCTGAGCGCTTCCTGTGTCACCAGTTTTATATTCCGATGCACCTCTGCAGGTTTACTGTATCCCTTGGACCTTCCTATTGACGATGAAACACAGATATTCCATTGGAATTAAATATAAGAGACACAATGCAGACTTAAGTACAGAAAGACTGAGTCTTCCTACTGTCTATGTTTGAGCGTTTCCCTTGTCACCAGTTTTACATTCCGATGCACCTCTGCAGGTATACTGTTTCCCTTCGACCTTCCCATTGACGATGAAACACAGAAATTGCATCGGAATTAAATATAAGAGACACAATGTCGACTTAAGTACAGGAAGAGTGTGTCTTTCTATTGTCTATGTTTTGTGCGTTTCCTGTGTCACCAGTTTTATATTGCTATGCACCTCTGCAGGTTTACTGTATCCATTGGACCTTCCCATTGACGATGAAACACAGAAATTGCATCGGAATTAATTATAAGAGACACAACGCCGACTTAAGTAAAAGAAAACTGAGTCATCTTACGGTGTGTGATTTGAGCGTTTCCTGTGTCACCAGTTTTACATTCCGATTCACCTCTGCAGGTATACTGTATCCATTGGACCTTCCCATTGACGACGAAACACAGAAATAGCAACGGAATTAAATATAAGAGACACAATGCCGACTTAAGTAGAGGAAGACTGAGTCTTCCTACTGTCTATGTTTTGAGCGTTTCATGTGTCACCAGTTTTACATTCCGATGCACCTCTGCAGGTTTACTGTGTACCTTGGACCTTCCCATTGACGATGAAACACAGAAATTGCATTGGAATTAAATATAAGAGACACAATGCCGACTTAAGAACAGGAAGGCTGAGTCTTCCTACTGTCTATGATTTGAGCGTTTCCTGTGTCACTAGTTTTACATTCCGATGCACCTCTGCAGGTTTACTGTATCCCTTGCACCTTCACAGTGACGATGAAACAAAGAAATTGCATCGGGATTAAATATAAGAGACACAATGACGACTTAAGTACAGGAACATTGAGTCTTCCTACTGTCTATGTTTTGAGAGTTTACAGTGTCACAAGTTTTACATTCAAATGCGACTCTGCAGGTTTACTGTATCCATTGGACCTTCCCATTGACGATGAAACACCAGAAATTACATCGGAATTAAGTATAAGAGACACAACGACGACTTAAGTACGAGAAAACTGAGTCTTCTTACGGTCTATGTTTGAGCGTTTCCAGTGTCACCAGTTTTACATTCCGATACACCTCTGCTGGTTTACTTTACCCATTGGAGCTTCCATTGACGATGAAACACAGAAATTGCATCGGAATTAAATATAAGAGACACAATGCCGACTTAAGAACAACAAAACTGAGTCTTCTTACGGTCTATGATTTGAGCGTTTCCTGTGTCACCAGTTTTACATTCCAATGCACCTCTGCAGGTTTAATGTATCCATTGGCCATTCCCATTGACGATGAAACACAGAAATTGCATCGGAATTAAATAGAAGAGACGCAATGTCGACTTAAGTAGAGGAAGACTGTGTCTTTCTATTGTCTATGTTTTGAGCGTTTCCTGTGCCACCAGATATACATTCCGCTGCTCCTCTGCTGGTGTACTGTATCCATTGGACCTTCCATTGGCGATGAAACACAGAAATTGCATCGGTATTAAATATAAGAGACACAACGCCGACTTAAGTACAAGAAAACTGAGTCTTCCTACGGTCTATGATTTGAGCGTTTTCTGTGTCACCAGTTTTACATTCCGATGCACCTCTGCAGGTTTAATGTATCCATTGGCCATTCCCATTGACGATGAAACACAGAAATTGCATCGGAATTAAATAGAAGAGACGCAATGTCGACTTAAGTAGAGGAAGAGTGTGTCTTTCTATTGTCTATGTTTTGAGCGTTTCCTGTGCCACCAGTTATACATTCCGCTGCTCCTCTGCTGGTGTACTGTATCCATTGGACCTTCCATTGGCGATGAAACACAGAAATTGCATCGGAATTAAATATAAGAGACACAACGCCGACTTAAGTACAAGAAAACTGAGTCTTCCTACGGTCTATGATTTGAGCGTTTTCTGTGTCACCAGTTTTACATTCCGATGCACCTCTGCAGGTTTAATGTATCCATTGGCCATTCCCATTGACGATGAAACACAGAAATTGCATCGGAATTAAATATAAGAGACACAATGTCGACCTAAGTGCAGGAAGAGTGTGTCTTTCTATTGTCTATGATTTGTGCGTTTCCTGTGTCACCAGTTTTACATTGCGATGCACCTCTGCAGGTTTACTGTATCCATTGGACCTTCCCATTGACGATGAAACACAGTAATTGCATCGGAATTAAATATAAGAGACACAACGCCGACTTAAGTACAAGAAAACTGAGTCTTCCTACTGTCAATGATTTGAGCGTTTTCTGTGTCACCAATTTTACATTCCGATGCACCTCTGCACGTTTACTGTATCCCTTGGACCTTCACAGTGACGATGAAACACAGAAATTGCATCGGAATTAAATATATGAGACACAATGATGAATTAAGTACAGGAAGACTGAGTCTTCCTACTGTCTATGATTTGAGCGTTTCCTGTGTCACCAGTTTTACATTCCGATGCACCTCTGCAGGTTACCTGTGTACCTTGGACCTTCACAGTGATGATGAAACACAGAAATTGCATCGGAATTAAATATAAGAGACAAAATGCCGACTTAAGTACAAGAAAACTGAGTCTTCTTAGTGTCTATGTTCTGAGCGCTTCCTGTGTCACCAGTTTTATATTCCGATGCACCTCTGCAGGTTTACTGTATCCCTTGGACCTTCCTATTGACGATGAAACACAGATATTCCATTGGAATTAAATATAAGAGACACAATGCAGACTTAAGTACAGAGAGACTGAGTCTTCCTACTGTCTATGTTTGAGCGTTTCCCTTGTCACCAGTTTTACATTCCGATGCACCTCTGCAGGTATACTGTTTCCCTTCGACCTTCCCATTGACGATGAAACACAGAAATTGCATCGGAATTAAATATAAGAGACACAATGTCGACTTAAGTACAGGAAGAGTGTGTCTTTCTATTGTCTATGTTTTGTGCGTTTCCTGTGTCACCAGTTTTATATTGCTATGCACCTCTGCAGGTTTACTGTATCCATTGGACCTTCGCATTGACGATGAAACACAGAAATTGCATCGGAATTAATTATAAGAGACACAACGCCGACTTAAGTAAAAGAAAACTGAGTCATCTTACGGTGTGTGATTTAAGCGTTTCCTGTGTCACCAGTTTTACATTCCGATTCACCTCTGCAGGTATACTGTATCCATTGGACCTTCCCATTGACGACGAAACACAGAAATAGCAACGGAATTAAATATAAGAGACACAATGCCGACTTAAGTACAGGAAGACTGAGTCTTCCTACTGTCTATGTTTTGAGCGTTTCATGTGTCACCAGTTTTACATTCCGATGCACCTCTGCAGGTTTACTGTGTACCTTGGACCTTCCCATTGACGATGAAACACAGAAATTGCATTGGAATTAAATATAAGAGACACAATGCCGACTTAAGAACAGGAAGGCTGAGTCTTCCCACTGTCTATGATTTGAGCGTTTCCTGTGTCACTAGTTTTACATTCCGATGCACCTCTGCAGGTTTACTGTATCCCTTGCACCTTCACAGTGACGATGAAACAAAGAAATTGCATCGGAATTAAATATAAGAGACACAATGACGACTTAAGTACAGGAACATTGAGTCTTCCTACTGTCTATGTTTTGAGAGTTTACAGTGTCACAAGTTTTACATTCCCATGCGACTCTGCAGGTTTACTGTATCCATTGGACCTTCCCATTGACGATGAAACACCAGAAATTACATCGGAATTAAGTATAAGAGACACAACGACGACTTAAGTACGAGAAAACTGAGTCTTCTTACGGTCTATGTTTGAGCGTTTCCAGTGTCACCAGTTTTACATTCCGATACACCTCTGCTGGTTTACTTTACCCATTGGAGCTTCCATTGACGATGAAACACAGAAATTGCATCGGAATTAAATATAAGAGACACAATGCCGACTTAAGAACAACAAAACTGAGTCTTCTTACGGTCTATGATTTGAGCGTTTCCTGTGTCACCAGTTTTACATTCCAATGCACCTCTGCAGGTTTACTGTACCCCTGGACCTTCCGATTCACGAAAAAACACAGAAATTGCTTCGGAATAAAATATAAGAGGCACAACGCCGACATAAGTACCAGAAAACTGAGTCTTCTTAAGGTCTATGTTTTGACCGTTTTCTGTGTCACCAATTTTACAATCCGATGCACCTCTGCAGGTTTACTGTATCCCTTGCACCTTCCCATTGACATTGAAACACAGAAATTACATGGTAATTAAATGTAATAGACACAATGATGACATAAGTGCAGGAAGACTGAGTCTTCCTACTGTCTATGTTTTGAGCGGTTCCGGTGTCACCAGTTTTACATTCCGATGCACCTCTGCGGGTTTACTGTATCCCTTGGACCTTCACAGTGACGATGAAACACAGAGATTGCATCGGAATTAAATATAAAAGACACAATGCCGACTTAAGTACAAGAATACCTGAGTCTTCGTAGGGTCTATGTTATGAGCGCTCCCTGCGTCACCAGTTTTACATTCCGATGCACCTCTACAGGGTTACTGTATCCCTTGGACCTTCCCATTGACGATGAAACACAGAAATTGCATCGGAATTAAATAATAGAGACACAATGTAGACTTAAGTAAAGAAAGTCTGAGTCTTCCTACTGTCTAGGTTTTGAGCGTTTCCTGTGTCACCAGTTTTACATTCCGATGCACCTCTGCAGGTTTCCTGTATCCCTTGGACCTTCACAGTAACGATGAAAGTCAGAAATTGCATCAAATTAAATATAAGAGACACAATGCCGACTTCAGTACACGAAAAATGAGTCTTCTTAGGGTCTATGTTTTGACCGATTCCTGTGTCACCAGTTTTACATTCCGATGCACGTCTGCAGGTTTACTGTATCCCTTGGATCTTCGCAATGACGATGAAACACAGAAACTAAATCGGAATTAAATATAAGAGACACAATGCCGACTTAAGTACAGGAACATTGAGTCTTCTTCTGTCTATGTGTGAGCGTTTCCTGCGTCACCAGTTTTACATTCCTATGCACCTCTGCAGGTTTACTGTATCCATTGGATTTTCCCATTGTCGATGAAACACAGAAAATGCATCGGAATTAAATATAAGAGACACAATGTAGACTTAAGTACAGGAAGACTGAGTCTTCCTACTGTCTATGTTTTGAGCGTTTCCTGTGTCACCAGTTTTACATTCCGATCCACCTCTGCAGGTTTTCTGTATCCATTGGACCTTCCCATTGACAAAAAAACACAGAAATAGCATCGGAATTAAATATAAGAGACACAATGCCGACTTAGGTACAGGAAGACTGAGTCGTCCTACTGTCTATGTTTTGAGCGTTTCCTGTGTCATCACTTTTACATTCCGATGCACCTCTGCAGGTTTACTGTATCACTTGCACCTTCCCATTGACATTAAACCCCGAAATTACATCGGAATTAAATATAACAGACACAATGCCGACTTAAGTACAGGAAGACTGAGTCTTCCTACTGTCTATATTTTGAGCGTTTCCTGTGTCACCAGTTTTACATTCCGGTGCACCTCTGCAGGTTTACTGTATCCCTTGGACCTTCCCATTGACGATGAAACATTGAAATTGCATCGGAATTAAATATAAGCGACACAATGCCGACTTAAGTATAGGAAGACTGAGTCTTCCCACTGTCAATGTTAGAGCGTTTCCTGTGTCACCAGTTTTACATTCCGATGCACCTCTGCAGGTTTACTGTATCCAATGGACCTTCCCATTGACGATGAAACACAGAAATTGCATCGTTATTAAATATAATAGACACAATGATGACACAAGTACAGGAAGACTGAGTCTTCCTACTGTCTATGTTTTGAGCGGTTCCGGTGTCACCAGTTTTACATTCCGATTCACCTCTGCACGTTTACTGTATACCTTGGACCTTCACAGTGACGATGAAACACAGAAATTACATCGGAATTAAATATAAGAGACACAATGCCGACTTAAGTACAAGAAAACTGAGTCTTCTTAGGGTCTATGTCCTGAGCGCTTCCTGTGTCACCAGTTTTACATTCCGATGCACCTCTGTGGGGGTTACTGTATCCCTTGGACCTTCCCATTGACGATGAAACACAGAAATTGCATCGGAAAAAAATATAAGAGACACAATGCCGACTTTAGTACAGGAAGACTGAGTCTTCCTACTGTCTATGTTTTGAGCGTTTCCCTTGTCACCAGTGTTATATTCCGATGCACCTCTGCAGGTATACTGTTTCCCTTCGACCTTCCCATTGACGATGAAACAAAGAAATTGCATCGGAATTCAATATAAGAGACACAATGTCGACCTAAGTGCAGGAAGAGTGTGTCTTTCTATTGTCTATGATTTGTGCGTTTCCTGTGTCACCCGTTTTACATTGCGATGCACCTCTGCAGGTTTACTGTATCCCCTGGACGTTCCCATTGACGAAAAAACACAGAATTTGCATCGGAACTCAATATAAGAGGCACAACGCCGACTTAAGTACCAGAAAACTGAGTCTTCTTAAGGTCTATGTTTTGAGCGTTTTCTGTGTCACCAGTTTTACATTCCGATGCACCTCTGCAGGTTTACCGTATCCCTTGCACCTTCCCATTGACATTGAAACATAGAAATTACCTCTTAATTAAATATAACAGACACAATGCCGACATAAGTACAGGAAGTCTGAGTCTTCCTACTGTCTATGTTTTGAGCGTTTCCTGTGTCACCAGTTTTACATTCCGATGCACCTCTGCAGGGTTACTGTATCCCTTGGACCTTCCCATTGACGATGAAACACAGTAATTGCATCGGAATTAAATAGAATAGACACAATGTCGACTTAAGTACAAGAAGAGTGTGTCTTTCTATTGTCTACGTTTTGAGCGTTTCCTGTGTCACCAGTTTTACATTCCGCTGCTCCTCTGCTGGTTTACTGTATCCATTGGACCTTCCATTGACGATGAAACACAGAAATTGCATCGGAATTAAATATAAGAGACACCATGCCGACTAAAGTAAAGGAAGACTGAGTCTTACTACTGTCTATGTTTCGAGCCTTTCCTTTGTCACCAGTATTACATTCCGATGCACCTCTGCAGGTTTACTGTTTCCATTGGACCTTCCCATTGACGATGAAACACAGAAATAGCATCGGAATTAAATATAAGAGACACAACGCCGACTTAAGTACAAGAAAACTGAGTCTTCTTACGGTCTATGTTTTGAGCGTTTTCTGTGTCACCAGTTTTACATTCCGATGCACCTCTGCACGTTTACTGTATCCCTTGGACCTTCACAGTGACGATGAAACACAGAAATTGCATCGGAATTAAATATATGAGACACAATGATGAATTAAGTACAGGAAGACTGAGTCTTCCTACTGTCTATGTTTTGAGCGTTTCCTGTGTAACCAGTTTTACATTCCGATGCACCTCTGCAGGTTACCTGTGTACCTTGGACCTTCACAGTGACGATGAAACACAGAAATTGCATCGGAATTAAATATAAGAGACAGAATGCCGACTTAAGTACAAGAAAACTGAGTCTTCTTAGTGTCTATGTTCTGAGCGCTTCCTGTGTCACCAGTTTTACATTCCGATGCACCTCTGCAGGTTTACTGTATCCCTTGGACCATCCTATTGACGCTGAAACACAGATATTGCATCGGAATGAAATATAAGAGACACAATGCAGACTTAAGTACAGAAAGACTGAGTCTTCCTACTGTCTATGTTTGAGCGTTTCCCTTGTCACCAGTTTTACATTCCGATGCACCTCTGCAGGTATACTGTTTCCCTTCGACCTTCCCATTGACGATGAAACACAGAAATTGCATCGGAATTAAATATAAGAGACACAATGTCGACTTAAGTACAGGAAGAGTGTGTCTTTCTATTGTCTATGTTTTGTGCGTTTCCTGTGTCACCAGTTTTATATTGCTATGCACCTCTGCAGGTTTACTGTATCCATTGGACCTTCCCATTGACTATGAAACACAGAAATAGCATCGGAATTAAATATAAGAGACACAATGCCGACTTAAGTACAGGAAGACTGAGTCTTCCTACTGTCTATGTTTTTAGCGTTTCCTGTGTCACCAGTTTTACATTCCGATGCACCTCTGCAGGTTTACTGTGTACCTTGGACCTTCCCATCGACGATGAAACACAGAAATTGCAACGGAATTAAATATAAGAGACACAATGCCGACTTAGGTACAGGAAGACTGAGTCTCCTACTGTCTACGTTTTGAGCATTTCCTGTGTCATCAGTTTTACATTTTGATGCACCTCTGCAGGTTTACTGTATCTCTTGGATCTTCACAGTGACGGTGAAACACAGAAATTGCATCGGAATTAAATATAAGAGACACAATGCCGACTTAAGTACAAGAAAACTGAGTCTTCTTACGGTCTATAATTTGAGCTCTTCCTGTGTCACCAGTTTTACATTCCGATGCACCTCTGCAGGTATACTGTATCCATTGGATCTTCCCATTAACGATGAAACACAGAAATTACATCGGAATAAAGTATAAGAGACACAACGCCGACTTAAGTACAACAAAACTGAGTCTTCTTACGGTCTATGATTTGAGCGTTTCGTGTGTCACCAGTTTTACATTCCAATGCACCTCTGCAGGTTTACTGTACCCCTGAACCTTCCCATTGACGAAAAAACACAGAAATTGCTTCGGAATTAAATATAAGAGGCACAACGCCGACATAAGTACCAGAAAACTGAGTCTTCTTAAGGTCTATGTTTTGACCGTTTTCTGTGTCACCAGTTTTACAATCCGATGCACCTCTGCAGGTTTACTGTATCCCTTGCACCTTCCCATTGACATTGAAACGCAGAAATTACATCGTAATTAAATGTAATAGACACAATGATGACATAAGTACAGGAAGACTGAGTCTTCCTACTGTCTATGTTTTGAGCGGTTCCGGTGTCACCAGTTTTACATTCCGATGCACCTCTGCGGGTTTACTGTATCCCTTGGACCTTCACAGTGACGATGAAACACAGAGATTGCATCGGAATTAAATATAAAAGACACAATGCCGACTTAAGTACAAGAATACCTGAGTCTTCGTAGGGTCTATTTATGAGCGCTTCCTGTGTCACCAGTTTTACATTCCGATGCTCCTCTGCAGGGTTACTGTATCCCTTGGACCTTCCCATTGACGATGAAACACAGAAATTGCATCGGAATTAAATAATAGAGACACAATGCCGACTTAGGTAAAGAAAGTCTGAGTCTTCCTACTGTCTAGGTTTTGAGCGTTTCCTGTGTCACCAGTTTTACATTCCGATGCACCTCTGCAGGTTTCCTGTATCCCTTGGGCCTTCACAGTAACGATGAAAGTCAGAAATTGCATCAAATTAAATATAAGAGACACAATGCCGACTTCAGTACAAGAAAAATGAGTCTTCTTAGGGTCTATGTTTTGACCGCTTCCTGTGTCTCCAGTTTTACATTCCGATGCACCTCTGCAGGTTTACTGTATCCCTTGGATCTTCGCAATGACGATGAAACACAGAAATTGAATCGGAATTAAATATAGGAGACACAATGTAGACTTAAGTACAGGAAGACTGAGTCTTCCTACTGTCTATGTTTTGAGCGTTTCCTGTGTCACCAGTTTTACATTCCGATGCACCTCTGCAGGTTTAATGTATCCCTCGGACCTAAACAGTGACGATGAAACACAGAAATTGCATCGGAATTAAATATAAAAGACACAATGCCGACTTAAGTACAACAAAACTCAGTCTTTTTAGGGTGTATGTTATGAGCGCTTCCTGTGTCACCAGTTTTACATTCCGATGCACCTCTGCAGGGTTACTGTATCCCTTGGACCTTCCCATTGACGATGAAACACAGAAATTGCATCGGAATTAAATATAAGAGACACAATGCCGACCTAAGTACAGAATGACTGTGTCTTCCTATTGTCTATGTTTTGAGCGTTTCCTGTGTCACCAGTTTTACATTCCGATCCACGTCTGCAGGTTTACTGTATCCAATGGACCTTCCCATTGACGATGAAACACAGAAATAGCATCGGAATTAAATATAAGAGACACAATGCCAACTTAAGTTCAGGAAGGATGAGTCTTCCTACTGTCTATGTTTTGAGCATTTCCTGTGTCACCAGTTTTACATTCCGATGCACCGCTGCAGGTTTGCTGTATCCCTTGGATCTTCCCATTGACGATGAAACACAGAAATTGCATCGGAATTAAATATAAGGGACACAATGCCGACTTAAGTACAGCAAGATAGAGTCTTCCTACGGTCTATGATTTGAGCGTTTCCTGCGTCACCAATATTACATTCCGATGCACCTCTGCAGGTTTACTGTATCCATTGGACCTTCCCATTGAAGATGAAACACAGAAATAGCATCGGAATTAAATATAAGAGACACAATGCTGACTTAAGAACAGGAAGGCTGAGTCTTCCTACTGTCTATGTTTTGAGCGTTTCCTGTGTCACCAGTTTCACATTCCGATGAAGCTCTGCAGGTTTACAGTATCCCTTGGACTTTCACAGTGACGATGAAACACAGATATTGCATCGGAATTAAATATAAGAGACACAATGCCGACTTAAGTACAAGAAAACTGAGTCTTCTTAAGGTCTATGTTTTGAGCGTTCCCCGTGTCACCAGTTTTACATTCCGATGCACCTCTGGAGGTTTACTGTGTTCCTAGGACCCTCCCATTGACGATGAAGCTCAGAAATTGCATCGGAATTAAATATAAGAGACACAACGCCGACATAAGTACAAGGAAACTGATTCTTCTCACGGTCTATGTTTTTAGCGTTTCCTGTGTCGCCAGTTTTACATTCCGATGCACCTCTGCAGGTTTACTGTATACATTGGACCTTCCCATTGACGATGAAACACAGAAATTGCATCGAAATTAAATATAAGAGACACAATGCCGACTTAAGTACAGGAAGACTGAGTCTTCCTACTGTCTATGTTTTGAGCGTGTCCTGTGTCACCAGTTTTACATTCCGATGCACCTCTGCAGGTTTACTATATCCTTGGACCTTCCCATTGGCGATGAAACACATAACTCGCATCGGAATTAAATATAAGACACACAATGCCGACTGAAGTACAGGAAGACTGAGTCTTCCTACTTTCTATGTTTTGTGCGTTTCCTGTGTAACCAGTTTTACATTCCGATGCTCCTCTGCAGGTTTACTGTATCCCTTGGACCTTCACAGTGACGATGAAACACAGAAATTGCATCGGAATTAAATATAAGAGACACAATGATGACTGAAGTACAGGAAGATTGAGTCTTCCTACGCTCTATGATTTGAGCGTTTCCTGTGGCACCAGTTTTACATTCCGATGCACCTCTGCAGGTTTAATGTTTCACTCGGACCTTCACAGTGACGATGAAACACAGAAATTGCATCGGAATGAAATATAAAAGACACAATGCCGACTTAAGTACAAGAAAACTCAGTCTTCTTAGGGTGTATGTTATGAGCGCTTCCTGTGTCACAAGTTTTACATTCCGATGCACCTCTGCAGGGTTACTGTATCCCTTGGACCTTCCCATTGACGATGAAACACAGAAATTGCATCGGAATTAAATATAAGAGATACAATGCCGACTTAAGTACAGAATGACTGTGTCCTCCTATTGTCTATGTTTTGAGCGTCTCCTGTGTCACCAGTTTTACATTCCGATCCACGTCTGCAGGTTTACTGTATCCAATGGACTTTCCCATTGACGATGAAACACAGAAATAGCATCGGAATTAAATATAAGAGACACAATGCCGACTTAAGTACAGGAAGAATGAGTCTTCCTACTGTCTATGTTTTGAGCATTCCTGTGTCACCAGTTTTACATTCCGATGCACCGCTGCAGGTTTACTGTATCCCTTGGATCTTCCCATTGACGATGAAACACAGAAATTGCATCGGAATTAAATATAAGAGGCACAATGCCGACTTAAGAACAGGAAGGCTGAGTCTACTTACCGTCTATGTTTTGAGCGTTTCCTGTGTCACCAGTTTTACATTCCGATCCACATCTGCATGTTTACTGTATCCCTTGGACCTTCACAGTGACGATGAAACACAGAAATTGCGTCGGAATTAAATATAAGAGACACAATGCCGACTTAAGTACAGGAAGACTGAGTCTTCCTACTGTCTATGCTTTGAGCGTCTCCTGTGTCACCAGTTTTACATTCCGATGCACCTCTGCAGGTACACTGTTTCCTTTCGACTTTCCCATTGACGATGAAACACAGAAATTGCATCGGTATAAAATACAAGAGACACAATGTCGTCTTAAGTACAGGAAGAGTGTTTCTTTCTATTGTCTATGTTGTGAGCGTTTCCTGTGTCACCAGTTTCACCTTCCGATGCACCTCTGCAGGTTTACTGTACCCATTGGACCTTCCATTGACGATGAAACACAGAAATTGCATTGGAATTAAATATAAGAGACACCATGCCGACTTAAGTAAAGGATGACTGAGTCTTCCTAATGTCTATGTTTTGAGCCTTTCCTCTGTCACCAGTATTACTTTCCGATGCACATCTGCAGGTTTACTGTATCCGTTGGACGTTCCCATTGACGATGTAACGCAGAAATTGCATCGGAATTAAATATAAGAGACACAACGCCGACTTAAGTACAGAATGACTGTGTCTTCCTATTGTCTATGTTTTGAGCGTTTCCTGTGTCACCAGTTTTACATTCCGATCCACGTCTGCAGGTTTACTGTATCCAATGGACCTTCCCATTGACGATGAAACACAGAAATAGCATCGGAATTAAATATAAGAGACACAATGCCGACTTAAGTTCAGGAAGGATGAGTCTGCCTACTGTCTATGTTTTGAGCATTTCCTGTGTCACCAGTTTTACATTCCGATGCACCGCTGCAGGTTTGCTGTATCCCTTGGATCTTCCCATTGACGATGAAACACAGAAATTGCATCGGAATTAAATATAAGAGACACAATGCCGACTTAAGTACAGGAAGATAGAGTCTTCCTACGGTCTATGATTTGAGCGTTTCCTGCGTCACCAATATTACATTCCGATGCACCTCTGCAGGTTTACTGTATCCATTGGACCTTCCCATTGAAGATGAAACACAGAAATAGCATCGGAATTAAATATAAGAGACACAATGCTGACTTAAGAACACTAAGGCTGAGTCTTCCTACTGTCTATGTTTTGAGCGTTTCCTGTGTCACCAGTTTCACATTCCGATTAAGCTCTGCAGGTTTACTGTATCCCTTGGACTTTCACAGTGACGATGAAACACAGATATTGCATCGGAATTAAATATAAGAGACACAATGCCGACTTAAGTACAAGAAAACTGAGTCTTCTTAAGGTCTATTTTTTGAGCGTTCCCCGTGTCACCAGTTTTACATTCCGATGCACCTCTGGAGGTTTACTGTGTTCCTAGGACCTTCCCATTGACGATGAAGCTCAGAAATTGCATCGTTATTAAATATAATAGACACAATGATGACACAAGTACAGGAAGACTGAGTCTTCCTACTGTCTATGTTTTGAGCGGTTCCGGTGTCACCAGTTTTACATTCCGATTCACCTCTGCACGTTTACTGTATACCTTGGACCTTCACAGTGACGATAAAACACAGAAATTACATCGGAATTAAATATAAGAGACACAATGCCGACTTAAGTACAAGAAAACTGAGTCTTCTTAGGGTCTATGTCCTGAGCGCTTCCTGTGTCACCAGTTTTACATTCCGATGCACCTCTGTGGGGGTTACTGTATCCCTTGGACCTTCCCATTGACGATGAAACACAGAAATTGCATCGGAAAAAAATATAAGAGACACAATGCCGACTTTAGTACAGGAAGACTGAGTCTTCCTACTGTCTATGTTTTGAGCGTTTCCCTTGTCACCAGTGTTATATTCCGATGCACCTCTGCAGGTATACTGTTTCCCTTCGACCTTCCCATTGACGATGAAACAAAGAAATTGCATCGGAATTCAATATAAGAGACACAATGTCGACCTAAGTGCAGGAAGAGTGTGTCTTTCTATTGTCTATGATTTGTGCGTTTCCTGTGTCACCCGTTTTACATTGCGATGCACCTCTGCAGGTTTAATGTTTCACTCGGACCTTCACAGTGACGATGAAACACAGAAATTGCATCGGAATTAAATATAAAAGACACAACGCCGACTTAAGTACCAGAAAACTGAGTCTTCTTAAGGTCTATGTTTTGAGCGTTTTCTGTGTCACCAGTTTTACATTCCGATGCACCTCTGCAGGTTTACTGTATCCCTTGCACCTTCCCATTGACATTGAAACATAGAAATTACCTCTTAATTAAATATAACAGACACAATGCCGACATAAGTACAGGAAGTCTGAGTCTTCCTACTGTCTATGTTTTGAGCGTTTCCTGTGTCACCAGTTTTACATTCCGATGCACCTCTGCAGGGTTACTGTATCCCTTGGACCTTCCCATTGACGATGAAACACAGTAATTGCATCGGAATTAAATGGAATAGACACAATGTCGAATTAAGTACAAGAAGAGTGTGTCTTTCTATTGTCTACGTTTTGAGCGTTTCCTGTGTCACCAGTTTTACATTCCGCTGATCCTCTGCTGGTTTACTGTATCCATTGGACCTTCCATTGACGATGAAACACAGAAATTGCATCGGAATTAAATATAAGAGACACCATGCCGACTAAAGTAAAGGAAGACTGAGTCTTACTACTGTCTATGTTTCGAGCCTTTCCTTTGTCACCAGTATTACATTCCGATGCACCTCTGCAGGTTTACTGTATCCATTGGACCTTCCCATTGACGATGAAACACAGAAATAGCATCGGAATTAAATATAAGAGACACAACGCCGACTTAAGTACAAGAAAACTGAGTCTTCTTACGGTCTATGTTTTGAGCGTTTTCTGTGTCACCAGTTTTACATTCCGATGCACCTCTGCACGTTTACTGTATCCCTTGGACCTTCACAGTGACGATGAAACACAGATATTGCATCGGAATTAAATATATGAGACACAATGATGAATTAAGTACAGGAAGACTGAGTCTTCCTACTGTCTATGTTTTGAGCGTTTCCTGTGTAACCAGTTTTACATTCCGATGCACCTCTGCAGGTTACCTGTGTACCTTGGACCTTCACAGTGACGATGAAACACAGAAATTGCATCGGAATTAAATATAAGAGACAGAATGCCGACTTAAGTACAAGAAAACTGAGTCTTCTTAGTGTCTATGTTCTGAGCGCTTCCTGTGTCACCAGTTTTACATTCCGATGCACCTCTGCAGGTTTACTGTATCCCTTGGACCATCCTATTGACGCTGAAATACAGATATTGCATCGGAATGAAATATAAGAGACACAATGCAGACTTAAGTACAGAAAGACTGAGTCTTCCTACTGTCTATGTTTGAGCGTTTCCCTTGTCACCAGTTTTACATTCCGATGCACCTCTGCAGGTATACTGTTTCCCTTCGACCTTCCCATTGACGATGAAACACAGAAATTGCATCGGAATTAAATATAAGAGACACAATGTCGACTTAAGTACAGGAAGAGTGTGTCTTTCTATTGTCTATGTTTTGTGCGTTTCCTGTGTCACCAGTTTTATATTGCTATGCACCTCTGCAGGTTTACTGTATCCATTGGACCTTCCCATTGACTATGAAACACAGAAATTGCATCGGAATTAAATATAAGAGACACAACGCCGACTTAAGTAAAAGAAAACTGAGTCATCTTACGGTGTGTGATTTGAGAGTTTCCTGTGTCACCAGTTTTACATTCCGATTCACCTCTGCAGGTATACTGTATCCATTGGACCTTCCCATTGATGATGAAACACAGAAATAGCATCGGAATTAAATATAAGAGACACAATGCCGACTTAAGTACAGGAAGACTGAGTCTTCCTACTGTCTATGTTTTTAGCGTTTCCTGTGTCACCAGTTTTACATTCCGATGCACCTCTGCAGGTTTACTGTGTACCTTGGACCTTCCCATCGACGATGAAACACAGAAATTGCAACGGAATTAAATATAAGAGACACAATGCCGACTTAGGTACAGGAAGACTGAGTCTTCCTACTGTCTACGTTTTGAGCATTTCCTGTGTCATCAGTTTTACATTTTGATGCACCTCTGCAGGTTTACTGTATCTCTTGGATCTTCACAGTGACGGTGAAACACAGAAATTGCATTGGAATTAAATATAAGAGACACAATGCCGACTTAAGTACAAGAAAACTGAGTCTTCTTACGGTCTATAATTTGAGCTCTTCCTGTGTCACCAGTTTTACATTCCGATGCACCTCTGCAGGTATACTGTATCCATTGGATCTTCCCATTAACGATGAAACACAGAAATTACATCGGAATTAAGTATAAGAGACACAACGCCGTCTTAAGTACAACAAAACTGAGTCTTCTTACGGTCTATGATTTGAGCGTTTCGTGTGTCACCAGTTTTACATTCCAATGCACCTCTGCAGGTTTACTGTACCCCTGAACCTTCCCATTGACGAAAAAACACAGAAATTGCTTCGGAATTAAATATAAGAGGCACAACGCCGACATAAGTACCAGAAAACTGAGTCTTCTTAAGGTCTATGTTTTGACCGTTTTCTGTGTCACCAGTTTTACAATCCGATGCACCTCTGCAGGTTTACTGTATCCCTTGCACCTTCCCATTGACATTGAAACACAGAAATTACATCGTAATTAAATGTAATAGACACAATGATGACATAAGTACAGGAAGACTGAGTCTTCCTACTGTCTATGTTTTGAGCGGTTCCGGTGTCACCAGTTTTACATTCCGATGCACCTCTGCGGGTTTACTGTATCCCTTGGACCTTCACAGTGACGATGAAACACAGAGATTGCATCGGAATTAAATATAAAAGACACAATGCCGACTTAAGTACAAGAATACCTGAGTCTTCGTAGGGTCTATTTATGAGCGCTTCCTGTGTCACCAGTTTTACATTCCGATGCTCCTCTGCAGGGTTACTGTATCCCTTGGACCTTCCCATTGACGATGAAACACAGAAATTGCATCGGAATTAAATAATAGAGACACAATGCCGACTTAGGTAAAGAAAGTCTGAGTCTTCCTACTGTCTAGGTTTTGAGCGTTTCCTGTGTCACCAGTTTTACATTCCGATGCACCTCTGCAGGTTTCCTGTATCCCTTGGGCCTTCACAGTAACGATGAAAGTCAGAAATTGCATCAAATTAAATATAAGAGACACAATGCCGACTTCAGTACAAGAAAAATGAGTCTTCTTAGGGTCTATGTTTTGACCGCTTCCTGTGTCACCAGTTTTACATTCCGATGCACCTCTGCAGGTACACTGTTTCCTTTCGACTTTCCCATTGACGATGAAACACAGAAATTGCATCGGTATAAAATACAAGAGACACAATGTCGTCTTAAGTACAGGAAGAGTGTTTCTTTCTATTGTCTATGTTGTGAGCGTTTCCTGTGTCACCAGTTTCACCTTCCGATGCACCTCTGCAGGTTTACTGTATCCATTGGACCTTCCATTGACGATGAAACACAGAAATTGCATTGGAATTAAATATAAGAGACACCATGCCGACTTAAGTAAAGGATGACTGAGTCTTCCTAATGTCTATGTTTTGAGCCTTTCCTCTGTCACCAGTATTACTTTCCGATGCACATCTGCAGGTTTACTGTATCCGTTGGACGTTCCCATTGACGATGTAACGCAGAAATTGCATCGGAATTAAATATAAGAGACACAACGCCGACTTAAGTACAGAATGACTGTGTCTTCCTATTGTCTATGTTTTGAGCGTTTCCTGTGTCACCAGTTTTACATTCCGATCCACGTCTGCAGGTTTACTGTATCCAATGGACCTTCCCATTGACGATGAAACACAGAAATAGCATCGGAATTAAATATAAGAGACACAATGCCGACTTAAGTTCAGGAAGGATGAGTCTGCCTACTGTCTATGTTTTGAGCATTTCCTGTGTCACCAGTTTTACATTCCGATGCACCGCTGCAGGTTTGCTGTATCCCTTGGATCTTCCCATTGACGATGTAACACAGAAATTGCATCGGAATTAAATATAAGAGACACAATGCCGACTTAAGTACAGGAAGATAGAGTCTTCCTACGGTCTATGATTTGAGCGTTTCCTGCGTCACCAATATTACATTCCGATGCACCTCTGCAGGTTTACTGTATCCATTGGACCTTCCCATTGAAGATGAAACACAGAAATAGCATCGGAATTGAATATAAGAGACACAATGCTGACTTAAGAACACTAAGGCTGAGTCTTCCTACTGTCTATGTTTTGAGCGTTTTCTGTGTCACCAGTTTCACATTCCGATGAAGCTCTGCAGGTTTACTGTATCCCTTGGACTTTCACAGTGACGATGAAACACAGATATTGCATCGGAATTAAATATAAGAGACACAATGCCGACTTAAGTACAAGAAAACTGAGTCTTCTTAAGGTCTATTTTTTGAGCGTTCCCCGTGTCACCAGTTTTACATTCCGATGCACCTCTGGAGGTTTACTGTGTTCCTAGGACCTTCCCATTGACGATGAAGCTCAGAAATTGCATCGGAATTAAATATAAGAGACACAACGCCGACATAAGTACAAGGAAACTGAGTCTTCTCACGGTCTATGTTTTTAGCGTTTCCTGTGTCGCCAGTTTTACATTCCGATGCACCTCTGCAGGTTTACTGTATACATTGGACCTTCCCATTGACGATGAAACACAGAAATTGCATCGAAATTAAATATAAGAGACACAATGCCGACTTAAGTACAGGAAGACTGAGTCTTCCTACTGTCTATGTTTTGAGCGTGTCCTGTGTTACCAGTTTTACATTCCGATGCACCTCTGCAGGTTTACTATATCCTGGGACCTTCCCATTGGCGATGAAACACATAACTCGCATCGGAATTAAATATAAGACACACAATGCCGACTGAAGTACAGGAAGACTGAGTCTTCCTACTTTCTATGTTTTGTGCGTTTCCTGTGTAACCAGTTTTACATTCCGATGCTCCTCTGCAGGTTTACTGTATCCCTTGGACCTTCACAGTGACGATGAAACACAGAAATTGCATCGGAATTAAATATAAGAGACACAATGATGACTGAAGTACAGGAAGATTGAGTCTTCCTACTCTCTATGATTTGAGCGTTTTCTGTGGCACCAGTTTTACATTCCGATGCACCTCTGCAGGTTTAATGTTTCACTCGGACCTTCACAGTGACGATGAAACACAGAAATTGCATCGGAATTAAATATAAAAGACACAATGCCGACTTAAGTACAAGATAACTCAGTCTTCTTAGGGTGTATGTTATGAGCGCTTCCTGTGTCACAAGTTTTACATTCCGATGCACCTCTGCAGGGTTACTGTATACCTTGGACCTTCCCATTGATGATGAAACACAGAAATTGCATCGGAATTAAATATAAGAGATACAATGCTGACTTAAGTACAGAATGACTGTGTCCTCCTATTGTCCATGTTTTGAGCGTCTCCTGTGTCACCAGTTTTACATTCCGATCCACGTCTGCAGGTTTACTGTATCCAATGGACTTTCCCATTGACGATGAAACACAGAAATAGCATCGGAATTAAATATAAGAGACACAATGCCGACTTAAGTACAGGAAGGATGAATCTTCCTACTGTCTATGTTTTGAGCATTTCCTGTGTCACCAGTTTTACATTCCGATGCACCGCTGCAGGTTTACTGTATCCCTTGGATCTTCCCATTGACGATGAAACACAGAAATTGCATCGGAATTAAATATAAGTGACACAATGCCGACTTAAGAACAGGAAGGCTGAGTCTTCTTACCGTCTATGCTTTGAGTGTGTCCTGTGTCACCAGTTTTACATTCCGATCCACATCTGCATGTTTACTGTATCCCTTGGACCTTCACAGTGACGATGAAACACAGAAATTGCATCGGAATTAAATATAAGAGACACAATGCCGACTTAAGTACAGGAAGACTGAGTCTTCCTACTGTCTATGCTTTGAGCGTCTCCTGTGTCACCAGTTTTACATTCCGATGCACCTCTGCAGGTACACTGTTTCCTTTCGACTTTCCCATTGACGATGAAACACAGAAATTGCATCGGTATAAAATACAAGAGACACAATGTCGTCTTAAGTACAGGAAGAGTGTTTCTTTCTATTGTCTATGTTGTGAGCGTTTCCTGTGTCACCAGTTTCACCTTCCGATGCACCTCTGCAGGTTTACTGTATCCATTGGACCTTCCATTGACGATGAAACACAGAAGTTGCATTGGAATTAAATATAAGAGACACCATGCCGACTTAAGTAAAGGATGACTGAGTCTTCCTAATGTCTATGATTTGAGCCTTTCCTCTGTCACCAGTATTACATTACGATGCACCTCTGCACGTTTACTGTACCCCTTGGACCTTCACTGTGACGATGAAACACAGAAATTGCATCGGAATTAAATATAAGAGACACAATGGTGACTTAAGTACAGGAAGACTGGGTCTTCCTACTGTCTATGTTTTGAGCGTTTCCTGTGTCATCAGTTTTACATTCCGATGCACCTCTGCAGGTTTACTGTATCCCTTGGTCCTTCACAGCGACGATGAAACACAGAAATTGCATCGGAATTAAATATAAGAGACACAACGCCGTCTTAAGTACAAGAAAACTGAGTCATCTTACGGTGTATGATTTGAGCGTTTCCTTTGTCACCAGTTTTACATTCCAATGCACTTCTGCAGGTTCACTGTATCGCTTGGACCTTCCCATTGACGATGAAACACAGAAATTCCATCGGATTTAAATATAAGAGACACAATGACGACTTAGGTACAGGAAGACTGAATCTTCCTTCCGTCTACGTTTTGAGCATTTCCTGTGTCATCAGTTTTACATTTTGATGCACCTCTGCAGGTTTACTGTATCCCTTGGATCTTCACAGTGACGATGAAACACAGAAATTGCATCGGATTTAAATATAAGAGACACAATGACGACTTAGTAGAAGAAAACTGAGTCTTCTTACGGTCTATGATTTGAGCGCTTCCTGTGTCGCCAGTTTCACATTCCGATGCACCTCTGCAGCTTTACTGTATCCCTTGGACCTTCCCATTGACGACGAAACACAGAAATTGCATCGGAATTAAATATAAGAGACACAATGCCGACTTAGGTACGGGGAGACTGAGTCTTCCTACTCTCTATGCTTTGAGCGTTTCCTGTGTCACCAGTTTTACATTTCGATGCACCTCTGCAGGTTTACTGTGTCCCTTCGACCTTCCCATTGACGATGAAACACAGAAATTGCTTCGGAATTAAATATAAGAGACACAATGCTGCCGACATATTACCGGAAGACGGAGTCTTCCTACTGGCTATGTTTTGAGCGTTTCCTGTGTCATCAGTTTTACATTCCGATGCGCCTCTGCAGGTTTACTGTATCCATTCTACCTTCCCATTGACGATGAAGCACAGAAATTGCATCGGAATTAAATATAAGGGACAAATTGCCGACTTAAGTACAGGAAGACTGAGTCTTCCTACTGTCTATGCTTTGAGCGTTTCCTGTGTCACCAGTTTTACATTCCGATGCACCTCTGCAGGTTTTCTGTATTCATTGGACCTTCCCATTGACGATGAAACACTGACATTGCATCGGAATTAAATATAAGAGACACAATGTCGACTTAAGTTTAGGAAGAGTGTGTCTTTCTATTGTCTATATTTTGTGCGTTACCTGTGTCACCAGTTTTACATTCCGATGCACCTCTGCAGGTTTACTGTATCCATTGGACCTTCCCATTGACGATGAAACACAGAAATTGCATCGGAATTAAATATAAGAGATACAACGCCGACTTAAGTACAAGAAAACTGAGTTATCTTACGGTGTATGATTTGAGCGTTTCCTTTGTCACCAGTTTTACATTCCAAGACACCTCTGCAGGTTCACTGTATCCTTTGGACCTTCCCATTGACGATGAAACACAGAAATTGCATCGGAATTAAATGTAAGAGACACAATGCCGACTTAGGTACAGGAAGACTGAGTCTTCCTACTGTCTATGTTTTGAGCGTTTCCTGTGTCACCAGTTTTACATTCCGATGCACCTCTGCAGGTTTACTGTATCCGTTGGATAATCCCATTGATGATGAAACACAGAAATAGCATCGGAATTAAATATAAGAGACACAATACCGACTTAAGTACAAGAAAACTGAGTCTTCTTACGGTCTATGTTTTGAGCGTTTCCAGTGTCACCAGTTTTACATTTTGATGCAGCCCTGCAGGTTTACTGTGTCCCTTGGACCTTCCCATTGGCGATGAAACACAGAAATGGCATTGGAATTAAATATAAGAGACACCATGCCGACTTAAGTATAGGGAGACTGAGTCTTCCTACTGTCTATGTTTTGAGCGTGTCCTGGGTCACCAGTTTTACATTCCGATGCACCTCTGCAGGTTTACTGTATCCCTTGGACCTTCCCATTGACGAAAAAACACAGACGTTGCATCGGAATTAAATATAAGAGACACAACGCCAACTTATGTACCAGAAAACTGAGTCTTCTTAAGGTCTATGTTTTGAGCATTTCCCGTGTCACCAGTTTTACATTAAGATGCACATCTGCAGGTTTACTGTGTCCCTTGCACCTTCCCATTGACGATGAAGCTCAGAAATTTCACCGGAAATAAATATAACAGACACATCACCGACTTAAGTACAAGAAAACTAAGTCTTCTTATGTCTATGTTTTGAACGTTTCCTGTGTCACCAGTTTAACATTCCGATGCAGCTCTGCAGGTATACTGTATCCATAGGACCTTCCCATTGACGATGAAACACAGAAATTGCATCGGAATTAAATATAAGAGACACCATGCCGACTGAGTCTTCCTACTGTCTATGTTTTGAGCGTGTCCTGGGTCACCAGTTTTACATTCCGATGCACCTCTGCAGGTTTACTGTATCCCTTGGACCTTCCCATTGGCGATGAAACACAGAAATGGCATTGGAATTAAATATAAGAGACACAATGCTGACTGAAGTACAGGAAGACTGAGTCTTCCTACTGTCAATGATTTGAGCGTTTCCTGTGTCATCAGTTTTACATTCCGATGCACCTCTGCAGGTTTACTGTATCCCTTGGTCCTTCACAGTGACGATGAAACACAGAAATTGCATCGGAATTAAATATAAAAGACACAATGCCGACTTAAGTACAAGAAAACTGAGTCTTCTTAGGGTCTATGTGATGAGCGCTTCCTGTGTCACCTGTTTTACATTCCGATGCACCTCATCAGGCATACTGTATCCCTCGGACCATCCCATTGACGATGAAACACAGAAATTGCATTGGAATTAAATATAAGAGACACAATGCCTACTTAAGTACAGAAAGACTGAGTCTTCCTACTGTCTATGTTTTGAGCGTTTCCTGCGTCACCAGTTTTACATTCCAATGCACCTCTGCCGGTTTACTGTATCTCTTGGACCTTCTTAGTGACGATGAAACTCAGAAATTGCATCAAATTAAATATTAGAAATACAATGCCGACTTCAGTACAAGAAAATTGAGTCATCTTAGGGCCTAAGTTTTGACCGCTTCCTGTGTCACCAATTTGACATTCCTATGCACCTCTGCAGGTTTACTGTATCCCTTGGACCTTCCCATTGACGACGAAACACAGAAATTGCATCGGATTTATATATAAGAGACACAATGCCGACTTAAGTACAGGACGACTGAGTATTCCTACTGTCTATGTTTTGAGCATCTCCTGTGTCACCAGTTTTACATTCCGATGCACCTCTGCTGGTTTACTGTATCCCTTGGATCTTCCCATTGACGATGAAACACAGAAATTGCATCGGAATTAAATAGAAGAGACACAATGCCGACTTAAGTACAGGAAGATTGAGTCTTTCTACTGCCTATGTTTTGAGCGTTTCCTGCGTCACCAATTTTACATTCCGATGCACCTCTGCAGGTTTTCAGTATCCAATGGTCCTTCCCATTGACGATGAAACACAGAAATAGCATCGGAATTAAATATAAGAGACACAATGCTGACGTAAGAACAGGAAGGCTGAGTCTTCCTACTGTCTATGTTTTGAGCGTTTCCTGTGTCAACAGTTCACATTCCGATGAACCTCTGCAGGTTTAATGTATCCCTTGGACTTTCACAGTGACGATGAAACACAGATATTGCATCGGAATTAAATATAAGAGACACAATGCCGACTGAAGTACAGGAAGAATGAGTCTTCCTACTGTCTATGTTTTGTGCGTTTCCTGTGTCACCAGTTTTACATTCCGATGCACCTCTGCAGGTTTACTGTATCCCTTGGACCTTCACAGTGACGATGAAACACAGAAATTGCATCGGAATTAAATAGAAGAGACACAATGATGACTGATGTAGAGGAAGACTGAGTCTTCCTACTCTCTATGTTTTGAGCGTTTCCTGTGTCACCAGTTTTACATTCCTATGCACCTCTGCAGGTTTAATGTATCCCTCGGACCTTCACAGTGACGATGAAACACAGAAATTGCATCGGAATTAAATATAAAAGACACAATGCCGACTTAAGTACAAGAAAACTCAGTCTTCTTAGGGTGTATGTTATGAGCGCTTCCTGTGTCACCAGTTTTACATTCCGATGCACCTCTGCAGGGTTACTGTATCCCTTGGACCTTCCCATTGACGATGAAACACAGACATTGCATCGGAATTAAATATAAGAGACACAATGTCGACTTAAGTACAGGAAGAGTGTGTCTTTCTATTGTCTATATTTTGTGCGTTACCTGTGTCACCAGTTTTACATTCCGATGCACCTCTGCTGGTTTACTGTATCCATTGGACCTTCCCATTGACGATGAAACACAGAAATTGCATCGGAATTAAATATAAGAGATACAACGAACACTTAAGTACAAGAAAACTGAGTTATCTTACGGTGTATGATTTGGGCGTTTCCTTTGTCACCAGTTTTACATTCCAAGACACCTCTGCAGGTTCACTGTATCCTTTGGACCTTCCCATTGACGATGAAACACAGAAATTGCATCGGAATTAAATATAAGTGACACAATGCCGACTTAGGTACAGGAAGACTGAGTCTTCCTACTGTCTATGTTTTGAGCGTTTCCTGTGTCACCAGTTTTACATTCCGATGCACCTCTGCAGGTTTACTGTATCCGTTGGATGATCCCATTGACGATGAAACACAGAAATAGCATCGGAATTAAATATAAGAGACACAACGCCGACTTAAGTACAAGAAAACTGAGTCTTCTCACGGTCTATGTTTTGAGCGTTTCCAGTGTCACCAGTTTTACATTTTGATGCAGCCCTGCAGGTTTACTGTGTCCCTTGGACCTTCCCATTGGCGATGAAACACAGAAATTGCATCGGAATTAAATATAAGAGGCACAATGACGTCTTAAGTACAGGAAGAGTGTGTCTTTCCATTGTCTATGTTTTGAGCGTTTTCTGTGTCACCAGTTTTACATTCCGATGCACCTCTGCTGGTTTACTATATACATTGGACCTTCCATTGACGATGAAACACAGAAATGCAACGGAATTAAATATAAGAGACACAATGCCGACTTAAGTGCAAGAAAACTGAGTCTTCTTACGGTCCATGATTTGAGCGTTTCCTGTGTCACCAGTTTTACATTCCAATGCACGTCTGCAGGTTTACTGTATCCCTTGGGCCTTCCCATTGACGAAAAAACACAGACGTTGCATCGGAATTAAATATAAGAGACACAACGCCAACTTAAGTACCAGAAAACTGTGTCTTCTTAAGGTCTATGATTTGAGCATTTCTCGTGTCACCAGTTTTACATTAAGATGCACATCTGCAGGTTTACTGTGTCCCTTGGATCTTCCCATTGACGATGAAGCTCAGAAATTTCATCGGAAGTAAATATAAGAGACACATCACCGACTTAAGTACAAGAAAACTAAGTCTTCTTATGTCTATGTTTTGAACGTTTCCTGTGTCACCAGTTTAACATTCCGATGCACCTCTGCAGGTTTACTGTATCCATAGGACCTTCCCATTGACGATGAAACACAGAATTTGCATCGGAATTAAATATAAGAGACACCATGCCGACTTAAGTATAGGGAGACTGAGTCTTCCTACTGTCTATGTTTTGAGCGTGTCCTGGGTCATCAGTTTTACTTTCCGATGCACCTCTGCAGGTTAACTGTATCCCTTGGACCTTCCCATTGACGACGAAACACAGAAATTGCATCGGATTTATATATAAGAGACACAATGCCGACTTAAGTACAGGACGACTGAGTATTCGTACTGTCTATGTTTTGAGCATCTCCTGTGTCACCAGTTTTACATTCCGATGCACCTCTGCTGGTTTACTGTATCCCTTGGATCTTCCCATTGACGATGAAACACAGAAATTGCATCGGAATTAAATAGAAGAGACACAATGCCGACTTAAGTACAGGAAGATTGAGTCTTTCTACTGCCTATGTTTTGAGCGTTTCCTGCGTCACCAATCTTACATTCCGATGCACCTCTGCAGGTTTACAGTATCCAATGGACCTTCCCATTGACGATGAAACACAGAAATAGCATCGGAATTAAATATAAGAGACACAATGCTGACTTAAGAACAGGAAGGCTGAGTCTTCCTACTGTCTATGTTTTGAGCGTTTCCTGTGTCACCAGTTCACATTCCGATGAACCTCTGCAGGTTTACTGTATCCCTTGGACTTTCACAGTGACGATGAAACACAGATATTGCATAGGAATTAAATATAAGAGACACAATGCCGACTGAAGTACAGGAAGGATGAGTCTTCCTACTGTCTATGTTTTGTGCGTTTCCTGTGTCACCACTTTTACATTCCGATGCACCTCTGCAGTTTTACTGTATCCCTTTGACCTTAACAGTGACGATGAAACACAGAAATTGCATCGGAATTAAATATAAAAGACACAATGCCGACTTAAGTACAAGAAAACTCAGTCTTCTTAGGGTGTATGTTATGAGCGCTTCCTGTGTCACCAGTTTTACATTCCGATGCACCTCTGCAGGTTTACTGTATCCCTTGGACCTTCCCATTGACGATGAAACACAGAAATTGCATCGGAATTAAATATAAGAGACACCATGCCGACTTAAGTATAGGGAGACTGAGTCTTCCTACTGTCTATGTTTTGAGCGTGTCCTGGGTCACCAGTTTTACTTTCCGATGCACCTCTGCAGGTTAACTGTATCCCTTGGACCTTCCCATTGGCGATGAAACACAGAAATGGCATTGGAATTAAATATAAGAGACACAATGCTGACTGAAGTACAGGAAGACTGAGTCTTCCTACTGTCTATGTTTTGAGCGTTTCCTGTGTCACCAGTTTTACATTCCGATGCACCTCTGAAGGTTTACTGTATCCCTTGGACATTCACAGTGACAATGAAACACAGAAATAGCATCGGAATTAAATATAAGAGATACAATGGCGACTTAAGTACAGGAATACTGAGTCTTCCTACTGTCAATGATTTGAGCGTTTCCTGTGTCATCAGTTTTACATTCCGATGCACCTCTGCAGGTTTACTGTATCCCTTGGTACTTCACAGTGACGATGAAACACACAAAATTGCATCGGAATTAAATATAAAAGACACAATGCCGACTTAAGTACAAGAAAACTGAGTCTTCTTAGGGTCTATGTGATGAGCGCTTCCTGTGTCACCTGTTTTACATTCCGATGCACCTCAGCAGGCATACTGTATCCCTTGGACCTTCCCATTGACGATGAAACACAGAAATTGCATTGGAATTAAATATAAGAGACACCATGCCGACTTAAGTATAGGGAGACTGAGTCTTCCTACTGTCTATGTTTTGAGCGTGTCCTGGGTCACCAGTTTTACATTCCGATGCACCTCTGCAGGTTTACTGTATCCCTTGGACCTTCCCATTGACGAAAAAACACAGACGTTGCATCGGAATTAAATATAAGAGACACAACGCCAACTTATGTACCAGAAAACTGAGTCTTCTTAAGGTCTATGTTTTGAGCATTTCCCGTGTCACCAGTTTTACATTAAGATGCACATCTGCAGGTTTACTGTGTCCCTTGCACCTTCCCATTGACGATGAAGCTCAGAAATTTCACCGGAAATAAATATAACAGACACATCACCGACTTAAGTACAAGAAAACTAAGTCTTCTTATGTCTATGTTTTGAACGTTTCCTGTGTCACCAGTTTAACATTCCGATGCAGCTCTGCAGGTTTACTGTATCCATAGGACCTTCCCATTGACGATGAAACACAGAAATTGCATCGGAATTAAATATAAGAGACACCATGCCGACTGAGTCTTCCTACTGTCTATGTTTTGAGCGTGTCCTGGGTCACCAGTTTTACATTCCGATGCACCTCTGCAGGTTTACTGTATCCCTTGGACCTTCCCATTGGCGATGAAACACAGAAATGGCATTGGAATTAAATATAAGAGACACAATGCTGACTGAAGTACAGGAAGACTGAGTCTTCCTACTGTCAATGATTTGAGCGTTTCCTGTGTCATCAGTTTTACATTCCGATGCACCTCTGCAGGTTTACTGTATCCCTTGGTCCTTCACAGTGACGATGAAACACAGAAATTGCATCGGAATTAAATATAAAAGACACAATGCCGACTTAAGTACAAGAAAACTGAGTCTTCTTAGGGTCTATGTGATGAGCGCTTCCTGTGTCACCTGTTTTACATTCCGATGCACCTCATCAGGCATACTGTATCCCTCGGACCTTCCCATTGACGATGAAACACAGAAATTGCATTGGAATTAAATATAAGAGACACAATGCCTACTTAAGTACAGAAAGACTGAGTCTTCCTACTGTCTATGTTTTGAGCGTTTCCTGCGTCACCAGTTTTACATTCCAATGCACCTCTGCCGGTTTACTGTATCTCTTGGACCTTCTTAGTGACGATGAAACTCAGAAATTGCATCAAATTAAATATTAGAAATACAATGCCGACTTCAGTACAAGAAAATTGAGTCTTCTTAGGGCCTAAGTTTTGACCGCTTCCTGTGTCACCAATTTGACATTCCTATGCACCTCTGCAGGTTTACTGTATCCCTTGCACCTTCCCATTGACGACGAAACACAGAAATTGCATCGGATTTATATATAAGAGACACAATGCCGACTTAAGTACAGGACGACTGAGTATTCCTACTGTCTATGTTTTGAGCATCTCCTGTGTCACCAGTTTTACATTCCGATGCACCTCTGCTGGTTTACTGTATCCCTTGGATCTTCCCATTGACGATGAAACACAGAAATTGCATCGGAATTAAATAGAAGAGACACAATGCCGACTTAAGTACAGGAAGATTGAGTCTTTCTACTGCCTATGTTTTGAGCGTTTCCTGCGTCACCAATTTTACATTCCGATGCACCTCTGCAGGTTTTCAGTATCCAATGGTCCTTCCCATTGACGATGAAACACAGAAATAGCATCGGAATTAAATATAAGAGACACAATGCTGACGTAAGAACAGGAAGGCTGAGTCTTCCTACTGTCTACGTTTTGAGCGTTTCCTGTGTCAACAGTTCACATTCCGATGAACCTCTGCAGGTTTAATGTATCCCTTGGACTTTCACAGTGACGATGAAACACAGATATTGCATCGGAATTAAATATAAGAGACACAATGCCGACTGAAGTACAGGAAGAATGAGTCTTCCTACTGTCTATGTTTTGTGCGTTTCCTGTGTCACCAGTTTTACATTCCGATGCACCTCTGCAGGTTTACTGTATCCCTTGGACCTTCACAGTGACGATGAAACACAGAAATTGCATCGGAATTAAATAGAAGAGACACAATGATGACTGATGTAGAGGAAGACTGAGTCTTCCTACTCTCTATGTTTTGAGCGTTTCCTGTGTCACCAGTTTTACATTCCTATGCACCTCTGCAGGTTTAATGTATCCCTCGGACCTTCACAGTGACGATGAAACACAGAAATTGCATCGGAATTAAATATAAAAGACACAATGCCGACTTAAGTACAAGAAAACTCAGTCTTCTTAGGGTGTATGTTATGAGCGCTTCCTGTGTCACCAGTTTTACATTCCGATGCACCTCTGCAGGGTTACTGTATCCCTTGGACCTTCCCATTGACGATGAAACACAGACATTGCATCGGAATTAAATATAAGAGACACAATGTCGACTTAAGTACAGGAAGAGTGTGTCTTTCTATTGTCTATATTTTGTGCGTTACCTGTGTCACCAGTTTTACATTCCGATGCACCTCTGCAGTTTTACTGTATCCATTGGACCTTCCCATTGACGATGAAACACAGAAATTGCATCGGAATTAAATATAAGAGATACAACGAACACTTAAGTACAAGAAAACTGAGTTATCTTACGGTGTATGATTTGGGCGTTTCCTTTGTCACCAGTTTTACATTCCAAGACACCTCTGCAGGTTCACTGTATCCTTTGGACCTTCCCATTGACGATGAAACACAGAAATTGCATGGGAATTAAATATAAGTGACACAATGCCGACTTAGGTACAGGAAGACTGAGTCTTCCTACTGTCTATGTTTTGAGCGTTTCCTGTGTCACCAGTTTTACATTCCGATGCACCTCTGCAGGTTTACTGTATCCGTTGGATGATCCCATTGACGATGAAACACAGAAATAGCATCGGAATTAAATATAAGAGACACAACGCCGACTTAAGTACAAGAAAACTGAGTCTTCTCACGGTCTATGTTTTGAGCGTTTCCAGTGTCACCAGTTTTACATTTTGATGCAGCCCTGCAGGTTTACTGTGTCCCTTGGACCTTCCCATTGGCGATGAAACACAGAAATTGCATCGGAATTAAATATAAGAGGCACAATGACGTCTTAAGTACAGGAAGAGTGTGTCTTTCCATTGTCTAAGTTTTGAGCGTTTTCTGTGTCACCAGTTTTACATTCCGATGCACCTCTGCTGGTTTACTATATACATTGGACCTTGCATTGACGATGAAACACAGAAATGCAACGGAATTAAATATAAGAGACACAATGCCGACTTAAGTGCAAGAAAACTGAGTCTTCTTACGGTCCATGATTTGAGCGTTTCCTGTGTCACCAGTTTTACATTCCAATGCACGTCTGCAGGTTTACTGTATCCCTTGGGCCTTCCCATTGACGAAAAAACACAGACGTTGCATCGGAATTAAATATAAGAGACACAACGCCAACTTAAGTACCAGAAAACTGAGTCTTCTTAAGGTCTATGTTTTGAGCATTTCTCGTGTCACCAGTTTTACATTAAGATGCACATCTGCAGGTTTACTGTGTCCCTTGGATCTTCCCATTGACGATGAAGCTCAGAAATTTCATCGGAAATAAATATAAGAGACACATCACCGACTTAAGTACAAGAAAACTAAGTCTTCTTATGTCTATGTTTTGAACGTTTCCTGTGTCACCAGTTTAACATTCCGATGCACCTCTGCAGGTTTACTGTATCCATAGGACCTTCCCATTGACGATGAAACACAGAATTTGCATCGGAATTAAATATAAGAGACACCATGCCGACTTAAGTATAGGGAGACTGAGTCTTCCTACTGTCTATGTTTTGAGCGTGTCCTGGGTCATCAGTTTTACTTTCCGATGCACCTCTGCAGGTTAACTGTATCCCTTGGACCTTCCCATTGACGACGAAACACAGAAATTGCATCGGATTTATATATAAGAGACACAATGCCGACTTAAGTACAGGACGACTGAGTATTCCTACTGTCTATGTTTTGAGCATCTCCTGTGTCACCAGTTTTACATTCCGATGCACCTCTGCTGGTTTACTGTATCCCTTGGATCTTCCCATTGACGATGAAACACAGAAATTGCATCGGAATTAAATAGAAGAGACACAATGCCGACTTAAGTACAGGAAGATTGAGTCTTTCTACTGCCTATGTTTTGAGCGTTTCCTGCGTCACCAATTTTACATTCCGATGCACCTCTGCAGGTTTACAGTATCCAATGGACCTTCCCATTGACGATGAAACACAGAAATAGCATCGGAATTAAATATAAGAGACACAATGCTGACTTAAGAACAGGAAGGCTGAGTCTTCCTACTGTCTATCTTTTGAGCGTTTCCTGTGTCACCAGTTCACATTCCGATGAACCTCTGCAGGTTTACTGTATCCCTTGGACTTTCACAGTGACGATGAAACACAGATATTGCATAGGAATTAAATATAAGAGACACAATGCCGACTGAAGTACAGGAAGGATGAGTCTTCCTACTGTCTATGTTTTGTGCGTTTCCTGTGTCACCACTTTTACATTCCGATGCACCTCTGCAGGTTTACTGTATCCCTTGGACCTTAACAGTGACGATGAAACACTGAAATTGCATCGGAATTAAATAGAAGAGACACAATGATTACTGAAGTAGAGGAAGACTGAGTCTTCCTACTCTCTATGTTTTGAGCGTTTCCTGTGTCACCAGTTTTACATTTCCATGCACCTCTGCAGGTTTAATGTATCCCTCGGACCTTCACAGTGACGATGAAACACAGAAATTGCATCGGAATTAAATATAAAAGACACAATGCCGACTTAAGTACAAGAAAACTCAGTCTTCTTAGGGTGTATGTTATGAGCGCTTCCTGTGTCACCAGTTTTACATTCCGATGCACCTCTGCAGGTTTACTGTATCCCTTGGACCTTCCCATTGACGATGAAACACAGAAATTGCATCGGAATTAAATATAAGAGACACCATGCCGACTTAAGTATAGGGAGACTGAGTCTTCCTACTGTCTATGTTTTGAGCGTGTCCTGGGTCACCAGTTTTACTTTCCGATGCACCTCTGCAGGTTAACTGTATCCCTTGGACCTTCCCATTGGCGATGAAACACAGAAATGGCATTGGAATTAAATATAAGAGACACAATGCTGACTGAAGTACAGGAAGACTGAGTCTTCCTACTGTCTATGTTTTGAGCGTTTCCTGTGTCACCAGTTTTACATTCCGATGCACCTCTGAAGGTTTACTGTATCCCTTGGACATTCACAGTGACGATGAAACACAGAAATAGCATCGGAATTAAATATAAGAGATACAATGGCGACTTAAGTACAGGAATACTGAGTCTTCCTACTGTCAATGATTTGAGCGTTTCCTGTGTCATCAGTTTTACATTCCGATGCACCTCTGCAGGTTTACTGTATCCCTTGGTACTTCACAGTGACGATGAAACACACAAAATTGCATCGGAATTAAATATAAAAGACACAATGCCGACTTAAGTACAAGAAAACTGAGTCTTCTTAGGGTCTATGTGATGAGCGCTTCCTGTGTCACCTGTTTTACATTCCGATGCACCTCAGCAGGCATACTGTATCCCTTGGACCTTCCCATTGACGATGAAACACAGAAATTGCATTGGAATTAAATATAAGAGACACAATGCCTACTTAAGTACAGAAAGACTGAGTCTTCCTACTGTCTATGTTTTGAGCGTTTCCTGCGTCACCAGTTTTACATTCCAATGCACCTCTGCAGGTTTACTGTATCTCTTGGACCTTCTTAGTGACGATGAAACTCAGAAATTGCATCAAATTAAATATTAGAAATACAATGCCGACTTCAGTACAAGAAAATTGAGTCTTCTTAGGGCCTAAGTTTTGACCGCTTCCTGTGTCAACAATTTGACATTCCTATGCACCTCTGCAGGTTTACTGTATCCCTTGGACCTTCCCATTGACGACGAAACACAGATATTGCATCGGATTTATATATAAGAGACACAATGCCGACTTAAGTACAGGACGACTGAGTATTCCTACTGTCTATGTTTTGAGCATCTCCTGTGTCACCAGTTTTACATTCCGATGCACCTCTGCTGGTTTACTGTATCCCTTGGATCTTCCCATTGACGATGAAACACAGAAATTGCATCGGAATTAAATAGAAGAGACACAATGCCGACTTAAGTACAGGAAGATTGAGTCTTTCTACTGCCTATGTTTTGAGCGTTTCCTGCGTCACCAATTTTACATTCCGATGCACCTCTGCAGGTTTACAGTATCCAATGGACCTTCCCATTGACGATGAAACACAGAAATAGCATCGGAATTAAATATAAGAGACACAATGCTGACTTAAGAACAGGACGACTGAGTATTCCTACTGTCTATGTTTTGTGCGTTTCCTGTGTCACCACTTTTACATTCCGATGCACCTCTGCAGGTTTACTGTATCCCTTGGACCTTAACAGTGACGATGAAACACAGAAATTGCATCGGAATTAAATAGAAGAGACACAATGATTACTGAAGTAGAGGAAGACTGAGTCTTCCTACTCTCTATGTTTTGAGCGTTTCCTGTGTCACCAGTTTTACATTCCCATGCACCTCTGCAGGTTTAATGTATCCCTCGGACCTTCACAGTGACGATGAAACACAGAAATTGCATCGGAATTAAATATAAAAGACACAATGCCGACTTAAGTACAAGAAAACTCAGTCTTCTTAGGGTGTATGTTATGAGCGCTTCCTGTGTCACCAGTTTTACATTCCGATGCACCTCTGCAGGTTTACTGTATCCCTTGGACCTTCCCATTGACGATGAAACACAGAAATTGCATCGGAATTAAATATAAGAGACACAATGCCGACTTAAGTACAGAATGACTGTGTCTTCCTATTGTCTATGTTTTGAGCGTTTCCTGTGTCACCAGTTTTACATTCCGATCCACGTCTGCAGGTTTACTGTATCCAATGGACCTACCCATTGACGATGAAACACAGAAATAGCATCGGAATTAAATATAAGAGACACAATGCTGACTTAAGTACAGGAAGGATGAGTCTTCCTACTGTCTATGTTTTGAGCATTTCCTGTGTCACCAGTTTTACATTCCGATGCACCGCTGCAGGTTTGCTGTATCCCTTGGATCTTCCCATTGACGATGAACCACAGAAATTGCATCGGAATTAAATATAAGAGACACAATGCCGACTTAAGTACAGGAAGATAGAGTGTTCCTACGGTCTATGTTTTGAGCGTTTCCTGCGTCACACGTTTTACATTCCGATGCACCTCTGCAGGTTTACTGTATCCATTGGACCTTCCCATTGACGATGTAACTCAGGAATTACATTGGAATTAAATATAAGAGACACAACGCAGACTTAAGTACAAGAAAACTGAGTCTTCTTACGGTCTATGTTTTGAGCGTTTCCAGTGTCACCAGTTTTAAATTCTGATGCACCTCTGCAGGTTTACTGTCTGCCTTGGACCTTCCCATTGCCGATGAAACACAGAAATTGCATCGGAATTAAATATAAGAGACACAACGCCGACTTAAGTACAAGAAAACTGAGTCTTCTTACGGTCTATGTTTTGAGCATTTTCTGTGTCACCAGTTTTACATTCCGATGCACCGCTGCAGGTTTACTGTATCCATTGGCCCTTCCCATTGACGATGAAACACAGAAATTGCTTCGGAATTAAATATAAGAGACACCGTGCCGACTGAAGTAAAGGAAGACTGAGTCTTCCTACTGTCTATGATTTGAGCGTGTCCTGAGTCACCAGTTTTACATTCCGATGCACCTCTGCAGGTTTACTGTATCCCTTGGACCTTCCCATCGGCGATGAACTACAGAAATTGCATCGGAATTAAATAGAAGAGACACAATGATTACTGAAGTAGAGGAAGACTGAGTCTTCCTACTCTCTATGTTTTGAGCGTTTCCTGTGTCACCAGTTTTACATTCCCATGCACCTCTGCACGTTTACTGTATCCCTTGGACCTTCACAGTGACGATGAAACACAGAAATTGCATCGGAATTAAATATAAGAGACACAATGATGACTTAAGTACAGGAAGACTGAGTCTTCCTACTGTCTATGATTTGAGCGTTTCCCTTGTCACCAGTTTTACATTCCGATGCACCTCTGCAGGTTTCCCTTCGACCTTCCCATTGACGATGAAACACAGAAATTGCATCGGAATTAAATATAAGAGACACAACGCCGACTTAAATACAAGAAAACTGAGTCATCTTACGGTGTATGATTTGAGCGTTTCCTTTGTCACCAGTTTTACATTCCAATGCACTTCTGCAGGTTCACTGTATCCCTTGGACCTTCCCATTGACGATGAAACTCAGAAATTCCATCGGAATTAAATATAAGAGACACAATGCCGACTTAGGTACAGGAAGACTGAGTCTTCCTACTGTTTACTTTTTGAGCATTTCCTGTGTCATCAGTTTTACATTTTGATGCACCTCTGCAGGTTTACTGTATCCCTTGCATATTCACAGTGACGATGAATCACAGAAATTGCATCGGAATTAAATATAAGAGACACAATGACGACTTAGGTACGGCGAGACTGAGTCTTCCTACTCTCTCTGTTTTGAGCGTTTCCTGTGTCATCAGTTTTACATTTTGATGGACCTCTGCAGGTTTACTGTATCCCTTGGACCTTCACTGTGACGGTGAAACACAGAAAATGCATCAAATTAAATATAAGGACACAATGCCGACATCAGTACAAGAAAACTGAGTCTTCTTTGGGTCTATGCTTTGACCGCTTCCTGTGTTACCAGTTTTACATTCCGATGCACCTCTGCAGGTTTACTGTATCCCTTGGATCTTCCCATTGACGATGAAACACAGAAATTGCATCGGAGTTAAATATAAGAGACACAATGCCGACTTAGGTACAGGAACATTGAGTCATCCTACTGTCTATGTTTTGAGCGTTTACACTGTCACCAGTTTTACATTCCGATGCACCTCTGCAGGTTTACTGTGTCCCTTGGACCTTCCCATTGGCGATGAAACACAGAAATTACATCGGAATTAAATGTAAGAGACACAATGACGTCTTAAGTACAGCAAGACTGAGTCTTCCTACTGTCTATGTTTTGAGCGTTTCCTGTGTCACCAGTTTTACATTCCGATGCACCTCTGCATGTTTACTGTATCCCTTGGGCCTTCACAGTGGCGATGAAACACAGAAATTACATCGGAATTAAATATAAGAGACACAATGACGACTTAAGTACAGGAAGACTGAGTCTTAATACTGTCTATGTTTTGAGCGTTTCCTGTGTCACCAGTTTTACATTCCGATGCACCTCTGCAGGTGTACAGTTTCCCTTCGACTTTCCCATTGACGATGAAACACAGAAATTGCATCGGAATTAAATATAAGAGTCACAATGTCGACTTAAGTACAGGGAGAGAGTGTCTTTCTATTGTCTATGTTTTGAGCGTTTCCTGTGTCACCAGTTTTACATTCCGATGCACCTGTGCTGGTTTACTGTATCCATTGGACCTTCCATTGACGATGAAACACAGAAATTGCATCGGAATTAAATATAAGAGACACAACGCCGACATAAGTACAAGAAAACTGGGTCTTCTTAAGGTCTATGTTTTGAGCGTTTTCTGTGTCACCAGTTTTACATTCCGATGCACCTCTGCAGGTTTACTGTATCCCTTGCACCTTCCCATTGACATTGAAACACAGAAGTTACATCGGCAGTAAATATAACAAACACAATGCCCACTTAAGTATAGGAAGACTGAGTCTTCCTACTGTCTATGTTTTGAGCGTTTCCTGCCTCACATGTTTTACATTCCGATGAACCTCTGCAGGTTTACTGTCTCCCTTGGAACTTCCCATTGGCGATGAAACACAGAAATTGCATCGGTATTAAATAGAAGAGACACAATGTCGTCTTCAGTACAGGAAGAGTGTGTCTTTCTATTGTCTATGCTTTGAGCGTTTCCTGTGTTACCAGTTTTACATTCCGATGCTCCTCTGCTGGTTTACTGTATCCATTGGACCTTCCATTGACGATGAAACACAGATATTGCATCGCAATTAAATATAAGAGACACCATGCCGACTTAAGTAAAGGAAGACTGAGTCTTCCTACTGTCTACGTTTTGAGCCTTTCCTCTGTCACCAGTATTACATTCCGATGCACCTCTGCAGGTTTACTGTATCCATTGGACGTTCCCATTGACGATGTAACACAGAAATTGCATCGGAATTAAATATAAGAGACACAACGCCGACTTAAGTACAAGAAAACTGAGTCTTCTTACGGTCTATGTTTTGAGCATTTTCTGTGTCACCAGTTTTACATTCCAATGCACTTCTGCAGGTTCACTGTATCCCTTGGACCTTCCCATTGACGATGAAAAACAGAAATTCCATCGGAATTAAATATAAGAGACACAATGCTGACTTAGGTACAGGAAGACCGAGTCTTCCTACTGTCTACGTTTTGAGCATTTCCTGTGTCATCAGTTTTACATTTTGATGCACCTCTGCAGGTTTACTATGTCCCTTGGACCTTCCCATTGGCGATGAAACACAGAAATTGCATCGGAATTAAATATAAGAGACACAATGACGTCTTAAGTACAGGAAGACTGAGTCTTCCTACTGTCTATGTTTTGAGCGATTCCTGTGTCACCAGTTTTACATTCCGATGCTCCTCTGTATGTTTACTGTATCTCTTGGACCTTCACAGTGACGATAAAACACAGAAATTACATCGCAATTAAATATAAGAGACACAATGACGACTTAAGTACAGGAAGACTGAGTCTTCCTACTGTCTATGTTTTGAGCGTTTCCTGTGTCACCAGTTTTACATTCCGATGCAACTCTGCAGGTATACTGTTTCCCTTCGACTTTCCCATTGACGATGAACCACAGAAATTGCATCGGAATTAAATATTAGAGACACAATGTCGTCTTAAGTACAGGAAGAGTGTGTCTTTCTATTGGCTATGTTTTTGAGCGTTTCCTGTGTCACCAGTTTTACATTCCGATGCACCTCTGCTGGTTTACTGTATCCATTGGACCTTCCATTGACGATGAAACATAGAAATTGCATCGGAATCAAATATAAGAGACACAACGCCGACTTAAGTACCAGAAAACTGAGTCTACTTAAGGTCTATGTTTTGAGCGTTTACTGTGTCATCAGTTTTACATTCCGATGCACCTCTGCAGGTTTACTGTATCCCCTGCACCTTCCCATGGACATTGAAACACAGAAATTACATCGGAATTACATATAACAAACACAATGCCGACTTAAGTACAAGAAAACCTGAGTCTTCTTAGGGTCTATGTTATGAGCGCTTCCTGTGTCACCAGTTTTACATTCCGATGCACCTCTGCAGGGTTACTGTATCCCTTGGACCTTCCCGTTGACGATGAAACACAGAAATTGCATCGGAATTAAATATAAGAGACACCATGCCGACTTAAGTAAAGGAAGAGTGAGCCTTCCTAATATCTATGATTTGAGCGTGTCCTGTATCACCTGCTTTATATTCCGATGCACCTCTGCAGGTATACTGTTTCCCTTCGACCTTCCCATTGACGATGAAACACAGAAATTGCATCGGAATTAAATATAAGAGACACAACGCCGACTTAAGTACAAGAAAACTGAGTCTTCCTACTGTCTATGTTTTGAGCGTTTTCTGTGTCACCAATTTTACATTCCGATGCACCTCTGCACGTTTACTGTATCCCTTGGACCTTCACAGTGACGATGAAACACAGAAATTGCAACGGAATTAAATATATGAGACACAATGATGAATTAATTACAGGAAGACTGAGTCTTCCTACTGTCTATGATTTGAGCGTTTCCTGTGTCACCAGTTTTACATTCCGATGCACCTCTGCAGGTTACCTGTGTACCTTGGACCTTCACAGTGATGATGAAACACAGAAATTGCATCGGAATTAAATATAAGAGACAAAATGCCGACTTAAGTACAAGAAAACTGAGTCTTCTTAGTGTCTATGTTCTGAGCGCTTCCTGTGTCACCAGTTTTATATTCCGATGCACCTCTGCAGGTTTACTGTATCCCTTGGACCTTCCTATTGACGATGAAACACAGATATTGCATTGGAATTAAATATAAGAGACACAATGCAGACTTAAGTACAGAAAGAATGAGTCTTCCTACTGTCTATGTTTGAGCGTTTCCCTTGTCACCAGTTTTACATTCCGATGCACCTCTGCAGGTATACTGTTTCCCTTCGACCTTCCCATTGACGATGAAACACAGAAATTGCATCGGAATTAAATATAAGAGACACAATGTCGACTTAAGTACAGGAAGAGTGTGTCTTTCTATTGTCTATGTTTTGTGCGTTTCCTGTGTCACCAGTTTTATATTGCTATGCACCTCTGCAGGTTTACTGTATCCATTGGACCTTCCCATTGACGATGAAACACAGAAATTGCATCGGAATTAAATATAAGAGACACAACGCCGACTTAAGTAAAAGAAAACTGAGTCATCTTACGGTGTGTGATTTAAGCGTTTCCTGTGTCACCAGTTTTACATTCCGATTCACCTCTGCAGGTATACTGTATCCATTGGACCTTCCCATTGACGATGAAACACAGAAATAGCATCGGAATTAAATATAAGAGACACAATGCCGACTTAAGTACAGGAAGACTGAGTCTTCCTACTGTCTATGTTTTGAGCGTTTCCTGTGTCACCAGTTTTACATTCCGATGCACCTCTGCAGGTTTACTGTGTACCTTGGACCTTGCCATTGACGATGAAACACAGAAATTGCATCGGAATTAAATATAAGAGACACAATGCCGACTTAGGTACAGGAAGACTGAGTCTTCCTACTGTCTACGTTTTGAGCATTTCCTGTGTCATCAGTTTTACTTTTTGATGCACCTCTGCAGGTTTACTGTATCTCTTGGATCTTCACAGTGACGGTGAAACACAGAAATTGCATCGGAAATAAATATAAGACACACAATGCCGACTTAAGTACAAGAAAACTGAGTCTTCTTACGGTCTATAATTTGAGCTCTCCCTGTGTCACCAGTTTTACATTCCGATGCACCTCTGCAGGTATACTGTATCCATTGGATCTTCCCATTGACGATGAAACACAGAAATAGCATCGGAATTAAATATAAGAGACACAATGCCGACTTAAGAACAGGAAAGCTGAGTCTTCCTACTGTCTATGATTTGAGCGTTTCCTGTGTCACTAGTTTTACATTCCGATGCACCTCTGCAGGTTTACTGTATCCCTTGGACCTAAACAGTGACGATGAAAAAAAGAAATTGCTTCGGAATTAAATATAAGAGACACAATGACGACTTAAGTACAGGAACATTGAGTCTTCCTACTGTCTATGTTTTGAGAGTTTACAGTGTCACAAGTTTTACATTCCCATGCGACTCTGCAGGTTTACTGTATCCATTGGATCTTCCCATTGACGATGAAACACAGAAATTACATCGGAATTAAGTATAAGAGACACAACGACGACTTAAGTACGAGAAAACTGAATCTTCATACGGTCTATGTTTGAGCGTTTCCAGTGTCACCAGTTTTACATTCCGATACACCTCTGCTGGTTTACTTTACCCATTGGAGCTTCCATTGACGATGAAACACAGAAATTGCATCGGAATTAAATATAAGAGACACAACGCCGACTTAAGTACAACAAAACTGAGTCTTCTTACGGTCTATGATTTGAGCGTTTCCTGTGTCACCAGTTTTACATTCCAATGCACCTCTGCAGGTTTACTGTACCCCTGGACTTTCCCATTGACGAAAAAACACAGAAAATGCTTCGGAATTAAATATAAGAGGCACAACGCCGACATAAATACCAGAAAACTGAGTCTTCTTAAGGTCTATATTTTGACCGTTTTCTGTGTCACCAATTTTACAATCCGATGCACCTCTGCAGGTTTACTGTATCCCTTGCACCTTCCCATTGACATTGAAACACAGAAATTACATCGTAATTAAATGTAATAGACACAATGATGACATAAGTACAGGAGGACTGAGTCTTCCTACTGTCTATGTTTTGAGCGGTTCCGGTGTCACCAGTTTTACATTCCGATGCACCTCTGCGGGTTTACTGTATCCCTTGGACCTTCACAGTGACGATGAAACACAGAGATTGCATCGGAATTAAATATAAAAGACACAATGCCGACTTAAGTACAAGAATACCTGAGTCTCCGTAGGGTCTATGTTATGAGCGCTTCCTGTGTCACCAGTTTTACATTCCGATGCACCTCTGCAGGGTTACTGTATCCCTTGGACCTTCCCATTGACGATGAAACACAGAAAGTGCATCGGAATTAAATAATAGAGACACAATGTAGACTTAAGTAAAGAAAGTCTGAGTCTTCCTACTGTCTAGGTTTTGAGCGTTTCCTGTGTCACCAGTTTTACATTCCGATGCACCTCTGCAGGTTTCCTGTATCCCTTGGACCTTCACAGTAACGATGAAAGTCAGAAATTGCATCAAATTAAATATAAGAGACACAATGCCGACTTCAGTACACGAAAAATGAGTCTTCTTAGGGTCTATGTTTTGACCGATTCCTGTGTCACCAGTTTTACATTCCGATGCACCTCTGCAGGTTTACTGTATCCCTTGGATCTTCGCAATGACGATGAAACACAGAAACTGAATCGGAATTAAATATAAGAGACACAATGCCGACTTAAGTACAGGAACATTGAGTCTTCTTCTGTCTATGTTTGATCGTTTCCTGCGTCACCAGTTTCACATTCCTATGCACCTCTGCAGGTTTACTGTATCCATTGGATTTTCCCATTGTCGATGAAACACAGAAAATGCATCGGAATTAAATATAAGAGACACAATGTAGACTTAAGTACAGCAAGACTGAGTCTTCCTACTGTCTATGTTTTGAGCGTTTCCTGTGTCACCAGTTTTACATTCCGATCCACCTCCGCAGGTTTTCTGTATCCATTGGACCTTCCCATTGACAAAAAAACACAGAAATAGCATCGGAATTAAATATAAGAGACACAATGCCGACTTAGGTACAGGAAGACTGAGTCGTCCTACTGTCTATGTTTTGAGCGTTTCCTGTGTCATCACTTTTAAATTCCGATGCACCTCCGCAGGTTTACTGTATCACTTGCACCTTCCCATTGACATTAAACGCCGAAATTACATCGGAATTAAATATAACAGACACAATGCCGACTTAAGTACACGAAGACTGAGTCTTCCTACTGTCTATATTTTGAGCGTTTCCTGTGTCACCAGTTTTACATTCCGGTGCACCTCTGCAGGTTTACTGTATCCCTTGGACCTTCCCATTGACGATGAAACATTGAAATTGCATCGGAATTAAATATAAGCGACACTATGCCGACTTAAGTATAGGAAGACTGAGTCTTCCCACTGTCAATGTTAGAGCGTTTCCTGTGTCACCAGTTTTACATTCCGATGCACCTCTGCAGGTTTACTGTATCCAATGGACCTTCCCATTGACGATGAAACACAGAAATTGCATCGTTATTAAATATAATAGACACAATGATGACACAAGTACAGGAAGACTGAGTCTTCCTACTGTCTATGTTTTGAGCGGTTCCGGTGTCACCAGTTTTACATTCCGATGCACCTCTGCACGTTTACTGTATCCCTTGGACCTTCACAGTGACGATGAAACACAGAAATTGAATCGGAATTAAATATAAGAGACACAATGATGAATTAAGTACAGGAAGACTGCGTCTTCCTACTGTCTATGTTTTGAGCGTTTCCTGTGTCACCATTTTTACATTCCGATGCACCTCTGCAGGTTTACTGTGTCCCTTGGACCTTCGCAGTGACGATGAAACACAGAAATTACATCGGAATTAAATATAAGAGACACAATGCCGACTTAAGTACAAGAAAACTGAGTCTTCTTAGGGTCTATGTCCTGAGCGCTTCCTGTGTCACCAGTTTTACATTCCGATGCACCTCTGTGGGGGTTACTGTATCCCTTGGACCTTCCCATTGACGATGAAACAGAAATTGCATCGGAAAAAAATATAAGAGACACAATGCCGACTTTAGTACAGGAAGACTGAGTCTTCCTACTGTCTATGTTTTGAGCGTTTCCCTTGTCACCAGTGTTATATTCCGATGCACCTCTGCAGGTATACTGTTTCCCTTCGACCTTCCCATTGACGATGAATCAAAGAAATTGCATCGGAATTCAATATAAGAGACACAATGTCGACCTAAGTGCAGGAAGAGTGTGTCTTTCTATTGTCTATGATTTGTGCGTTTCCTGTGTCACCAGTTTTACATTGCGATGCACCTCTGCAGGTTTACTGTATCCATTGGACCATCCCATTGACGATGAAACACAGTTATTGCATCGGAATTAAATATGAGAGACACAACGCCGACTTAAGTACAAGAAAACTGAGTCTTCTTACGGTCAATGATTTGAGCGTTTCCTGTGTCACCGGTTTTACATTCCAATGCACCTCTGCAGGTTTACTGCATCCCCTGGACCTTCCCATTGACGAAATAACACAGAATTTGCATCGGAATTCAATATAAGAGGCACAACGCCGACTTAAGTACCAGAAAACTGAGTCTTCTTAAGGTCTATGTTTTGAGCGTTTTCTGTGTCACCAGTTTTACATTCCGATGCACCTCTGCAGGTTTACTGTATCCCTTGCACCTTCCCATTGACATTGAAACATAGAAATTACCTCTTAATTAAATATAACAGACACAATGCCGACATAAGTACAGGAAGACTGAGTCTTCCTACTGTCTATGTTTTGAGCGTTTCCTGTGTCACCAGTTTTACATTCCGATGCACCTCTGCAGGGTTACTGTATCCCTTGGACCTTCCCATTGACGATGAAACACAGTAATTGCATCGGAATTAAATAGAAGAGACGCAATGTCGACTTAAGTAGAGGAAGAGTGTGTCTTTCTATTGTCTACGTTTTGAGCGTTTCCTGTGTCACCAGTTTTACATTCCGCTGCTCCTCTGCTGGTTTACTGTATCCATTGGACCTTCCATTGACGATGAAACACAGAAATTGCATCGGAATTAAATATAAGAGACACCATGCCGACTTAAGTAAAGGAAGACTGAGTCTTCCTACTGTCTATGTTTCAGGCCTTTCCTTTGTCACCAGTATTACATTCCGATGCACCTCTGCAGGTTTACTGTATCCATTGGACCTTCCCATTGACGATGAAACACAGAAATAGCATCGGAATTAAATATAAGAGACACAACGCCGACTTAAGTACAAGAAAACTAAGTCTTCTTACGGTCTATGTTATGAGCGTTTTCGGTGTCACCAGTTTTACATTCCGATGCACCTCTGCACGTTTACTGTATCCCTTGGACCTTCACAGTGACGATGAAACACAGAAATTGCATCGGAATTAAATATATGAGACACAATGATGAATTAAGTACAGAAAGACTGAGTCTTCCTACTGTCTATGTTTTGAGCGTTTCCTGTGTCACCAGTTTTACATTCCGATGCACCTCTGCAGGTTACCTGTGTACCTTGGACCTTCACAGTGACGATGAAACACAGAAATTGCATCGGAATTAAATATAAGAGACAGAATGCCGACTGAAGTACAAGAAAACTGAGTCCTCTTAGTGTCTATGTTCTGAGCGCTTCCTGTGTCACCAGTTTTACATTCCGATGCACCTCTGCAGGTTTACTGTATCCCTTGGACCTTCCTATTGACGATGAAACACAGATATTGCATCGGAATTAAATATAAGACACACAATGCAGACTTAAGTACAGAAAGACTGAGTCTTCCTACTGTCTATGTTTGAGCGTTTCCCTTGTCACCAGTTTTACATTCCGATGCACCTCTGCAGGTATACTGTTTCCCTTCGACCTTCCCATTGACGATGAAACACAGAAATTGCATCGGAATTAAATATAAGAGACACAATGTCGACTTAAGTACAGGAAGAGTGTGTCTTTCTATTGTCTATGTTTTGTGCGTTTCCTGTGTCACCAGTTTTATATTGCTATGCACCTCTGCAAGTTTACTGTATCCATTGGACCTTCCCATTGACGATGAAACACCGAAATTGCATCGGAATTAAATATAAGAGACACAACGCCGACTTAAGTAAAAGAAAACTGAGTCGTCTTACGGTGTGTGATTTGAGAGTTTCCTGTGTCACCAGTTTTACATTCCGATTCACCTCTGCAGGTATACTGTATCCATTGGTCCTTCCCATTGATGATGAAACACAGAAATAGCATCGGAATTAAATATAAGAGACACAATGCCGACTTAAGTACAGGAAGACTGAGTCTTCCTACTGTCTATGTTTTTAGCGTTTCCTGTGTCACCAGTTTTACATTCCGATGCACCTCTGCAGGTTTACTGTGTACCTTGGACCTTCCCATTGACGATGAAACACAGAAATTGCATCGGAATTAAATATAAGAGACACAATGCCGACTTAGGTACAGGAAGACTGAGTCTTCCTACTGTCTACGTTTTGAGCATTTCCTGTGTCATCAGTTTTACATTTTGATGCACCTCTGCAGGTTTACTGTATCTCTTGGATCTTCACAGTGACGGTGAAACACAGAAATTGCATCGGAATTAAATATAAGAGACACAATGCCGACTTAAGTACAAGAAAACTGAGTCTTCTTACGGTCTATAATTTGAGCTCTTCCTGTGTCACCAGTTTTACATTCCGATGCACCTCTGCAGGTATACTGTATCCATTGGATCTTCCCATTGACGATGAAACACAGAAATAGCATCGGAATTAAATATAAGAGACACAATGCCGACTTAAGAACAGGAAGGCTGAGTCTTCCTACTGTCTATGATTTGAGCGTTTCCTGTGTCACTAGTTTTACATTCCGATGCACCTCTGCAGGTTTACTGTATCCCTTGGACCTTCACAGTGACGATGAAACACAGAAATTGCATCGGAATGAAATATAAGAGACAAAACGACGACTTAAGTACAGGAACATTGAGTCTTCCTACTGTCTATGTTTTGAGAGTTTACAGTGTCACAAGTTTTACATTCCCATGCGACTCTGCAGGTTTACTGTATCCATTGGACCTTCCCATTAACGATGAAACACAGAAATTACATCGGAATTAAGTATAAGAGACACAACGACGACTTAAGTTTGAGAAAACTGAGTCCTCTTACGGTCTATGTTTGAGCGTTTCCAGTGTCACCAGTTTTACATTCCGATACACCTCTGCTGGTTTACTTTACCCATTGGAGCTTCCATTGACGATGAAACACAGAAATTGCATCGGAATTAAATTCAAGAGACACAACGCCGACTTAAGTACAACAAAACTGAGTCTTCTTACGGTCTATGATTTGAGCGTTTCCTGTGTCACCAGTTTTACATTCCAATGCACCTCTGCAGGTTTACTGTACCCCTGGACCTTCCCATTGACGAAAAAACACAGAAATTGCTTCGGAATTAAATATAAGAGGCACAACGCCGACATAAGTACCAGAAAACTGAGTCTTCTTAAGGTCTATGTTTTGACCGTTTTCTGTGTCACCAGTTTTACAATCCGATGCACCTCTGCAGGTTTACTGTATCCCTTGCACCTTCCCATTGACATTGAAACACAGAAATTACATCGTAATTAAATGTCATAGACACAATGATGACATAAGTACAGGAAGACTGAGTCTTCCTACTGTCTATGTTTTGAGCGGTTCCGGTGTCACCAGTTTTACATTCCGATGCACCTCTGCGGGTTTACTGTATCCCTTGGACCTTCACAGTGACGATGAAACACAGAGATTGCATCGGAATTAAATATAAAAGACACAATGCCGACTTAAGTACAAGAATACCTGAGTCTTCGTAGGGTCTATTTATGAGCGCTTCCTGTGTCACCAGTTTTACATTCCGATGCTCCTCTGCAGGCTTACTGTATCCCTTGGACCTTCCCATTGACGATGAAACACAGAAATTGCATCGGAATTAAATAATAGAGACACAATGCCGACTTAAGTAAAGAAAGTCTGAGTCTTCCTACTGTCTAGGTTTTGAGCGTTTCCTGTGTCACCAGTTTTACATTCCGATGCACCTCTGCAGGTTTCCTGTATCCCTTGAGCCTTCACAGTAACGATGAAAGTCAGAAATTGCATCAAATTAAATATAAGAGACACAATGCCGACTTCAGTACAAGAAAAATGAGTCTTCTTAGGGTCTATGTTTTGACCGCTTCCTGTGTCACCAGTTTTACATTCCGATGCACCTCTGCAGGTTTACTGTATCCCTTGGATCTTCGCAATGACGATGAAACACAGAAATTGAATCGTAATTAAATATAAGAGACACAATGTAGACTTAAGTACAGGAAGACTGAGTCTTCCTACTGTCTATGTTTTGAGCGTTTCCTGTGTCACCAGTTTTACATTCCGATCCACCTCTGCAGGTTTTCTGTATCCATTGGACCTTCCCATTGACAAAAAAACACAGAAATAGCATCGGAATTAAATATAAGAGACACAATGCCGACTTAGGTACAGGAAGACTGAGTCGTCCTACTGTCTATGTTTTGAGCGTTTCCTGTGTCATCACTGTTACATTCCGATGCACCTCTGCAGGTTTACTGTATCACTTGCACCATCCCATTGACATTGAAACACAGAAATTGCATCGGAATTAAATATAACAGACACAATGCCGACTTAAGTACAGGAAGACTGAGTCTTCCTACTGTCTATTTTTTCAGCGTTTCCTGTGTCACCAGTTTTACATTCCGGTGCACCTCTGCAGGTTTACTGTATCCCTTGGACCTTCCCATTGACGATGAAACATTGAAATTGCATCGGAATTAAATATAAGCGACACAATGCCGACTTAAGTATAGGAAGACTGAGTCTTCCCACTGTCAATGTTAGAGCGTTTCCTGTGTCACCAGTTTTACATTCCGATGCACCTCTGCAGGTTTACTGTATCCAATGGACCTTCCCATTGACGATGAAACATTGAAATTGCATCGGAATTAAATATAAGCGACACAATGCCGACTTAATTACAGGAAGGATGAGTCTTCCTACTGTCTATGTTTTGAGCATTTCCTGTCACCAGTTTTACATTCCGATGCACCGCTGCAGGTATGCTGTATCCCTTGGATCTTCCCATTGACGATAAAACACAGAAATTGCATCGGAATTAAATATTTGAGACACAATGCCGACTTAAGTACAGGAAGATAGAGTGTTCCTACGGTCTATGATTTGAGCGTTTCCTGCGTCACCAATATTACATTCGGATGCACCTCTGCTGGTTTACTGTATCCATTGGACCTTCCCATTGAAGATGAAACACAGAAATAGCATCGGAATTAAATATAAGAGACACAATGATGACTGAAGTACAGGAAGACTGAGTCTTCCTACTCTCTATGTTCTGAGCGTTTCCTGTGTCACCAGTTTTACATTCCGATGCACCTCTGCAGGTTTAATGTATCCCTTGGACCTTCACAGTGACGATGAAACAGAAATTGCATCGGAATTCAATATAAGAGACACAATGATGACTGAAGTACAGGAAGACTGAGTCTTCCTACTCTCTATGTATTGAGCGTTTCCTGTGTCACCTGTTTTACATTCCGATGCACCTCTGCAGGTTTAATGTATCCCTCGGACATTCACAGTGACGATGAAACACAGAAATTGCATCGGAATTAAATATAAAAGACACAATGCCGACTTAAGTACAAGAAAACTCAGTCTTCTTAGGGTGTATGTTATGAGCGCTTCCTGTGTCACCAGTTTTACATTCCGATGCACCTCTGCAGGGTTACTGTATCCCTTGGACCTTCCCATTGACGATGAAACACAAAAATTGCATCGGAATTAAATATAAGAGACACAATGCCGATTTAAGTACAGAATGACTGTGTCTTCCTATTGTCTATGTTTTGAGCGTTTCCTGTGTCACCAGTTTTACATTCCGATCCACGTCTGCAGGTTTACTGTATCCAATGGACCTTCCCATTGACGATGAAACACAGAAATAGCATCGGAATTAAATATAAGAGACACAATGCCGACTTAAGTACAGGAAGGATGAGTCTTCCTACTGTCTATGTTTTGAGCGTTTCCTGCGTCACACGTTTTACATTCCGATGCACCTCTGCAGGTTTACTGTATCCATTGGATCTTCCCATTGACGATGTAACACAGGAATTACATTGGAATTAAATATAAGAGACACAACGCCGACTTAAGTAGAAGAAAACTGAGTCTTCTTATGGTCTATGCTTTGAGCGTTTCCAGTGTCACCAGTTTTAAATTCTGATGCACCTCTGCAGGTTTACTGTCGGCCTTGGACCTTCCCATTGGCGATGAAACACAGAAATTGCATCGGAATTAAGTATAAGAGACACAACGCCGACTTAAGTACAAGAAAACTGAGTCTTCTTACGGACTATGTTTTGAGCATTTTCTGTGTCACCAGTTTTACATTCCGATGCACCGCTGCAGGTTTACTGTATCCATTGGCCCTTCCCATTGACGATGAAACACAGAAATTGCTTCGGAATTAAATATAAGAGACACCGTGCCGACTTAAGTAAAGGAAGACTGAGTCTTCCGACTGTCTATGATTTGAGCGTGTCCTGTATCACCAGTTTTACATTCCGATGCACCTCTGCAGGTATACTGTATCCCTTGGACCTTCCCATTGGCGATGAACTACAGAAATTGCATCGGAATTAAATATAAGAGTCACAATGCCGAGTTAAGTACAGGAAGACTGAGTCTTCCTACTGTCTATGTTTTGAGCGTTTCCTGTGTCACCAGTTTTACATTACGATGCACCTCTGCACGGTTACTGTATCCCTTGGACCTTCACAATGACGATGAAACACAGAAATTGCATCGGAATTAAATATAAGAGACACAATGATGACTTAAGTACAGGAAGACTGAGTCTTCCTACTGTCTATGATTTGAGCGTTTCCCTTGTCACCAGTTTTACATTCCGATGCACCTCTGCAGGTATACTGTTTCCCTTCGACCTTCCCATTGACGATGAAACACAGAAATTGCATCGGAATTAAATATAAGAGACACAACGCCGACTTAAGTACAAGAAAACTGAGTCATCTTACGGTGTATGATTTGAGCGTTTCCTTTGTCACCAGTTTTACATTCCAATGCACTTCTGCAGGTTTACTGTATCCCTTGGACCTTCCCATTGACGATGAAACTGAGAAATTCCATCGGAATTAAATATAAGAGACACAATGCCGACTTAGATACAGGAAGACTGAGTCTTCCTACTGTCTACTTTTTGAGCATTTCCTGTGTCATCAGTTTAACATTTTGATGCACCTCTGCAGGTTTACTGTATCCCTTGGATCTTCACAGTGACGATGAATCACAGAAATTGCATCGGAATTAAATATAAGAGACACAATGACGACTTAGGTACGGCGAGACTGAGTCTTCCTACTCTCTATGTTTTGAGCGTTTCCTGTGTCATCAGTTTTACATTTGGATGGACCTCTGCAGGATTACTGTATCCCTTGGACCTTCACTGTGACGGTGAAACACAGAAATTGCATCAAATTAAATATAAGGGACACAATGCCGACATCAGTACAAGAAAACTGAGTCTTCTTTGGGTCTATGCTTTGACCGCTTCCTGTGTTACCAGTTTTACATTCCGATGCACCTCTGCAGGTTTACTGTATCCATTGGACCTTCCCATTGACGATGAAACACAGAAATAGCATCGGAATTAAATATAAGAGACACAATGCCGACTTAAGAACACGAAGGCTGAGTCTTCCTACTGCCTATGTTTTGAGCGTTTCCTGTGTCACCAGTTTTACATTCCGATGCTCCTCTGCAGGTTTACTGTATCCCTTGGATCTTCCCATTGACGATGAAAACACAGAAATTGCATCGTAGTTAAATATAAGAGACACAATGCCGACTTAGGTACAGGAACATTGAGTCTTCCTACTGTCTATGTTTTGAGCGTTTACACTGTCACCAGTTTTACATTCCGATGCACCTCTGCAAGTTTACTGTGTCCCTTGTACCTTCCCATTGGCGATGAAACACAGAAATTACATCGGAATTAAATATAAGAGACACAATGACGTCTTAAGTACAGCAAGACTGAGACTTCCTACTGTCTATGTTTTGAGCGTTTCCTGTGTCACCAGTTTTACATTCCGATGCACCTCTGCATGTTTACTGTATCCCTTGGACCTTCACAGTGGCGATGAAACACAGAAATTACATCGGAATTAAATATAAGAGACACAATGACGACTTAAGTACAGGAAGACTGAGTCTTCTTACTGTCTATGTTTTGAGCGTGTCCTGTGTCACCAGTTTTACATTCCGATGCACCTCTGCAGGTGTACTGTTACCCTTCGACTTTCCCATTGACGATGAAACACAGAAATTGCATCGGAATTAAATATAAGAGTCACAATGTCGACTTAAGTACAGGAAGAGAGTGTCTTTCTATTGTCTATGTTTTGAGCGTTTCCTGTGTCACCAGTTTTACATTCCGATGCACCTCTGCTGGTTTGCTGTATCCATTGGACCTTCCATTGACGATGAAACACAGAAATTGCATCGGAATTAAATATAAGAGACACAACGCCGACATAAGTACCAGAAAACTGAGTCTTCTTAAGGTCTATGTTTTGAGCGTTTTCTGTGTCACCAGTTTTACATTCCGATGCACCTCTGCAGGTTACTGTATCCCTTGCACCTTCCCATTGACATTGAAACACAGAAATTACATCGGCAGTAAATATAACAAACACAATGCCCACTTAAGTATAGGAAGACTGAGTCTTCCTACTGTCTATGTTTTGAGCGTTTCCTGCGTCACATGTTTTACATTCCGATGAACCTCTGCAGGTTTACTGTCTCCCTTGGAACTTCCCATTGGCGATGAAACACAGAAATTGCATCGGAAATAAATATAAGAGAAACAATGACGTCATAAGTACAGGAAGACTAAGTCTTCCTACTGTCTATGTTTGAGCGTTTCCTGTGTCACCAGCTTTAAATTCCGATGCACCTCTCCATGTTTACTGTTTCCCTAGGACCTTCACAGTGACGATGAAACACAGAAATTGCATCGGAATTAAATATGAGACACAATGCCGACTTAAGTACAGGAAGACTGATTCTTCCTACTGTCTATGCTTTGAGCGTCTCCTGTGTCACCTGTTTTACATTCCGATGCACCTCTGCAGGTACACTGTTTCCTTTCGACTTTCCCATTGACGATGAAAAACAGAAATTGCAGCGGTATTAAATAGAAGAGACACAATGTCGTCTTCAGTACAGGAAGAGTGTGTCTTTCTATTGTCTATGCTTTGAGCGTTTCCTGTGTTACCAGTTTTACATTCCGATGCTCCTCTGCTGGTTTACTGTATCCATTGGACCTTCCATTGACGATGAAACACAGAAATTGCATCGGAATTAAATATAAGAGACTCCATGCCGACTTAAGTAAAGGAAGACTGAGTCTTCCTACTGTCTATGTTTTGAGCCTTTCCTCTGTCACCAGTATTACATTCCGATGCACCTCTGCAGGTTTACTGTATCCATTGGACCTTCACAGTGACGATAAAACACAGAAATTACATCGCAATTAAATATAAGAGACACAATGACGACTTAAGTACAGGAAGACTGATTCTTCCTACTGTCTATGCTTTGAGCGTCTCCTGTGTCACCTGTTTTACATTCCGATGCACCTCTGCAGGTACACTGTTTCCTTTCGACTTTCCCATTGACGATGAAAAACAGAAATTGCATCGGAATTAAATATTAGAGACACAATGTCGTCTTAAGTACAGGAAGAGTGTGTCTTTCTATTGTCTATGTTTTGAGCGTTTCCTGTGTCACCAGTTTTACATTCCGATGCACCTCTGCTGGTTTACTGTATCCATTGGACGTTCCATTGACGATGAAACATAGAAATTGCATCGGAATCAAATATAAGAGACACAACGCCGACTTAAGTACCAGAAAACTGAGTCTACTTAAGGTCTATGTTTTGAGCGTTTACTGTGTCATCAGTTTTACATTCCGATGCACCTCTGCAGGTTTACTGTATCCCTTGCACCTTCCCATGGACATTGAAACACAGAAATTACATCGGAATTAAACATAACAAACACAATGCCGACTTAAGTACAAGAAAACCAGAGTCTTCTTAGGGTCTATGTTATGAGCGCTTCCTGTGTCACCAGTTTTACATTCCGATGCACCTCTGCAGGGTTACTGTATCCCTTGGACCTTCCCATTGACGATGAAACACAGTAATTGCATCGGAATTAAATAGAAGAGACGCAATGTCGACTTGAGGAAGAGTGTGTCTTTCTATTGTCTATGTTTTGAGCGTTTCCTGTGCCACCAGTTATACATTCCGCTGCTCCTCTGCTGGTGTACTGTATCCATTGGACCTTCCATTGGCGATGAAACACAGAAATTGCATCGGAATTAAATATTAGAGACACAATGTCGTCTTAAGTACAGGAAGAGTGTGTCTTTCTATTGTCTATGATTTGTGCGTTTCCTGTGTCACCAGTTTTACATTGCGATGCACCTCTGCAGGTTTACTGTATCCATCGGACCTCCCCATTGACGATGAAACACAGTAATTGCATCGGAATTAAATATAAGAGACACAACGCCGACTTAAGTACAAGAAAACTGAGTCTTCTTACGGTCAATGATTTGAACGATTCCTGTGTCACCAGTTTTACATTCCAATGCATCTCTGCAGGTTTACTGCATTCCCTGGACCTTCCCATTGACGAAAAAACACAGAAATTGCATCGGAATTCAATATAAGAGGCACAACGTCGACTTAAGTACCAGAAAACTGAGTCTTCTTAAGGTCTATGTTTTGAGCGTTTTCTGTGTCGCCAGTTTTACATTCCGATGCACCTCTGCAGGGTTACTGTATCCCTTGGACCTTCCCATTGACGATGAAACACAGTAATTGCATCGGAATTAAATAGAATAGACACAATGTCGACTTAAGTACAAGAAGAGTGTGTCTTTCTATTGTCTACGTTTTGAGCGTTTCCTGTGTCACCAGTTTTACATTCCGCTGCTCCTCTGCTGGTTTACTGTATCCATTGGACCTTCCCATTGACGTTGAAACATAGAAATTACATCGTAATTAAATATAACAGACACAATGCCGACATAAGTACAGGAAGACTGAGTCTTCCTACTGTCTATGTTTTGAGCGTTTCCTGTGTCACCAGTTTTACATTCCGATGCACCTCTGCAGGGTTACTGTATCCCTTGGACCTTCCCATTGACGATGAAACACAGTAATTGCATCGGAATTAAATAGAATAGACACAATGTCGACTTAAGTACAAGAAGAGTGTGTCTTTCTATTGTCTACGTTTTGAGCGTTTCCTGTGTCACCAGTTTTACATTCCGCTGCTCCTCTGCTGGTTTACTGTATCCATTGGACCTTCCAATGACGATGAAACACAGAAATTGCATCGGAATTAAATATAAGAGACACCATGCCGACTTAAGTAAAGGAAGACTGAGTCTTCCTACTGTCTATGTTTCGAGCCTTTCCTTTGTCACCAGTATTACATTCCGATGCACCTCTGCAGGTTTACTGTATCCATTGGACCTTCACAGTGACGATGAAACACAGAAATTGCATAGGAATTAAATATATGAGACACAATGATGAATTAAGTACAGGAAGACTGAGTCATCCTACTGTCTATGATTTGAGCGTTTCCTGTGTCACCAGTTTTACATTCCGATGCACCTCTGCAGGTTACCTGTGTACCTTGGACCTTCACAGTGACGATGAAACACAGAAATTGCATCGGAATTAAATATAAGAGACAAAGTGCCGACTTAAGTACAAGAAAACTGAGTCTTCTTAGTGTCTATGTTCTGAGCGCTCCCTGTGTCACCAGTTTTACATTCCGATGCACCTCTGCAGGTATACTGTTTCCCTTCGACCTTCCCATTGACGATGAAACACAGAAATTGCATCGGAATTAAATATAAGAGACACAATGTCGAGTTAAGTACAGGAAGAGTGTGTCTTTCTATTGTCTATGTTTTGTGCGTTTCCTGTGTCACCAGTTTTATATTGCTATGCACCTCTGCAGGTTTACTGTATCCATTGGACCTTCCCACTGACGATGAAACACAGAAATTGCATCGGAATTAAATATAAGAGACACAACGCCGACTTAAGTAAAAGAAAACTGAGTCATCCTACGGTGTGTGATTTGAGCGTTTCCTGTGTCACCAGTTTTACATTCCGAGTCACCTCTGCAGGTATACTGTATCCATTGGACCTTCCCATTGACGATGAAACACAGATATAGCATCGGAATTAAATATAAGAGACACAATGCCGACTTAAGTACAGGAAGACTGAGTCTTCCTACTGTCTATGTTTTGAGCGTTTCCTGTGTCACCAGTTTTACATTCCAATGCACCTCTGCAGGTTTACTGTGTACCTTGGACCTTCCCATTGACGATGAAACACAGAAATTGCATCGGAATTAAATATAAGAGACACAATGCCGACTTAGGTACAGGAAGACTGAGTCTTCCTACTGTCTACGTTTTGAGCATTTCCTGTGTCATCAGTTTTACATTTTGATGCACCTCTGCAGGTTTACTGTATCTCTTGGATCTTCACAGTGACGGTGAAACACAGAAATTGCATCGGAATTAAATATAAGAGACACAATGCCGACTTAAGTACAAGAAAACTGAGTCTTCTTACGGTCTATAATTTGAGCTCTTCCTGTGTCACCAGTTTTACATTAAGATGCACCTCTGCAGGTATACTGTATCCATTGGATCTTCCCATTGACGATGAAGCACAGAAATAGCATCGGAATTAAATATAAGAGACACAATGCCGACTTAAGAACAGGAAGGCTGAGTCTTCCTACTGTCTATGATTTGAGCGTTTCCTGTGTCACTAGTTTTACATTCCGATGCACCTCTGCAGGTTTACTGTATCCCTTGGACCTTCACAGTGACGATGAAACAAAGAAATTGCATCGGAATTAAATATAAGAGACACAATGACTACTTAAGTACAGGAACATTGAGTCTTCCTACTGTCTATGTTTTGAGAGTTTACAGTGTCACAAGTTTTACATTCCCATGCGACTCTGCAGGTTTACTGTATCCATTGGACCTTCCCATTGACGATGAAACACAGAAATTACATCGGAATTAAGTATAAGAGACACAACGACGACTTAAGTACGAGAAACTGAGTCTTCTTACGGTCTATGTTTGAGCGTTTCCAGTGTCACCAGTTTTACATTCCGATACACCTCTGCTGGTATACTTTACCCATTGGAGCTTCCATTGACGATGAAACACAGAAATTGCATCGGAATTAAATATAAGAGACACAACGCCGACTTAAGTACAACAAAACTGAGTCTTCTTACGGTCTATGATTTGAGCGTTTCCTGTGTCACCAGTTTTACATTCCAATGCACCTCTGCAGGTTTACTGTACCCCTGGACCTTCCCATTGACGAAAAAACACAGAAATTGCTTCGGAATTAAATATAAGAGGCACAACGCCGACATAAGTACCAGAAAACTGAGTCTTCTTAAGGTCTATGTTTTGACCGTTTTCTGTGTCACCAGTTTTACAATCCGATGCACCTCTGCAGGTTTACCGTATCCCTTGCACCTTCCCATTGACATTGAAACACAGAAATTACATCGTAATTAAATGTAATAGACACAATGATGACATAAGTTCAGGAAGACTGAGTCTTCCTACTGTCTATGTTTTGAGCGGTTCCGGTGTCACCAGTTTTACATTCCGATGCACCTCTGCGGGTTTACTGTATCCCTTGGACCTTCACAGTGACGATGAAACACAGAGATTGCATCGGAATTAAATATAAAAGACACAATGCCGACTTAAGTACAAGAATACCTGAGTCTTCGTAGGGTCTATGTTATGAGCGCTTGCTGTGTCACCAGTTTTACATTCCGATGCACCTCTGCAGGGTTACTGTATCCCTTGGACCTTCCCATTGACGATGAAACACAGAAATTGCATCGGAATTAAATAATAGAGACACAATGCCGACTTAAGTAAAGAAAGTCTGAGTCTTCCTACTGTCTAGGTTTTGAGCGTTTCCTGTGTCACCACTTTTACATTCCGATGCACCTCTGCAGGTTTCCTGTATCCCTATGACCTTCACAGTAACGATGAAAGTCAGAAATTGCATCAAATTAAATATAAGAGACACAATGCCGACTTCAGTACAAGAAAAATGAGTCTTCTTAGGGTCTATGCTTTGACCGCTTCCTGTGTCACCAGTTTTACATTCCGATGCACCTCTGCAGGTTTACTGTATCCCTTGGATCTTCGCAATGACGATGAAACACAGAAATTGAATCGGAATTAAATATAAGAGACACAATGCCGACTTAAGTACAGGAACATTGAGTCTTCTTCTGTCTATGTTTGAGCGTTTCCTGCGTCACCAGTTTTACATTCCTATGCACCTCTGCAGGTTTACTGTATCCATTGGATTTTCCCATTGTCGATAAAACACAGAAAATGCATCGGAATTAAATATAAGAGACACAATGTAGACTTAAGTACAGGAAGACTGAGTCTTCCTACTGTCTATGTTTTGAGCGTTTCCTGTGTCACCAGTTTTACATTCCGATCCACCTCTGCAGGTTTTCTGTATCCATTGGACCTTCCCATTGCCAAAAAAACACAGAAATAGCATCGGAATTAAATATAAGAGACACAATGCCGACTTAGGTACAAGAAGACTGAGTCGTCCTACTGTCTATGTTTTGAGCGTTTCCTGTGTCATCACTTTTACATTCCGATGCACCTCTGCAGGTTTACTGTATCACTTGCACCTTCCCATTGACATTAAACCCCGAAATTACGTCGGAATTAAATATAACAAACACAATGCCGACTTAAGTACAGGAAGACTGAGTCTTCCTACTGTCTATATTTTGAGCGTTTCCTGTGTCACCAGTTTTACATTCCGGTGCACCTCTGCAGGTTTACTGTATCCCTTGGACCTTCCCATTGACGATGAAACATTGAAATTGCATCGGAATTAAATATAAGCGACACAATGCCGACTTAAGTATAGGAAGACTGAGTCTTCCCACTGTCAATGTTAGAGCGTTTCCTGTGTCACCAGTTTTACATTCCGATGCACCTCTGCAGGTTTACTGTATCCAATGGACCTTCCCATTGACGATGAAACACAGAAATTGCATCGTTATTATATATAATAGACACAATGATGACACAAGTACAGGAAGACTGAGTCTTCCTACTGTCTATGTTTTGAGCGTTTCCTGTGTCACCATTTTTACATTTCGATGCACCTCTGCAGGTTTACTGTGTCCCTTGGACCTTCGCAGTGACGATGAAACACAGAAATTACATAGGAATTAAATATAAGAGACACAATGCCGACTTAAGTCCAAGAAAACTGAGTCTTCTTAGGGTCTATGTCCTGAGCGCTTCCTGTGTCACCAGTTTTACATTCCGATGCACCTCTGTGGGGGTTACTGTATCCCTTGGACCTTCCCATTGACGATGAAACACAGAATTTGCATCGGAAAAAAATATAAGAGACACAATGCCGACTTTAGTACAGGAAGACTGAGTCTTCCTACTGTCTATGTTTTGAGCGTTTCCCTTGTCACCAGTGTTATATTCCGATGCACCTCTGCAGGTATACTGTTTCCCTTCGACCTTCCCATTGACGATGAAACAAAGAAATTGCATCGCAATTCAATATAAGAGACACAATGTCGACCTAAGTGCAGGAAGAGTGTGTCTTTCTATTGTCTAAGATTTGTGCGTTTCCTGTGTCACCAGTTTTACATTGCGATGCACCTCTGCAGGTTTACTGTATCCATTGGACCTTCCCATTGACGATGAGACACAGTAATTGCATCGGAATTTAATATAAGAGACACAACGCCGACTTAAGTACAAGAAAACTGAGTCTTCTTACGGTCAATGATTTGAGCGTTTCCTGCGTCACCAGTTTTACATTCCAATGCACCTCTGCAGGTTTACTGCATCCCCTGGACCTTCCCATTGACGAAAAGCACAGAATTTGCATCGGAATTCAATATAAGAGGCACAACGCCGACTTAAGTACCAGAAAACTGAGTCTTCTTAAGGTCTATGATTTGAGCGTTTTCTGTGTCACCAGTTTTACATTCCGATGCACCTCTGCAGGTTTACTGTATCCCTTGCACCTTCCCATTGACATTGAAACATAGAAATTACCTCTCAATTAAATATAACAGACACAATGCCGACATAAGTACAGGAAGACTGAGTCTTCCTACTGTCTAAGTTTGAGCGTTTCCTGTGTCACCAGTTTTACATTCCGATGCACCTCTGCAGGGTTACTGTATCCCTTGGACCTTCCCATTGACGATGAAACACAGTAATTGCATTGGAATTAAATAGAATAGACACAATGTCGACTTAAGTACAAGAAGAGTGTGTCTTTCTATTGTCTACGTTTTGAGCGTTTCCTGTGTCACCAGTTTTACATTCCGCTGCTCCTCTGCTGGTTTACTGTATCCATTGGACCTTCCATTGACGATGAAACACAGATATTGCATCGGAATAAAATATAAGAGACACCTTGCCGACTTAAGTAAAGGAAGACTGAGTCTTCCTACTGTCTATGTTTCGAGCCTTTCCTTTGTCACCAGTATTACATTCCGATGCACCTCTGCAGGTTTACTGTATCCCTTGGACCTTCCTATTGACGATGAAACACAGATATTGAATCGGAATTACATATAAGAGACACAATGCAGACTTAAGTACAGAAAGACTGAGTCTTCCTACTGTCTATGTTTGAGCGTTTCCCTTGTCACCAGTTTTACATTCCGATGCACCTCTGCAGGTATACTGTTTCCCTTCGACCTTCCCATTGACGATGAAACACAGAAATTACATCGGAATTAAATATAAGAGACACAATGTCGACTTAAGTACAGGAAGAGTGTGTCTTTCTATTGTCTATGTTTTGTGCGTTTCCTGTGTCACCAGTTTTATATTGCTATGCACCTCTGCAGGTTTACTGTATCCATTGGACCTTCCCATTGACGATGAAACACAGAAATTGCATCGGAATTAAATAATAGAGACACAATGCCGACTTAAGTAAAGAAAGTCTGAGTCTTCCTCCTGTCTAGGTTTTGAGCGTTTCCTGTGTCACCAGTTTTACATTCTGATGCACCTCTGCAGGTTTCCTGTATCCCTTGGACCTTCACAGTAACGATGAAAGTCAGAAATTGCATCAAATTAAATATAAGAGACACAATGCCGACTTCAGTACAAGAAAAATGAGTCTTCTTAGGGTCTATGTTTTGACCGCTTCCTGTGTCACCAGTTTTACATTCCGATGCACCTCTGCAGGTTTATTGTATCCAATGGACCTTCCCATTGACGATGAAACACAGAAATTGCATCGTTATTAAATATAATAGACACAATGATGACACAAGTACAGGAAGACTGAGTGTTCCTACTGTCTATGTTTTGAGCGTTTCCTGTGTCACCATTTTTACATTTCGATGCACCTCTGCAGGTTTACTGTGTCCCTTGGACCTTCGCAGTGACGATGAAACACAGAAATTACATAGGAATTAAATATAAGAGACACAATGCCGACTTAAGTCCAAGAAAACTGAGTCTTCTTAGGGTCTATGTCCTGAGCGCTTCCTGTGTCACCAGTTTTACATTCCGATGCACCTCTGTGGGGGTTACTGTATCCCTTGGACCTTCCCATTGACGATGAAACACAGAATTTGCATCGGAAAAAAATATAAGAGACACAATGCCGACTTTAGTACAGGAAGACTGAGTCTTCCTACTGTCTATGTTTTGAGCGTTTCCCTTGTCACCAGTGTTATATTCCGATGCACCTCTGCAGGTATACTGTTTCCCTTCGACCTTCCCATTGACGATGAAACAAAGAAATTGCATCGCAATTCAATATAAGAGACACAATGTCGACCTAAGTGCAGGAAGAGTGTGTCTTTCTATTGTCTAAGATTTGTGCGTTTCCTGTGTCACCAGTTATACATTGCGATGCACCTCTGCAGGTTTACTGTATCCATTGGACCTTCCCATTGACGATGAAACACAGTAATTGCATCGGAATTAAATATAAGAGACACAACGCCGACTTAAGTACAAGAAAACTGAGTCTTCTTACGGTCAATGATTTGAGCGTTTCCTGCGTCACCACTTTTACATTCCAATGCACCTCTGCAGGTTTACTGCATCCCCTGGACCTTCCCATTGACGAAAAAACACAGAATTTGCATCGGAATTCAATATAAGAGGCACAACGCCGACTTAAGTACCAGAAAACTGAGTCTTCCTAAGGTCTATGATTTGAGCGTTTTCTGTGTCACCAGTTTTACATTCCGATGCACCTCTGCAGGTTTACTGTATCCCTTGCACCTTCCCATTGACATTGAAACATAGAAATCACCTCTCAATTAAATATAACAGACACAATGCCGACATAAGTACAGGAAGACTGAGTCTTCCTACTGTCTATGTTTTGAGCGTTTCCTGTGTCACCAGTTTTACATTCCGATGCACCTCTGCAGGGTTACTCTATCCCTTGGACCTTCCCATTGACGATGAAACACAGTAATTGCATTGGAATTAAATAGAATAGACACAATGTCGTCTTAAGTACAAGAAGAGTGTGTCTTTCTATTGTCTACGTTTTGAGCGTTTCCTGTGTCACCAGTTTTACATTCCGCTGCTCCTCTGCTGGTTTACTGTATCCATTGGACCTTCCATTGACGATGAAACACAGAAATTGCATCGGAATAAAATATAAGAGACACCTTGCCGACTTAAGTAAAGGAAGACTGAGTCTTCCTACTGTCTATGTTTCGAGCCTTTCCTTTGTCACCAGTATTACATTCCGATGCATCTCTGCAGTTTTACTGTATCCCTTGGACCTTCCTATTGACGATGAAACACAGATATTGAATCGGAATTAAATATAAGAGACACAATGCAGACTTAAGTACAGAAAGACTGAGTCTTCCTACTGTCTATGTTTGAGCGTTTCCCTTGTCATCAGTTTTACATTCCGATGCACCTCTGCAGGTATACTGTTTCCCTTCGACCTTCCCATTGACGATGAAACACAGAAATTACATCGGAATTAAATATAAGAGACACAATGTCGACTTAAGTACAGGAAGAGTGTGTCTTTCTATTGTCTATGTTTTGTGCGTTTCCTGTGTCACCAGTTTTACATTCCGATGCACTTCTGCATGTTTACTGTATCCCTTGGACCTTCCCATTGGCGATGAAACACAGAAATGGCATCGGAATTAAATATAAGAGACACAATGCCGACTGAAATACAGGAAGACTGAGTATGCCTACTGTCTATGTTTTGAGCGTTTCCTGTGTCACCAGTTTTACATTCCGATGCACCTCTGCAGGTTTACTGTATCCCTTGGACCTTCACAGTAACGATGAAATTCAGAAATTGCATCAAATTAAATATAAGAGACACAATGCCGACTTCAGTACTAGAAAAATGAGTCTTCTTAGGGTCTATGTTTTGACCGCTTCCTGTGTCACCAGTTTTACATTCCGATGCACCTCTGCAGGTTTACTGTATCCCTTGGATCTTCGCAATGACGATGAAACACAGAAATTGAATTGGAATTAAATATAAGAGACACAATGACGACTTAAGTACAGGAACATTGAGTCTTCTTCTGTCTATGTTTGAGCGATTCCTGCGTCACCAGTTTTACATTCCTATGCACCTCTGCAGGTTTTACTGTATCCATTGGATCTTCACATTGTCGATGAAACAGAGAATGCATCGGAATTAAATATAAGAGACACAATGTAGACTTAAGTACAGGAAAACTGAGTCTTCCTTCTGTCTATGTTTTGAGCGTTTCCTGTGTCACCAGTTTTACATTCCGATCCACCTCTGCAGGTTTTCTGTATTAATTGGACCTTCCCATTGACAAAAAAACACAGAAATAGCATCGGAATTAAATATAAGAGACTCAATGCCGACTTAGGTACAGGAAGACTGAGTCGTCCTACTGTCTATGTTTTGAGCGTTTCCTGTGTCATCACTGTTACATTCCGATGCACCTCTGCAGGTTTACTGTATCACTTGCACCTTCCCATTGACATTGAAACACAGAAATTACATCGGAATTAAATATAACAGACACAATGCCGACTTAAGTACAGGAAGACTGAGTCTTCCTACTGTCTATATTTTGAGCGTTTCCTGTGTCACCAGTTTTACATTCCGGTGCACCTCTGCAGGTTTACTGTATCCCTTGGACCTTCCCATTGACGATGAAAATTTGAAATTGCATCGGAATTAAATATAAGCGACACAATGCCGACTTAAGTATAGGAAGACTGAGTCTTCCCACAGTCAATGTCAGAGCGTTTCCTGTGTCACCAGTATTACATTCCGATGCACCTCTGCAGGTTTACTGTATCCAATTGACCTTCCCATTGACGATGAAACACAGAAATTGCATCGTTATTACATATAACAGACACAATGATGACACAAGTACAGGAAGACTGAGTCTTCCTACTGTCTATGTTTTGAGCGGTTCCGGTGTCACCAGTTTTACATTCCGATGCACCTCTGCACGTTTACTGTATCCCTTGGACCTTCACAGTAACGATGAAACATTGAAATTGCTTCAAATTAAATATAAGAGACACAATGCCGACTTCAGTACAAGAAAAATGAGGCTTCTTAGGGTCTATGTCTTGACCGCTTCCTGTGTCACCAGTTTTACATTCTGAATCACCTCTGCAGGTTTACTGAATCTCTTGAACCTTCACAGTGACGATGAAACACAGAAATTGCATCGGAATTAAATATAAGAGACACAATGTCGACTTAAGTACAGGAAGAGTGTGTCTTTCTATTGTCTATGTTTTGCCGGTTTCCTGTGTCACCAGTTTTACATTGCGATGCACCTCTGCAGGTTTGCTGTATCCATTGGACCTTCCATTGACGATGAAAAACAGAAATTGCATCGGAATTAAATATAAGAGACACCATGCCGACTTAAGTAAAGGAAGATTGAGTCTTCCTACTGTCTATGTTTGTGCCTTTCCTATGTCACCAGTATTACATTCCGATGCACTTCTGCAGGTTTACTGTATCCAATGGACCTTCCCATTGACGATCAAACACATAAATTGCATCGGAATTAAATATAAGAGACACAACGCCGACATAAGTACAAGAAAACTGAGTCGTCTTACGGTCTATGTTTTGAGCGTTTCCAGTGTCACCGGTTTTACATTCCGATGCCCCTCAGCAGGTTTACTGTGTCCCTTGGACCTTCCCAATGGCGATGAAACACAGAAATTGCATCGGAATTAAATATAAGAGACACAATGACGTCTTAAGTACAGGAGGACTGAGTCTTCCTACTGTCTATGTTTTGAGCGTTTCCTGTATCAACAGTTTTAGATTCCGATGCACTTCTGCATGTTTACTGTATCCCTTGGACCTTCCCATTGGCGATGAAACACAGAAATGGCATCGGAATTAAATATAAGAGACACAATGCCGACTGAAATACAGGAAGACTGAGTATGCCTACTGTCTATGTTTTGAGCGTTTCCTGTGTCACCAGTTTTACATTCCGATGCACCTCTGCAGGTTTACTGTATCCCTTGGACCTTCACAGTAACGATGAAATTCAGAAATTGCATCAAATTAAATATAAGAGACACAATGCCGACTTCAGTACAAGAAAAATGAGGCTTCTTAGGGTCTATGTTTTGACCGCTTCCTGTGTCACCAGTTTTACATTCCGATGCACCTCTGCAGGTTTACTGTATCCCTTGGATCTTCGCATTGACGATGAAACACAGAAATTGCATCGGAATTAAATATAAGAGAGACAATGCCGACTTAAGTACAGGAACATTGAGTCTTCCTACTGTCTATGTTTTGATCGTTTCCTGCGTCACCATTTTTACATTCCGATGCACCTCTGCAGATTTACTGTATCCATTGGACCTTCCCATTGACGATGAAACACAGAAATTGCATTGGAATTAAATAGAAGAGACACAACGACGACTTAAGTACAAGAAAACTGAGTCTTCTTACGGTCTATGTTTTGAGCGTTTCCAGTGTCACCAGTTTTACATTACGATACCCCTCAGCAGGTTTACTGTGTCCCTTGGACCTTCCCAATGGCGATGAAACACAGAAATTGCATCGGAATTAAATATAATAGACACAATGCCGACTTAAGTACCGGAAGACTGAGTCTTCCTACTGTCTATGCTTTGAGCGTTTCCTGTATCAACAGTTTTACATTCCGATGCACTTCTGCATGTTTACTGTATCCCTTGGACCATCACAGTGACGATGAAACACAGAAATTGCATCGGAATTAAATATAATTGACACAACGCCGACATAAGTACAAGAAAACTGAGTCTTCTTACGATCTATGTTTTGAGCGCTTTCTGTGTCACCAGTTTTACATTCCGATGCACCTCTGCAGGTTTACTGTATCCATTGGCCCTTCCCATTGACGATGAAACACAGGAATTGCATCGGAATAAATATAAGAGACACCATGCCGACATAAGTAAAGGAAGACTGAGTCTTCCTACTGTCTATGACTTGAACGTGTCCTGTATCACCAGTTTTACATTCCGATGCACCTCTGCAGGTTTACTGTATCCCTTGCACCTTCCCATTGACATTGAAACACCGAAATTACATCGTTATTAAATATAATAGACACAATGATGACATAAGTACAGGAAGACTGAGTCTTCCTACTGTCTATGTTTTGAGCGGTTCCGGTGTCACCAGTTTTACATTCCGATGCACCTCTGCACGTTTACTGTATCCCTTGGACCTTCACAGTGACGATGAAACACAGAGATTGCATCGGAATTAAATATAAAAGACACAATGCCGACCTAAGTACAAGAAATCCTGAGTCTTCGTAGGGTCTATGTTATGAGCGCTTCCTGTGTCACCAATTTTACATTCCGATGCACCTCTGCCGGGTTACTGTATCCCTTGGACCTTCCCATTGACGATGAAACACAGAAATTGCGTCGGAATTAAATAATAGAGACACAATGCCGCCTTAAGTACAGAAAGTCTGGGTCTTCCTACTGTCTAGGTTTTGAGCGTTTCCTGTGTCACTAGTTTTACATTCCGATGCACTTCTGCTGGTTTACTGTATCCCTAGCACCTTCCCATTGACATTGAAACACAGAAAATGCATCGGAATTAAATATAAGAGACACAATGCCGACTTAAGTAGAGGAAGACTGAGTCTTCCTACTGTCTAGGTTTTGAGCGTTTCCTGTGTCACCAGTTTTACATTCCGATCCACTTCTGCAGGTTTACTGTATCCCTTGGACCTTCACAGTAACGATGAAACATTGAAATTGCATCAAATTAAATATAAGAGACACAATGCCGTCTTCAGTACAAGAAAAATGAGGCTTCTTAGGGTCTATGTTTGGACCGCTTCATGTGTCACCAGTTTTACATTCCGATGCACCTCTGAAGGTTAACTGTATCCCTTGGATCTTCGCATTCACGATGAAACATAGAAATTGCATCGGAATTAAATATAAGAGACACAATGCCGACTTAAATACAGTAAGACTGAGTCATCCTACTGTCTATGTTTTGAGCGTTTCCTGTGTCACCAGTTTTACATTCCGATGCACCTCTGCAGGTTTACTGTATCCCTTGGACCTTGACAGCGTCGATGAAACACAGAAATCGCGTCGGAATTAAATATAAGAGACACAACGCCGACTTAAGTACAAGAAAACTGAGTCTTCTTACGGTCTATGTTTTGAGCGTTTCCAGTGTTACCAGTTTTAAATTCCGATGCACCTCTGCAGGTTTACTGCGTCCCTTGGATCTTCCCATTGGCGATGAAACACAGAAGCTGCATCGGAATTAAATATGAGAGACACAATGACGTCTTAAGTACAGGAAGACTGAGTCTTCCTACTGTCTATGTTTTGAGCGTCTCCTGTGTCACCAGTTTTACATTCCGATGTCACCTCTGCAGGTATACTGTTTCCGTTCGACTTTCCCATTGACGATGAAACACAGAAATTGCATCGGAATTAAATAGAAGAGACAGAACGACGACTTAAGTACAAGAAAAGTGAGTCTTCTTACGGTCTATGTTTTGAGCGTTTCCAGTGTCACCGGTTTTACATTCCGATGCCCCTCAGCAGGTTTACTGTGTCCCTTGGACCTTCCCAATGGCGATGAAACACAGAAATTGCATCGGAATTAAATATAAGAGACACAATGACGTCTTAAGTACAGGAGGACTGAGTCTTCCTACTGTCTATGTTTTGAGCGTTTCCTGTATCAACAGTTTTACATTCCGATGCACTTCTGCATGTTTACTGTATCCCTTGGACCTTTACAGTGACAATGAAACACAGAAATTGCATCGGAATTAAATATAAGAGACACAAAGCCGACTTAAGTACAGGAAGACTGAGTCTTCCTACTGTCTATGTTTTGAGCGTCTCCTGTGTCACCAGATTTATATTCCGATGCACCTCTGCAGGTATACTGTTTCCCTTCGACTTTCCCATTGACGATGAAACACAGAAATTGCATCGGAATTACACAATGTCGACTTAAGTACAGGAAGAGTGTGTCTTTCTATTGTCTATGTTTTGCGCGTTTCCTGTGTCACCAGTTTTACATTCCGATACACCTCTGCTGGTTTACTGTATCCGTTGGATCTTCCATTGACGATGAAACACAGACATTGCATCGGAATTAAATACAAGAGACACAACGCCGACTTAAGTACAAGAAAACTGAGTCTTCTTACGGTCTATGATTTGAGCGTTTCCTGTGTCACCAGTTTTACATTCCAATGCACCTCCGCAGGTTTACTGCATAACTTGGACCTTCCCATTGACGAAAAAACACAAAAATTGCATCGGAATTTAATATATGAGACACAACGCCGACTTAAGTACCAGAAAACTGAGTCTTCTTAAGTTCTACGTTTTGAGCGTTTCCCGTGTCACCAGTTTTACATTCCGATCCACCTCTGCAGGTTTACTGTATCCATTGGACCTTCCCATTGACGATGAAACACAGAAATTGCGTCGGAATTAAATAATAGAGACACAATGCCGACTTAAGTACCGGAAGACTGAGTCTTCCTACTGTCTATGCTTTGAGCGTTTCCTGTATCAACAGTTTTACATTCCGATGCACTTCTTCATGTTTACTGTATCCCTTGGACCATCACAGTGACGATGAAACACAGAAATTGCATCGGAATTAAATATAATTGACACAACGCCGACATAAGTACAAGAAAACTGAGTCTTCTTACGATCTATGTTTTGAGCGCTTTCTGTGTCACCAGTTTTACATTCCGATGCACCTCTGCAGGTTTACTGTATCCATTGGCCCTTCCCATTGACGATGAAACACAGAAATTGCATCGGAATAAATATAAGAGACACCATGCCGACATAAGTAAAGGAAGACTGAGTCTTCCTACTGTCTATGACTTGAACGTGTCCTGTATCACCAGTTTTACATTCCGATGCACCTCTGCAGGTTTACTGTATCCCTTGCACCTTCCCATTGACATTGAAACACCGAAATTACATCGTTATTAAATATAATAGACACAATGATGACATAAGTACAGGAAGACTGAGTCTTCCTACTGTCTATGTTTTGAGCGGTTCCGGTGTCACCAGTTTTACATTCCGATGCACCTCTGCACGTTTACTGTATCCCTTGGACCTTGACAGTGACGATGAAACACAGAGATTGCATCGGAATTAAATATAAAAGACACAATGCCGACTTAAGTACAAGAAAACCTGAGTCTTCGTAGGGTCTATGTTATGAGCGCTTCCTGTGTCACCAATTTTACATTCCGATGCACTTCTGCCGGGTTACTGTATCCCTTGGACCTTCCCATTGACGATGAAACACAGAAATTGCGTCGGAATTAAATAATAGAGACACAATGCCGCCTTAAGTACAGAAAGTCTGGGTCTTCCTACTGTCTAGGTTTTGAGCGTTTCCTGTGTCACCAGTTTTACATTCCGATGCACTTCTGCTGGTTTACTGTATCCCTAGCACCTTCCCATTGACATTGAAACACAGAAAATGCATCGGAATTAAATATAAGAGACACAATGCCGACTTAAGTAGAGGAAGACTGAGTCTTCCTACTGTCTAGGTTTTGAGCGTTTCCTGTGTCACCAGTTTTACATTCCGATCCACTTCTGCAGGTTTACTGTATCCCTTGGACCTTCACAGTAACGATGAAACATTGAAATTGCATCAAATTAAATATAAGAGACACAATGCCGTCTTCAGTACAAGAAAAATGAGGCTTCTTAGGGTCTATGTTTGGACCGGTTCATGTGTCACCAGTTTTACATTCCGATGCACCTCTGAAGGTTTACTGTATCCCTTGGATCTTCGCATTGACGATGAAACACAGAAATTGCATCGGAATTAAATATAAGAGACACAATGCTGACTTAAATACAGGAAGACTGAGTCATCCTACTGTCTATGTTTTGAGCGTTTCCTGTGTCACCAGTTTTACATTCCGATGCACCTCTGCAGGTTTACTGTATCCCTTGGACCTTGACAGCGTCGATGAAACACAGAAATTGCGTCGGATTTAAATATAAGAGACACAACGCCGACTTAAGTACAAGAAAACTGAGTCTTCTTACGGTCTATGTTTTGAGCGTTTCCAGTGTTACCAGTTTTAAATTCCGATGCACCTCTGCAGGTTTACTGCGTCCCTTGGATCTTCCCATTGGCGATGAAACACAGAAACTGCATCTGAATTAAATATGAGAGACACAATGACGTCTTAAGTACAGGAAGACTGAGTCTTCCTACTGCCTATGTTTTGAGCGTCTCCTGTGTCACCAGTTTTACATTCCGATGTCACCTCTGCAGGTATACTGTTTCCGTTCGACTTTCCCATTGACGATGAAACACAGAAATTGCATCGGAATTAAATAGAAGAGACAGAACGACGACTTAAGTACAAGAAAACTGAGTCTTCTTACCGTCTATGTTTTGAGCGTTTCCAGTGTCACCGGTTTTACATTCCGATGCCCCTCAGCAGGTTTACTGTGTCCCTTGGACCTTCCCAATGGCGATGAAACACAGAAATTGCATCGGAATTAAATATAAGAGACACAATGACGTCTTAAGTACAGGAGGACTGAGTCTTCCTACTGTCTATGTTTTGAGCGTTTCCTGTATCAACAGTTTTACATTCCGATGCACTTCTGCATGTTTACTGTATCCCTTGGACCTTTACAGTGACGATGAAACACAGAAATTGCATCGAAATTAAATACAACAGACACAAAGCCGACTTAAGTACAGGAAGACTGAGTCTTCCTACTGTCTATGTTTTGAGCGTCTCCTGTGTCACCAGATTTATATTCCGATGCACCTCTGCAGGTATACTGTTTCCCTTCGACTTTCCCATTGACGATGAAACACAGAAATTGCATCGGAATTACACAATGTCGACTTAAGTACAGGAAGAGTGTGTCTTTCTATTGTCTATGTTTTGCGCGTTTCCTGTGTCACCAGTTTTACATTCCGATACACCTCTGCTGGTTTACTGTATCCGTTGGATCTTCCATTGACGATGAAACACAGACATTGCATCGGAATTAAATACAAGAGACACAACGCCGACTTAAGTACAAGTAAACTGAGTCTTCTTACGGTCTATGATTTGAGCGTTTCCTGTGTCACCAGTTTTACATTCCAATGCACCTCCGCAGGTTTACTGCATAACTTGGACCTTCCCATTGACGAAAAAACACAAAAATTGCATCGGAATTAAATATATGAGACACAACGCCGACTTAAGTACCAGAAAACTGAGTCTTCTTAAGGTCTACGTTTTGAGCGTTTCCCGTGTCACCAGTTTTACATTCCGATCCACCTCTGCAGGTTTACTGTATCCATTGGCCCTTCCCATTGACGATGAAACACAGAAATTGCATCGGAATAAATATAAGAGACACCATGCCGACATAAGTAAAGGAAGACTGAGTCTTCCTACTGTCTATGACTTGAACGTGTCCTGTATCACCAGTTTTACATTCCGATGCACCTCTGCAGGTTTACTGTATCCCTTGCACCTTCCCATTGACATTGAAACACCGAAATTACATCGTTATTAAATATAATAGACACAATGATGACATAAGTACAGGAAGACTGAGTCTTCCTACTGTCTATGTTTTGAGCGGTTCCGGTGTCACCAGTTTTACATTCCGATGCACCTCTGCACGTTTACTGTATCCCTTGGACCTTCACAGTGACGATGAAACACAGAGATTGCATCGGAATTAAATATAAAAGACACAATGCCGACTTAAGTACAAGAAAAGCTGAGTCTTCGTAGGGTCTATGTTATGAGAGCTTCCTGTGTCACCAATTTTACATTCCGATGCACCTCTGCCGGGTTACTGTATCCCTTGGACCTTCCCATTGACGATGAAACACAGAAATTGCGTCGGAATTAAATAATAGAGACACAATGCCGCCTTAAGTACAGAAAGTCTGGGTCTTCCTACTGTCTAGGTTTTGAGCGTTTCCTGTGTCACCAGTTTTACATTCCGATGCACTTCTGCTGGTTTACTGTATCCCTAGCACCTTCCCATTGACATTGAAACACAGAAAATGCATCGGAATTAAATATAAGGGACACAATGCCGACTTAAGTAGAGGAAGACTGAGTCTTCCTACTGTCTAGGTTTTGAGCGTTTCCTGTGTCACCAGTTTTACATTCCGATCCACTTCTGCAGGTTTACTGTATCCCTTGGACCTTCACAGTAACGATGAAACATTGAAATTGCATCAAATTAAATATAAGAGACACAATGCCGTCTTCAGTACAAGAAAAATCAGGCTTCTTAGGGTCTATGTTTGGACCGCTTCATGTGTCACCAGTTTTACATTCCGATGCACCTCTGAAGGTTTACTGTATCCCTTGGATCTTCGCATTGACGATGAAACACAGAAATTGCATCGGAATTAAATATAAGAGACACAATGCGTACTTAAATACAGGAAGACTGAGTCATCCTACTGTCTATGTTTTGAGCGTTTCCTGTGTCACCAGTTTTACATTCCGATGCACCTCTGCAGGTTTACTGTATCCCTTGGACCTTGACAGCGTCGATGAAACACAGAAATTGCGGAGAATTAAATATAAGAGACACAACGCCGACTTAAGTACAAGAATACTGAGTCTTCTTACGGTCTATGTTTTGAGCGTTTCCAGTGTCACCGGTTTTACATTCCGATGCCCCTCAGCAGGTTTACTGTGTCCCTTGGACCTTCCCAATGGCGATGAAACACAGAAATTGCATCGGAATTAAATATAAGAGACACAATGACGTCTTAAGTACAGGAGGACTGTGTCTTCCTACTGTCTATGTTTTGAGCGTTTCCTGTATCAACAGTTTTACATTCCGATGCACTTCTGCATGTTTACTGTATCCCTTGGACCTTTACAGTGACGATGAAACACAGAAATTGCATCGGAATTAAATATAAGAGACACAAAGCCGACTTAAGTACAGGAAGACTGAGTCTTCCTACTGTCTATGTTTTGAGCGTCTCCTGTGTCACCAGATTTATATTCCGATGCACCTCTGCAGGTATACTGTTTCCCTTCGACTTTCCCATTGACGATGAAACACAGAAATTGCATCGGAATTACACAATGTCGACTTAAGTACAGGAAGAGTGTGTCTTTCTATTGTCTATGTTTTGCGCGTTTCCTGTGTCACCAGTTTTACATTCCGATACACCTCTGCTGGTTTACTGTATCCGTTGGATCTTCCATTGACGATGAAACACAGACATTGCATCGGAATTAAATACAAGAGACACAACGCCGACTTAAGTACAGGAAAACTGAGTCTTCTTACGGTCTATGATTTGAGCGTTTCCTGTGTCACCAGTTTTACATTCCAATGCACCTCCGCAGGTTTACTGCATAACTTGGACCTTCCCATTTACGAAAAAACACAAAAATTGCATCGGAATTAAATATATGAGACACAACGCCGACTTAAGTACCAGAAAACTGAGTCTTCTTAAGGTCTACGTTTTGAGCGTTTCTCGTGTCACCAGTTTTCCATTCCGATCCACCTCTGCAGGTTTACTGTATCCATTGGCCCTTCCCATTGACGATGAAACACAGAAATTGCATCGGAATAAATATAAGAGACACCATGCCGACATAAGTAAAGGAAGACTGAGTCTTCCTACTGTCTATGACTTGAACGTGTCCTGTATCACCAGTTTTACATTCCGATGCACATCTGCAGGTTTACTGTATCCCTTGCACCTTCCCATTGACATTGAAACACCGAAATTACATCGTTATTAAATATAATTGACACAATGATGACATAAGTACAGGAAGACTGAGTCTTCCTACTGTCTATGTTTTGAGCGGTTCCGGTGTCACCAGTTTTACATTCCGATGCACCTCTGCACGTTTACTGTATCCCTTGGACCTTCACAGTGACGATGAAACACAGAGATTGCATCGGAATTAAATATAAAAGACACAATGCCGACTTAAGTACAAGAAAACCTGAGTCTTCGTAGGGTCTATGTTATGAGCGCTTCCTGTGTCACCAATTTTACATTCCGATGCACCTCTGCCGGGTTACTGTATCCCTTGGACCTTCCCATTGACGATGAAACACAGAAATTGCGTCGGAATTAAATAATAGAGACACAATGCCGCCTTAAGTACAGAAAGTCTGGGTCTTCCTACTGTCTAGGTTTTGAGCGTTTCCTGTGTCACCAGTTTTACATTCCGATGCACTTCTTCTGGTTTACTGTATCCCTAGCACCTTCCCATTGACATTGAAACACAGAAAATGCATCGGAATTAAATATAAGAGACACAATGCCGACTTAAGTAGAGGAAGACTGAGTCTTCCTACTGTCTAGGTTTTGAGCGTTTCCTGTGTCACCAGTTTTACATTCCGATCCACTTCTGCAGGTTTACTGTATCCCTTGGACCTTCACAGTAACGATGAAACATTGAAATTGCATCAAATTAAATATAAGAGACACAATGCCGTCTTCAGTACAAGAAAAATGAGGCTTCTTAGGGTCTATGTTTGGACCGCTTCATGTGTCACCAGTTTTACATTCCGATGCACCTCTGAAGGTTTACTGTATCCCTTGGATCTTCGCATTGACGATGAAACACAGAAATTGCATCGGAATTAAATATAAGAGACACAATGCGGACTTAAATACAGGAAGACTGAGTCATCCTACTGTCTATGTTTTGAGCATTTCCTGTGTCACCAGTTTTACATTCCGATGCACCTCTGCAGATTTACTGTATCCCTTGGACCTTGACAGCGTCGATGAAACACAGAAATTGCGTCGGAATTAAATATAAGAGACACAACGCCGACTTAAGTACAAGAAAACTGAGTCTTCTTACGGTCTATGTTTTGAGCGTTTCCAGTGTTACCAGTTTTAAATTCCGATGCACCTCTGCAGGTTTACTGCGTCCCTTGGATCTTCCCATTGGCGATGAAACACAGAAACTGCATCGGAATTAAATATGAGAGACACAATGACGTCTTAAGTACAGGAAGACTGAGTCTTCCTACTGTCTATGTTTTGAGCGTCTCCTGTGTCACCAGTTTTACATTCCGATGTCACCTCTGCAGGTATACTGTTTCCGTTCGACTTTCCCATTGACGATGAAACACAGAAATTGCATCGGAATTAAATAGAAGAGACAGAACGACGACTTAAGTACAAGAAAACTGAGTCTTCTTACGGTCTATGTTTTGAGCGTTTCCAGTGTCACCGGTTTTACATTCCGATGCCCCTCAGCAGGTTTACTGTGTCCCTTGGACCTTCCCAATGGCGATGAAACACAGAAATTGCATCGGAATTAAATATAAGAGACACAATGACGTCTTAAGTACAGGAGGACTGAGTCTTCCTACTGTCTATGTTCTGAGCGTTTCCTGTATCAACAGTTTTACATTCCGATGCACTTCTGCATGTTTACTGTATCCCTTGGACCTTTACAGTGACGATGAAACACAGAAATTGCATCGGAATTAAATATAAGAGACACAAAGCCGACTTAAGTACAGGAAGACTGAGTCTTTCTACTGTCTATGTTTTGAGGGTCTCCTGTGTCACCAGATTTATATTCCGATGCACCTCTGCAGGTATACTGTTTCCCTTCGACTTTCCCATTGACGATGAAACACAGAAATTGCATCGGAATTACACAATGTCGACTTAAGTACAGGAAGAGTGTGTCTTTCTATTGTCTATGTTTTGCGCGTTTCCTGTGTCACCAGCTTTACATTCCGATACACCTCTGCTGGTTTACTGTATCCGTTGGATCTTCCATTGACGATGAAACACAGACATTGCATCGGAATTAAATACAAGAGACACAACGCCGACTTCAGTACAAGAAAACTGAGTCTTCTTACGGTCAATGATTTGAGCGTTTCCTGTGTCACCAGTTTTACATTCCAATGCACCTCCGCAGGTTTACTGCATAACTTGGACCTTCCCATTGACGAAAAAACACAAAAATTGCATCGGAATTAAATATATGAGACACAACGCCGACTTAAGTACCAGAAAACTGAGTCTTCTTAAGGTCTACGTTTTGAGCGTTTCCCGTGTCACCAGTTTTACATTCCGATCCACCTCTGCAGGTTTACTGTATCCATTGGACCTTCCCATTGATGATGAAACACAGAAATTGCATCGGAATTAAATGCACTCTTGGAAATTGAAATAAGAACACCGTGAATTCATTGTCCCAGGAAGGGGAAACTTTATTGACACATTCCTGGGGTCAGATACATCACATGATCACACTGACAGAACCACAGGCACATAGACACAGGCAACAGAGCATGCACAATGTCGGCACTAGTACAGTGTATATCCACCTTTCGCAGCAATGCAGGCTGCTATTCTCCCATGGAGACGATCGTAGAGATGCTGGATGTAGTCCTGTGGAACGGCTTGCCATGCCATTTCCACCTGGCGCCTCAGTTGGACCAGCGTTCGTGCTGGATGTGCAGACCGCGTGAGACGACGCTTCATCCAGTCCCAAACATGCTCAATGGGGGACAGATCCGGAGATCTTGCTGGCCAGGGTAGTTGACTTACACCTTTTGAGCACGTTGGGTGGCACGGGATACATGCGGACGTGCATTGTCCTGTTGGAACAGCAAGTTCCCTGGCCGGTCTAGGAATGGTAGAACGATGGGTTCGATGACGGTTTGGATGTACCGTGCACTATTCAGTGTCCCCTCGACGATCACCAGTGGTGTACGGCCAGTGTAGGAGATCGCTCCCCACACCATGATGCCGGGTGTTGGCCCTGTGTGCCTCGGTCGTATGCAGTCCTGATTGTGGCGCTCACCTGCACGGCGCCAAACACGCATACTACCATCATTGGCACCAAGGCAGAAGCGACTCTCATCGCTGAAGACGACACGTCTCCATTCGTCCCTCCATTCACGCCTGTCGCGACACCACTGGAGGCGGGCTGCACGATGTTGGGGCGTGAGCGGAAGACGGCCTAATGGAGTGCGGGACCGTAGCCCAGCTTCATGGAGACGGTTGCGAATGGTCCTCGCCGATACCCCAGGAGCAACAGTGTCCCTAATTTGCTGGGAAGTGGCGGTGCGGTCCCCTACGGCACTGCGTAGGATCCTACGGTCTTGGCGTGCATCAGTGCGTCGCTGCGGTCCGGTCCCAGGTCGACGGGCACGTGCACCTTCCGCCGACCACTGGCGACAACATCGATGTACTGTGGAGACCTCACGCCCCACGTGTTGAGCAATTCGGCGGTACGTCCACCCGGCCTCCCGCATGCCCACTATACGCCCTCGCTCAAAGTCCGTCAACTGCACATACGGTTCACGTCCACGCTGTCGCGGCATGCTACCAGTGTTAAAGACTGCGATGGAGCTCCGTATGCCACGGCAAACTGGTTGACACTGACGGCGGCGGTGCACAAATGCTGCGCAGCTAGCGCCATTCGATGGCCAACACCGCGGTTCCTGGTGTGTCCGCTGTGCCGTGCGTGTGATCATTGCTTGAACAGCCCTCTCGCAGTGTCCGGAGCAAGTATGGTGGGTCTGACACACCGGTGTCAATATGTTCTTTTTTCCATTTCCAGGAGTGTATAAGAGACATCATGCCGACATAAGTATAGGAAGACTGAGTCTTCCTACTGTCTATGATTTGAGCGTGTCCTGTGTCAACAGTTTTACATTCCGATGCACCTCTGCAGGTTTACTGTATCCCTTGGACCTTCCCATTGGCGATGAAACACAGAAATGGCATCGAAATTAAATATAAGAGACACAATGCCGACTGAAGTACAGGAAGACTGAGTCTTCCTACTGTCTATGTTTTGAGCGTTTCCTGTGTCACCAGTTTTACATTCCGATGCACCTCTGCAGGTTTACTGTATCCCTTGGACCTTCACAGTGACGATGAAACACAGAAATTGCATCGGAATTAAATATAAGAGACACAACGCCGACTTAAGTAAAGGAAGACTGAGCCTTCCTAATGTCTATGATTTAAGCGTGTCCTATATCACCAGCTTTACATTCCGATGCACCTCTTCAGGTTTACTGTATCCCTTGGACCTTCCCATTTGCGATGAAACACAGAAATGGCATCGGAATTAAATATAAGAGACACAATGCCGACTGAAGTACAGGAAGACTGAGTCTTCCTACTGTCTATGTTTTGAGCGTTTCCTGTGTCAAAAGTTTTACATTCCGATGCACCTCTGCACGTTTACTATATCCCTTGGACCTTCACAGTGACGATGAAACACAGAAATTGCATCGGAATTAAATATAAGAGACACAATGATGAATGAAGTACAGGAAGACTGAGCCTTCCTACTGTCTATGTTTTGAGCGTTTCCTGTGTCACCAGTTTTACATTCCGATGTACCTCTGCAGGTTTACTGTGTCCCTTGGACTTTCCAGTGACGACGAAACACAGAAATTGCATCAGAATTAAATATAAGAGACACAATGCCGACTTAAGTACAAGAAAACTCAGTCTTCTTAGGGTCATGTTCTGAGCGCTTCCTGTGTCACCAGTTTTTCCTTCCGATGCACCTCTGTGGGGGTTACTGTAGCCCTTGGACCTTCCCATTGACGATGAAACACAGAAATTGCATCGGAATTAAATATAAGAGACACAATGATGAATGAAGTACAGGAAGACTGAGTCTTCCTACTGTCTATATTTTGAGCGTCTCCTGTGTCACCAGATTTATATTCCGATGCACCTCTGCAGGTATACTGTTTCCCTTCGACTTTCCCATTGACGATGAAACACAGAAATTGCATCAGAATTACACAATGTCGATTTAAGTACAGGAAGAGTGTGTCTTTCTATTGTCTATGTTTTGAGCGTTTCCTGTGTAACCAGTTTTACATTCCGATGCACCTCTGCTGGTTTACTGTATCCGTTGGACCTTCCATTGACGATGAAACACAGACATGGCATCGGAATTAAATATAAGAGACACAACGCCGACTTAAGTACAAGAAAACTGAGTCTTCTTAAGGTCTATGTTTTGAGCGTTTCCCGTGTCACCAGTTTTACATTGCGATCCACCTCTGCAGGTTTACTGTATCCCTTGGACCTTGACAGCGACGATGAAACACAGAAATTGCGTCGGAATTAAATATAAGAGACACAACGCCGACTTAAGTACAAGAAAACTGAGTCTTCTCACGGTCTATGTTTTGAGCGTTTCCAGTGTCACCAGTTTTAAATTCCGATGCACCTCTGCAGGTTTACTGCGTCCCTTGGATCTTCCCATTGGCGATGAAACACAGAAATTGCATCGGAATTAAATATGAGAGACACAATGACGTCTTAAGTACAGGAAGACTGAGTCTTCCTACTGTCTATGTTTTGAGCGATTCCTGTGTCACCAGTTTTACATTCCAATGCACCTCTGCATGTTTACTGTATCTCTTGGACCTTCACAGTGACGATGAAACACAGAAATTGCATCGGAATTAAATATAAGAGACACAATGCCGTCTTAAGTAGAGGAAGACTGAGTCTTCCTACTCTCTCTGCTTTGAGCGTCTTCTGTGTCACCAGTTTTACATTCCGATGTCACCTCTGCAGGTATACTGTTTCCCTTCGACTTTCCCATTGACGATGAAACACAGAAATTGCATCGGAATTAAATAGAAGAGACACAACGACGACTTAAGTACAAGAATACTGAGTCTTCTTACGGTCTATGTGTTGAGCGTTTCCTGTGTCACCGGTTTTACATTCCGATGCCCCTCAGCAGGTTTACTGTGTCCCTTGGACCTTCCCAATGGCGATGAAACACAGAAATTGCATCGGAATTAAATATAAGAGACACAATGACGTCTTAAGTACAGGAGGACTGAGTCTTCCTACTGTCTATGTTCTGAGCGTTTCCTGTATCAACAGTTTTACATTCCGATGCACTTCTGCATGTTTACTGTATCCCTTGGACCTTTACAGTGACGATGAAACACAGAAATTGCATCGGAATTAATTATAAGAGACACAATGCCGACTTAAGTACAGGAAGACTGAGTCTTCCTACTGTCTATGTTTTGAGCGTCTCCTGTGTCACCAGATTTATATTCCGATGCACCTCTGCAGGTATACTGTTTCCCTTCGACTTTCCCATTGACGATGAAACACAGAAATTGCATCGGAATTACACAATGTCGACTTAAGTACAGGAAGAGTGTGTCTTTCTATTGTCTATGTTTTGCGCGTTTCCTGTGTCACCAGTTTTACATTCCGATACACCTCTGCTGGTTTACTGTATCCGTTGGATCTTCCATTGACGATGAAACACAGACATTGCATCGGAATTAAATACAAGAGACACAACGCCGACTTAAGTACAAGAAAACTGAGTCTTCTTACGGTCTATGATTTGAGCGTTTCCTGTGTCACCAGTTTTACATTCCAATGCACCTCCGCAGGTTTACTGCATAACTTGGACCTTCCCATTGACGAAAAAACACAAAAATTGCATCGGAATTAAATATATGAGACACAACGCCGACTTAAGTACCAGAAAACTGAGTCTTCTTAAGGTCTACGTTTTGAGCGTTTCCCGTGTCACCAGTTTTACATTCCGATCCACCTCTGCAGGTTTACTGTATCCATTGGACCTTCCCATTGATGATGAAACACAGAAATTGCATCGGAATTAAATGCACTCTTGGAAATTGAAATAAGAACACCGTGAATTCATTGTCCCAGGAAGGGGAAACTTTATTGACACATTCCTGGGGTCAGATACATCACATGATCACACTGACAGAACCACAGGCACATAGACACAGGCAACAGAGCATGCACAATGTCGGCACTAGTACAGTGTATATCCACCTTTCGCAGCAATGCAGGCTGCTATTCTCCCATGGAGACGATCGTAGAGATGCTGGATGTAGTCCTGTGGAACGGCTTGCCATGCCATTTCCACCTGGCGCCTCAGTTGGACCAGCGTTCGTGCTGGATGTGCAGACCGCGTGAGACGACGCTTCATCCAGTCCCAAACATGCTCAATGGGGGACAGATCCGGAGATCTTGCTGGCCAGGGTAGTTGACTTACACCTTTTGAGCACGTTGGGTGGCACGGGATACATGCGGACGTGCATTGTCCTGTTGGAACAGCAAGTTCCCTGGCCGGTCTAGGAATGGTAGAACGATGGGTTCGATGACGGTTTGGATGTACCGTGCACTATTCAGTGTCCCCTCGACGATCACCAGTGGTGTACGGCCAGTGTAGGAGATCGCTCCCCACACCATGATGCCGGGTGTTGGCCCTGTGTGCCTCGGTCGTATGCAGTCCTGATTGTGGCGCTCACCTGCACGGCGCCAAACACGCATACTACCATCATTGGCACCAAGGCAGAAGCGACTCTCATCGCTGAAGACGACACGTCTCCATTCGTCCCTCCATTCACGCCTGTCGCGACACCACTGGAGGCGGGCTGCACGATGTTGGGGCGTGAGCGGAAGACGGCCTAACGGAGTGCGGGACCGTAGCCCAGCTTCATGGAGACGGTTGCGAATGGTCCTCGCCGATACCCCAGGAGCAACAGTGTCTCTAATTTGCTGGGAAGTGGCGGTGCGGTCCCCTACGGCACTGCGTAGGATCCTACGGTCTTGGCGTGCATCCGTGCGTCGCTGCGGTCCGGACCCAGGTCGACGGGCACGTGCACCTTCCGCCGACCACTGGCGACAACATCGATGTACTGTGGAGACCTCACGCCCCACGTGTTGAGCAATTCGGCGGTACGTCCACCCGGCCTCCCGCATGCCCACTATACGCCCTCGCTCAAAGTCCGTCAACTGCACATACGGTTCACGTCCACGCTGTCGCGGCATGCAACCAGTGTTAAAGACTGCGATGGAGCTCCGTATGCCACGGCAAACTGGCTGACACTGACGGCGGCGGTGCACAAATGCTGCGCAGCTAGCGCAATTCGATGGCCAACACCGCGGTTCCTGGTGTGTCCGCTGTGCCGTGCGTGTGATCATTGCTTGTACAGCCCTCTCGCAGTGTCCGGAGCAAGAATGGTGGGTCTGACACACCGGTGTCAATGTGTTCTTTTTTCCATTTAAAGGAGTGTATAAGAGACATCATGCCGACATAAGTATAGGAAGACTGAGTCTTCCTACTGTCTATGTTTTGAGCGTGTCCTGTGTCAACAGTTTAACATTCCGATGCACCTCTGCAGGTTTACTGTATCCCTTGGACCTTCCCATTGGCGATGAAACACAGAAATGGCATCGAAATTAAATATAAGAGACACAATGCCGACTGAAGTACAGGAAGACTGAGTCTTCCTACTGTCTATGTTTTGAGCGTTTCCTGTGTCACCAGTTTTACATTCCGATGCACCTCTGCAGGTTTACTGTATCCCTTGGACCTTCACAGTGACGATGAAACACAGAAATTCCATCGGAATTAAATATAAGAGACACAACGCCGACTTAAGTAAAGGAAGACTGAGCCTTCCTAATGTCTATGATTTAAGCGTGTCCTATATCACCACCTTTACATTCCGATGCACCTCGTCAGGTTTACTGTATCCCTTGGACCTTCCCATTTGCGATGAAACACAGAAATGGCATCGGAATTAAATATAAGAGACACAATGCCGACTGAAGTACAGGAAGACTGAGTCTTCCTACTGTCTATTTTTGAGCGTTTCCCTTGTCACCAGTTTTACATTCCGATGCACCTCTGCAGGTATACTGTTTCCCTTCGACGTTCCCATTGACGATGAAACACAGAAATTGCTTCGGAATTAAATATAAGAGACACAATGTCGACTTAAGTACAGGAAGAGCGTGTCTTTCTATTGTCTATGTTTTGTGCGTTTCCTGTGTCACCAGTTTTACATTGCGTGGCACCTCTGCAGGTTTACTGTATCCATTGGACCTTCCCATTGACGATGAAACACAGAAATTGCATCGGAATTATATATAAGAGACACAACGCCGACTTCAGTAAAAGAAAACTGAGTTATCTTACGGTGTATGATTTGAGCGTTTCCTTTGTCACCAGTTTTACATTCCAATGCATTTCTGCAGGTTCACTGTATCCCTTGGACCTTCCCATTGACGATGAAACACAGATATTCCATCGGAATTAAATGTAAGAGAAACAATGCCGACTTCGGTACAGGAAGACTGAGTCTTCCTACTGTCTACGTTTTGAGCATTTCCTGTGTCATCAGTTTTACATTTTGATGCACCTCTGCAGGTTGACTGTATCCCTTGGATCTTCCATTGACGATGAGACACAGAAATTGCATCGGAATTAAATATAAGAGACACCATGCTGACTTAAGTAAAGGAAGACTGAGTCTTCCTACTGTCTATGTTTTGAGCCTTTCCTGTGTCACCAGTATTACATTCCGATGCACCTCTGCAGGTTTACTGTATCCATTGGACCTTGCCATTGACGATGAAACACAGAAACTGCATCGGAAATAAATATAAGAGACACAACGCCGACTTAAGTATAAGAAAACTAAGTCTTCTTACGGTCTATGTTTTGAGCGTTTTCTGTGTCACCAGTTTTACATTCCGAAGCACCTCTGCAGGTTTTCTGTATCCATTGGCCCTTCCCATTGACGATAAAACACAGAAATTGCATCGGAATTAAACATAAGAGACACAACGCCGACTTCAGTAAAGGAAGACTGAGCCTTCCTAATGTCTATGATTTAAGCGTGTCGTATATCACCAGCTTTACATTCCGATGCACCTCTGCAGGTTTACTGTATTCCTTGGACCTTCCCATTTGCGATGAAACACAGAAATGGCATCGGAATTAAATATAAGAGACACAATGCCGACTTAACTACAGGAACATTGAGTCTTCCTACTGTCTATGTTTTGAGCGTTTCCTGTGTCACCAGTTTTACATTCCGATGCACCTCTGCACGTTTACTGTATCCCTTGGACCTTCACAGTGACGATGAAACACAGAAATTGCATCGGAATGAAATATAAGAGACACAACGATGAATGAAGTACAAGAAAACTGAGTCTTCTTACGCTCTATGATTTGAACGGTACCTGTGTCACCAGATTTACATTCCGATGCACCTCTGCAGGTTTACTGTATCCATTGGACGTTCCCATTGACAATGAAACACAGAAATAGCATCGGAATTAAATATAAGAGACACAACGACGACTTAAGTACAAGAAAACTGAGTCTTCTTACGGTCTATGTTTTGAGCGTTTCCTGTGTCACTAGTCTTACATTCCGATGCACCTCTGCAGGTTTACTGTATGCTTTGGATCTTCGGATTGACGATGAAAACACAGAAATTGCATCGGAATTAAGTATAAGAGTCACAATGCCGACTTAAGTACAGGAACATTGAGTCTTCCTACTCTCTATGTTTTGAGGGTTTACAGTGGCACAAGTTTTACATTCCCATGCGACTCTGCAGGTTTACTGTATCCATTGGACCTTCCCATTGACGATGAAACACAGAACTTATATCGGAATTAAGTATAAGAGACACAACGCCGGCTTAAGTACAAGAAAACTGAGTCTTCTTACGGTCTATGATTTGAGCGTTTCCAGTGTCACCAGTTTTACATTCCGATACACCTCTGCGGTTTACTGTGTCCCTTGGACCTTCCCATTGGCGATGAAACACAGAAAGTGCATCGGAATTATATATAAGAGACACAATGACGTCTTAAGTACAGGAAGACTGAGTCTTCCTACTGTCTATGTTTTGAGCGTTTCCTGTGTCACCAGTTTTACATTCCGATGCACCTCTGCATGTATACTGTATCCCTTGGACCTTCACAGTGACGATGAAACACAGAAATTGCATCGGAATTAAATATAAGAGACACAATGCCCACTAAAGTACAGGAAGACTGAGTCTTCCTACTCTCTATGTTTTGGGCGTCTCCTGTGTCACAAGTTTTAAATTCCGATGCACCTCTGCAGGTATACTGTTTCCCTTCGACTTTCCCATTGACGATGAAACACAGAAATTGCATCGGAATTAAATATAAGAGACACAATGACGTCTTAAGTACAGGAAGACTGAGTCTTCCTACTGTCTATGTTTTGAGCGTTTCCTGTGTCACCAGTTTTACATTCCGATGCACCTCTGCATGTTTACTGTATCCCTTGGACCTTCACAGTGACGATGAAACACTGAAATTGCATCGTAATTAAATATAAGAGACACAATGTCGACTTAAGTATAGGAAGACTGAGTCTTCCTACTGTCTATGTTTTGAGCGTTTCCTGTGTCACCTGTTTTATATTCCGATGCACCTCTGCAGGTTTACTGTATCCCTTGGACCTTCACAGTGACGATGAAACACAGAAATTGCATCGGAATTAAATATAAAAGACACAATGCCAACTTAAGTGCAAGAAAACCTGAGTCCTCGTAGGGTCTATGCTATGAGCGCTTCCTGTGTCACCAGTTTTACATTCCGATGCACCTCTGCAGGGTTACTGTATCCCTTGGACTTTCCCATTGACGATGAAACACAGAAATTGCATCGGAATTAAATATAAGAGGCACAATGACGTCTTAAGTACAGGAAGACTGAGTCTTCCTACTGTCTATGTTTTGAGCGTTTCCTGTGTCACCTGTTTTACATTCCGATGCACCTCTGCATGTTTACTGTATCACTTGGACCTTCACAGGTGCGATGAAACACAGAAATTGCATCAGAATTAAATATAAGAAACACAACGCCGACTTAAGTATAAGAAAACTGAGTCTTCTTACGGTCTATGATTTGAGCGTTTCCTGTGTCACCAGTTTTGCATTCCAATGCACCTCTGCAGGTTTACTGTATCCCCTGGACCTTCCCATTGACGCAAAAACACAGAAATTGCATCGGAATTAAATATAAGAGGCACAACGCCGACTTAAGTACCAGAAAACTGAGTCTTCTTAAGGTCTATGTTTTGAGCGTTTTCTGTGTCACCAGTTTTACATTCCGATGCACCTCTGCAGGTTTACTGTATTCCTTGCACCTTCCCATTGACATTGAAACACAGAAATTACATCGTAAGTAAATATAATAGACACAAAGCCGACATAAGCACAGGAAGACTGAGTCTTCCTACTGTCTATGTTTTGAGGGTTTCCTGTGTCACCATTTTCACATTCCGATGCACTTCTGCAGGTTTACTGTATCCCTTGGACCTTCCCATTGACGATGAAACACAGAAATTGCATCGGAATTAAATATAAGAGACACAATGTCGACTTAAGTACAGGAAGAGTGTGTCTTTCTATTGTCTACGTTGTGAGCGTTTCCTGTGTCACCAGTTTCACATTCCGATGCACCTCTGCACGTTTACTGTATCCATTGGAGCGTCCATTGACGATGAAACACAGAAATTGCATCGGAATTAAATATAAAAGACACAATGCCGACTTAAGTACAACAAAACCTGAGTCTTCGTAGGGTCTATGTTATAAGCGCTTCCTGTGTCACCAGTTTTACATTCCGATGCACCTCTGCAGGGTTCTGTATCCCTTGGACCTTCCCATTGACGATGAAACACAGAAATTGCATCGGAATTAAATATAAGAGACACAATTCCGACTTAAGCACAGGAAGACTGAGTCTTCCTACTGTCTATGTTTTGTGCGTCTCCTGTGTCACCAGTTTTACATTCCGATGCACGTCTGCAGGTATACTGTTTCCCTTCGACTTTCCCATTGACGATAAAACATAGAAATTGCATCGGAAATACACAATGTCGACATAAGTACAGGAAGGGTGGGTCTTTCTATTTTCTCCGTTTTGAGCGTTTCCTGTGTCACCAGTTGTACATTCCGATGCACCTCTGCTGGTTTACTGTATCCGTTGGACCTTCCATTGACGATGAAACACAGACATTGCATCGGAATTAAATATAAGAGACAGAACGCCGACTTAAGTACAAGAAAACTGAGTCTTCTTCCGGTCTATGATTTGAGCGTTTCCTGTGTCACCAGTTTTACATTCCAATGCACCTCTGCAGGTTTACTGTATCCCTTGGACCTTCCCATTGACCAAAAAACACAAAAATTGCATCGGAATTAAATATAAGAGACACAACGCCGACTTAAGTACCAGAAAATTGAGTCTTCTTAAAATCTATGTTTTGAGCATTTCCCGTGTCACCAGTTTTACATTCCGATCCACCTCTGCAGGTTTACTGTATCCATTGGACCTTCCCATTGATGATGAAACACAGAAATTGCATCGTAATTAAAAATAAGAGACACCATGCCGACATAAGTATAGGAAGACTGAGTCTTCCTACTGTCTATGTTTTGAGCGTGTCCTGTGTCACCAGTTTTACATTGCGATGCACCTCTGCAGGTTTACTGTATCCCTTGGACCTTCCCATTTTCGATGAAACACAGAAATGGCATCGGAATTAAATATAAGAGACACAATGCCGACTGAAGTACAGGAAGACTGAGTCTTCCTACTGTCTATTTTTTGAGCGTTTCCTGTGTCACCAGTTTTACATTCCGATGCACCTCTGCAGGTTTACTGTATCCCTTGGACCTTCACAGCGACGATGAAACTCAGAAATTGCATCGGAATTAAATATAAGAGACACAACGCCGACTTATGTACAAGAAAACTGAGTCTTCTTACGGTCTATGTTTTGAGCGTTTCCAGTGTCACCAGTTTTAAATTGCGATGCACCTCTGCGGGTTTACTGCGTCCCTTGAATTTTCCCATTGGCAATGAAACACAGAAATTGCATCGGAATTTAATATAAGAGACACAATGACGTCTTAAGTATAGGAAGACTGAGTCTTCCTACTGTCTATGTTTTGAGCGTTTCCTGTGTCACCAGTTTTACATTCCAATGCACCTCTGCATGTTTACTGTATCTCTTGGACCTTCACAGTGACGATGAAACACAGAAATTGCATCGGAATTGAATATAAGAGACACAATGCCGACTTAAGTACAGGAAGACTGAGTCTTCCTACTCTCTATGCTTTGAGCGTCTCCTGTGTCACCAGTTTTACATTCTGATGCACCTCTGCAGGTATACTGTTTCCCTTCGACTTTCCCATTGACGATGAAACACAGAAATTGCATCGGAATTAAATGTAAGAGACACAACCCCGACTTAAGTACAAGAAAACTGAGTCTTCTTACGGTCTATGATTTGAGCGTTTCCTGTGTCACCAGTTTTACATTCCAATGCACCTCCGCAGGTTTACTGTATAACTTGGACCTTCCCATTGACGAAAAAACACAAAAATTGTATCGGAATTAAATATAAGAGACACAACGCCGACTTAAGTACCAGAAAACTGAGTCTTCTTAAGGTCTATGTTTTGAGCGTTTCCCGTGTCACCAGTTTTTCATTCCGATCCACCTCTGGAGGTTTACTTTATCCATTGGACCCTCCCATTGATGATGAAACACAGAAATTGCATCGGAATTAAATATAAGAGACACCATGCCGACATAAGTATAGGAAGACTGAGTCTTCCTACTGTCTATGTTTTGAGCGTGTCCTGTGTCAACAGTTTTACATTCCGATGCACCTCTGCAGGTTTACTGTATCCCTTGGACCTTCCCATTGGCGATGAAACACAGAAATGGCATCGGAATTAAATATAAGAGACACAATGCCGACTTAAGAACAGGAAGGCTGAGTCTTCCTACTGTCTACGTTTTGAGCATTTCCTGTGTCATCAGTTTTACATTTTAATGCACCTCTGCAGGTTTACTGTATCCCTTGGATCATCACAGTGATGGTGAAACACAGAAATTGCATCGGAATTAAATATAAGAGACACAATGCCGACTTAAGTACAAGAAAACTGAGTCTTCTTACGCTCTATGATTTGAACGCTTCCTGTGTCACCAGTTTTACATTCCGATGCACCTCTGCAGGTTTACTGTATCCATTGGACGTTCCCATTGACGATGAACCACAGAAATAGCATCGGAATTAAATATAAGAGACACAATGCCGACTTAAGAAGAGGAAGGCTGAGTCTTCCTACTGTCTATGTTTTGAGCGTTTCCTGTGTCACCAGTTTTACATTCCGATGCACCTCTGCATGTTTACTGTATCCCTTGGACCTTGACAGTGACGATGAAGCACAGAAATTGCATCGGAATTAAATATAAGAGACACAATGCCGACTTAAGTACAGGAACACTGAGTCTTCCTACTGTCTATGTATTGAGCGTCTCCTGTGTCACCAGTTTTAAATTCCGATGCACCTCTGCAGGTATACTGTTTCCCTTCGACTTTCCCATTGACGCAAAAACACAGAAATTGCATCGGAATTAAATATAAGAGGCACAACGCCGACTTAAGTACCAGAAAACTGAGTCTTCTTAAGGTCTATGTTTTGAGCGTTTCCTGTGTCACCAGTTTTACATTCCGATGCACCTCTGCAGGTTTACTGTATCCCTTGCACCTTCCCATTGTCATTGAAACACAGAAATTACATCGTAAGTAAATATAATAGACACAATGCCGACATAAGTACAGGAAGACTGAGTCTTCCTACTGTCTATGTTTTGAGCGTTTCCTGTGTCACCAGCTTTACATTCCGATGCACCTCTGCAGGTTTACTGTATCCCTTGGACCTTCACAGTAACGATGAAACACAGAAATTGCATCGGAATTAAATATAAAAGACACAATGCCGGCTTAAGTACAAGAAAACCTGAGTCTTCGTAGGGTCTATGCTATGAGCGCTTCCAGTGTCACCAGTTTTACATTCCGATGCACCTCTGCAGGGTTACTGTATCCCTTGGACCTTCCCATTGACGTTGTAACACAGAAATTGCATCAGAATTAAATATAAGAGACACAATGACGTCTTAAGTACAGGAACACTGAGTCTTCCTACTGTCTATGTTTTGAGCGTCTCCTGTTTCACCAGTTTTAAATTCCGATGCACCTCTGCAGGTATACTGTTTCCCTTCGACTTTCCCATTGACGATGAAACACAGAAATCGCATCGGAATTAAATATAAGAGACACAATGTCGACTTAAGTACAGGAAGAGTGTGTCTTTCTATTGTCTATGTTTTGAGCGTTTCGTGTGCCACCAGTTTTACATTCCGATGCACCTCTGCACGTTTACTGTATCCATTGGAGCTTCCATTGACGATGAAACACAGAAATTGCATCGGAATTATATATAAGAGACACAACGACGACTTAAGTACAGGAAGACTGAGTCTTCCTACTGTCTATGCTTTGTGCGTCTCCTGTGTCACCAGTTTTACATTCCGATGCACGTCTGCAGGTATACTGTTTCCCTTCGACTTTCCCATTGACGATGAAACACAGAAATTGCATCGGAATTAAATAGAAGAGACACAACGACGACTTAAGTACAAGAAAACTGAGTCTTCTTACGGTCTATGATTTGAGCGTTTCCAGTGTCACCAGTTTTACATTCCAATGCACCTCTGCAGGTTTACTGTATCACTTGGACCTTCCCATTGACCAAAAAACACAAAAATTGCATCGGAATTAAATATAAGAGACACAACGCCGACCTAAGTACCAGAAAACTGAGTCTTCTTAAAATCTATGTTTTGAGCATTTCCCGTGTCACCAGTTTTACATTCCAATCCACCTCTGCAGGTTTACTGTATCCATTGGACCTTCCCATTGATGATGAAACACAGAAATTGCATCGTAATTAAAAATAAGAGACACCATGCCGACATAAGTATAGGAAGACTGAGTCTTCCTACTGTCTATGTTTTGAGCGTGTCCTGTGTCACCAGTTTTACATTGCGATGCACCTCTGCAGGTTTACTGTATCCCTTGGACCTTCCCATTTTCGATGAAACACAGAAATGGCATCGGAATTTAATATAAGAGACACAATGCCGACTGAAGTACAGGAAGACTGAGTCTTCCTACTGTCTATTTTTTGAGCGTTTCCTGTGTCACCAGTTTTACATTCCGATGCACCTCTGCAGGTTTACTGTATCCCTTGGACCTTCACAGCGACGATGAAACTCAGAAATTGCATCGGAATTAAATATAAGAGACACAACGCCGACTTATGTACAAGAAAACTGAGTCTTCTTACGGTCTATGTTTTGAGCGTTTCCAGTGTCACCAGTTTTAAATTCCGATGCACCTCTGCGGGTTTACTGCGTCCCTTGAATTTTCCCATTGGCAATGAAACACAGAAATTGCATCGGAATTTAATATAAGAGACACAATGACGTCTTAAGTATAGGAAGACTGAGTCTTCCTACTGTCTATGTTTTGAGCGTTTCCTGTGTCACCAGTTTTACATTCCAATGCACCTCTGCATGTTTACTGTATCTCTTGGACCTTCACAGTGACGATGAAACACAGAAATTGCATCGGAATTGAATATAAGAGACACAATGCCGACTTAAGTACAGGAAGACTGAGTCTTCCTACTCTCTATGCTTTGAGCGTCTCCTGTGTCACCAGTTTTACATTCTGATGCACTTCTGCAGGTATACTGTTTCCCTTCGACTTTCCCATTGACGATGAAACACAGAAATTGCATCGGAATTAAATAGAAGAGGCACAACGACGACTTAAGTACAAGAAAACTGAGTCTTCTTACGGTCTATGTTTTGAGCGTTTCCCGTGTCACCAGTTTTTCATTCCGATCCACCTCTGGAGGTTTACTTTATCCATTGGACCCTCCCATTGATGATGAAACACAGAAATTGCATCGTAATTAAATATAAGAGACACCATGCCGACATAAGTATAGGAAGACTGAGTCTTCCTACTGTCTATGTTTTGAGCGTGTCCTGTGTCAACAGTTTTACATTCCGATGCACCTCTGCAGGTTTACTGTATCCCTTGGACCTTCCCATTGGCGATGAAACACAGAAATGGCATCGGAATTAAATATAAGAGACACAATGCCGACTTAAGAACAGGAAGGCTGAGTCTTCCTTCTGTCTACGTTTTGAGCATTTCCTGTGTCATCAGTTTTACATTTTGATGCACCTCTGCAGGTTTACTGTATCCCTTGGATCATCACAGTGATGGTGAAACACAGAAATTGCATCGGAATTAAATATAAGAGACACAATGCCGACTTAAGTACAAGAAAACTGAGTCTTCTTACGCTCTATGATTTGAACGCTTCCTGTGTCACCAGTTTTACATTCCGATGCACCTCTGCAGGTTTACTGTATCCATTGGACGTTCCCATTGACGATGAACCACAGAAATAGCATCGGAATTAAATATAAGAGACACAATGCCGACTTAAGAAGAGGAAGGCTGAGTCTTCCTACTGTCTTTGTTTTGAGCGTTTCCTGTGTCACCAGTTTTACATTCCGATGCACCTCTGCATGTTTACTGTATCCCTTGGACCTTCACAGTGACGATGAAGCACAGAACTTGCATCGGAATTAAATATAAGAGACACAATGACGTCTTAAGTACAGGAACAATGAGTCTTCCTACTGTCTATGTTTTGAGCGTCTCCTGTGTCACCAGTTTTAAATTCCGATGCACCTCTGCAGGTATACTGTTTCCCTTCGACTTTCCCATTGACGCAAAAACACAGAAATTGCATCGGAATCAAATATAAGAGGCACAACGCCGACATAAGTACCAGAAAACTGAGTCTTCTTAAGGTCTATGCTTTGAGCGTTTCCTGTGTCACCAGTTTTACATTCCGATGCACCTCTGCAGGTTTACTGTATCCCTTGCACCTTCCCATTGTCATTGAAACACAGAAATTACATCGTAAGTAAATATAATAGACACAATGCCGACATAAGTACAGGAAGACTGAGTCTTCCTACTGTCTATGTTTTGAGCGTTTCCTGTGTCACCAGCTTTACATTCCGATGCACCTCTGCAGGTTTACTGTATCCCTTGGACCTTCACAGTAACGATGAAACACAGAAATTGCATCGGAATTAAATATAAAAGACACAATGCCGGCTTAAGTACAAGAAAACCTGAGTCTTCGTAGGGTCTATGCTATGAGCGCTTCCAGTGTCACCAGTTTTACATTCCGATGCACCTCTGCAGGGTTACTGTATCCCTTGGACCTTCCCATTGACGTTGTAACACAGAAATTGCATCAGAATTAAATATAAGAGACACAATGACGTCTTAAGTACAGGAACACTGAGTCTTCCTACTGTCTATGTTTTGAGCGTCTCCTGTGTCACCAGTTTTAAATTCCGATGCACCTCTGCAGGTATACTGTTTCCCTTCGAGTTTCCCATAGACGATGAAACACAGAAATCGCATCGGAATTAAATATAAGAGACACAATGTCGACTTAAGTACAGGAGGAGTGTGTCTTTCTATTGTCTATGTTTTGAGCGTTTCCTGTGCAACCAGTTTTACATTCCGATGCACCTCTGCACGTTTACTGTATCCATTGGAGCTTCCATTGACGATGAAACACAGACATTGCATCGGAATTAAATATAAGAGACACAACGCCGACTTAAGTACCAGAAAACTGAGTCTTCTTAAAATCTATGTTTTGAGCGTTTCCCGTTTCACCAGTTTTACATTCCGATCCACCTCTGCAGGTTTACTGTATCCATTGGACCTTCCCATTGATGAAACACAGAAATTGCATCGGAATTAAACATAAGAGACACCATGCCGACATAAGTATAGGAAGACAGAGTCTTCCTACTGTCTATGTTTTGAGCGTGTCCTGTGTCAACAGTTTTACATTCCGATGCACCTCTGCAGGTTTACTGTATCCCTTGGACCTTCCCATTGGCGAAGAAACACAGAAATGGCATCGGAATTAAATATAAGAGACACAATCCCGACTGAAGTACAGGAAGACTGAGCCTTCCTACTGTCTATGTTTTGAGCGTTTCCTGTGTCACCAGTTTTACATTCCGATGCACCTCTGCATGTTCACTGTATCCCTTGGACATTCACAGTGACGATGAAACACAGAAATTGCATCGGAATTAAATATAAGAGACACAATGCAGACTTAAGTACAGGAAGACTGAGTCTTCCTACTGTCTATGTTTTGAGCGATTCCTGTGTCACCAGTTTTACATTCCGATGCACCTCTGCAGGTTTACTGTATACATTGTACCTTCCCATTGATGGTGAAACACAGAGATTGCATCGGAATTAAATATAAGAGACACAATGCAGACTTAAGTACAGGAAGACTGAGTCTTCCTACTGTCTATGTTTTCAGCGTTTCCTGTGTCACCAGTTTTACATTCCGATGCACCTCTGCTGGTTTACTGTATCCGTTGGACCTTCCATTGACGATGAAACACAGACATTGCATCGGAATTAAATATAAGAGACACAACGCCGACTTAAGTACCAGAAAACTGAGTCTTCTTAAAATCTATGTTTTGAGCGTTTCCCGTTTCACCAGTTTTACATTCCGATCCACCTCTGCAGGTTTACTGTATCCATTGGACCTTCCCATTGATGAAACACAGAAATTGCATCGGAATTAAACATAAGAGACACCATGCCGACATAAGTATAGGAAGACTGAGTCTTCCTACTGTCTATGTTTTGAGCGTGTCCTGTGTCAACAGTTTTACATTCCGATGCACCTCTGCAGGTTTACTGTATCCCTTGGACCTTCCCATTGGCGAAGAAACACAGAAATGGCATCGGAATTAAATATAAGAGACACAATCCCGACTGAAGTACAGGAAGACTGAGCCTTCCTACTGTCTATGTTTTGAGCGTTTCCAGTGTCTTCAGTTTTAAATTCCGATGCACCTCTGCAGGTTTACTGCGTCCCTTGAATCTTCCCATTGGCGATGAAACACAGAAATTGCATCGGAATTAAATATAAGAGACACAATGCCGACTTAAGTACAGGAAGACTGAGTCTTCCTACTGTCTATGTTTTGGGCGTCTCCTGTGTCACCAGTTTTAAATTCCGATGCACCTCTGCAGGTATACAGTTTCCCTTCGACTTTCCCATTGACGATGAAACACAGAAATTGCATCGGAATTAAATATAAGAGACACAATTTCGACTTAAGTACAGGAAGAGTGTGTCTTTCTATTGACTATGTTTTGAGCGTTTCCTGTGTCACCAGTTTTACATTCCGATGCACCTCTGCAGGTTTACTGTATCCCCTGGACCTTCCCATTGACGCAAAAACTCAGAAATTGCATCGGAATTAAATATAAGAGGCACAACGCCGACTTAAGTACCAGAAAACTGAGTCTTCTTAAGGTCTATGTTTTGAGCGTTTTTGTGTCACAAGTTTTACATTCCGATGCACCTCTGCAGGTTTACTGTATCCCCTGCGCCTTCCCATTGTCATTGAAACACAGAAATTACATCGTAAGTAAATATAATAGACACAATGCCGACATAAGTACAGGAAGACTGAGTCCTCCTACTGTCTATGTTTTCAGCGTTTCCTGTGTCACCAGTTTTGCATGCCGATGCACCTCTGCAGGTTTACTGTATCCCTTGGACCTTCACAGTGACGATGAAACACAGAAATTGCATTGGAATTAAATATAAAAGACACAATGCCGACTTAAGTACAAGAAAACCTGAGTCTTCGTAGGGTCTATGCTATGAGCGCTTCCTGTGTCACCAGTTTTACATTCCGATGCACCTCTGCAGGGTTACTGTATCCCTTGGACCTTCCCATTGACGATGTAACACAGAAATTGCATCAGAATTAAATATAAGAGACACAATGACGTCTTAAGTGCAGGAAGACTGAGTCTTCCTACTGTCTATGTTTCGAGCGTTTCCTGTGTCACCAGTTTTACGTTCCGATGCACCTCTGCAGGTATACTGTTTTCCTTCGACTTTCCCATTGAGGATGAAACACAAAAATTGCATCGGAATTAAATAGAAGAGACACAACGACGACTTAAGTACAAGAAAACTGAGTCTTCTTACGGTCTATGTTTTGAGCGTTTCCAGTGTCACCAGTTTTACATTCCGATGCCCCTCAGCAGGTTTACTGTGTCCCTTGGACCTTCCCAATGGCGATGAAACACAGAAATAGCATCGGAATTAAATATAAGAGACACAATGACGTCTTAAGTACAGGAAGACTGAGTCTTCCTACTGTCTATGTTTTGAGCGTCTTTTGTGTCACCAGATTTATATTCCGATGCACCTCTGCAGGTATAGTGTTTCCCTTCGACTTTCCCATTGACGATGAAACAGAGAAATTGCATCGGAATTACACAATGTCGACTTAAGAACAGGAAGAGTGTGTCTTTCTATTGTCTATGCTTTGAGCGTTTCCTGTGTCACCAGTTTTACATTCCGATGCACCTCTGCAGGTTTACTGTATCCATTGGACCTTCCCATTGATGAAACACAGAAATTGCATTGGAATTAAATATAAGAGACACCATGCCGACATAAGTATAGGAAGACTGAGTCTTCCTACTGTCTATGTTTTGTGCGTGTCCTGTGTCAACAGTTTTACATTCCGATGCACCTCTGCAGGTTTACTGTATCCCTTGGACCTTCCCATTGGCGATGGAACACAGAAATGGCATCGGAATTAAATATAAGAGACACAATCCCGACTGAAGTACAGGAAGACTGAGCCTTCCTACTGTCTGTTTTGAGCGTTTCCAGTGTCACCAGTTTTAAATTCCGACGCACCTCTGCAGGTTTACTGCGTCCCTTGAATCTTCCCATTGGCGATGAAACACAGAAATTGCATCGCAATTAAATATAAGAGACACAATGACGTCTTAAGTACAGGAAGACTGAGTCTTCCTACTGTCTATGTTTTGAGCGTTTCCTGTGTCACCAGTTTTACATTCCAATGCACCTCTGCATGTTTACTGTATCTCTTGGACCTTCACAGTGACGATGAAACACAGAAATTGCATAGGAATTGAATATAAGGGACAGAATGCCGACTTAAGTACAGGAAGACTGAGTCTTCCTACTCTCTATGCTTTGAGCGTCTCCTGTGTCACCAGTTGTACATTCCGATGCACCTCTGCAGGTATACTGTTTCCCTTCGACTTTCCCATTGACGATGAAACACAGAAATTGCATCGGAATTAAATATAAGAGACACAATGCCAACTTAAGTACAGGTATATTCAGTCTTCCTACAATCTATGTTTTGAGCGTTTACAGTGTCACAAGTTTTACATTCCCATGCGACTCTGCAGGTTTGCTCTATCCATTGGACCTTCCCATTGACGATGAAACACAGAACTTACATCGGAATTAAGTATAAGAGACACAACGACGACTTAAGTACAAGAAAACTGAGTCTTCTTACGGTCTACGTTTTGAGCGTTTCCAGTATCACCAGTTTTACATTCCGATACACCTCTGCATGTTTACTGTGTCCCTTGGACCTTCCCATTGGCGATGAAACACAGAGATTGCATCGGAATTAAATATAAGAGACACAATGCCGACTTAAGTACAGGAAGACTGAGTCTTCCTACTGTCTATGTTTTGAGCGTCTTTTGTGTCACCAGATTTATATTCCGATGCACCTCTGCAGGTATAGTGTTTCCCTTCGACTTTCCCATTGACGATGAAACAGAGAAATTGCATCGGAATTACACAATGTCGACTTAAGTACAGGAAGAGTGTGTCTTTCTATTGTCTATGCTTTGAGCGTTTCCTGTGTCACCAGTTTTACATTCCGATGCACCTCTGCTGGTGTACTGTATCCATTGGACCTTCCCATTGGTGATGAAACACAGAAATTGCATCAGAATTAAATATAAGAGACACCATGCCGACATAAGTATAGGAAGACTGAGTCTTCCTACTGTCTATGTTTGAGCGTGTCCTGTGTCAACAGTTTTACATTCAGATGCACCTCTGCAGGTTTACTGTATACCCTGGACCTTCCCATTGGCGATGAAACACAGAAATGGCATCGGAATTAAATATAAGACACACAATGCCGACTGAAGTACAGGAAGACAGAGTCTTCCTACTGTCTATGTTTTGAGCGTTTCCTGTGTCACCAGTTTCACATTCCGATGCACCTCTGCAGGTTTACTGTATCCCTTGGACCTTCACAGCGACGATGAAACACAGAAATTGCATCGGAATGAAATATAAGAGACACAACGCCGACTTAAGTACAAGAAAACTGAGCCTTCTTACGGTCTATGCTTTGAGCGTTTCCAGTGTCACCAGTTTTACATTCCGATGCCCCTCAGCAGGTTTACTGTGTCCCTTGGACCTTCCCAATGGCGATGAAACATAGAAATTGCATCGGAATTAAATATAAGAGACACAATGACGTCTTAAGTACAGGAAGACTGAGTCTTCCTACTGTCTATTTTTTGAGCGTTTCCTGTGTCAACAGTTTTACATTCCAATGCACCTCTGCTGGTTTACTGTATCTCTTGGACCTTCACAGTGATGATGAAACACAGAAGTTGCATCGGAATTGAATATAAGAGACACAATGCCGACTTAAGTACAGGAAGACTGAGTCTTCCTACTGTCTATGCTTTGAGCGTCTCCTGTGTCACCAGTTTTACATTCCGATGCACCTCTGCAGGTATACTGTTTCCCTTCGACTTTCCCATTGACGATGAAACACAGAAATTGCATCGGAATTAAATAGAAGAGACAAAACGACGACTTAAGTACAAGAAAACTGAGTCTTCTTACGGTCTATGTTTTGAGCGTTTCCAGTGTCACCAGTTTTACATTCCGATGCCCCTCAGCAGGTTTACTGTGTCCTTTGGACCTTCCCAATGGCGATGAAACATAGAAATTGCATCGGAATTAAATATAAGAGACACAATGACGTCTTAAGTACAGGAAGACTGAGTCTTCCTACTGTCTATGTTTCGAGCGTTTCCTGTGTCACCAGTTTTACATTCCAATGCACCTCCGCAGGTTTACTGTATAACGTGGACCTTCCCATTGACGAAAAAACAAAAAAATTGCATCGGAATTAAATATAAGAGACACAACGACGACTTAAGTACCAGAAAACTGAGTCTTCTTACGGTCTATGTTTTGAGCGTTTCCAGTGTCACCAGTTTTACATTCCGATGCCCCTCAGCAGGTTTACTGTGTCCCTTGGACCTTCCCAATGGCGATGAAACACAGAAATTGCATCGGAATTAAATATAAGAGACACAATGACGTCTTAAGTGCAGGAAGACTGAGTCTTCCTACTGTCTATGTTTTGAGCGTTTCCAGTGTCACCAGTTTTACATTCTGATGCCCCTCAGCAGGTTTATTGTGTCCCTTGGACCTTCCCAATGGCGATGAAACACAGAAATTGCATCGGAAATAAATATAAGAGACACAATGACGTCTTAAGTACAGGAAGACTGAGTCTTCCTACTGTCTATGTTTTGAGCGTTTCCTGTATCACCAGTTTTACATTCCGAGCACTTCTGCATGTTTACTGTATCCCTTGGACCTTCACAGTGACGATGAAACACAGAAATTGCATCGGAATTAAATATAAGAGACACAATGCCGACTTAAGTACCGGATGACTAAGTCTTCCTACTGTCTATGTTTTGAGCGTCTCCTGTGTCACCAGTTTTACATTTCGATGCACCTCTGCTGGTTTACTGTATCCGTTGGACCTTCCATTGACGATGAAACACAGACATTGCATCCGAATTAAATATAAGAGACACAACGCCGACTTAAGTACAAGAAAACTGAGTCTTCTTACGGTCTATGATTTCAGCGTTTCCTGTGTCAAAAGTTTTACATTCCAATGCACCTCCGCAGGTTTACTGTATAACGTGGACCTTCCCATTGACGAAAAAACACAAAAATTGCATCGGAATTAAATATAAGAGACACAATGCCTACTTAAGTACCAGAAAACTGAGTCTTCTTAAGGTCAATGTTCTGAGCGTTTCCCGTGTCACCAGTTTTACATTCCGATCCACCTCTGCAGGTTTACTGTATCCATTGGACCCTCCCATTGATGATGAAACACAGAAATTGCATCGGAATTAAATATAAGAGACACCATGCCGACATAAGTATAGGAAGACTGAGTCTTCCTACTGTCTATGCTTTGAGCGTCTCCTGTGTCACCAGTTTTACATTCCGATGCACCTAAGCAGGTTTACTGTGTCCCTTGGACCTTCCCAATGGCGATGAAACACAGAAATTGCATCGGAATTAAATATAAGAGACACAATGCCGACTTAAGTACAGGAAGACTGAGTATTCCTACTGTCTATGTTTCGAGCGTCTTTTGTGTCACCCGATTTATATTCCGATGCACTTCTGCAGGTATACTGTTTCCATTCAACTTTCCCATAGACGATGAAATACAGAAATTGCATCGGAATTACACAATGTCGACTTAAGTACAGGAAGAATGTGTCTTTATATTGTCTATGCTTTGAGCGTTTCCTGTGTCACCAGTTTTACATTCCGATGCACCTCTGCTCGTTTACTGTATCCCTTGGACCTTCCCATTGGCGATGAAACACAGAAATGGCATCGGAATTAAATATAAGAGACACAATGCCGACTGAAGTACAGGCGGACTGAGTCTTCCTACTGTCTATGTTTTGAGCGTTTCCTGTGCCACCAGTTTTACATTCCGATGCACCTCTGCAGGTTTACTGTATCCATTGGACCTTCCCATTGACGATGAAACACAGAAATTGCATCGGAATTGAATATAAGAGACACAACGCCGACTTAACACAAGAAAACTGAGTCTTTTTACGGTCTATGTTTTGCGCGTTTCCAGTGTCACCAATTTTACATTCCGATGCCCCTCAGCAGGTTTACTGTGTCCCTTCGACCTTCCCATTGGCGATGAAACACAGAAATGGCATCGGAATTAAATATAAGAGACACCATGCCGACTTGGGTACAGGAAGACTGAGTCTTCCTACTGTCTATGTTTTGGGCGTCTCCTGTGTCACCAGTTTTAAATTCCGATGCTCCTCTGCAGGTATACTGTTTCCCTTCGACTTTCCCATTGACGATGAAACACAGAAATTGCAACGGAATTAAATATAAGAGACACCATGCCGACATAAGAATAGGAAGACTGAGTCTTCCTACTGTCTTTGTTTTGAGCGTGTCCTGTGTCAACAGTTTTACATTCCGATGCACCTCTGCAGGTTTACTGTATCCCTTGGACCTTCCCATTGGCGATGAAACACAGAAATGGCATCGGAATTAAATATAAGAGACACAATGCCGACTGAAGTACAGGAGGACTGAGTCTTCCTACTGTCTATGTTTTGAGCGTTTCCTGTGTCACCAGTTTTACATTCCAATGCACCTCTGCATTTTTACTGTATCTCTTGGACCTTCACAGTGACGATGACTCACAGAAATTGCATCGGAATTGAATATAAGAGACACAATGCCGACTTAAGTACAGGAAGACTGAGTCTTCCTACTCTCTATGCTTTGAGCGTCTCCTGTGTCACCAGTTATACTTTCCGATGCACCTCTGCAGGTATACTGTTTCCCTTCGACTTTCCCATTGACGATGAAACACAGAAATTGCATCGGAATTAAATAGAAGAGACACAACGACGACTTAAGTACAAGAAAACTGAGTCTTCTTACGGTCTATGTTTTGAGCGGTTCCAGTGTCACCAATTTTACATTCCGTTGCCCCTCAGCAGGTATAGTGTGTCCCTTGGACCTTCCCAATGGCGATGAAACACAGAAATTGCATCGGAATTAAATATAAGAGACACAATGACGTCTTAAGTACAGGAAGACTGAGTCTTCCTACTGTCTATGTTTTGAGCGTTTCCTGTATCACCAGTTTTACATTCCGATGCACCTCTTCTGGTTTACTGCATCCGTTGGACCTTCCATTGACGATGAAACACAGATTTTGCATCGGAATTAAATATAAGAGACACAACGCCGACTTAAGTACAAGAAAATTGAGTCTTCTTACGGTCTATGATTTGAGCGTTTCCTGTGTCACCAGTTTTACATTCCAATGCACCTCCGCAGGTTTACTGTATAACTTGGACCTTCCCATTGACGAAAAAACACAAAAATTGCAGCGGAATTAAATGTAAGAGGCACAACGCCGACTTAAGAACAGGAAGGCTGAGTCTTCCTACTGTCTATGTTTTGAGCGTTTCCTGTGTCACTAGTTTTACATTCCGATGCACCTCTGCAGGTTTACTGTATGCCTTGGATCTTCCGATTGACGATGAAACACAGAAATTGCATCGGAATTAAATGTAAGAGACACAATGCCGACTTAAGTACAGGAACATTGAGTCTTCCTACTGTCTATGTTTTGAGCGTTTACAGTGTCACAAGTTTTACATTCCAATGCACCTCTGAATGTTTACTGTATCTCTTGGACCTTCACAGTGACGATGAAGCACAGAAATTGCATCGGAATTGAATATAAGAGACACAACGCCGACTTAAGTACAAGAAAACTGAGTCTTCTTACGGTCTATGATTTGAGCGTTTCCTGTGTCACCAGTTTTACATTCCAATGCACCTCTGCAGTTTTACTGTATCCCTTGCACCTTCCCATTGACATTGAAACACAGAAATTACATCGTAAGTAAATGTAATAGACACAATGCCGACATAAGTACAGGAAGACTGAGTCTTCCTACTGTCTATGTTTTGAGCGTTTCCTGTGTCACCAGTTTTACATTCCGATGCACCTCTGCAGGTTTACTGTATCCCTTGGACCTTCACAGTGACGATGAAACACAGAAATTGCATCGGAATTAAATATAAAAGACACAATGCCGACTTAAGTACAAGAAAACCTGAGTCTTCGTAGGGTCTATGTTATGAGCGCTTCCTGTGTCACCAGTTTTACATTCCGATGCACCTCTGCAGGGTTACTGTAACCCTTGGACCTACCCATTGACGATGAAACACAGAAATTGCATCGGAATTAAATATAAGAGACACAATGCCGAGTTAAGTACAGGAAGACTGAGTCTTCCTACTGTCTATGTATTGAGCGTCTCCTGTGTCACCAGTTTTACATTCCGATGCACCTCTGCAGGTATACTGTTTCCCTTCGACTTTCCCATTGACGATGAAACAAAGAAATTGCAGCGGAATTAAATAGAAGAGACACAACGACGACTTAAGTACAAGAAAACTGAGTCTTCTTACGGCCTATGTTTTGAGCGTTTCCAGTGTCACCAGTTTTACATTCCGATGCCCCTCAGCAGGTTTACTGTGTTCCTTGGACCTTCCCAATGGCGATGAAACACAGAAATTGCATCGGAATTAAATATAAGAGACACAATGACGTCTTAAGTACAGGAAGACTGAGTCTTCCTACTGTCTATGTTTTGAGCGTTTCCTGTGTCACCAGTTTTACATTCCGATGCACTTCTGCATGTTTACTGTATCCCTTGGACATTCACAGGGACGATGAAACACAGAAATTGCATCGGAATTAAATATAAGAGACACAATGCCGACTTAAGTACAGGAAGACAGAGTCTTCCTACTGTCTATGTTTTGAGCGTCTCCTGTGTCACCAGATTTATATTCCGATGCACCTGTGCAGGTATACTGATTCCCTTCGACTTTCCCATTGATGATGAAACACAGAAATTGCATCGGAATTACACAATGTCGACTTAAGTACAGGAAGAGTGTGTCTTTCTATTGTCTATGTTTTGAGCGTTTCCTGTGTCACCAGTTTTACATTCCGATGCACCTCTGCTGGTTTACTGTATCCGTTGGACCTTCCATTGACGATGAAACACAGAAATTGCATCGGAATTAAATAGAAGGGACACAACGACGACTTAAGTACAAGAAAACTGAGTCTTGTTACGGTCTATGTTTTGAGCGTTTCCAGTGTCACCAGTTTTACATTCCGATGCTCTTCTGCATATTTACTGTATCCGTTGGACCTTCCATTGACGATGAAACACAGACATTGCATCGGAATTAAATATAAGAGACACAACGCTGACTGAAGTACAAGAAAACTGAGTCTTCTTACGGTCTATGATTTGAGCGTTTCCAGTGTCACCAGTTTTACATTCCAATCCACCTCTGCAGGTTTACTGTATCCCTTGGACCTTCCCATTGACGAAAAAACACAAAAATTGCATCGGAATTAAATATAAGAGACACAACGCCGACTTAAGTACCAGAAAACTGAGTCTTCTTAAGGTCTATGATTTGAGCGTTTCCCGTGTCAGCAGTTTTACATTCCGCTCCACCTCTGCAGATTTACTGTATCCATTGGACCTTCACAGTGACGATGAAACACAGAATTTGCATCGGAATTAAATATAAGAGACACAATGCCGACTTAAGTACAGGAACATTGAGTCTTCCTACTGTCTATGTTTTGAGCGTTTACAGTGTCACAAGTTTTACATTCCCATGCGACTCTGCAGGTTTACTGTATCCATTGGACCTTCCCATTGACGATGATACACAGAACTTACATCGGAATTAAGTATAAGAGACACAACGACGACTTAAGTACAAGAAAACCGAGTCTTCTTAAGGTCTATGTTTTGAGCGTTTCCAGTGTCACCAGTTTTACATTCCGATACACCTCTGCAGGTTTACTGTGTCCCTTAGACCTTTCCATTGGCGATGAAACACAGAAATTGCATCGGAATTAAATATAAGAGACACAATGACGTCTTAAGTACAGGAAGACTTAGTCTTCCTACTGTCTATGTTTTGAGCGTTTCCTGTGTCACCAGTTTTACATTCTGATGCACCTCTGCATGTTTACTGTATCCCTTGGACCTTCACAGTGAAGATGAAACACAGAAACTGCATCGGAATTAAATATAAGAGACACAATGCCGACTTAAGTACAGGAAGACTGAGTCTTCCTACTGTCTATGTTTTGGGCGTCTCCTGTGTCACCAGTTTAAAATTCCGATGCACCTCTGCAGGTATACTGCTTCCCTTCGACTTTCCCATTAACGATGAAACACAGAAATTTCATCGGAATTAAATATAAGAGACACAATGTCACCTTAAGTACAGAAAGAGTGTGTCTTTCTATTGTCTATGTTTTGAGCGTTTCCTGTGTCACCAGTTTTACATTCCGATGCACCTCTGCTGGTTTACTGTATCCATTGGAGCTTCCATTGACGATGAAAGACAGAAATTGCATCGGAATTAAATATAATAGACACAACGCCGACTTAAGTACAAGAAAAATTGAGTCTTCTTACGGTCTATGATTTGAGCGTTTCCTGTGTCACCAGTTTTACATTCCAATGCACCTCTGCAGTTTTACTATATCCCCTGGACCTTCCCATTGACGCAAAAACACAGAAATTGCATCGGAGTTAAATATAAGAGGCACAACGCCGACTTAAGTACCAGAAAACTGAGTGTTCTTAAGGTCTATGTTTTGAGCGTTTTCTGTGTCACCAGTTTTACATTCCGATGCACCTCTGCAGGTTTACTGTATCCCTTGCACCTTCCCATTGACATTGAAACACAGAAATTACATCGTAAGTAAATATAATAGACACAACGACGACTTAAGTACAAGAAAACTGAGTCCTGTTACGGTCTATGTTTTGAGCGTTTCCAGTGTCACCAGTTTTACATTCCGATGCTCTTCTGCATGTTTACTGTATCCCTTGGACATTCACAGTGACGATGAAACACGGAAATTGCATCGGAATTAAATATAAGGGACACAATGCCGACTTAAGTACAGGAAGACAGAGTCTTCCTACTGTCTATGCTTTGAGCGTTTCCTGTGTCACCAGATTTATATTCCGATGCACCTCTGCAGGTATACTGTTATCTTCGACTTTCCCATTGACGATGAAACACAGAAATTGCATCGGAATCACACAATGTCGACTTAAGTACAGGAAGAGTGTGTCTTTCTATTGTCTATGTTTTGAGCATTTCCTGTGTCACCAGTTTTACATTCCGATGCACCTCTGCTGGTTTACTGTATCCGTTGGACCTTCCATTGACGATGAAACACAGACATTGCATCGGAATTAAATATAAGAGACACAACGCCGACCTAAGTACAAGAAAACTGAGTCTTCTTAAGGTCTATGTTTTGAGCGTTTCCCGTGACACCAGTTTTACATTCCGATCCACCTCTGCAGGTTTACTGTATCCATTGGACCTTCCCATTGATGATGAAACAGAAATTGCATCGGAATTAAATATAAGAGACACCATGCCGACATAAGTATAGGAAGACTGAGTCTTCCTACTGTCTATGTTTTGAGCGTATCCTGTGTCAACAGTTTTACATTCCGATGCACCTCTGCAGGTTTACTGTATCCCTTGGACCTTCCCATTGGCGATGAAACACAGAAATGGCATCGGAATTAAATATAAGAGACACAATGCCGACTGAAGTACAGGAAGACTGAGTCTTCCTACTGTCTATGTTTTGAGCGTTTCCTGTGTCACCAGTTTTACATTCCGATGCACCTCTGCTGGTTTACTGTATCCGTTGGACCTTCCATTGACGATGAAACACAGAAATTGCATCGGAATTAAACAGAAGAGACACAACGACGACTTAAGTACAAGAAAACTGAGTCTTCTTACGGTCTATGTTTTGAGCGTTTCCAGTGTCACCAGTTTTACATTCCGATGCACCTCTGCAGGTTTACTGTATCCCTTGGACCTTCCCATTGGCGATGAAACACAGAAATGGCATCGGAATTAAATATAAGAGACACAATGCCGACTGAAGTACAGGAAGACTGAGTCTTCCTACTGTCTATGTTTTGAGCGTTTCCTGTGTCACCAGTTTTTCATTCCGATGCACCTCTGCTGGTTTACTGTATCCATTGGAGCTTCCATTGACGATGATACACAGAAATTGCATCGGAATTAAATATAATAGACACAACACCGACTTAAGTACAAGAAAAATTGAGTCTTCTTACGGTCTATGATTTGAGCGTTTCCTGTGTCACCAGTTTTACATTCCAATGCACCTCTGCAGGTTTACTGTATCCCCTGGACCTTCCCATTGACGCAAAAACACAGAAATTGCATCGGAATTAAATATAAGAGGCACAACGCAGACTTAAGTACCAGAAAACTGAGTCTTCTTAAGGTCTATGTTTTGAGCATTTCCTGTGTCACCAGTTTTACATTCCGATGCACCTCTGCTGGTTTACTGTATCCGTTGGACCTTCCATTGACGATGAAACACAGACATTGCATCGGAATTAAATATAAGAGACACAACGCCGACTTAAGTACAAGAAAACTGAGTCTTCTTAAGGTCTATGTTTTGAACGTTTCCCGTGACACCAGTTTTACATTCTGATCCACCTCTGCAGGTTTACTGTATCCATTGGACCTTCCCATTGATGATGAAACACAGAAATTGCATCGGAATTAAATATAAGAGACACCATGCCGACATAAGTATAGGAAGACTGAGTCTTCCTACTGTCTATGTTTTGAGCATTTCCTGTGTCAACAGTTTTACATTCCGATGCACCTCTGCAGGTTTACTGTATCCCTTGGACCTTCACAGTGACGATGAAACACAGAAATTGCATCGGAAGTAAATATAAAAGACACAATGCTGACTTAAGTACATGAAAACTGAGTCATCTTAGGGTCTATGCTATGAGCGCTTCCTGTGTCACCAGTTTTACATTCCGATGCACCTCTGCAGGGTTACTGTATCCCTTGGACCTTCCCATTGTCGATGAAACACAGAAATTGCGTCGGAATTAAATATAAGAGAAACAATGCCGACTCAAGTACTGAAAGATTGAGTCCTCCTACTGTCTATGTATTGAGCGTTTCCTGTGTCACCAGTTTTACATTCCGATGCACCTCTGCAGGTTTACTGTATCCCTTGCACCTTCCCATTGACGACGAAACACAGAAATTGCATCGGATTTAAATATAAGAGACACAATGCCGACTTAACTACAGGGAGACTGAGTATTCCTACTGTCTATGTTTTGATCGTTTCCAGTGTGACCAGTTTTACATTCCGATGCACCTCTGCAGTTTTACTGTATCCATTGGACCTTCCCATTGACGATGAAACACAGAAATAGCATCGGAATTAAATAGAAGAGACACAATCTCGACTTAAGTACAGGAAGAGTGTGTCTTTCTATTGTATATGTTTTGAGCGTTTCCTGTGTCACCAGTTTTACATTCCGCTGCTCCTCTGCTGGTTTACTGTATCCATTGGACCTTCCATTGACGATGAAACACAGAAATTGCATCGGAATTAAATATAAGAGACACCATGCTGATTTAAGTAAAGGAAGACTGAGGCTTCCTACTGTCTATGTTTTGAGCCTTACCTGTGTCACCAGTATTACATTCCGATGCACCTCTGCAGGTTTACTGTATCCATTGCACCTTCCCATTTACGATGAAACACAGAAATTGCATCGGAAATAAATATAAGAGACACAACGCCGACTTAAGTACAAGAAAACTGAGTCTTCTTACTGTCTATGTTTTGAGCGTTTTCTGTGTCACCAGTTTTACATTCAGATGCACCTCTGCAGGTTTACTGTATCCCTTGCACCTTCCCATTGACATTGAAACACAGAAATTACTTCGTAAGTAAATATAATAGACACAATGCCGACATAAGTGCAGGAAGACTGAGTCTTCCTACTGTCTATGTTTTGAGCGTTTCCTGTGTCACCAGTTTTACATTCCGATGCACCTCTGCAGGTTTACTGCATCCCGTGGACCTTCACAGTAACGATGAAACACAGAAATTGCATCGGAATTAAATATAAAAGACACAATGCCGACTTATGTACAAGAAAACCTGAGTCTTCGTAGGGTCTATGTTATGAGCGCTTCCTGTGTCACCAGTTTTACATTCCGATGCACTTCTGCAGGGTTACTGTAACCCTTGGACCTACCCATTGACGATGAAACACAGAAATTGCATCGGAATTAAATATAAGAAACACAATGCCGAGTTAAGTAGAGGAAGACTGAGTCTTCCTACTGTCTATGCTTTGAGCGCCTCCTGTGTCACCAGTTTTACATTCCGATGCACCTCTGCAGGTATACTGTTTCCCTTCGACTTTCCGATTGACGATGAAACACAGAAATTGCATCGGAATTAAATAGAAGAGACACAACGACGACTTAAGTACAAGAAAACTGAGTCTTGTTACGGTCTATGTTTTGAGCGTTTCCAGTGTCACCAGTTTAACATTCCGATGCTCTTCTGCATGTTTACTGTTTCCCTTGGACATTCACAGTGACGATGAAACACAGAAATTGCATCGGAATTAAATATAAGAGACACAATGCCGACTTCAGTACAGGAAGACAGAGTCTTCCTACTGTCTATGTTTTGAGCGTTTCCTGTGTCACCAGATTTATATTCCGATGCACCTCTGCAGGTATACTGTTTCCCTTCGACTTTCCCATTGACGATGAAACACAGAAATTGCATCGGAATTACACAATGTCGACTTAAGTACAGGAAGAGTGTGACGTCCTATTGTCTATGTTTTGAGCGTTTCCTGTGTCACCAGTTTTACATTCCGATGCACCTCTGCTGGTTTACTGTATCCGTTGGACCTTCCATTGACGATGCAACACAGAAATTGCATCGGAATGAAATATAAGAAACACCATGCCGACATAAGTATAGGAAGACTGAGTCTTCCTACTGTCTATGTTTTGAGCGTATCCTGTGTCAAGAGTTTTACATTCCGATGAACCTCTGCTGGTTTACTGTATCCCTTGGACCTTCCCATTGGCGATGAAACACAGAAATGGCATCGGAATTAAATATAAGAGACACAATGCCGACTGAAGTACAGGAAGACTGAGTCTTCCTACTGTCTATGTTTTGAGCGTTTCCTGTGTCACCAGTTTTACATTCCGATGCACCTCTGCTGGTTTACTGTATCCGTTGGACCTTCCATTGACGATGAAACCCAGACATTGCATCGGAATTAAATATAAGAGACACAACGCCGACTTAAGTACAAGAAAACTGAGTCTTCTTACGGTCTATGATTTGAGCGTTTCCTGTGTCACCAGATTTATATTCCGATGCACCTATGCAGGTATACTGTTTCCCTTCGACTTTCCCATTGAAGATGAAACACAGAAATTGCATCGGAATTACACAATGTCGACTTAAGTACAGGAAGAGTGTGTCTTCCTATTGTCTATGTTTTGAACGTTTCCTGTGTCACAAGTTTTACATTCCGATGCACCTCTGCTGGTTTACTGTATCCGTTGGACCTTCCATTGACGATGAAACACAGACATTGCATCGGAATTAAATATAAGAGACACAACGCCGACTTAAGTACAAGAAAACTGAGTCTTCTTAAGGTTTATGTTTTGAGCGTTTCCCGTGACACCAGTTTTACATTCCGATCCACCTCTGCAGGTTTAATGTATCCATTTGACCTTCCCATTGATGATGAAACACAGAAATTGCATCGGAATTAAATATAAGAAACACCATGCCGACATAAGTATAGGAAGACTGAGTCTTCCTACTGTCTAGGCTTTGAGCGTATCCTGTGTCAACAGTTTTACATTCCGATGAACCTCTGCAGGTTTACTGTATCCCTTGGACCTTCCCATTGGCGATGAAACACAGAAATGGCATCGGAATTAAATATCAGAGACACAATGCCGACTGAAGTACAGGAAGACTGAGTCTTCCTACTGTCTATGTTTTGAGCGTTTCCTGTGTCACTAGTTTTACATTCCGATGCACCTCTGCTGGTTTACTGTATCCGTTGGACGTTCCATTGACGATGTAACCCAGACATTGCATCGGAATTAAATATAAGAGACACAACGTCGACTTAAGTACAAGAAAACTGAGTCTACTTACGGTCTATGACTTGAGCGTTTCCTGTGTCACCAGTTTTACATTCCAATGCACCTCTGCAGGTTTACTGTATCCCTTGGACCTTAGCATTGACGAAAAAACACAAAAATTGAATCGGAATTAAATATAAGAGACACAACGCAGACTTAAGTACCAGAAAACTGAGTCTTCTTAAGGTCTATGTTTTGAGCGTTTCCCGTGTCACCAGTTTTACATTCCGATTCACCTCTGCAGGTTTACTGTATCCATTGGACCTTCACAGTGACGATGAAACACAGAAATTGCATCGGAAGTAAATATAAAAGACACAATGCCGACTTAAGTACACGAAAACTGAGTCATCTTAGGGTCTATGTTATGAGCGCATCCTGTGTCACCAGTTTTACATTCCGATGCACCTCTGCAGGGTTACTGTAACCCTTAGACCTTCCCATTGGCGATGAAACACAGAAATTGCATCGGAGTTAAATATAAGAGACACAATGACGTCTTAAGTACAGGAAGACTGAGTCTTCCTACTGTCTATGTTTTGAGCGTTTCCTGTGTCACCTGTTTTACATTCCGGTGCACTTCTGCATGTTTACTGTATCCCTTGGACCTTCCCATTGACGATGAAACACAGATATTGCATCGGAATTAAATATAAGGGACAGAATGCCAACTTAAGTACAGGAACATTGAGTCTTCCTACTGTCTATGTTTTGAGCGTTTACAGTGTCACAAGTTTTACATTATCATGCGACTCTGCAGGTTTACTGTATCCATTGGACCTTCCCATTGACGATGATACACAGAACTAACATCGGAATTAAGTATAAGAGACACAACGACGACTTAAGTGCAAGAAATTGAGTCTTCTTACGGTCTATGTTTTGAGCGTTTCCCGTGACACCAGTTTTACATTCCGATCCACCTCTGCAGGTTTAATGTATCCATTTGACCTTCCCATTGATGATGAAACACAGAAATTGCATCGGAATTAAATATAAGAAACACCATGCCGACATAAGTATAGGAAGACTGAGTCTTCCTACTGTCTATGCTTTGAGCGTATCCTGTGTCAACAGTTTTACATTCCGATGAACCTCTGCAGGTTTACTGTATCCCTTGGACCTTCACAGTGACGATGAAACACAGAAACTGCATCGGAATTATATATAAGAGACACAATGCCGACTTAAGTACAGGGAGACTGAGTCTTCCTACTGTCTATGTTTTGGGCGTCTCCTGTGTCACCAGTTTTAAATTCCGATGATCCTCTGCAGGTATACTGTTTCCCTTCGACTTTCCCATTGACGATGAAACACAGAAATTTCATCGGAATTAAATATAAGAGACACAATGTCGACTTAAGTACAGAAAGAGTGTGTCTTTCTATTGTCTATGTTTTGAGCGTTTCCTGTGTCACCAGTTTTACATTCCGATGCACCTCTGCTGGTTTACTGTATCTATTGGAGCTTCCATTGACGATGAAACACAGAAATTGCATTGGAATTAAATATAAGAGACACAACGCCGACTTAAGTACAAGGAAACTGAGTCTTCTTACGGTCTATGATTTGAGCGTTTCCTGTGTCACCAGTTTTACATTCCAATGCACCTCTGCAGGTTTACTGTGTCCCCTGGACCTTCCCATTGACGCAAAAACACAGAAATTGCATCGGATTTAAATATAAGAGGCACAACGCCGACTTATGTACCAGAAAACTGAGTCTTCTTAAGGGCTATGTTTTGAGCGTTTTCTGTGTCACCAGTTTTACATTCCGATGCACCTCTGCAGGTTTACTGTATCCCTTGCACCTTCCCATTGACATTGAAACACAGAAATTACATCGTAAGTAAATATAATAGACCCAATGCCGACATAAGTACAGGAAGACTGAGTCTTCCTACTGTCTATGTTTTGAGCGTTTCCTGTGTCACCACTTTTACATTCCGATGCACTTCTGTATGTTTACTGTATCCCTTTGACATTCACAGTGACGATGAAACACAGAAATTGCATCGGAATTAAAAATAAGAGACACAATGCCGACTTAAGTACAGGAAGACAGAGTCTTCCTACTGTCTATGTTTTGAGCGTCTCCTGTGTCACCAGATTTATATTCCGATGCACCTCTGCAGGTATACTGTTTCCCTTCGTCTTTCCCATTGACGATGAAACACAGAAATTGCATCGGAATTAAATATAAGAGACACAACGCCGACTTAAGTACAAGAAAACTGAGTCTTCTTAAGGTTTATGTTTTGAGCGTTTCCCGTGACACCAGTTTTACATTCCGATCCACCTCTGCAGGTTTACTGTATCCATTTGACCTTCCCATTGATGATGAAACACAGAAATTGCATCGGAATTAAATATAAGAGACACCATGCCGACATAAGTATAGGAAGACTGAGTCTTCCTACTGTCTATGATTTGAGCGTATCCTGTGTCAACAGTTTTACATTCCGATGAACCTCTGCAGGTTTACTGTATCCCTTGGACCTTCCCATTGACGATGAAACACAGAAATGCCATCGGAATTAAATATAAGAGACACAATGCTGACTGAAGTACTGGAAGACTGAGTCTTCCTACTGTCTATGTTTTGAGCGTTTCCTGTGTCACCAGTTTTAAATTCCGATGCACCTCTGCTGGTTTACTGTATCCGTTGGACCTTCCATTGACGATGAAACCCAGACATTGCATCGGAATTAAATATAAGAGACACAACTTCGACTTAAGTACAAGAAAACTGAGTCTTCTTACGGTCTATGTTTTGAGCGTTTCCAGTGTCACCAGTTTTACATTCCGATACACCTCTGCAGGTTTACTGTATCCCTTGGACCTTAGCATTGACGAAAAAACACAAAAATTGAATCGGAATTAAATATAAGAGACACAACGCCGACTTAAGTACCAGAAAACTGAGTCTTCTTAAGATCTATGTTTTGAGCGTTTCCCGTGTCACCAGTTTTACATTCCGATCCACCTCTGCAGGTTTACTGTATCCATTGGACCTTCCAGTGACGATGAAACACAGAAATTGCATCGGAAGTAAATATAAAAGACACAATGCCGACTTAAGTACACGAAAACTGAGTCATCTTAGGGTCTATGTTATGAGCGCTTCCTGTGTCACCAGTTTTACATTCCGATGCACCTCTGCAGGGTTACTGTAACCCTTAGACCTTCCCATTGGCGATGAAACACAGAAATTGCATCGGAATTAAATATAAGAGACACAATGACGTCTTAAGTACAGGAAGATTGAGTCTTCCTACTGTCTATGTTTTGAGCGTTTCCTGTGTCACCAGTTTTACATTCCGATGCACCTCTGCATGTTTACTGTATCCCTTGGACCTTCCCATTGACGATGAAACACAGAAATCGGATCGGAATTAAATATAAGGGACACAATGCCGACTTAAGTACAGGAACATAGAGTCTTCCTACTGTCTATGTTTTGAGCGTTTACAGTGTCACAAGTTTTACATTCCCATGCGACTCTGCAGGTTTACTGTATCCATTGGACCTTCCCATTGACGATGATACACAGAACTTACATCGGAATTACGTATAAGAGACACAACGACGACTTAAGTACAAGAAAACTGAGTCTTCTTACGGTCTATGTTTTGAGCGTTTCCAGTGTCACCAGTTTTACATTCCGATACACCTCTGCAGGTTTACTGTATCCCTTGGACCTTCACAGTGACGATGAAACACAGAAACTGCATCGGAATTAAATATAAGAGACACAATGCCGACTTAAGTACAGGAAGACTGAGTCTTCCTACTGTCTATGTTTTGGGCGTCTCCTGTGTCACCAGTTTTAAATTCCGATGCACCTCTGCAGGTATACTGTTTCCCTTCGACTTTCCCATTGACGATGAAACACAGAAATTTCATCGGAATTAAATATAAGAGACACAATGTCGAGTTAAGTACAGAAAGAGTGTGTCTTTCTATTGTCTATGTTTTGAGCGTTTGCTGTGTCACCAGTTTTACATTCCGATGCACCTCTGCTGCTTTACTGTATCCCTTGGACCTTCCCATTGGCGATGAAACACAGAAATGGCATCGGATTTAAATATAAGAGACACAATGCCGACTGAAGTACAGGAAGACTGAGTCTTCCTACTGTCTATGTTTTGAGCGTTTCCTGTGTCACCAGTTTTACATTCCGATGCTCCTCTGCAGGTTTACTGTATCCCTTCGACCTTCACAGTGACGATGAAACACAGAAATTGCATCGGAAGTAAATATAAAAGACACAATGCGGACTTAAGAACATGAAAACTGAGTCATCTTAGGGTCTATGTTATGAGCGCTTCCTGTGTCACCAGTTTTACATTCCGACGCACCTCTGCAGGGTTTCTGTACCCCTTGGACCTTCCCATTGTCGATGAAACACAGAAATTGCGTCGGAATTAAATATAAGAGAAGCAATGCCGACTCAAGTACTGAAAGATTGAGTCTTCCTACTGTCTATGTATTGAGCGTTTCCTGTGTCACCAGTATTACATTCCGATGCACCTCTGCAGGTTTACTGTATCCATTGGACCTTCCCATTTACGATGAAACACAGACATTGCATCGGAAATAAATATAAGAGACACAACGCCGACTTAAGTACAAGAAAACTGAGTCTTCTTACGGTCTATGTTTTGAGCGTTTTCTGTGTCACCAGTTTTACATTCAGATGCACCTCTGCAGGTTTACTGTATCCCGTGGACCTTCACAGTGACGATGAAACACAGAAATTGCATCGGAATTAAATATAAAAGACACAATGCCGACTTAAGTACAAGAAAACCTGAGTCTTCGTAGGGTCTAAGTTATGAGCGCTTCCTGTGTCACCAGTTTTACATTCCGATGCACCTCTGCAGGGTTACTGTAACCCTTGGACCTACCCATTGACGATGAAACACAGAAATTGCATCGGAATTAAATATAAGAAACACAATGCCGAGTTAAGTACAGGAAGACTGAGTCTTCCTACTGTCTATGCTTTGAGCGCCTCCTGTGTCACCAGTTTTACATTCCGATGAACCTCTGCAGGTATACTGCTTCCCTTCGTCTTTCCCATTGACGATGAAACACAGAAATTGCATCGGAATTAAATAGAAGAGACACAACGCCGACTTAAGTACAAGAAAACTGAGTCTTCTTAAGGTTTATGTTTGAGCGTTTCCCGTGACACCAGTTTTACATTCCGATCCACCTCTGCAGGTTTACTGTATCCATTGGACCTTCCCATTGATGATGAAACACAGAAATTGCATCGGAATTAAATATAAGAGACACCATGCCGACATAAGTATAGTAAGACTGAGTCTTCCTACTGTCTATGTTTTGAGCGTATCCTGTGTCAACAGTTTTACATTCCGATGAACCTCTGCAGGTTTACTGTATCCCTTGGACCTTCCCATTGGCGATGAAACACAGAAATGGCATCGGAATTAAATATATGAGACACATTGCCGACTGAAGTACAGGAACATTGAGTCTTCCTACTGTCTATGTTTTGAGCGTTTACAGTGTCACAAGTTTTACATTCCGATGCACCTCTGCAGGTTTACTGTATCCATTGCACCTTCCCATTGACGATGATACACAGAACTTACATCGGAATTAAGTATAAGAGACACAACGACGACTTAAGTGCAAGAAAACTGAGTCTTCTTACGGTCTATGTTTTGAGCGTTTCCAGTGTCACCAGTTTTACATTCCGATACACCTCTGCAGGTTTACTGTAACCCTTGGACCTTCACAGTGACGATGAAACACAGAAACTGCATCGGAATTATATATAAGAGACACAATGCCGACTTAAGTACAGGAAGACTGAGACTTCCTACTGTCTATGTTTTGGGCGTCTCCTGTGTCACCAGTTGTAAATTCCGATGCACCTCTGCAGGTATACTGTTTCCCTTCGACTTTCCCATTGACGATGAAACACAGAAATTTCATCGGAATTAAATATAAGAGACACAATGTCGACTTAAGTACAGAAAGAATGTGTCTTTCTATTGTCTATGTTTTGAGCGTTTCCTGTGTCACCAGTTTTACATTCCGATGCACCTCTGCTGGTTTACTGTATCCATTGGAGCTTCCATTGACGATGAAACACAGAAATAGCATTGGAATTAAATATAAGAGACACAACGCCGACTTAAGTACAAGAAAACTGAGTCTTCTTACGGTCTATGATTTGAGCGTTTCCTGTGTCACCAGTTTTACATTCCAATGCACCTCTGCATGTTTACTGTATCCCCTGGACCTTCCCATTGACGCAAAAACACAGAAATTGCATCGGAATTAAATATAAGAGGCACAACGCCGACTTATGTACCAGAAAACTGAGTCTTCTTAAGGTCTATGTTTTGAGCGTTTTCTGTGTCACCAGTTTTACATTCCGATGCACCTCTGCAGGTTTACTGTATCCCTTGCACCTTCCCATTGACATTGAAACACAGAAATTACATCGTAAGTAAATATAATAGACACAATGCCGACATAAGTACAGGAAGACTGAGTCTTACTACTGTCTATGTTTTGAGCGTTTCCTGTGTCACCAGTTTTACATTCCGATGCACTTCTGCATGTGTACTGTATCCCTTGGACATTCACAGTGACGATGAAACACACAAATTGCATCGGAATTAAATATGAGACACAACGCCGACTTAAGTACAAGAAAACTGAGTCTTCTTACGGTCTATGATTTGAGCGTTTCCTGTGTCACCCGTTTTACATTCCAATGCACCTCTGGAGGTTTACTGTATCCCTCGGACCTTCCCATTGACGAAAAAACACAAAAATTGCATCGGAATTTAATATAAGAGACACAGCGCCGACATAAGTACCAGAAAACTGAGTCTTCTTAAGGTCTATATATTGAGCGTTTCCCGTGACACCAGTTTTACATTCCGATCCACCTCTGCAGGTTTACTGTATCCATTGGACCTTCCCATTAATGATGAAACACAGAAATTGCATCGGAATTAAATAGAAGAGACACGACGACGACTTAAGTACAAGAAAACTGAGTCTTGTTACGGTCTATGTTTTGAGCGTTTCCAGTGTCACCAGTTTTACATTCCGATGCTTTTCTGCATGTTTACTGTATCCCTTGGACATTCACAGTGACGATGAAACACAGAAATTGTATCGGAATTAAATATAAGAGACACAATGCCGACCTAAGTACAGGAAGACTGAGTCTTCCTACTGTCTATGTTTTGAGCGTCTCCTGTGTCACCAGATTTATATTCCGATGCACCTCTGCAGGTATACTGTTTCCCTTCGACTTTCCCATTGACGATGAAACACAGAAATTGCATCGGAATTACACAATGTCGACTTAAGTACAGGAAGAGTGTGTCTTTCTATTGTCTATGTTTTGAGCGTTTCCTGTGTCACCAATTTTACATTCCGATGCACCTCTGCTGGTTTACTGTATCCATTGGACCTTCCATTGACGATGAAACACAGACATTGCATCGGAATTAAATATAAGAGACACAACGCCGACTTAAGTACAAGAAAACTGAGTGTTCTTAAGGTCTATGTTTTGAGCGTTTCCCGTGACACCAGTTGTACATTCCGATCCACCTCTGCAGGTTTACTGTATCCATTGGACCTTCCCATTGATGATGAAACACAGAAATTGCATCGGAATTAAATATAAGAGACGCCATGCCGACATAAGTAGAGGAAGACTGAGTCTTCCTACTGTCTATGCTTTGAGCGTATCCTGTGTCAACAGTTTTATATTCCGATGCACCTCTGCAGGTTTACTGTATCCCTTGGACCTTCCCATTGGCGATGAAACACAGAAATGGCATCGGAATTAAATATAAGAGACACAATGCCGACTGAAGTACAGGAAGACTGAGTCTTCCTGCTGTCTATGTTTTGAGCGTTTCCTGTGTCACCAGTTTTACATTCCGATGCACCTCTGCTGGTTTACTGTATCCGTTGGACCTTCCATTGACGATGAAACCCAGACATTGCATCGGAATTAAATATAAGAGACACAACGCCGACTTAAGTACAAGAAAACTGAGTCTTCTTACGGTCTATGTTTTGAGCGTTTCCAGTGTCACCAGTTTTACATTCCGATGCCCCTCAGCAGGTTTACTGTGTCCCTTGGACCTTCCCAATGGCGATGAAACACAGAAATAGCATCGGAATTAAATATAAGAGACACAATGACGTCTTAAGTACAGGAAGACTGAGTCTTCCTACTGTCTATGTTTTGAGCGTTTCCCGTGTCACCAGTTTTACATTCCGATGCACTTCTGCATGTTTACTGTATCCCTTGGACATTCACAGTGACGATGAAACACAGAAATTGCATCGGAATTAAATATAAGAGACACAACGCCGACTTAAGTACAAGAAAACTGAGTCTTCTTACGGTCTATGTTTTGAGCGTTTCCAGTGTCACCAGTTTTACATTCCGATACACCTCTGCAGGTTTACTGTGTCCCTTGGACCTTCGCAGCGACGATGAAACACAGAAACTGCATCGGAATTATATATAAGAGACACAATGCCGGCTTAAGTACAGGAAGACTGAGTCTTCCTACTGTCTATGTTTTGGGCGTCTCCTGTGTCACCAGTTGTAAATTCCGATGCACCTCTGCAGGTATACTGTTTCCCTTCGACTTTCCCATTGACGATGAAACACAGAAATTTCATTGGAATTAAATATAAGAGACACAATGTCGACTTAAGTACACAAAGAGTGTGTCTTTCTATTGTCTATGTTTTGAGCTTTTCCTGTGTCACCAGTTTTACATTCCGATGCACCTCTGCTGGTTTACTGTATCCATTGGAGCTTCCACTGACGATGAAACACAGAAATAGCATTGGAATTAAATATAAGAGACACAACGCCGACTTAAGTACAAGAAAACTGAGTCTTCTTACGGTCTATGATTTGAGCGTTTCCTGTGTCACCAGTTTTACATTCCAATGCACCTCTGCATGTTTACTGTATCCCCTGGACCTTCCCATTGACGCAAAAACTCAGAAATTGCATCGGAATTAAATATAAGAAGCACAACGCCGACTTATGTACAAGAAAACTGAGTCTTCTTAAGGTCTATGTTTTGAGCGTTTTCTGTGTCACCCGTTTTACATTCCGATGCAGCTCTGCAGGTTTACTGTATCCCTTGCACCTTCCCATTGACATTGAAACACAGAAATTACATCGTAAGTAAATATAATAGACAGAATGCCGACATAAGTACAGGAAGACTGAGTCTTCCTACTGTCTATGTTTTGAGCGTATCCTGTGTCACCAGTTTTACATTCCGATGCACTTCTGCATGTTTACTGTATCCCTTGGACATTCACAGTGACGATGAAACACAGAAATTGCATCGGAATTAAATATAAGAGACACAACGCCGACTTAAGTACAAGAAAACTGAGTCTTCTTACGGTCTATGATTTGAGCGTTTCCTGTGTCACCCGTTTTACATTCCAATGCACCTCTGGAGGTTTACTGTATCACTTGGACCTTCCCATTGACGAAAAAACACAAAAATTGCATCGGAATTTAATATAAGACACACAACGCCGACTTAAGTACCAGAAAACTGAGTCTTCTTAAGGTCTATGTTTTGAGCGTTTCCCGTGACACCAGTTTTACATTCCGATCCACCTCTGCAGGTTTACTGTATCCATTGGACCTTCCCATTAATGATGAAACACAGAAATTGCATCGGAATTAAATAGAAGAGACACAACGACGACTTAAGTACAAGAAAACTGAGTCTTGTTACGGTCTATGTTTTGAGCGTCTCCTGCGTCACCAGTTTTACATTCCGATGCACCTCTGCAGGCATACTGTTTCCCTTCGACTTTCCCATTGACGATGAAACACAGAAATTGCATCGGAATTACACAATGTCGACTTAAGTACAGGAAGAGTGTGTCTTTCTATTGTCTATGTTTTGAGCGTTTCCTGTGTCACCAGTTTTACATTCCGATGCACCTCTGCTGGTTTACTGTATCCATTGGACCTTCCATTGACGATGAAACACAGACATTGCATCGGAATTAAATATAAGAGACACAACGCCGACTTAAGTACAAGAAAACTGAGTCTTCTTAAGGTCTATGTTTTGAGCGTTTCCCGTGACACCAGTTGTACATTCCGATCCACCTCTGCAGGTTTACTGTATCCATTGGACCTTCCCATTGATGATGAAACACAGAAATTGCATCGGAATTAAATATAAGATACACCATGCCGACATAAGTAGAGGAAGACTGAGTCTTCCTACTGTCTATGTTTTGAGCGTATCCTGTGTCAACAGTTTTATATTCCGATGCACCTCTGCAGGTTTACTGTATCCCTTGGACCTTCCCATTGGCGATGAAACACAGAAATGGCATCGGAATTAAATATAAGAGACACAATGCCGACTGAAGTACAGGATGACTGAGTCTTCCAGCTGTCTATGTTTTGAGCGTTTCCTGTGTCACCAGTTTTACATTCCGATCCACCTCTGCTGGTTTACTGTATCCGTTGGACCTTCCATTGACGATGAAACCCAGACATTGCATCGGAATTAAATATAAGAGACACAACGCCGACTTAAGTACAAGAAAACTGAGTCTTCTTACGGTCTATGTTTTGAGCGTTTCCAGTGTCACCAGTTTTACATTCCGATGCCCCTCAGCAGGTTTACTGTGTCCCTTGGACCTTCCCAATGGCGATGAAACACAGAAATAGCATCGGAATTAAATATAAGAGACACAATGACGTCTTAAGTACAGGAAGACTGAGTCTTCCTACTGTCTATGTTTTGAGCGTTTCCCGTGTCACCAGTTTTACATTCCGATGCACTTCTGCATGTTTACTGTATCCCTTGGACATTCACAGTGACGATGAAACACAGAAATTGCATCGGAATTAAATATAAGAGACACAATGCCGACTAAAGTACAGGAAGACAGTGTCTTCCTACTGTCTATGTTTTGAGCGTCTCCTGTGTCACCAGATTTATATTCCGATGCACCTCTGCTGGTATACTGTTTCCCTTCGACTTTCCCATTGACGATGAAACACAGAAATTGCATCGGAATTACACAATGTCGACTTAAGTACAGGAAGAGTGTGTCTTTCTATTGTCTATGTTTTGAGCGTTTCCTGTGTCACCAGTTTTACATTCTGATGCACCTCTGCTGGTTTACTGTATCCGTTGGACCTTCCATTGACGATGAAACACAGACATTGCATCGGAATTAAATATAAGAGACACAACGCCGACTTAAGTACAAGAAAACTGAGTCTTCTTACGGTCTATGATTTGAGCGTTTCCTGTGTCACCAGTTTTACATTCCAATGCACCTCTGCTGGTTTACTGTATCCCTTGGACCTTCCCATTGACGAAAAAACACAAAAATTGCATCGCAATTAAATATAAGAGACACAACGCCGACTTAAGTACCAGAAAACTGAGTCTTCTTAAGGTCTATGTTTTGAGCGTTTCCCGTGACACCAGTTTTACATTCCGATCCACCTCTGCGGGTTTACTGTATCCATTGGACCTTCCCATTGATGATGAAACACAGAAATTGCATGGGAATTAAGTATAAGAGACACCATGCCGCCATAAGTATAGGAAACTGAGTCTTCCTACTGTCTATGTTTTGAGCGTATCCTGTGTCAACAGTTTTATATTCCGATGCTCCTCTGCCGGTTTACTGTATCCCTTGGACCTTCCCATTGGCGATGAAGCACAGATATTGCATCGGAATTAAATATAAGAGACACTATGACGTCTTAAGTACAGGAAGAGTGAATCTTCCTACTGACTATGTTTTGAGCGTTTCCTGTGTCACCAGTTTTTCATTCCAATGCACCTCTGCATGTTTACCGTATCTCTTGGACCTTCACACTGACGATGAAACACAGTAATTGCATCGGAATTGAATATAAGAGACACAATGCCAACTTAAGTAAGGGAAGACTGAGTCTTCCTACTCTCTATGCTATGAGCGTCTCCTGTGTCACCAGTTTTACATTCCGATGCACCTCTGCAGGTATACTGTTTCCCTTCGACTTTCCCAATGACAATGAAACACAGAAATTGCATCGGAATTAAATAGAAGAGACACAACGACGACTTAAGTACAAGAAAACTGAGTCTTCTTTCGGTCTATGTTTTGATCGTTTCCAGTGTCACCAGTTTTACATTCCGATGCCCCTCAGCAGGTTTACTGTGTCCCTTGGACCTTCCCAATGGCGATGAAACACAGAAATTGCATCGGAATTAAATATAAGAGACACAATGACGTCTTAAGTACAGGAAGACCGAGTCTTTCTACTGTCTATGTTTTGAGCGTTTCCTGTAACACCAGTTTTACATTCCGATGCACTTCTGCATGTTTACTGTATCCCTTGGACCTTCACAGTGACGATGAAACACAGAAATTCCATCGGAGTTAAATATAAGAGACAATGCCGTTTAAGTACCGGAAGACTGAGTCTTCCTACTGTCTATATTTTGAGCGTCTCCTGTGTCACCAGTTTTACATTCCGATCCACCTCTGCAGGTTTACTGTATCCATTGGACCTTAACATTGATGATGAAACACAGAAATTGCATCGGAATTAAATATAAGAGACACCATGCCGACATTAGTATAGCGAGCCTGAGTCTTCCTACTGTCTATGTTTTGAGCGTGTCCTGTGTCAACAGTTTTACATTCCGATGCACCTCTGAAGGTTTACTGTATCCCTTGGACCTTCCCATTGGCGATGAAACACGGAAATGGCATCGGAATTAAATATAAGAGACACAATGCCGACTGAAGTACAGGAAGACTGAGTCTTCCTATTGTCTATGTTTTGAGCGTTTCCTGTGTCACCAGTTTTACATTCCGATGCACCTCTGCAGGTTTACTGTATCCCTTGGACCTTCACAGTGACGATGAAACACAGAAATTGCATCGGAAGTAAATATAAAAGACACAATGCCGACTTAAGTACATGAAAACTGTGTCATCTTCGGGTCTATGTTATGAGCGCTTCCTGTGTCACCAGTTTTACATTCCGATGCACCTCTGCAGGGTTACTGTATCCCTTGTACCTTCCCATTGTCGATGAAACACAGAAATTGCGTCGGATTTAAATGTAAGAGAAACAATGCCGACTCAAGTACTGAAAGATTGAGTCTTCCTACTGTCTATGTATTGAGCGTTTCCTGTGTCACCAGTTTTACATTCCGATGCACCTCTGCAGGTTTACTGTATCCCTTGCACCTTCCCATTGACGACGAAACACAGAAATTGCATCGGATATAAATATAAGAGACACAATGCCGACTTAAGTACAGGGAGACTGAGTATTCCTACTGTCTATGCTTTGATCGTTTCCTGTGTGACCAGTTTTACATTCCGATGCACCTCTGCAGTTTTACTGTATCCCTTGGACGTTCACAGTGACGATGAAACACAGAAACCGCATCGGAGTTAAATATAAGAGACACAATGCCGACTTAAGTACAGGAAGACTGAGTCTTCCTACTGTCTATGTTTTGAGCGTTTCCTGTGTCACCAGTTTTACATTCCGATGCACCTCTGCAGGTTTACTGTATCCCTTCGACCTTCACAGTGACGATGAAACACAGAAATTGCATCGGAAGTAAATATAAAAGACACAATGCAGACTTAAGTACATGAAAACTGTGTCATCTTCGGGTCTATGTTATGAGCGCTTCCTGTGTCACAAGTTTTACATTCCGATGCACCTCTGCAGGGTTACTGTATCCCTTGGACCTTCCCATTGTCGATGAAACACAGAAATTGCGTCGGAATTAAATGTAAGAGAAACAATGCCGACTCAAGTACTGAAAGATTGAGTCTTCCTACTGCTTATGTATTGAGCGTTTCCTGTGTCACCAGTTTTACATTCCGATGCACCTCTGCAGGTTTACTGTATCCCTTGCACCTTCCCATTGACGACGAAACACAGAAATTGCATCGGATATAAATATAAGAGACACAATGCCGACTTAAGTACAGGGAGACTGAGTATTCCTACTGTCTATGTTTTGATCGTTTCCTGTGTGACCAGTTTTACATTCCGATAAACCTCTGCAGTTTTACTGTATCCCTTGGACGTTCACAGTGACGATGAAACACAGAAACCGCATCGGAGTTAAATATAAGAGACACAATGCCGACTTAAGTACAGGAAGACTGAGTCTTCCTACTGTCTATGTTTTGGGCGTCTCCTGTGTCACCAGTAATTAATTCTGATGCAATTCTGCAGGTATACTGTTTCCCTTCGACTTTCCCATTGACGATGAAACACAGAAATTTCATCGGAATTAAATATAAGAGACACAATGTCGACTTAAGTACAGAAAGAGTGTGTCTTTCTATTGTCTATGTTTTGAGCGTTTCCTGTGTCACCAGTTTTACATTCCGATGCATCTCTGCTGGTTTACTGTATCGATTGGAGCTTCCATTGACGATGAAACACAGAAATTGCATTGGAATTAAATATAAGAGACACAACACCGACTTAAGTACTAGAAAACTGAGTCTTCTTACGGTCTATGATTTGAGCGTTTCCTGTGTCTCCAGTTTTACATTCTAATGCACCTCTGCAGGTTTACTGTATCCCCTGGACCTTCCCATTGACGCAAAAACACAGAAATTGCATCGGATTTAAATATAAGAGGCACAACGCCGGCTTATGTACCAGAAAACTGAGTCTTCTTAAGGTCTATGTTTTGAGCGTTTCCTGTGTCACCAGTTTTACATTCCGATGCACCTCTGCTGGTTTACTGTATCCGTTGGACGTTCCATTGACGATGAAACACAGACATTGCATCGGAATTAAATATAAGAGACACAACGCCGACTTAAGTACAGGAAGACTGAGTCTTCTTAAGGTCTATGTTTTGAGCGTTTCCCGTGACACCAGTTTTACATTCCGATCCACCTCTGCAGGTTTATTGTATCCATTGGACCTTCCCATTGATGATGAAACACAGAAATTGCATCGGAATTAAATATAAGAGACACCATGCCGACATTAGTAGAGGAAGACTGAGTCTTCCTACTGACCATGTTTTGAGCGTATCCTGTGTCAACAGTTTTATGTTCCGATGCACCTCTGCAGGTTTACTGTATCCCTTGGACCTTCCCATTGGCGATGAAACACAGAAATGGCATCGGAATTAAATATAAGAGACACAATGCCGACTGAAGTACAGGAAGACTGAGTCTTCCTGCTGTCTATGTTTTGAGCGTTTCCTGTGTCACCAGTTTTACATTCCGATGCACCTCTGCTGGTTTACTGTATCCGTTGGACCTTCCATTGACGATGAAACCCAGACATTGCATCGGAATTAAATATAATAGACACAACGCCGACTTAAGTACAAGAAAACTGAGTCTTCTTACGGTCTATGATTTGAGCGTTTCCTGTGTCACCAGTTTTACATTCCAATCCACCTTTGCAGGTTTACTGTATCCCTTGGGCCTTCCCATTGACGAGAAAACACAAAAATTGCATCGGAAATAAATATAACAGACACAACGCCCAATTAAGTACCAGAAAACTGAGTCTTCTTAAGGTCTATGTTTTGAGCGTTTCCCGTGTCACCAGTTTTACATTCCGATCCACCTCTGCAGGTTTACTGTATCCATTGGACCTTCACAGTGACGATGAAACACAGAAATTGCATCGGAATTAAATATAAAAGACACAATGCCGACTTAAGTACACGAAAACTGAGTCATCTTAGGGTCTATGTTATGAGCGCTTCCTGTGTCACCAGTTTTACATTCCGATGCACCTCAGCAGGGTTACTGTAACCCTTGGACCTTCCCATTGACGATGAAACAAAGAAATTGCATCGGAATTAAACAGAAGAGACACAACGATGACTTAAGTACAAGAAAACTGAGTCTTTTTACGGTCTATGTTTTGAGCGTTTCCAGTGTCACCAGTTTTACATTCCGATGCCCCTCAGCAGGTTTACTGTGTCCCTTGGACCTTCCCAATGGCGATGAAACACAGAAATAGCATCGGAATTAAATATAAGAGACACAATGACGTCTTAAGTACAGGAAGACTGAGTCTTCATACTGTCTATGTTTTGAGCGTTTCCCGTGTCACCAGTTTTACATTCCGATGTACTTCTGCATGTTTACTGTATCCCTTGGACATTCACAGTGACGATGAAACACAGAAATTGCATCGGAATTAAATATAAGAGTCACAATGCCGACTTAAGTACAGGAAGACAGTGTCCTCCTACTGTCTATGTTTTGAGCGTCCCCTGTGTCACCAGATTTATATTCCGATGCACCTCTGCAGGTATACTGTTTCCCTTCGACTTTCCCATTGACGATGAAACACAGAAATTGCATCGTAATTACACAATGTCGACTTAAGTACAGGAAGAGTGTGTCTTTCTATTGTCTATGTTTTGAGCGTTTCCTGTGTCACCAGTTTTACATTCTGATGCACCTCGGCTGGTTTACTGTATCCGTTGGACCTTCCATTGACGATGAACCACAGACATTGCATCGGAATTAAATATAAGAGACACAACGCCGACTTAAGTACAAGAAAACTGAGTCTCCTTACGGTCTATGATTTGAGCGTTTCCTGTGTCACCAGTTTTACATTCCAATGCACCTCTGCAGGTTTACTGTATCCCTTGGACCTTCCCATTGACGAAAAAACATAAAAATTGCATCGCAATTAAATATAAGAGACACAATGCCGACTTAAGTACCAGAACACTGAGTCTTCTTAAGGTCTATGTTTTGAGCGTTTCCCGTGACACCAGTTTTACATTCCGATCCAGCTCTGCAGGTTTACTGTATCCGTTGGACCTTCCCATTGATGATGAAACACAGAAATTGCATGGGAATTAAGTATAAGAGACACCATGCCGACATAAGTATAGGAATACTGAGTCTTCCTACTGTCTATGTTTTGAGCGTATCCTGTGTCAACAGTTTTACATTCCGATGCACCTCTGCCGGTTTACTGTATACCTTGGACCTTCCCATTGGCGATGACGCACAGATATTGCATCGGAATTAAATATAAGAGACACTATGACGTCTTAAGTACAGGAAGACTGAATCTTCTTACTGTCTATGTTTTGAGCGTTTCCTGTGTCACCAGTTTTTCATTCCAATGCACCTCTGCATGTTTACCGTATCTCTTGGACCTTCACACTGACGATGAAACACAGTAATTGCATCGGAATTGAATATAAGAGACACAATGCCGACTTAAGTAAGGGAAGACTGAGTCTTCCTACTCTCTATGCTATGAGCGTCTCCTGTGTCACCAGTTTTACATTCCGATGCACCTCTGCAGGTATACTGTTTCCCTTCGACTTTCCCAATGACGATGAAACACAGAAATTGCATCGGAATTAAATAGAAGAGACACAACGACGACTTAAGTACAAGAAAACTGAGTCTTCTTACGGTCTATGTTTTGATCGTTTCCAGTGTCACCAGTTTTACATTCCGATGCCCCTCAGCAGGTTTACTGTGTCCCTTGGACCTTCCCAATGGCGATGAAACACAGAAATTGCATCGGAATTAAATATAAGAGACACAATGACGTCTTAAGTACAGGAAGACCGAGTCTTTCTACTGTCTATGTTTTGAGCGTTTCCTGTAACACCAGTTTTACATTCCGATGCACTTCTGCATGTTTACTGTATGCCTTGGACCTTCACAGTGACGATGAAACACAGAAATTCCATCGGAGTTAAATATAAGAGACACAATGCCGACTTAAGTACCGGAAGACTGAGTCTTCCTACTGTCTATGTTTTGAGCGTCTCCTGTGACACCAGTTATACATTCCGATCCACCTCTGCAGGTTTACTGTATCCATTGGACCTTCCCATTGATGATGAGACACAGAAATTGCATCGGAATTAAATATAAGAGACAACATGCCGACATTAGTATAGCGAGACTGAGTCTTCCTACTGTCTATGTTTTGAGCGTGTCCTGTGTCAACAGTTTTACATTCCGATGCACCTCTGCAGGTTTACTGTATCCCTTTTACCTTCCCATTGGCGATGAAACACGGAAATGGCATCGTAATTAAATATAAGAGAAACAATGCCGACTGAAGTACAGGAAGACTGAGTCTTCCTACTGTCTATGTGTTGAGCGTTTCCTGTGTCACCAGTTTTACATTCCGATGCACCTCTGCAGGTTTACTGTATCCCTTGGACCTTCACAGTGACGATGAAACACAGAAATTGAATCGGAAGTAAATATAAAAGACACAATGCCGACTTAAGTACATGAAAACTGAGTTATCTTAGGGTCTATGTTATGAGCGCTTCCTGTGTCACCAGTTTTACATTCCGATTCACCTCTGCTGGTTTACTGTATCCGTTGGACCTTCCATTGACGATGAAACCCAGACATTGCATCGGAATTAAATATAAGAGACACAACGCCGACTTAAGTACAAGAAAACTGAGTCTTCTTACTGTCTATGATTTGAGCGTTTCCTGTGTCACCAGTTTTACATTCCAATCCACCTTTGCAGGTTTACTGTATCCCTTGGACCTTCCCATTGACGAGAAAACACAAAAATTGCATCGGAATTAAATATAAGAGACACAACGCCCACTTAAGTACCAGAAAACTGAGTCTTCTTAAGGTCTATGTTTTGAGCGTTTCCCGTGTCACCAGTTTTACATTCCGATCCACCTCTGCAGGTTTACTGTATCCATTGGACCTTCACAGTGACGATGAAACACAGAAATTGCATCGGAAGTAAATATAAAAGACACAATGCCGACTTAAGTACACGAAAACTGAGTCATCTTAGGGTCTATGTTATGAGCGCTTCCTGTGTCACCAGTTTTACATTCCGATGCACCTCAGCAGGGGTACTGTAACCCTTGGACCTTCCCATTGACGATGAAACACAGAAATTGCATCGGAATTAAACAGAAGAGACACAACGACGACTTAAGTACAAGGAAACTGAGTCTTCTTACGGTCTATGTTTTGAGCGTTTCCAGTGTCACCAGTTTTACATTCCGATGCCCCTCAGCAGGTTTACTGTGTCCCTTGGACCTTCCCAATGGCGAAGAAACACAGAAATAACATCGGAATTAAATATAAGAGACACAATGACGTCTTAAGTACAGGAAGACTGAGTCTTCATACTGTCTATGTTTTGAACGTTTCCCGTGTCACCAGTTTTACATTCCGATGCACTTCTGCATGTTTACTGTATCCCTTGGACATTCACAGTGACGATGAAACACAGAAATTGCATCGGAATTAAATATAAGAGACACAATGCCGACTTAAGTACAGGAAGACAGAGTCTTCCTACTGTCTATGTTTTGAGCGTCTCCTGTGTCACTAGATTTATATTCCGATGCTCCTCTGCAGGTATACTGTTTCCCTTCGACTTCCCCATTGACGATGAAACACAGAAATTGCATCGGAATTACACAATGTCGACTTAAGTACAGGAAGAGTGTGTCTTTCTATTGTCTATGTTTTGAGCGTTTCCTGTGTCACCAGTTTTACATTCTGATGTACCTCTGCTGGTTTACTGTGTCCGTTGGACCTTCCATTGACGATGAAACACAGACATTGCATCGGAATTAAATATAAGAGACACAACGGCGACTTAAGTAAAAGAAAACTGAGTCTCCTTACGGTCTATGATTTGAGCGTTTCCTGTGTCACCAGTTTTACATTCCGATCCAGCTCTGCAGGTTTACTGTATCAGTCGGACCTTCCCATTGATGATGAAACACAGAAATTGCATGGGAATTAAGTATAAGAGACACCATGCCGACATAATTATAGGAATACTGAGTCTTCCTACTGTCTATGTTTTGAGCGTATCCTGCGTCAACAGTTTTACATTCCGATGCACCTCTGCCGGTTTACTGTATCCCTTGGACCTTCCCATTGGCGATGACACACAGATATTGCATCGGAATTAAATATAAGAGACACAATGCCGACTTAAGTACAGGGAGACTGAGTATTCCTACTGTCTATGTTTTGATCGTTTCCTGTGTGACCAGTTTTACATTCCGATGCACCTCTGCAGTTTTACTGTATCCCTTGGACCTTCACAGTGACGATGAAACACAGAAACTGCATCGGAATTAAATATAAGAGACACAATGCTGACTTAAGTACAGGAAGACTGAGTCTTCCTACTGTCTATGTTTTGGGCGTCTCCTGTGTCACCAGTTTTAAATTCCGATGCACCTCTGCAGGTATACTGTTTCCCTTCGACTTTCCCATTGACGATGAAACACAGAAATTGCATCGGAATTAAATAGAAGAGACACAACGACGACTTAAGTACAAGAAAACTGAGTCTTCTTACGGTCTATGTTTTGATCGTTTCCAGTGTCACCAGTTTTACTTTCCGATGCCCCTCAGCAGGTTTACTGTGCCCCTCGTACCTTCCCAATGGCGATGAAACACAGAAATTGCATCGGAATTAAATATAAGAGACACAATGACGTCTTAAGTACAGGAAGACCGAGTCTTTCTACTGTCTATGTTTTGAGCGTTTCCTGTAACACCAGTTTTACATTCCGATGCACTTCTGCATGTTTACTGTATCCCTTGGACGTTCACAGTGACGATGAAACACAGAAATTCCATCGGAGTTAAATATAAGAGACACAATGCCGACTTAAGTACCGGAAGACTGAGTCTTCCTACTGTCTATGTTTTGAGCGTCTCCTGTGTCACCAGTTTTACATTCCGATCCACCTCTGCAGGTTTACTGTATCCATTGGACCTTCCCATTGATGATGAAACACAGAAATTGCATCGGAATTAAATATAAGAGTCAACATGCCGACATTAGTATAGCGAGACTGAGTCTTCCTACTGTCTATGTTTTGAGCGTGTCCTGTGTCAACAGTTTTACATTCCGATGCACCTCTGCGGGTTTACTGTATCCCTTGGACCTTCCCATTGGCGATAAAACACAGAAATGGCATCGGAATTAAATATAAGAGACACAATGCCGACTGAAGTACAGGGAGACTGAGTATACCTACTGTCTATGTTTTGATCGTTTCCTGTGTGACCAGTTTTACATTCCGATGCACCTCTGCAGGGTTACTGTAACCCTAGGACTTACCCATTGACGATGAAACACAGAAATTGCATCGGAATTAAATATAAGAGACACAATGCCGTTAAGTACAGGAAGACTGAGTCTTCCTACTGTCTATGCTTTGAGCGCCTCCTGTGTCACCAGTTTTACATTCCGATGCCCCTCAGCAGGTTTACTGTGTCCCTTGGACATTCACAGTGACGATGAAACACAGAAATTGCATCGGAATTAAATATAAGAGACACAACGCCGACTTAAGTACAAGAAAACTGAGTCTTCTTAAGGTCTATGTTTTGTGCGTTTCCCGTGACACCAGTTTTACATTCCGATCCACCTCTGCAGGTTTACTGTATCCATTGGACCTTCCCATTGATGATGAAACACAGAAATTGCATCGGAATTAAATATAAGAGACACCATGCCGACATAAGTATAGGAAGACTGAGTCTTCCTACTGTCTATGTTTTGAGCGTCTCCTGTGTCACCAGATTTATATTCCGATGCACCTCTGCAGGTATACTGTTTCCCTTCGTCTTTCCCATTGACGATGAAACACAGAAATTGCATCGGAATTACACAATGTCGATTAAGTACAGGAAGAGTGTGTCTTTCTATTGTCTATGTTTTGAGCGTTTCCCGTGTCACCAGTTTTACATTCCGATGCACTTCTGCATGTTTACTGTATCCCTTGGACATTCACAGTGACGATGAAACACAGACATTGCATCGGAATTAAATATAAGAGACACAACGCCGACTTAAGTACAAGAAAACTGAGTCTTCTTACGGTCTATGATTTGAGCGTTTCCTGTGTCACCCGTTTTACATTCCAATGCACCTCTGCAGGTTTACCGTATCTCTTGGACCTTCACACTGACGATGAAACACAGTAATTGCATCGGAATTGAATATAAGAGACACAATGCCGACTTAAGTAAGGGAAGACTGAGTCTTCCTACTCTCTATGCTATGAGCGTCTCCTGCGTCACCAGTTTTACATTCCGATGCACCTCTGCAGGCATACTGTTTCCCTTCGACTTTCCCAATGACGATGAAACACAGAAATTGCATCGGAATTAAATAGAAGAGACACAACGACGACTTAAGTACAAGAAAACTGAGTCTTCTTACGTTCTATGTTTTGATCGTTTCCAGTGTCACCAGTTTTACATTCCGATGCCCCTCAGCAGGTTTACTGTGTCCCTTGGACCTTCCCAATGGCGATGAAACACAGAAATTGCATCGGAATTAAATATAAGAGACACAATGACGTCTTAAGTACAGGAAGACCGTGTCTTTCTACTGTCTATGTTTTGAGCGTTTCCTGTATCACCAGTTTTACATTCCGATTCACTTCTGCATGTTTACTGTATCCCTTGGACCTTCACAGTGACGATGAAACACAGAAATTCCATCGGAATTAAATATAAGAGACACAATGCCGACTTAAGTACCGGAAGACTGAGTCTTCCTACTGTCTATGTTTTGAGCGTCTCCTGTGTCACCAGTTTTACATTGCGATCCACCTCTGCAGGTTTACTGTATCCATTGGACCTTCCCATTGATGATGAAACACAGAAATTGCATCGGAATTAAATACAAGAGACACCATGGCGACATAAGTATAGCGAGACTGAGTCTTCCTACTGTCTATGTTTGAGCGTGTCCTGTGTCAACAGTTTTACATTCCAATGCACCTCTGCAGGTTTACTGTATCCCCTGGACCTTCCCATTGACCCAAAAACACAGAAATTGCATCGGAATTAAATATAAGAGGCACAACGCCGACTTATGTACCAGAAAACTGAGTCTTCTTAAGGTCTATGTTTTGAGCGTTTTCTGTGTCACCAGTTTTACATTCCGATGCACCTCTGCAGGTTTACTGTATGCCTTGCACCTTCCCATTGACATTGAAACACAGAAATTACATCGTAAGTAAATATAATAGACACAATGCCGACATAAGTACAGGAAGACTGAGTCTTCCTACTGTCTATGTTTTGAGCGTTTCCTGTGTCACCAGTTTTACATTCCGATGCACCTCTGCAGGTTTACTGTATCCCTTGGACCTTCACAGTGACGATGAAACACAGAAATTGCTTCGGAATTAAATATAAAAGACACAATGCCGACTTAAGTACAAGAAAACCGGAGTCTTCGTAGGGTCTATGTTTTGAGCGCTTCCTGTGTCACCAGTTTTACATTCCGATGCACCTCTGCAGGGTTACTGTAACCCTTGGACTTACCCATTGACGATGAAACACAGAAATTGCATCGGAATTAAATATAAGAGACACAATGCCGAGTTAAGTACCGGAAGACTGAGTCTTCCTACTGTCTATGCTTTGAGCGCCTCCTGTGTCACCAGTTTTACATTCCGATGCCCCTCAGCAGGTTTACTGTGTCCCTTGGACCTTCCCAATGGCGATGAAACACAGAAATAGCATCGGAATTAAATATAAGAGACACAATGACGTCTTAAGTACAGGAAGACTGTGTCTTCCTACTGTCTATGTTTTGAGCGTTTCCCGTGTCACCAGTTTTACATTCCGATGCACTTCTGCATGTTTACTGTATCCCTTGGACTTTCACAGTGACGATGAAACACAGAAATTGCATCGGAATTAAATATAAGAGACACAACGCCGACTTAAGTACAAGAAAACTGAGTCTTCTTAAGGTCTATGTTTTGTGCGTTTCCTGTGACACCAGTTTTACATTCCGATCCAACTCTGCAGGTTTACTGTATCCATTGGACCTTCCCATTGATGATGAAACACAGAAATTGCATCGGAATTAAATATAAGAGACACCATGCCGACATAAGTATAGGAAGACTGAGTCTTCCTACTGTCTATGTTTAGAGCGTATCCTGTGTCAACAGTTTTACATTCCGATGCACCTCTGCAGGTTTACTGTATCCCTTGGACCTTCCCATTGGCGATGAAACACAGAAATGGCATCGGAATTAAATATAAGAGACACAATGCCGACTGAAGTACAGGAAAACTGAGTCTTCTTAAGGTCTATGTTTTGTGCGTTTCCTGTGACACCAGTTTTACATTCCGATCCAACTCTGCAGGTTTACTGTATCCATTGGACCTTCCCATTGATGATGAAACACAGAAATTGCATCGGAATTAAATATAACAGACACAATGACGTCCTAAGTACAGGGAGACTGAGTCTTCCTACTGTCTATGTTTTGAGCGTTTCCTGTGTCACCAGTTTTACATTCCGATGCACTTCTGCATGTTTACTGTATCCCTTGGACATACACAGTGACGATGCAACACAGAAATTGCATCGGAATTAAAAATAAGAGACACAATGCCGACTTAAGTACAGGAAGACAGAGTCTTCCTACTGTCTATGTTTTGAGCGTCTCCTGTGTCACCAGATTTATATTCCGATGCACCTCTGCAGGTATACTGTTTCCCTTCGTCTTTCCCATTGACGATGAAACACAGAAATTGCATCGGAATTACACAATGTCGACTTAAGTACAGGAAGAGTGTGTCTTTCTATTGTCTATGTTTTGAGCGTTTCCTGTGTCACCAGTTTTACATTCCGATGCACCTCTGCTGGTTTACTGTATCCGTTGGACCTTCCATTGACGGTGAAACACAGACATTGCATCGGAATTAAATATAAGAGACACAACGCCGACTTAAGTACAAAAAAACTGAGTCTTCTTACAGTCTATGATTTGAGCGTTTCCCGTGTCACCAGTTTTACATTCCAATGCACCTCTGCAGGTTTACTGTATCCCCTGGACCTTCCCATTGACGCAAAAACACAGAAATTGCATCGGAATTAAATATAAGAGGCACAACGCCGACTTATGTACCAGAAAACTGAGTCTTCTTAAGGTCTATGTTTTGAGCGTTTTCTGTGTCACCAGTTTTACATTCCGATGCACCTCTGCAGGTTTACTGTATCCCTTGCACCTTCCCATTGACATTGAAACACAGAAATTACATCGTAAGTAAATATAATAGACACAATGCCGACATAAGTACAGGAAGACTGAGTCTTCCTACTGTCTATGTTTTGAGCGTTTCCTGTGTCACCAGTTTTACATTCCGATGCACCTCTGCAGGTTTACTGTATCCCTTGGACCTTCACAGTGACGATGAAACACAGAAATTGCTTCGGAATTAAATATAAAAGACACAATGCCGACTTAAGTACAAGAAAACCTGAGTCTTCGTAGGGTCTATGTTTTGAGCGCTTCCTGTGTCACCAGTTTTACATTCCGATGCACCTCTGCAGGGTTACTGTAACCCTTGGACTTACCCATTGACGATGAAACACAGAAATTGCATCGGAATTAAATATAAGAGACACAATGCCGAGTTAAGTACAGGAAGACTGAGTCTTCCTACTGTCTATGCTTTGAGCGCCTCCTGTGTCACCAGTTTTACATTCCGATGCCCCTCAGCAGGTTTACTGTGTCCCTTGGACCTTCCCAATGGCGATGAAACACAGAAATAGCATCGGAATTAAATATAAGAGACACAATGACGTCTTAAGTACAGGAAGACTGTGTCTTCCTACTGTCTATGTTTTGAGCGTTTCCCGTGTCACCAGTTTTACATTCCGATGCACTTCTGCATGTTTACTGTATCCCTTGGACATTCACAGTGACGATGAAACACAGAAATTGCATCGGAATTAAATATAAGAGACACAACGCCGACTTAAGTACAAGAAAACTGAGTCTTCTTAAGGTCTATGTTTTGTGCGTTTCCCGTGACACCAGTTTTACATTCCGATCCACCTCTGCAGGTTTACTGTATCCATTGGACCTTCCCATTGATGATGAAACACAGAAATTGCATCGGAATTAAATATAAGAGACACCATGCCGACATAAGTATAGGAAGACTGAGTCTTCCTACTGTCTATGTTTTGATCGTATCCTGTGTCAACAGTTTTACATTCCGATGCATCTCTGCAGGTTTACTGTATCCCTTGGACCTTCCCATTGGCGATGAAACACAGAAATGGCATCGGAATTAAATATAAGAGACACAATGCCGACTGAAGTACAGGAAGACTGAGTCTTCCTACTGTCTATGTTTTTAGCGTTTCCTGTGTCACCAGTTTTACATTCCGATGCCCCTCAGCTGGTTTACTGTGTCCCTTGGACCTTCCCAATGGCGATGAAACACAGAAATTGCATCGGAATTATATATAACAGACACAATGACGTCTTAAGTACAGGAAGACTGAGTCTTCCTACTGGCTATGTTTTGAGCGTTTCCTGTGTCACCAGTTTTACATTCCGGTGCACTTCTACATGTTTACTGTATCCCTTGGACATTCACAGTGACGATGCAACACAGAAATTGCATCGGAATTTAAAATAAGAGACACAATGCCGACTTAAGTACAGGAAGACAGAGTCTTCCTACTGTCTATGTTTTGAGCGTCTCCTGTGTCACCAGATTTATATTCCGATGCACCTCTGCAGGTATACTGTTTCCCTTCGTCTTTCCCATTGACGATGAAACACAGAAATTGTATCGGAATTACACAATGTCGACTTAAGTACAGGAAGAGTGTGTCTTTCTATTGTCTATATTTTGAGCGTTTCCTGTGTCACCAGTTTTACATTCCGATGCACCTCTGCTGGTTTACTGTATCCGTTGGACCTTCCATTGACGATGAAACACAGACATTGCATCGGAATTAAATATAAGAGACACAACGCCGACTTAAGTACAAAAAAACTGAGTCTTCTTACGGTCTATGATTTGAGCGTTTCCTGTGTCACCAGTTTTACATTCCAATGCACCTCTGCAGGTTTACTGTATCCCCTGGACCTTCCCATTGACGCAAAAACACAGAAATTGCATCGGAATTAAATATAAGAGGCACAACGCCGACTTATGTACCAGAAAACTGAGTCTTCTTAAGGTCTATGTTTTGAGCGTTTTCTGTGTCACCAGTTTTACATTCCGATGCACCTCTGCAGGTTTACTGTATCCCTTGCACCTTCCCATTGACATTGAAACACAGAAATTAAATCGTAAGTAAATATAATAGACACAATGCCGACATAAGTACAGGAAGACTGAGTCTTCCTACTGTCTATGTTTTGAGCGTTTCCTGTGTCACCAGTTTTACATTCCGATGCACCTCTGCAGGTTTACTGTATCCCTTGGACCTTCACAGTGACGATGAAACACAGAAATTGCTTCGGAATTAAATATAAAAGACACAAAGCCGACTTAAGTACAAGAAAACCTGAGTCTTCGTAGGGTCTATGTTTTGAGCGCTTCCTGTGTCACCAGTTTTACATTCCGATGCACCTCTGCAGGGTTACTGTAACCCTTGGACTTACCCATTGACGATGAAACACAGAAATTGCATCGGAATTAAATATAAGAGACACAATGCCGAGTTAAGTACAGGAAGACTGAGTCTTCCTACTGTCTATGCTTTGAGCGCCTCCTGTGTCACCAGTTTTACATTCCGATGCCCCTCAGCAGGTTTACTGTGTCCCTTGGACCTTCCCAATGGCGATGAAACACAGAAATAGCATCGGAATTAAATATATGAGACACAATGACGTCTTAAGTACAGGAAGACTGTGTCTTCCTACTGTCTATGTTTTGAGCGTTTCCCGTGTCACCAGTTTTACATTCTGATGCACTTCTGCATGTTTACTGTATCCCTTGGACATTCACAGTGACGATGAAACACAGAAATTGCATCGGAATTAAATATAAGAGACACAACGCCGACTTAAGTACAAGAAAACTGAGTCTTCTTAAGGTCTATGTTTTGTGCGTTTCCCGTGACACCAGTTTTACATTCCGATCCACCTCTGCAGGTTTACTGTATCCATTGGACCTTCCCATTGATGATGAAACACAGAAATTGCATCGGAATTAAATATAAGAGACACCATGCCGACATAAGTATAGGAAGACTGAGTCTTCCTACTGTCTATGTTTTGATCGTATCCTATGTCAACAGTTTTACATTCCGATGCATCTCTGCAGGTTTACTGTTTCCCTTGGACCTTCCCATTGGCGATGAAACACAGAAATGGCATCGGAATTAAATATAAGAGACACAATGCCGACTGAAGTACAGGAAGACTGAGTCTTCCTACTGTCTATGTTTCTTAGCGTTTCCTGTGTCACCAGTTTTACATTCCGATGCCCCTCAGCAGGTGTACTGTGTCCCTTGGACCTTCCCAATGGCGATGAAACACAGAAATTGCATCGGAATTTAATATAACAGACACAATGACGTCTTAAGTACAGGAAGACTGAGTCTTCCTACTGTCTATGTTTTGAGCGTTTCCTGTGTCACCAGTTTTACATTCCGATGCACTTCTGCATGTTTACTGTATCCCTTGGACATTCACAGTGACGATGCAACACAGAAATTGCATCGGAATTAAAAATAAGAGACACAATGCCGACTTAAGTACAGGAAGACAGAGTCTTCCTACTGTCTATGTTTTGAGCGTCTCCTGTGTCACCAGATTTATATTCCGATGCACCTCTGCAGGTATACTGTTTCCCTTCGTCTTTCCCATTGACGATGAAACACAGAAATTGCATCGGAATTACACAATGTCGACTTAAGTACAGGAAGAGTGTGTCTTTCTATTGTCTATGTTTTGAGCGTTTCCTGTGTCACCAGTTTTACATTCCGATGCACCTCTGCTAGTTTACTGTATCCGTTGGACCTTCCATTGACGATGAAACACAGACATTGCATCGGAATTAAATATAAGAGACACAACGCCGACATAAGTACAAGAAAACTGAGTCTTCTTACGGTCTATGATTTGAGCGTTTCCTGTGTCACCCGTTTTACATTCCAATGCACCTCTGCAGGTTTACTGTATCCCTTGGACCTTCCCATTGACGAAAAAACACAAACATTGCATCGCAATTTAATATAAGAGACACAACGCCGACTTAAGTACCAGAAAACTGAGTCTTCTTAAGGTCTATGTTTTGAGCGTTTCCCGTGACACCAGTTTTACATACCGATCCACCTCTGCAGGTTTACTGTATCCATTGGACCTTCCCATTAATGATGAAACACAGAAATGGCATCGGAATTAAATAGAAGAGACACATCGACGACTTAAGTACAAGAAAACTGAGTCTTGTTACGGTCTATGCTTTGAGCGTTTCCAGTGTCACCAGTTTTACCTTCCGATACTTTTCTGCATGTTTACTGTATCCCTTGGACATTCACAGAGACGATGAAACACAGAAATTGCATCGGCATTAAATATAAGAGACCCATTGCCGACTTAAGTACAGGAAGACAGAGTCTTCCTACTGTCTATGTTTTGAGCGTCGCCTGTGTCACCAGATTTATATTCCGATGCACCTCTGCAGGTATACTGTTTCCCATCGACTTTCCCATTGACGATGAAACACAGAAATTGCATCGGAATTACACAATGTCGACTTAAGTACAGGAAGAGTGTGTCTTTCTATTGTCTATGTTTTGAGCGTTTCCTGTGTCACCAGTTTTACATTCCGATACACCTCTGCTGGTTTACTGTATCCGTTGGACCTTCCCATTGACGATGAAACACAGACATTGCATCGGAATTAAATATAAGAGACACAACGCCGACTTAAGTACAAGAAAACTGAGTCTTCTTAAGGTCTATGTTTTGAGCGTTTCCCGTGACACCAGTTTTACATTCCTATCCACCTCTGCAGGTTTACTGTATCCATTGGACCTTCCCATTGATGATGAAACACAGAAATTGCATCGGAATTAAATATAAGAGACACCATGCCGACATAAGTAGAGGAAGACTGAGTCTCCCTACTGTCTATGTTTTGAGCGTATCCTGTGTCAACAGTTTTATATTCCGATGCACCTCTGTAGGTTTACTGTATCCCTTGGACCTTCCCATTGGCGATGAAACACAGAAATGGCATCGGAATTAAATATAAGAGACACAATGCCGACTGAAGTACAGGAAGACTGAGTCTTCCTGCTGTCTATGTTTTGAGCGTTTCCTGTGTCACCAGTTTTACATTCCGATGCACCTCTGCTGGTTTACTGTATCCGTTGGACCTTCCATTGACGATGAAACCCAGACATTGCATCGGAATTAAATATAAGAGACACAACGCCGACTTAAGTACAAGAAAACTGAGTCTTCTTACGGTCTATGATTTGAGCGTTTCCTGTGTCACCAGTTTTACATTCCAATGCCCCTCTGCAGGTTTACTGTATCCCTTGGACCTTCCCATTGACGAAAAAACACAAAAATTGCATCGCAATTAAATATAAGAGACACAACGCCGACTTAAGTACCAGAAAACTGAGTCTTCTTAAGGTCTATGTTTTGAGCGTTTCCCGTGACACCAGTTTTACATTCCGATCCACCTCTGCAGGTTTACTGTATCCATTGGACCTTCCCATTGATGATGAAACACAGAAATTGCATGGGAATTAAGTATAAGAGACACCATGCCGACATAAGTATAGGAAGACTGAGTCTTCCTACTGTCTGTGTTTTGAGCGTATCCTGTGTCAACAGTTTTACATTCCGATGCACCTCTGCCGGTTTAGTGTATCCCTTGGAACTTCCCATTGGCGATGAAGCACAGATATTGCATCGGATTTAAATATAAGAGACACTATGACGTCTTAAGTACAGGAAGACTGAATCTTCCTACTGTCTATGTTTTGAGCGTTTCCTGTGTCACCAGTTTCTCATTCCAATGCACCTCTGCATGTTTACCGTATCTCTTGGACCTTCACACTGACGATGAAACACAGTAATTGCATCGGAATTGAATATAAGAGACACAATGCCGACTTAAGTAAGGGAAGACTGATTCTTCGTACTCTCTATGCTATGAGCGTCTCCTGTGTCACCAGTTTTACATTCCGATGCACCTCTGCAGGTATACTGTTTCCCTTCGACTTTCCCAATGACGATGAAACACAGAAATTGCATCGGAATTAAATAGAAGAGACACAACGACGACTTAAGTACAAGAAAACTGAGTCTTCTTACGGTCTATGTTTTGATCGTTTCCAGTGTCACCAGTTTTACATTCCGATGCCCTTCAGCAGGTTTACTGTGTCCCTTGGACCTTCCCAATGGCGATGAAACACAGAAATTGCATCGGAATTAAATATAAGGGACACAATGACGTCTTAAGTACAGGAAGACCGAGTCTTTCTACTGTCTATGTTTTGAGCGTTTCCTGTAACACCAGTTTTACATTCCGATGCACTTCTGCATGTTTACTGTATCCCTTGGACCTTCACAGTGACGATGAAACACAGAAATTGCATCGGAATTAAATATAAGAGACACAATGCCGACTTAAGTACCGGAAGACTGAGTCTTCCTACTGTCTATGTTTTGAGCGTCTCCTGTGTCACCAGTTTTACATTCCGATGCACCTCTGCTGGTTTACTGTATCCGTTGGACCTTCCATTGACGATGAAACACAGACATTGCATCGGAATTAAATATAAGAGACACAACGCCGACTTAAGTACAAGAAAACTGAGTCTTCTTACGGTCTATGATTTGAGCGTTTCCTGTGTCACCAGTTTTACATTCCAATGCACCTCCGCAGGTTTAATGTATAACTTGGACCTTCCCATTGACGAAAAATCACAGAAATTGCATCGGAATTAAATATAAGAGACACAACGCCGACTTAAGTACCAGAAAACTGAGTCTTCTTAAGGTCTATGTTTTGAGCGTTTCCCGTGTCACCAGTTTTACATTCCGATCCACCTCTGCAGGTTTACTGTATCCATTGGACCTTCCCAATGATGATGAAACACAGAAATTGCATCGGAATTAAACATAAGAGACACCATGCCGACATAAGTATAGCGAGACTGGGTCTTCCTACTGTCTATGTTTTGAGCGTGTCCTGTGTCAACAGTTTTACATTCCGATGCACCTCTGCAGGTTTACTGTATCCCTTGGACCTACCCATTGGCGATGAATCACAGAAATGGCATCGGAATTAAATATAAGAGACACAATGCCGATTGAAGTACAGGAAGACTGAGTCTTCCTACTGTCTATGTTTTGAGCGTTTCCTGTGTCACCAGTTTTACATTCCGATGCACCTCTGCAGGTTTACTGTATCCCTTGGACCTTCACAGTGACGATGAAACACAGAAATTGCATCGGAAGTAAATATAAGAGACCCATTGCCGACTTAAGTACAGGAAGACAGAGTCTTCCTACTGTCTATGTTTTGAGCGTCGCCTGTGTCACCAGATTTATATTCCGATGCACATCTGCAGGTATACTGTTTCCCATCGACTTTCCCATTGATGATGTAACACAGAAATTGCATCGGAATTACACAATGTCGACTTAAGTACAGGAAGAGTGTGTCTTTCTATTGTCTACGTTTTGAGCGTTTCCTGTCCTGTGTTTTACATTCCGATGCACCTCTGCTGGTTTACTGTATCCGTTGGACCTTCCCATTGACGATGAAACACAGACATTGCATCGGAAATAAATTTGAGAGGCACAACGCCGACTTAAGTACAAGAAAACTTAGTCTTCTTAAGGTCTATGCTTTGAGCGTTTCCCGTGACACCAGTTTTACATTCCGATCCACCTCTGCTGGTTTACTATATCCATTGGACCTTCCCATTGATGATGAAACACAGAAATTGCATCGGAATTAAATATAAGAGACACCATGCCGACATAAGTAGAGGAAGTCTGAGTCTCCCTACTGTCTATGTTTTGAGCGTATCCTGTGTCAACAGTTTTATATTCCGATGCACCTCTGCAGGTTTACTGTATCCCTTTGACCTTCCCATTGGCGATGAAACACAGAAATGGCATCGGAATTAAATATAAGAGACGCAATGCCGACTGAAGTACAGGAAGACTGAGTCTTCCTGCTAGCTATGTTTTGAGCGTTTCCTGTGTCACCAGTTTTACATTCCGATGCACCTCTGCTGGTTTACTGTATCCGTTGGACCTTCCATTGACGATGAAACCCAGACATTGCATCGGAATTTAATATAAGAGACACAACGCCGACTTAAGTACCAGAAAACTGAGTCTTCTTAAGGTCTATGTTTTGAGCGTTTCCCGTGACACCAGTTTTACATACCGATCCACCTCTGCAGGTTTACTGTATCCATTGGACCTTGCCATTAATGATGAAACACAGAAATTGCATCGGAATTAAATAGAAGAGACACAACGACGACTTAAGTACAAGAAAACTGAGTCTTGTTACGGTCTACGTTTTGAGCGTTTCCAGTGTCACCAGTTTTACCTTCCGATACTTTTCTGCATGTTTACTGTATCCCTTGGACATTCACAGAGACGTTGAAACACAGAAATTGCATCGGCATTAAATATATGACACCCATTGCCGACTTAAGTACAGGAAGACAGAGTCTTCCTACTGTCTATGTTTTGAGCGCCGCCTGTGTCACCAGATTTATATTCCGATGCACCTCTGCAGGTATACTGTTTCCCATCGACTTTCCCATTGACGATGAGACACAGAAATTGCATCGGAATTACACAATGTCGACTTAAGTACAGGAAGAGTGTGTCTTTCTATTGTCTACGTTTTGAGCGTTTCCTGTGTCACCAGTTTTACATTCCGATGCACCTCTGCTGGTTTACTGTATCCGTTGGACCTTCCCATTGACGATGAAACACAGACATTGCATCGGAATTAAATTTAAGAGACACAACGCCGACTTAAGTACAAGAAAACTTAGTCTTCTTAAGGTCTATGCTTTGAGCGTTTCCCGTGACACCAGTTTTACATTCCGATCCACCTCTGCAGGTTTACTGTATCCATTGGACCTTCCCATTGATGATGAAACACAGAAATTGCATCGGAATTAAATATAAGAGACACCATGCCGACATAAGTAGAGGAAGACTGAGTCTCCCTACTGTCTATGTTTTGAGCGTATCCTGTGTCAACAGTTTTATATTCCGATGCACCTCTGCAGGTTTACTGTATCCCTTTGACCTTCCCATTGGCGATGAAACACAGAAATGGCATCGGAATTAAATATAAGAGACGCAATGCCGACTGAAGTACAGGAAGACTGAGTCTTCCTGCTGTCTATGTTTTGAGCGTTTCCTGTGTCACCAGTTTTACATTCCGATGCACCTCTGCTGGTTTACTGTATCCGTTGGACCTTCCATTGACGATGAAACCAAGACATTGCATCGGAATTAAATATAAGAGACACAACGCCGACTTAAGTACAAGAAAACTGAGTCTTCTTACGGTCTATGATTTGAGCGTTTCCTGTGGCACCAGTTTTACATTCCAATGCACCTCTGCAGGTTTACTGTATCCCTTGGACCTTCCCATTGACGAAAAAACACAAAAATTGCATCGCAATTAAATATAAGAGACACAACGCCGACTTAAGTACCAGAAAACGGAGTCTTCTTAAGGTCTATGTTTTGAGCGTTTCCCGTGACACCAGTTTTACATTCCGATCCACCTCTGCAGGTTTACTGTATCCATTGGGCCTTCCCATTGATGATGAAACACAGAAATTGCATGGGAATTAAGTATAAGAGACACCATGCCGACATAAGTATAGGAAGACTGAGTCTTCCTACTGTCTGTGTTTTGAGCGTATCCTGTGTCAACAGTTTTACATTCCGATGCACCTCTGCCGGTTTACTGTATCCCTTGGAACTTCCCATTGGCGATGAAGCACAGATATTGCATCGGAATTAAATATAAGAGACACTATGACGTCTTAAGTACAGGAAGACTGAATCTGCCTACTGTCTATGTTTTGAGCGTTTCCTGTGTCACCAGTTTTTCATTCCAATGCACCTCTGCATGTTTACCGTATCTCTTGGACCTTCACACTGACGATGAAACACAGTAATTGCATCGGAATTGAATATAAGAGACACAATGCCGACTTAAGTAAGGGAAGACTGATTCTTCCTACTCTCTATGCTATGAGCGTCTCCTGTGTCACCAGTTTTACATTCCGATGCACCTCTGCAGGTATACTGTTTCCCTTCGACTTTCCCAATGACGATGAAACACAGAAATTGCATCGGAATTAAATAGAAGAGACACAACGACGACTTAAGTACAAGAAAACTGAGTCTTCTTACGGTCTATGTTTTGATCGTTTCCAGTGTCACCAGTTTTACATTCCGATGCCCCTCAGCAGGTTTACTGTGTCCCTTGGACCTTCCCAATGGCAATGAAACACAGAAATTGCATCGGAATTAAATATAAGGGACACAATGACGTCTTAAGTACAGGAAGACCGAGTCTTTCTACTGTTTATGTTTTGAGCGTCTCCTGTAACACCAGTTTTACATTTCGATGCACTTCTGCATGTTTACTGTATCCCTTGGTCCTTCACAGTGACGATGAAACACAGAAATTGCATCGGAATTAAATATAAGAGACACAATGCCGACTTAAGTACCGGAAGACTGAGTCTTCCTACTGTCTATGTTTTGAGCGTCTCCTGTGTCACCAGTTTTACATTCCGATGCACCTCTGCTGGTTTACTGTATCCGTTGGACCTTCCATTGACGATGAAACACAGACATTGCATCGGAATTAAATATAAGAGACACAACGCCGACTTAAGTACAAGAAAACTGAGTCTTCTTACGGTCTATGATTTGAGCGTCTCCTGTGTCACCAGTTTTACATTCCAATGCACCTCCGCAGGTTTAATGTATAACTTGGACCTTCCCATTGACGAAAAAACACAAAAATTGCATCGGAATTAAATATAAGAGACACAATGCCGACTTAAGTACCAGAAAACTGAGTCTTCTTAAGGTCTATGTTTTGAGCGTTTCCCGTGTCACCAGTTTTACATTCCGATCCACCTCTGCAGGTTTACTGTATCCATTGGACCTTCCCATTGATGATGAAACACAGAAATTGCATCGGAATTAAACATAAGAGACACCATGCCGACATAAGTATAGCGAGACTGGGTCTTCCTACTGTCTATGTTTTGAGCGTGTCCTGTGTCAACAGTTCTACATTCCGATGCACCTCTGCAGGTTTACTGTATCCCTTGGACCTTCCCATTGGCGATGAAACACAGAAATGGCATCGGAATTAAATATAAGAGACACAATGCCGACTGAAGTACAGGAAGACTGAGTCTTCCTACTGTCTATGTTTTGAGCGTTTCCTGTGTCACCAGTTTTACATTCCGATGCACCTCTGCAGGTTTACTGTATCCCTTGGACCTTCACAGTGACGATGAAACACAGAAATTGCATCGGAAGTAAATATAAAGGACACAATGCCGACTAAAGTACATGAAAACTGAGTCATCTTAGGGTCTATGTTATGAGCGCTTCCTGTATCACCAGTTTTACATTCCGATGCACCTCTGCAGGGTTGCTGTATCCCTTGGACCTTCCCATTGTCGATGAAACACAGAAATTGCGTCGGAATTAAATATAAGAGAAACAATGCCGACTCAAGTACTGAAAGATTGAGTCTTCCTACTGTCTATGTAATGAGCGTTTCCTGTGTCACCAGTTTTACATTCCGATGCACCTCTGCAGGTTTACTGTATCCCTTGCACCTTCCCATTGACGACGAAACACAGAAATTGCATCGGATTTAAATATAAGAGACACAATGCCGACTTAAGTACAGGGAGACTGAGTATTCCTACTGTCTATGTTTTGATCGTTTCCTGTGTGACCAGTTTTACATTCCGATGCACCTCTGCAGTTTTACTGTATACATTGGACCTTCCCATTGACGATGAAACACAGAAATAGCATCGGAATTAAATAGAAGAGACACAATGACGACTTAACTACAGGAAGAGTGTGTCTTTCTATTGTATATGTTTTGAGCGTTTCCTGTGTCACCAGTTTTACATTCTGCTGCTCCTCTGCTGGTTTACTGTATCCATTGGTCCTTCCATTGACGATGAAACACAGAAATTGCATCGGAATTAAATATAAGAGACACCATGCTGATTTAAGTAAAGGAAGTCTGAGTCTTCCTACTGTCTATGATTTGAGCCTTTCTTGTGTCACCAGTATTACATTCCGATGCACCTCTGCAGGTTTACTGTATCCATTGGACCTTCCCATTTACGATGAAACACAGAAATTGCATCGGAAATTAATATAAGAGACACAACGCCAACTTAAGTACAAGAAAACTGAGTCTTCTTACGGTCTATGTTTTGAGCGTTTTCTGTGTCACCAGTTTTACATTCAGATGCACCTCTGCAGGTTTACTGTATCCATTGGCCCTTCCCATTGACGATAAAATACAGAAATTGCATCGGAATTCAATATAAGAGACACAACGAAGACTTAAGTAAAGGAAGACTGAGCCTTCCTAATATCTATGATTTAAGCGTGTCCTGTATCACCAGCTTTACATTCCGATGCTCCTCTGCAGGTTTACTGTATCCCTTGGACCTTCCCATTGACGATGAAACACAGAAATTCCATCGGAATTAAATATAAGAGACACAATGCCGACTTCGGTACAGGAAGACTGAGTCTTCCTACTGTCTACGTTTTGGGCATTTCCTGTGTCATCAGTTTTACATTCCGATGCACCTCTGCAGGTTTACTGTATCCCTTGGACCTTCCCATTGACGTTGAAACACAGAAATTGCATCGGAATTAAATATAAGAGACACAACGCCGACTTAAGTAAATGAAAACTGAGTCACCTTACGGTGTATGATTTGAGCGTTTCCTGTGTCACCAGTTTTACATTCCGATGCACCTCCGCTGGTTTACTGTATCCGTTGGACCTTCCCATTGACGATGAAACACAGACATTGCATCGGAATTAAATTTAAGAGACACAACGCCGACTTAAGTACAAGAAAACTGAGTCTTCTTAAGGTCTATGTTTTGAGCGTTTCCCGTGACACCAGTTTAACATTCCGATCCACCTCTGCAGGTTTACTGTATCCATTGGACCTTCCCATTGATGATGAAACACAGAAATTGCATCGGAATTAAATATAAGAGACACCATGCCGACATAAGTAGAGGAAGACTGAGTCTCCCTACTGTCTATGTTTTGAGCGTATCCTGTGTCAACAGTTTTATATTCCGATGCACCTCTGCAGGTTTACTGTATCCCTTGGACCTTCCCATTGGCGATGAAACACAGCAATGGCGTCGGAATTAAATATAAGAGACACAATGCCGACTGAAGTACAGGATGACTGAGTCTTCCTGCTGTCTATGTTTTGAGCGTTTCCTGTGTCACCAGTTTTACATTCCGATGCACCTCTGCTGGTTTACTGTATCCGTTGGACCTTCTATTGACGATGAAACCCAGACATTGCATCGGAATTAAATATAAGAGACACAACGCCGACTTAAGTACAAGAAAACTGAGTCTTTTTACGGTCTATGATTTGAGCGTTTCCTGTGTCACCAGTTTTACATTCCAATGCACCTCTGCAGGTTTACTGTATCCCTTGGACCTTCCCATTGACGAAAAAACACAAAAATTGCATCGCAATTAAATATAAGAGACACAACGCCGACTTAAGTACCAGAAAACTGAGTCTTCTTAAGGTCTATGTTTTGAGCGTTTCCCGTGACACCAGTTTTACATTCCGATCCACCTCTGCAGGTTTTCTGTATCCATTGGACCTTCCGATTGATGATGAAACACAGAAATTGCATGGGAATTAAGTATAAGAGACACCATGCCGACATAAGTATAGGAAGACTGAGTCTTCCTACTGTCTGTGTTTTGAGCGTATCCTGTGTCAACAGTTTTACATTCCGATGCACCTCTGCCGGTTTACTGTATCCCTTGGAACTTCCCATTGGCGATGAAGCACAGATATTGCATCGGAATTAAATATAAGAGACACTATGACGTCTTAAGTACAGGAAGACTGAATCTGCCTACTGTCTATGTTTTGAGCGTTTCCTGTGTCACCAGTTTTTCATTCCAATGCACCTCTGCATGTTTACCGTATCTCTTGGACCTTCACACTGACGATGAAACACAGTAATTGCATCGGAATTAAATATAAGAGACACAATGCCGACTTAAGTAAGGGAAGACTGATTCTTCCTACTCTCTATGCTATGAGCGTCTCCTGTGTCACCAGTTTTACATTCCGATGCACCTCTGCAGGTATACTGTTTCCCTTCGACTTTCCCAATGACGATGAAACACAGAAATTGCATCGGAATTAAATATAAGAGACACAACGCCGACTTAAGTAAATGAAAACTGAGTCACCTTACGGTGTATGATTTGAGCGTTTCCTGTGTCACCAGTTTTACATTCCGATGCACCTCCGCTGGTTTACTGTATCCGTTGGACCTTCCCATTGACGATGAAACACAGACATTGCATCGGAATTAAATTTAAGAGACACAACGCCGACTTAAGTACAAGAAAACTGAGTCTTCTTAAGGTCTATGTTTTGAGCGTTTCCCGTGACACCAGTTTAACATTCCGATCCACCTCTGCAGGTTTACTGTATCCATTGGACCTTCCCATTGATGATGAAACACAGAAATTGCATCGGAATTAAATATAAGAGACACCATGCCGACATAAGTAGAGGAAGACTGAGTCTCCCTACTGTCTATGTTTTGAGCGTATCCTGTGTCAACAGTTTTATATTCCGATGCACCTCTGCAGGTTTACTGTATCCCTTGGACCTTCCCATTGGCGATGAAACACAGCAATGGCGTCGGAATTAAATATAAGAGACACAATGCCGACTGAAGTACAGGATGACTGAGTCTTCCTGCTGTCTATGTTTTGAGCGTTTCCTGTGTCACCAGTTTTACATTCCGATGCACCTCTGCTGGTTTACTGTATCCGTTGGACCTTCTATTGACGATGAAACCCAGACATTGCATCGGAATTAAATATAAGAGACACAACGCCGACTTAAGTACAAGAAAACTGAGTCTTCTTACGGTCTATGTTTTGATCGTTTCCAGTGTCACCAGTTTTACATTCCGATGCCCCTCAGCAGGTTTACTGTGTCCCTTGGACCTTCCCAATGGCGATGAAACACAGAAATTGCATCGGAATTAAATATAAGGGACACAATGACGTCTTAAGTACAGGAAGACCGAGTCTTTCTACTGTCTATGTTTTGAGCGTTTCCTGTAACACCAGTTTTACATTCCGATGCACTTCTGCATGTTTACTGTATCCCTTGGACCTTCACAGTGACGATGAAACACAGAAATTGCATCGGAATTAAATATAAGAGACACAATGCCGACTTAAGTACCGGAAGACTGAGTCTTCCTACTGTCTATGTTTTGAGCGTCTCCTGTGTCACCAGTTTTACATTCCGATGCACCTCTGCTGGTTTACTGTATCCGTTGGACCTTCCATTGACGATGAAACACAGACATTGCATCGGAATTAAATATAAGAGACACAACGCCGACTTAAGTACAAGAAAACTGAGTCTTCTTACGGTCTACGATTTGAGCGTTTCCTGTGTCACCAATTTTACATTCCAATGCACCTCCGCAGGTTTAATGTATAACGTGGACCTTCCCATTGACGAAAAAACACAAAAATTGCATCGCAATTAAATATAAGAGACACAACGCCAACTTAAGTACCAGAAAACTGAGTCTTCTTAAGGTCTATGTTTTGAGCGTTTCCCGTGTCACCAGTTTTACATTCCGATCCACCTCTGCAGGTTTACTGTATCCATTGGACCTTCCCATTGATGATGAAACACAGAAATTGCATCGGAATTAAATATAAGAGACACCATGCCGACATAAGTATAGCGAGACTGGGTCTTCCTACTGTCTATGTTTTGAGCGTGTCCTGTGTCAACAGTTTTACATTCCGATGCACCTCTGCAGGTTTACTGTATCCCTTGGACCTTCCCATTGGCGATGAAACACAGAAATGGCTTCGGAATTAAATATAAGAGACACAATGCCGACTGAAGTACAGGAAGACTGAGTCTTCCTACTGTCTATGTTTTGAGCGTTTCCTGTGTCACCAGTTTTACATTCCGATGCACCTCTGCAGGTTTACTGTATCCCTTGGGCCTTCACAGTGACGATGAAACACAGAAATTGCATCGGAAGTAAACATAAAAGACACTATGCCGACTAAAGTACATGAAAACTGAGTCATCTTAGGGTCTATGTTATGAGCGCTTCCTGTATCACCAGTTTTACATTCCGATGCACCTCTGCAGGGTTACTGTATCCCTTGGACCTTCCCATTGTCGATGAAACACAGAAATTGCGTCGGAATTAAATATAAGAGAAACAATGCCGACTCAAGTACTGAAAGATTGAGTCTTCCTACTGTCTATGTATTGAGCGTTTCCTGTGTCACCAGTTTTACATTCCGATGCACCTCTGCAGGTTTACTGTATCCCTTGCACCTTCCCATTGACGACGAAACACAGAAATTGCATCGGATTTAAATATAAGAGACACAATGCCGACTTAAGTACAGGGAGACTGAGTATGCGTACTGTCTATGTTTTGATCGTTTCCTGTGTGACCAGTTTTACATTCCGATGCACCTCTGCAGTTTTACTGTATACATTGGACCTTCCCATTGACGATGAAACACAGAAATAGCATCGGAATTAAATAGAAGAGACACAATGACGACTTAAGTACAGGAAGAGTGTGTCCTTCTATTGTATATGTTTTGAGCGTTTCCTGTGTCACCAGTTTTACATTCCGCTGCTCCTCTGCTGGTTTACTGTATCCATTGGACCTTCCATTGACGATGAAACACAGAAATTGCATCGGAATTAAATATAAGAGACACCATGCTGATTTAAGTAAAGGAAGGCTGAGTCTTCCTACTGTCTAAGTTTTGAGCCTTTCCTGTGTCACCAGTATTACATTCCGATGCACCTCTGCAGGTTTACTGTAACCGTTGGACCTTCCCATTGACGATGAAACACAGAAATTGCATCGGAAATAAATATAAGAGACACAACGCCGACGTAAGTACAAGAAAACTGAGTCTTCTTACGGTCTATGTTTTGAGCGTTTTCTGTGTCACCAGTTTTACATTCCGATGCACCCCCGCTGGTTTACTGTATCCGTTGGACCTTCCCATTGACGATGAAACACAGACATTGCATCGGAATTAAATTTAAGAGACACAACGCCGACTTAAGTACAAGAAAACTGAGTCTTCTTAAGGTCTATGTTTTGAGCGTTTCCCGTGACACCAGTTTTACATTCCGATCCACCTCTGCAGGTTTACTGTATCCATTGGACCTTCCCATTGATGATGAAACACAGAAATTGCATCGGAATTAAATATAAGAGACATCATGCCGACATAAGTAGAGGAAGACTGAGTCTCCCTACTGTCTATGTTTTGAGCGTATCCTGTGTCAACAGTTTTATATTCCGATGCACCTCTGCAGGTTTACTGTATCCCTTGGACCTTCCCATTGGCGATGAAACACAGAAATGGCATCGGAATTAAATATAAGAGACACAATGCCGACTGAAGTACAGGAAGACTGAGTCTTCCTGCTGTCTATGTTTTGAGCGTTTCCTGTGTCACCAGTTTTACATTCCGATGCACCTCTGCTGGTTTACTGTATCCGTTGGACCTTCCATTGACGATGAAACCCAGACATTGCATCGGAATTAAATATAAGGGACACAACGCCGACTTAAGTACAAGAAAACTGAGTCTTCTTACGGTCTATGATTTGAGCGTTTCCTGTGTCACCAGTTTTACATTCCAATGCACCTCTGCAGGTTTACTGTATCCCTTGGACCTTCCCATTGACGAAAAAACACAAAAATTGCATCGCAATTAAATATAAGAGACACAACGCCGACTTAAGTACCAGAAAACTGATTCTTCTTAAGGTCTATGTTTTGAGCGTTTCCCGTGACACCAGTTTTACATTCCGATCCACCTCTGCAGGTTTACTGTATCCATTGGACCTTCACGGTGACGATGAAACACAGGAATTGCATCGGAATTAAATATAAGGGACACAATGACGTCTTAAGTACAGGAAGACCGAGTCTTTCTACTGTCTATGTTTTGAGCGTTTCCTGTGTCACCAGTTATTCATTCCAATGCACCTCTGCATGTTTACCGTATCTCTTGGATCTTCACACTGACGATGAAACATAGTAATTGCATCGGAATTGAATATAAGAGACACAATGCCGACTTAAGTAAGGGAAGACTGATTTTTCCTACTCTCTATGCTATGAGCGTCTCCTGTGTCACCAGTTTTACATTCCGATGCACCTCTGCAGGTATACTGTTTCCCTTCGACTTTCCCAATGACGATGAAACACAGAAATTGCATCGGAATTAAATAGAAGAGACACAACGACGACTTAAGTACAAGAAAACTGAGTCTTCTTACGGTCTATGTTTTGATCGTTTCTAGTGTCACCAGTTTTACATTCCGATGCCCCTCAGCAGGTTTACTGTGTCCCTCGGACCTTCCCAATGGCGATGAAACACAGAAATTGCATCGGAATTAAATATAAGGGACACAATGACGTCTTAAGTGCAGGAAGACCGAGTCTTTCTACTGTCTATGTTTTGAGCGTTTCCTGTAACACCAGTTTTACATTCCGATGCACTTCTGCATGTTTACTGTATCCCTTGGACCTTCACAGTGACGATGAAACACAGAAATTGCATCGGAATTAAATATAAGAGACACAATACCGACTTAAGTACCGGAAGACTGAGTCTTCCTACTGTCTATGTTTTGAGCGTCTCCTGTGTCACCAGTTTTACATTCCGATGCACCTCTGCTGGTTTACTGTGTCCGTTGGACCTTCCATTGACGATGAAACACAGAAATTGCATCGGAATTAAATATAAGAGACACAATGCCGACTTAAGTACAGGAAGACTAAGTCTTCCTACTGTCTATAATTTGAGCGTTTTCTGTGTCACCAGTTTTACATTCCGATGCACCTCTACAGGTTTACTCTATCCCTTGGACCTTCACAGTGACGATGAAACACAGGAATTGCATCGGAATTAAATATAAGAAACACAATGCCGACTAAAGTACAGGAAGACTAAGTCTTCCTAGTGTCTATGTTTTGAGCGTTTCCTGTGTCACCAGTTTTACATTCCAATGCACCTCCGCAGGTTTAATATATAACTTGGACCTTCCCATTGACGAAAAAACACAAAAATTGCATCGGAATTAAATATAAGAGACACAACGCCGACTTAAGTACCAGAAAACTGAGTCTTCTTAAGGTCTATGTTTTGAGCGTTTCCCGTGTCACCAGTTTTACATTCCGATCCACCTCTGCAGGTTTACTGTATCTATTGGACCTTCCCATTGATGATGAAACACAGAAATTGCATCGGAATTAAACATAAGAGACACCATGCCGACATAAGTATAGCGAGACTGGGTCTTCCTACTGTCTATGTTTTGAGCGTGTCCTGTGTCAACAGTTTTACATTCCGATGCACCTCTGCAGGTTTACTGTATCCCTTGGACCTTCCCATTGGCGATGAAACACAGAAATGGCATCGGAATTAAATATAAGAGACACAATGCCGACTGAAGTACAGGAAGACTGAGTCTTCCTACTGTCTATGTTTTGAGCGTTTCCTGTGTCACCAGTTTTACATTCCGATGCACCTCTGCAGGTTTACTGTATCCATTGGCCCTTCCCATTGACGATAAAACACAGAAATTGCATCGGAATTAAATATAAGAGACACCATGCTGATTTAAGTAAAGGAAGACTGAGTCTTCCTACTGTCTAAGTTTTGAGCCTTTCCTGTGTCACCAGTATTACATTCCGATGCACCTCTGCAGGTTTACTGTATGCCTTGGATCTTCCCATTGACGATGAAACACAGAAATTGCATCGGAATTAAATATAAGAGACACAATGCCGACTTAAGTACAGGAACATTGAGTCTTCCTACTGTCTATGTTTTGAGCGTTTACAGTGTCATATGTTTTACATTCCCATGCGACTCTGCAGGTTTACTGTATCCATTGGACCTTCCCATTGACGATGAAACACAGAAATTACATCGGAATTAAGTATAAGAGTTACAACGCCGACTTAAGTACAAGAAAACTGAGTCTCCTTACGGTCTATGTTTTGAGCGTTTTCTGTGTCACCAGTTTTACATTCCGATACACCTCTGCAGGTTTACTGTATCCATTGGACCTTCCCATTTACGATGAAACACAGAAATTGCATCGGAATTAAATATAAGAGACACAACGCCGACTTAAGTACAAGGAGACTGAGTATTCCTACTGTCTATGATTTGATCGTTTCCTGTGTGACCAGTTTTACATTCCGATGCACCTCTGCAGTTTTACTGTATACATTGGACCTTCCCATTGACGATGAAACACAGAAATAGCATCGGAATTAAATAGAAGAGACCCAATGACGACTTAAGTACAGGAAGAGTGTGTCTTTCTATTGTATATGTTTTGAGCGTTTCCTGTGTCACCAGTTTTACATTCCGCTGCTCCTCTGCTAGTTTACTGTATCCATTGGACCTTCCATTGACGATGAAACACAGAAATTGCATCGGAATTAAATATAAGAGACACCATGCTGATTTAAGTAAAGGAAGACTGAGTCTTCCTACTGTCTATGTTTTGAGCCTCTCCTGTGTCACCAGTATTACATTCCGATGCACCTCTGCAGGTTTACTGTATCCATTGGACCTTCCCATTTACGATGAAACACAGAAATTGCATCGGAATTAAATATAAGAGACACAACGCCGACTTAAGTAAAAGAAAACTGAGTCACCTTACGGTGTATGATTTGAGCGTTTCCTGTGTCACCAGTTTTACATTCCGATGCACCGCTGCAGGTTTACTGTGTCCCTTGGACAATCACAAGTGACGGTGACACACAGAAATTGCATCGGAATTAAATATAAGAGACGCAATGCCGACTTAAGTACAAGAAAACTGAGTCTTCTTACGGTCAATGATTTGAGCGCATCCTGTGTCACCAGTTTTACATTCCGATGCACTTATGCAGGTGTACTGTATCCATTGGACCTTCCCATTTGCGATGAAACACAGAAATGGCATCGGAACTAAATATAAGAGACACAATGCCGACTTAAGAACAGGAAGGCTGAGTCTTCCTACTGTCTATGTTTTGAGCGTTTCCTGTGTCACTAGTTTTACATTCCGATGCACTTCTGCAGGTTTACTGTATCCATTGGACCTTCCCATTGACGATGAAACACAGAAATAGCGTCGGAATTAAATAGAAGAGACACAATGTCGACTTAAGTACAGGAAGAGTGTGTTTTTCTATTGTATATGTTTTGAGCGTTTCCTGTGTCACCAGTTTTACATTCCGCTGCTCCTCTGCTGGTTTACTGTATCCATTGGAACTTCCATTGACGATGAAACACAGAAATTGCATCGGAATTACATATAAGAGACACCATGCTGATTTAAGTAAAGGAAGACTGAGTCTTCCTACTGTCTAAGTTTTGAGCCTTTCCTGTGTCACCAGTATTACATTCCGATGCACCTCTGCAGGTTTACTGTAACCATTGGACTTTCCCATTGACGATGAAACACAGAAATTGCATCGGAAATAAATATAAGAGACACAACGCCGACGTAAGTACAAGAAAACTGAGTCTTCTTACGGTCTATGTTTTGAGCGTTTTCTGTGTCACCAGTTTTACATTCCGATGCACCTCTGCAGGTTTACTGTATCCATTGGCCCTTCCCATTGACGATAAAACACAGAAATTGCATCGGAATTAAAAATAAGAGACACAACGAAGACTTAAGTAAAGGAAGACTGAGCCTTCCTAATATCTATGATTTAAGCGTGTGGTGTATCACCAGCTTTACATTCCGATGCACCTCTGCAGGTTTACTGTATCCCTTGGACCTTCCCATTTGCGATGAAACACAGAAATGGCATCGGAACTAAATATAAGAGACACAATGCCGACTGAAGTACAGGAAGACTGAGTCTTCTTACTGTCTATGTTTTGAGCGTTTCCTGTGTCACCAGTTTTACATTCCGATGCACCTCTGCACGTTTACTGTATACCTTGGACCTTCACAGTGACGATGAAACACAGAAATTGCATCGGAATTAAATATAAGAGACAGAATGATGAATTAAGTACAGGAAGACTGAGTCTTCCTACTGTCTATGTTTTGAGCGTTTCCTGTGTCACCAGTTTTACATTCCGATGCACCTCTGCAGGTTTACTGTGTCCCTTGGACATTCACAGTGACGATGAATCACAGAAATTGCATCGGAATTAAATATAAGAGACACAATGCCGACTTAAGTACAGAAAGACTGAGTCTTCCTACTGTCTATGTTTTGAGCGTTTCCCTTGTCACCAGTTTTACTCTCTGATGCACCTCTGCAGGTATACTGTTTCCCTTCGACGTTCCCATTGACGATGAAACACAGAAATTGCATCGGAATTAAATATAAGAGACACAATGTCGACTTAAGTACAGGATGAGTGTGTCTTTCTATTGTCTATGTTTTGTGCGTTTCCTGTGTCACCAGTTTTACATTGCGATGCACCTCTGCAGGTTTACTGTATCCATTGGACCTTCCCATTGACGATGAAACACAGAAATTCCATCGGAATTAAATATAAGAGATACAATGCCGATTTCGGTACAGGAAGACTGAGTCTTCCTACTGTCTACGTTTTGAGCATTTCCTGTGTCATCAGTTTTACATTTTGATGCACCTCTGCAGGTTTACTGTATCCCTTGGATCTTCACAGTGACGGTGAAACACAGAAATTGCATCGGAATTAAATATAAGAGACACAATGCCGACTTAAGTACAAGAAAACTGAGTCTTCTTACGGTCTATGATTTGAGCGCTACCTGTGTCACCAATTTTACATTCCGATGCACCTATGCAGGTTTACTGTATCCATTGGACCTTCCCATTGACGATGAAACACAGAAATAGCATCGGAATTAAATATAAGAGACACAATGCCGAATTAAGTACAGGAAGGCTGAGTCTTCCTACTGTCTATGTTTTGCGCGTTTCCTGTGTCACTAGTTTTACATTTCGATGCACCTCTGCAGGATTACTGTATGCCTTGGATCTTCCCATTGACGATGAAACACAGAAATTGCATCGGAATTAAATATAAGAGACACAATGCCGACTTAAGTACAGGAACATTGAGTCTTCCTACTGTCTATGTTTTGAGCGTTTACAGTGTCATATGTTTTACATTCCCATGCGACTCTGCAGGTTTACTGTATCCATTGGACCTTCCCATTGACGATGAAACACAGAAATTACATCGGAATTAAGTATAAGAGTTACAACGCCGACTTAAGTACAAGAAAACTGAGTCTCCTTACGGTCTATGATTTGAGCGTTTCCTGTGTGACCAGTTTTACATTCCAATGCACCTCTGCAGGTCTACTGTATCCCCTGGACATTCCCATTGAGGCAAACACACAGAAATTGCATCGGAATTAAATATAAGAGGCACAACGCCGACTTAAGTAGCAGAAAACTGAGTCTTGTTAAGGTCTATGTTTTGAGCGTTTTCTGTGTCACCAGTTTTACATTCCGATGCACCTCTGCAGGTTTACTGTATCCCTTGCACCTTCCCATTGACATTGAAACACAGAAATTACATCGTAAGTAAATATAATAGACACAATGCCGACATAAGTACAGGAAGACTGAGTCTTCCTACTGTCTATGTTTTGAGCGTTTCCTGTGTCTCCAGTTTTAGATTCCGATGCACCTCTGCAGGTTTACTGTATCCCTTGGACCTTCACAGTGACGATGAAACACAGAAATTGCATCGGAATTAAATATAAAAGACACAATGCCGACTTAACTACAAGAAAACCTGAGTCTTCGTAGGGTCTATGTTTTGAGCGCTTCCTGTGTCACCAGTTTTACATTCCGATGCACCTCTGCAGGGTTACTGTATCCCTTGGACCTTCCCATTGACGATGAAAAACAGAAATTGCATCGGAATTAAATAATAGAGACACAATGCCGACTTAAGTACAGAAAGTCTGAGTCTTCCTACTGTCAAAGTTTTGAGCGTTTCCTGTGTCACCAGTTTTACATTCCGATGCACCTCTGCAGGTTTACTGTATCCCTTGCACCTTCCCATTGACATTGAAACACAGAAATTGCATCGGAATTAAATATAAGAGACACAATGCCGACTTAAGTACAGGAAGACTGAGTCTTCCTACTGTCTATAATTTGAGCGTTTCCTGTGTCACCAGTTTTACATTCCGATGCACCTGTACAGGTTTACTGTATCCGTTGGACCTTCACAGTGACGATGAAACACAGAAATTGCATTGGAATTAAATATAAGAGACACAATGCCGACTAAAGTGCAGGAAGACTTAGTCTTCCTACTGTCTATGATTTGAGCGTTTCCTGTGTCATCAGTTTTACTTTCTGATGCACCTCTGCAGGTTTACTATATCCCTTGGACCTTCCCATTCACGATGAAACACAGAAATTTAATCGGAAATAAACATAAGAGAAACAATGCCGGCTTAAGTACAGGAAGACTGAGTCTTCCTACTGTCTATGTTTTGAGCGTTTCCTATGTCACTAGTTTTACATTCCGATGCACATCTGCAGGTTTACTGTATCTCCTGGACCTTGCCATTGACGATGAAACACAGCAATTGCATCGGAATGAAATATAAGAGACACGATGCCGACTTAAGTACAGGAAGACTGAGTCTTCCTACTGTCTATGTTTTGAGCGTTTCCTGAGTCACCAGTTTTACATTCCGATGCACCTCTGCAGGTTTCCTGTATCCCTTGGACCTTCCCATTGACGATGAAACACAGAAATTGCATCGAAATTAAATATAAGAGACACAATGCCGACTTAAGTACAAGAAAACAGTCTTCGTACGGTCAATGTTTTCAGCGTTTCCTGTGTCACCTGTTTTACATCCCGATGCACCTCTGCCGGTTTACTATATCCCTTGGACCTTCCCATTGTCTATGAAACACAGAAATCGCATCGGAATTAAATATAAGGAACACAACGCCGACATAAGTAAAGGAAGACTGAGTCTTCCTACTGTCTATGTTTTGAGCGTTTCCTGTGTCACATGTTTTACATTCTGATGCACCTCTGCAGGTTTACTGTATCCCTTGGACCTTCCGATTGACGATGAAACACAGAAATTGCATCGGAATTAAATATAAGAGACACAATGCCGACTTGAGTACAGGAAGACTGAGTCTTCCTACTGTCTATGTTTTGAGCGTTTCCTGTGTCACTAGTTTTACATTCCGATGCACCCCTGCAGGTTTACTGTATCCCTTGGACCTTCCCATTGACGATGAAACACCGAAATTGCATCGGGATTGAATATAAGAGACACAATGCCGACTTAAGTACAGGAAGACTGAGTCTTCCTACTGTCTATGTTTTGAGCGTTTCCTGTGTCGCCAGTTTTAGATTCCGATGCGCCTCTGCAGGTTTACTGTATCCCTTGGACCTTCACAGTGACGATGAAACACAGAAATTGCATCGGAATTAAATATAAAAGACACAATGCCGACTTAACTACAAGAAAACCTGAGTCTTCGTAGGGTCTATGTTATGAGCGCTTCCTGTGTCACCAGTTTTACATTCCGATGCACCTCTGCAGGGTTACTGTATCCCTTGGACCTTCCCATTGACGATGAAAAACAGAAATTGCATCGGAATTAAATAATAGAGACACAATGCCGACTTAAGTACAGAAAGTCTGAGTCTTCCTACTGTCTAGGTTTTGAGCGTTTCCTGTGTCACCAGTTTTACATTCCGATGCACCTCTGCAGGTTTACTGTATCCCTTGCACCTTCCCATTGACATTGAAACACAGAAATTGCATCGGAATTAAATATAAGAGACACAATGCCGACTTAAGTACAGTAAGACTGAGTCTTCCGACTGTCTATATTTTGAGCGTTTCCTGTGTCACCAGTTTTACATTCCGATGCACCTCTGCAGGTTTACTGTATCCCTTGGACCTTCCCATTGACGATGAAACATTGAAATTGCATCGGAATTAAATATAAGAGACTCAATGCCGACTTAAGTACAGGAAGAGTGAGTCTTCCTACTGTCAATGTTTGAGCGTTTCCTGTGTCACCAGTTTTACATTCCGATGCATCTCTGCAGGTTTACTGTATCCATTGGACCTTCCCATTGACGATAAAACACAGAAAATGCATCGGAATTAAATATAAGAGACACAATGCCGACTTAAGTACAGGAAGACTGAGTCTTCCTACTGTCTATGTTTAGAGCGTTTCCTGTGTCACCAGTTTTACATTCCGATCCACCTCTGGAGGTTTACTGTATCCATTGGACTTTCCCATTGACGATGAAACACAGAAAATGCATCGGAATTAAATATAAGAGACACAATGCCGACTTAAGTACAGGAAGACTGAGTCTTCCTACTGTCTATGCTTTGAGCGTCTCCTGTGTCATCAGTTTTACATGCCGATGCACCTCTGCCGGTTTACTGTATCCCTTGGACCATCCCATTGACGATGAAACACAGAAATTGCATCGGAATTAAATATAAGAGACACAATGCCGACTTAAGTACAGGAAGACTGAGTCTTCCTACTGTCAATGTTTTGAGCGTTTCCTGTGTCACCAGTTTTACATTCTGTCGCACCTCTGCAGGTTTACTGTATCCTTTGGACCTTCCCATTGACGATGAAACACAGAAATTGCATCGGAATTAAATATAAGAGACACAATGCCGACTTAAGTACAGGAAGACTGAGTCTTCCTACTGTCAATGTTTTGAGCGTTTCCTGTGTCACCAGTTTCACATTCCGATTCACCTCTGCAGGTTTACTGCATCGATTGGACCTTCCCATGGACGATGAAACAAAGAAATTGCATCGCAATTAAATATAAGAGACACAATGCCGACTTCAGTACAGGAAGACTGAGTCTTCCTACTGTCTGTGTTTTGAGCGTTTCCTGGTTCACTAGTTTTACATTCCGATGCACCTCTGCAGGTTTACTGTATCCCTTGGACCTTCCCATTGACGATGAAACACAGAAATTGCATCGGAATTAAATATAAGAGACACAATGCCGACTTAAGTACACGAAGACTGAGTCTTCCTACTGTCTATGTTTTAAGCGTTTCCTGTGTCGCCAGTTTTAGATTCCGATGCACATCTGCAGGTTTACTGTATCCCTTGGACCTTCACAGTGACGATGAAACACAGAAATTGCATCGGAATTAAATATAAAAGACACAATGCCGACTTAACTACAAGAAAACCTGAGTCTTCGTAGGGTCTATGTTATGAGCGCTTCCTGTGTCACCAGTTTTACATTCCGATGCACCTCTGCAGGGTTACTGTATCCCTTGGACCTTCCCATTGACGATGAAAAACAGAAATTGCATCGGAATTAAATAATAGAGACACAATGCCGACTTAAGTACAGAAAGTCTGAGTCTTCCTACTGTCTAGGTTTTGAGCGTTTCCTGTGTCACCAGTTTTACATTCCGATGCACCTCTGCAGGTTTACTGTATCCCTTGCACCTTCCCATTGACATTGAAACACAGAAATTGCATCGGAATTAAATATAAGAGACACAATGCCGACTTAAGTACAGTAAGACTGAGTCTTGCTACTGTCTATATTTTGAGCGTTTCCTGTGTCACCAGTTTTACATTCCGATGCACCTCTGCAGGTTTACTGTATCCCTTGGACCATCCCATTGACGATGAAACATTGAAATTGCATCGGAATTAAATATAAGAGACTCAATGCCGACTTAAGTACAGGAAGAGTGAGTCTTCCTACTGTCAATGTTTGAGCGTTTCCTGTGTCACCAGTTTTACATTCCGATGCACCTCTGCAGGTTTACTGCATCGATTGGACCTTCCCATTGACGATGAAACACAGAAATTGCATCGCAATTAAATATAAGAGACACAATGCCGACTTCAGTACAGGAAGACTGAGTCTTCCTACTGTCTGTGTTTTGAGCGTTTCCTGGTTCACTAGTTTTACATTCCGATGCACCTCTGCAGGTTTACTGTATCCCTTGGACCTTCCCATTGACGATGAAACACAGAAATTGCATCGGAATTAAATATAAGAGACACAATGCCGACTTAAGTAGAGGAAGACTGAGTCTTCCTACTGTCAATGTGTTGAGCGTTTCCTATGTCACCAGTTTTACATTCTGACGCACCTCTGCAGGTTTACAATATCCCGTGGACCTTCCCATTCACGATGAAACACAGAAATTTCATCGGAAATAAATATAAGAGACACAGTGCCGACTTAAGTACAGGAAGACTGAGTCTTCCTACTGTCTATGTTTTGAGCGTTTCCTGTGTCACCAGTTTTACATTCTGATGCACCTCTGCAGGTTTACTGTATCCCTTGGACCTTCCCATTGACGATGAAACACAGAAATTGCATCGGAGTTAAATTTAAGTGACACAATGCCTACTTAAGCAGAGGAAGACTGAGTCTTCCTATTGTCTATAATTTGAGCGTTTCCTGTGTCACCAGTTTTGCATTCCGATGCATCTCTACAGTTTTACTGTATCCCTTGGACCTTCCCATTCACGATGAAACACAGAAATTTAATCGGAAATAAACATAAGAGACACAATGCCGACTTAAGTACAGGAAGACTGAGTCTTCCTACTGTCTATGTTTTGAGCGTTTCCTATGTCACTAGTTTTACATTCCGATGCACATCTGCAGGTTTAATGTATCTCCTGGACCTTCCCATTGACGATGAAACACAGCAATTGCATCGGAATTAAATATAAGAGACACGATGCCGACTTAAGTACAGGAAGACTGAGTCTTCCTACTGTCTATGTTTTGAGCGTTTCCTGAGTCACCAATTTTACATTCCGATGCACCTCTGCAGGTTTCCTGTATCCCTTGGACCTTCCCATTGACGATGAAACACAGAAATTGCATCGAAATTAAATATAAGAGACACAATGCCGACTTAAGTACAAGAATACAGTCTTCGTACGGTCAATGTTTTCAGCGTTTCCTGTGTCACCTGTTTTACATTCCGATGCACCTCTGCCGGTTTACTATATCCCTTGGACCTTCCCATTGTCTATGAAACACAGAAATCGCATCGGAATTAAATATAAGGAACACAACGCCGACATAAGTAAAGGAAGACTGAGTCTTCCTACTGTCTATGTTTTGAGCGTTTCCTGTGTCACCAGTTTTACATTCTGATGCACCTCTGCAGGTTTACTGTATCCCTTGGACCGTCCGATTGACGATGAAACACAGAAATTGCATCGGAATTAAATATAAGAGACACAATGCCGACTTGAGTACAGGAAGACTGAGTCTTCCTACTGTCTATGTTTTGAGCGTTTCCTGTGTCACTAGTTTTACATTCCGATGGAAATCTGCAGGTTTACTCTATCCCTTGGACCTTCCCATTGACGATGAAACACAGAAATTGCATCGGAATTAAATATAAGAGACACAATGCCGTCTTAAGTACAGGAAGACTGAGTCTTCCTACTGTCTATGTTTTGAGCGTTTCCTGTGTCACCAGTTTTCATTCCGATGCACCTCTGCAGGTTTACTGTATCCCTTGGACCTTCCCATTGACGATGAAACACAGAAATTGTATCGGAGTTAAATTTAAGTGACACAATGCCTACTTAAGCAGAGGAAGACTGAGTCTTCCTACTGTCTATGTTTTGAGCGTTTCCTATCTCACTAGTTTTACATTCCGATGCACCTCTGCAGGTTTACTGTATCTCCTGGACCTTCCCATTGACGATGAAACACAGAAATTGCATCGGAATTAAATATAAGAGACACGATGCCGACATAAGTACAGGAAGACTGAGTCTTCCTACTGTCTATGTTTTGAGCGTTTCCTGAGTCACCAGTTTTACATTCCGATGCACCTCTGCAGGTTTCCTGTATCCCTTGGACCTTCCCATTGACGATGAAACACAGAAATTGCATCGAAATTAAATATAAGAGACACAATGCCGACTTAAGTACAAGAAAACAGTCTTTGTACGGTCAATGTTTTGAGCGTTTCCTGTGTCACCTGTTTTACAATCCGATGCACCTCTGCCGGTTTACTATATCCCTTGGACCTTCCCATTGTCGATGAAACACAGAAATCGCATCGGAATTAAATATAAGAGACACAATGCCGACATAAGTACAGGAAGACTGAGTCTTCCTACTGTCTATGATTTGAGCGTTTCCTGTGTCACCAGTTTTACATTCTGATGCACCTCTACAGGTTTACTGTATCGATTGGAGCTTCACATTGACGATGAAACACAGAAATTGAATTGGAATTAAATATAAGAGACACAATGCCGACTTAAGTACAGGAAGACTGAGTCTTCCTACTGTCTATGTTTTGATCGTTTCCTGGGTCACCAGTTTTACATTCCGATGCACCTCTGCAGGTTTACTGTATCCCTTGGACCTCCCATTGACGATGAAACACAGAAATTGCATCGGAATTAAATATAAGAGACACAATGCCGACTTAAGTACAGGAAGACTGAGTCTTCCTACTGTCTATGTTTTGAGCGTTTCCTGTGTCACTAGTTTTACATTCCGATGGAAATCTGCAGGTTTACTGTATCCCTTGGACCTTCCTATTGACGATGAAACACAGAAATTGCATCAGAATTAAATATAAGAGACACAATGCCGACTTAAGTACAGGAAGACTGAGTCTTCCTACAGTCTATGTTTTGAGCGTTTCCTGTGTCACCAGTTTTACATTCTGATGCACTTCTGCAGGTTTACTGTATCCCTTGGACCTTCCCATTGACGATGAAACACAGAAATTGCATCGGAATTAAATATAAGAGACACAATGCCGACTTAAGTACAGGAAGACTGAGTCTTCCTACTGTCTATAATTTGAGCGTTTCCTGTGTCACCAGTTTTATTTTCCGATGCACCTCTACAGGTTTACTGTATCCCTTGGACCTTCACAGTGACGATGAAACACAGAAATAGCATCGGAATTAAATATAAGAGATACTATGCCGAATTAAGTACAGGAAGACTAAGTCTTCCTACTGTCTATGTTTTGAGCGTTTCCTGCGTCATCAGTTTTACTTTCCGAAGCACCTCTGCAGGTTTCCTATATCCCTTGGACCTTCCATTTCACGATGAAACACAGAAATTTCATCGGAAATAAATATAAGAGACACAATGCCGACTTAAGTATAGGAAGACCGAGCCTTCCTACTGACTATGTTTTGAGCGTTTCCTCTGTCACCAGTTTTACATTCTGATGCACCTCTGCAGGTTTTCTGTATCCATTGGACCTTAATATTGACGATGAACCACAGAAATTGCATCGGAGTTAGATTTAAGAGACACAATGCCGACTTAAGTACAGGAAGACTGAGTCTTCCTACTGTCTATGTTTTGAGCGCTTCCTGTGTCACCAGTTTTACTCTCTGATGCACATCTACAGGTTTACTGTATCCCTTGGACCTTCACAGTGACGATGAAACACAGAAATTGCATCGGAATTTAAATATAAGAGACACATCGCCGACTTAAGTACAAGAAAACTGAGTCTTCTTACGGTCTATGTTTTGAGCATTCCTGTGTCATCAGTTTTACATTCCAATGCACCTCTGCAGGATTACTATATCCCTTGGACCTTCCCATTCACGATGAAAGACAGAAATTTCATCGGAAATAAATATAAGAGACACAATGCCGACTTAAGTACAGGAAGACTGAGTCTTCCTACTGTCTATGTTTTGAGCGTTTCCTGTGTCACCAGTTTTACATTCCGATGCACCTCTGCAGTTTTACTGTTTTCCTAGGACCTTCCCATTGACGATGAAACACAGAAATTGCATCGCAATTAAATATAAGAGACATAATGCCGACTTAAGTACAGGAAGACTGAGTCTTCCTACTGTCTACAATTTGAGCGTTTCCTGTGTCACTAGTTTTACATTCTGATGCACCTCTGCGGGTTTACTGTATCCCTTGGACCTTCCCATTGACGATGAAACACAGAGATTTCATCGGAAATAAATATAAGAGACACAATGCCGACTTAAGTACAGGAAGAATGAGTCTTCCTACTGTCTATGTGTTGAGCGTTTCCTGTGTCACCAGTTTTACATTATGATGCACATCTGCAGGTTTACTGTATCCCTTGGACCTTCCCATTGACGATGAAAAACAGAAATTGCATCGGAATTAAATATAAGAGACACAATGCCGACTTAAGTACAAGAAGACTGAGTCTTCCTACTGTCTATGTTTTGAGCGTTTCCTGTGTCATCAGTTTTACTTTCCGATGCACCTCTGCAGGTTTACTATATCCCTTGGGCCTTCCCATTCACGATGAAACACAGAAATTTCATCGGAAATAAATATAAGAGACACAATGCCGACTTAAGTACAGCAAGACTGAGTCTTCCTACTGTCTATGTTTTGAGCGTTTCCTGTGCCGCCAGTTTTCATTCCGATGCACCTCTGCAGGTCTACTGTATCCCTTGGACCTTACCATTGACGATCAAACACAGAAATTGCATCGGAATTAAATATAAGAGACACAATGCCGACTTAAGTACAGGAAGACTGAGTCATCCTACTGTCTGTGTTTTGAGCGCTTCCTGTGTCACCAGTTTTACTTTCTGATGCACCTCTGCAAGTTTACTGTATCCCTTGGACCTTCACAGTGACGATGAAACACAGAAATTGCATCGGAGTTAGATTTAAGAGACACAATGCCGACTTAAGTACAGGAAGACTGAGTCTTCCTACTGTCTATGTTTTGAGCGCTTCCTGTGTCACCAGTTTTACTCTCTGATGCACATCTACAGGTTTACTGTATCCCTTGGACCTTCACAGTGACGATGAAACACAGAAATTGCATCGGAATTTAAACATAAGAGACACATCGCCGACTTAAGTACAAGAAAACTGAGTCTTCTTACGGTCTATGTTTTGAGCATTCCTGTGTCATCAGTTTTACATTCCGATGCACGTCTGCAGGTTTACTGTATCCCTTGGACCTTCCAATTGACGATGAAAAACAGAAATTGCATCGGATTTAAATATAAGAGACACAATGCCGACTTAAGTACAGGAAGACTAAGTCTTCCTACTGTCTTTGTTTTGAGCGTTTCCTGTGTCATCAGTGTTACTTTCCAATGCCCCTTGCAGGTTTACTATATCCCTTGGACCCTCCCATTCACGATGAAACACAGAAATTTCATCGGAAAAAAATATAAGAGACACAATGCCGACTTTAGTACAGGAAGACTGAGTCTTCCTACTGTCTATGTTTTGAGCGTTTCCTGAGTCACCAGTTTTACATTCCGATGCACCTCTGCAGGTTTCCTGTATCCTTTGGACCTTCCCATTGACGATGAAACACAGTAATTGCATCGAAATGAAATATAAGAGACACAATGCCGACTTAAGTACAAGAAAACAGTCTTCGTACGGTCAATGTTTTGAGCGTTCCTGTGTCACCAGTTTTACCTTCCAATGCACCTCTGCCGGTTTACTATATCCCTTGGACCTTCCCATTGTCGATGAAACACAGAAATCGCATCGGAATTAAATATAAGAGACACAATGCCGACTTAAGTACAGGAAGACTGAGTCTTCCTACTGTCTATGTTTTGAGCGTTTCGTGTGTCACCAGTTTTACATTCCGATGCACGTCTGCAGGTTTACTATATCCCTTGGACCTTCCCATTCACGATGAAACACAGACATTTCATCGGAAAAAAAATATAAGAGACACAATGCCGACTTTAGTACAGGAAGACTGAGTCTTCCTACTGTCTATGTTTTGAGCGTTTCCTGAGTCACCAGTTTTACATTCCGATGCACCTCTGCAGGTTTCCTGTTTCCCTTGGACCTTCCCATTGACGATGAAACACAGAAATTGCATCGAAATGAAATATAAGAGACACAATGCCGACTTAAGTACAAGAAGACTGAGTCTTCCTACTGTCTATGTTTGGAGCGTTTCCTGTGTCATCAGTTTAACTTTCCGATGCACCTCTGCTGGTTTACTATATCCCTTGGACCTTCCCATTCACGATGAAACACAGAAATTTCATCGGAAATAAATGTAAGAGACACAATGCCGACTTAAGTACAGCAAGACTGAGTCTTCCTACTGTCTATGTTTTGAGCGTTTCCTGTGTCACCAGTTTTACATTCCGATGCACCTCTGCAGGTCTACTGTATCCCTTGGACCTTCACTGTGACGATGAAACACAGAAATTGCATCGGAATTTAAATATAAGAGACACATCGCCGACTTAAGTACAAGAAAACTGATTCTTCTTACGGTCTATGTTTTGAGCGTTTCCTGTGTCGCCAGTTTGACATTCCGATGTACCTATGCCGGTTTACTGTATCCCTTGCCCCTTCCCATTGTCGATGAAACACAGAAATTGCATCGGAATTAAATATAAGAGACACAATGCCGACTTAAGTACAGGAAGACTAAGTCTTCCTACCGTCTATGCTTTGAACGATTCCTGTGTCATCAGTTTTACTTTCCGATGCTCCTCTGCAGGTAAACTACACTGCTGGCCACCGTAAATGCAACACCAAGAAAGACAAGAGGTAGCACAACAAAATTTATTTTGTAGATAACATGTTGACCAAGTATCAAATGATTACGTTTACAGACGTCTGTGACATGTGGTTCCTGCCAGAATCAGTAGCCAGAGTAGCCGCCATTGTTGGAGATCACCGCTGCCACACGTCTCGGCATTGAGTCAAAGAGACGTTGGATGTTTTCCTGGGGTACAGCAGCCCAAGCAGCTTCCACACGTTGCCAAAGATCATCTGGTGTGGCAGCTGGGGATGTAATCTGGGTCACTCGTTGAGCAACCATGGACCACATGTTTTCTATCGGCGAAAGATCCGGAGAGCGAGCCGGCCAGGGAAGCAATTCAATCTGATTATTGACGAAGAACCTTTGGACAATGCGTGCCACGTGTGGTCGCGCATTATCCTGTTGAAATATGGCTGTGGCCGAGCCCTGAAGGTAAGGAAGGACAACTGGCTCCAGCACCTCGGATATGTAGCGCCGGCTATTTAAAGTACTGGCAATGCGTACTAGAGGCGTGTGAGAGTAATATCCAATACTGCCCCATTCCATAATACCCGGTGCAAGACCAGTGTGGCGGTGCATAATGCAGCTGTCCAGCATCCTCTCTCCACGGTGTCTCCACACTCGAATCCGACCATTGTGGTGCTGCAGACAGAAGCGTGCCTCGTCAGTAAAGACAACGTCATTCCATTCTGCCGTCCACATCCGTCTGTCATCACACCATTGGTGACGGAGACGTCTGTGGTTCTGCGTCAATGGTAGACGAAGCAATGGACGTCTTGCGGACAGACCACTCTGCTGTAAACGGCGTCAATGGTACGCGCAGACACTGGATGATGCGTTACAGACGCAATGTGCTGTGCTATGGTTCGGGATGTCACTGAGTGATCTGTCACTGCCATGCGCACAATTTGCCAATCAGCACGTGCAGTGGTGCACCGAGGTGAATGCGATCGACCACGTCGGTCCGTCGTACTCTCCTGCATCCAACGGTCACATATCCGCTTTACAGTTGTTTGGTTTCGTCCAACATGACTAGCGATTTCTCTGTATGATAATCCACAATCTCGGTAAGCCACTCTCCTTTCTCTGTCGAACTCGGATACTTGATCAAAAGATGTTCGCTGTTGTCTACGAGGCAGAACTGATCATCTTGTGAAACAACCACAAGGTAAACACACGTGCCGAACATACACTCGTCGAAATCGCCAAGCCTTAAATGGCGCTATGAGGTGGCGCCACAGGCGCGCGTGATGTGCGTCTGCACTGAAATTCTAATCAGTTGCATATCTCATCGCTGCAAACTCATGGTGTAAATTTCACTTGATTCGGAGGCTTCCTTCAGGGTGTTGCATTTATGGTGGCCAGCAGTGTATATCCCTAGGACCTTCTCATTGACGATGAAACACAGAAATTGCATCGGAAATAAATATAAGAGACACAATGCCGACTTAAGTACAGGAAGACTAAGTCTTCCTACTGTCTTTGTTATGAGCGTTTACCGTGTCACCAGTTTTACATTCCGATGCACCTCTGCAGGTTTACTGTATCCCTTGGACCTTCCCATTCACGATGAAACACAGAAATTTCATCGGAAAAAAATATAAGAGACACAATGCCGACTTTAGTACAGGAAGACTGAGTCTTCCTACTGTCTATGTTTTGAGCGTTTCCTGAGTCACCAGTTTTACATTCCGATGCACCTCTGCAGGTTTCCTGTATCCCTAGGACCTTCCCATTGACGATGAAACACAGAAATTGCATCGAAATGAAATATAAGAGACACAATGCCGACTTAAGTACAAGAAAACAGTCTTCGTACTGTCAATGTTTTGAGCGTTTCCTGTGTCATCAGTTTTACTTTCCGATGCTCCTCTGCAGGTAAACTATATCCCTTGGACCTTCTCATTGACGATGAAACACAGAAATTGCATCGGAAATAAATATAAGAGGCACAATGCCGACTTAAGTACAGGAAGACTGAGTCTTCCTACTGTCTATGTTTTGATCGTTTCCTGGGTCACCAGTTTTACATTCCGATGCACCTCTGCATGTTTACTGTATCCCTTGGACCTTCCCATTGACGATGAAACACAGAAATTGCATCGGAATTAAATATAAGAGACACAATGCCGACTTAAGTACAGGAAGACTGAGTCTTCCTACAGTCTATGTTTTGAGCGTTTCCTGTGTCACCAGTTTTACATTCTGATGAACCTCTGCAGGTTTACTGTATCCCTTGTACCTTCCCATTGACGATGAAACACAGAAATTGCATCGGAATTAAATATAAGAGACACAATGCCGACTTAAGTACAGGAAGACTGAGTCTTCCTACTGTCTATAATTTGAGCGTTTCCTGTGTCACCAGTTTTATTTTCCGATGCACCTCTACAGGTTTACTGTATCTCTTGGACCTTCACAGTGACGATGAAACACAGAAAAATTGCATCGGAATTAAATATAAGAGACACAATGCCGACTTAAGTACAGGAAGACTAAGTCTTCCTACTGTCTTTGTTTTGAGCGTTTCCTGTGTCACCAGTTTTACATTCCGATGCACCTCTGCATGTTTACTGTATCCCTTGGACCTTCCCATTGACGATGAAACACAGAAATTGCATCGGAATTAAATATAAGAGACACAATGCCGACTTAAGTACAGGAAGACTGAGTCTTCCTACAGTCTATGTTTTGAGCGTTTCCTGTGTCACCAGTTTTACATTCTGATGAACCTCTGCAGGTTTACTGTATCCCTTGTACCTTCCCATTGACGATGAAACACAGAAATTGCATCGGAATTAAATATAAGAGACACAATGCCGACTTAAGTACAGGAAGACTGAGTCATCCTACTGTCTATAATTTGAGCGTTTCCTGTGTCACCAGTTTTATTTTCCGATGCACCTCTACAGGTTTACTGTATCTCTTGGACCTTCACAGTGACGATGAAACACAGAAAAATTGCATCGGAATTAAATATAAGAGACACAATGCCGACTTAAGTACAGGAAGACTAAGTCTTCCTACTGTCTTTGTTTTGAGCGTTTCCTGTGTCACCAGTTTTACTTTCCGATGCCCCTCTGCAGGTTTACTGTATCCCTTGGACCTTCCCATTCACGATGAAACACAGAAATTTCATCGGAAAAAAATATAAGAGACACAATGCCGACTTTAGTACAGGAAGACTGAGTCTTCCTACTGTCTATGTTTTGAGCGTTTCCTGAGTCAGCAGTTTTACATTCCGATGCACCTCTGCAGGTTTCCTGTATCCCTAGGACCTTCCCATTGACGAAGAAACACAGAAATTGCATCGAAATGAAATTTAAGAGACACAATGCCGACTTAAGTACAAGAAAACAGTCTTCGTATGGTCAATGTTTTGAGCGTTTCCTGTGTCACCAGTTTTACCTTCCAATGCACCTCTGCCGGTTTACTATATCCCTTGGACCTTCCCATTGTCGATGAAACACAGAAATCGCATCGGAATTAAATATAAGAGACACAATGCCGACTTAAGTACAGGAAGACTGAGTCTTCCTACTGTCTATGCTTTGAGCGTTTCCTGTGTCACCAGTTTTACATTCCGATGCACCTCTGCAGGTTTACTATATCCCTTGGACCTTCCCATTCACGATGAACAACAGAAATTTCATCGGAAAAAAATATAAGAGACACAATGCCGACTTTAGTACAGGAAGACTGAGTCTTCCTACTGTCTATGTTTTGAGCGTTTCCTGAGTCACCAGTTTTACATTCCGATGCACGTCTGCAGGTTTACTATATCCCTTGGACCTTCCCATTCACGATGAAACACAGTAATTTCATCGGAAATAAATGTAAGAGACACAATGCCGACTTAAGTACAGCAAGACTGAGTCTTCCTACTGTCTATGTTTTGAGCGTTTCCTGTGTCACCAGTTTTACATTCCGATGCACCTCTGCAGGTTTCCTGTTTCCCTTGGACCTTCCCATTGACGATGAAACACAGAAATTGCATCGAAATGAAATATAAGAGACACAATGCCGACTTAAGTACAAGAAGACTGAGTCTTCCTACTGTCTATGTTTTGAGCGTTTCCTGTGTCATCAGTTTAACTTTCCGATGCACCTCTGCTGGTTTACTATATCCCTTGGACCTTCCCATTCACGATGAAACACAGAAATTTCATCGGAAATAAATGTAAGAGACACAATGCCGACTTAAGTACAGCAAGACTGAGTCTTCCTACTGTCTATGTTTTGAGCGTTTCCTGTGTCACCAGTTTTACATTCCGATGCACCTCTGCAGGTCTACTGTATCCCTTGGACCTTCACAGTGACGATGAAACACAGAAATTGCATCGGAGTTAGATTTAAGAGACACAATGCCTACTTAAGCACAGGAAGACTGAGTCTTCCTACTGTCTATAATTTGAGCGTTTCCTGTGTCACCAGTTTTGCATTCCGATGTATCTCTACAGGTTTACTGTATCCCTTGGACCTTCACTGTGACGATGAAACACAGAAATTGCATCGGAATTTAAATATAAGAGACACATCGCCGACTTAAGTACAAGAAAACTGATTCTTCTTACGGTCTATGTTTTGAGCGTTTCCTGTGTCGCCAGTTTTACATTCCGATGTACCTATGCCGGTTTACTGTATCCCTTGCCCCTTCCCATTGTCGATGAAACACAGAAATTGCATCGGAATTAAATATAAGAGACACAATGCCGACTTAAGTACAGGAAGACTGAGTCTTCCTACTGTCTATGCTTTGAGCGCACTCTGTGTCACCAGTTTTACATTCCGATGCACCTCTGCAGGTTTACTATATCCCTTGGACCTTCCCATTCACGATGAACAACAGAAATTTCATCGGAAAAAAATATAAGAGACACAATGCCGACTTTAGTACAGGAAGACTGAGTCTTCCTACCGTCTATGCTTTGAACGATTCCTGTGTCATCAGTTTTACTTTCCGATGCTCCTCTGCAGGTAAACTACACTGCTGGCCACCGTAAATGCAACACCAAGAAAGACAAGAGGTAGCACAACAAAATTTATTTTGTAGATAACATGTTGACCAAGTATCAAATGATTACGTTTACAGACGTCTGTGACATGTGGTTCCTGCCAGAATCAGTAGCCAGAGTAGCCGCCATTGTTGGAGATCACCGCTGCCACACGTCTCGGCATTGAGTCAAAGAGACGTTGGATGTTTTCCTGGGGTACAGCAGCCCAAGCAGCTTCCACACGTTGCCAAAGATCATCTGGTGTGGCAGCTGGGGATGTAATCTGGGTCACTCGTTGAGCAACCATGGACCACATGTTTTCTATCGGCGAAAGATCCGGAGAGCGAGCCGGCCAGGGAAGCAATTCAATCTGATTATTGACGAAGAACCTTTGGACAATGCGTGCCACGTGTGGTCGCGCATTATCCTGTTGAAATATGGCTGTGGCCGAGCCCTGAAGGTAAGGAAGGACAACTGGCTCCAGCACCTCGGATATGTAGCGCCGGCTATTTAAAGTACTGGCAATGCGTACTAGAGGCGTGTGAGAGTAATATCCAATACTGCCCCATTCCATAATACCCGGTGCAAGACCAGTGTGGCGGTGCATAATGCAGCTGTCCAGCATCCTCTCTCCACGGTGTCTCCACACTCGAATCCGACCATTGTGGTGCTGCAGACAGAAGCGTGCCTCGTCAGTAAAGACAACGTCATTCCATTCTGCCGTCCACATCCGTCTGTCATCACACCATTGGTGACGGAGACGTCTGTGGTTCTGCGTCAATGGTAGACGAAGCAATGGACGTCTTGCGGACAGACCACTCTGCTGTAAACGGCGTCAATGGTACGCGCAGACACTGGATGATGCGTTACAGACGCAATGTGCTGTGCTATGGTTCGGGATGTCACTGAGTGATCTGTCACTGCCATGCGCACAATTTGCCAATCAGCACGTGCAGTGGTGCACCGAGGTGAATGCGATCGACCACGTCGGTCCGTCGTACTCTCCTGCATCCAACGGTCACATATCCGCTTTACAGTTGTTTGGTTTCGTCCAACATGACTAGCGATTTCTCTGTATGATAATCCACAATCTCGGTAAGCCACTCTCCTTTCTCTGTCGAACTCGGATACTTGATCAAAAGATGTTCGCTGTTGTCTACGAGGCAGAACTGATCATCTTGTGAAACAACCACAAGGTAAACACACGTGCCGAACATACACTCGTCGAAATCGCCAAGCCTTAAATGGCGCTATGAGGTGGCGCCACAGGCGCGCGTGATGTGCGTCTGCACTGAAATTCTAATCAGTTGCATATCTCATCGCTGCAAACTCATGGTGTAAATTTCACTTGATTCGGAGGCTTCCTTCAGGGTGTTGCATTTATGGTGGCCAGCAGTGTATATCCCTAGGACCTTCTCATTGACGATGAAACACAGAAATTGCATCGGAAATAAATATAAGAGACACAATGCCGACTTAAGTACAGGAAGACTAAGTCTTCCTACTGTCTTTGTTATGAGCGTTTACCGTGTCACCAGTTTTACATTCCGATGCACCTCTGCAGGTTTACTGTATCCCTTGGACCTTCCCATTCACGATGAAACACAGAAATTTCATCGGAAAAAAATATATGAGACACAATGCCGACTTTAGTACAGGAAGACTGAGTCTTCCTACTGTCTATGTTTTGAGCGTTTCCTGAGTCACCAGTTTTACATTCCGATGCACCTCTGCAGGTTTCCTGTATCCCTAGGACCTTCCCATTGACGATGAAACACAGAAATTGCATCGAAATGAAATATAAGAGACACAATGCCGACTTAAGTACAAGAAAACAGTCTTCGTACTGTCAATGTTTTGAGCGTTTCCTGTGTCATCAGTTTTACTTTCCGATGCTCCTCTGCAGGTAAACTATATCCCTTGGACCTTCTCATTGACGATGAAACACAGAAATTGCATCGGAAATAAATATAAGAGGCACAATGCCGACTTAAGTACAGGAAGACTGAGTCTTCCTACTGTCTATGTTTTGATCGTTTCCTGGGTCACCAGTTTTACATTCCGATGCACCTCTGCATGTTTACTGTATCCCTTGGACCTTCCCATTGACGATGAAACACAGAAATTGCATCGGAATTAAATATAAGAGACACAATGCCGACTTAAGTACAGGAAGACTGAGTCTTCCTACAGTCTATGTTTTGAGCGTTTCCTGTGTCACCAGTTTTACATTCTGATGAACCTCTGCAGGTTTACTGTATCCCTTGTACCTTCCCATTGACGATGAAACACAGAAATTGCATCGGAATTAAATATAAGAGACACAATGCCGACTTAAGTACAGGAAGACTGAGTCTTCCTACTGTCTATAATTTGAGCGTTTCCTGTGTCACCAGTTTTATTTTCCGATGCACCTCTACAGGTTTACTGTATCTCTTGGACCTTCACAGTGACGATGAAACACAGAAAAATTGCATCGGAATTAAATATAAGAGACACAATGCCGACTTAAGTACAGGAAGACTAAGTCTTCCTACTGTCTTTGTTTTGAGCGTTTCCTGTGTCACCAGTTTTACATTCCGATGCACCTCTGCATGTTTACTGTATCCCTTGGACCTTCCCATTGACGATGAAACACAGAAATTGCATCGGAATTAAATATAAGAGACACAATGCCGACTTAAGTACAGGAAGACTGAGTCTTCCTACAGTCTATGTTTTGAGCGTTTCCTGTGTCACCAGTTTTACATTCTGATGAACCTCTGCAGGTTTACTGTATCCCTTGTACCTTCCCATTGACGATGAAACACAGAAATTGCATCGGAATTAAATATAGGAGACACAATGCCGACTTAAGTACAGGAAGACTGAGTCTTCCTACTGTCTATAATTTGAGCGTTTCCTGTGTCACCAGTTTTATTTTCCGATGCACCTCTACAGGTTTACTGTATCTCTTGGACCTTCACAGTGACGATGAAACACAGAAAAATTGCATCGGAATTAAATATAAGAGACACAATGCCGACTTAAGTACAGGAAGACTAAGTCTTCCTACTGTCTTTGTTTTGAGCGTTTCCTGTGTCACCAGTTTTACTTTCCGATGCCCCTCTGCAGGTTTACTGTATCCCTTGGACCTTCCCATTCACGATGAAACACAGAAATTTCATCGGAAAAAAATATAAGAGACACAATGCCGACTTTAGTACAGGAAGACTGAGTCTTCCTACTGTCTATGTTTTGAGCGTTTCCTGAGTCAGCAGTTTTACATTCCGATGCACCTCTGCAGGTTTCCTGTATCCCTAGGACCTTCCCATTGACGAAGAAACACAGAAATTGCATCGAAATGAAATTTAAGAGACACAATGCCGACTTAAGTACAAGAAAACAGTCTTCGTATGGTCAATGTTTTGAGCGTTTCCTGTGTCACCAGTTTTACCTTCCAATGCACCTCTGCCGGTTTACTATATCCCTTGGACCTTCCCATTGTCGATGAAACACAGAAATCGCATCGGAATTAAATATAAGAGACACAATGCCGACTTAAGTACAGGAAGACTGAGTCTTCCTACTGTCTATGCTGTGAGCGTTTCCTGTGTCACCAGTTTTACATTCCGATGCACCTCTGCAGGTTTACTATATCCCTTGGACCTTCCCATTCGCGATGAACAACAGAAATTTCATCGGAAAAAAATATAAGAGACACAATGCCGACTTTAGTACAGGAAGACTGAGTCTTCCTACTGTCTATGTTTTGAGCGTTTCCTGAGTCACCAGTTTTACATTCCGATGCACCTCTGCAGGTTTACTATATCCCTTGGACCTTCCCATTCACGATGAAACACAGAAATTTCATCGGAAATAAATGTAAGAGACACAATGCCGACTTAAGTACAGCAAGACTGAGTCTTCCTACTGTCTATGATTTGAGCGTTTCCTGTGTCACCAGTTTTACATTCCGATGCACCTCTGCAGGTCTACTGTATCCCTTGGACCTTCACAGAGACGATGAAACACAGAAATTGCATCGGAGTTATATTTAAGAGACACAATGCCTACTTAAGCACAGGAAGACTGAGTCTTCCTACTGTCTATAATTTGAGCGTTTCCTGTGTCACCAGTTTTGCATTCCGATGCATCTCTACAGGTTTACTGTATCCCTTGGACCTTCACAGTGACGATGAAACACAGAAATTGCATCGGAATTTAAATATAAGAGACACATCGCCGACTTAAGTACAAGAAAACTGAGTCTTCTTACGGTCTATGTTTTGAGCGTTTCCTGTGTCGCCAGTTTTACATTCCGATGCACCTATGCTGGTTTACTGTATCCCTTGCCCCTTCCCATTGTCGATGAAACACAGAAATCGTATCGGAATTAAATATAAGAGACACAATGCCGACTTAAGTACAGGAAGACTGAGTCTTCCTACTGTCTATGTTTTGAGCATTCCTGTGTCATCAGTTTTACATTCCGATGCACGTCTACAGGTTTACTGTATCCCTTGGACCTTCCCATTGACGATGAAAAACAGAAATTGCATCGGATTTAAATATAAGAGACACAATGCCGACTTAAGTACAGGAAGACTAAGTCTTCCTACTGTCTATGATTTGAGCTTTTCCTGTGTCATCAGTTTTACTTTCCGATGCACCTCTGCAGGTTTACTATATCCCTTGGACCTTTACATTCACGATGAAACACAGAAATTTCATCGGAAAAAAATATAAGAGACACAATGCCGACTTTAGTACAGGAAGACTGAGTCTTCCTAGTGTCTATGTTTTGAGCGTTTCCTGAGTCACCAGTTTTACATTCCGATGCACCTCTGCAGGTTTCCTGTATCCCTTGGACCTTCCCATTGACGATGAAACACAGAAATTGCATCGGAATGAAATATAAGAGACACAATGCCGACTTAAGTACAAGAAAACAGTCTTCGTACGGTCAATGTTTTGAGCGTTTCCTGTGTCACCAGTTTTACCTTCCAATGCACCTCTGCCGATTTACTATATCCCTTGGACCTTCCCATTGTCGATGAAACACAGAAATCGCATCGGAATTAAATATAAGAGACACAATGCCGACTTAAGTACAGGAGGACTGAGTGTTCCTACTGTCTATGTTTTGAGCGTTTCCTGTGTGACCAGTTTTACATTCCGATGCACCTCTGCAGGTTTACTGTATTCCTTGGACCTTCCCATTGACGATGAAACACAGAAATTGCATCGGAATTAAATATAAGAGACACAATGCCGACTTCAGTACAGGAAGACTAAGTCTCCCTACCGTCTATGCTTTGAACGATTCCTGTGTCATCAGTTTTACTTTCCGATGCTCCTCTGCAGGTAAACTATATCCCTTGGACCTTCCCATTGACGATGAAAAACAGAAATAGCATCGGAATTAAATATAAGAGACACAATGCGGACTTAAGTACTGGAAGACTGAGTCTTCCTACTGTCTATAATTTGAGCGTTTCCTGTGTCACCAGTTTTATTTTGCGATGCACCTCTACAGGTTTACTGTATCTCTTGGACCTTCACAGTGACGATGAAACACAGAAAAATTGCATCGGAATTAAATATAAGAGACACAATGCCGACTTAAGTACAGGAAGACTAAGTCTTCCTACTGTCTTTGTTTTGAGCGTTTCCTGTGTCATCAGTGTTACTTTCCGATGCCCCTCTGCAGGTTTACTATATCCCTTGGACCTTCCCATTCACGATGAAACACAGAAATTTCATCGGAAATAAATATAGGAGACACAAGCCGACTTAAGTATAGGAAGACTGAGTCTTCCCACTGTCTATGATTTGAGCGTTTCCTGTGTCACCAGTTTTACATTCCGATGCACCTCTGCAGGTTTACTGTATCCCTTGGACCTTCCCATTGACGATTAAACACAGAGATTGCATCGGAATTAAATACAAGAGACACAATGCCGACTTAAGTACAGGAAGACTGAGTCTTCCTACTGTCTATGTTTTGAGCTTTTCCTGTGTCACTAGTTTTACATTCCGATGCACCTCTGCAGGTTTACTGTATCCCTTGGACCTTCCCATTGACGATGAAACACAGAAATTGCATCGGAATTAAACAGAAGAGACACAATGGCGACATAAGTACAGGAAGACTGAGTCTTCCTACTGTCTATGTTTTGAGCGTTTCCTGTGTCACCAGTTTTACATTCCGATGCACCTATGCCGGTTTACTGTATCCCTTGCCCCTTCCCATTGTCGATGAAACACAGAAATTGCATCGGAATTAAATATAAGAGACACAATGCCGACTTAAGTACAGGAAGACTGAGTCTTCCTTCTGTCTATAATTTGAGCGTTTCCTGTGTCACCAGTTTTATTTTGCGATGCACCTCTACAGGTTTACTGTATCTCTTGGACCTTCACAGTGACGATGAAACACAGAAAAATTGCATCGGAATTAAATATAAGAGACACAATGCCGACTTAAGTACAGGAAGACTAAGTCTTCCTACTGTCTTTGTTTTGAGCGTTTCCTGTGTCATCAGTGTTACTTTCCGATGCCCCTCTGCAGGTTTACTATATCCCTTGGACCTTCCCATTCACGATGAAACACAGAAATTTCATCGGAAATAAATATAGGAGACACAAGCCGACTTAAGTATAGGAAGACTGAGTCTTCCCACTGTCTATGATTTGAGCGTTTCCTGTGTCACCAGTTTTACATTCCGATGCACCTCTGCAGGTTTACTGTATCCCTTGGACCTTCCCATTGACGATTAAACACAGAGATTGCATCGGAATTAAATACAAGAGACACAATGCCGACTTAAGTACAGGAAGACTAAGTCTTCCTACTGTCTTTGTTTTGAGCGTTTCCTGTGTCATCAGTTTTACTTGCCGATGCACCTCTGCAGGTATACTATATCCCTTATACCTTTCCATTCACGATGAAACACAGAAATTTTATCGGAAATAAATATAAGAGACACAAGCCGACTTAAGTATAGGTAGACTGAGTCTTCCCACTGTCTATGATTTGAGCGTTTCCTGTGTCACCAGTTTTACATTCCGATGCACCTCTGCAGGTTTACTGTATCCCTTGGACCTTCCCATTGACGATGAAACACAGAAATTGCATCGGAATTAAATACAAGAGACACAATGCCGACTTAAGTACAGGAAGACTGAGTCTTCCTACTGTCTATGTTTTGAGCGTTTCCTGTGTCATCAGTTTAACTTTCCGATGTACCTCTGCAGGTTTACTATATCCCTTGGACCTTCCCATTCACGATGAAACACAGAAATTTCATCGGAAATAAATGTAAGAGACACAATGCCGTCTTAAGTACAGCAGGACTGAGTCTTCCTACCGTCTATGTTTTGAGCGTTTCCTGTGTCACCAGTTTTACATTCCAATGCACCTCTGCAGGTCTACTGTATCCCTTGGACCTTCACAGTGACGATGAAACACAGAAATTGCATCGGAGTTAGATTTAAGAGACACAATGCCTACTTAAGTACAGGAAGACTGAGTCTTCCTACTGTCTATAATTTGAGCGTTTCCTGTGTCACCAGTTTTGCATTCCGATGCATCTCTACAGGTTTACTGTATCCCCTGGACCTTCACAGTCACGATGAAAAACAGAAATTGCAACGGATTTAAATATAAGAGACACAATGCCGACTTAAGTACAGGAAGACTAAGTCTTCCTACTGTCTATGTTTTGAGCATTTCCTGTGTCATCAGTTTTACTTTCCGATGCACCTCTGCAGGTTTACTATATCCCTTGGACCTTTCCATTCACGATGAAACACAGAAATTTCATCGGAAAAAAATATAAGAGACACAATGCCGACTTTAGTACAGGAAGACTGAGTCTTCCTAGTGTCTATGTTTTGAGCGTTTCCTGAGTCACCAGTTTTACATTCCGATGCACCTCTGCAGGTTTCCTGTATCCCTTGGACCTTCCCATTGACGATGAAACACAGAAATTGCATCGAAATGAAATATAAGAGACACAATGCCGACTTAAGTACAAGAAAACAGTCTTCGTACGGTCAATGTTTTGAGCGTTTCCTGTGTCACCAGTTTTACCTTCCAATGCACCTCTGCCGGTTTACTATATCCCTTGGACCTTCCCATTGACGATGAAACACAGAAATTGCATCGGAAATAAATATAAGAGACACAATGCCGACTTAAGTACAGGAAGACTGAGTCTTCCTACTGTCTATAATTTGAGCGTTTCCTGTGTCACCAGTTTTGCATTCCGATGCATCTCTACAGGTTTACTGTATCCCCTGGACCTTCACAGTCACGATGAAAAACAGAAATTGCAACGGATTTAAATATAAGAGACACAATGCCGACTTAAGTACAGGAAGACTAAGTCTTCCTACTGTCTATGTTTTGAGCTTTTCCTGTGTCATCAGTTTTACTTTCCGATGCACCTCTGCAGGTTTACTATATCCCTTGGACCTTCCCATTCACGATGAAACACAGAAATTTCATCGGAAAAAAATATAAGAGACACAATGCCGACTTTAGTACAGGAAGACTGAGTCTTCCTAGTGTCTATGTTTTGAGCGTTTCCTGAGTCACCAGTTTTACATTCCGATGCACCTCTGCAGGTTTCCTGTATCCCTTGGACCTTCCCATTGACGATGAAACACAGAAATTGCATCGAAATGAAATATAAGAGACACAATGCCGACTTAAGTACAAGAAAACAGTCTTCGTACGGTCAATGTTTTGAGCGTTTCCTGTGTCACCAGTTTTACCTTCCAATGCACCTCTGCCGGTTTACTATATCCCTTGGACCTTCCCATTGACGATGAAACACAGAAATTGCATCGGAAATAAATATAAGAGACACAATGCCGACTTAAGTACAGGAAGACTGAGTCTTCCTACTGTCTATGTTTTGATCGTTTCCTGGGTCACCAGTTTTACATTCCGATGCACCTCTGCAGGTTTCCTGTATCCCTTGGACCTTCCCATTGACGATGAAACACAGAAATTGCATCGGAATTAAATATAAGAGACACAATGCCGACTTAAGTACAGGAAGACTGAGTCTTCCTACTGTCTATAATTTGAGCGTTTCCTGTGCAACCAGTTTTATTTTCCGATTCACCTCTACAGGTTTACTGTATCTCTTGGACCTTCACAGTGACGATGAAACACAGAAATTGCATCGGAATTAAATATAAGAGACACTATGCCGACTTGAGTACAGGAAGACTAAGTCTTCCTACTGTCTTTGTTTTGAGCGTTTCCTGTGTCATCAGTTTTTCTTTCCGATGCACCTCTGCAGGTTTACTATATCCCTTGGACCTTCCCATTCACGATGAAACACAGAAATTTCATCGGAAATAAATATAAGAGACACAAGCCGACTTAAGTATAGGAAGACTGAGTCTTCCCACATTTGAGCGTTTCCTGTGTCACCAGTTTTACATTCCGATGCACCTCTGCATCTTTACTGTATCCCTTGGACCTTCCCATTGACGATGAAACACAGAAATTGCATCGGAATTAAATATAAGAGACACAATGCCGACTTAAGTACAGGAAGACTGAGTCTTCCTACAGTCTATGTTTTGAGCGTTTCCTGTGTCACCAGTTTTACATTCTGATGAACCTCTGCAGGTTTACTGTATCCCTTGTACCTTCCCACTGACGATGAAACACAGAAATTGCATCGGAATTAAATATAAGAGACACAATGCCGACTTAAGTACAGGAAGACTGAGTCTTCCTACTGTCTATAATTTGAGCGTTTCCTGTGTCACCAGTTTTATTTTCCGATGCACCTCTACAGGTTTACTGTATCTCTTGGACCTTCACAGTGACGATGAAACACAGAAAAATTGCATCGGAATTAAATATAAGAGACACAATGCCGACTTAAGTACAGGAAGACTAATTCTTCCTACTGTCTTTGTTTTGAGCGTTTCCTGTGTCACCAGTTTTACTTTCCGATGCCCCTCTGCAGGTTTACTGTATCCCTTGGACCTTCCCATTCACGATGAAACACAGAAATTTCATCGGAAAAAAATATAAGAGACACAATGCCGACTTTAGTACAGGAAGACTGAGTCTTCCTACTGTCTATGTTTTGAGCGTTTCCTGAGTCACCAGTTTTACATTCCGATGCACCTCTGCAGGTTTCCTGTATCCCTAGGACCTTCCCATTGACGAAGAAACACAGAAATTGCATCGAAATGAAATATAAGAGACACAATGCCGACTTAAGTACAAGAAAACAGTCTTCGTACGGTCAATGTTTTGAGCGTTTCCTGTGTCACCAGTTTTACCTTCCAATGCACCTCTGCCGGTTTACTATATCCCTTGGACCTTCCCATTGTCGATGAAACACAGAAATCGCATCGGAATTAATTATAAGAGACACAATGCCGACTTAAGTACAGGAAGACTGAGTCTTCCTACTGTCTATGCTTTGAGCGTTTCCTGTGTCACCAGTTTTACATTCCGATGCACCTTTGCAGGTTTACTATATCCCTTGGACCTTCCCATTCACGATGAACCACAGAAATTTCATCGGAAAAAAATATAAGAGACACAATGCCGACTTTAGTACAGGAAGACTGAGTCTTCCTACTGTCTATGTTTTGAGCGTTTCCTGAGTCACCAGTTTTACATTCCGATGCACCTCTGCAGGTTTCCTGTATCCCTTGGACCTTCCCATTGACGATGAAACACAGAAATTGCATCGAAATGAAATATAAGAGACACAATGCCGACTTAAGTACAAGAAGACTGAGTCTTCCTATTGTCTATGTTTTGAGCGTTTCCTGTGTCATCAGTTTAACTTTCCGATGCACCTCTGCAGGTTTACTATATCCCTTGGACCTTCCCATTGTCGATGAAACACAGAAATCGCATCGGAATTAAATATAAGAGACACAATGCCGACTTAAGTACAGGAAGACTGAGTCTTCCTACTGTCTATAATTTGAGCGTTTCCTGTGTCACCAGTTTTATTTTCCGATGCACCTCTACAGGTTTACTGTATCTCTTGGACCTTCACAGTGACGATGAAACACAGAAAAATTGCATCGGAATTAAATATAAGAGACACAATGCCGACTTAAGTACAGGAAGACTGAGTCTTCCTACTGTCTATGTTTTGAGCGTTTCCTGTGTCACCAGTTTTACATTCCGATGCACCTCTGCAGGTCTACTGTATCCCTTGGACCTTCACAGTGACGATGAAACACAGACATTGCATCGGAATTTAAATATAAGAGACACATCGCCGACTTAAGTACAAGAAAACTGAGTCTTCTTACGGTCTATGTTTTGAGCGTTTCCTGTGTCGCCAGTTTTACATTCCGATGCACCTATGCTGGTTTACTGTATCCCTTGCCCCTTCCCATTGTCGATGAAACACAGGAATCGTATCGGAATTAAATATAAGAGACACAATGCCGACTTAAGTACAGGAAGACTGAGTCTTCCTACTGTCTATGATTTGAGCTTTTCCTGTGTCATCAGTTTTACTTTCCGATGCACCTCTGCAGGTTTACTATATCCCTTGGACCTTTACATTCACGATGAAACACAGAAATTTCATCGGAAAAAAATATAAGAGACACAATGCCGACTTTAGTACAGGAAGACTGAGTCTTCCTAGTGTCTATGTTTTGAGCGTTTCCTGAGTCACCAGTTTTACATTCCGATGCACCTCTGCGGGTTTCCTGTATCCCTTGGACCTTCCCATTGACGATGAAACACAGAAATTGCATCGAAATGAAATATAAGAGACACAATGCCGACTTAAGTACAAGAAAACAGTCTTCGTACGGTCATTGTTTTGAGCGTTTCCTGTGTCACCAGTTTTACCTTCCAATGCACCTCTGCCGGTTTACTATATCCCTTGGACCTTCCCATTGTCGATGAAACACAGAAATCGCATCGGAATTAAATATAAGAGACACAATGCCGACTTAAGTACAGGAGGACTGAGTCTTCCTACTGTCTATGTTTTGAGCGTTTCCTGTGTGACCAGTTTTACATTCCGATGCACATCTGCAGGTTTACTGTATTCCTTGGACCTTCCCATTGACGATGAAACACAGAAATTGCATCGGAATTAAATATAAGAGACACAATGCCGACTTAAGTACAGGAAGACTAAGTCTTCCTACCGTCTATGCTTTGAACGATTCCTGTGTCATCAGTTTTACTTTCCGATGCTCCTCTGCAGGTAAACTATATCCCTTGGACCTTCCCATTGACGATGAAACACAGAAATTGCATCGGAGTTAGATTTAAGAGACACAATGCCTACTTAAGTACAAGAAGACTGAGTCTTCCTACTGTCTATAATTTGAGCGTTTCCTGTGTCACCAGTTTTACCTTCCAATGCACCTCTGCCGGTTTACTATATCCCTTGGACCTTCCCATTGACGATGAAACACAGAAATTGCATCGGAAATAAATATAAGAGACACAATGCCGACTTAAGTACAGGAAGACTGAGTCTTCCTTCTGTCTATAATTTGAGCGTTTCCTGTGTCACCAGTTTTATTTTCCGATGCACCTCTACAGGTTTACTGTATCTCTTGGACCTTCACAGTGACGATGAAACACAGAAAAATTGCATCGGAATAAAATATAAGAGACACAATGCCGACTTAAGTACAGGAAGACTAAGTCTTCCTACTGTCTTTGTTTTGAGCGTTTCCTGTGTCATCAGTTTTACTTGCCGATGCACCTCTGCAGGTTTACTCTATCCCTTATACCTTTCCATTCACGATGAAACACAGAAATTTCATCGGAAATAAATATAAGAGACACAAGCCGACTTATGTATAGGAAGACTGAGTCTTCCCACTGTCTATGATTTGAGCGTTTCCTGTGTCACCAGTTTTACATTCCGATGCACCTCTGCAGGTTTACTGTATCCCTTGGACCTTCCCATTGACGATGAAACACAGATATTGCATCGGAATTAAATACAAGAGACACAATGCCGACTTAAGTACAGGAAGACTGAGTCTTCCTACTGTCTATGTTTTGAGCGTTTCCTGTGTCATCAGTTTAACTTTCCGATGTACCTCTGCAGGTTTACTATATCCCTTGGACCTTCCCATTCACGATGAAACACAGAAATTTCATCGGAAATAAATGTAAGAGACACAATGCCGTCTTAAGTACAGCAAGACTGAGGCTTCCTACCGTCTATGTTTTGAGCGTTTCCTGTGTCACCAGTTTTACATTCCGATGCACCTCTGCAGGTTTAATGTATCCCTTGGACCTTCACAGTGACGATGAAACACAGAAATTGCATCGGAGTTAGATTTAAGAGACACAATGCCTACTTAAGTACAGGAAGACTGAGTCTTCCTACTGTCTATAATTTGAGCGTTTCCTGTGTCACCAGTTTTACCTTCCAATGCACCTCTGCCGGTTTACTATATCCCTTGGACCTTCCCATTGACGATGAAACACAGAAATTGCATCGGAAATAAATATAAGAGACACAATGCCGACTTAAGTACAGGAAGACTGAGTCTTCCTGCTGTCTATGTTTTGATCGTTTCCTGGGTCACCAGTTTTTCATTCCGATGCACCTCTGCAGGTTTCCTGTATCCCTTGGACCTTCCCATTGACGATGAAACACAGAAATTGCATCGGAATTAAATATAAGACACACAATGCCGACTTAAGTACAGGAAGACTGAGTCTTCCTACAGTCTATGTTTTGAGCGTATCCTGTGTCACTAGTTTTACATTCTGATGAACTTCTGCAGGTTTACTGTATCCCTTGTACCTTCCCATTGACGATGAAACACAGATATTGCATCGGAATTAAATATAAGAGACACAATGACGACTTAAGTACAGGAAGACTGAGTCTTCCTACTGTCTATAATTTGAGCGTTTCCTGTGCAACCAGTTTTATTTTCCGATTCACCTCTACAGGTTTACTGTATCTCTTGGACCTTCACAGTGACGATGAAACACAGAAATTGCATCGGAATTAAATATAAGAGACACAATGCCGACTTAAGTACAGGAAGACTAAGTCTTCCTACTGTCTTTGTTTTGAGCGTTTCCTGTGTCATCAGTTTTTCTTTCCGATGCACCTCTGCAGGTTTACTATATCCCTTGGACCTTCCCATTCACGATGAAACACAGAAATTTCATCGGAAATAAATATAAGAGACACAAGCCGACTTAAGTATAGGAAGACTGAGTCTTCCCACATTTGAGCGTTTCCTGTGTCACCAGTTTTACATTCCGATGCACCTCTGCAGGTTTACTGTATCCCTTGGACCTTCCCATTGACGATGAAACACAGAAATTGCATCGGAAATAGATATAAGAGACACAATGCCGACTTAAGTACAGGAAGACTGAGTCTTCCTACTGTCTATGTTTTGAGCTTTTCCTGTGTCACTAGTTTTACATTCCGATGCACCTCTGCAGGTTTACTGTATAACTTGGACCTTCCCATTGACGATGAAACACAGAAATTGCATCGGAATTAAATATAAGAGACACAATGCCGACTTAAGTACAGGATGACTGAGTCTTCCTACTGTCTATGATTTGAGCGCTTCCTGTGTCACCAGTTTTACTTTCTGATGCACCTCTGCAGGTTTACTGTATCCCTTGGACCTTCACAGTGACGATGAAACACAGAAATTGCATCGGAATTAGATTTAAGAGACACAATGCCTACTTAAGCACAGGAAGACTGAGTCTTCCTACTGTCTATAATTTGAGCGTTTTCTGTGTCACCAGCTTTGCATTCCGATGCATCTCTACAGGTTTACTGTATCCCTTGGACCTTCACAGTGACGATGAAACACAGAAATTGCTTTGGAATTTAAATATAAGAGACACATCGCCGACTTAAGTACAATAAAACTGAGTATTCTTACGGTCTATGTTTTGAGCGTTTCCTGTGTCGCCAGTTTTACATTCCGATGTACCTATGCCGGTTTACTGTATCCCTTGCCCCTTCCCATTGTCGATGAAACACAGAAATCGTATCGGAATTAAATATAAGAGACACAATGCCGACTTAAGTACAGGAAGACTGAGTCTTCCTACTGTCTATGTTTTCAGCATTCCTGTGTCATCAGTTTTACATTCCGATGCACGTCTGCAGGTTAACTGTATCCCTTGGACCTTCCCATTGACGATGAAAAACAGAAATTGTATCGGATTTAAATATAAGAGACACAATGCCGACTTAAGTACAGGAAGACTAAGTCTTGCTACTGTCTATGTTTTGAGCGTTTCCTGTGTCATCAGTTTTACTTTCCGATGCACCTCTGCAGTTTTACTATATCCCTTGGACCTTCCCATTCACGATGAAACACAGAAATTTCATCGGAAATAAATATAAGAGACACAATGCCGACTTAAGTACAGCAAGACTGAGCCTTCCTACTGTCTATGTTTTGAGCGTTTCCTGTGTCACCAGTTTTACATTCCGATGCACCTCTGCAGGTTTACAGTATCCCTTGGACGTTCCCATTGACGATGAAAAACAGAAATTGCATCGGATTTAAATATAAGAGACACAATGCCGACTTAAGTACAGGAAGACTAAGTGTTCCTACTGTCTATGTTTTGAGCGTTTCCTGTGTCATCAGTTTTACTTTCCGATGCAATTCTGCAGTTTTACTATATCCCTTGGACGTTCCCATTCACGATGAAACACAGAAATTCCATCGGAGAAAAATATAAGAGACACAATGCCGACATTAGTACAGGAAGACTGAGTCTTCCTACTGTCTATGTTTTGAGCGTTTCCTGAGTCACCAGTTTTACATTCCGATGCACCTCTGCAGGTTTCCTGTATCCCTTGGACCTTCCCATTGACGATGAAACACAGAAATTGCATCGAAATTAAATATAAGAGATACAATGCCGACTTAAGTACAAGAGAACAGTCTTCGTTCGGTCAATGTTTTGAGCGTTTCCTGTGTCACCAGTTTTACCTTCCGATGCACCTCTGCCGGTTTACTATATCCCTTGGACCTTCCCATTGTCGATGAAACACAGAAATCGCATCGGAATTAAATATAAGAGACACAATGACGACTTAAGTACAGGAAGACTGAGTCTTCCTACTGTCTATGTTTTGAGCGTTTCCTGTGTCACCAGTTTTACATTCTGATGCACCTCTGCAGGTTTACTGTATCCATTGGTCCTTCCCATTGACGATGAAACACAGAAATTGCATTGGAGTTAAATATAAGAGACACAATGCCGACTTAAGTACAATAAGACTGAGTCTTCCTACTGTCTATGTTTTGAGCGTTTCCTGTGTCACCAGTTTTACATTCCGATGCACCTCTGCAGGTTTACTGTATTCCTTGGACCTTCCCATTGACGATGAAACACAGAAATTGCATCGGAATTAAATATAAGAGACACAATGCCGACTTAAGTACAGGAAGACTAAGTCTCTCTACTGTATATGTTTGAACGATTCCTGTGTCATCAGTTTTACTTTCGGATGCACCTCTGCAGGTTTACTATATCCCTTGGAACTTCCCATTGACGATGAAACACAGAAATTGCAATGGAGTTAAATATAAGAGTCACAATGCCGACTTAAGTACAGGAAGACTGAGTCTTCCTACTGTCTATGCTTTGAGCGTTTCCTGTGTAACCAGTTTTACATTCCGATGCACCTCTGCAGGTTTAGTGTATTCCTTGGACCTTCCCATTGACGATGAAACACAGAAATTGCATCGGAATTAAATATAAGAGACACAATGCCGACTTAAGTACAGGAAGAGTAAGTCTTCCTACCGTCTATGCTTTGAACGATTCCTGTGTCATCAGTTTTACTTTCCGATGCACCTCTGCACTTTTACTATATCCCTTGGACCTTCCCATTGACGATGAAACACAGAAATTGCATCGGAAATAAATATAAGAGACACAATGCCGACTTAAGTACAGGAAGACTGTGTCTTCCTACTGTCTATGTTTTGATCGTTTCCTGGGTCACCAGTTTTACATTCCGATGCGCCTCTGCAGGTTTCCTGTATCCCTTGGTCCTTCCCATTGACGATGAAACACTGAAATTGCATCGGAATTAAATATAAGACACACAATGCCGACTTAAGTACAGGAAGACTGAGTCTTCCTACAGTCTATGTTTTGAGCGTTTCCTGTGTCACCAGTTTTACATTCTGATGAACTTCTGCAGGTTTACTGTATCCCTGGTACCTTCCCATTGACGATGAAACACAGAAATTGCATCGGAATTAAATATAAGAGACACAATGCCGACGTAAGTACAGGAAGACTGAGTCTACCTACTGTCTATAATTTGAGCGTTTCCTGTGCCACCAGTTTTATTTTCCGATTCACCTCTACAGGTTTACTGTATCTCTTGGACCTTCACAGTGACGATGAAACACAGAAATTGCATCGGAATTAAATATAAGAGACACAATGCCGACTTAAGTACAGGAAGACTAAGTCTTCCTACTGTCTTTGTTTTGAGCGTTTCCTGTGTCATCAGTTTTTCTTTCCGATGCACCTCTGCAGGTTTACTATATCCCTTGGACCTTCCCATTGACGATGAAACACAGAAATTGCATCGGAATTAAATACAAGAGACACAAAGCCGACTTAAGTTCAGGAAGACTGAGTCTTCCTACTGTCTATGTTTTGAGCTTTTCCTGTGTCACTAGTTTTACATTCCGATTCACCTTTGCAGGTTTACTGTATCCCTTGGACCTTCCCATTGACGATGAAACACAGAAATTGCATCGGAATTAAATATAAGAGACACAATGCCGACATAAGTACAGGAAGACTGAGTCTTCCTACTGTCTATGATTTGAGCGCTTCCTGTGTCACCAGTTTTACTTTCTGATGCACCTCTGCAGGTTTACTGTATCCCTTGGACCTTCACAGTGACGATGAAATACAGAAATTGCATTGGAGTTAGATTTAAGAGACACAATGCCTACTTAAGCACAGGAAGACTGAGTCTTCCTACTGTCTATAATTTGAGCATTACCTGTGTCACCAGCTTTGCATTCCGATGCATCTCTACAGGTTTACTGTATCCCTTGGACCTTCACAGTGACGATGAAACACAGAAATTGCATCGGAATTTAAATATAAGAGACACATCGCCGACTTAAGTACAAGAAAACTGAGTCTTCTTACGGTCTATGTTTTGAGCGTTTCCTGTGTCGCCAGTTTTACATTCCGATGTACCTATGCCGGTTTACTGTATCCCTTGCCCCTTCCCATTGTCAATGAAACACAGAAATCGTATCGGAATTAAATATAAGAGACACAATGCCGACTTAAGTACAGGAAGACTGAGTCTTCCTACTGTCTATGTTTTCAGCATTCTTGTGTCATCAGTTTTACATTCCGATGCACGTCTGCAGGTTAACTGTATCCCTTGGACCTTCCCATTGACGATGAAAAACAGAAATTGCATCGGAATTAAATATAAGAGACACAATGCCGACTTAAGTACAGGAAGACTGAGTCTTCCTACTGTCTATGTTTTGAGCACTTCCTGTGTCACCAGTTTTACTTTCTGATGCACCTCTGCAGGTTTACTGTATCCCTTGGACCTTCACAGTGACGATGAAACACAGAAATTGCATCGGAGTTAGACTTAAGAGACACAGTGCCTACTTAAGCACAGGAAGACTGAGTCTTCCTACTGTCTATGATTTGAGCGTTTCCTGTGTCACCAGTTTTGCATTCCGATGCATCTCTACAGGTTTACTGTATTCCTTTGGACCTTCACAGTGACGATGAAACACAGAAATTGCATCGGAGTTAGATTTAAGAGACACAATGCCTACTTAAGTACAGGAAGACTGAGTCTTCCTACTGTATATAATTTGAGCGTTTCCTGTGTCACCAGTTTTACCTTCCAATGCACCTCTGCCGGTTTACTATATCCCTTGGACCTTCCCATTGACGATGAAACACAGAAATTGCATCGGAAATAAATATTAGAGACACAATGCCGACTTAAGTACAGGAAGACTGAGTCTTCCTACTGTCTATGTTTTGATCGTTTCCTGGGTCACCAGTTTTACATTCCGATGCACCTCTGCAGGTTTCCTGTATCCCTTGGACCTTCCCATTGACGATGAAACACATAAATTGCATCGGAATTAAATATAAGACACACAATGCCGACTTAAGTACAGGAAGACTGAGTCTTCCTACAGTCTATGTTTTGAGCGTTTCCTGTGTCACCAGTTTTACATTCTGATGAACTTCTGCAGGTTTACTGTATCCCTTGTACCTTCCCATTGACGATGAAACCCAGAAATTGCTTCGGAATTAAATATAACAGACACAATGCCGACTTAAGGACAGGAAGACTGAGTCTTCCTACTGTCTATAATTTGAGCGTTTCCTGTGCAACCAGTTTTATTTTCCGATTCACCTCTACAGGTTTACTGTATCTCTTGGACCTTCACAGTGACGATGAAACACAGAAATTGCATCGGAATTAAATATAAGAGACACAATGCCGACTTAAGTACAGGAAGACTATGTCTTCCTACTGTCTTTGTTTTGAGCGTTTCCTGTGTCATCAGTTTTTCTTTCCGATGCACCTCTGCAGGTTTACTATATCCCTTGGACCTTCCCATTCACGATGAAACACAGAAATTTCATCGGAAATAAATATAAGAGACACAAGCCGACTTAAGTATAGGAAGACTGAGTCTTCCCACATTTGAGCGTTTCCTGTGTCACCAGTTTTACTTTCCGATGCACCTCTGCAGGTTTACTGCATCCCTTGGACCTTCCCATTGACGATGAAACACAGAAATTGCATCGGAATTAAATACAAGAGACACAATGCCGACATAAGTACAGGAAGACTGAGTCTTCCTACTGTCTATGTTTTGAGCTTTTCCTGTGACACTAGTTTTACATTCCGATGCACCTCTGCAGGTTTACTGTATCCCTTGGACCATCCCATTGACGATGAAACACAGAAATTGCATCGGAATTAAATATAAGAGAAAAATGCCGACTTAAGTACAGGAAGACTGAGTCTTCCTACTGTCTATGATTTGAGCGCTTCCTGTGTCACCAGTTTTACTTTTTGATGCACCTCTGCAGGTTTACTGTATCCCTTGGACCTTCACAGTGACGATGAAACACAGAAATTGAATCGGAATTAGATTTAAGAGACACAATGCCGACTTAAGCACAGGAAGACTGAGTCTTCCTACTGTCTATAATTTGAGCGTTTCCTGTGTCACCAGCTTTGCATTCCGATGCATCTCTACAGGTTTCCTGTATCCCTTGGATCTTCACAGTGACGATGAAACACAGAAATTGCATCGGAATTTAAATATAAGAGACACATCGCCGACTTAAGTACAAGAAAACTGAGTATTCTTACGGTCTATGTTTTGAGCGTTTCCTGTGTCGCCAGTTTTACATTCCGATGTACCTATGCCGGTTTACTGTAACCCTTGCCGCTTCCCATTGTCGATGAAACACAGAAATCGTATCGGAATTAAATATAAGAGACACAATGCCGACTTAAGTACAGGAAGACTGAGTCTTCCTACTGTCTATAATTTGAGCGTTTCCTGTGCAACCAGTTTTATTTTCCGATTCACCTCTACAGGTTTACTGTATCTCTTGGACCTTCACAGTGACGATGAAACACAGAAATTGCATCGGAATTAAATATAAGAGACACAATGCCGACTTAAGTACAGGAAGACTGAGTCTTCCTACTGTCTATGTTTTGAGCGTTTCCTGTGTCACCAGTTTTACATTCCGATGCACCTCTGCAGGTTTACTGTATTCCTTGGACCTTCCCATTGACGATGAAACACAGAAATTGCATCGGAATTAAATATAAGAGACACAATGCCGACTTAAGTACAGGAAGACTAAGTATCTCTACTGTATATGTTTGAACGATTCCTGTGTCATCAGTTTTACTTTCGGATGCACCTCTGCAGGTTTACTATATCCCTTGGAACTTCCCATTGACGATGAAACACAGAAATTGCATTGGAGTTAAATATAAGAGTCACAATGCCGACTTAAGTACAGGAAGACTGAGTCTTCCTACTGTCTATGTTTTGAGCGTTTCCTGTGTAACCAGTTTTACATTCCGATGCACCTCTGCAGGTTTAGTGTATTCCTTGGACCTTCCCATTGACGATGAAACACAGAAATTGCATCGGAATTAAATATAAGAGACACAATGCCGACTTAAGTACAGGAAGACTAAGTCTTCCTACCGTCTATGCTTTGAACGATTCCTGTGTCATCAGTTTTACTTTCCGATGCACCTCTGCACTTTTACTATATCCCTTGGACCTTCCCATTGACGATGAAACACAGAAATTGCATCGGAAATAAATATAAGAGACACAATGCCGACTTAAGTACAGGAAGACTGTGTCTTCCTACTGTCTATGTTTTGATCGTTTCCTGGGTCACCAGTTTTACATTCCGATGCGCCTCTGCAGGTTTCCTGTATCCCTTGGTCCTTCCCATTGACGATGAAACATAGAAATTGCATCGGAATTAAATATAAGACACACAATGCCGACTTAAGTACAGGAAGACTGAGTCTTCCTACAGTCTATGATTTGAGCGTTTCCTGTGTCACCAGTTTTACATTCTGATGAACTTCTGCAGGTTTACTGTATCCCTGGTACCTTCCCATTGACGATGAAACACAGAAATTGCATCGGAATTAAATATAAGAGACACAATGCCGACTTAAGTACAGGAAGACTGAGTCTACCTACTGTCTATAATTTGAGCGTTTCCTGTGCCACCAGTTTTATTTTCCGATTCACCTCTACAGGTTTACTGTATCTCTTGGACCTTCACAGTGACGATGAAACACAGAAATTGCATCGGAATTAAATATAAGAGACACAATGCCGACTTAAGTACAGGAAGACTAAGTCTTCCTACTGTCTTTGTTTTGAGCGTTTCCTGTGTCATCAGTTTTTCTTTCCGATGCACCTCTGCAGGTTTACTATATCCCTTGGACCTTCCCATTCACGATGAAACACAGAAATTTCATCGGAAATAAATATAAGAGACACAAGCCGACTTAAGTATAGGAAGACTGAGTCTTCCCACATTTGAGCGTTTCCTGTGTCACCAGTTTTACATTCCGATGCACCTCTGCAGGTTTACTGTATCCCTTGGACCTTCCCATTGACGATGAAACACAGAAATTGCATCGGAATTAAATACAAGAGACACAATGCCGACTTAAGTACAGGAAGACTGAGTCTTCCTACTGTCTATGTTTTGAGCTTTTCCTGTGTCACTAGTTTTACATTCCGATGCACCTCTGCAGGTTTACTGTATCCCTTGGACCATCCCATTGACGATGAAACACAGAAATTGCATCGGAATTAAATATAAGAGACACAATGCCGACTTAAGTACAGGAAGACTGAGTCTTCCTACTGTGTATGATTTGAGCGCTTCCTGTGTCACCAGTTTTACTTTTTGATGCACCTCTGCAGGTTTACTGTATCCCTTGGACCTTCACAGTGACGATGAAACACAGAAATTGAATCGGAATTAGATTTAAGAGACACAATGCCTACTTAAGCACAGGAAGACTGAGTCTTCCTACTGTCTATAATTTGAGCGTTTCCTGTGTCACCAGCTTTGCATTCCGATGCATCTCTACAGGTTTACTGTATCCCTTGGATCTTCACAGTGACGATGAAACACAGAAATTGCATCGGAATTTAAATATAAGAGACACATCGCCGACTTAAGTACAAGAAAACTGAGTATTCTTACGGTCTATGTTTTGAGCGTTTCCTGTGTCGCCAGTTTTACATTCCGATGTACCTATGCCGGTTTACTGTATCCCTTGCCCCTTCCCATTGTCGATGAAACACAGAAATCGTATCGGAATTAAATATAAGAGACACAATGCCGACTTAAGTACAGGAAGACTGAGTCTTCCTACTGTCTATAATTTGAGCGTTTCCTGTGCAACCAGTTTTATTTTCCGATTCACCTCTACAGGTTTACTGTATCTCTTGGACCTTCACAGTGCCGATGAAACACAGAAATTGCATCGGAATTAAATATAAGAGACACAATGCCGACTTAAGTACAGGAAGACTGAGTCTTCCTACTGTCTATGTTTTGAGCGTTTCCTGTGTCACCAGTTTTACATTCCGATGCACCTCTGCAGGTTTACTGTATTCCTTGGACCTTCCCATTGACGATGAAACACAGATAATGCATCGGAATTAAATATAAGAGACACAATGCCGACTTAAGTACAGGAAGACTAAGTCTCTCTACTGTATATGTTTGAACGATTCCTGTGTCATCAGTTTTACTTTCGGATGCACCTCTGCAGGTTTACTATATCCCTTGGAACTTCCCATTGACGATGAAACACAGAAATTGCATTGGAGTTAAATATAAGAGTCACAATGCCGACTTAAGTACAGGAAGACTGAGTCTTCCTACTGTCTATGTTTTGAGCGTTTCCTGGGTCACCAGTTTTACATTCCGATGCGCCTCTGCAGGTTTCCTGTATCCCTTGGTCCTTCCCATTGACGATGAAACATAGAAATTGCATCGGAATTAAATATAAGACACACAATGCCGACTTAAGTACAGGAAGACTGAGTCTTCCTACAGTCTATGTTTTGAGCGTTTCCTGTGTCACCAGTTTTACATTCTGATGAACTTCTGCAGGTTTACTGTATCCCTGGTACCTTCCCATTGACGATGAAACACAGAAATTGCATCGGAATTAAATATAAGAGACACAATGCCGACTTAAGTACAGGAAGACTAAGTATCTCTACTGTATATGTTTGAACGATTCCTGTGTCATCAGTTTTACTTTCGGATGCACCTCTGCAGGTTTACTATATCCCTTGGAACTTCCCATTGACGATGAAACACAGAAATTGCATTGGAGTTAAATATAAGAGTCACAATGCCGACTTAAGTACAGGAAGACTGAGTCTTCCTACTGTCTATGTTTTGAGCGTTTCCTGTGTAACCAGTTTTACATTCCGATGCACCTCTGCAGGTTTAGTGTATTCCTTGGACCTTCCCATTGACGATGAAACACAGAAATTGCATCGGAATTAAATATAAGAGACACAATGCCGACTTAAGTACAGGAAGACTAAGTCTTCCTACCGTCTATGCTTTGAACGATTCCTGTGTCATCAGTTTTACTTTCCGATGCACCTCTGCACTTTTACTATATCCCTTGGACCTTCCCATTGACGATGAAACACAGAAATTGCATCGGAAATAAATATAAGAGACACAATGCCGACTTAAGTACAGGAAGACTGTGTCTTCCTACTGTCTATGTTTTGATCGTTTCCTGGGTCACCAGTTTTACATTCCGATGCGCCTCTGCAGGTTTCCTGTATCCCTTGGTCCTTCCCATTGACGATGAAACATAGAAATTGCATCGGAATTAAATATAAGACACACAATGCCGACTTAAGTACAGGAAGACTGAGTCTTCCTACAGTCTATGTTTTGAGCGTTTCCTGTGTCACCAGTTTTACATTCTGATGAACTTCTGCAGGTTTACTGTATCCCTGGTACCTTCCCATTGACGATGAAACACAGAAATTGCATCGGAATTAAATATAAGAGACACAATGCCGACTTAAGTACAGGAAGACTGAGTCTACCTACTGTCTATAATTTGAGCGTTTCCTGTGCCACCAGTTTTATTTTCCGATTCACCTCTACAGGTTTACTGTATCTCTTGGACCTTCACAGTGACGATGAAACACAGAAATTGCATCGGAATTAAATATAAGAGACACAATGCCGACTTAAGTACAGGAAGACTAAGTCTTCCTACTGTCTTTGTTTTGAGCGTTTCCTGTGTCATCAGTTTTTCTTTCCGATGCACCTCTGCAGGTTTACTATATCCCTTGGACCTTCCCATTCACGATGAAACACAGAATATTTCATCGGAAATAAATATAAGAGACACAAGCCGACTTAAGTATAGGAAGACTGAGTCTTCCCACATTTGAGCGTTTCCTGTGTCACCAGTTTTACATTCCGATGCACCTCTGCAGGTTTACTGTATCCCTTGGACCTTCCCATTGACGATGAAACACAGAAATTGCATCGGAATTAAATACAATAGACACAATGCCGACTTAAGTACAGGAAGACTGAGTCTTCCTATTGTCTATGTTTTGAGCTTTTCCTGTGTCACTAGTTTTACATTCCGATGCACCTCTGCAGGTTTACTGTATCCCTTGGACCATCCCATTGACGATGAAACACAGAAATTGCATCGGAATTAAATATAAGAGACACAATGCCGACTTATGTACAGGAAGACTGAGTCTTCCTACTGTGTATGATTTGAGCGCTTCCTGTGTCACCAGTTTTACTTTTTGATGCACCTCTGCAGGTTTACTGTATCCCTTGGACCTTCACAGTGACGATGAAACACAGAAATTGAATCGGAATTAGATTTAAGAGACACAATGCCTACTTAAGCACAGGAAGACTGAGTCTTCCTACTGTCTATAATTTGAGCGTTTCCTGTGTCACCAGCTTTGCATTCCGATGCATCTCTACAGGTTTACTGTATCCCTTGGATCTTCACAGTGACGATGAAACACAGAAATTGCATCGGAATTTAAATATAAGAGACACATCGCCGACTTAAGTACAAGAAAACTGAGTATTCTTACGGTCTATGTTTTGAGCGTTTCCTGTGTCGCCAGTTTTACATTCCGATGTACCTATGCCGGTTTACTGTATCCCTTGCCCCTTCCGATTGTCGATGAAACACAGAAATCGTATCGGAATTAAATATAAGAGACACAATGCCGACTTAAGTACAGGAAGACTGAGTCTTCCTACTGTCTATAATTTGAGCGTTTCCTGTGCAACCAGTTTTATTTTCCGATTCACCTCTACAGGTTTACTGTATCTCTTGGACCTTCCCATTGACGATGAAACACAGAAATTGCATCGGAATTAAATATAAGAGACACAATGCCGACTTAAGTACAGGAAGACTAAGTCTCTCTACTGTATATGTTTGAACGATTCCTGTGTCATCAGTTTTACTTTCGGATGCACCTCTGCAGGTTTACTATATCCCTTGGAACTTCCCATTGACGATGAAACACAGAAATTGCATTGGAGTTAAATATAAGAGTCACAATGCCGACTTAAGTACAGGAAGACTGAGTCTTCCTACTGTCTATGTTTTGAGCGTTTCCTGTGTAACCAGTTTTACATTCCGATGCACCTCTGCAGGTTTAGTGTATTCCTTGGACCTTCCCATTGACGATGAAACACAGAAATTGCATCGGAATTAAATATAAGAGACACAATGCCGACTTAAGTACAGGAAGACTAAGTCTTCCTACCGTCTATGCTTTGAACGATTCCTGTGTCATCAGTTTTACTTTCCGATGCACCTCTGCACTTTTACTATATCCCTTGGACCTTCCCATTGACGATGTAACACAGTAATTGCATCGGAAATAAATATAAGAGACACAATGCCGACTTAAGTACAGGAAGACTGTGTCTTCCTACTGTCTATGTTTTGATCGTTTCCTGGGTCACCAGTTTTACATTCCGATGCGCCTCTGCAGGTTTCCTGTATCCCTTGGTCCTTCCCATTGACGATGAAACACAGAAATTGCATCGGAATTAAATATAAGACACACAATGCCGACTTAAGTACAGGAAGACTGAGTCTTCCTACAGTCTATGTTTTGAGCGTTTCCTGTGTCACCAGTTTTACATTCTGATGAACTTCTGCAGGTTTACTGTATCCCTGGTACCTTCCCATTGACGATGAAACACAGAAATTGCATCGGAATTAAATATAAGAGACACAATGCCGACTGAAGTACAGGGAGACTGAGTCTACCTACTGTCTATAATTTGAGCGTTTCCTGTGCCACCAGTTTTATTTTCCGATTCACCTCTACAGGTTTACTGTATCTCTTGGACCTTCACAGTGACGATGAAACACAGAAATTGCATCGGAATTAAATATAAGAGACACAATGCCGACTTAAGTACAGGAAGACTAAGTCTTCCTACTGTCTTTGTTTTGAGCGTTTCCTGTGTCATCAGTTTTTCTTTCCGATGCACCTCTGCAGGTTTACTATATCCCTTGGACCTTCCCATTCACGATGAAACATAGAAATTTCATCGGAAATAAATATAAGAGACACAAGCCGACTTAAGTATAGGAAGACTGAGTCTTCCCACTGTCTATGATTTGAGCGTTTCCTGTGTCACCAGTTTTACATTCCGATGCACCTCTGCACGTTTACTGTATCCCTTGGACCTTCCCATTGACGATGAAACACAGAAATTGCATCGGAATTAAATACAAGAGACACAATGCCGACTTAAGTTCAGGAAGACTGAGTCTTCCTACTGTCTATGTTTTGAGCTTTTCCTGTGTCACTAGTTTTACATTCCGATGCACCTCTGCAGGTTTACTGTATCCCTTGGACCTTCCCATTGACGATGAAACACAGAAATTGCATCGGAATTAAATATAAGAGACACAATGCCGACATAAGTACAGGAAGACTGAGTCTTCCTACTGTCTATGATTTGAGCGCTTCCTGTGTCACCAGTTTTACTTTCGGATGCACCTCTGCAGGTTTACTATATCCCTTGGAACTTCCCATTGACGATGAAACACAGAAATTGCATTGGAGTTAAATATAAGAGTCACAATGCCGACTTAAGTATTGGAAGACTGAGTCTTCCTACTGTCTATGTTTTGAGCGTTTCCTGTGTAACCAGTTTTACATTCCGATGCACCTCTGCAGGTTTAGTGTATTCCTTGGACCTTCCCATTGACGATGAAACACAGAAATTGCATCGGAATTAAATATAAGAGACACAATGCCGACTTAAGTACAGGAAGACTAAGTCTTCCTACCGTCTATGCTTTGAACGATTCCTGTGTCATCAGTTTTACTTTCCGATGCACCTCTGCACTTTTACTATATCCCTTGGACCTTCCCATTGACGATGAAACACAGTAATTGCATCGGAAATAAATATAAGAGACACAATGCCGACTTAAGTACAGGAAGACTGTGTCTTCCTACTGTCTATGTTTTGATCGTTTCCTGGGTCACCAGTTTTACATTCCGATGCGCCTCTGCAGGTTTCCTGTATCCCTTGGTCCTTCCCATTGACGATGAAACACAGAAATTGCATCGGAATTAAATATAAGACACACAATGCCGACTTAAGTACAGGAAGACTGAGTCTTCCTACAGTCTATGTTTTGAGCGTTTCCTGTGTCACCAGTTTTACATTCTGATGAACTTCTGCAGGTTTACTGTATCCCTGGTACCTTCCCATTGACGATGAAACACAGAAATTGCATCGGAATTAAATATAAGAGACACAATGCCGACTTAAGTACAGGAAGACTGAGTCTACCTAGTGTCTATAATTTGAGCGTTTCCTGTGCCACCAGTTTTATTTTCCGATTCACCTCTACAGGTTTACTGTATCTCTTGGACCTTCACAGTGACGATGAAACACAGAAATTGCATCGGAATTAAATATAAGAGACACAATGCCGACTTAAGTACAGGAAGACTAAGTCTTCCTACTGTCTTTGTTTTGAGCGTTTCCTGTGTCATCAGTTTTTCTTTCCGATGCACCTCTGCAGGTTTACTATATCCCTTGGACCTTCCCATTCACGATGAAACATAGAAATTTCATCGGAAATAAATATAAGAGACACAAGCCGACTTAAGTATAGGAAGACTGAGTCTTCCCACTGTCTATGATTTGAGCGTTTCCTGTGTCACCAGTTTTACATTCCGATGCACCTCTGCAGGTTTACTGTATCCCTTGGACCTTCCCATTGACGATGAAACACAGAAATTGCATCGGAATTAAATACAGGAGACACAATGCCGACTTAAGTTCAGGAAGACTGAGTCTTCCTACTGTCTATGTTTTGAGCTTTTCCTGTGTCACTAGTTTTACATTCCGATGCACCTCTGCAGGTTTACTGTATCCCTTGGACCTTCCCATTGACGATGAAACACAGAAATTGCATCGGAATTAAATATAAGAGACACAATGCCGACATAAGTACAGGAAGACTGAGTCTTCCTACTGTCTATGATTTGAGCGCTTCCTGTGTCACCAGTTTTACTTTCTGATGCACCTCTGCAGGTTTACTGTATCCCTTGGACCTTCACAGTGACGATGAAATACAGAAATTGCATTGGAGTTAGATTTAAGAGACACAATGCCTACTTAAGCACAGGAAGACTGAGTCTTCCTACTGTCTATAATTTGAGCATTACCTGTGTCACCAGCTTTGCATTCCGATGCATCTCTACAGGTTTACTGTATCCCTTGGACCTTCACAGTGACGATGAAACACAGAAATTGCATCGGAATTTAAATATAAGAGACACATCGCCGACTTAAGTACAAGAAAACTGAGTCTTCTTACGGTCTATGTTTTGAGCGTTTCCTGTGTCGCCAGTGTTACATTCCGATGTACCTATGCCGGTTTACTGTATCCCTTGCCCCTTCCCATTGTCAATGAAACACAGAAATCGTATCGGAATTAAATATAAGAGACACAATGCCGACTTAAGTACAGGAAGACTGAGTCTTCCTACTGTCTATGTTTTCAGCATTCTTGTGTCATCAGTTTTACATTCCGATGCACGTCTGCAGGTTAACTGTACCCCTTGGACCTTCCCATTGACGATGAAAAACAGAAATTGCATCGGAATTAAATATAAGAGACACAATGCCGACTTAAGTACAGGAAGACTGAGTCTTCCTACTGTCTATGTTTTGAGCACTTCCTGTGTCACCAGTTTTACTTTCTGATGCACCTCTGCAGGTTTACTGTATCCCTTGGACCTTCACAGTGACGATGAAACACAGAAATTGCATCGGAGTTAGACTTAAGAGACACAATGCCTACTTAAGCACAGGAAGACTGAGTCTTCCTACTGTCTATGATTTGAGCGTTTCCTGTGTCACCAGTTTTGCATTCCGATGCATCTCTACAGGTTTACTGTATTCCTTTGGACCTTCACAGTGACGATGAAACACAGAAATTGCATCGGAGTTAGATTTAAGAGACACAATGCCTACTTAAGTACAGGAAGACTGAGTCTTCCTACTGTCTATAATTTGAGCGTTTCCTGTGTCACCAGTTTTACCTTCCAATGCACCTCTGCCGGTTTACTATATCCCTTGGACCTTCCCATTGACGAAGAAACACAGAAATTGCATCGGAAATAAATATAAGAGACACAATGCCGACTTAAGTACAGGAAGACTGAGTCTTCCTACTGTCTATGTTTTGATCGTTTCCTGGGTCACCAGTTTTACATTCCGATGCACCTCTGCAGGTTTCCTGTATCCCTTGGACCTTCCCATTGACGATGAAACACAGAAATTGCATCGGAATTAAATATAAGACACACAATGCCGACTTAAGTACAGGAAGACTGAGTCTTCCTACAGTCTATGTTTTGAGCGTTTCCTGTGTCACCAGTTTTACATTCTGATGAACTTCTGCAGGTTTACTGTATCCCTTGTACCTTCCCATTGACGATGAAACACAGAAATTGCTTCGGAATTAAATATAAGAGACACAATGCCGACTTAAGTACAGGAAGACTGAGTCTTCCTACTGTCTATAATTTGAGCGTTTCCTGTGCAACCAGTTTTATTTTCCGATTCACCTCTACAGGTTTACTGTATCTCTTGGACCTTCACAGTGACGATGAAACACAGAAATTGCATCGGAATTAAATATAAGAGACACAATGCCGACTTAAGTACAGGAAGACTAAGTCTTCCTACTGTCTTTGTTTTGAGCGTTTCCTGTGTCATCAGTTTTTCTTTCCGATGCACCTCTGCAGGTTTACTATATCCCTTGGACCTTCCCATTCACGATGAAACACAGAAATTTCATCGGAAATAAATATAAGAGACACAAGCCGACTTAAGTATAGGAAGACTGAGTCTTCCCACATTTGAGCGTTTCCTGTGTCACCAGTTTTACATTCCGATGCACCTCTGCAGGTTTACTGTATCCCTTGGACCTTCCCATTGACGATGAAACACAGAAATTGCATCGGAATTAAATACAAGAGACACAATGCCGACTTAAGTACAGGAAGACTGAGTCTTCCTACTGTCTATGTTTTGAGCTTTTCCTGTGTCACTAGTTTTACATTCCGATGCACCTCTGCAGGTTTACTGTATCCCTTGGACCATCCCATTGACGATGAAACACAGAAATTGCATCGGAATTAAATATAAGAGACACAATGCCGACTTAAGTACAGGAAGACTGAGTCTTCCTACTGTCTATGATTTGAGCGCTTCCTGTGTCACCAGTATTACTTTTTGATGCACCTCTGCAGGTTTACTGTATCCCTTGGACCTTCACAGTGACGATGAAACACAGAAATTGAATCGGAATTAGATTTAAGAGACACAATGCCTACTTAAGCACAGGAAGACTGAGTCTTCCTACTGTCTATAATTTGAGCGTTTCCTGTGTCACCAGCTTTGCATTCCGATGCATCTCTACAGGTTTACTGTATCCCTTGGATCTTCACAGTGACGATGAAACACAGAAATTGCATCGGAATTTAAATATAAGAGACACATTGCCGACTTAAGTACAAGAAAACTGAGTATTCTAACGGTCTATGTTTTGAGCGTTTCCTGTGTCGCCAGTTTTACATTCCGATGTACCTATGCCGGTTTACTGTATCCCTTGCCCCTTCCCATTGTCGATGAAACACAGAAATCGTATCGGAATTAAATATAAGAGACACAATGCCGACTTAAGTACAGGAAGACTGAGTCTTCCTACTGTCTATGTTTTCAGCATTCCTGTGTCATCAGTTTTACATTCCGATGCACGTCTGCATGTTAACTGTATCCCTTGGACCTTCCCATTGACGATGAAAAACAGAAATTGCATCGGATTTAAATATAAGAGACACAATGCCGACTTAAGTACAGGAAGACTAAGTCTTGCTACTGTCTATGTTTTGAGCGTTTCCTGTGTCATCAGTTTTACTTTCCGATGCACCTCTGCAGTTTTACTATATCCCTTGGACCTTCCCATTCACGATGAAACACAGAAATTTCATCGGAAATAAATATAAGAGACACAATGCCGACTTTAGTACAGGAAGACTGAGTCTTCCTACTGTCTATGTTTTGAGCGTTTCCTGTGTCACCAGTTTTACATTCCGATGCACCTCTGCAGGTTTACAGTATCCCTTGGACCTTCCCATTGACGATGAAACACAGAAATTGCATCGAAATTAAATATAAGAGACACAATGCCGACATAAGTACAAGAAAACAGTCTTCGTACGGTCAATGTTTTGAGCGTTTCCTGTGTCACCAGTTTTACCTTCCGATGCACCTCTGCCGGTTTACTATATCCCTTGGACCTTCCCATTGTCGATGAAACACAGAAATCGCATCGGAATTAGATATAAGAGACACAATGCCGACTTAAGTACAGGAAGACTGAGTCTTCCTACTGTCTATGATTTGAGCGTTTCCTGTGTCAGCAGTTTTACATTCTGATGCACCTCTGCATGTTTACTGTATCCATTGGACCTTCCCATTGACGATGAAACACAGAAATTGCATTGGAGTTAAATATAAGAGACACAATGCCGACTTAAGTACAGGAAGACTAAGTCTTCCTACTGTCTATGTTTTGAGTGTTTCCTGTGTCACCAGTTTTACATTCCGATGCACCTCTGCAGGTTTACTATATCCCTTGGACCTTCCCATTCACGATGAAACACAGAAATTTCATCGGAAATAAATATAAGAGACAGAATGCCGACTTAAGTACAGCAAGACTGAGCCTTCCTACTGTCTATGTTTTGAGCGTTTCCTGTGTCACCAGTTTTACATTCCGATGCACCTCTGCAGGTTTACAGTATCCCTTGGACGTTCCCATTGACGATGAAAAACAGAAATTGCATCGGATTTAAATATAAGAGACACAATGCCGACTTAAGTACAGGAAGACTAAGTCTTCCTACTGTCTATGTTTTGAGCGTTTCCTGTGTCATCAGTTTTACTTTCCGATGCACCTCTGCAGGTTTACTATATCCCTTGGACGTTCCCATTCACGATGAAACACAGAAATTCCATCGGAAAAAAATATAAGAGACACAATGCCGACATTAGTGCAGGAAGACTGAGTCTTCCTACTGTCTATGTTTTGAGCGTTTCCTGAGTCACCAGTTTTACATTCCGATGCACCTCTGCAGGTTTCCTGTATCCCTTGGACCTTCCCATTGACGATGGAACACAGAAATTGCATCGAAATTAAATATAAGAGATACAATGCCGACTTAAGTACAAGAAAACAGTCTTCGTACGGTCAATGTTTTGAGCGTTTCCTGTGTCACCAGTTTTACCTTCCGATGCAACTCTGCCGGTTTACTATATCCCTTGGACCTTCCCATTGTCGATGAAACACAGAAATCGTATCGGAATTAAATATAAGAGACACAATGCCGACTTAAGTACAGGAAGACTGAGTCTTCGTACTGTCTATGTTTTGAGCGTTTCCTGTGTCACCAGTTTTACATTCTGATGCACCTCTGCAGGTTTACTGTATCCATTGGTCCTTCCCATTGACGATGAAACACAGAAATTGCATTGGAGTTAAATATAAGAGACACAATGCCGACTTAAGTACAATAAGACTGAGTCTTCCTACTGTCTATGTTTTGAGCGTTTCCTGTGTAACCAGTTTTACATTCCGATGCACCTCTGCAGGTTTAGTGTATTCCTTGGACCTTCCCATTGACGATGAAACACAGAAATTGCATCGGAATTAAATATAAGAGACACAATGCCGACTTAAGTACAGGAAGACTAAGTCTTCCTACCGTCTATGCTTTGAACGATTCCTGTGTCATCAGTTTTACTTTCCGATGCACCTCTGCACTTTTACTATATCCCTTGGACCTTCCCATTGACGATGAAACACAGAAATTGCATCGGAAATAAATATAAGAGACACAATGCCGACTTAAGTACAGGAAGACTGTGTCTTCCTACTGTCTATGTTTTGATCGTTTCCTGGGTCACCAGTTTTACATTCCGATGCGCCTCTGCAGGTTTCCTGTATCCCTTGGTCCTTCCCATTGACGATGAAACACAGAAATTGCATCGGAATTAAATATAAGACACACAATGCCGACTTAAGTACAGGAAGACTGAGTCTTCCTACAGTCTATGTTTTGAGCGTTTCCTGTGTCACCAGTTTTACATTCTGATGAACTTCTGCAGGTTTACTGTATCCCTTGTACCTTCCCATTGACGATGAAACACAGAAATTGCATCGGAATTAAATATAAGAGACACAATGCCGACTTAAGTACAGGAAGACTGAGTCTACCTACTGTCTATAATTTGAGCGTTTCCTGTGCCACCAGTTTTATTTTCCGATTCACCTCTACAGGTTTACTGTATCTCTTGGACCTTCACAGTGACGATGAAACACAGAAATTGCATCGGAATTAAATATAAGAGACACAATGCCGACTTAAGTACAGGAAGACTAAGTCTTCCTACTATCTTTGTTTTGAGCGTTTCCTGTGTCATCAGTTTTTCTTTCCGATGCACCTCTGCAGGTTTACTATATCCCTTGGACCTTCCCATTCACGATGAAACATAGAAATTTCATCGGAAATAAATATAAGAGACACAAGCCGACTTAAGTATAGGAAGACTGAGTCTTCCCACTGTCTATGATTTGAGCGTTTCCTGTGTCACCAGTTTTACATTCCGATGCACCTCTGCAGGTTTACTGTATCCCTTGGACCTTCCCATTGACGATGAAACACAGAAATTGCATCGGAATTAAATACAAGAGACACAATGCCGACTTAAGTACAGGAAGACTGAGTCTTCCTACTGTCTATGTTTTGAGCTTTTCCTGTGTCACTAGTTTTACATTCCGATGCACCTCTGCAGGTTTACTCGATCCCTTGGACCTTCCCATTGACGATGAAACACAGAAATTGCATCGGAATTAAATATAAGAGACACAATGCCGACATAAGTACAGGAAGACTGAGTCTTCCTACTGTCTATGATTTGAGCGCTTCCTGTGTCACCAGTTTTACTTTCTGATGCACCTCTGCAGGTTTACTGTATCCCTTGGACCTTCACAGTGACGATGAAATACAGAAATTGCATTGGAGTTAGATTTAAGAGACACAATGCCTACTTAAGCACAGGAAGACTGAGTCTTCCTACTGTCTATAATTTGAGCATTACCTGTGTCACCAGCTTTGCATTCCGATGCATCTCTACAGGTTTACTGTTTCCCTTGGACCTTCACAGTGACGATGAAACACAGAAATTGCATCGGAATTTAAATATAAGAGACACATCGCCGACTTAAGTACAAGAAAACTGAGTCTTCTTACGGTCTATGTTTTGAGCGTTTCCTGTGTCGCCAGTTTTACATTCCGATGTACCTATGCCGGTTTACTGTATCCCTTGCCCCTTCCCATTGTCGATGAAACACAGAAATCGTATCGGAATTAAATATAAGAGACACAATCCCGACTTAAGTACAGGAAGACTGAGTCTTCCTACTGTCTATGTTTTTAGCATTCTTGTGTCATCAGTTTTACATTCCGATGCACGTCTGCAGGTTAACTGTATCCCTTGGACCTTCCCATTGACGATGAAAAACAGAAATTGCATCGGAATTAAATATAAGAGACACAATGCCGACTTAAGTACAGGAAGACTAAGTCTTCCTACTGTCTTTGTTTTGAGCGTTTCCTGTGTCATCAGTTTTTCTTTCCGATGCACCTCTGCAGTTTTACTATATCCCTTGGACCTTCCCATTCACGATGAAACACAGAAATTTCATCGGAAATAAATATAAGAGACACAAGCCGACTTAAGTATAGGAAGACTGAGTCTTCCCACATTTGAGCGTTTCCTGTGTCACCAGTTTTACATTCCGATGCACCTCTGCAGGTTTACTGTATCCCTTGGACCTTCCCATTGACGATGAAACACAGAAATTGCATCGGAATTAAATACAAGAGACACAATGCCGACTTAAGTACAGGAAGACTGAGTCTTCCTACTGTCTATGTTTTGAGCTTTTCCTGTGTCACTAGTTTTACATTCCGATGCACCTCTGCAGGTTTACTGTATCCCTTGGACCATCCCATTGACGATGAAACACAGAAATTGCATCGGAATTAAATATAAGAGACACAATGCCGACTTAAGTACAGGAAGACTGAGTCTTCCTACTGTCTATGATTTGAGCGCTTCCTGTGTCTCCAGTTTTTCTTTTTGATGCACCTCTGCAGGTTTACTGTATCCCTTGGACCTTCACAGTGACGATGAAACACAGAAATTGAATCGGAATTAGATTTAAGAGACACAATGCCTACTTAAGCACAGGAAGACTGAGTCTTCCTACTGTCTATAATTTGAGCGTTTCCTGTGTCACCAGCTTTGCATTCCGATGCATCTCTACAGGTTTACTGTATCCCTTGGATCATCACAGTGACGATGAAACACAGAAATTGCATCGGAATTTAAATATAAGAGACACATCGCCGACTTAAGTACAAGAAAACTGAGTATTCTTACGGTCTATGTTTTGAGCGTTTCCTGTGTCGCCAGTTTTACATTCCGAAGTACCTATGCCGGTTTACTGTATCCCTTGCCCCTTCCCATTGTCGATGAAACACAGAAATCGTATCGGAATTAAATATAAGAGACACAATGCCGACTTAAGTACAGGAAGATTGAGTCTTCCTACTGTCTATGTTTTCAGCATTCCTGTGTCATCAGTTTTACATTCCGATGCACGTCTGCATGTTAACTGTATCCCTTGGACCTTCCCATTGACGATGAAAAACAGAAATTGCATCGGATTTAAATATAAGAGACACAATGCCGACTTAAGTACAGGAAGACTAAGTCTTGCTACTGTCTATGTTTTGAGCGTTTCCTGTGTCATCAGTTTTACTTTCCGATGCACCTCTGCAGTTTTACTATATCCCTTGGACCTTCCCATTCACGATGAAACACAGAAATTTCATCGGAAATAAATATCAGAGACACAAGCCGACTTAAGTATAGGAAGACTGAGTCTTCCCACATTTGAGCGTTTCCTGTGTCACCAGTTTTACATTCCGATGCACCTCTGCAGGTTTACTGTATCCCTTGGACCTTCCCATTGACGATGAAACACAGAAATTGCATCGGAATTAAATACAAGAGACACAATGCCGACTTAAGTACAGGAAGACTGAGTCTTCCTACTGTCTATGTTTAGAGCTTTTCCTGTGTCACTAGTTTTACATTCCGATGCACCTCTGCAGGTTTACTGTATCCCTTGGACCATCCCATTGACGATGAAACACAGAAATTGCATCGGAATTAAATATAAGAGACACAATGCCGACTTAAGTACAGGAAGACTGAGTCTTCCTACTGTCTATGATTTGAGCGCTTCCTGTGTCACCAGTTTTACTTTTTGATGCACCTCTGCAGGTTTACTGTATCCCTTGGACCTTCACAGTGACGATGAAACACAGAAATTGAATCGGTATTAGATTTAAGAGACACAATGCCTACTTAAGCACAGGAAGACTGAGTCTTCCTACTGTCTATAATTTGAGCCTTTCCTGTGTCACCAGCTTTGCATTCCGATGCATCTCTACAGGTTTACTGTATCCCTTGGATCATCACAGTGACGATGAAACACAGAAATTGCATCGGAATTTAAATATAAGAGACATATCGCCGACTTCAGTACAAGAAAACTGAGTATTCTTACGGTCTATGTTTTGAGCGTTTCCTGTGTCGCCAGTTTTACATTCCGATGTACCTATGCCGGTTTACTGTATCCCTTGCCCCTTCCCATTGTCGATGAAACACAGAAATCGTATCGGAATTAAATATAAGAGACACAATGCCGACTTAAGTACAGGAAGACTGAGTCTTCCTACTGTCTATGTTTTCAGCATTCCTGTGTCATCAGTTTTACATTCCGATGCACGTCTGCATGTTAACTGTATCCCTTGGACCTTCCCATTGACGATGAAAAACAGAAATTGCATCGGATTTAAATATAAGAGACACAATGCCGACTTAAGTACAGGAAGACTAAGTCTTGCTACTGTCTATGTTTTGAGCGTTTCCTGTGTCATCAGTTTTACTTTCCGATGCACCTCTGCAGTTTTACTATATCCCTTGGACCTTCCCATTCACGATGAAACACAGAAATTTTCGTCGGAAATAAATATCAGAGACACAATGCCGACTTTAGTACAGGTAGACTGAGTCTTCCTACTGTCTATGTTTTGAGCGTTTCCTGTGTCACCAGTTTTACATTCCGATGCACCTCTGCAGGTTTACAGTATCCCTTGGACCTTCCCATTGACGATGAAACACAGAATTTGCATCGAAATTAAATATAAGAGACACAATGCCGACATAAGTACAAGAAAACTGTCTTCGTACGGTCACTGTTTTGAGCGTTTCCTGTGTCACCAGTTTTACCTTCCGATGCACCTCTGCCGGTTTACTATATCCCTTGGACCTTCCCATTGTCGATGAAACACAGAAATCGCATCGGAATTAGATATAAGAGACACAATGCCGACTTAAGTACAGGAAGACTGAGTCTTCCTACTGTCTATGATTTGAGCGTTTCCTGTGTCAGCAGTTTTACATTCTGATGCACATCTGCATGTTTACTGTATCCATTGGACCTTCCCATTGACGATGAAACACAGAAATTGCATTGGAGTTAAATATAAGAGACACAATGCCGACTTAAGTACAGGAAGACTAAGTCTTCCTACTGTCTATGTTTTGAGTGTTTCCTGTGTCACCAGTTTTACATTCCGATGCACCTCTGCAGGTTTACTATATCCCTTGGACCTTCCCATTCACGATGAAACACAGAAATTTCATCGGAAATAAATATAAGAGACACAATGCCGACTTAAGTACAGCAAGACTGAGCCTTCCTACTGTCTATGTTTTGAGCGTTTCCTGTGTCACCAGTTTTACATTCCGATGCACCTCTGCAGGTTTACAGTATCCCTTGGACGTTCCCATTGACGATGAAAAACAGAAATTGCATCGGATTTAAATATAAGAGACACAATTCCGACTTAAGTACAGGAAGACTAAGTCTTCCTACTGTCTATGTTTTGAGCGTTTCCTGTGTCATCAGTTTTACATTCCGATGCACCTCTGCAGGTTTACTATATCCCTTGGACGTTCCCATTCACGATGAAACACAGAAATTCCATCGGAAAAAAATATAAGAGACACAATGCCGACATTAGTACAGGAAGACTGAGTCTTCCTACTGTCTATGTTTTGAGCGTTTCCTGAGTCACCAGTTTTACATTCCGATGCACCTCTGCAGGTTTCCTGTATCCCTTGGACCTTCCCATTGACGATGAAACACAGAAATTGCATCGAAATTAAATATAAGAGATACAATGCCGACTTAAGTACAATAAGACTGAGTCTTCCTACTGTCTATGTTTTGAGCGTTTCCTGTGTCACCAGTTTTACATTCCGATGCACCTCTGCAGGTTTACTGTATCCCTTGGACCTTCCCATTGTCGATGAAACACAGAAATCGCATCGGAATTAAATATAAGAGACACAATGCCGACTTAAGTACAGGAAGACTGAGTCTTCGTACTGTCTATGTTTTGAGCGTTTCCTGTGTCACCAGTTTTACATTCTGATGCACCTCTGCAGGTTTACTGTATCCATTGGTCCTTCCCATTTACGATGAAACACAGAAATTGCATTGGAGTTAAATATAAGAGACACAATGCCGACTTAAGTACAATAAGACTGAGTCTTCCTACTGTCTATGTTTTGAGCGTTTCCTGTGTCACCAGTTTTACATTCCGATGCACCTCTGCAGGTTTACTGTATTCCTTGGACCTTCCCATTGACGATGAAACACAGAAATTGCATCGGAATTAAATATAAGAGACACAATGCCGACTTAAGTACAGGAAGACTAAGTCTCTCTACCGTATATGTTTGAACGATTCCTGTGTCATCAGTTTTACTTTCGGATGCACCTCTGCAGGTTTACTATATCCCTTGGAACTTCCCATTGACGATGAAACACAGATATTGCATTGGAGTTAAATATAAGAGTCACAATGCCGACTTAAGTACAGGAAGACTGAGTCTTCCTACTGTCTATGTTTTGAGCGTTTCCTGTGTAACCAGTTTTACATTCCGATGCACCTCTGCAGGTTTAGTGTATTCCTTGGACCTTCCCATTGACGATGAAACACAGAAATTGCATCGGAATTAAATATAAGAGACACAATGCCGACTTAAGTACAGGAAGACTAAGTCTTCCTACCGTCTATGCTTTGAACGATTCCTGTGTCATCAGTTTTACTTTCCGATGCACCTCTGCACTTTTACTATATCCCTTGGACCTTCCCATTGACGATGAAACACAGAAATTGCATCGGAAATAAATATAAGAGACACAATGCCGACTTAAGTACAAGAAGACTGTGTCTTCCTACTGTCTATGTTTTGATCGTTTCCTGGGTCACCAGTTTTACATTCCGATGCGCCTCTGCAGGTTTCCTGTATCCCTTGGTCCTTCCCATTGACGATGAAACACAGAAATTGCATCGGAATTAAATATAAGACACGCAATGCCGACTTAAGTACAGGAAGACTGAGTCTACCTACTGTCTATAATTTGAGCGTTTCCTGTGCCACCAGTTTTATTTTCCGATTCACCTCTACAGGTTTACTGTATCTCTTGGACCTTCACAGTGACGATGAAACACAGAAATTGCATCGGAATTAAATATAAGAGACACAATGCCGACTTAAGTACAGGAAGACTAAGTCTTCCTACTGTCTTTGTTTTGAGCGTTTCCTGTGTCATCAGTTTTTCTTTCCGATGCACCTCTGCAGGTTTACTGTATCCCTTGGACCTTCCCATTGACGATGAAACACAGAAATTGCATCGGAATTAAATATAAGAGACACAATGCCGACATAAGTACAGGAAGACTGAGTCTTCCTACTGTCTATGATTTGAGCGCATCCTGTGTCACCAGTTTTACTTTCTGATGCACCTCTGCAGGTTTACTGTATCCCTTGGACCTTCACAGTGACGATGAAATACAGAAATTGCATTGGAGTTAGATTTAAGAGACACAATGCCTACTTAAGCACAGGAAGACTGAGTCTTCCTACTGTCTATAATTTGAGCATTACCTGTGTCACCAGCTTTGCATTCCGATGCATCTCTACAGGTTTACTGTTTCCCTTGGACCTTCACAGTGACGATGAAACACAGAAATTGCATCGGAATTTAAATATAAGAGACACATCGCCGACTTAAGTACAAGAAAACTGAGTCTTCTTACGGTCTATGTTTTGAGCGTTTCCTGTGTCGCCAGTTTTACATTCCGATGTACCTATGCCGGTTTACTGTATCTCTTGCCCCTTCCCATTGTCGATGAAACACAGATATCGTATCGGAATTAAATATAAGAGACACAATGCCGACTTAAGTACAGGAAGACTGAGTCTTCCTACTGTCTATGTTTTCAGCATTCTTGTGTCATCAGTTTTACATTCCGATGCACGTCTGCAGGTTAACTGTATCCCTTGGACCTTCCCATTGACGATGAAAAACAGAAATTGCATCGGAATTAAATATAAGAGACACAATGCCGACTTAAGTACAGGAAGACTGAGTCTTCCTACTGTCTATGTTTTGAGCACTTCCTGTGTCACCAGTTTTACTTTCTGATGCACCTCTGCAGGTTTACTGTATCCCTTGGACCTTCACAGTGACGATGAAACACAGAAATTGCATCGGAGTTAGACTTAAGAGACACAATGCCTACTTAAGCACAGGAAGACTGAGTCTTCCTCCTGTCTATGATTTGAGCGTTTCCTGTGTCACCAGTTTTGCATTCCGATGCATCTCTACAGGTTTACTGTATTCCTTTGGACCTTCACAGTGACGATGAAACACAGAAATTGCATCGGAATTTAAATATAAGAGACACATCGCCGACTTAAGTACAAGAAAACTGAGTCTTATTACGGTCTATGTTTTGAGCGTTTCCTGTGTCGCCAGTTTTACATTCCGATGCACCTATGCCGGTTTACTGTATCCCTTGCCCCTTCCCATTGTCGATGAATCACAGAAATCGTATCGGAATTAAATATAAGAGACACAATGCCGACATTAGTACAGGAAGACTGAGTCTTCCTACTGTCTATGTTTTGAGCGTTTCCTGTGTCACCAGTTTTACCTTCCGATGCACCTCTGCCGGTTTACTATATCCCTTGGACCTTCCCATTGTCGATGAAACACAGAAATCGCATCGGAATTAAATATAAGAGACACAATGCCGACTTAAGTACAGGAAGACTGAGTCTTCCTACTGTCTATGTTTTGAGCGTTTCCTGTGTCACCAGTTTTACATTCTGATGCACCTCTGCAGGTTTACTGTATTTATTGGTCCTTCCCATTGACGATGAAACACAGAAATTGCATTGGAGTTAAATATAAGAGACACAATGCCGACTTAAGTACAATAAGACTGAGTCTTCCTACTGTCTATGTTTTGAGCGTTTCCTGTGTCACCAGTTTTACATTCCGATGCACCAGTGCAGGTTTACTGTATTCCTTGGACCTTCCCATTGACGATGAAACACAGAAATTGCATCGGAATTAAATATAAGAGACACAATGCCGACTTAAGTACAGGAAGACTAAGTCTCTCTACTGTATATGTTTGAACGATTCCTGTGTCATCAGTTTTACTTTCGGATGCACCTCTGCAGGTTTACTATATCCCTTGAAACTTCCCATTGACGATGAAACACAGAAATTGCATTGGAGTTAAATATAAGAGTCACAATGCCGACTTAAGTACAGGAAGACTGAGTCTTCCTACTGTCTATGTTTTGAGCGTTTCCTGTGTAACCAGTTTTACATTCCGATGCACCTCTGCAGGTTTAGTGTATTCCTTGGACCTTCCCATTGACGATGAAACACAGAAATTGCATCGGAATTAATTATAAGAGACACAATGCCGACTTAATTACAGGAAGACTAAGTCTTCCTACCGTCTATGCTTTGAACGATTCCTGTGTCATCAGTTTTACTTTCCGATGCACCTCTGCACTTTTACTATATCCCTTGGACCTTCCCATTGACGATGAAACACAGAAATTGCATCGGAAATAAATATAAGAGACACAATGCCGACTTAAGTACAGGAAGACTGAGTCTTCCTACTGTCTATGTTTTGATCGTTTCCTGGGTCACCAGTTTTACATTCCGATGCGCCTCTGCAGGTTTCCTGTATCCCTTGGTCCTTCCCATTGACGATGAAACACAGAAATTGCATCGGAATTAAATATAAGACACACAATGCCGACTTAAGTACAGGAAGACTGAGTCTTCCTACAGTCTATGTTTTGAGCGTTTCCTGTGTCACCAGTTTTACATTCTGATGAACTTCTGCAGGTTTACTGTATCCCTTGTACCTTCCCATTGACGATGAAACACAAAAATTGCATCGGAATTAAATATAAGAGACACAATGCCGACTTAAGTACAGGAAGACTGAGTCTTCCTACTGTCTATAATTTGAGCGTTTCCTGTGCCACCAGTTTTATTTTCCGTTTCACCTCTACAGGTTTACTGTATCTCTTGGACCTTCACAGTGACGATGAAACACAGAAATTGCATCGGAATTAAATATAAGAGACACAATGCCGACTTAAGTACAGGAAGACTAAGTCTTCCTACTGTCTTTGTTTTGAGCGTTTCCTGTGTCATCAATTTTTCTTTCCGATGCACCTCTGCAGGTTTACTATATCCCTTGGACCTTCCCATTCACGATGAAACATAGAAATTTCATCGGAAATAAATATAAGAGACACAAGCCGACTTAAGTATAGGAAGACTGAGTCTTCCCACTGTCTATGATTTGAGCGTTTCCTGTGTCACCAGTTTTACATTCCGATGCACCTCTCCATGTTTACTGTATCCCTTGGACCTTCCCATTGACGATGAAACACAGAAATTGCATCGGAATTAAATACAAGAGACACAATGCCGATTTAAGTACAGGAAGACTGAGTCTTCCTACTGTCTATGTTTTGAGCTTTTCCTGTGTCACTAGTTTTACATTCCGATGCACCTCTGCAGGTTTACTGTATCCCTTGGACCTTCCCATTGACGATGAAACACAGAAATTGCATCGGAATTAAATATAAGAGACACAATGCCGACATAAGTACAGGAAGACTGAGTCTTCCTACTGTCTATGATTTGAGCGCTTCCTGTGTCACGAGTTTTACTTTCTGATGCACCTCTGCAGGTTTACTGTATCCCTATGACCTTCACAGTGACGATGAAACACAGAAATTGCATCGGAATTAGATTTAAGAGACACAATGCCTACTTAAGCACAGGAAGACTGAGTCTTCCTACTGTCTATAATTTGAGCGTTTCCTGTGTCACCAGCTTTGCATTCCGATGCATCTCTACAGGTTTACTGTATCCCTTGGACCTTCACAGTGACGATGAAACACAGAAATTGCATCGGAATTTAAATATAAGAGACACATCGCCGACTTAAGTACAAGAAAACTGAGTATTCTTACGGTCTATGTTTTGAGCGTTTCCTGTGTCGCCAGTTTTACATTCCGATGTACCTATGCCGGTTTACTGTATCCCTTGCCCCTTCCCATTGTCGATGAAACACAGAAATCGTATCGGAATTAAATATAAGAGACACAATGCCGACTTAAGTACAGGAAGACTGAGTCTTCCTACTGTCTATGTTTTCAGCATTCCTGTGTCATCAGTTTTACATTCCGATGCACGTCTGCAGGTTAACTGTATCCCTTGGACCTTCCCATTGACGATGAAAAACAGAAATTGCATCGGATTTAAATATAAGAGACAGAATGCCGACTTAAGTACAGGAAGACTAAGTCTTGCTACTGTCTATGTTTTGAGCGTTTCCTGTGTCATCAGTTTTACTTTCCGATGCACCTCTGCAGGTTTACTATATCCCTTGGACCTTCCCATTCACGATGAAACACAGAAATTTCATCGGAAAAAAATATAAGAGACACAATGCCGACATTAGTACAGGAAGATTGAGTCTTCCTACTGTCTATGTTTTGAGCGTTTCCTGAGTCACCAGTTTTACATTCCGATGCACCTCTGCAGGTTTCCTGTATCCCTTGGACCTTCCCATTGACGATGAAACACAGAAATTGCATCGAAATTAAATATAAGAGATACAATGCCGACTTAAGTACAAGAAAACAGTCTTCGTACGGTCAATGTTTTGAGCGTTTCCTGTGTCACCAGTTTTACCTTCCGATGCACCTCTGCCGGTTTACTATATCCCTTGGACCTTCCCATTGTCGATGAAACACAGAAATCGCATCGGAATTAAATATAAGAGACACAATGCCGACTTAAGTACAGGAAGACTGAGTCTTCCTACTGTCTATGTTTTGAGCGTTTCCTGTGTCACCAGTTTTACATTCTGATGCACCTCTGCAGGTTTACTGTATTTATTGGTCCTTCCCATTGACGATGAAACACAGAAATTGCATTGGAGTTAAATATAAGAGACACAATGCCTACTTAAGCACAGGAAGACTGAGTCTTCCTACTGTCTATAATTTGAGCGTTTCCTGTGTCACCAGCTTTGCATTCCGATGCATCTCTACAGGTTTACTGTATCCCTTGGACCCTCACAGTGACGATGAAACACAGAAATTGCATCGGAATTTAAATATAAGAGACACATCGCCGACTTAAGTACAAGAAAACAGAGTATTCTTACGGTCTATGTTTTGAGCGTTTCCTGTGTCGCCAGTTTTACATTCCGATGTACCTATGCCGGTTTACTGTATCCCTTGCCCCTTCCCATTGTCGATGAAACACAGAAATCGTATCGGAATTAAATATAAGAGACACAATGCCGACTTAAGTACAGGAAGACTGTGTCTTCCTACTGTCTATGTTTTCAGCATTCCTGTGTCATCAGTTTTACATTCCGATGCACGTCTGCAGGTTAACTGTATCCCTTGGACCTTCCCATTGACGATGAAAAACAGAAATTGCATCGGATTTAAATATAAGAGACAGAATGCCGACTTAAGTACAGGAAGACTAAGTCTTGCTACTGTCTATGTTTTGAGCGTTTCCTGTGTCATCAGTTTTACTTTCCGATGCACCTCTGCAGGTTTACTATATCCCTTGGACCTTCCCATTCACGATGAAACACAGAAATTTCATCGGAAAAAAATATAAGAGACACAATGCCGACATTAGTACAGGAAGACTGAGTCTTCCTACTGTCTATGTTTTGAGCGTTTCCTGAGTCACCAGTTTTACATTCCGATGCACCTCTGCAGGTTTCCTGTATCCCTTGGACCTTCCCATTGACGATGAAACACAGAAATTGCATCGAAATTAAATATAAGAGATACAATGCCGACTTAAGTACAAGAAAACAGTCTTCGTACGGTCAATGTTTTGAGCGTTTCCTGTGTCACCAGTTTTACCTTCCGATGCACCTCTGCCGGTTTACTATATCCCTTGGACCTTCCCATTGTCGATGAAACACAGAAATCGCATCGGAATTAAATATAAGAGACACAATGCCGACTTAAGTACAGGAAGACTGAGTCTTCCTACTGTCTATGTTTTGAGCGTTTCCTGTGTCACCAGTTTTACATTCTGATGCACCTCTGCAGGTTTACTGTATTTATTGGTCCTTCCCATTGACGATGAAACACAGAAATTGCATTGGAGTTAAATATAAGAGACACAATGCCGACTTAAGTACAATAAGACTGAGTCTTCCTACTGTCTATGTTTTGAGCGTTTCCTGTGTCACCAGTTTTACATTCCGATGCACCTCTGCAGGTTTACTGTATTCCTTGGACCTTCCCATTGACGATGAAACACAGAAATTGCATCGGAATTAAATATAAGAGACACAATGCCGACTTAAGTACAGGAAGACTAAGTCTTCCTACTGTCTTTGTTTTGAGCGTTTCCTGTGTCATCAGTTTTTCTTTCCGATGCACCTCTGCAGGTTTACTATATCCCTTGGACCTTCCCATTCACGATGAAACATAGAAATTTCATCGGAAATAAATATAAGAGACACAAGCCGACTTAAGTATAGGAAGACTGAGTCTTCCCACTGTCTATGATTTGAGCGTTTCCTGTGTCACCAGTTTTACATTCCGATGCACCTCTCCAGGTTTACTGTATCCCTTGGACCTTCCCATTGACGATGAAACACAGAAATTGCATCGGAATTAAATACAAGAGACACAATGCCGACTTAAGTACAGGAAGACTGAGTCTTCCTACTGTCTATGTTTTGAGCTTTTCCTGTGTCACTAGTTTTACATTCCGATGCACCTCTGCAGGTTTACTGTATCCCTTGGACCTTCCCATTGACGATGAAACACAGAAATTGCATCGGAATTAAATATAAGAGACACAATGCCGACATAAGTACAGGAAGACTGAGTCTTCCTACTGTCTATGATTTGAGCGCTTCCTGTGTCACCAGTTTTACTTTCTGATGCACCTCTGCAGGTTTACTGTATCCCTATGACCTTCACAGTGACGATGAAACACAGAAATTGCATCGGAATTAGATTTAAGAGACACAATGCCTACTTAAGCACAGGAAGACTGAGTCTTCCTACTGTCTATAATTTGAGCGTTTCCTGTGTCACCAGCTTTGCATTCCGATGCATCTCTACAGGTTTACTGTATCCCTTGGACCTTCACAGTGACGATGAAACACAGAAATTGCATCGGAATTTAAATATAAGAGACACATCGCCGACTTAAGTACAAGAAAACTGAGTATTCTTACGGTCTATGTTTTGAGCGTTTCCTGTGTCGCCAGTTTTACATTCCGATGTACCTATGCCGGTTTACTGTATCCCTTGCCCCTTCCCATTGTCGATGAAACACATAAATCGTATCGGAATTAAATATAAGAGACACAATGCCGACTTAAGTACAGGAAGACTGAGTCTTCCTACTGTCTATGTTTTCAGCATTCCTGTGTCATCAGTTTTACATTCCGATGCACGTCTGCAGGTTAACTGTATCCCTTGGACCTTCCCATTGACGATGAAAAACAGAAATTGCATCGGATTTAAATATAAGAGACAGAATGCCGACTTAAGTACAGGAAGACTAAGTCTTGCTACTGTCTATGTTTTGAGCGTTTCCTGTGTCATCAGTTTTACTTTCCGATGCACCTCTGCAGTTTTACTATATCCCTTGGACCTTCCCATTCACGATGAAACACAGAAATTTCATCGGAAATAAATATAAGAGACACAATGCCGACTTTAGTACAGGAAGACTGAGTCTTCCTACTGTCTATGTTTTGAGCGTTTCCTGTGTCACCAGTTTTACATTCCGATGCACCTCTGCAGGTTTACTGTATCCCTTGGACCTTCCCATTGACGATGAAACACAGAAATTGCATCGAAATTAAATATAAGAGACACAATGCCGACTTAAGTACAAGAAAACAGTCTTCGTACGGTCAATGTTTTGAGCGTTTCCTGTGTCACCAGTTTTACCTTCCGATGCACCTCTGCCGGTTTACTATATCCCTTGGACCTTCCCATTGTCGATGAAACACAGAAATCGCATCGGAATTAAATATAAGAGACACAATGCCGACTTAAGTACAGGAAGACTGAGTCTTCCTACTGTCTATGTTTTGAGCGTTTCCTGTGTCACCAGTTTTACATTCTGATGCACCTCTGCAGGTTTACTGTATCCATTGGTCCTTCCCATTGACGATGAAACACAGAAATTGCATTGGAGTTAAATATAAGAGACACAATGCCGACTTAAGTACAATAAGACTGAGTCTTCCTACTGTCTATGTTTTGAGCGTTTCCTGTGTCACCAGTTTTACATTCCGATGCACCTCTGCAGGTTTACTGTATTCCTTGGACCTTCCCATTGACGATGAAACACAGAAATTGCATCGGAATTAAATATAAGAGACACAATGCCGACTTAAGTACAGGAAGACTAAGTCTCTCTACTGTATATGTTTGAACGATTCCTGTGTCATCAGTTTTACTTTCGGATGCACCTCTGCAGGTTTACTATATCCCTTGGAACTTCCCATTGACGATGAAACACAGAAATTGCATTGGAGTTAAATATAAGAGTCACAATGCCGACTTAAGTACAGGAAGACTGAGTCTTCCTACTGTCTATGTTTTGAGCGTTTCCTGTGTAACCAGTTTTACATTCCGATGCACCTCTGCAGGTTTAGTGTATTCCTTGGACCTTCCCATTGACGATGAAACACAGAAATTGCATCGGAATTAAATATAAGAGACACAATGCCGACTTAAGTACAGGAAGACTAAGTCTTCCTACCGTCTATGCTTTGAACGATTCCTGTGTCATCAGTTTTACTTTCCGATGCACCTCTGCACTTTTACTATATCCCTTGGACCTTCCCATTGACGATGAAACACAGAAATTGCATCGGAAATAAATATAAGAGACACAATGCCGACCTAAGTACAGGAAGACTGTGTCTTCCTACTGTCTATGTTTTGATCGTTTCCTGGGTCACCAGTTTTACATTCCGATGCGCCTCTGCAGGTTTCCTGTATCCCTTGGTCCTTCCCATTGACGATGAAACACAGAAATTGCATCGGAATTAAATATAAGACACACAATGCCGACTTAAGTACAGGAACACTGAGTCTTCCTACAGTCTATGTTTTGAGCGTTTCCTGTGTCACCAGTTTTACATTCTGATGAACTTCTGCAGGTTTACTGTATCCCTTGTACCTTCCCATTGACGAAGAAACACAGAAATTGCATCGGAATTAAATATAAGAGACACAATGCCGACTTAAGTACAGGAAGACTGAGTCTACCTACTGTCTATAATTTGAGCGTTTCCTGTGCCACCAGTTTTATTTTCCGATTCACCTCTACAGGTTTACTGTATCTCTTGGACCTTCACAGTGACGATGAAACACAGAAATTGCATCGGAATTAAATATAAGAGACACAATGCCGACTTAAGTACAGGAAGACTAAGTCTTCCTACTGTCTTTGTTTTGAGCGTTTCCTGTGTCATCAGTTTTTCTTTCCGATGCACCTCTGCAGGTTTACTGTATCCCTTGGACCTTCCCATTGACGATGAAACACAGAAATTGCATCGGAATTAAATACAAGAGACACAATGCCGACTTAAGTACAGGAAGACTGAGTCTTCCTACTGTCTATGTTTTGAGCTTTTCCTGTGTCACTAGTTTTACATTCCGATGCACCTCTGCAGATTTACTGTATCCCTTGGACATTACCACTGACGATGAAACACAGAAATTGCATCGGAATTAAATATAAGAGACACAATGCCGACATAAGTACAGGAAGACTGAGTCTTCCTAGTGTCTATGATTTGAGCGCTTCCTGTGTCACCAGTTTTACTTTCTGATGCACCTCTGCAGGTTTACTGTATCCCTTGGACCTTCACAGTGACGATGAAACACAGAAATTGCATTGGAGTTAGATTTAAGAGACACAATGCCTACTTAAGCGCAGGAAGACTGAGTCTTCCTACTGTCTATAATTTGAGCATTACCTGTGTCACCAGCTTTGCATTCCGATGCATCTCTACAGGTTTACTGTATCCCTTGGACCTTCACAGTGACGATGAAACACAGAAATTGCATCGGAATTTAAATATAAGAGACACATCGCCGACTTAAGTACAAGAAAACTGAGTCTTCTTACGGTCTATGTTTTGAGCGTTTCCTGTGTCGCCAGTTTTACATTCCGATGTACCTATGCCGGTTTACTGTATCCCTTGCCCCTTCCCATTGTCGATGAAACACAGAAATCGTATCGGAATTAAATATAAGAGACACAATGCCGACTTAAGTACAGGAAGACTGAGTCTTCCTACTGTCTATGTTTTCAGCATTCTTGTGTCATCAGTTTTACATTCCGATGCACGTCTGCAGGTTAACTGTATCCCTTGGACCTTCCCATTGACGATGAAAAACAGAAATTGCATCGGAATTAAATATAAGAGACACAATGCCGACTTAAGTACAGGAAGACTGAGTCTTCCTACTGTCTATGTTTTGAGCACTTCCTGTGTCACCAGTTTTACTTTCTGATGCACCTCTGCAGGGTTTACTGTATCCCTTGGACCTTCACAGTGACGATGAAACACAGAAATTGCATCGGAGTTAGACTTAAGAGACACAATGCCTACTTAAGCACAGGAAGACTGAGTCTTCCTACTGTCTATGATTTGAGCGTTTCCTGTGTCACCAGTTTTGCATTCCTTTGCATCTCTACAGGTTTACTGTATTCCTTTGGACCTTCACAGTGACGATGAAACACAGAAATTGCATCGGAATTTAAATATAAGAGACACATCGCCGACTTAAGTGCAAGAAAACTGAGTCTTCTTACGGTCTATGTTTTGAGCGTTTCCTGTGTCGCCAGTTTTACATTCCGATGCACCTATGCCGGTTTACTGTATCCCTTGCCCCTTCCCATTGTCGATGAAACACAGAAATCGTATCGGAATTAAATATAAGAGACACAATGCCGACTTAAGTACAGGAAGACTGAGTCTTCCTACTGTCTATGTTTTGAGCATTCCTGTGTCATCAGTTTTACATTCCGATGCACGTAAGCAGGATTACTGTATCCCTTGGACCTTCCCATTGACGATGAAAAACAGAAATTGCATCGGATTTAAATATAAGAGACACAATGCCGACTTAAGTACAGGAAGACTAAGTCTTCCTACTGTCTATGTTTTGAGCTTTTCCTGTGTCATCAGTTTTACTTTCCGATGCACCTCTGCAGGTTTACTATATCCCTTGGACCTTCCCATTCACGATGAAACACAGAAATTTCATCGGAAAAAAATATAAGAGACACAATGCCGACATTAGTACAGGAAGACTGAGTCTTCCTACTGTCTATGTTTTGAGCGTTTCCTGAGTCACCAGTTTTACATTCCGATGCACCTCTGCAGGTTTCCTGTATCCCTTGGACCTTCCCATTGACGATGAAACACAGATATTGCATCGAAATTAAATATAAGAGATACAATGCCGACTTAAGTACAATTAAACAGTCTTCGTACGGTCAATGTTTTGAGCGTTTCCTGTGTCACCAGTTTTACCTTCCGATGCACCTCTGCCGGTTTACTATATCCCTTGGACCTTCCCATTGTCGATGAAACACAGAAATCGCATCGGAATTAAATATAAGAGACACAATGCCGACTTAAGTACAGGAAGACTGAGTCTTCCTACTGTCTATGTTTTGAGCGTTTCCTGTGTCACCAGTTTTACATTCCGATGCACCTCTGCAGGTTTACTGTATTCCTTGGACCTTCCCATTGACGATGAAACACAGAAATTGCATCGGAATTAAATATAAGAGACACAATGCCGACTTAAGTACAGGAAGACTAAGTCTCTCTACTGTATATGTTTGAACGATTCCTGTGTCATAAGTTTTACTTTCGGATGCACCTCTGCAGGTTTACTATATCCCTTGGAACTTCCCATTGACGATGAAACACAGAAATTGCATTGGAGTTAAATATAAGAGTCACAATGCCGACTTAAGTACAGGAAGACTGAGTCTTCCTACTGTCTATGTTTTGAGCGTTTCCTGTGTAACCAGTTTTACATTCCGATGCTCCTCTGCAGGTTTAGTATATTCCTTGGACCTTCCCACTGACGATGAAACACAGAAATTGCATCGGAATTAAATATAAGAGACACAATACCGACTTAATTACAGGAAGACTAAGTCTTCCTACCGTCTATGCTTTGAACGATTCCTGTGTCATCAGTTTTACTTTCCGGTGCACCTCTGCACTTTTACTATATCCCTTGGACCTTCCCATTGACGATGAAACACAGAAATTGCATCGGAAATAAATATAAGAGACACAATGCCGACTATAGTACAGGAAGACTGAGTCTTCCTACTGTCTATGTTTTGATCGTTTCCTGGGTCACCAGTTTTACATTCCGATGCGCCTCTGCAGGTTTCCTATATCCCTTGGTCCTTCCCATTGACGATGAAACACAGAAATTGCATCGGAATTAAATATAAGACACACAATGCCGACTTAAGTACAGGAAGACTGAGTCTTCCTACAGTCTATGTTTTGAGCGTTTCCTGTGTCACCAGTTTTACATTCTGATGAACTTCTGCAGGTTTACTGTATCCCTTGTACCTTCCTATTGACGATGAAACACAGAAATTGCATCGGAATTAAATATAAGAGACACAATGCCGACTTAAGTACAGGAAGACTGAGTCTTCCTACTGTCTATAATTTGAGCGTTTCCTGTGCCACCAGTTTTATTTTCCGATTCACCTCTATAGGTTTACTGTATCTCCTGGACCTTCACAGTGACGATGAAACACAGAAATTGCATCGGAATTAAATATAAGAGACACAATGCCGACTTAAGTACAGGAAGACTAAGTCTTCCTACTGTCTTTGTTTTGAGCGTTTCCTGTGTCATCAGTTTTTCTTTCCGATGCACCTCTGCAGGTTTACTATATCCCTTGGACCTTCCCATTCACGATGAAACATAGAAATTTCATCGGAAATAAATATAAGAGACACAAGCCGACTTAAGTATAGGAAGACTGAGTCTTCCCACTGTCTATGATTTGAGCGTTTCCTGTGTCACCAGTTTTACATTCCGATGCACCTCTGCAGGTTTACTGTATCCCTTGGACCTTCCCATTGACGATGAAACACAGAAATTGCATCGGAATTAAAAACAAGAGACACAATGCCGACTTAAGTACAGGAAGACTGAGTCTTCCTACTGTCTATGTTTTGAGCTTTTCCTGTGTCACTAGTTTTACATTCCGATGCACCTCTGCAGGTTTACTGAATCCCTTGGACCTTCCCATTGACGATGAAACACAGAAATTGCATCGGAATTAAATATAAGAGACACAATGCCGACATAAGTACAGGAAGACTGAGTCTTCCTACTGTCTATGATTTGAGCGCTTCCTGTGTCACCAGTTTTACTTTCTGATGCACCTCTGCAGGTTTACTGTATCCCTTGGACCTTCACAGTGACGATGAAACACAGAAATTGCATCGGAGTTAGATTTAAGAGACACAGTGCCTACTTAAGCACAGGAAGACTGAGTCTTCCTACTGTCTATAATTTGAGCGTTTCCTGTGTCACCAGCTTTGCATTCCGATGCATCTCTACAGGTTTACTGTATCCCTTGGACCTTCACAGTGACGATGAAACACAGAAATTGCATCGGAATTTAAATATAAGAGACACATCGCCGACTTAAGTACAAGAAAACTGAGTCTTCTTACGGTCTATGTTTTGAGCGTTTCCTGTGTCGCCAGTTTTACATTCCGATGTACCTATGCCGGTTTACTGTATCCCTTGCCCCTTCCCATTGTCGATGAAACACAGAAATCGTATCGGAATTAAATATAAGAGACACAATGCCGACTTAAGTACAGGAAGACTGAGTCTTCCTACTGTCTATGTTTTCAGCATTCTTGTGTCATCAGTTTTACATTCAGAAGCACGTCTGCAGGTTAACTGTATCCCTTGGACCTTCCCATTGACGATGAAAAACAGAAATTGCATCGGATTTAAATATAAGAGACACAATGCCGACATAAGTACAATGAGACTAAGTCTTCCTACTGACTATGTTTTGAGCGTTTCCTGTGTCATCAGTTTTACTTTCCGATGCACCTCTGCAGTTTTACTATATCCCTTGGACCTTCCCATTCTCGATAAAACACAGAAATTTCATCGGAAATAAATATAAGAGACACAATGCCGACTTAAGTACAGCAAGACTGAGTCTTCCTACTGTCTATGTTTTAAGCATTTCCTGTGTCACCAGTTTTACATTCCGTTGCACCTCTGCAGATTTACTGTATCCCTTGGACCTTCCCATTGACGATGAAACACAGAAATTGCATCGGAATTAAATATAAGAGACACAATGCCGACTTAAGTACAGGAAGACTGAGTCTTCCTACTGTCTATGTTTTGAGCACTTCCTGTGTCACCAGTTTTACTTTCTGATGCACCTCTGCAGGTTTACTGTATCCCTTGGACCTTCACAGTGACGATGAAACACAGAAATTGCATCGGAGTTAGACTTAAGAGACACAATGCCTACTTAAGCACAGGAAGACTGAGTCTTCCTACTGTCTATGATTTGAGCGTTTCCTGTGTCACCAGTTTTGCATTCCGATGCATCTCTACAGGTTTACTGTATTCCTTTGGACCTTCACAGTGACGATGAAACACAGAAATTGCATCGGAATTTAAATATAAGAGACACATCGCCGACTTAAGTACAAGAAAACTGAGTCTTCTTACGGTCTATGTTTTGAGCGTTTCCTGTGTCGCCAGTTTTACATTCCGATGCACCTATGCCGGTTTACTGTATCCCTTGCCCCTTCCCATTGTCGATGAAACACAGAAATCGTATCGGAATTAAATATAAGAGACACAATGCCGACTTAAGTACAGGAAGACTGAGTCTTCCTACTGTCTATGTTTTGAGCATTCCTGTGTCATCAGTTTTACATTCCGATGCACGTAAGCAGGTTTACTGTATCCCTTGGACCTTCCCATTGACGATGAAAAACAGAAATTGCATCGGATTTAAATATAAGAGACACAATGCCGACTTAAGTACAGGAAGACTAAGTCTTCCTACTGTCTATGTTTTGAGCTTTTCCTGTGTCATCAGTTTTACTTTCCGATGCACCTCTGCAGGTTTACTATATCCCTTGGACCTTCCCATTCACGATGAAACACAGAAATTTCATCGGAAAAAAATATAAGAGACACAATGCCGACTTTAGTACAGGAAGACTGAGTCTTCCTACTGTCTATGTTTTGAGCGTTTCCTGAGTCACCAGTTTTACATTCCGATGCACCTCTGCAGGTTTCCTGTATCCCTTGGACCTTCCCATTGACGATGAAACACAGAAATTGCATCGAAATTAAATATAAGAGACACAATGCCGACTTAAGTACAAGAAAACAGTCTTCGTACGGTCAATGTTTTGAGCGTTTCCTGTGTCACCAGTTTTACCATCCGATGCACCTCTGCCGGTTTACTATATCCCATGGACCTTCACATTGTCGATGAAACACAGAAATCGCATCGGAATTAAATATAAGAGACACAATGCCGACTTAAGTACAGGAAGACTGAGTCTTCCTACTGTCTATGATTTGAGCGTTTCCTGTGTCACCAGTTTTACATTCTGATGCACCTCTGCAGGTTTACTGTATCCATTGGACCTTCCCATTGACGATGAAACACAGAAATTGCATTGGAGTTAAATATAAGAGACACAATGCCGACTTAAGTACAGGAAGACTGAGTCTTCCTACTGTCTATGTTTTGAGTGTTTCCTGTGTCACCAGTTTTACATTCCGATGCACCTCTGCAGGTTTACTGTATTCCTTGGACTTTCCCATTGACGATGAAACACAGAAATTGCATCGGAATTAAATATAAGAGACACAATGCCGACTTAAGTACAGGAAGACTGAGTCTTCCTACTGTCTATAATTTGAGCGTTTCCTGTGCCACCAGTTTTATTTTCCGATTCACCTCTACTGGCTTACTGTATCTCTTGGACCTTCACAGTGACGATGAAATACAGAAATTGCATCGGAATTAAATATAAGAGACACAATGCCGACTTAAGTACAGGAAGACTAAGTCTTCCTACTGTCTTTGTTTTGAGCGTTTCCTGTGTCATCAGTTTTTCTTTCCGATGCACCTCTGCAGGTTTACTATATCCCTTGGACCTTCCCATTCACGATGAAACATAGAAATTTCATCGGAAATAAATATAAGAGACACAAGCCGACTTAAGTATAGGAAGGCTGAGTCTTCCCACTGTCTATGATTTGAGCGTTTCCTGTGTCACCAGTTTTACATCCCGATGCACCTCTGCAGGTTTACTGTATCACTTGGACCTTCCCATTGACGATGAAACACAGAAATTGCATCGGAATTAAATACAAGAGACACAATGCCGACTTGAGTACAGGAAGACTGAGTCTCCCTACTGTCTATGTTTTGAGCTTTTCCTGTGTCACTAGTTTTACATTCCGATGCACCTCTGCAGGTTTACTGTATCCCTTGGACCTTCCCATTGACGATGAAACACAGAAATTGCATCGGAATTAAATATAAGAGACAGAATGCCGACATAAGTACAGGAAGACTGAGTCTTCCTACTGTCTATGATTTGAGCGCTTCCTGTGTCACCAGTTTTACTTTCTGATGCACCTCTGCAGGTTTACTGTATCCCTTGGACCTTCACAGTGACGATGAAACACAGAAATTGCATCGGAGTTAGATTTAAGAGACACAATGCCTACTTAAGCACAGGAAGACTGAGTCTTCCTACTGTCTATAATTTGAGCGTTTCCTGTGTCACCAGCTTTGCATTCCGATGCATCTCTACAGGTTTACTGTATCCCTTGGACCTTCACAGTGACGATGAAACACAGAAATTGCATCGGAATTTAAATATAAGAGACACATCGCCGACTTAAGTACAAGAAAACTGAGTCTTCTTACGGTCTTTGTTTTGAGCGTTTCCTGTGTCGCCAGTTTTACATTCCGATGCACCTATGCCGATTTACTGTATCCCTTGCCCCTTCCCATTGTCGATGATACACAGAAATCGTATCGGAATTAAATATAAGAGACACAATGCCGACTTAAGTACAGGAAGACTGAGTCTTCCTACTGTCTATGTTTCGAGCTTTTCCTGTGTCATCAGTTTTACTTTCCGATGCACCTCTGCAGGTTTACTATATCCCTTGGACCTTCCCATTCACGATGAAACACAGAAATTTCATCGGAAAAAAATATAAGAGACACAATGCCGACTTTAGTACATGAAGACTGAGTCTTCCTACTGTCTATGTTTTGAGCGTTTCCTGAGTCACCAGTTTTACATTCCGATGCACCTCTGCAGGTTTCCTGTATCCCTTGGACCTTCCCATTGACGATGAAACACAGAAATTGCATCGAAATTAAATATAAGAGACACAATGCCGACTTAAGTACAAGAAAACAGTCTTCGTACGGTCAATGTTTTGAGCGTTTCCTGTGTCACCAGTTTTACCTTCCGATGCACCTCTGACGGTTTACTATATCCCTTGGACCTTCCCATTGTCGATGAAACACAGAAATCGCATCGGAATTAAATATAAGAGACACAATGCCGACTTAAGTACAGGAAGACTGAGTCTTCCTACTGTCTATGATTTCAGCGTTTCCTGTGTCACCAGTTTTACATTCTGATGCACCTCTGCAGGTTTACTGTATCCATTGGACCTTCCCATTGACGATGAAACACAGAAATTGAATTGGAGTTAAATATAAGAGACACAATGCCGACTTAAGTACAGGAAGACTGAGTCTTCCTACTGTCTATGTTTTGAGTGTTTCCTGTGTCACCAGTTTTACATTCCGATGCACCTCTGCAGGTTTACTGTATTCCTTGGACCTTCCCATTGACGATGAAACACAGAAATTGCATCGGAATTAAATATAAGTGACACAATGCCGACTTAAGTACAGATAGACTAAGTCTTCCTACTGTCTATGTTTTGAGCGTTTCCTGTGTCATCAGTTTTACTTTCCGATGCACCTCTGCAGGTTTACTATATCCCTTGGTCCTTCCCATTCACGATGAAACACAGAAATTTCATCGGAAATAAATATAAGAGACACAATGCCGACTTAAGTACAGCATGACTGAGTCTTCCTACTGTCTATGTTTTGAGCGTTTCCTGTGTCACCAGTTTTACATTCCGATGTACCTCTGCAGGTTTACTGTATCCCTTGGACCTTCCCATTGACGATGAGACACAGAAATTGCATCGGAATTAAATATAAGAGACACAATGCCGACTTAAGTGCAGGAAGACTGAGTCTCCCTACTGTCTATGTTTTGAGCGTTCCTGAGTCACCAGTTTTACATTCCGATGCACCTCTGCAGGTTTCCTGTATCCCTTGGACCTTCACAGTGACGATGAAACACAGAAATTGCATCGGAGTTAGATTTAAGAGACACAATGCCTACTTAAGCACAGGAAGACTGAGTCTTCCTACTGTCTATAATTTGAGCGTTTCCTGTGTCACCAGTTTTGCATTCTGATGCATCTCTACAGGTTTACTGTATCCCTGGACCTTCACAGTGACGATGAAACACAGAAATTGCATCGGAATTTAAATATAAGAGACACATCGCCGACTTAAGTACAAGAAAACTGAGTCTTCTTACGGTCTATGTTTTGAGCGTTTCCTGTGTCGCCAGTTTTACATTCCGATGCACCTATGCCGGTTTACTGTGTCCCTCGCCCCTTCCCATTGTCGATGAAACACAGAAATCGTATCGGAATTAAATATAAGGGACACAATGCCGACTTAAGTACAGGAAGACTGAGTCTTTCTACTGTCTATGTTTTGAGCATTCCTGTGTGATCAGTATTACATTCCGATGCACGTCTGCAGGTTTACTGTATCCCTTGGACCTTCCCATTGACGATGAAACACAAAATTGCATTGGAGTTAAATATAAGAGACACAATGCCGACTTAAGTACAGGAAGACTGAGTCTTCCTACTGTCTATGTTTTGAGTGTTTCCTGTGTCACCAGTTTTACATTCCGATGCACCTCTGCAGGTTTACTGTATTCCTTGGACCTTCCCATTGACGATGAAACACACAAATTGCATCGAAATGAAATATACGAGACACAATGCCGACTTAAGTACAAGAAAACAGTCTTCGTACGGTCAATGTTTTGAGCGTTTCCTGTGTCACCAGTTTTACCTTCCGATGCACCTCTGCCGGTTTACTATATCCCTTGGACCTTCCCACTGTCGATGAAACACAGAAATCGCATCGGAATTAAATATAAGAGACACAATGCCGACTTAAGTACAGGAAGACTGAATCTTTCTACTGTCTATGTTTTGAGCGTTTCCTGTGTTACCAGTTTTGCATTCTGATGCACCTCTGCAGGTTTACTGTATCCATTGGACCTTCCCATTGACGATGAAACACAGAAATTGCACTGGAGTTAAATATAAGGGACACAATGCCGACTTAAGTACAGGAAGACTGAGTCTCCCTACTGTCTATGTTTTGAGCGTTTCCTGTGTCACCAGTTTTACATTCCGATGCACCTCTGCAGGTTTACTCTATTCCTTGGACCTTCCCATTGACGATGAAACACAGAAATTGCATCGGAATTAAATATAAGAGACACAATGCCGACTTAAGTACAGGAAGACTAAGTCTTCCGACTGTCTATGTTTGAACGACTCCTGTGTCATCAGTTTTACTTTCCGATGCACATCTGCAGGTTTACTATATCCCTTGGACCTTCCCATTCACGGTGGAACACAGAAATTTCATCGGAAATAAATATAAGAGACACAATGCCGACTTAAGTACAGGAAGACTGAGTCTTCCTACTTTCTATGTTTTGCTCGTATCCTGGGTCACCAGTTTTACATTCCGATGCACCTCTGCAGGTTTACTGCATCCCTTGGACCTTCCCATTGACGATTAAACACAGAAATTGCATCGGAATTCAATATAAGAGACACAATGCCGACTTAAGTACAGGAAGACAGAGTCTTCCTACTGTCTATGTTTTGAGCGTTTCCTGTGTCACTAGTTTTACATTCCGATGCAAATCTGCAGGTTTACTATATCCCTTGGACCTTCCCATTGACGATGAAACACAGAAATTGCATCGGAATTAAATATAAGAGACACAATGCCGACTTAAGTACAAGAAGACTAAATCTTCCTACTGTCTTTTTTTGAGCGTTTCCTGTGTCATCAGTTTTACTTTCCGATGCACCTCTGCAGGTTTACTATATCCCTTGGACATTCCCATTCACGATGAAACAGAGAAATTTCATCGGAAATAAATATAAGAGACACAATGCCGACTTAAGTATAGGAAGACTGAGTCTTCCTACTGTCTATGTTTTGAGCGTTTCCTGTGTCACCAGTTTTACATTCCGATGCACCTCTGCAGGTTTACTGTATCCCTTGGACCTTCACAATGACGATGAAACACAGAAATTGCATCGGAATTAAATACAAGAGACACAATGCCGACTTAAGTACAGGAAGACTGAGTCTTCCTACTGTCTATGTTTTGAGCGTTTCCTGTGTCACTAGTTTTACATTCCGATGCACCTCTGCAGGTATACTGTATCCCTTGGACCTTCCCATTGACGATGAAACGCAGAAATTGCATCGGAATTAAATATAAGAGACACAATGCCGACTTAAGTACAGGAAGACTGAGTCTTCCTACTGTCTATGTTTTGAGCGCTTCCTGTGTCACCAGTTTTACTTTCTGATGCACCTCTGCAGGTTTACTGTATTCCTTCGACCTTCACAGTGACGATGAAACACAGAAATTGCATCGGAGTTAGATTTAAGAGACACAATGCCTACTTAAGCACAGGAAGACTGAGTCTTCCTACTGTCTATAATTTGAGCGTTTCCTGTGTCACCAGTTTTGCATTCCGATGCATCTCTACAGGTTTACTGTATCCCTTGGAGCTTCACAGTGACGATGAAACACAGAAATTGCATCGGAAATTAAATATAAGAGACACATCGCCGACTTAAGTACAAGAAAACTGAGTCTTCTTACGGTCTATGTTTTGAGCGTTTCCTGTGTCGCCAGTTTTACATTCCGATGCACCTATGCCGGTTTACTGTATCCATTGCCCCTTCCCATTGTCGATGAAACACAGAAATCGTATCGGAATTAAATATAAGAGACACAATGCCGACTTAAGTACAGGAAGACTGAGTCTTCCTACTGTCAATGTTTTGAGCATTCCTGTGTCATGAGTTTTACATTACAATGCACGTCTGCACGTTAACTGTATCCCTTGGACCTTCCCGTTGACGATGAAAAACAGAAATTGCATCGGATTTAAATATAAGAGACACAATGCCGACTTAAGTACAGGAAGACTAAGTCTTCCTACTGTAAATGTTTTGAGCTTTTCCTGTGTCACCAGTTTTACATTCCGATGCACCTCTGCCAGTTTACTATATCCCTTGGACCTTCCTATTGTCGATGAAACACAGAAATCGCATCGGAATTAAATATAAGAGACACAATGCCGACTTAAGTACAGGAAGACTGAGTCTTCCTGCAGTCTATGTTTTGAGCGTTTCCTGTGTCACCAGTTTTACATTCTGATGCACCTCTGCAGGTTTACTGTATCCCTTGTACCTTCCCATTGACGATGAAACACAGAATTTGCATCGGAATTAAATATAAGAGACACAATGCCGACTTAAGTACAGGAAGACTGAGTCTTCCTGCTGTCTTTAATTTGAGCGTTTCCTGTGTCACCAGTTTTATTTTCCGATGCACCTCTACAGGTTTACTGTATCCCTTGGACCTTCACAGTGACGATGAAACACAGAAATTGCATCGGAATTAAATATAAGAGACCCAATGCCGACTTTAGTACAGGAAGACTAAGTCTTCCTACTGTCTTTGTTTTGAGCGTTTCCTGTGTCATCAGTTTTACTTTCCGATGCACCACTGCAGGTTTACTATATCCCTTGGATGATCCCATTCACGTTGAAACACAGAAATTTCATCGGAAATAAATATAAGAGACACAATGCCGACTTAAGTATAGGAAGACTGAGTCTTCCTACTGTCTATGATTTTAGCGCTTCCTGTGTCACCAGTTTTACATTCCGATGCACCTCTGCAGGTTTACTGTATCCCTTGGACCTTCCCACTGTCGATGAAACACAGAAATCGCATCGGAATTAAATATAAAGACACAATGCCGACTTAAGTACAGGAAGACTGAGTCTTCCTACTGTCTATGTTTTGAGCGTTTCCTGTGTCACCAGTTTTACATTCCGATGCGCCTCTGCAGGTTTACTGTATTCCTTGGACCTTCCCATTGACGATGAAACACAGAAACTGCATCGGAATTAAATATAAGAGACACAATGCCGACTTAAGCACAGGAAAACTAAGTCTTCCTACTGTCTATGTTTTGAGCTTTTCCTGTGTCATCAGTTTTACTTTCCGATGCACCTCTGCAGGTTTACTATATCCCTTGGACCTTCCCATTCACGATGAGACACAGAAATTTCATCGGAAAAAAATATAAAGACACAATGCCGACTTTAGTACAGGAAGAATGAGTCTTCCTACTGTCTATGTTTTGAGCGTTTCCTGAGTCACCAGTTTTACATTCCGATGCACCTATGCAGGTTTCCTGTATCCCTTGGACCTTCCCATTGACGATGAAACACAGAAATTGCATCGAAATTAAATATAAGAGACACAATGCCGACTTAAGTACAAGAAAACAGTCTTCGTACGGTCAATATTTTGAGCGTTTCCTGTGTCACCAGTTTTACCTTCCGATGCACCTTTGCAGGTTTACTATATCCCTTGGTCCTTCCCATTGTCTATGAAACACAGAAATCGCATCGGAATTAAATATAAGAGACACAATGCCGACTTAAGTACAGGAAGACTGAGTCTTCCTACTGTCTATGTTTTGATCGTTTCCTGGGTCACCAGTTTTACATTCCGATGCACCTCTGCAGGTTTACTGTATCCCTTGGACCTTCCCATTGACGATGAAACACAGAAATTGCATCGGAATTAAATATAAGAGACACAATGCCGACTTAAGTACAGGAAGACTGAGTCTTCCTACTGTCTATGTTTTGAGCGTTTCCTGTGTCACTAGTTTTACATTCCGATGCAAATCTGCAGGTGTACAGTATCCCTTGGACCTTCCCATTGACGATGAAACACAGAAATTGCATCGGAATTAAATATAAGAGACACAATGCCGACTTAAGTACAGGAAGACTGAGTCTTCCTACAGTCTATGTTTTGAGCGTTTCCTGTGTCACCAGTTTTACAATCTGATGCACCTCTGCAGGTTTACTGTATCCCTTGTACCTTCCCATTGACGATGAAACACAGAAATTGCATCGTAATTAAATATAAGAGACGCAATGCCGACTTAAGTACAGGAAGACTGAGTCTTCCTACTGTCTATAATTTGAGCGTTTCCTGTGTCACCAGTTTTATTTTCCGATGCACCTCTACAGGTTTACTGTATCCCTTGGACCTTCACAGTGACGACGAAACACAGAAATTTTATCGGAAATAAATATAAGAGACACAATACCGACTTCAGTATAGGAAGACTGAGTCTTCCTTCTGTCTATGTTTTGAGCGTTTCCTGTGTCACCAGTTTTACATTCCGATGCACCTCTGCAGTTTTAATGTATCCCTTGGACCTTCCCATTGACGATGAAACGCAGAAATTGCATCGGAATTAAATATAAGAGACACAATGCCGACTTAAGAACAGGAAGACTGAGTCTTCCTACTGTCTATGTTTTGAGCACTTCCTGTGTCACCAATTTTACTTTCTGATGCACCTCTGCAGGTTTACTGTATCCCTTGGACCTTCACAGTGTCGATGAAACACAGAAATTGCATCGGCGTTAGATTTAAGAGACACAATGCCTACTTAAGCAGAGGAAGACTGAGTCTTCCTACTGTCTATAATTTGAGCGTTTCCTGTGTCACCAGTTTTGCATTCCGATGCATCTCTACAGGTTTACTGTATCCCTTGGACCTTCCCATTCACGATGAAACACAGAAATTTCATCGGAAATAAATATAAGAGACACAATGCCGACTTAAGTACAGGAAGACTGAGTCTTCGTACTGTCTATGTTTTGAGCGTTTCCTGTGTCACGAGTTTCACATTCCGATGCACCTCTGCAGGTTTACTGTGTCCCTTGGACCTTCCCATTGACGATGAAACACAGAAATTGCATCGGAATTAAATATAAGAGACACAATGCCGACTTAAGTACAGGAAGACTGAGTCTTCCTACTGTCTATGTTTTGCGCGTTTCCTATGTCACTAGTTTTACATTCCGATGCACCTATGCAATTTTAATGTATCTCTTGGACCTTCCCATTGACGATGAAACACAGAAATAGCATCGGAATTAAATATAAGAGACACAATGCCGACTTAAGTACAGGAAGACTAAGTCTTCCTACTGTCTATGTTTGAGCTTTTCCTGTGTCATCAGTTTTACTTTCCGATGCACCTCTGCAGGTTTACTATATCCCTTGGACCTTCCCATTCACGATGAAACACAGAAATTTCATCGGAAAAAAATATAAGAGACACAATGCCGACTTTAGTACAGGAAGACTGAGTCTTCCTACTGTCTATGATTTGAGCGTTTCCTGAGTCACCAGTTTTACATTCCGATGCACCTCTGCCGGTTTACTATATCCCTTGGACCTTCCTATTGTCGATGAAACACAGAAATCGCATCGGAATTAAATATAAGAGACACAATGCCGACTTAAGTACAGGAAGACTGAGTCTTCCTGCAGTCTATGTTTTGAGCGTTTCCTGTGTCACCAGTTTTACATTCTGATGCACCTCTGCAGGTTTACTGTATCCCTTGTACCTTCCCATTGACGATGAAACACAGAATTTGCATCGGAATTAAATATAAGAGACACAATGCCGACTTAAGTACAGGAAGACTGAGTCTTCCTGCTGTCTTTAATTTGAGCGTTTCCTGTGTCACCAGTTTTATTTTCCGATGCACCTCTACAGGTTTACTGTATCCCTTGGACCTTCACAGTGACGATGAAACACAGAAATTGCATCGGAATTAAATATAAGAGACACAATGCCGACTTAAGTACAGGAAGACTAAGTCTTCCTACTGTCTTTGTTTTGAGCGTTTCCTGTATCATCAGCTTTACTTTCCGATGCACCTCTGCAGGTTTACTATATCCCTTGGATGATCCCATTCACGTTGAAACACAGAAATTTCATCGGAAATAAATATAAGAGACACAATGCCGACTTAAGTATAGGAAGACTGAGTCTTCCTACTGTCTATGATTTGAGCGCTTCCTGTGTCACCAGTTTTACATTCCGATGCACCTCTGCAGGTTTACTGTATCCCTTGGACCTTCCCACTGTCGATGAAACACAGAAATCGCATCGGAATTAAATATAAAGACACAATGCCGACTTAAGTACAGGAAGACTGAGTCTTCCTGCAGTCTATGTTTTGAGCGTTTCCTGTGTCACCAGTTTTACATTCTGATGCACCTCTGCAGGTTTACTGTATCCCTTGTACCTTCCCATTGACGATGAAACACAGAAATTGCATCGAAATTAAATATAAGAGACACAATGCCGACTTAAGTACAAGAAAACAGTCTTCGTACGGTCAATATTTTGAGCGTTTCCTGTGTCACCAGTTTTACCTTCCGATGCACCTTTGCAGGTTTACTATATCCCTTGGTCCTTGCCATTGTCTATGAAACACAGAAATCGCATCGGAATTAAATATAAGAGACACAATGCCGACTTAAGTACAGGAAGACTGAGTCTTCCTACTGTCTATGTTTTGATCGTTTCCTGGGTCACCAGTTTTACATTCCGATGCACCTCTGCAGGTTTACTGTATCCCTTGGACCTTCCCATTGACGATGAAACACAGAAATTGCATCGGAATTAAATATAAGAGACACAATGCCGACTTAAGTACAGGAAGACTGAGTCTTCCTACTGTCTATGTTTTGAGCGTTTCCTGTGTCACTAGTTTTACATTCCGATGCAAATCTGCAGGTGTACAGTATCCCTTGGACCTTCCCATTGACGATGAAACACAGAAATTGCATCGGAATTAAATATAAGAGACACAATGCCGACTTAAGTACAGGAAGACTGAGTCTTCCTACAGTCTATGTTTTGAGCGTTTCCTGTGTCACCAGTTTTACAATCTGATGCACCTCTGCAGGTTTACTGTATCCCTTGTACCTTCCCATTGACGATGAAACACAGAAATTGCATCGTAATTAAATATAAGAGACACAATGCCGACTTAAGTACAGGAAGACTGAGTCTTCCTACTGTCTATAATTTGAGCGTTTCCTGTGTCACCAGTTTTATTTTCCGATGCACCTCTACAGGTTTACTGTATCCCTTGGACCTTCACAGTGACGACGAAACACAGAAATTTTATGGGAAATAAATATAAGAGACACAATGCCGACTTAAGTATAGGAAGACTGAGTCTTCCTACTGTCTATAATTTGAGCGTTTCCTGTGTCACCAGTTTTGCATTCCGATGCATCTCTACAGGTTTACTGTATCCCTTGGACCTTCCCATTCACGATGAAACACAGAAATTTCATCGGAAATAAATATAAGAGACACAATGCCGACTTAAGTACAGGAAGACTGAGTCTTCGTACTGTCTATGTTTTGAGCGTTTCCTGTGTCACGAGTTTCACATTCCGATGCACCTCTGCAGGTTTACTGTGTCCCTTGGACCTTCCCATTGACGATGAAACACAGAAATTGCATCGGAATTAAATATAAGAGACACAATGCCGACTTAAGTACAGGAAGACTGAGTCTTCCTACTGTCTATGCTTTGCGCGTTTCCTATGTCACTAGATTTACATTCCGATGCACCTATGCAATTTCAATGTATCTCTTGGACCTTCCCATTGACGATGAAACACAGAAATAGCATCGGAATTAAATATAAGAGACACAATGCCGACTTAAGTACAGGAAGACTAAGTCTTCCTACTGTCTATGTTTGAGCTTTTCCTGTGTCATCAGTTTTACTTTCCGATGCACCTCTGCAGGTTTACTATATCCCTTGGACCTTCCCATTCACGATGAAACACAGAAATTTCATCGGAAAAAAATATAAGAGACACAATGCCGACTTTAGTACAGGAAGACTGAGTCTTCCTACTGTCTATGATTTGAGCGTTTCCTGTGTCACCAGTTTTACATTCCGATGCACCTATGCAGGTTTCCTGTATCCCTTGGACCTTCCCATTGACGATGAAACACAGAAATTGCATCGAAATTAAATATAAGAGACACAATGCCGACTTAAGTACAAGAAAACAGTCTTCGTACGGTCAATGTTTTGAGCGTTTCCTGTGTCACCAGTTTTACCTTCCGATGCACCTCTGCCGGTTTACTATATCCCTTGGACCTTCCCATTCACGATGAAACACAGAAATTTCATCGGAAATAAATATAAGAGACACAATGCTGTCTTAAGTACAGGAAGACTGAGTGTTCCTACTGTCTATGTTTTGATCGTTTCCTGGGTCACCAGTTTTACATTCCGATGCACCTCTGCAGGTTTACTGTATCCCTTGGACCTTCCCATTGACGATGAAACACAGAAATTGCATCGCAATTAAATATAAGAGACACAATGCCGACTTAAGTACAGGAAGACTGAGTCTTCCTACTGTCTATGTTTTGAGCGTTTCCTGTGTCACTAGTTTTACATTCCGATGCAAATCTGCAGGTTTACTATATCCCTTGGACCTTCCCATTGACGATGAAACACAGAAATTGCATCGGAATTAAATATAAGAGACACAATGCCGACTTAGTTACAGGAAGACTGAGTCTTCCTACAGTCTATGTTTTGAGCGTTTCCTGTGTCACCAGTTTTTCATTCTGATGCACCTCTGCAGGTTTACTGTATCCCTTGTACCTTCCCATTGACGATAAAACACAGAAATTGCATCGTAATTAAATATAAGAGACACAATGCCGACTTCAGTACAGGAAGACTGAGTCTTCCTACTGTCTATAATTTGAGCGTTTCCTGTGTCACCAGTTTTATTTTCCGATGCACCTCTACAGGTTTACTGTATCCCTTGGACCTTCACAGTGACGACGAAACACAGAAATTTTATCGGAATTAAATATAAGAGACACAATGCCGACCTAAGTACAGGAAGACTGAGTCTTCCTACTGTCTATAATTTGAGCGTTTCCTGTGTCACCAGTTTTGCATTCCGATGCACCTCTGCAGGTTTACTGTATCCCTTGCCCCTTCCCATTGTCGATGAAACACAGAAATCGCATCGGAATTAAATATAAGAGACACAATGCCGACTTAAGTACAGGAAGACTGAGTCTTCCTACAGTCTATGTTTTGAGCGTTTCCTGTGTCACCAGTTTTACATTCTGATGCACCTCTGCAGGTTTACTTTATCCCTTGTACCTTCCCATTGACGATGAAAAACAGAAATTGCATCGGATTTAAATATAAGAGACACAATGCCGACTTAAGTACAGGAAGACTAAGTCTTCCTACTGTAAATGTTTTGAGCTTTTCCTGTGTCATCAGTTTTACTTTCCGATGCACCTCTGCAGGTTTACTATATCCCTTGGACCTTCCCATTCACGATAAAACACAGAAATTTCATCGGAAGTAAATATAAGAGACACAATGCCGACTAAAGTACAGGAAGACTGAGTCTTCCTACTGTCTATGTTTTGAGCGTTTCCTGTGTCACCAGTTTCACATTCCGATGCACCTCTGCAGGTTTACTGTGTCCCTTGGACCTTCCCATTGACGATGAAACACAGAAATTGCATCGGAATTAAATATAAGAGACACAATGCCGACTTAAGTACAGGAAGACTGAGTCTTCCTACTGTCTATGTTTTGCGCGTTTCCTATGTCACTAGCTTTACATTCCGATTCACCTCTGCAATTTTACTGTATCTCTTGGAGCTTCCCATTGACGATGAAACACAGAAATTGCATCGGAATTAAATATAAGAGACACAATGCCGACTTAAGTACAAGAAAACAGTCTTCGTACGGTCAATGTTTTGAGCGTTTCCTGTGTCACCAGTTTTACCTTCCGATGCACCTCTGCAGGTTTACTATATCCCTTGGTCCTTCCCATTGTCTATGAAACACAGAAATCGCATCGGAATTAAATATAAGAGACACAATGCCGACTTAAGTACACGAAGACTGAGTCTTCCTACTGTCTATGTTTTGATCGTTTCCTGGGTCACCAGTCTTACATTCCGATGCACCTCTGCAGGTTTACTGTATCCCTTGGACCTTCCCATTGACGATGAAACACAGAAATTGCATCGGAATTAAATATAAGAGACACAATGCCGACTTAAGTACAGGAAGACTGAGTCTTCCTACTGTCCATGTTTTGAGCGTTTCCTGTGTCACTAGTTTTACATTCCAATGCAAATCTGCAGGTTTACAATATCCCTTGGACCTTCCCATTGACGATGAAACACAGAAATTGCATCGGAATTAAATATAAGAGACACAATGCCGACTTAAGTACAGGAAGACTGAGTCTTCCTACAGTCTATGTTTTGAGCGTTTCCTGTGTCACCAGTTTTACAATCTGATGCACCTCTGCAGGTTTACTGTATCCCTTGTACCTTCCCATTGACGATGAAACACAGAAATTGCATCGTAATTAAATATAAGAGACACAATGCCGACTTAAGTACAGGAAGACTGAGTCTTCCTACTGTCTATAATTTGAGCGTTTCCTGTGTCACCAGTTTTATTTTCCGATGCACCTCTGCAGGTTTACTTTATCCCTTGGACCTTCACAGTGACGACGAAACACAGAAATTTTATCGGAAATAAATATAAGAGACACAATGCCGACTTAAGTATAGGAAGACCGAGTCTTCCTTCTGTCTATGTTTTGAGCGTTTCCTGTGTCACCAGTTTTACATTCCGATGCACCTCTGCAGGTTTACTGTGTCCCTTGGACCTTCCCATTGACGATGAAACACAGAAATTGCATCGGAATTAAATATAAGAGACACAATGCCGACTTAAGTACAGGAAGACTGAGTCTTCCTACTGTCTATGTTTTGCGCGTTTCCTATGTCACTAGTTTTACATTCCGATGCACCTATGCAATTTTAATGTATCTCTTGGACCTTCCCATTGACGATGAAACACAGAAATAGCATCGGAATTAAATATAAGAGACACAATGCCGACTTAAGTACAGGAAGACTAAGTCTTCCTACTGTCTATGTTTGAGCTTTTCCTGTGTCATCAGTTTTACTTTCCGATGCACCTCTGCAGGTTTACTATATCCCTTGGACCTTCCCATTCACGATGAAACACAGAAATTTCATCGGAAAAAAATATAAGAGACACAATGCCGACTTTAGTACAGGAAGACTGAGTCTTCCTACTGTCTATGATTTGAGCGTTTCCTGAGTCACCAGTTTTACATTCCGATGCACCTATGCAGGTTTCCTGTATCCCTTGGACCTTCCCATTGACGATGAAACACAGAAATTGCATCGAAATTAAATATAAGAGACACAATGCCGACTTAAGTACAAGAAAACAGTCTTCGTACGGTCAATGTTTTGAGCGTTTCCTGTGTCACCAGTTTTACCTTCCGATGCACCTCTGCCGGTTTACTATATCCCTTGGACCTTCCCATTCACGATGAAACACAGAAATTTCATCGGAAATAAATATAAGAGACACAATGCTGTCTTAAGTACAGGAAGACTGAGTGTTCCTACTGTCTATGTTTTGATCGTTTCCTGGGTCACCAGTTTTACATTCCGATGCACCTCTGCAGGTTTACTGTATCCCTTGGACCTTCCCATTGACGATGAAACACAGAAATTGCATCGCAATTAAATATAAGAGACACAATGCCGACTTAAGTACAGGAAGACTGAGTCTTCCTACTGTCTATGTTTTGAGCGTTTCCTGTGTCACTAGTTTTACATTCCGATGCAAATCTGCAGGTTTACTATATCCCTTGGACCTTCCCATTGACGATGAAACACAGAAATTGCATCGGAATTAAATATAAGAGACACAATGCCGACTTAAGTACAGGAAGACTGAGTCTTCCTACAGTCTATGTTTTGAGCGTTTCCTGTGTCACCAGTTTTACATTCTGATGCACCTCTGCAGGTTTACTGTATCCCTTGTACCTTCCCATTGACGATGAAACACAGAAATTGCATCGTAATTAAATATAAGAGACACAATGCCGACTTCAGTACAGGAAGACTGAGTCTTCCTACTGTCTATAATTTGAGGGTTTCCTGTGTCACCAGTTTTATTTTCCGATGCACCTCTACAGGTTTACTGTATCCCTTGGACCTTCACAGTGACGACGAAACACAGAAATTTTATCGGAATTAAATATAAGAGACACAATGCCGACCTAAGTACAGGAAGACTGAGTCTTCCTACTGTCTATAATTTGAGCGTTTCCTGTGTCACCAGTTTTACATTCCGATGCACCTCTGCAGGTTTACTGTGTCCCTTGGACCTTCCCATTGACGATGAAACACAGAAATTGCATCGGAATTAAATATAAGAGACACAATGCCGACTTAAGTACAGGAAGACTGAGTCTTCCTACTGTCTATGTTTTGCGCGTTTCCTATGTCACTAGTTTTACATTCCGATGCACCTATGCAATTTTAATGTATCTCTTGGACCTTCCCATTGACGATGAAACACAGAAATAGCATCGGAATTAAATATAAGAGACACAATGCCGACTTAAGTACAGGAAGACTAAGTCTTCCTACTGTCTATGTTTGAGCTTTTCCTGTGTCATCAGTTTTACTTTCCGATGCACCTCTGCAGGTTTACTATATCCCTTGGACCTTCCCATTCACGATGAAACACAGAAATTTCATCGGAAAAAAATATAAGAGACACAATGCCGACTTTAGTACAGGAAGACTGAGTCTTCCTACTGTCTATGATTTGAGCGTTTCCTGAGTCACCAGTTTTACATTCCGATGCACCTATGCAGGTTTCCTGTATCCCTTGGACCTTCCCATTGACGATGAAACACAGAAATTGCATCGAAATTAAATATAAGAGACACAATGCCGACTTAAGTACAAGAAAACAGTCTTCGTACGGTCAATGTTTTGAGCGTTTCCTGTGTCACCAGTTTTACCTTCCGATGCACCTCTGCCGGTTTACTATATCCCTTGGACCTTCCCATTCACGATGAAACACAGAAATTTCATCGGAAATAAATATAAGAGACACAATGCTGTCTTAAGTACAGGAAGACTGAGTGTTCCTACTGTCTATGTTTTGATCGTTTCCTGGGTCACCAGTTTTACATTCCGATGCACCTCTGCAGGTTTACTGTATCCCTTGGACCTTCCCATTGACGATGAAACACAGAAATTGCATCGCAATTAAATATAAGAGACACAATGCCGACTTAAGTACAGGAAGACTGAGTCTTCCTACTGTCTATGTTTTGAGCGTTTCCTGTGTCACTAGTTTTACATTCCGATGCAAATCTGCAGGTTTACTATATCCCTTGGACCTTCCCATTGACGATGAAACACAGAAATTGCATCGGAATTAAATATAAGAGACACAATGCCGACTTAAGTACAGGAAGACTGAGTCTTCCTACAGTCTATGTTTTGAGCGTTTCCTGTGTCACCAGTTTTACATTCTGATGCACCTCTGCAGGTTTACTGTATCCCTTGTACCTTCCCATTGACGATGAAACACAGAAATTGCATCGTAATTAAATATAAGAGACACAATGCCGACTTCAGTACAGGAAGACTGAGTCTTCCTACTGTCTATAATTTGAGGGTTTCCTGTGTCACCAGTTTTATTTTCCGATGCACCTCTACAGGTTTACTGTATCCCTTGGACCTTCACAGTGACGACGAAACACAGAAATTTTATCGGAATTAAATATAAGAGACACAATGCCGACCTAAGTACAGGAAGACTGAGTCTTCCTACTGTCTATAATTTGAGCGTTTCCTGTGTCACCAGTTTTGCATTCCGATGCACCTCTGCAGGTTTACTGTATCCCTTGCCCCTTCCCATTGTCGATGAAACACAGAAATCGCATCGGAATTAAATATAAGAGACACAATGCCGACTTAAGTACAGGAAGACTGAGTCTTCCTACAGTCTATGTTTTGAGCGTTTCCTGTGTCACCAGTTTTACATTCTGATGCACCTCTGCAGGTTTACTTTATCCCTTGTACCTTCCCATTGACGATGAAAAACAGAAATTGCATCGGATTTAAATATAAGAGACACAATGCCGACTTAAGTACAGGAAGACTAAGTCTTCCTACTGTAAATGTTTTGAGCTTTTCCTGTGTCATCAGTTTTACTTTCCGATGCACCTCTGCAGGTTTACTATATCCCTTGGACCTTCCCATTCACGATAAAACACAGAAATTTCATCGGAAGTAAATATAAGAGACACAATGCCGACTAAAGTACAGGAAGACTGAGTCTTCCTACTGTCTATGTTTTGAGCGTTTCCTGTGTCACCAGTTTCACATTCCGATGCACCTCTGCAGGTTTACTGTGTCCCTTGGACCTTCCCATTGACGATGAAACACAGAAATTGCATCGGAATTAAATATAAGAGACACAATGCCGACTTAAGTACAGGAAGACTGAGTCTTCCTACTGTCTATGTTTTGCGCGTTTCCTATGTCACTAGCTTTACATTCCGATTCACCTCTGCAATTTTACTGTATCTCTTGGACCTTCCCATTGACGATGAAACACAGAAATTGCATCGGAATTAAATATAAGAGACACAATGCCGACTTAAGTACAGGAAGACTAAGTCTTCCTACTGTCTATGTTTTGAGCTTTTCCTGTGTCATCAGTTTTACTTTCAGATGCACCTCTGCAGGTTTACTATATCCCTTGGACCTTCCCATTCACGATGAAACACAGAAATTTCATCGGAAAAAAATATAAAGACACAATGCCGACTTTAGTACAGGAAGAATGAGTCTTCCTACTGTCTACGTTTTGAGCGTTTCCTGAGTCACCAGTTTTACATTCCGATGCACCTATGCAGGTTTCCTGTATCCCTTGGACCTTCCCATTGACGATGAAACACAGAAATTGCATCGAAATTAAATATAAGAGACACAATGCCGACTTAAGTACAAGAAAACAGTCTTCGTACGGTCAATGTTTTGAGCGTTTCCTGTTTCACCAGTTTTACCTTCTGATGCACCTCTGCAGGTTTACTATATCCCTTGGTCCTTCCCATTGTCTATGAAACACAGAAATCGCATCGGAATTAAATATAAGAGACACAATGCCGACTTAAGTACAGGAAGACTGAGTCTTCCTACAGTCTATGTTTTGAGCGTTTCCTGTGTCACCAGTTTTACAATCTGATGCACCTCTGCAGGTTTACTGTATCCCTTGTACCTTCCCATTGACGATGAAACACAGAAATTGCATCGTAATTAAATATAAGAGACACAATGCCGACTTAAGTACAGGAAGACTGAGTCTTCCTACTGTCTATAATTTGAGCGTTTCCTGTGTCACCAGTTTTATTTTCCGATGCACCTCTACAGGTTTACTGTATCCCTTGGACCTTCACAGTGACGACGAAACACAGAAATTATATCGGAAATAAATATAAGAGACACAATGCCGACTTAAGTATAGGAAGACCGAGTCTTCCTTCTGTCTATGTTTTGAGCGTTTCCTGTGTCACCAGTTTTACATTCCGATGCACCTCTGCAGGTTTACTGTATCCCTTGGACCTTCACAGTGACGATGAAACACAGAAATTGCATCGGCGTTAGATTTAAGAGACACAATGCCTACTTAAGCAGAGAAAGACTGAGTCTTCCTACTGTCTATAATTTGAGCGTTTCCTGTGTCACCAGTTTTGCATTCCGATGCATCTCTACAGGTTTACTGTATCCCTTGGACCTTCTCATTCACGATGAAACACAGAAATTTCATCGGAAATAAATATAAGAGACACAATGCCGACTTAAGTACAGGAAGACTGAGCCTTCCTACTGTCTATGTTTTGAGCGTTTCCTGTGTCACGAGTTTCACATTCCGATGCACCTCTGCAGGTTTACTGTGTCCCTTGGACCTTCCCATTGACGATGAAACACAGAAATTGCGTCGGAATTAAATATAAGAGACACAATGCCGACTTAAGTACAGGAAGACTGAGTCTTCCTACTGTCTATGTTTTGCGCGTTTCCTATGTCACTAGTTTTACATTCCGATGCACCTCTGCAATTTTAATGTATCTCTTGGACCTTCCCATTGACGATGAAACACAGAAATTGCATCGGAATTAAATATAAGAGACACAATACCGACTTAAGTACAGGAAGACTAAGTCCTCCTACTGTCTATGTTTTGAGCTTTTCCTGTGTCATCAGTTTTACTTTCCGATGCACCTCTGCAGGTTTACTATATCCCTTGGACCTTCCCATTCACGATGAAACACAGAAATTTCATCGGAAAAAAATATAAGAGACACAATGCCGACTTTAGTGCAGGAAGACTGAGTCTTCCTACTGTCTATGATTTGAGCGTTTCCTGAGTCACCAGTTTTACATTCCGATGCACCTATGCAGGTTTCCTGTATCCCTTGGACCTTCCCATTGACGATGAAACACAGAAATTGCATCGAAATTAAATATAAGAGACACAATGCGGACTTAAGTACAAGAAAACAGTCTTCGTACGGTCAATGTTTTGAGCGTTTCCTGTGTCACCAGTTTTACCTTCCGATGCACCTCTGCCGGTTTACTATATCCCTTGGACCTTCCCATTGTCTATGAAACACAGAAATCGCATCGGAATTAAATATCAGAGACACAATGCCGACTGAAGTACAGGAAGACTGAGTCTTCCTACTGTCTATGTTTTGAGCGTTTCCTGTGTCACCAGTTTTACATTCTGATGCACCTCTGCAGGTTTACTGTATCCATTGGACCTTCCCATTGACGATGAAACACAGAAATTGCATTGGAGTAAAATATAAGAGACACAATGCCGACTTAAGTACAGGAAAACTGAGTCTTCCTACTGTCTATGCTTTTAGCGTTTCCTGTGTCACCAGTTTTACATTCCGATGCACCTCTGCAGGTTTACTGTATTCCTTGGACCTTCCCATTGACGATGAAACACAGAAATTGAATTGGAATTAAATATAAGAGACACAATGCCGACTTAAGTACAGGAAGACTAAGTCTTCCTACTGTCTATGTTTGAACGATTCCTGTGTCATCAGATTTACTTTCCGATGCACCTCTGCAGGTTTACTATATCCCTTGGACCTTCCCATTGACGATGAAACACAGAAATTGCATCGGAATTAAATATAAGAGACACAATGCCGACTTAAGTACAGGAAGACTGAGTCTTCCTACTGTCCATGTTTTGAGCGTTTCCTGTGTCACTAGTTTTACATTCCAATGCAAATCTGCAGGTTTACAATATCCCTTGGACCTTCCCATTGACGATGAAACACAGAAATTGCATCGGAATTAAATATAAGAGACACAATGCCGACTTAAGTACAGGAAGACTGAGTCTTCCTACAGTCTATGTTTTGAGCGTTTCCTGTGTCACCAGTTTTACAATCTGATGCACCTCTGCAGGTTTACTGTATCCCTTGTACCTTCCCATTGACGATGAAACACAGAAATTGCATCGTAATTAAATATAAGAGACACAATGCCGACTTAAGTACAGGAAGACTGAGTCTTCCTACTGTCTATAATTTGAGCGTTTCCTGTGTCACCAGTTTTATTTTCCGATGCACCTCTACAGGTTTACTTTATCCCTTGGACCTTCACAGTGACGACGAAACACAGAAATTTTATCGGAAATAAATATAAGAGACACAATGCCGACTTAAGTATAGGAAGACCGAGTCTTCCTTCTGTCTATGTTTTGAGCGTTTCCTGTGTCACCAGTTTTACATTCCGATGCACCTCTGCAGGTTTACTGTGTCCCTTGGACCTTCCCATTGACGATGAAACACAGAAATTGCATCGGAATTAAATATAAGAGACACAATGCCGACTTAAGTACAGGAAGACTGAGTCTTCCTACTGTCTATGTTTTGCGCGTTTCCTATGTCACTAGTTTTACATTCCGATGCACCTATGCAATTTTAATGTATCTCTTGGACCTTCCCATTGACGATGAAACACAGAAATAGCATCGGAATTAAATATAAGAGACACAATGCCGACTTAAGTACAGGAAGACTAAGTCTTCCTACTGTCTATGTTTGAGCTTTTCCTGTGTCATCAGTTTTACTTTCCGATGCACCTCTGCAGGTTTACTATATCCCTTGGACCTTCCCATTCACGATGAAGCACAGAAATTTCATCGGAAAAAAATATAAGAGACACAATGCCGACTTTAGTACAGGAAGACTGAGTCTTCCTACTGTCTATGATTTGAGCGTTTCCTGAGTCACCAGTTTTACATTCCGATGCACCTATGCAGGTTTCCTGTATCCCTTGGACCTTCCCATTGACGATGAAACACAGAAATTGCATCGAAATTAAATATAAGAGACACAATGCCGACTTAAGTACAAGAAAACAGTCTTCGTACGGTCAATGTTTTGAGCGTTTCCTGTGTCACCAGTTTTACCTTCCGATGCACCTCTGCCGGTTTACTATATCCCTTGGACCTTCCCATTCACGATGAAACACAGAAATTTCATCGGAAATAAATATAAGAGCACAATGCTGTCTTAAGTACAGGAAGACTGAGTCTTCCTACTGTCTATGTTTTGATCGTTTCCTGGGTCACCAGTTTTACATTCCGATGCACCTCTGCAGGTTTACTGTATCCCTTGGACCTTCCCATTGACGATGAAACACAGAAATTGCATCGCAATTAAATATAAGAGACACAATGCCGACTTAAGTACAGGAAGACTGAGTCTTCCTACTGTCTATGTTTTGAGCGTTTCCTGTGTCACTAGTTTTACATTCCGATGCAAATCTGCAGGTTTACTATATCCCTTGGACCTTCCCATTGACGATGAAACACAGAAATTGCATCGGAATTAAATATAAGAGACACAATGCCGACTTAAGTACAGGAAGACTGAGTCTTCCTACAGTCTATGTTTTGAGCGTTTCCTGTGTCACCAGTTTTACATTCTGATGCACCTCTGCAGGTTTACTGTATCCCTTGTACCTTCCCATTGACGATGAAACACAGAAATTGCATCGTAATTAAATATAAGAGACACAATGCCGACTTCAGTACAGGAAGACTGAGTCTTCCTACTGTCTATAATTTGAGGGTTTCCTGTGTCACCAGTTTTATTTTCCGATGCACCTCTACAGGTTTACTGTATCCCTTGGACCTTCACAGTGACGACGAAACACAGAAATTTTATCGGAATTAAATATAAGAGACACAATGCCGACCTAAGTACAGGAAGACTGAGTCTTCCTACTGTCTATAATTTGAGCGTTTCCTGTGTCACCAGTTTTACATTCTGATGCACCTCTGCAGGTTTACTTTATCCCTTGTACCTTCCCATTGACGATGAAAAACAGAAATTGCATCGGATTTAAATATAAGAGACACAATGCCGACTTAAGTACAGGAAGACTAAGTCTTCCTACTGTAAATGTTTTGAGCTTTTCCTGTGTCATCAGTTTTACTTTCCGATGCACCTCTGCAGGTTTACTATATCCCTTGGACCTTCCCATTCACGATAAAACACAGAAATTTCATCGGAAGTAAATATAAGAGACACAATGCCGACTAAAGTACAGGAAGACTGAGTCTTCCTACTGTCTATGTTTTGAGCGTTTCCTGTGTCACCAGTTTCACATTCCGATGCACCTCTGCAGGTTTACTGTGTCCCTTGGACCTGCCCATTGACGATGAAACACAGAAATTGCATCGGAATTAAATATAAGAGACACAATGCCGACTTAAGTACAGGAAGACTGAGTCTTCCTACTGTCTATGTTTTGCGCGTTTCCTATGTCACTAGCTTTACATTCCGATTCAGCTCTGCAATTTTACTGTATCTCTTGGACCTTCCCATTGACGATGAAACACAGAAATTGCATCGGAATTAAATATAAGAGACACAATGCCGACTTAAGTACAGGAAGACTAAGTCTTCCTACTGTCTATGTTTTGAGCTTTTCCTGTGTCATCAGTTTTACTTTCCGATGCACCTCTGCAGGTTTACTATATCCCTTGGACCTTCCCATTCACGATGAAACACAGAAATTTCATCGGAAAAAAATATAAAGACACAATGCCGACTTTAGTACAGGAAGAATGAGTCTTCCTACTGTCTACGTTTTGAGCGTTTCCTGAGTCACCAGTTTTACATTCCGATGCACCTATGCAGGTTTCCTGTATCCCTTGGACCTTCCCATTGACGATGAAACACAGAAATTGCATCGAAATTAAATATAAGAGACACAATGCCGACTTAAGTACAAGAAAACAGTCTTCGTACGGTCAATGTTTTGAGCGTTTCCTGTGTCACCAGTTTTACCTTCCGATGCACCTCTGCAGGTTTACTATATCCCTTGGTCCTTCCCATTGTCTATGAAACACAGATATCGCATCGGAATTAAATATAAGAGACACAATGCCGACTTAAGTACAGGAAGACTGAGTCTTCCTACAGTCTATGTTTTGAGCGTTTCCTGTGTCACCAGTTTTACAATCTGATGCACCTCTGCAGGTTTACTGTATCCCTTGTACCTTCCCATTGACGATGAAACACAGAAATTGCATCGTAATTAAATATAAGAGACACAATGCCGACTTAAGTACAGGAAGACTGAGTCTTCCTACTGTCTATAATTTGAGCGTTTCCTGTGTCACCAGTTTTATTTTCCGATGCACCTCTACAGGTTTACTGTATCCCTTGGACCTTCACAGTGACGACGAAACACAGAAATTATATCGGAAATAAATATAAGAGACACAATGCCGACTTAAGTATAGGAAGACCGAGTCTTCCTTCTGTCTATGTTTTGAGCGTTTCCTGTGTCACCAGTTTTACATTCCGATGCACCTCTGCAGGTTTACTGTATCCCTTGGACCTTCACAGTGACGATGAAACACAGAAATTGCATCGGCGTTAGATTTAAGAGACACAATGCCTACTTAAGCAGAGAAAGACTGAGTCTTCCTACTGTCTATAATTTGAGCGTTTCCTGTGTCACCAGTTTTGCATTCCGATGCATCTCTACAGGTTTACTGTATCCCTTGGACCTTCTCATTCACGATGAAACACAGAAATTTCATCGGAAATAAATATAAGAGACACAATGCCGACTTAAGTACAGGAAGACTGAGCCTTCCTACTGTCTATGTTTTGAGCGTTTCCTGTGTCACGAGTTTCACATTCCGATGCACCTCTGCAGGTTTACTGTGTCCCTTGGACCTTCCCATTGACGATGAAACACAGAAATTGCGTCGGAATTAAATATAAGAGACACAATGCCGACTTAAGTACAGGAAGACTGAGTCTTCCTACTGTCTATGTTTTGCGCGTTTCCTATGTCACTAGTTTTACATTCCGATGCACCTCTGCAATTTTAATGTATCTCTTGGACCTTCCCATTGACGATGAAACACAGAAATTGCATCGGAATTAAATATAAGAGACACAATACCGACTTAAGTACAGGAAGACTAAGTCCTCCTACTGTCTATGTTTTGAGCTTTTCCTGTGTCATCAGTTTTACTTTCCGATGCACCTCTGCAGGTTTACTATATCCCTTGGACCTTCCCATTCACGATGAAACACAGAAATTTCATCGGAAAAAAATATAAGAGACACAATGCCGACTTTAGTGCAGGAAGACTGAGTCTTCCTACTGTCTATGATTTGAGCGTTTCCTGAGTCACCAGTTTTACATTCCGATGCACCTATGCAGGTTTCCTGTATCCCTTGGACCTTCCCATTGACGATGAAACACAGAAATTGCATCGAAATTAAATATAAGAGACACAATGCGGACTTAAGTACAAGAAAACAGTCTTCGTACGGTCAATGTTTTGAGCGTTTCCTGTGTCACCAGTTTTACCTTCCGATGCACCTCTGCCGGTTTACTATATCCCTTGGACCTTCCCATTGTCTATGAAACACAGAAATCGCATCGGAATTAAATATAAGAGACATAATGCCGACTTAAGTACAGGAAGACTGAGTCTTCCTACTGTCTATGTATTGAGCGTTTCCTGTGTCACCAGTTTTACATTCTGATGCACCTCTGCAGGTTTACTGTATCCATTGGACCTTCCCATTGACGATGAAACACAGAAATTGCATTGGAGTAAAATATAAGAGACACAATGCCGACTTAAGTACAGGAAAACTGAGTCTTCCTACTGTCTATGTTTTTAGCGTTTCCTGTGTCACCAGTTTTACATTCCGATGCACCTCTGCAGGTTTACTGTATTCCTTGGACCTTCCCATTGACGATGAAACACAGAAATTGAATTGGAATTAAATATAAGAGACACAATGCCGACTTAAGTACAGGAAGACTAAGTCTTCCTACTGTCTATGTTTGAACGATTCCTGTGTCATCAGATTTACTTTCCGATGCACCTCTGCAGGTTTACTATATCCCTTGGACCTTCCCATTCACGATGAAACACAGGAATTTCATCGGAAATAAACATAAGAGACACAATGCTGACTTAAGTACAGGAAGACTGAGTCTTCCTACTGTCTATGTTTTGATCGTTTCCTGGGTCACCTGTTTTACATTCCGATGCACCTCTGCAGGTTTACTGTATCCCTTGGACCTTCCCATTGACGATGAAACACAGAAATTGCATCGTAATTAAATATAAGAGACACAATGCCGACTTAAGTACAGGAAGACTGAGTCTTCCTACTGTCTATGTTTTGAGCGTTTCCTGTGTCACTAGTTTTACATTCCGATGCAAATCTGCAGGTTTACTATATCCCTTGGACCTTCCCATTGACGATGAAACACAGAAATTGCATCGGAATTAAATATAAGAGACACAATGCCGACTTAAGTACAGGAAGACTGAGTCTTCCTACAGTCTATGTTTTGAGCGTTTCCTGTGTCACCAGTTTTACATTCTGATGCACCTCTGCAGGTTTACTGTATCCCTTGTACCTTCCCATTGACGATGAAACACAGAAATTGCATCGGAATTAAATATAAGAGGCACAATGCCGACTTAAGTACAGGAAGACTGAGTCTTCCTACTGTCTATGTTTTGAGCTTTTCCTGTGTCATCAGTTTTACTTTCCGATGCACCTCTGCAGGTTTACTATATCCCTTGGACCTTCCCATTCACGATGAAACACAGAAATTTCATCGGAAAAAAATATAAAGACACAATGCCGACTTTAGTACAGGAAGAATGAGTCTTCCTACTGTCTACGTTTTGAGCGTTTCCTGAGTCACCAGTTTTACATTCCGATGCACCTATGCAGGTTTCCTGTATCCCTTGGACCTTCCCATTGACGATGAAACACAGAAATTGCATCGAAATTAAATATAAGAGACACAATGCCGACTTAAGTACAAGAAAACAGTCTTCGTACGGTCAATGTTTTGAGCGTTTCCTGTGTCACCAGTTTTACCTTCCGATGCACCTCTGCAGGTTTACTATATCCCTTGGTCCTTCCCATTGTCTGTGAAACACAGAAATCGCATCGGAATTAAATATAAGAGACACAATGCCGACTTAAGTACACGAAGACTGAGTCTTCCTACTGTCTATGTTTTGATCGTTTCCTGGGTCACCAGTTTTACATTCCGATGCACCTCTGCAGGTTTACTGTATCCCTTGGACCTTCCCATTGACGATGAAACACAGAAATTGCATCGGAATTAAATATAAGAGACACAATGCCGACTTAAGTACAGGAAGACTGAGTCTTCCTACTGTCCATGTTTTGAGCGTTTCCTGTGTCACTAGTTTTACATTCCAATGCAAATCTGCAGGTTTACAATATCCCTTGGACCTTCCCATTGACGATGAAACACAGAAATTGCATCGGAATTAAATATAAGAGACACAATGCCGACTTAAGTACAGGAAGACTGAGTCTTCCTACAGTCTATGTTTTGAGCGTTTCCTGTGTCACCAGTTTTACAATCTGATGCACCTCTGCAGGTTTACTGTATCCCTTGTACCTTCCCATTGACGATGAAACACAGAAATTGCATCGTAATTAAATATAAGAGACACAATGCCGACTTAAGTACAGGAAGACTGAGTCTTCCTACTGTCTATAATTTGAGCGTTTCCTGTGTCACCAGTTTTATTTTCCGATGCACCTCTACAGGTTTACTGTATCCCTTGGACCTTCACAGTGACGACGAAACACAGAAATTTTATCGGAAATAAATATAAGAGACACAATGCCGACTTAAGTATAGGAAGACCGAGTCTTCCTTCTGTCTATGTTTTGAGCGTTTCCTGTGTCACCAGTTTTACATTCCGATGCACCTCTGCATGTTTACTGTATCCCTTGGACCTTCCCATTGACGATGAAACACAGAAATTGCATCGGAATTAAATATAAGAGACACAATGCCGACTTAAGTACAGGAAGACTGAGTTTTCCTACTGTCTATGTTTTGAGCACTTCCTGTGTCACCAGTTTTACTTTCTGATGCACCTCTGCAGGTTTACTGTATCCCTTGGACCTTCACAGTGACGATGAAACACAGAAATTGCATCGGCGTTAGATTTAAGAGACACAATGCCTACTTAAGCAGAGGAAGACTGAGTCTTCCTACTGTCTATAATTTGAGCGTTTCCTGTGTCACCAGTTTTGCATTCCGATGCATCTCTACAGGTTTACTGTATCCCTTGGACCTTCCCATTCACGATGAAACACAGAAATTTCATCGGAAATAAATATAAGAGACACAATGCCGTCTTAAGTACATGAAGACTGAGTCTTCCTACTGTCTATGTTTTGAGCGTTTCCTGTGTCACGAGTTTCACATTCCGATGCACCTCTGCAGGTTTACTGTGTCCCTTGGACCTTCCCATTGACGATGAAACACAGAAATTGCGTCGGAATTAAATATAAGAGACACAATGCCGACTTAAGTACAGGAAGACTGAGTCTTCCTACTGTCTATGTTTTGCGCGTTTCCTATGTCACTAGTTTTACATTCCGATGCACCTCTGCAATTTTAATGTATCTCTTGGACCTTCCCATTGACGATGAAACACAGAAATTGCATCGGAATTAGATATAAGAGACACAATGCCGACTTAAGTACAGGAAGACTAAGTCCTCCTACTGTCTATGTTTTGAGCTTTTCCTGTGTCATCAGTTTTACTTTCCGATGCACCTCTGCAGGTTTACTATATCCCTTGGACCTTCCCATTGACGATGAAACACAGAAATTTCATCGGAAAAAAATATAAGAGACACAATGCCGACTTTAGTGCAGGAAGACTGAGTCTTCCTACTGCCTATGATTTGAACGTTTCCTGAGTCACCAGTTTTACATTCCGATGCACCTATGCAGGTTTCCTGTATCCCTTGGACCTTCCCATTGACGATGAAACACAGAAATTGCATCGAAATTAAATATAAGAGACACAATGCCGACTTAAGTACAAGAAAACAGTCTTCGTACGGTCAATGTTTTGAGCGTTTCCTGTGTCACCAGTTTTACCTTCCGATGCACCTCTGCCGGTTTACTATATCCCTTGGACCTTCCCATTGTCTATGAAACAGAGAAATCGCATCGGAATTAAATATAAGAGACATAATGCCGACTTAAGTACAGGAAGACTGAGTCTTCCTACTGTCTATGTATTGAGCGTTTCCTGTGTCACCAGTTTTACATTCTGATGCACCTCTGCAGGTTTACTGTATCCATTGGACCTACCCATTGACGATGAAACACAGAAATTGCATTGGAGTAAAATATAAGAGACACAATGCCGACTTAAGTACAGGAAGACTGAGTCTTCCTACTGTCTATGTTTTTAGCGTTTCCTGTGTCACCAGTTTTACATTCCGATGCACCTCTGCAGGTTTACTGTATTCCTTGGACCTTCCCATTGACGATGAAACACAGAAATTGAATTGGAATTAAATATAAGAGACACAATGCCGACTTAAGTACAGGAAGACTAAGTCTTCCTACTGTCTATGTTTGAACGATTCCTGTGTCATCAGATTTACTTTCCGATGCACCTCTGCAGGTTTACTATATCCCTTGGACCTTCCCATTCACGATGAAACACAGGAATTTCATCGGAAATAAACATAAGAGACACAATGCTGACTTAAGTACAGGAAGACTGAGTCTTCCTACTGTCTATGTTTTGATCGTTTCCTGGGTCACCTGTTTTACATTCCGATGCACCTCTGCAGGTTTACTGTATCCCTTGGACCTTCCCATTGACGATGAAACACAGAAATTGCATCGGAATTAAATATAAGAGACACAATGCCGACTTAAGTACAGGAAGACTGAGTCTTCCTACTGTCTATGTTTTGAGCGTTTCCTGTGTCACTAGTTTTACATTCCGATGCAAATCTGCAGGTTTACTATATCCCTTGGACCTTCCCATTGACGATGAAACACAGAAATTGCATCGGAATTAAATATAAGAGACACAATGCCGACTTAAGTACAGGAAGACTGAGTCTTCCTACAGTCTATGTTTTGAGCGTTTCCTGTGTCACCAGTTTTACATTCTGATGCACCTCTGCAGGTTTACTGTATCCCTTGTACCTTCCCATTGACGATGAAACACAGAAATTGCATCGGAATTAAATATAAGAGACACAATGCCGACTTAAGTACAGGAAGACTGAGTCTTCCTACTGTCTATAATTTGAGCGTTTCCTGTGTCACCAGTTTTATTTTCCGATGCACCTCTACAGGTTTACTGTATCCCTTGGACCTTCACAGTGACGATGAAACACACAAATTGCATCGGAATTAAATATAAGAGACACAATGCCGACTTAAGTACAAGATGACTAAGTCTTCCTACTGTCTTTGTTTCGAGCGTTTCCTGTGTCATCAGTTTTACTTTCCGATGCACCTCTGCAGGTTTACTATATCCCGTGGACATTCCCATTCACGATGAAACAGAGAAATTTCATCGGAAATAAATATAAGAGACACAATGCCGACTTAAGTATAGGAAGACTGAGTCTTCCTACTGTCTATGTTTTGAGCGTTTCCTGTGTCACCAGTTTTACATTCCGATGCACCTCTGCAGGTTTACTGTATCCCTTGGACCTTCACATTGACGATGAAACACAGAAATTGCATCGGAATTAAATACAAGAGACACAATGCCGACTTAAGTACAGGAAGACTGAGTTTTCCTACTGTCTATGTTTTGAGCGTTTCCTGTGTCTCTAGTTTTACATTCCGATGCACCTCTGCAGGTATACAGTATCCCTTGGACCTTCACAGTGACGATGAAACACAGAAATTGCATCGGAGTTAGATTTAAGAGACACAATGCCTACTTAAGCACAGGAAGACTGAGTCTTCCTACTGTCTATAATTTGAGCGTTTCCTGTGTCACCAGTTTTGCATTCCGATGCATCTCTACAGGTTTACTGTATCCCTTGGACCTTCACAGTGACGATGAAACACAGAAATTGCATCGGAAAATAAATATAAGAGACACATCGCCGACTCAAGTACAAGAAAACTGAGTCTTCTTACGGTCTATGTTTTGAGCGTTTCCTGTGTCGCCAGTTTTACATTCCGATGTACCTATGCCGGTTTACTGTATCCATTGCCCCTTCCCATTGTCGATGAAACACAGAAATCGTATCGGAATTAAATATAAGAGACACAATGCCGACTTAAGTACAGGAAGATTGAGTCTTCCTACTGTCAATGTTTTGAGCATTCCTGTGTCATGAGTTTTACATTACAATGCACGTCTGCACGTTAACTGTATCCCTTGGACCTTCCCATTGACGATGAAAAACAGAAATTGCATCGGATTTAAATATAAGAGACACAATGCCGACTTAAGTACAGGAAGACTAAGTCTTCCTACTGTAAATGTTTTGAGCTTTTCCTGTGTCACCAGTTTTACATTCCGATGCACCTCTGCCGGTTTACTATATCCCTTGGACCTTCCTATTGTCGATGAAACACAGAAATCGCATCGGAATTAAATATAAGAGACACAATGCCGACTTAAGTACAGGAAGACTGAGTCTTCCTGCAGTCTATGTTTTGAGCGTTTCCTGTGTCACCAGTTTTACATTCTGATGCACCTCTGCAGGTTTACTGTATCCCTTGTACCTTCCCATTGACGATGAAACACAGAAATTGCATCGGAATTAAATATAAGAGACACAATGCCGACTTAAGTACAGGAAGACTGAGTCTTCCTGCTGTCTTTAATTTGAGCGTTTCCTGTGTCACCAGTTTTATTTTCCGATGCACCTCTACAGGTTTACTGTATCCCTTGGACCTTCACAGTGACGATGAAACACAGAAATTGCATCGGAATTAAATATAAGAGACACAATGCCGACTTAAGTACTAGATGACTAAGTCTTCCTACTGTCTTTGTTTTGAGCGTTTCCTGTGTCACCTGTTTTACATTCTGATGCACCTCTGCCGGTTTACTATATCCCTTGGACCTTCCTATTGTCGATGAAACACAGAAATCGCATCGGAATTAAATATAAGAGACACAATGCCGACTTAAGTACAGGAAGACTGAGTCTTCCTGCAGTCTATGTTTTGAGCGTTTCCTGTGTCACCAGTTTTACATTCTGATGCACCTCTGCAGGTTTACTGTATCCCTTGTACCTTCCCATTGACGATGAAAAACAGAAATCGCATCGGAATTAAATATAAGAGACACAATGCCGACTTAAGTACAGGAAGACTAAGTCTTCCTACTGTCTTTGTTTTGAGCGTTTCCTGTGTCATCAGTTTTACTTTCCGATGCACCTCTGCAGGTTTACTATATCCCTTGGATGATCCCATTCACGTTGAAACACAGAAATTTCATCGGAAATAAATATAAGAGACACAATGCCGACTTAAGTATAGGAAGACTGAGTCTTCCTACTGTCTATGTTTTGAGCGTTTCCTGTGTCACCAGTTTTACATTCCGATGCACCTCTGCAGGTTTACTGTATCCCTTGGACCTTCCCACTGTCGATGAAACACAGAAATGGCATCGGAATTAAATATAAAGACACAATGCCGACTTAAGTACAGGAAGACTGAGTCTTCTTACTGTCTATGTTTTGAGCGTTTCCTGTGTCACCAGTTTTACATTCCGATGCGCCTCTGCAGGTTTACTGTATTCCTTGGCCCTTCCCATTGACGATGAAACACAGCAATTGCATCGGAATTAAATATAAGAGACACAATGCCGACTTAAGCACAGGAAAACTAAGTCTTCCTACTGTCTATCTTTTGAGCTTTTCCTGTGTCATCAGTTTTACTTTCCGATGCACCTCTGCAGGTTTACTATATCCCTTGGATCTTCCCATTCACGATGAGACACAGAAATTTCATCGGAAAAAAATATAAAGACACAATGCCGACTTTAGTACAGGAAGAATGAGTCTTCCTACTGTCTATGTTTTGAACGTTTCCTGAGTCACCAGTTTTACATTCCGATGCACCTATGCAGGTTTCCTGTATCCCTTGGACCTTCCCATTGACGATGAAACCCAGAAATTGCATCGAAATTAAATATAAGAGACACAATGCCGACTTAAGAACAAGAAAACAGTCTTCGTACGGTCAATATTTTGAGCGTTTCCTGTGTCACCAGTTTTACCTTCCGATGCACCTCTGCAGGTTTACTATATCCCTTGGTCCTTCCCATTGTCTATGAAACACAGAAATCGCATCGGAATTAAATATAAGAGACACAATGCCGACTTAAGTACAGGAAGACTGAGTCTTCCTACTGTCTATGTTTTGATCGTTTCCTGGGTCACCAGTTTTATATACCGATGCACCTCTGCAGGTTTACTGTATCCCTTGGACCTTCCCTTTGACGATGAAACACAGAAATTGCACCGGATTTAAATATAAGAGACACAATGCCGACTTAAGTACAGGAAGACTGAGTCTTCCTACAGTCTATGTTTTGAGCGTTTCCTGTGTCACCAGTTTTACAATCTGATGCACCTCTGCAGGTTTACTGTATCCCTTGTACCTTCCCATTGACGATGAAACACAGAAATTGCATCGTAATTAAATATAAGAGACACAATGCCGACTTAAGTACAGGAAGACTGAGTCTTCCTGCAGTCTATGTTTTGAGCGTTTCCTGTGTCACCAGTTTTACATTCTGATGCACCTCTGCAGGTTTACTGTATCCCTTGTACCTTCCCATTGACGATGAAACACAGAGATTGCATCGGAATTAAATATAAGAGACACAATGCCGACTTAAGTACAGGAAGACTGAGTCTTCCTGCTGTCTTTAATTTGAGCGTTTCCTGTGTCACCAGTTTTATTTTCCGATGCACCTCTACAGGTTTACTGTATCCCTTGGACCTTCACAGTGACGATGAAACACAGAAATTGCATCGGAATTAAATATAAGAGACACAATGCCGACTTAAGTACTAGATGACTAAGTCTTCCTACTGTCTTTGTTTTGAGCGTTTCCTGTGTCACCTGTTTTACATTCTGATGCACCTCTGCCGGTTTACTATATCCCTTGGACCTTCCTATAGTCGATGAAACACAGAAATCGCATCGGAATTAAATATAAGAGACACAATGCCGACTTAAGTACAGGAAGACTGAGTCTTCCTGCAGTCTATGTTTTGAGCGTTTCCTGTGTCACCAGTTTTACATTCTGATGCACCTCTGCAGGTTTACTGTATCCCTTGTACCTTCCCATTGACGATGAAAAACAGAAATCGCATCGGAATTAAATATAAGAGACACAATGCCGACTTAAGTACAGGAAGACTAAGTCTTCCTACTGTCTTTGTTTTGAGCGTTTCCTGTGTCATCAGTTTTACTTTCCGATGCACCTCTGCAGGTTTACTATATCCCTTGGATGATCCCATTCACGTTGAAACACAGAAATTTCATCGGAAATAAATATAAGAGACACAATGCCGACTTAAGTATAGGAAGACTGAGTCTTCCTACTGTCTATGTTTTGAGCGTTTCCTGTGTCACCAGTTTTACATTCCGATGCACCTCTGCAGGTTTACTGTATCCCTTGGACCTTCCCACTGTCGATGAAACACAGAAATCGCATCGGAATTAAATATAAAGACACAATGCCGACTTAAGTACAGGAAGACTGAGTCTTCCTACTGTCTATGTTTTGAGCGTTTCCTGTGTCACCAGTTTTACATTCCGATGCGCCTCTGCAGGTTTACTGTATTCCTTGGCCCTTCCCATTGACGATGAAACACAGAAATTGCATCGGAATTAAATATAAGAGACACAATGCCGACTTAAGCACAGGAAAACTAAGTCTTCCTACTGTCTATCTTTTGAGCTTTTCCTGTGTCATCAGTTTTACTTTCCGATGCACCTCTGCAGGTTTACTATATCCCTTGGATCTTCCCATTCACGATGAGACACAGAAATTTCATCGGAAAAAAATATAAAGACACAATGCCGACTTTAGTACAGGAAGAATGAGTCTTCCTACTGTCTATGTTTTGAACGTTTCCTGAGTCACCAGTTTTACATTCCGATGCACCTATGCAGGTTTCCTGTATCCCTTGGACCTTCCCATTGACGATGAAACCCAGAAATTGCATCGAAATTAAATATAAGAGACACAATGCCGACTTAAGAACAAGAAAACAGTCTTCGTACGGTCAATATTTTGAGCGTTTCCTGTGTCACCAGTTTTACCTTCCGATGCACCTCTGCAGGTTTACTATATCCCTTGGTCCTTCCCATTGTCTATGAAACACAGAAATCGCATCGGAATTAAATATAAGAGACACAATGCCGACTTAAGTACAGGAAGACTGAGTCTTCCTACTGTCTATGTTTTGATCGTTTCCTGGGTCACCAGTTTTATATACCGATGCACCTCTGCAGGTTTACTGTATCCCTTGGACCTTCCCTTTGACGATGAAACACAGAAATTGCACCGGAATTAAATATAAGTGACACAATGTCGACTTAAGTACAGGAAGACTGAGTCTTCCTACAGTCTATGTTTTGAGCGTTTCCTGTGTCACCAGTTTTACAATCTGATGCACCTCTGCAGGTTTACTGTATCCCTTGTACCTTCCCATTGACGATGAAACACAGAAATTGCATCGTAATTAAATATAAGAGACACAATGCCGACTTAAGTACAGGAAGACTGAGTCTTCCTACTGTCTATAATTTGAGCGTTTCCTGTGTCACCAGTTTTATTTTCCGATGCACCTCTACAGGTTTACTGTATCCCTTGGACCTTCACAGTGACGACGAAACACAGAAATTTTATCGGAAATAAATATAAGAGACACAATGCCGACTTAAGTATAGGAAGACTGAGTCTTCCTTCTGTCTATGTTTTGAGCGTTTCCTGTGTCACCAGTTTTACATTCCGATGCACCTCTGCAGGTTTAATGTATCCCTTGGACCTTCCCATTGACGATGAAACGCAGAAATTGCATCGGAATTAAATATAAGAGACACAATGCCGACTTAAGTACAGGAAGACTGAGTCTTCCTACTGTTTATGTTTTGAGCACTTCCTGTGTCACCAATTTTACTTTCTGATGCACCTCTGCAGGTTTACTGTATCCCTTGGACCTTCACAGTGACGATGAAACACAGAAATTGCATCGGCGTTAGATTTAAGAGACACAATGCTACTTAAGCAGAGGAAGACTGAGTCTTCCTACTGTCTATAATTTGAGCGTTTCCTGTGTCACCAGTTTTGCATTCCGATGCATCTCTACTGGTTTACTGTATCCTTTGGACCTTCCCATTCACGATGAAACACAGAAATTTCATCGGAAATAAATATAAGAGACACAATGCCGACTTAAGTACAGGAAGACTGAGTCTTCGTACTGTCTATGTTTTGAGCGTTTCCTGTGTCACGAGTTTCACATTCCGATATACCTCTGCAGGTTTACTGTGTCCCTTGGACCTTCCCATTGACGATGAAACACAGAAATTGCATCGGAATTAAATATAAGAGACACAATGCCGACTTAAGTACAGGAAGACTGAGTCTTCCTACTGTCTATGTTTTGCGCGTTTCCTATGTCACTAGTTTTACATTCCGATGCACCTCTGCAATTTTAATGTATCTCTTGGACCTTCCCATTGACGATGAAACACAGAAATAGCATCGGAATTAAATATAAGAGACACAATGCCGACTTAAGTACAGGAAGACTAAGTCTTCCTACTGTCTATGTTTGAGCTTTTCCTGTGTCATCAGTTTTACTTTCCGATGCACCTCTGCAGGTTTACTATATCCCTTGGACCTTCCCATTCACGATGAAACACAGAAATTTCATCGGAAAAAAATATAAGAGACACAATGCCGACTTTAGTACAGGAAGACTGAGTCTTCCTACTGTCTATGATTTGAGCGTTTCCTGAGTCACCAGTTTTACATTCCGATGCACCTATGCAGGTTTCCTGTATCCCTTGGACCTTCCCATTGACGATGAAACACAGAAATTGCATCGAAATTAAATATAAGAGACACAATTCCGACTGAAGTACAAGAAAACAGTCTTCGTACGGTCAATGTTTTGAGCGTTTCCTGTGTCACCAGTTTTACCTTCCGATGCACCTCTGCCGGTTTACTATATCCCTTGGACCTTCCCATTGTCTATGGAACACAGAAATCGCATCGGAATTAAAAATAAGAGACATAATGCCGACTTAAGTACAGGAAGACTGAGTCTTCCTACTGTCTATGTATTGAGCGTTTCCTGTGTCACCAGTTTTACATTCTGATGCACCTCTTCAAGTTTACTGTATCCATTGGTCCTTCCCATTGACGATGAAACACAGAAATTGCATTGGAGTAAAATATAAGAGACACAATGTCGACTTAAGTACAGGAAGACTGAGTCTTCCTACTGTCTATGTTTTTAGCGTTTCCTGTGTCACCAGTTTTACATTCCGATGCACCTCTGCAGGTTTACTGTATTCCTTGGACCTTCCCATTGACGATGAAACACAGAAATTGCATCGGAATTAAATATAAGAGACACAATGCCGACTTAAGTACAGGAAGACTAAGTCTTCCTACTGTCTATGTTTGAACGATTCCTGTGTCATCAGATTTACTTTCCGATGCACCTCTGCAGGTTTACTATATCCCTTGGACCTTCCCATTCACGATGAAACACAGAAATTTCATCGGAAATAAATATAAGAGACACAATGCTGACTTAAGTACAGGAAGACTGAGTGTTCCTACTGTCTATGTTTTCATCGTTTCCTGGGTCACCAGTTTTACATTCCGATGCACCTCTGCAGGTTTACTGTATCCCTTGGACCTTCCCATTGACGTTGAAACACAGAAATTGCATCGCAATTAAATATAAGAGACACGATGCGGACTTAAGTACAGGAAGACTGAGTCTTCCTACTGTCTATGTTTTGAGCGTTTCCTGTGTCACTAGTTTTACATTCCGATGCAAATCTGCAGGTTTACTATATCCCTTGGACCTTCCCATTGACGATGAAACACAGAAATTGCATCGGAATTAAATATAAGAGACACAATGCCGACTTAAGTACAGGAAGACTGAGTCTTCCTACTGTCTATGTTTTGAGCGTTTCCTGTGTCACCAGTTTTACATTCTGATGCACCTCTGCAGGTTTACTGTATCCCTTGTACCTTCCTATTGACGATGAAACACAGAAATTGCATCGTAATTAAATATAAGAGACACAATGCCGACTTCAGTACAGGAAGACTGAGTCTTCCTACTGTCTATAATTTGAGCGTTTCCTGTGTCACCAGTTTTACATTCTGATGCACCTCTGCAGGTTTACTTTATCCCTTGTACCTTCTCATTGACGATGGTAAACAGAAATTGCATCGGATTTAAATATAAGAGACACAATGCCGACTTAAGTACAGGAAGACTAAGTCTTCCTACTGTAAATGTTTTGAGCTTTTCCCTAGTCATCAGTTTTACTTTCCGATGCACCTCTGCAGGTTTACTATATCCCTTGGACCTTCCCATTCACGATAAAACACAGAAATTTCATCGGAAGTAAATATAAGAGACACAATGCCGACTAAAGTACAGGAAGACTGAGTCTTCCTACTGTCTATGTTTTGAGCGTTTCCTGTGTCACCAGTTTCACATTCCGATGCACCTCTGCAGGTTTACTGTGTCCCTTGGACCTTCCCATTGACGATGAAACACAGAAATTGCATCGGAATTAAATATAAGAGACACAATGCCGACTTAAGTACAGGAAGACTGAGTCTTCCTACTGTCTATGTTTTGCGCGTTTCCTATGTCACTAGCTTTACATTCCGATTCACCTCTGCAATTTTACTGTATCTCTTGGACCTTCCCATTCACGATGAAACACAGAAATTTCATCGGAAAAAAATATAAAGACACAATGCCGACTTTAGTACAGGAAGAATGAGTCTTCCTACTGTCTACGTTTTGAGCGTTTCCTGAGTCACCAGTTTTACATTCCGATGCACCTATGCAGGTTTCCTGTATCCCTTGGACCTTCCCATTGACGATGAAACACAGAAATTGCATCGAAATTAAATATAAGAGACACAATGCCGACATAAGTACAAGAAAACAGTCTTCGTACGGTCAATGTTTTGAGCGTTTCCTGTGTCACCAGTTTTACCTTCCGATGCACCTCTGCAGGTTTACTGTATCCCTTGTACCTTCCCATTGACGATGAAACACAGAAATTGCATCGTAATTAAATATAAGAGACACAATGCCGACTTAAGTACAGGAAGACTGAGTCTTCCTACTGTCTATAATTTGAGCGTTTCCTGTGTCACCAGTTTTATTTTCCGATGCACCTCTACAGGTTTACTGTATCCCTTGGACCTTCACAGTGACGACGAAACACAGAAATTTTATCGGAAATAAATATAAGAGACACAATGCCGACTTAAGTATAGGAAGACCGAGTCTTCCTTCTGTCTATGTTTTGAGCGTTTCCTGTGTCACCTGTTTTACATTCCGATGCACCTCTGCAGGTTTACTGTATCCCTTGGACCTTCCCATTGACGATGAAACACAGAAATTGCATCGGCATTAAATATAAGAGACACAATGCCGACTTAAGTACAGGAAGACTGAGTCTTCCTACTGTCTATGTTTTGAGCACTTCCTGTGTCACCAGTTTTACTTTCTGATGCACCTCTGCAGGTTTACTGTATCCCTTGGACCTTCACAGTGACGATGAAACACAGAAATTGCATCGGCGTTAGATTTAAGAGACACAATGCCTACTTAAGCAGAGGAAGACTGAGTCTTCCTACTGTCTATAATTTGAGCGTTTCCTGTGTCACCAGTTTTGCATTCCGATGCATCCCTACAGGCTTACTGTATCCCTTGGACCTTCCCATTCACGATGAAACACAGAAATTACATCGGAAATAAATATCAGAGACACAATGCCGACTTAAGTACAGGAAGACTGAGTCTTCCTACTGTCTATGTTTTGAGCGTTTCCTGTGTCACGAGTTTCACATTCCGATGCACCTCTGCAGGTTTACTGTGTCGCTTGGACCTTCCCATTGACGATGAAACACAGAAATTGCGTCGGAATTAAATATAAGAGACACAATGCCGACTTAAGTACAGGAAGACTGAGTCTTCCTACTGTCTATGTTTTGCGCGTTTCCTATGTCACTAGTTTTACATTCCGATGCACCTCTGCAATTTTAATGTATCTCTTGGACCTTCCCATTGACGATGAAACACAGAAATTGCATCGGAATTAAATATAAGAGACACAATGCCGACTTAAGTACAGGAAGACTGAGTCTTCCTACTGTCTATGTTTTGAGCGTTTCCTGTGTCACTAGTTTTACATTCTGATGCACCTCTGCAGGTTTACTGTACCCCTTGTACCTTCCCATTGACGATGAAACACAGAAATTGCATCGTAATTAAATATAAGAGACACAATGCCGACTTCAGTACAGGAAGACTTTGTCTTCCTACTGTCTATAATTTGAGCGTTTACTGTGTCGCCAGTTTTATTTTCCGATGCACCTCTACAGGTTTACTGTATTCCTTGGCCCTTCCCATTGACGATGAAACACAGAAATTGCATCGGAGTTAAATTTAAGAGACACAATGCCTACGTAAGCACAGGAAGACGGAGTCTTCCTATTGTCTATAATATGAGCGTTTCCTGTGTCACCAGTTTTCAATTCCGATGCATCTCTACAGGTTTACTGTATCCCTTGGACCTTCCCATTCACGATGAAACAGAGAAATTTCATCGGAAATAAATATAAGAGACACAATGCCGACTTAAGTACAGGACGACTTAGTCTTCCTACTCTCTATGTTTTGAGCGCTTCCTGTGTCACCAGTTTTACATTCAGATGTACCTCTGCAGGTTTACTGTATCCCTTGGACCTTCCCATTCACGATGAAACACAGAAATTTCATCGGAAAAAAATATAAGAGACACAATGCCGACTTAAGTACAAGAAAACAGTCTTCGTACGGTCAATGGTTTGAGCGTTTCCTGTGTCACCAGTTTTACATTCCGATGCACCTCTGCCGGTTTACTATATCCCTTGGACCTTCCCATTGTCGATGAAACACAGAAATCGCATCGGAGTTAAATTTAAGAGACACAATGCCGACTTAAGTACAGGAAGACTGAGTCTTCTAACTGCCTATGTTTTGAGCGTTTCCTGTGTCACTAGTTTTACATTCCGATGCACCTCTGCAGGTTTACTGTATCCCTTGGACTTTCCCATTGACGATGAAACGCAGAAATTGCATCGGAATAAAATATAAGAGACACAATACCGACTTAAGTACAGGAAGACTGAGTCTTACTACTGTCTATGTTTTGAGTGTTTCCTGTGTCACCAGTTTTACATTTTGATGCACCTCTGCAGGTTTACTGTATCCCTTGCACCTTCCCATTGACGATGAAACACAGAAATTGCATCGGAGTTAAATTTAAGAGACACAATGCCTACTTAAGCACGGGAAGACTGAGTCTTCCTACTGTCTATAATATGAGCGTTTCCTGTGTCACCAGTTTTGCATTCCGATGCATCTCTACAGGTTTACTGTATCCCTTGGACCTTCCCATTCACGATGAAACACAGAAATTTCATCGGAAATAAATATAAGAGACACAATGCCGACTTAAGTAGAGGAAGACTAAGTCTTCCTACTGTCTATGTTTTGAACGATTCCTGTGTCATCAGTTTTACTTTCCGATGCACCTCTGCAGGTTTACTGTATCCCTTGCACCTTCCCATTGACGATGAAACACAGAAATTGCATCGGAATTAAATATAAGAGACACAATGCCGACTTAAGTACAGGAAAACTGAGACTTTGTACTGTCTATGTTTTGAGCGTTTCCTGTGTCACCAGTTTTACATTCCGATGCACCTCTGCAGGTTTACTGTATTCCTTGGACCTTCACATTGACGATGAAACACAGAAATTGCATCGGAATTAAATATAAGAGACACAATGCCGACTTAAGTAGAGGAAGACTAAGTCTTCCTACTGTCTATGTTTTGAACGATTCCTGTGTCATCAGTTTTACTTTCCGATGCACCTCTGCAGGTTTACTGTATCCCTTGCACCTTCCCATTGACGATGAAACACAGAAATTGCATCGGAATTAAATATAAGAGACACAATGCCGACTTAAGTACAGGAAGACTAAGTCTTCCTACTGTCTATGTTTTGAGCTTTTCCTGTGTCATCAGTTTTACTTTCCTTGCACCTCTGCAGGTTTACTATATCCCTTGGACCTTCCCATTCACGAAGAAACACAGAAATTTCATCGGAAAAAAATATAAGAGACACAATGCCGACTTAAGTACAGGAAGACTAAGTCTTCCTACTGTCTATGTTTGAACGATTCCTGTGTCATCAGTTTTACTTTCCGATGCACCTCTGCAGTTTTACTATATCCCTTGGACCTTCCCATTCACGATGAAACACAGAAATTTCATCGGAAATAAATATAAGAGACACAATGCCGACTTAAGTACAGGAAGACTGAGTCTTCCTACTGTCTAGGTTTTGAGCGTTTCCTGTGTCACCAGTTTTACATTCTGATGCACCTCTGCAGGTTTACTGTATCCATTGGACCTTCCCATTGACGATGAAACGCAGAAATTGCATCGGAATAAAATATAAGAGACACAATACCGACTTAAGTACATTAAGACTGAGTCTTCCTACTGTCTATGTTTTGAGCGTTTCCTGTGTCACCAGTTTTACATTCTGATGCACCTCTGCAGGTTTACTGTATCCATTGGACCTTCCCATTGACGATGAAACGCAGAAATTGCATCGGAATAAAATATAAGAGACACAATACCGACTTAAGTACATTAAGACTGAGTCTTCCTACTGTCTATGTTTTGAGCGTTTCCTGAGTCACCAGTTTCACATTCCGATGCACCTCTGCAGGTTTACTGTGTCCCTTGGACCTTCCCATTGACGATGAAACACAGAAATTGCACCGGAATTAAATATAAGAGACACAATGCCGACTTAAGTACAGGAAGACTGAGTCTTCCTACTGTCTAGGTTTTGAGCGTTTCCTGTGTCACCAGTTTTACATTCTGATGCACCTCTGCAGGTTTACTGTATCCATTGGACCTTCCCATTGACGATGAAACGCAGAAATTGCATCGGAATAAAATATAAGAGACACAATACCGACTTAAGTACATTAAGACTGAGTCTTCCTACTCTCTATGTTTTGAGCGTTTCCTGTGTCACCAGTTTTACATTGTGATGCACCTCTGCAGGTTTACTGTATCCCTTGGACCTTCCCATTGACGATGAAACACAGAAATTGCATCGGAGTTAAATTTAAGAGACACAATGCCTTCGTAAGCACAGGAAGACGGAGTCTTCCTATTGTCTATAATATGAGCGTTTCCTGTGTCACCAGTTTTCAATTCCGATGCATCTCTACAGGTTTACTGTATCCCTTGGACCTTCCCATTCACGATGAAACAGAGAAATTTCATCGGAAATAAATATAAGATCCACAATGCCGACTTAAGTACAGGAAGACTGAGTTTTGAGCGTTTCCTGAGTCACCAGTTTCACATTCCGATGCACCTCTGCAGGTTTACTGTGTCCATCGGACCTTCCCATTGACGATGAAACACAGAAATTGCATCGGAATTAAATATAAGAGACACAATGCCGACTTAAGTACAGGAAGACTGAGTCTTCTAACTGCCTATGTTTTGAGCGTTTCCTGTGTCACTAGTTTTACATTCCGATGCACCTCTGCAGGTTTACTGTATCCCTTGGACTATCCCATTGACGATGAAACGCAGAAATTGCATCGGAATAAAATATAATAGACACAATGCCGACTTAAGTACAGGAAGACTAAGTCTTCCTACTGTCTATATTTTGAGCTTTTCCTGTGTCATCAGTTTTACTTTCCGATGCACCTCTGCAGGTTTGCTATATCCCTTGGACCTTCCCATTCACGATGAAACACAGAAATTTCATCGGAAAAAAATATAAGAGACACAATGCCGACTTAAGTACAGGAAGACAGAGTCTTCCTACTGTCTATGTTTTGAGCGTTTCCTGAGTCAGCAGTTTTACATTCCGATGCACCTCTGCAGGTTTCCTGTATCCCTTGGACCTTCCCATTGACGATGAAACACAGAAATTGCATCGAAATTAAATATAAGAGACACAATGCCGACTTAAGTACAAGAAAACAGTCTTCGTACGGTCAATGTTTTGAGCGTTTCCTGTGTCACCAGTTTTACATTCCGATGCACCTCTGCCGGTTTACTATATCCCTTGGACCTTCCCATTGTCGATGAAACACAGAAATCGCATCGGAATTAAATATAAGAGACACAATGCCGACTTAAGTACAGGAAGACTGAGTCTTCCTACTGTCTATGCTTTTGAGCGTTTCCTGTGTCACCAGTTTTACATTCCGATGCACCTCTGCAGGATTACTGTATCGATTGGAGCTTCCCATTGACGATGAAACACAGAAATTGCATCGGAATTAAATATAAGAGACACAATGCCGACTTAAGTACAGGAAGACTGAGTCTTCTAACTGCCTATGTTTTGAGCGTTTCCTGTGTCACTAGTTTTACATTCCGATGCACCTCTGCAGGTTTACTGTATCCCTTGGACTTTCCCATTGACGATGAAACGCAGAAATTGCATCGGAATAAAATATAAGAGACACAATACCGACTTAAGTACAGGAAGACTGAGTCTTCCTACTGTCTATGTTTTGAGTGTTTCCTGTGTCACCAGTTTTACATTTTGATGCACCTCTGCAGGTTTACTGTATCCCTTGCACCTTCCCATTGACGATGAAACACAGAAATTGCATCGGAGTTAAATTTAAGAGACACAATGCCTACTTAAGCACGGGAAGACTGAGTCTTCCTACTGTCTATAATATGAGCGTTTCCTGTGTCACCAGTTTTGCATTCCGATGCATCTCTACAGGTTTACTGTATCCCTTGGACCTTCCCATTCTCGATGAAACACAGAAATTTCATCGGAAATAAATATAAGAGACACAATGCCGACTTAAGTACAGGAAGACTGAGTCTTCCTACTGTCTATGTTTTGAGCGTTTCCTGAGTCACCAGTTTCACATTCCGATGCACCTCTGGAGGTTTACTGTGTCCCTTGGACCTTCCCATTGACGAAGAAACACAGAAATTGCATCGGAATTAAATATAAGAGACACAATGCCGACTTAAGTACAGGAAGACCGAGTCTTCCTACTGTCTATGTTTTGATCGTTTCCTATGTCACTAGTTTTACATTCCGATGCACCTCTGCAATTTTACTGCATCTCTTGGACCTTCCCATTGACGATGAAACACAGAAATTGCATCGGAATTAAATTTAAGAGACACAATGCCGACTTAAGTACAGGAAGACTAAGTCTTCCTACTGTCTATGTTTTGAGCTTTTCCTGTGTCATCAGTTTTACTTTCCTTGCACCTCTGCAGGTTTACTATATCCCTTGGACCTTCCCATTCACGAAGAAACACAGAAATTTCATCGGAAAAAAATATAAGAGACACAATGTCGACTTAAGTACAGGAAGACTAAGTCTTCCTACTGTCTATGTTTGAACGATTCCTGTGTCATCAGTTTTACTTTCCGATGCACCTCTGCAGTTTTACTATATCCCTTGGACCTTCCCATTCACGATGAAACACAGAAATTTCATCGGAAATAAATATAAGAGACACAATGCCTACTTAAGTACAGGAAGACTGAGTCTTCCTACTGTCTATGTTTTGATCGTTTCCTGGGTCACCAGTTTTACATTCCGATGCACCTCTGCAGGTTTACTGTATCCCTTGGACCTTCCCATTGACGATGAAACACAGAAATTGCATCGGAATTAAATATAAGAGACACAATGCCGACTTAAGTACAGGAAGACTGAGTCTTCCTACTGTCTATGTTTTGAGCGTTTCCTGTGTCACTAGTTTTACATTCCGATGCACCTCTGCAGGTTTACTGTATCCCTTGGACTTTCCCATTGTCGATGAAACACAGAAATCGTATCGGAATTAAATATAAGAGACACAATGCCGACTTAAGTACAGGAAGACTGAGTCTTCCTACTGTCTATGTTTTGGGCATTCCTGTGTCATCAGTTTTACATTCCGATGCACGTCTGCAGGTTTACTGTATCCCTTGGACCTTCCCATTGACGATGAAAAACAGAAATTGCATCGGAATTAAATATAAGAGACACAATGCCGACTTAAGTACAGGAAGACTGAGTCTTCCTACTGTCTAGGTTTTGAGCGTTTCCTGTGTCACCAGTTTTACATTCTGATGCACCTCTGCAGGTTTACTGTATCCATTGGACCTTCCCATTGACGATGAAACGCAGAAATTGCATCGGAATAAAATGTAAGAGACACAATACCGACTTAAGTACATTAAGACTGAGTCTTCCTACTGTCTATGTTTTGAGCGTTTCCTGTGTCACCAGTTTTACATTCTGATGCACCTCTGCAGGTTTACTGTATCCATTGGACCTTCCCATTGACGATGAAACGCAGAAATTGCATCGGAATAAAATATAAGAGACACAATACCGACTTAAGTACATTAAGGCTGAGTCTTCCTACTGTCTATGTTTTGAGCGTTTCCTGTGTCACTAGTTTTACATTCTGATGCACCTCTGCAGGTTTACTGTATCCCTTGGACTTTCCCATTGACGATGAAACGCAGAAATTGCATCGGTATAAAATATAAGAGACACAATGCCGACTTAAGTACAGGAAGACTGAGTCTTCCTATTGTCTATAATATGAGCGTTTCCTGTGTCACCAGTTTTGCATTCCGATGCATCTCTACAGGTTTACTGCAACCCTTGGACCTTCCCATTCACGATGAAACACAGAAATTTCATCGGAAATAAATATAAGAGACACAATGCCGACTTAAGTACCGGAAGACTGAGTCTTCCTACTGTCTATGTTTTGAGCGTTTCCTGAGTCACCAGTTTCACATTCCGATGCACCTCTGCAGGTTTACTGTGTCCCTTGGACCTTCCCATTGACGATGAAACACAGAAAATGCACCGGAATTAAATATAAGAGACACAATGCCGACTTAAGTACAGGAAGACTGAGTCTTCCAACTGTCTAGGTTTTGAGCGTTTCCTGTGTCACCAGTTTTACATTCTGATACACCTCTGCAGGTTTACTGTATCCCTTGGACCTTCCCATTGACGATGAAACACAGAAATTGCATCGGAGTTAAATTTAAGAGACACAATGCCTTCGTAAGCACAGGAAGACGGAGTCTTCCTATTGTCTGTAACATGAGCGTTTCCTGTGTCACCAGTTTTCAATTCCGATGCATCTCTACAGGTTTACTGTATCCCTTGGACCTTCCCATTCACGATGAAACAGAGAAATTTCATCGGAAATAAATATAAGATCCACAATGCCGACTTAAGTACAGGAAGACTGAGTTTTGAGCGTTTCCTGAGTCACCAGTTTCACATTCCGATGCACCTCTGCAGGTTTACTGTGTCCATCGGACCTTCCCATTGACGATGATACACAGAAATTGCATCGGAATTAAATATAAGAGACACAATGCCGACTTAAGTACAGGAAGACCGAGTCTTCCTACTGTCTATGTTTTGAGCGTTTCCTATGTCACTAGTTTTACATTCCGATGCACCTCTGCAATATTACTGTATCTCTTGGACCTTCCCATTGACGATGAAACACAGAAATTGCATCGGAATTAAATATAAGAGACACAATGCCGACTTAAGTACAGGAAGACTAAGTCTTCCTACTGTCTATATTTTGAGCTTCTCCTGTGTCATCAGTTTTACTTTCCGATGCACCTCTGCAGGTTTGCTATATCCCTTGGACCTTCCCATTCACGATGAAACACAGAAATTTCATCGGAAAAAAATATAAGAGACACAATGCCGACTTAAGTACAGGAAGACAGAGTCTTCCTACTGTCTATGTTTTGAGCGTTTCCTGAGTCAGCAGTTTTACATTCCGATGCGCCTCTGCAGGTTTCCTGTATCCCTTGGACCTTCCCATTGACGATGAAACACAGAAATTGCATCGGAATTAAATATAAGAGACACAATGCCGACTTAAGTACAGGAAGACTGAGTCTTCCTACTGTCTATGTTTTGAGCGTTTCCTGTGTCACCAGTTTTACATTCTAATGCACCTCTGCAGGTTTACTGTATCCCTTGGACCTTCCCATTGACGATGAAACACAGAAATTGCATCGGAGTTAAATTTAAGAGACACAATGCCTACTTAAGCACAGGAAGACTGAGTCTTCCTATTGTCTATAATATGAGCGTTTCCTGTGTCACCAGTTTTGCATTCCGATGCATCTCTACAGGTTTACTGCAACCCTTGGACCTTCCCATTCACGATGAAACACAGAAATTTCATCGGAAATAAATATAAGAGACACAATGCCGACTTAAGTACCGGAAGACTGAGTCTTCCTACTGTCTATGTTTTGAGCGTTTCCTGAGTCACCAGTTTCACATTCCGATGCACCTCTGCAGGTTTACTGTGTCCCTTGGACCTTCCCATTGACGATGAAACACAGAAATTGCATCGGAATTAAATATAAGAGACACAATGCCGACTTAAGTACAGGAAGACTGAGTCTTCCTACTATCTAGGTTTTGAGCGTTTCCTGTGTCACCAGTTTTACATTCTGATGCACCTCTGCAGGTTTACTGTATCCATTGGACCTTCCCATTGACGATGAAACGCAGAAATTGCATCGGAATAAAATATAAGAGACACAATACCGACTTAAGTACATTAAGACTGAGTCTTCCTACTGTCTATGTTTTGAGCGTTTCCTGTGTCACCAGTTTTACATTCTGATGCACCTCTGCAGGTTTACTGTATCCCTTGGACCTTCCCATTGACGATGAAACACAGAAATTGCATCGGAGTTAAATTAAAGAGGCACAATGCCTACGTAAGCACAGGAAGACGGAGTCTTCCTATTGTCTATAATATGAGCGTTTCCTGTGTCACCAGTTTTCAATTCCGATGCATCTCTACAGGTTTACTGTATCCCTTGGACCTTCCCATTCACGATGAAACAGAGAAATTTCATCGGAAATAAATATAAGATCCACAATGCCGATTTAAGTACAGGAAGACTGAGTTTTGAGCGTTTCCTGAGTCACCAGTTTCACATTGCGATGCACCTCTGCAGGTTTACTGTGTCCATCGGACCTTCCCATTGACGATGAAACACAGAAATTGCATCGGAATTAAATATAAGAGACACAATGCCGACTTAAGTACAGGAAGACCGAGTCTTCCTACTGTCTATGTTTTGAGCGTTTCCTATGTCACTAGTTTTACATTCCGATGCACCTCTGCAATTTTACTGTATCTCTTGGACCTTCCCATTGACGATGAAACACAGAAATTGCATCGGAATTAAATATAAGAGACACAATGCCGACTTAAGTACAGGAAGACTAAGTCTTCCTACTGTCTATGTTTTGAGCTTTTCCTGTGCCATCAGTTTTACTTTCCGATGCACCTCTGCAGGTTTGCTATATCCCTTGGACCTTCCCATTCACGATGAAACACAGAAATTTCATCGGAAAAAAATATAAGAGACACAATGCCGACTTAAGTACCGGAAGACAGAGTCTACCTACTGTCTATGTTTTGATCGTTTCCTGGGTCACCAGTTTTACATTCCGATGCACCTCTGCAGGTTTACTGTATCCCTTGGACCTTCCCATTGACGATGAAACACAGAAATTGCATCGGAATTAAATATAAGAGACACAATGCCGACTTAAGTACAGGAAGACTGAGTCTTCCTACTGTCTATGTTTTGAGCGTTTCCTGTGTCACTAGTTTTACATTCCGATGCACCTCTGCAGGTTTACTGTATCCCTTGGACTTTCCCATTGACGATGAAACGCAGAAATTGCATCGGTATAAAATATAAGAGACACAATACCGACTTAAGTACAGGAAGACTGAGTCTTCCTACTGTCTATGTTTTCAGCGTTTCCTGTGTCACCAGTTTTACATTCTAATGCACCTCTGCATGTTTACTGTATCCCTTGGACCTTCCCATTGACGATGAAACACAGAAATTGCATCGGAGTTAAATTTAAGAGACACAATGCCTACTTAAGCACAGGAAGACTGAGTCTTCCTATTGTCTATAATATGAGCGTTTCCTGTGTCACCAGTTTTGCATTCCGATGCATCTCTACAGGTTTACTGCAACCCTTGGACCTTCCCATTCACGATGAAACACAGAAATTTCATCGGAAATAAATATAAGAGACACAATGCCGACTTAAGTACCGGAAGACTTAGTCTTCCTACTGTCTATGTTTTGAGCGTTTCCTGAGTCACCAGTTTCACATTCCGATGCACCTCTGCAGGTTTACTGTGTCCCTTGGACCTTCCCATTGACGATGAAACACAGAAATTGCATCGGAATTAAATATAAGAGACACAATGCCGACTTAAGTACAGGAAGACTGAGTCTTCCTACTGTCTAGGTTTTGAGCGTTTCCTGTGTCACCAGTTTTACACTCTGATGCACCTCTGCAGGTTTACTGTATCCATTGGACCTTCCCATTGACGATGAAACGCAGAAATTGCATCGGAATAAAATATAAGAGACACAATCCCGACTTAAGTACATTAAGACTGAGTCTTCCTACTGTCTATGTTTTGAGCGTTTCCTGTGTCACCAGTTTTACATTCTGATGCACCTCTGCAGGTTTACTGTATCCCTTGGACCTTCCCATTGACGATGAAACACAGAAATTGCATCGGAGTTAAATTTAAGAGACACAATGCCTACGTAAGCACAGGAAGACGGAGTCTTCCTATTGTCTATAATATGAGTGTTTCCTGTGTCACCAGTTTTCAATTCCGATGCATCTCTACAGGTTTACTGTATCCCTTGGACCTTCCCATTCACGAGGAAACAGAAAAATTTCATCGGAAATAAATATAAGATCCACAATGCCGACTTAAGTACAGGAAGACTGAGTTTTGAGCGTTTCCTGAGTCACCAGTTTCACATTCCGATGCAACCTCTGCAGGTTTACTGTGTCCATCGGACCTTCCCATTGACGATGAAACACAGAAATTGCATCGGAATTAAATATAAGAGACACAATGCCGACTTAAGTACAGGAAGACCGAGTCTTCCTACTGTCTATGTTTTGAGCGTTTCCTATGTCACTAGTTTTACATTCCGATGCACCTCTGCAATTTTACTGTATCTCTTGGACCTTCCCATTGACGATGAAACACAGAAATTGCATCGGAATTAAATATAAGAGACACAATGCCGACTTAAGTACAGGAAGACTAAGTCTTCCTACTGTCTATGTTTTGAGCTTTTCCTGTGTCATCAGTTCTACTTTCCGATGCACCTCTGCAGGTTTGCTATATCCCTTGGACCTTCCCATTCACGATGAAACACAGAAATTTCATCCGAAAAAAAATATAAGAGACACAATGCCGACTTAAGTACAGGAAGACAGAGTCTTCCTACTGTCTATGTTTTGAGCGTTTCCTGAGTCACCAGTTTTACATTCCGATGCACCCCTGCAGGCTTCCTGTATCCCTTGGACCTTCCCATTGACGATGAAACACAGAAATTGCATCGAAATTAAATATAAGAAACACAATGCCGACTTAAGTACAAGAAAACAGTCTTCGTACGGTCAATGTTTTGAGCGTTTCCTGTGTCACCAGTTTTACATTCCGATGCCACTCTGCCGGTTTACTATATCCCTTGGAACTTCCCATTGTCGATGAAACACAGAAATCGCATCGGAATTAAATATAAGAGACACAATGCCGACATAAGTACAGGAAGACTGAGTCTTCCTACTGTCTATGTTTTGAGCGTTTAATGTGTCACCAGTTTTACATTCCGATGACCTCTGCAGGTTTACTGTATCGATTGGAGCTTCCCATTGACGATGAAACACAGAAATTGCATCGGAATTAAATATAAGAGACACAATGCCGACTTAAGTACAGGAAGACTGAGTCTTCTAACTGCCTATGTTTTGAGCGTTTCCTGTGTCACTAGTTTTACATTCCGATGCACCTCTGCAGGTTTACTATATCCCTTGGACCTTCCCATTCACGATGAAACACAGAAATTTCATCGGAAATAAATATAAGAGACACAATGCCGACTTAAGTACAGGAAGACTGAGTCTTCCTACTGTCTATGTTTTGATCGTTTCCTGGGTCACCAGTTTTACATTCCGATGCACCTCTGCAGGTTACTGTATCCCTTGGACCTTCCCATTGACGATGAAACACAGAAATTGCATCGGAATTAAATATAAGAGACACAATGCCGACTTAAGTACAGGAAGACTGAGTCTTCCTACTGTCTATGTTTTGAGCGTTTCCTGTGTCACTAGTTTTACATTCCGATGCACCTCTGCAGGTTTACTGTATCCCTTGGACTTTCCCATTGACGATGAAACGCAGAAATTGCATCGGTATAAAATATAAGAGACACAATACCGACTTAAGTACAGGAAGACTGAGTCTTCCTACTGTCTATGTTTTGAGCGTTTCCTGTGTCACCAGTTTTACATTCTAATGCACCTCTGCAGGTTTACTGTATCCCTTGGACCTTCCCATTGACGATGAAACACAGAAATTGCATCGGAGTTAAATTTAAGGGGCACAATGCCTACTTAAGCACAGGAAGACTGAGTCTTCCTATTGTCTATAATATGAGCGTTTCCTGTGTCACCAGTTTTGCATTCCGATGCATCTCTACAGGTTTACTGCAACCCTTGGACCTTCCCATTCACGATGAAACACAGAAATTTCATCGGAAATAAATATAAGAGACACAATGCCGACTTAATTACCGGAAGACTTAGTCTTCCTACTGTCTATGTTTTGAGCGTTTCCTGAGTCACCAGTTTCACATTCCGATGCACCTCTGCAGGTTTACTGTGTCCCTTGGACCTTCCCATTGACGATGAAACACAGAAATTGCATCGGAATTAAATATAAGAGACACAATGCCGACTTAAGTACAGGAAGACTGAGTCTTCCTACTGTCTAGGTTTTGAGCGTTTCCTGTGTCACCAGTTTTACATTCTGATGCACCTCTGCAGGTTTACTGTATCCATTGGACCTTCCCATTGACGATGAAACGCAGAAATTGCATCGGAATAAAATATAAGAGACACAATACCGACTTAAGTACATTAAGACTGAGTCTTCCTACTGTCTATGTTTTGAGCGTTTCCTGTGTCACCAGTTTTACATTCTGATGCACCTCTGCAGGTTTACTGTATCCCTTGGACCTTCCCATTGACGATGAAACACAGAAATTGCATCGGAGTTAAATTTAAGAGACACAACGCCTACGTAAGCACAGGAAGACGGAGTCTTCCTATTGTCTATAATATGAGTGTTTCCTGTGTCACCAGTTTTCAATTCCGATGCATCTCTACAGGTTTACTGTATCCCTTGGACCTTCCCATTCACGAGGAAACAGAAAAATTTCATCGGAAATAAATATAAGATCCACAATGCCGACTTAAGTACAGGAAGACTGAGTTTTGAGCGTATCCTGAGTCACCAGTTTCACATTCCGATGCAACCTCTGCAGGTTTACTGTGTCCATCGGACCTTCCCATTGACGATGAAACACAGAAATTGCATCGGAATTAAATATAAGAGACACAATGCCGACTTAAGTACAGGAAGACCGAGTCTTCCTACTGTCTATGCTTTGAGCGTTTCCTATGTCACTAGTTTTACATTCCGATGCACCACCTGCAATTTTACTGTATTTCTTGGACCTTCCCATTGACGATGAAACACAGAAATAGCATCGGAATTAAATATAAGAGACACAATGCCGACTTAAGGACAGGAAGACTAAGTCTTCCTACTGTCTATGTTTTGAGCTTTTCCTGTGTCATCAGTTCTACTTTCCGATGCGCCTCTGCAGGTTTGCTATATCCCTTGGACCTTCCCATTCACGATGAAACACAGAAATTTCATCGGAAAAAAATATAAGAGACACAATGCCGACTTAAGTACAGGAAGACAGAGTCTTCCTACTGTCTATGTTTTGAGCGTTTCCTGAGTCACCAGTTTTACATTCCGATGCACCCCTGCAGGTTTCCTGTATCCCTTGGACCTTCCCATTGACGATGAAACACAGAAATTGCATCGAAATTAAATATAAGAGACACAATGCCGACTTAAGTACAAGAAAACAGTCTTCGTACGGTCAATGTTTTGAGCGTTTCCTGTGTCACCAGTTTTACATTCCGATGCCACTCTGCCGGTTTACTATATCCCTTGGACCTTCCCATTGTCGATGAAACACAGAAATCGCATCGGAATTAAATATAAGAGACACAATGCCGACTTAAGTACAGGAAGACTGAGTCTTCCTACTGTCTATGTTTTGAGCGTTTCCTGTGTCAACAGTTTTACATTCCGATGACCTCTGCAGGTTTACTGTATCGATTGGAGCTTCCCATTGACGATGAAACACAGAAATTGCATCGGAATTAAATATAAGAGACACAATGCCGACTTAAGTACAGGAAGACTGAGTCTTCTAACTGCCTATGTTTTGAGCGTTTCCTGTGTCACTAGTTTTACATTCCGATGCACCTCTGCAGGTTTACTGTATCCCTTGGACCTTCCCATTCACGATGAAACACAGAAATTTCATCGGAAATAAATATAAGAGACACAATGCCGACTTAAGTACAGGAAGACTGAGTCTTCCTACTGTCTATGTTTTGAGCGTTTCCTGAGTCACCAGTTTCACATTCCGATGCACCTCTGGAGGTTTACTGTGTCCCTTGGACCTTCCCATTGACGAAGAAACACAGAAATTGCATCGGAATTAAATATAAGAGACACAATGCCGACTTAAGTACAGGAAGACCGAGTCTTCCTACTGTCTATGTTTTGAGCGTTTCCTATGTCACTAGTTTTACATTCCGATGCACCTCTGCAGTTTTACTGCATCTCTTGGACCTTCCCATTGACGATGAAACACAGAAATTGCATCGGAATTAAATATAAGAGACACAATGCCGACTTAAGTACAGGAAGACTAAGTCTTCCTACTGTCTATGTTTTGAGCTTTTCCTGTGTCATCAGTTTTTCTTTCCTTGCACCTCTGCAGGTTTACTATATCCCTTGGACCTTCCCATTCACGAAGAAACACAGAAATTTCATCGGAAAAAAATATAAGAGACACAATGCCGACTTAAGTACAGGAAGACTAAGTCTTCCTACTGTCTATGTTTGAACGATTCCTGTGTCATCAGTTTTACTTTCCGATGCACCTCTGCAGGTTTACTATATCCCTTGGACCTTCCCATTCACGATGAAACACAGATATTTCATCGGAAATAAATATAAGAGACACAATGCCGACTTAAGTACAGGAAGACTGAGTCTTCCTACTGTCTATGTTTTGATCGTTTCCTGGGTCACCAGTTTTACATTCCGATGCACCTCTGCAGGTTTACTGTATCCCTTGGACCTTCCCATTGACGATGAAACACAGAAATTGCATCGGAATTAAATATAAGAGACACAATGCCGACTTAAGTACAGGAAGACTGAGTCTTCCTACTGTCTATGTTTTGAGCGTTTCCTGTGTCACTAGTTTTACATTCCGATGCAAATCTGCAGGTTTACTATATCCCATGGACCTTCCCACTGACGATGCAACACAGAAATGCATCGGAATTAAATATAAGAGACACAATGCCGACTTAAGTACAAGAAAACAGTCTTCGTACGGTCAATGTTTTGATCGTTTCCTGTGTCACCAGTTTTACCTTCCGATGCACCTCTGCCGGTTTACTATATCCCTTGGACCTTCCCATTGTCTATGAAACACAGAAATCGCATCGGAATTAAATATAAGAAACATAATGCCGACTTAAGTACAGGAAGACTGAGTCTTCTTACTGTCTATTTATTGAGCGATTCCTGTGTCACCAGTTTCACATTCTGATGCACCTCTGCAGGTTTACTGTATCCATTGGACCTTCCCATTGACGATGAAACACAGAAATTGCATTGGAGTAAATTATAAGAGACACAATGCCGACTTAAGTACAGGAAGACTGAGACTTCCTACTGTCTATGTTGTTAGCGTTTCCTGTGTCACCAGTTTTACATTCCGATGCACCTCTGCAGGTTTACTATATCCCTTGGACCTTCCCATTCACGATGAAACACAGAAATTTCATCGGAAATAAATATAAGAGACACAAAGCTGACTTAAGTACAGGAAGACTGAGTCTTCCTACTGTCTATGTTTTGATCGTTTCCTGGGTCACCAGTTTTACATTCCGATGCAAATCTGCAGGTTTACTATATCCCTTGGACCTTCCCATTGACGATGAAACACAGAAATTGCATCGGAATTAAATATAAGAGACACAATGCCGACTTAAGTACAGGAAGACTGAGTCTTCCTACAGTCTATGTTTTGAGCGTTTCCTGTGTCACCAGTTTTACATTCTGATGCACCTCTGGAGGTTTACTGTATCCCTTGTACCTTCCCATTGACGATGAAACACAGAAATTGCATCGTAATTAAATATAAGAGACACAATGCCGACTTCAGTACAGGAAGACTGAGTCTTCCTACTGTCTATAATTTGAGCGTTTCCTGTGTGACCAGTTTTATTTTCCGATGCACCTCTACAGGTTTACTGTATCCCTTGGACCTTCACAGTGACGACGAAACAAAGAAATTTTATCGGAAATAAATATAAGAGACACAATGCCGACTTAAGTACAGGAAGACTGAGTCTTCCTACTGTCTATGTTTTGAGCGTTTCCTGTGTCACTAGTTTTACATTCCGATGCAAATCTGCAGGTTTACGATATCCCTTGGACCTTCCCATTGACGATGAAACACAGAAATTGCGTCGGAGTTAGATTTAAGAGACGCAATGCCTACTTAAGCACAGGAAGATTGAGTCTTCCTACTGTCTATAATTTGAGCGTTTCCTGTGTCACCAGTTTTGCATTCCGACGCATCTCTACAGGTTTACTGTATCCCTTGGACCTTCACAGTGACGATGAAACACAGAAATTGCATCGGAATTTAAATATAAGAGACACATCGCCGACTTAAGTACAAGAAAACTGAGTCTTCTTACGGTCTATGTTTTGAGCGTTTCCTGTGTCGCCAGTTTTATATTCCGATGCACCTATGCCGGTTTACTGTATCCCTTGCCCCTTCCCATTGTCGATGAAACACAGAAATCGTATCGGAATTAAATATAAGAGACACAATGCCGACTTAAGTACAGGAAGACTGAGTCTTCCTACTGTCTATGTTTTGAGCATTCCTGTGTCATCAGTTTTACATTCCGATGCACGTCCGCAGGTTTACTGTATCCCTTGGACCTTCCCATTGACGATGAAAAACAGAAATTGCATCGAAAATAAATATAAGAGACACAATGCCGACTTAAGTACAAGAAAACAGTCTTCGTACGGTCAATGTTTTAAGCGTTTCCTGTGTCACCAGTTTTACATTCCGATGCACCTCTGCCGGTTTACTATATCCCTTGGACGTTCCCATTGTCGATGAAGCACAGAAATCGCATCGGAATTAAATATAAGAGACACAATGGCGACTTAAGTACAGGAAGACTGAGTCTTCCCACTGTCAATGTTTTGAGCGTTTCCTGTGTCACCAGTTTTACATTCTGATGCACCTCTGCAGGTTTACTGTATCCATTGGACCCTCCCATTGACGATGAAACACAGAAATTGCATCGGAATTAAATATAAGAGACACAATGCCGACTTAAGTACAAGAAGACTGAGTCTTCCTACAGTCTATGTTGTTAGCGTTTCCTGTGTCACCAGTTTTACATTCCGATGCACCTCTGCAGGTTTACTGTATTCCTTGGACCTTCCCATTGACGATGAAACACAGAAATTGCATCGGAATTAAATATAAGAGACACAATGCCGACTTAAGTACAGGAAGACTGAGTCTTCCTACAGTCTATGTTTTGAGCGTTTCCTGTGTCACCAGTTTTACATTCTGATGCACCTCTGCAGGTTTACTGTATCCCTTGTACCTTCCCACTGACGCTGAAACACAGAAATTGCATCGTAATTAAATATAAGAGACACAATGCCGACTTCAGTACAGGGAGACTGAGTCTTCCTACTGTCTATAATTTGAGCGTTTCCTGTGTCACCAGTTTTATTTTCCGATGCACCTCTACAGGTTTACTGTATCCCTTGGACCTTCACAGTGACGACGAAACACAGAAATTTTATCGGAAATAAATATAAGAGACACAATGCCGACTTAAGTACAGGAAGACTGAGTCTTCCTACTGTCTATGTTTTGAGCGTTTCCTGTGTCACTAGTTTTACATTCCGATGCAAATCTGCAGGTTTACGATATCCCTTGGACCTTCCCATTGACGATGAAACACAGAAATTGCATCGGAGTTAGATTTAAGAGACGCAATGCCTACTTAAGCACAGGAAGACTGAGTCTTCCTACTGTCTATAATTTGAGCGTTTCCTGTGTCACCAGTTTTGCATTCCGACGCATCTCTACAGGTTTACTGTATCCCTTGGACCTTCACAGTGACGATGAAACACAGAAATTGCATCGGAATTTAAATATAAGAGACACATCGCCGACTTAAGTACAAGAAAACTGAGTCTTCTTACGGTCTATGTTTTGAGCGTTTCCTGTGTCGCCAGTTTTACATTCCGATGCACCTATGCCGGTTTACTGTATCCCTTGCCCCTTCCCATTGTCGATGAAACACAGAAATCGTATCGGAATTAAATATAAGAAACACAATGCCGACTTCAGTACAGGGAGACTGAGTCTTCCTACTGTCTATAATTTGAGCGTTTCCTGTGTCACCAGTTTTATTTTCCGATGCACCTCTGCAGGTTTACTATATCCCTTGGACCTTCCCATTCACGATGAAACACAGAAATTTCATCAGAAAAAAATATAAGAGACACAATGCCGACTTTATTACAGGAAGACTGTCTCTTCCTACTGTCTATGTTTTGAGCGTTTCCTGCGTCACCAGTTTTACATTCCGATGCACCTCTGCAGGTTTCCTGTATCCCTTGGACCTTCCCATTGACGATGAAACACAGAAATTGCATCGAAATTAAATATAAGAGACACAATGCCGACTTAACTACAAGAAAACAGTCTTCGTACGGTCAATGTTTTGAGCGTTTCCTGTGTCACCAGTATTACATTCCGATGCACCTCTGCCGGTGTACTATATCCCTTGGACCTTCCCATTGTCGATGAAACACAGAAATCGCATCGGAATTAAATATAAGGGACACAATGAAGACTTAAGTACAGGAAGACTGAGTCTTCCCACTGTCTATGTTTTGAGCGTTTCCTGTGTCACCAGTTTTACATTCTGATGCACCTCTGCAGGTTTACTGTATCCATTGGACCTTCCCATTGACGATGAAACGCAGAAATTGCATCGGAATAAAATATAAGAGACACAATACCGTCTTAAGTACAGGAAGACTGAGTCTTCCTACTGTCTATGTTTTGAGCGTTTCCTGTGTCACCAGTTTTACATTCTGATGCACCTCTGCAGGTTTACTGTATCCCTTGGACCTTCCCATTGACGATGAAACACAGAAATTGCATCGGAGTTAAATTTAAGAGACACAATGCCTACGTAAGCACAGGAAGACGGAGTCTTCCTATTGTCTATAATATGAGCGTTTCCTGTGTCACCAGTTTTCAATTCCGATTTATCTCTACAGGTTTACTGTATCCATTGGACCTTCCCATTCACGATGAAACACAGAAATTTCATCGGAAATAAATATAAGATCCAGAATGCCGACTTAAGTACAGGAAGACTGAGTTTTGAGCGTTTCCTGAGTCACCAGTTTCACATTCCGATGCACCTCTGCAGGTTTACTGTATCCATTGGACCTTCCCATTGACGATGAAACGCAGAAATTGCATCGGAATGAAATATAAGAGACACAATACCGACTTAAGTACAGGAAGACTGAGTCTTCCTACTGTCTATGTTTTGAGCGCTTCCTGTGTCACCAGTTTTACATTCTGATGCACCTCTGCAGGTTTACTGTATCCCTTGGACCTTCCCATTGACGATGAAACACAGAAATTGCATCGGAGTTAAATTTAAGAGACACAATGCCTACGTAAGCACAGGAAGACGGAGTCTTCCTATTGTCTATAATATGAGCGTTTCCTGTGTCACCAGTTTTCAATTCCGATGCATCTCTACAGGTTTACTGTATCCATTGGACATTCCCATTGACGATGAAACACAGAAATTGCATCGGAATTAAATATAAGAGACACAATGCCGACTTAAGTACAGGAAGACCGAGTCTCCCTACTGTCTATGTTTTGATCGTTTCCTATTTCACTAGTTTTACATTCCGATGCACCTCTGCAATTTTACTGTATCTCTTGGACCTTCCCATTGACGATGAAACACAGAAATTGCATCGGAATTAAATATAAGAGACACAATGCCGACTTAAGTACAGGAAGACTAAGTCTTCCTACTGTCTATGTTTTGAGCTTTTCCTGTGTCATCAGTTTTACTTTCCGATGCACCTCTGCAAGTTTGCTATATCCCTTGGACCTTCCCATTCACGATGAAACACAGAAATTTCATCGGAAAAAAATATAAGAGACACAATGCCGACTTTAGTACAGGAAGACTGAGTCTTCCTACTGTCTATGATTTGAGCGTTTCCTGAGTCACCAGTTTTACATTCCGATGCACATCTGCAGGTTTCCTGTATCCCTTGGACCTTCCCATTGACAAAGAAACACAGAAATTGCATCGAAATTAAATATAAGAGACACAATGCCGACTTAAGTACAAGAAAACAGTCTTCGTACGGTCAATGTTTTGAGCGTTTCCTGTGTCACCAGTTTTACATTCCGATGCACCTCTGCCGGTTTACTATATCCCATGGACCTTCCCATTGTCGATGAAACACAGAAATCGCATCGGAATTAAGTATAAGAGACACAATGCCGACTTAAGTACAGGAAGACTGAGTCTTCCTACCGTCTATGCTTTGAGCGTTTCCTGTGTCACCAGTTTTACATTCTGTTGCGCCTCTGCAGGTTTACTGTATCGATTGGAGCTTCCCATTGACGATGAAACACAGAAATTGCATCGGAATTAAATATAAGAGACACAATGACGACTTCAGTACAGGAAGACTGAGTCTTCCTACTGTCTATGTTTTGAGCGTTTCCTGTGTCACTAGTTTTACATTCCGATGCACCTCTGCAGGTTTACTGTATCCCTTGGACTTTCCCATTGACGATGAAACACAGAAATTGCATCGGAATAAAATATAAGACACAATACCGACTTAAGTACAGGAAGACTGAGACTTCCTACTGTCTATGTTTTGAGCGTTTCCTGTGTCACCAGTTTTACATTCTGATGCACCTCTGCAGGTTTACTGTATCCCTTGGACCTTCCCATTGACGATGAAACACAGAAATTGCGTCGGAGTTAGATTTAAGAGACGCAATGCCTACTTAAGCACAGGAAGATTGAGTCTTCCTACTGTCTATAATTTGAGCGTTTCCTGTGTCACCAGTTTTGCATTCCGACGCATCTCTACAGGTTTACTGTATCCCTTGGACCTTCACAGTGACGATGAAACACAGAAATTGCATCGGAATTTAAATATAAGAGACACATCGCCGACTTAAGTACAAGAAAACTGAGTCTTCTTACGGTCTATGTTTTGAGCGTTTCCTGTGTCGCCAGTTTTACATTCCGATGCACCTATGCCGGTTTACTGTATCCCTTGCCCCTTCCCATTGTCGATGAAACACAGAAATCGTATCGGAATTAAATATAAGAGACACAATGCCGACTTAAGTACAGGAAGACTGAGTCTTCCTACTGTCTATGTTTTGAGCATTCCTGTGTCATCAGTTTTACATTCCGATGCACGTCTGCAGGTTTACTGTATCCCTTGGACCTTCCCATTGACGATGAAAAACAGAAATTGCATCGAAATTAAATATAAGAGACACAATGCCGACTTAAGTACAAGAAAACAGTCTTCGTACGGTCAATGTTTTGTGCGTTTCCTGTGTCACCAGTTTTTCATTCCGATGCACCTCTGCCGGTTTACTATATCCCTTGGACGTTCCCATTGTCGATGAAGCACAGAAATCGCATCGGAATTAAATATAAGAGACACAATGGCGACTTAAGTACAGGAAGACTGAGTCTTCCCACTGTCAATGTTTTGAGCGTTTCCTGTGTCACCAGTTTTACATTCTGATGCACCTCTGCAGGTTTACTGTATCCATTGGACCCTCCCATTGACGATGAAACACAGAAATTGCATCGGAATTAAATATAAGAGACACAATGCCGACTTAAGTACAGGAAGACTGAGTCTTCCTACAGTCTATGTTTTGAGCGTTTCCTGTGTCACCAGTTTTACATTCTGATGCACCTCTGCAGGTTTACTGTATCCCTTGTACCTTCCCACTGACGCTGAAACACAGAAATTGCATCGTAATTAAATATAAGAGACACAATGCCGACTTCAGTACAGGGAGACTGAGTCTTCCTACTGTCTATGTTTTGAGCGTTTCCTGTGTCACCAGTTTTATTTTCCGATGCACCTCTACAGGTTTACTGTATCCCTTGGACCTTCACAGTGACGACGAAACACAGAAATTTTATCGGAAATAAATATAAGAGACACAATGCCGACTTAAGTACAGGAAGACTGAGTCTTCCTACTGTCTATGTTTTGAGCGTTTCCTGTGTCACTAGTTTTACATTCCGATGCAAATCTGCAGGTTTACGATATCCCTTGGACCTTTCCATTGACGATGAAACACAGAAATTGCATCGGAGTTAGATTTAAGAGACGCAATGCCTACTTAAGCACAGGAAGACTGAGTCTTCCTACTGTCTATAATTTGAGCGTTTCCTGTGTCACCAGTTTTGCATTCCGACGCATCTCTACAGGTTTACTGTATCCCTTGGACCTTCACAGTGACGATGAAACACAGAAATTGCATCGGAATTTAAATATAAGAGACACATCGCCGACTTAAGTACAAGAAAACTGAGTCTTCTTACGGTCTATGTTTTGAGCGTTTCCTGTGTCGCCAGTTTTACATTCCGATGCACCTATGCCGGTTTACTGTATCCCTTGCCCCTTCCCATTGTCGATGAAACACAGAAATCGTATCGGAATTAAATATAAGAGACACAATGCCGACTTAAGTACAGAAAGACTGAGTCTTCCTACTGTCTATGTTTTGAGCATTCCTGTGTCATCAGTTTTACATTCCGATGCACCTCTGCAGGTTTACTATATCCCTTGGACCTTCCCATTCACGATGAAACACAGAAATTTCATCAGAAAAAAATATAAGAGACACAATGCCGACTTTATTACAGGAAGACTGTCTCTTCCTACTGTCTATGTTTTGAGCGTTTCCTGCGTCACCAGTTTTACATTCCGATGCACCTCTGCAGGTTTCCTGTATCCCTTGGACCTTCCCATTGACGATGAAACACAGAAATTGCATCGAAATTAAATATAAGAGACACAATGCCGACTTAACTACAAGAAAACAGTCTTCGTACGGTCAATGTTTTGAGCGTTTCCTGTGTCACCAGTATTACATTCCGATGCACCTCTGCCGGTGTACTATATCCCTTGGACCTTCCCATTGTCGATGAAACACAGAAATCGCATCGGAATTAAATATAAGGGACACAATGAAGACTTAAGTACAGGAAGACTGAGTCTTCCCACTGTCTATGTTTTGAGCGTTTCCTGTGTCACCAGTTTTACATTCTGATGCACCTCTGCAGGTTTACTGTATCCATTGGACCTTCCCATTGACGATGAAACGCTGAAATTGCATCGGAATAAAATATAAGAGACACAATACCGACTTAAGTACAGGAAGACTGAGTCTTCCTACTGTCTATGTTTTGAGCGTTTCCTGTGTCACCAGTTTTACATTCTGATGCACCTCTGCAGGTTTACTGTATCCCTTGGACCTTCCCATTGACGATGAAACACAGAAATTGCATCGGAGTTAAATTTAAGAGACACAATGCCTACGTAAGCACAGGAAGACGGAGTCTTCCTATTGTCTATAATATGAGCGTTTCCTGTGTCACCAGTTTTCAATTCCGATGCATCTCTACAGGTTTACTGTATCCATTGGACCTTCCCATTCACGATGAAACACAGAAATTTCATCGGAAATAAATATAAGATCCAGAATGCCGACTTAAGTACAGGAAGACTGAGTTTTGAGCGTTTCCTGAGTCACCAGTTTCACATTCCGATGCACCTCTGCAGGTTTACTGTATCCATTGGACCTTCCCATTGACGATGAAACGCAGAAATTGCATCGGAATAAAATATAAGAGACACAATGACGACTTCAGTACAGGAAGACTGAGTCTTCCTACTGTCTATGTTTTGAACGTTTCCTGTGTCACTAGTTTTACATTCCGATGCACCTCTGCAGGTTTACTGTATCCCTTGGACTTTCCCATTGACGATGAAACACAGAAATTGCATCGGAATAAAATATAAGACACAATACCGACTTAAGTACAGGAAGACTGAGTCTTCCTACTGTCTATGTTTTGAGCGCTTCCTGTGTCACCAGTTTTACATTCTGATGCACCTCTGCAGGTTTACTGTATCCCTTGGACCTTCCCATTGACGATGAAACACAGAAATTGCATCGGAGTTAAATTTAAGAGACACAATGCCTACGTAAGCACAGGAAGACGGAGTCTTCCTATTGTCTATAATATGAGCGTTTCCTGTGTCACCAGTTTTCAATTCCGATGCATCTCTACAGGTTTACTGTATCCATTGGACATTCCCATTGACGATGAAACACAGAAATTGCATCGGAATTAAATATAAGAGACACAATGCCGACTTAAGTACAGGAAGACCGAGTCTCCCTACTGTCTATGTTTTGATCGTTTCCTATGTCACTAGTTTTACATTCCGATGCACCTCTGCAATTTTACTGTATCTCTTGGACCTTCCCATTGACGATGAAACACAGAAATTGCATCGGAATTAAATATAAGAGACACAATGCCGACTTAAGTACAGGAAGACTAAGTCTTCGTACTGTCTATGTTTTGAGCTTTTCCTGTGTCATCAGTTTTACTTTCCGATGCACCTCTGCAAGTTTGCTATATCCCTTGGACCTTCCCATTCACGATGAAACACAGAAATAGCATCGGATTTAAATTTAAGAGACACAATGCCTACTTAAGCACAGGAAGACTGAGTCTTCCAATTAACTATAATATGAGCGTTTCCTGTGTCACCAGTTTTGCATTATGATGCATCTCTACAGGTTTACTGTATCCCTTGGACCTTCCCATTCACGATGAAACACAGAAATTTTATCGGAAATAAATATAAGAGACACAAAGCCGACTTACGTACAGGAAGACTGAGTCTTCCTACTGTCTATGTTTTGAGCGTTTCCTGTGTCACCAGTTTTACATTCTGATGCGCCTCTGCAGGTTTACTGTATCGATTGGAGCTTCCCATTGACGATGAAACACAGAAATTGCATCGGAATTAAATATAAGAGACACAATGACGACTTCAGTACAGGAAGACTGAGTCTTCCTACTGTCTATGTTTTGAACGTTTCCTGTGTCACTAGTTTTACATTCCGATGCACCTCTGCAGGTTTACTGTATCCCTTGGACTTTCCCATTAACGATGAAACACAGAAATTGCATCGGAATAAAATATAAGACACAATACCGACTTAAGTACAGGAAGACTGAGACTTCCTACTGTCTATGTTTTGAGCGTTTCCTGTGTCACCAGTTTTACATTCTGATGCACCTCTGCAGGTTTACTGTATCCCTTGGACCTTCCCATTGACGATGAAACACAGAAATTGCATCGGATTTAAATTTAAGAGACACAATGCCTACTTAAGCACAGGAAGACTGAGTCTTCCAATTAACTATAATATGAGCGTTTCCTGTGTCACCAGTTTTGCATTATGATGCATCTCTACAGGTTTACTGTATCCCTTGGACCTTCCCATTCACGATGAAACACAGAAATTTTATCGGAAATAAATATAAGAGACACAAAGCCGACTTACGTACAGGAAGACTGAGTCTTCCTACTGTCTATGTTTTGAGCGTTTCCTGAGTCACCAGTTTCACATTCCGATGCACCTCTGCAGGTTTACTGTGTCCCTTGGACCTTGCCATTGACGATGAAACACAGAAATTGCATCGGAATTAAATATAAGAGACACAATGCCGACTTAAGTACAGGAAGACCGAGTCTTCCTACTGTCTATGTTTTGAGCGTTTCCTATCTCACTAGTTTTACATTCCGATGCACCTCTGCAGGTTTCCTGTATCCCTTGGACCTGCCCATTGACGATGAAACACAGAAATTGCATCGAAATTAAATATAAGAGACACAATGCCGACTTAAGTACAAGAAAACAGTCTTCGTACGGTCAATGTTTTGAGCGTTTCCTGTGTCACCAGTTTTACCTTCCGATGCACCTCTGACGGTTTACTATATGCCTTGGACCTTCCCATTGTCGATGAAAAACAGATATCGCATCGGAATTAAATATAAGAGACACAATGCCGACTTAAGTACAGGAAGACTGAGTCTTCCTACTGTCTATGTTTTGAGCGTTTCCTGTGTCACCAGTTTTACATTCTGATGCACCTCTGCAGGTTTACTGTATCCATTGGGCCTTCCCATTGACGATGAAACACAGAAATTGCATCGGAATTAAATATAAGAGACACAATGCCGACCTAAGTACAGGAAGACTAAGTCTTCCTACTGTCTATATTTGAACGATTCCTGTGTCATCGGTTTTACTTTCCGATGCACCTCTGCAGGTTTACTATATCCCTTGGACCTTCCCATTCACGATGAAACACAGAAATTTCATCGGAAATAAATATAAGAGACACAATGCCGACTTAAGTACAGGAAGACTGAGTCTTCCTACTGTCTATGTTTTGATCGTTTCCTGGGTCACCAGTTTTACATTCCGATGCACCTCTGCAGGTTTACTGTATCCGTTGGACCTTCCCATTGACGATGAAACACAGAAATTGCATCGGAATTAAATATAAGAGACATAATGCCGACTTAAGTACAGGAAAACTGAGTCTTCCTACTGTCTATGTTTTGAGCGTTTCCTGTGTCACTAGTTTTACATTCCGATGCAAATCTGCAGGTTTACTATATCCCTTGGACCTTCCCATTGACGATGAAACACAGAAATGCATCGGAATTAAATATAAGAGACACAATGCCGACTTAAGTACAGGAAGACTGAGTCTTCCTACAGTCTATGTTTTGAGCGTTTCCTGTGTCACCAGTTTTACATTCTGATGCACCTCTGCCGGTTTACTGTATCCCTTGTACCTTCCCATTGACGATGAAACACAGAAATTGCATCGGAATTAAATATAAGAGACACAATGCCGACTTAAGTACAGGAAGACTGAGTCTTCCTACTGTCTATAATTTGAGCGTTTCCTGTGTCACCAGTTTTACTTTCTGATGCACCTCTGCAGGTTCACTGTATCCCTTGGCCCTTCACAGTGACGAAGAAACACAGAAATTGCATCGGAGTTAGATTTAAGAGACACAATGCCTACTTAAGCACAGGAAGACTGAGTCTTCCTACTGTCTATAATTTGAGCGTTTCCTGTGTCACCAGTTTTGCATTGCGATGCATCTCTACAGGTTTACTGTATCCCTTGGACCTTCACAGTGACGATGAAACACAGAAATAGCATCGGAATTTAAATATAAGAGACACATCGCCGACTTAAGTACAAGAAAACTGAGTCTTCTTACGGTCTATGTTTTGAGCGTTTCCTGTGTCGCCAGTTTTACATTCCGATGCACCTATGCCGGTGTACTGTATCCCTTGACCCTTCCCATTGTCGATGAAACACAGAAATCGTATCGGAATTAAATATAAGAGACACAATGCCCACTTAAGTACAGGAAGACTGAGTCTTCCTACTGTCAATGTTTTGAGCATTCCTGTGTCATCAGTTTTACATTCCGATGCACGTCTGCAGGTTAACTGTATCCCTTGGACCTTCCCATTGACGATGAAAAACAGAAATTGCATCGGATTTAAATATAAGAGACACAATGCCGACTTAAGTACAGGACGACTAAGTCTTCCTACTGTAAATGTTTTGAGCTTTTCCTGAGTCACCAGTTTTACATTCCGATGCACCTCTGCAGGTTTCCTGTAACCCTTGGACTTTCCCATTGACGATGAAACAATGATATTTCATCGAAATTAAATATAAGAGACACAATGCCGACATAAGTACAAGAAAACAGTCTTCGTACGGTCAATGTTTTGAGCGTTTCCTGTGTCACCAGTTTTACATTCCGATGCACCTCTGCCGGCTTACTACATCCCCTTGACCATCCCATTGTCGATGAAACACAGAAATCGCATCGGAATTAAATATAAGAGACACAATGCCGACTTAAGTACAGGAAGACTGAGTCTTCCTACTGTCTATGTTTTGAGCGTTTCCTGTGTCACCAGTTTTACATTCTGATGCACCTCTGCAGGTTTAGTGTATCCGTTGGACCTTCCCATTGACGATGAAACACTGAAATTGCATCGGAGTTAAATTTAAGACACACAATGCCTACTTAAGCACAGCAAGACTGAGTCTTCCTATTGTCTATAATTTGAGCGTTTCCTGTGTCACCAGTTTTGCATTCCGATGCATCTCTACAGGTTTACTGTATCCCTTGGACCTTCACAGTGACGATGAAACACAGAAATAGCATCGGAATTTAAATATAAGAGACACATCGCCGACTTCAGTACAAGAAAACTGAGTCTTCTTACGGTCTATGTTTTGAGCGTTTCCTGTGTCACCAGTTTCACATTCAGATGCACCTCTGCAGGTTTACTGTGTCCCTTGGACCTTCCCATTGACGATGAAACACAGAAATTGCATCGGAATTAAATATGAGAGACACAATGCCGACTTAAGTACAGGAAGACTGAGTCTTCCTACTGTCTATGTTTGAGCGTTTCCTATGTCACTAGTTTTACATTCCGGTGCACCTCTGCAGGTTTACTGTATCCCTTGGACCTTCCCATTGACGATGAAACACAGAAATTGCATCGGAATTAAATATAAGAGACACAATGCCGACTTAAGTACAGGAAGACTGAGTCTTCCTACTGTCTATGTTTTGAGCGCTTCCTGTGTCACCAGTTTTACTTTCTGATGCACCTCTGCAGGTTTACTGTATCCCTTGGCCCTTCACAGTGACGATGAAACACAGAAATTGTGTCGGAGTTAGATTTAAGAGACACAATGCCTACTTAAGCACAGGAAGACTGAGTCTTCCTACTGTCTATAATTTGAGCGTTTCCTGTGTCACCAGTTTTGCATTCCGATGCATCTCTACAGGTTTACTGTATCCCTTGGACCTTCACAGTGACGATGAAACACAGAAATAGCATCGGAATTTAAATATAAGAGACACATCGCCGACTTAAGTACAAGAAAACTGAGTCTTCTTACGGTCTATGTTTTGAGCGTTTCCTGTGTCGCCAGTTTTACATTCCGATGCACCTATGCCGGTTTACTGTATACCTTGACCCTTCCCATTGTCGATGAAACACAGAAATCGTATCGGAATTAAATATAAGAGACACAATGCCGACTTAAGAACAGGAAGACTGAGTCTTCCTACTGTCAATGTTTTGAGCATTCCTGTGTCATCAGTTTTACATTCCGATGCACGTCTGCAGGTTAACTGTATCCCTTGGACCTTCCCATTGACGATGAAAAACAGAAATTGCATCGGATTTAAATATAAGAGACACAATGCCGACTTAAGTACAGGACGACTAAGTCTTCTTACTGTAAATGTTTTGAGCTTTTCCTGAGTCACCAGTTTTACATTCCGATGCACCTCTGCAGGTTTCCTGTATCCCTTGGACCTTCCCATTGACGATGAAACACAGATATTGCATCGAAATTAAATATAAGAGACACAATGCCGACATAAGTACAAGAAAACAGTCTTCGTACGGTCAATGTTTTGAGCGTTTCCTGTGTCACCAGTTTTACATTCCGATGCACCTCTGCCGGCTTACTACATCCCTTTGACCTTCCCATTGTCGATGAAACACAGAAATCGCATCGGAATTAAATATAAGAGACACAATGCCGACTTAAGTACAGGAAGACTGAGTCTTCCTACTGTCTATGTTTTGAGCGTTTCCTGTGTCACCAGTTTTACATTCTGATGCACCTCTGCAGGTTTAGTGTATCCCTTGGACCTTCCCATTGACGATGAAACACTGAAATTGCATCGGAGTTAAATTTAAGAGACACAATGCCTACTTAAGCACAGCAAGACTGAGTCTTCCTATTGTCTATAATTTGAGCGTTTCCTGTGTCACCAGTTTTGCATTCCGATGCATCTCTACAGGTTTACTGTATCCCTTGGACCTTCACAGTGACGATGAAACACAGAAATAGCATCGGAATTTAAATATAAGAGACACATCGCCGACTTAAGTACAAGAAAACTGAGTCTTCTTACGGTCTATGTTTTGAGCGTTTCCTGTGTCACCAGTTTCACATTCAGATGCACCTCTGCAGGTTTACTGTGTCCCTTGGACCTTCCCATTGCCGATGAAACACAGAAATTGCATCGGAATTAAATATGAGAGACACAATGCCGACTTAAGTACAGGAAGACTGAGTCTTCCTACTGTCTATGTTTGAGCGTTTCCTATGTCACTAGTTTTACATTCCGGTGCACCTCTGCAGGTTTACTGTATCCCTTGGACCTTCCCATTGACGATGAAACACAGAAATTGCATCGGAATTAAATATAAGAGTCACAATGCCGACTTAAGTACAGGAAGACTGAGTCTTCCTACTGTCTATGTTTTGAGCGCTTCCTGTGTCACCAGTTTTACTTTCTGATGCACCTCTGCAGGTTTACTGTATCCCTTGGCCCTTCACAGTGACGATGAAACACAGAAATTGTGTCGGAGTTAGATTTAAGAGACACAATGCCTACTTAAGCACAGGAAGACTGAGTCTTCCTACTGTCTATAATTTGAGCGTTTCCTGTGTCACCAGTTTTGCATTCCGATGCATCTCTACAGGTTTACTGTATCCCTTGGACCTTCACAGTGACGATGAAACACAGAAATAGCATCGGAATTTAAATATAAGAGACACATCGCCGACTTAAGTACAAGAAAACTGAGTCTTCTTACGGTCTATGTTTTGAGCGTTTCCTGTGTCGCCAGTTTTACATTCCGATGCACCTATGCCGGTTTACTGTATACCTTGACCCTTCCCATTGTCGATGAAACACAGAAATCGTATCGGAATTAAATATAAGAGACACAATGCCGACTTAAGTACAGGAAGACTGAGTCTTCCTACTGTCAATGTTTTGAGCATTCCTGTGTCATCAGTTTTACATTCCGATGCACGTCTGCAGGTTAACTGTATCCCTTGGACCTTCCCATTGACGATGAAAAACAGAAATTGCATCGGATTTAAATATAAGAGACACAATGCCGACTTAAGTACAGGAAGACTGAGTCTTCTTACTGTAAATGTTTTGAGCGTTTCCTGAGTCACCAGTTTTACATTCTGATGCACTTCTGCAGGTTTACTGTATCCCTTGGACCTTCCCATTCACGATGAAATACAGAAATTTCATCGGAAATAAATATAAGAAACACAATGATGACATAAGTACAGGAAGACTGAGTCTTCCTACTGTCTATAATTTGATCGTTTCCTGGGTCACCAGTTTAACATTCCGATGCACCTCTGCAGGTTTACTGTATTCCTTGGACCTTCCCATTGACGATGAAACACAGAAATTGCATCGGAATTAAATATAAGAGACACAATGCCGACTTAAGTACAGGAAGACTGAGCCTTCCTACTGTCTATGTTTTGAGCGTTTCCTGTGTCACCAGTTTTACATTCTGATGCACCTCTGCAGGTTTTCTGTATCCATTGGACCTTCCCATTGACGATGAAATACAGAAATTGCATCGGAATTAAATATAAGAGACACTATGCCGAATTAGGTACAGGAAGTCTAAGTCTTCCTACTGTCTATGATTTGAGCGTTTGCTGTGTCATCAGTTTTACTTTCCGATGCACCTCTGCAGGTTTACTATATCCCTTGGACCTTCCCATTGACGATGAAACACAGAAATGCATCTGAATTAAATATAAGAGACACAATGCCGACTTAAGTACAGGAAGACTGAGTCTTCCTACAGTCTATGTTTTGAGCGATTCCTGTGTCACCAGTTTTATTTTCCGATGCACCTCTACAGGTTTACTGTATCCCTTGGACCTTCACATTGACGATGAAACACAGAAATTGCATCGGAATTAAATACAAGAGACACAATGCCGACTTAAGTACAGGAAGACTGAGTCTTCCTACTGTCTATGTTTTAAGCGTTTCCTGTGTCACTAGTTTTACATTCCGATGCACCTCTGCAGGTTTACTGTATCCCTTGGACCTTCCCATTGACGATGAAACACAGAAATTGCATCGGAATTAAATATAAGAGACACAATGCCGACTTAAGTACAGGAAGACTGAGTCTTCCTACTGTCTATGATTTGAGCGCTTCCTGTGTCACCAGATTTACTTTCTGATGCACCTCTGCAGGTTTACTGTATCCCTTGGACCTTCACAGTGACGATGAAACACAGAAATTGCATCGTATTTAGATTTAAGAGACACAATGCCTACTTAAGCACAGGAAGACTGAGTCTTCCTACTGTCTATAATTTGAGCGTTTCCTGTGTCACCAGTTTTGCATTCCGATGCATCTCTACAGGTTTACTGTATCCCTTGGACCTTCACAGTGACGATGAAACACAGAAATAGCATCGGAATTTAAATATAAGAGACACATCGCCGACTTAAGTACAAGAAAACTGAGTCTTCTTACGGTCTATGTTTTGAGCGTTTCCTGTGTCGCCAGTTTTACATTCCGATGCACCTATGCCGGTTTACTGTATCCCTTGACCCTTCCCATTGTCGATGAAACACAGAAATCGTATCGGAATTAAATATAAGAGACACAATGCCGACTTAAGTACAGGAAGACTGAGTCTTCCTACTGTAAATGTTTTGAGCGTTTCCTGAGTCACCAGTTTTACATTCCGATGCACGTCTGCAGGTTTCCTGTATCCCTTGGACCTTCCCATTGACGATGAAACACAGAAATTGCATCGGAGTTAAAATTAAGAAACACAATGCCTACTTAAGCACAGCAAGACTGAGTCTTCCTATTGTCTATAATTTGAGCGTCTCCTGTGTCACAAGTTTTGCATTCCGATGCATCTCTACAGGTTTACTGTATCCCTTGGACCTTCCCATTCACGATGAAACACAGAAATTTCATCGGAAAATAATTTAAGAGACACAATGCCGACTTAAGTACAGGAAGACTGAGTCTTCCTACTGTCTATGTTTTGAGCGTTTCCTATGTCACTAGTTTTACATTCCGATGAACCTCTGCAATTTTACTGTATCTCTTGGACCTTCCCATTGACGATGTAACACAGAGATTGCTTCGGAATTAAATATAAGAGACACGATGCCGACTTAAGTACAGGAAGACTGAGTTTTCCTACTGTCTATGCTTTGAGCGTTTCCTGAGTCACCAGTTTTACATTCCGATGCACCTCTGCAGGTTTCCTGTATCCCTTGGACCATCCCATTGACGATGGAACACAGAAATTTCATCGAAATTAAATATAAGAGACACCATGCCGACTTAAGTACAAGAAAACAGTCTTCGTACGGTCAATGTTTTGAGCGTTTCCTGTGTCACCTGTTTTACATTCCGATGCACCTCTGCCGGTTTACTATATCCCTTGGACCTTCCCATTGTCGATGAAACACAGAAATCGCATCGGAATTAAATATAAGAGACACAATGCCGACATAATTACAGGAAGACTAAGTCTTCCTACTGTCTATGTTTTGAGCGTTTCCTGTGTCATCAGTTTTACTTTCCGATGCACCTCTGCAGGTTTACTGTATCCCTTGGACCTTCACATTGACGATGAAACACAGAAATTGCATCGGAATTAAAAACAAGAGACACAATGCCGACTTAAGTACAGGAAGACTGAGTCTTCCTACTGTCTATGTTTTAAGCGTTTCCTGTGTCACTAGTTTTACATTCCGATGCACCTCTGCAGGTTTACTATATCCCTTGGACCTTCCCATTGACGATGAATCACAGAAATTGCATCGGAATTAAATATAAGAGACACAATGCCGACTTAACTACAGGAAGACTGAGTCTTCCTACTGTCTATGTTTTGAGCGCTTCCTGTGTCACCAGTTTTACTTTCTGATGCACCTCTGCAGGTTTAATGTATCCCTTGGACCTTCACAGTGACGATGAAACACAGAAATTGCATCGGAGTTAGATTTAAGAGACACAATGCCTACTTAAGCACAGGAAGACTGAGTCTTCCTACTGTCTGTAATTTGAGCGTTTCCTGTGTCACCAGTTTTGCATTCCGATGCATCTCTACAGGTTTACTGTATCCCTTGGACCTTCACAGTGACGATGAAACACAGAAATAGCATCGGAATTTAAATATAAGAGACACATCGCCGACTTAAGTACAAGAAAACTGAGTCTTCTTACGGTCTATGTTTTGAGCGTTTCCTGTGTCGCCAGTTTTACATTCCGATGCACCTATGCCTGTTTACTGTATCCCTTGACCCTTCCCATTGTCGATGAAACACAGATATCGTATCGGAATTAAATATAAGAGACACAATGCCGACTTAAGTACAGGAAGACTGAGTCTTCCTACTGTCTATGTTTTGAGCATTCCTGTGTCATCAGTTTTACATTCCGATGCACGTCTGCAGGTTAACTGTATCCCTTGGACCTTCCCATTGACGATGAAAAACAGAAATTGCATCGGATTTAAATATAAGAGACACAATGCCGACTTAGGTACAGGACGACTAAGTCTTCGTACTGTAAATGTTTTGAGCGTTTCCTGAGTCACCAGTTTTACATTCCGATGCACCTCTGCAGGTATCCTGTATCCCTTGGACCTTCCCATTGACGATGAAACACAGATATTGCATCGAAATTAAATATAAGAGACACAATGCCGACATAAGTACAAGAAAACAGTCTTCGTACGGTCAATGTTTTGAGCGTTTCCTGTGTCACCAGTTTTACATTCCGATGCACCTCTGCCGGTTTACTACATCCCTTGGACCTTCCCATTGGCGATGAAACACAGAAATCGCATAGGAATTAAATATAAGAGACACAATGCCGACTTAAGTACAGGAAGACTGAGTCTTCCTACTGTCTATGTTTTGAGCGTTTCCTGTGTCACCAGTTTTACATTCTGATGCACCTCTGCAGGTTTACTGTTTCCCTTGGACCTTCCCATTGACGATGAAACACAGAAATTGCATCGGAGTTAAATTTAAGAGACACAATGCCTACTTAAGCACAGCAAGACTGAGTCTTCTATTGTCTATAATTTGAGCGTTTCCTGTGTCACCAGTTTTGCATTCCGATGCATCTCTACAGGTTTACTGTATCCCTTGGACCATCCCATTCACGATGAAACACAGAAATTTCATCGGAATTAAATATAAGAGACACGATGCCGACTTAAGTACAGGAAGACTGAGTTTTCCTACTGTCTATGCTTTGAGCGTTTCCTGAGTCACCAGTTTTACATTCCGATGCACCTCTGCAGGTTTCCTGTATCCCTTGGACCATCCCATTGACGATGAAACACAGAAATTTCATCGAAATTAAATATAAGAGACACCATGCCGACTTAAGTACAAGAAAACAGTCTTCGTACGGTCAATGTTTTGAGCGTTTCCTGTGTCACCTGTTTTACATTCCGATGCACCTCTGCCGGTTTACTATATCCCTTGGACCTTCCCATTGTCGATGAAACACAGAAATCGCATCGGAATTAAATATAAGAGACACAATGCCGACATAAGTACAGGAAGACTGAGTCTTCCTACTGTCTATGTTTTGAGCGTTTCCTGTGTCACCAGTTTTACATTCTGATGCACCTCCGCAGGTTTACTGTATCCATTGGACCTTCCCATTGACGATGAAACACAGAAATTCCATTGGAATTAAATATAAGAGACACAATGCCGACTTAAGTACAGGAAAACTGAGACTTTGTACTGTCTATGTTTTGAGCGTTTCCTGTGTCACCAGTTTTACATTCCGATGCACCTCTGCAGGTTTACTGTATTCCTTGGACCTTCACATTGACGATGAAACACAGAAATTGCATCGGAATTAAATATAAGAGACACAATGCCGACTTAAGTAGAGGAAGACTAAGTCTTCCTACTGTCTATGTTTTGAACGATTCCTGTGTCATCAGTTTTACTTTCCGATGCACCTCTGCAGGTTTACTATATCCCTTGGACCTTCCCATTAACGATGAAATACAGAAATGTCATCGGAAATAAATATAAGATACACAATGCCGACAAAAGTACAGGAAGACTAAGTCTTCCTACTGTCTATGTTTTGAGCGTTTCCTGTGTCATCAGTTTTACTTTCCGATGCACCTCTGCAGGTTTACTGTATCCCTTGGACCTTCACATTGACGATGAAACACAGAAATTGCATCGGAATTAAAAACAAAAGACACAATGCCGACTTAAGTACAGGAAGACTGAGTCTTCCTACTGTCTATGTTTTAAGCGTTTCCTGTGTCACTAGTTTTACATTCCGATGCACCTCTGCAGGTTTACTGTATCCCTTGGACCTTCCCATTGACGATGAAACACAGAAATTGCATCGGAATTAAATATAAGAGACACAATGCCGACTTAACTACAGGAAGACTGAGTCTTCCTACTGTCTATGTTTTGAGCGCTTCCTGTGTCACCAGATTTACTTTCTGATGCACCTCTGCAGGTTTACTGTATCCCTTGGACCTTCCCAGTGACGATGAAACACAGAAATTGCATCGGAGTTAGATTTAAGAGACACAATGCCTACTTAAGCACAGTAAGACTGAGTCTTCCTACTGTCTGTAATTTGAGCGTTTCCTGTGTCACCAGTTTTGCATTCCGATGCATCTCTACAGGTTTACTGTATCCCTTGGACCTTCACAGTGACGATGAAACACAGAAATAGCATCGAAATTAAATATAAGAGACACCATGCCGACTTAAGTACAAGGAAACAGTCTTCGTACGGTCAATGTTTTGAGCGTTTCCTGTGTCACCAGTTTTACATTACGATGCACCTCTGCCGGTTTACTACATCCCTTGGACCTTCCCATTGTCGATGAAACACAGAAATCGCATCGGAATTAAATATAAGAGACACAATGCCGACTTAAGTACAGGAAGACTGAGTCTTCCTACTGTCTATGTTTTGAGCGTTTCCTGTGTCACCAGTTTTACATTCTGATGCACCTCTGCAGGTTTACTGTATCCCTTGGACCTTCCCATTGACGATGAAACACAGAAATTGCATCGGAGTTAAATTTAGGAGACACAATGCCTACTTAAGCACAGGAAGACTGAGTCTTCCTATTGTCTATAATTTGAGCGTTTCCTGTGTCACCAGTTTTGCATTCCGATGCATCTCTACAGGTTTACTGTATCCCTTGGACCTTCCCATTCACGATGAAACACAGAAATTTCATCGGAAATAAATATAAGAGACACAATGCCGACCTAAGTACAGGAAGACTGAGTCTTCCTACTGTCTATGTTTTGAACGTTTCCTGTGTCACCAGTTTCACATTCCGATGCACCTCTGCAGGTTTACTGTGTCCCTTGGACCTTCCCATTGACGATGAAACACAGAAATTGCATCGGAATTAAATATAAGAGACACAATGCCGACTTAAGTACAGGAAGACTGAGTCTTCCTACTGTCTATGTTTTGAGCGTTTCCTATGTCACTAGTTTTACATTCCGATGCACCTCTGCAATTTTACTGTATCTCTTGCACCTTCCCATTGACGATGAAACACAGAAATTGCATCGGAATTAAATATAAGAGACACGATGCCGACTTAAGTACAGGAAGACTGAGTTTTCCTGCTGTCTATGCTTTGAGCGTTTCCTGAGTCACCAGTTTTACATTCCGATGCACCTCTGCAGGTTTCCTGTATCCCTTGGACCTTCACATTGACGATGAAACACAGAAATTGCATCGAAATTAAATATAAGAGACACCATGCCGACTTAAGTACAAGAAAACAGTCTTCGTACGGTCAATGTTTTGAGCGTTTCCTGTGTCACCTGTTTTACATTCCGATGCACCTCTGCCGGTTTACTATATCCCTTGGACCTTCCCATTGTCGATGAAACACAGAAATCGCATCGGAATTAAATATAAGAGACACAATGCCGACATAAGTACAGGAAGACTGAGTCTTCCTACTGTCTATGTTTTGAGCGTTTCCTGTGTCACCAGTTTTACATTCTGATGCACCTCCGCAGGTTTACTGTATCCATTGGACCTTCCCATTGACGATGAAACACAGAAATTGCATTGGAATTATATATAAGAGACACAATGCCGACTTAAGTACAGGAAGACTGAGACTTAGTACTGTCTATGTTTTGAGCGTTTCCTGTGTCACCAGTTTTACATTCCGATGCACCTCTGCCGGTTTACTATATCCCTTGGACCTTCCCATTGTCGATGAAACACAGAAATCGCATCGGAATTAAATATAAGAGACACAATGCCGACATAAGTACAGGAAGACTGAGTCTTCCTACTGTCTATGTTTTGAGCGTTTCCTGTGTCACCAGTTTTACATTCTGATGCACCTCCGCAGGTTTACTGTATCCCTTGGACCTTCCCATTGATGATGAAACGCAGAAATTGCATCGGAATTAAATATAAGAGACACAATGCCGACTTAAGTACAGGAAGACTGAGTCTTCCTACTGTCTATAATTTGCGCGTTTCCTGTGTCACCAGTTTTGTTTTCCGATGCACCTCTACAGGTTTACTGTATCCCTTGGACCTTCACAGTGACGATGAAACACAGAAATTGCATCGGAATTAAATATAAGAGACACTATGCAGACTTAAGTATAGGAAGACTGAGCCTCCTACTGTCTATGATTTGAGCGATTCCTGTGTCACCAGTTTTACATTCTGATGCACCTCTGCAGGTTTTCTGTATCCATTGGACCATTGCCGACTTAAGTATAGGAAGACTGAGCCTTCCTACTGTCTATGTTTTGAGCGCTTCCTGTGTCACCAGTTTTACTTTCTGATGCACCTCTGCAGGTTTACTGTATCCCTTGGACGTTCACAGTGACGATGAAACACAGAAATTTCATCGGAAATAAATATAAGAGACACAATGCCGACCTAAGTACAGGAAGACTGAGTCTTCCTACTGTCTATGTTTTGAGCGTTTCCTGTGTCACCAGTTTCACATTCCGATGCACCTCTGCAGGTTTACTGTGTCCCTTGGACCTTCCCATTGACGATGAAACACAGAAATTGCATCGGAATTAAATATAAGAGACACAATGCCGACTTAAGTACAGGAAGACTGAGTCTTCCTACTGTCTATGTTTTGAGCGTTTCCTATGTCACTAGTTTTACATTCCGATGTACCTCTGCAATTTTACTGTATCTCTTGCACCTTCCCATTGACGATGAAACACAGAAATTGCATCGGAATTAAATATAAGAGACACGATGCCGACTTAAGTACAGGAAGACTGAGTTTTCCTGCTGTCTATGCTTTGAGCGTTTCCTGAGTCACCAGTTTTACATTCCGATGCACCTCTGCAGGTTTCCTGTATCCCTTGGACCTTCACATTGACGATGAAACACAGAAATTGCATCGAAATTAAATATAAGAGACACCATGCCGACTTAAGTACAAGAAAACAGTCTTCGTACGGTCAATGTTTTGAGCGTTTCCTGTGTCACCTGTTTTACATTCCGATGCACCTCTGCCGATTTACTATATCCCTTGGACCTTTCCATTGTCGATGAAACACAGATATCGCATCGGAATTAAATATAAGAGACACAATGCCGACATAAGTACAGGAAAACTGAGTCTTCCTACTGTCTATGTTTTGAGCGTTTCCTGTGTCACCAGTTTTACTTTCTGATGCACCTCCGCAGGTTTACTGTATCCCTTGGACCTTCCCATTGATGATGAAACGCAGAAATTGCATCGGAATTAAATATAAGAGACACAATGCCGACTTTAGTACAGGAAGACTGAGTCTTCCTACTGTCTATAATTTGCGCGTTTCCTGTGTCACCAGTTTTGCATTCCGATGCATCTCTACAGGTTTACTGTATCCCTTGGACCTTCACAGTGACGATGAAACACAGAAATAGCATCGGAATTTAAATATAGGAGACACATCGCCGACTTAAGTACAAGAAAACTGAGTCTTCTTACGGTCTATGTTTTGAGCGTTTCCTGTGTCGCCAGTTTTACATTCCGATGCACCTATGCCGGTGTACTGTATCCCTTGACCCTTCCCATTGTCGATGAAACACAGAAATCGTATCGGAATTAAATATAAGAGACACAATGCCGACTTAAGTACAGGAAGACTGTGTCTTCCTACTGTCAATGTTTTGAGCATTCCTGTGTCATCAGTTTTACATTCCGATGCACGTCTGCAGGTTAACTGTATCCCTTGGACCTTCCCATTGACGATGAAAAACAGAAATTGCATCGGATTTAAATATAAGAGACACAATGCCGACTTAAGTACAGGACGACTAAGTCTTCCTACTGTAAATGTTTTAAGCGTTTCCTGAGTCACCAGTTTTACATTCCGATGCACCTCTGCAGGTTTCCTCTATCCCTTGGACCTTCCCATTGTCGTTGAAACACAGAAATCGCATCGGAATTAAGTATAAGAGACACAATGCCGACATAAGTACAGGAAGACTGAGTCTTCCTACTGTCTATGTTTTGAGCGTTTCCTGTGTCACCAGTTTTACATTCTGATGCACCTCCGCAGGTTTACTGTATCCATTGGACCTTCCCATTGACGATGAAACACAGAAATTGCATTGGAATTAAATATAAGAGACACAATGCCGACTTAAGTACAGGAAGACTGAGACTTAGTACTGTCTATGTTTTGAGCGTTTCCTGTGTCACCAGTTTTACATTCCGATGCACCTCTGCCGGTTTACTATATCCCTTGGACCTTCCAATTGTCGATGAAACACAGAAATCGCATCGGAATTAAATATAAGAGACTCAATGCCGACATAAGTACAGGAAGACTGAGTCTTCCTACTGTCTATGTTTTGAGCGTTTCCTGTGTCACCAGTTTTACATTCTGATGCACCTCCGCAGGTTTACTGTATCCCTTGGACCTTCCCATTGATGATGAAACGCAGAAATTGCATCGGAATTAAATATAAGAGACACAATGCCGACTTAAGTACAGGAAGACTGAGTCTTCCTACTGTCTATAATTTGCGCGTTTGCTGTGTCACCAGTTTTGTTTTCCGATGCACCTCTACAGGTTTACTGTATCCCTTGGACCTTCACAGTGACGATGAAACACAGAAATTGCATCGGAATTAAATATAAGAGACACTATGCCGACTTAAGTATAGGAAGACTGAGCCTCCTACTGTCTATGATTTGAGCGTTTCCTGTGTCACCAGTTTTACATTCTGATGCACCTCTGCAGGTTTTCTGTATTCATTGGACCTTCCCATTGACGACGAAACACAGAAATCGCATCGGAAATAAATATAAGAGACACAATGCCGACTTAAGTATAGGAAGACTGAGCCTCCTACTGTCTATGTTTTGAGCGTTTCCTGTGTCACCAGTTTTACATTCTGATGCACCTCTGCAGGTTTTCTGTATCCATTGGACCTTCCCATTGACGACGAAACACAGAAATTGCATCGGAATTAAATATAAGAGACACAATGCCGACTTAAGTACAGGTAGACTGAGTCTTCCTACTGTCTATGTTTTGAGCGTTTCCTGTGTCATCAGTTTTACATTCCGATGCACCTCTTCAGGTTTACTGTTTCCTTTGGACCTTCCCATTGACGATGAAATACAGAAATTGCATCGGAATTAAATATAAGAGACACTATGCCGAATTAAGTACAGGATGACTAAGTCTTCCTACTGTCTATATTTGAGCGTTTCCTGTGTCATCAGTTTTCTTTTCCGATGCACCTCTGCAGGTTTACTATATCCCTTGGACCTTCCCATTCACGATGAAACACAGAAATGTCATCGGAAATAAATATAAGAGATACAATGCCGACTTAAGTATAGGAAGACTGAGCCTCCTACTGTCTATGTTTTGAGCGTTTCCTGTGTCACCAGTTTTACATTCTGATGCACCTCTGCAGGTTTTCTGTATCCATTGGACCTTCCCATTGACGATGAAACACAGAAATTGCATCGGAATTAAATATAAGAGACACAATGCCGACTTAAGTACAGGAAGACTGAGTCTTCCTACTGTCTATAATTTGCGCGTTTGCTGTGTCACCAGTTTTGTTTTCCGATGCACCTCTACAGGTTTACTGTATCCCTTGGACCTTCACAGTGACGATGAAACACAGAAATTGCATCGGAATTAAATATAAGAGACACAATGCCGACTTAAGTACAGGAAGACTGAGTCTTCCTACTGTCTATGTTTTGAGCGTTTCCTATGTCACTAGTTTTACATTCCGATGCACCTCTGCAATTTTACTGTATCTCTTGCACCTTCCCATTGACGATGAAACACAGAAATTGCATCGGAATTAAATATACGATACACGATGCCGACTTAAGTACAGGAAGACTGAGTTTTCCTGCTGTCTATGCTTTGAGCGTTTCCTGATTCACCAGTTTTACATTCCGATGCACCTCTGCAGGTTTCCTGTATCCCTTGGACCTTCACATTGACGATGAAACACAGAAATTGCATCGAAATTAAATATAAGAGACACCATGCCGACTTAAGTACAAGAAAACAGTCTTCGTACGGTCAATGTTTTGAGCGTTTCCTGTGTCACCTGTTTTACATTCCGATGCACCTCTGCCGGTTTACTATATCCCTTGGACCTTCCCATTGTCGTTGAAACACAGAAATCGCATCGGAATTAAATATAAGAGACACAATGCCGACATAAGTACAGGAAGACTGAGTCTTCCTACTGTCTATGTTTTGAGGGTTTCCTGTGTCACCAGTTTTACATTCTGATGCACCTCCGCAGGTTTACTGTATCCATTGGACCCTCCTATTGACGATGAAACACAGAAATTGCATTGGAATTAAATATAAGAGACACAATGCCGACTTAAGTACAGGAAGACTGAGACTTAGTACTGTCTATGTTTTGAGCGTTTCCTGTGTCGCCAGTTTTACATTCCGATGCACCTCTGCCGGTTTACTATATCCCTTGGACCTTCCCATTGTCGATGAAACACAGAAATCGCATCGGAATTAAATATAAGAGACACAATGCCGACATAAGTACAGGAAGACTGAGTCTTCCTACTGTCTATGGTTTGAGCGTTTCCTGTGTCACCTGTTTTACATTCTGATGCACCTCCGCAGGTTTACTGTATCCCTTGGACCTTCCCATTGATGATGAAACGCAGAAATTGCATCGGAATTAAATATAAGAGACACAATGCCGACTTAAGTACAGGAAGACTGAGTCTTCCTACTGTCTATAATTAGCGCGTTTGCTGTGTCACCAGTTTTGTTTTCCGATGCACCTCTACAGGTTTACTGTATCCCTTGGACCTTCACAGTGACGATGAAACACAGAAATTGCATCGGAATTAAATATAAGAGACACTATGCCGACTTAAGTATAGGAAGACTGAGCCTCCTACTGTCTATGTTTTGAGCGTTTCCTGTGTCACCAGTTTTACATTCTGATGCACCTCTGCAGGTTTTCTGTATCCATTGGACCTTCCCATTGACGACGAAACACAGAAATCGCATCGGAAATAAATATAAGAGACACAATGCCGACTTAAGTATAGGAAGACTGAGCCTCCTACTGTCTATGTTTTGAGCGTTTCCTGTGTCACCAGTTTTACATTCTGATGCACCTCTGCAGGTTTTCTGTATCCATTGGACCTTCCCATTGACGACGAAACACAGAAATTGCATCGGAAATAAATATAAGAGACACAATGCCGACTTAAGTACAGGAAGACTGAGTCTTCCTACTGTCTATGTTTTGAGCGTTTCCTGTGTCACCAGTTTTACATTCCGATGCACCTCTTCAGGTTTACTGTTTCCTTTGGACCTTCCCATTGACGATGAAATACAGAAATTGCATCGGAATTAAATATAAGAGACACTATGCCGAATTAAGTACAGGATGACTAAGTCTTCCCACTGTCTATATTTGAGCGTTTCCTGTGTCATCAGTTTTATTTTCCGATGCACCTCTGCAGGTTTACTATATCCCTTGGACCTTCCCATTCACGATGAAACACAGAAATGTCATCGGAAATAAATATAAGAGACACAATGCCGACTTAAGTATAGGAAGACTGAGCCTCCTACTGTCTATGTTTTGAGCGTTTCCTCTGTCACCAGTTTTACATTCTGATGCACCTCTGCAGGTTTTCTGTATCCATTGGACCTTCCCATTGACGATGAAACACAGAAAATGCATCGGAATTAAATATAAGAGACACAAAGCCGACTTAAGTACAGGAAGACTGAGTCTTCCTACTGTCTATGTTTTGAGCGTTTCCTGTGTCACCAGTTCTACATTCTGATGCACCTCCGCAGGTTTACTGTATCCCTTGGACCTTCCCATTGACGATGAAATACAGAAATTGCATCGGAATTAAATATAAGAGACACTATGCCGAATTAAGTACAGGATGACTAAGTCTTCCTACTGTCTATATTTGAGCGTTTCCTGTGTCATCAGTTTTACATTCCGATGCACCACTGCAGGATTACTATATCCCTTGGACCTTCCCATTGTCGATGAAACACAGAAATCGCATCGGAATTAAATATAAGAGACACAATGCCGACATAAGTACAGGAAGACTGAGTCTTCCTACTGTCTATGTTTTGAGCGTTTCCTGTGTCACCAGTTTTACATTCTGATGCACCTCCGCAGGTTTACTGCATCCCTTGGACCATCCCATTGATGATGAAACGCAGAAATTGCATCGGAATTAAATATAAGAGACACAATGCCGACTTAAGTACAGGAAGACTGAGTCTTCCTACTGTCTATAATTTGCGCGTTTCCTGTGTCACCAGTTTTGTTTTCCGATGCACCTCTACAGGTTTACTGTATCCCTTGGACCTTCACAGTGACGATGAAACACAGAAATTGCATCGGAATTAAATATAAGAGACACTATGCCGACTTAAGTATAGGAAGACTGAGCCTCCTACTGTCTATGTTTTGAGCGTTTCCTGTGTCACCAGTTTTACATTCTGATGCACCTCTGCAGGTTTTCTGTATCCATTGGACCTTCGCATTGACGACGAAACACAGAAATCGCATCGGAAATAAATATAAGAGACACAATGCCGACTTAAGTATAGGAAGACTGAGCCTCCTACTGTCTATGTTTTGAGCGTTTCCTGTGTCACCAGTTTTACATTCTGATGCACCTCTGCAGGTTTTCTGTATCCATTGGACCTTCCCATTGACGACGAAACACAGAAATTGCATCGGAAATAAATATAAGAGACACAATGCCGACTTAAGTACAGGAAGACTGAGTCTTCCTACTGTCTATGTTTTGAGCGTTTCCTGTGTCACTAGTTTTACATTCCGATGCACCTCTTCAGGTTTACTGTTTACCTTGGACCTTCCCATTGACGATGAAATACAGAAATTGCATCGGAATTAAATATAAGAGACACTATGCCGAATTAAGTACAGGATGACTAAGTCTTCCTACTGTCTTTATTTGAGCGTTTCCTGTGTCATCAGTTTTATTTTCCGATGCACCTCTGCAGGTTTACTATATCCCTTGGACCTTCCCATTCACGATGAAACACAGAAATGTCATCGGAAATAAATATAAGAGACACAATGCCGACTTAAGTATAGGAAGACTGAGCCTCCTACTGTCTATGTTTTGAGCGTTTCCTGTGTCACCAGTTTTACATTATGATGCACCTCTGCAGGTTTTCTGTATCCATTGGACCTTCCCATTGACGATGAAACACAGAAATTGCATCGGAATTAAATATAAGAGACACAATGCCGACTTAAGTACAGGAAGACTGAGTGTTCCTACTGTCTATGTTTTGAGCGTTTTCTGTGTCATCAGTTTTACATTCAGATGCACCTCTGCAGGTTTACTGTATCTCTTGGACGTTCCCATTGACGATGAAAAACAGAAATTGCATCGGAATGAAATATAAGAGACACAATGCCGACTTAAGTACAGGAAGACTAAGTCTTCCTACTGTCTATGATTTGAGCGTTTCCTGTGTCATCAGTTTTACATTCCGATGCACCACTGCAGGATTACTATATCCCTTGGACCTTCCCATTCACGAAGAAACACAGAAATTTCATCGGAAATAAATATAAGAGACACAATGCCGACTTAAGTACAGGAAGACTGAGTCTTCCTACTGTCTATGTTTTGAGCGTTTCCTGTGTCACCAGTTTTACATTCCGATGCACCTCTGCAGGTTTACTGTTTCCCTTGGACCTTCCCATTGACGATGAAACACAGAAATTGCATCGGGATTAAATATAAGAGACACAATGCCGACATAAGTACAAAAAGAATGAGTCTTCCTACTGTCTATGATTTGAGCGTTTCCTGTGTCATCAGTTTTACTTTCCGATCCACCTCTGCAGGATAACTATATCCCTTGGACCTTCCCATTCACGATGAAACACAGAAATTGCATCGGAATTAAATACAAGAGACACAATGTCAACTTAAGTACAGGAAGACTGAGTCTTCCTACTGTCTATGTTTTGAGCGTTTCCTGTGTCACTAGTTTTACATTCCGATGCACCTCTGCGAGTTTACTGTATCCCTTGGACCTTCCCATTGACGATGAAACACAGAAATTGCATCGGAATTAAATATAAGAGACACAATGCCGACTTAAGTACAGGAAGAATGAGTCTTCCTACTGTCTATGTGTTGAGCGTTTCCTGTGTCACCAGTTTTACATTCTGATGCACCTCTGCAGGTTTACTGTATCCCTTGGACCTTCCCATTGACGATGAAAAACAGAAATTGCATCGGAATTAAATATAAGAGACACAATGCCAGCTTAAGTACAAGAAGACTGAGTCTTCCTACTGTCTATGCTTTGAGCGTTTCCTGTGTCATCAGTTTTACTTTCCGATGCACCTCTGCAGGATTACTATATCCTTTGGACCTTCCCATTGACGATGAAACACAGAAATTGCATCGGAATTAAATATAAGAGACACAATGCCGACTTAAGTACAGGAAGACTAAGTCTTCCTACCGTCTATGCTTTGAGCGTTTCCTGTGTCATCAGTTTTTCTTTCCGATGCACCTCTGCAGGTTTACTATATCCCTTGGACCTTCCCATTGACGATGAAAAACAGAAATTGCATCGAAATTAAATATAAGAGACACAATGCCTACTTAAATACAGGAAGAATAAGTCTTCCTACTGTCTATGTTTTGAGCGTTTTCTGTGTCATCAGTTTTACATTCAGATGCACCTCTGCAGGTTTACTGTATCTCTTGGACCTTCCCATTGACGATGAAAAACAGAAATTGCATCGGAATTAAATATAAGAGACACAATGCCGACTTAAGTACAGGAAGACTGAGTCTTCCTACTGTCTATGTTTTGAACGTTTCCTGTGTCACCAGTTTTACATTCCGATGCACCTCTGCAGGTTACTGTTTCCCTTGGAACTTCCCATTGACGATGAAACACAGAAATTGCATCGGGATTAAATATAAGAGACACAATGCCGACTTAAGTACAGGAAGACTGAGTCTTCCTAATGTCTATATTTTGAGTGTTTCCTGTGTCACCAGTTTTACATTCCGATGCACCTCTTCAGGTTTACTGTTTCCCTTGGACCTTCCCATTGACGATGAAATACAGAAATTGCATCGGAATTAAATATAAGAGACACTATGCCGAATTAAGTACAGGATGACTAAGTCTTCCTACTGTCTATATTTGAGCGTTTCCTGTGTCATCAGTTTTATTTTCCGATGCACCTCTGCAGGTTTACTATATCCCTTGGACCTTCCCATTCACGATGAAACACAGAAATGTCATCGGAAATATATATAAGAGACACAATGCCGACTTAAGTATAGGAAGACTGAGCCTCCTACTGTCTATGTTTTGAGCGTTTCCTGTGTCACCAGTTTTACATTCTGATGCACCTCTGCAGGTTTTCTGTATCCATTGGACCTTCCCATTGACGATGAAACACAGAAATTGCATCGGAATTAAATATAAGAGACACAATGCCGACTTAAGTACAGGAAGACTGAGTCTTCCTACTGTCTATGTTTTGAGCGTTTTCTGTGTCATCAGTTTTACATTCAGATGCACCTCTGCAGGTTTACTGTATCTCTTGGACCTTCCCATTGACGATGAAAAACAGAAATTGCATCGGAATTAAATATAAGAGACACAATGCCGACTTAAGTACAGTTAGACTAAGTCTTCCTACTGTCTATGATTTGAGCGTTTCCTGTGTCATCAGTTTTACATTCCGATGCACCACTGCAGGATTACTATATCCCTTGGACCTTCCCATTGTCGATGAAACACAGAAATCGCATCGGAATTAAATATAAGAGACACAATGCCGACATAAGTACAGGAAGACTGAGTCTTCCTACTGTCTATGTTTTGAGCGTTTCCTGTGTCACCAGTTTTACATTCTGATGCACCTCCGCAGGTTTACTGTATCCCTTGGACCTTCCCATTGATGATGAAACGCAGAAATTGCATCGGAATTAAATATAAGAGACACAATGCCGACTTAAGTACAGGAAGACTGAGTCTTCCTACTGTCTATAATTTGCGCGTTTCCTGTGTCACCAGTTTTGTTTTCCGATGCACCTCTACAGGTTTACTGTATCCCTTGGACCTTCACAGTGACGATGAAACACAGAAATTGCATCGGAATTAAATATAAGAGACACTATGCCGACTTAAGTATAGGAAGACTGAGCCTCCTACTGTCTATGTTTTGAGCGTTTCCTGTGTCACCAGTTTTACATTCTGATGCACCTCTGCAGGTTTTCTGTATCCATTGGACCTTCGCATTGACGACGAAACACAGAAATCGCATCGGAAATAAATATAAGAGACACAATGCCGACTTAAGTATAGGAAGACTGAGCCTCCTACTGTCTATGTTTTGAGCGTTTCCTGTGTCACCAGTTTTACATTCTGATGCACCTCTGCAGGTTTTCTGTATCCATTGGACCTTCCCATTGACGACGAAACACAGAAATTGCATCGGAAATAAATATAAGAGACACAATGCCGACTTAAGTACAGGAAGACTGAGTCTTCCTACTGTCTATGTTTTGAGCGTTTCCTGTGTCACTAGTTTTACATTCCGATGCACCTCTTCAGGTTTACTGTTTACCTTGGACCTTCCCATTGACGATGAAATACAGAAATTGCATCGGAATTAAATATAAGAGACACTATGCCGAATTAAGTACAGGATGACTAAGTCTTCCTACTGTCTATATTTGAGCGTTTCCTGTGTCATCAGTTTTATTTTCCGATGCACCTCTGCAGGTTTACTATATCCCTTGGACCTTCCCATTCACGATGAAACACAGAAATGTCATCGGAAATAAATATAAGAGACACAATGCCGACTTAAGTATAGGAAGACTGAGCCTCCTACTGTCTATGTTTTGAGCGTTTCCTGTGTCACCAGTTTTACATTATGATGCACCTCTGCAGGTTTTCTGTATCCATTGGACCTTCCCATTGACGATGAAACACAGAAATTGCATCGGAATTAAATATAAGAGACACAATGCCGACTTAAGTACAGGAAGACTGAGTCTTCCTACTGTCTATGTTTTGAGCGTTTTCTGTGTCATCAGTTTTACATTCAGATGCACCTCTGCAGGTTTACTGTATCTCTTGGACGTTCCCATTGACGATGAAAAACAGAAATTGCATCGGAATTAAATATAAGAGACACAATGCCGACTTAAGTACAGGAAGACTAAGTCTTCCTACTGTCTATGATTTGAGCGTTTCCTGTGTCATCAGTTTTACATTCCGATGCACCACTGCAGGATTACTATATCCCTTGGACCTTCCCATTCACGAAGAAACACAGAAATTTCATCGGAAATAAATATAAGAGACACAATGCCGACTTAAGTACAGGAAGACTGAGTCTTCCTACTGTCTATGTTTTGAGCGTTTCCTGTGTCACCAGTTTTACATTCCGATGCACCTCTGCAGGTTTACTGTTTCCCTTGGACCTTCCCATTGACGATGAAACACAGAAATTACATCGGGATTAAATATAAGAGACACAATGCCGACATAAGTACAAAAAGAATGAGTCTTCCTACTGTCTATGATTTGAGCGTTTCCTGTGTCATCAGTTTTACTTTCCGATCCACCTCTGCAGGATAACTATATCCCTTGGACCTTCCCATTCACGATGAAACACAGAAATTGCATCGGAATTAAATACAAGAGACACAATGTCAACTTAAGTACAGGAAGACTGAGTCTTCCTACTGTCTATGTTTTGAGCGTTTCCTGTGTCACTAGTTTTACATTCCGATGCACCTCTGCGGGTTTACTGTATCCCTTGGACCTTCCCATTGACGATGAAACACAGAAATTGCATCGGAATTAAATATAAGAGACACAATGCCGACTTAAGTACAGGAAGAATGAGTCTTCCTACTGTCTATGTGTTGAGCGTTTCCTGTGTCACCAGTTTTACATTCTGATGCACCTCTGCAGGTTTACTGTATCCCTTGGACCTTCCCATTGACGATGAAAAACAGAAATTGCATCGGAATTAAATATAAGAGACACAATGCCAGCTTAAGTACAAGAAGACTGAGTCTTCCTACTGTCTATGCTTTGAGCGTTTCCTGTGTCATCAGTTTTACTTTCCGATGCACCTCTGCAGGATTACTATATCCTTTGGACCTTCCCATTGACGATGAAACACAGAAATTGCATCGGAATTAAATATAAGAGACACAATGCCGACTTAAGTACAGGAAGACTAAGTCTTCCTACCGTCTATGCTTTGAGCGTTTCCTGTGTCATCAGTTTTTCTTTCCGATGCACCTCTGCAGGTTTACTATATCCCTTGGACCTTCCCATTGACGATGAAACACAGAAATTGCATCGAAATTAAATATAAGAGACACAATGCCTACTTAAATACAGTAAGAATAAGTCTTCCTACTGTCTATGTTTTGAGCGTTTTCTGTGTCATCAGTTTTACATTCAGATGCACCTCTGCAGGTTTACTGTATCTCTTGGACCTTCCCATTGACGATGAAAAACAGAAATTGCATCGGAATTAAATATAAGAGACACAATGCCGACTTAAGTACAGGAAGACTGAGTCTTCCTACTGTCTATGTTTTGAACGTTTCCTGTGTCACCAGTTTTACATTCCGATGCACCTCTGCAGGTTACTGTTTCCCTTGGAACTTCCCATTGACGATGAAACACAGAAATTGCATCGGGATTAAATATAAGAGACACAATGCCGACTTAAGTACAGGAAGACTGAGTCTTCCTAATGTCTATATTTTGAGTGTTTCCTGTGTCACTAGTTTTGCATTCCGATGCACCTCTGCGGGTTTACTGTATCCCTTGGACCTTCCCATTGACGATGAAACACAGAATTTGCATCGGAATTAAATATAAGAGACACAATACCGACTTAAGTACAGGAAGAATGAGTCTTCCTACTGTCTATGTGTTGAGCGTTTCCTGTGTCACCAGTTTTACATTCCGATGCACCTCTGCAGTTTTACTGTTTCCCTTTGACCTTCCCATTCACGATGAAACACAGGAATTGCATCGGAATTAAATACAAGAGACACATTGCCGACATAAGTACAGGAAGACTAAGTCTTCCTACTGTCTATGTTTTGAGCGTTTCCTGTGTCATCAGTTTTACTTTCCGATGCACCTCTGCACGTTTACTGTATCCTTTGGACCTTCCCATTGACGATGAAAAACAGAAATTGCATCGGAATTAAACATAAGAGACACAATGCCGACTTAAGTAAAGGAAGACTAAGTCTTCCTACTGTCTATGTTTTGAGCGTTTCCTGTGTCATCAGTTTTAATTTCCGATGCACCTCTGCAGGTTTACTGTATCCTTTGGACCTTCCCATTGACGATGAAAAACAGAAATTGCATCGGAATTAAACATAAGAGACACAATGCCGACTTAAGTACAGGAAGACTAAGTCTTCCTACTGTCTATGTTTTGAGCGTTTCCTATGTCATCAGTTTTACATTCCGATGCAACTCTGCAGGATTACTATATCCCTTGGACCTTCCCATTCACGATGAAACACAGAAATTTCATCGGAAATAAATATAAGAGACACAATGCCGACTTAAGTGCAGGAAGACTGAGTCTTCCTACTGTCTATGTTTTGAGCGTTTCCTGTGTCACCAGTTTTACATTCCGATGCACCTCTGCAGGTTTACTTTTCCCTTGGACCTTCCCATTGACGATGAAACACAGAAATTGCATCGGAATTAAATATAAGAGACACAATGTCAACTTAAGTACAGGAAGACTGAGTCTTCCTACTGTCTATGTTTTGAGCGTTTCCAGTGTCACTAGTTTTACATTCCGATGCACCTCTGCGGGTTTACTGTATCCCTTGGACCTTCCCATTGACGATGAAACACAGAAATTGCATCGGAATGAAATATAAGAGACACAATGCCGACTTAAGTACAGGAAGAATGAGTCTTCCTACTGTCTATGTGTTGAGCGTTTCCTGTGTCACCAGTTTTACATTCTGACGCACCTCTGCAGGTTTCCTGTATCCCTTGGACCTTCCCATTGACGATGAAAAACAGAAATTGCGTCGGAATGAAATATAAGAGACACAATGCCGACTTAAATACAAGAAGACTGAGTCTTCCTACTGTCTATGCTTTGAGCGTTTCCTGTGTCATCAGTTTTACTTTCCGATGCACCTCTGCAGGATTACTATATCCCTTGGACCTTCCCATTCACGATGTAACACAGAAATTGCATCGGAATTAAATATAAGAGACACAATGCTGACTTAAGTACAGGAAGACTAAGTCTTCCTACTGTCTATGTTTTGAGCGTTTCCTGTGTCATCAGTTTAACTTTCCGATGCACCTCTGCAGGTTTACTATATCCCTTGGACCTTCCCATTCACGATGAAACACAGAAATTGCATCGAAATTAAATATAAGAGACACAATGCCGACTTAAGTACAAGAAAACAGTCTTCGTACGGTCAATGTTTTGAGCGTTTCCTGTGTCACCAGTTTTACATTCCGATGCACCTCTGCCGGTTTACTATATCCCTTGGACCTTCCCATTGTCGATGAAACACAGAAATCGCATCGGAATTAAATATAAGAGACACAATGCCGACTTAAGTACAGGAAGAATGAGTCTTCCTACTGTCTATGTTTTGAGCGTTTCCTGTGTCACCAGTTTTACATTCTGATGCACTTCTGCAGGTTTACTGTATCCATTGGACCTTCCCATTGACGATGAAACACAGAAATTGCATCGGAATTAAATATAAGAGACACAATGCTGACTTAAGTACAGGAAGACTGAGTCTTCCTACTGTCCATGTTTTGAGCGTTTCCTGTGTCACTAGTTTAAATTCCGATGCACCTCTGCAGGTTTGCTGTAGCCCTTGGACTTTCCCATTGACGATGAAACGCAGAAATTGCATCGGAATAAAATATAAGAGACACAATACCGACTTTAGTACAGGAAGACTGAGTCTTCCTACTGTCTATGTTTTGAGCGTTTCCTGTGTCACCAGTTTTACATTCTGATGCACCTCTGCCGGTTTACTGTATCCCTTGGACCTTCCCATTGACGATGAAACACAGAAATTGCATCGGAGTTAAATTTAAGAGACACAATGCCTACTTAAGCACAGGAAGACTGAGTCTTCCTACTGTCTATGTTTTGAGCGTTTCCTGTGTCACCAGTTTCACATTCCGATGCACCTCTGCAGGGTTACTGTATCCCTTGGACCTTCCCATTGACGATGAAACACAGAAATTGCATCGGAATTAAATATAAGAGACACAATGCCGACATAAGTACAGGAAGACTGAGTCTTCCTACTGTCTATGTTTTGAGCGTTTCCTATGTCACTAGTTTTACATTCCGATGCACCCCTGCAATTTTACTGTATCTCTTGGACCTTCCCATTGACGATGAAACACAGAAATTGCATCGGAATTAAATATAAGAGACACGATGCCAACCTAAGTACAGGAAGACTGAGTCTTCCTACTGTCTATGTTTTGAGCGTTTCCTGAGTCACCAGTTTTACATTCCGATGCACCTCTGCAGGTTTCCTGTATCCCTTGGACCTTCCCATTGACTATGAAACACAGAAATTGCATCGGAATTAAATATAAGAGACACTATGCCGAATTAAGTACAGGAAGACTAACTCTTCCTACTGTCTATGTTTTGAGCGTTTCCTGTGTCATCAGTTTTACTTTCCGATGCACCTCTGCAGGTTTACTATTTCCCTTGGACATTCCCATTCACGATGAAACACAGAAATTTCATCGGAAATAAATATAAGAGACACAATGCCGACTTAAGTATAGGAAGACTGAGCCTTCCTACTGTCTATGTTTTGAGCGTTTCCTGTGTCACCAGTTTTACATTCTGATGCACCTCTGCAGGTTTACTGTATCCATTGGACCTTCCCATTGACGATGAAACACAGAAATTGCATCGGAAATAAATATAAGAGACACAATGCCGACTTAAGTACAGGAAGACTGAGTCTTCCTACTGTCTATGTTTGAGCGTTTCCTGTGTCACCAGTTTTACATTCCGATGCACCTCTGCAGGTTTACTGTTTCCCTTGGACCTTCCCATTGACGATGAAACACAGAAATTGCATCGGAATTAAATATAAGAGACACTATGCCGACTTAAGTCCTGGAAGACTGAGTCTTCCTACTGTCTATGTTTTGAGCGTTTCCTGTGTCACTAGTTTTACATTCCGATGCACCTCTGCGGGTTTACTGTATCCCTTGGACCTTCCCATTGACGATCAAACACAGAAATTGCATCGGAATTAATTATAAGAGACACAATGCCGACTTAAGTACAGGAAGACTAAGTCTTCCTACTGTCTATGTGTTGAGCGTTTCCTGTGTCATCAGTTTTACTTTCCGATGCGCCTCTGCAGGTTTACTATATCCCTTGGACCTTCCCATTGACGATGAAACACAGAAATTGCATCGGAATTAAATATAAGAGACACAATGCCGACTTAAGTACAGGAAGCCTGAGTCTTCCTACTGTCTATAATTTGAGCGTTTCCTGTGTCACCAGTTTTATTTTCCGATGCACCTCTACAGGTTTACTGTATCCCTTGGACCTTCACAGTGACGATGAAACACAGAAATTGCATCGGAATTAAATATAAGAGACACAATGCCGAATTAAGTACAGGAAGACTAAGTCCTCCTGCTGTCTATGTTTTGAGCGTTTCCTGAGTCACCAGTTTTACATTCCGATGCACCTCTGCAGGTTTCCTGTATCTCTTGGACCTTCACATTGACGATGAAACACAGAAATTGCATCGAAATTAAATATAAGAGACACCCTGCCGACTTAAGTACAAGAAAACAGTCTTCGTACGGTCAATGTTTTGAGCGTTTCCTGTGTCACCTGTTTTACATTCCGATGCACCTCTGCCGGTTTACTATATCCCTTGGACCTTCCCATTGTCGATGAAACACAGAAATCGCATCGGAATTAAATATAAGAGACACAATGCCGACATAAGTACAGGAAGACTGAGTCATCCTACTGTCTATGTTTTGAGCGTTTCCTGTGTCACCAGTTTTACATTCTGATGCACCTCCGCAGGTTTACTGTATCCATTGGACCTTCCCATTGACGATGAAACACAGAAATTGCATTGGAATTAAATATAAGAGACACAATGCCGACTTAAGTACAGGAAGACTGAGACTTAGTACTGTCTATGTTTTGAGCGTTTCCTGTGTCACCAGTTTTACATTCCGATGCACCTCTGCCGGTTTACTGTATCCCTTGGACCTTCCCATTGACGATGAAACACAGAATTTGCATCGGAATTAAATATAAGAGACACAATACCGACTTAAGTACAGGAAGAATGAGTCTTCCTACTGTCTATGTGTTGAGCGTTTCCTGTGTCACCAGTTTTACATTCCGATGCACCTCTGCAGTTTTACTGTTTCCCTTTGACCTTCCCATTCACGATGAAACACAGGAATTGCATCGGAATTAAATACAAGAGACACATTGCCGACATAAGTACAGGAAGACTAAGTCTTCCTACTGTCTATGTTTTGAGCGTTTCCTGTGTCATCAGTTTTACTTTCCGATGCACCTCTGCACGTTTACTGTATCCTTTGGACCTTCCCATTGACGATGAAAAACAGAAATTGCATCGGAATTAAACATAAGAGACACAATGCCGACTTAAGTAAAGGAAGACTAAGTCTTCCTACTGTCTATGTTTTGAGCGTTTCCTGTGTCATCAGTTTTACTTTCCGATGCACCTCTGCAGGTTTACTGTATCCTTTGGACCTTCCCATTGACGATGAAAAACAGAAATTGCATCGGAATTAAACATAAGAGACACAATGCCGACTTAAGTACAGGAAGACTAAGTCTTCCTACTGTCTATGTTTTGAGCGTTTCCTATGTCATCAGTTTTACATTCCGATGCAACTCTGCAGGATTACTATATCGCTTGGACCTTCCCATTCACGATGAAACACAGAAATTTCATCGGAAATAAATATAAGAGACACAATGCCGACTTAAGTGCAGGAAGACTGAGTCTTCCTACTGTCTATGTTTTGAGCGTTTCCTGTGTCACCAGTTTTACATTCCGATGCACCTCTGCAGGTTTACTTTTCCCTTGGACCTTCCCATTGACGATGAAACACAGAAATTGCATCGGAATTAAATATAAGAGACACAATGTCAACTTAAGTACAGGAAGACTGAGTCTTCCTACTGTCTATGTTTTGAGCGTTTCCAGTGTCACTAGTTTTACATTCCGATGCACCTCTGCGGGTTTACTGTATCCCTTGGACCTTCCCATTGACGATGAAACACAGAAATTGCATCGGAATGAAATATAAGAGACACAATGCCGACTTAAGTACAGGAAGAATGAGTCTTCCTACTGTCTATGTGTTGAGCGTTTCCTGTGTCACCAGTTTTACATACTGACGCACCTCTGCAGGTTTCCTGTATCCCTTGGACCTTCCCATTGACGATGAAAAACAGAAATTGCGTCGGAATGAAATATAAGAGACACAATGCCGACTTAAATACAAGAAGACTGAGTCTTCCTACTGTCTATGCTTTGAGCGTTTCCTGTGTCATCAGTTTTACTTTCCGATGCACCTCTGCAGGATTACTATATCCCTTGGACCTTCCCATTCACGATGTAACACAGAAATTGCATCGGAATTAAATATAAGAGACACAATGCTGACTTAAGTACAGGAAGACTAAGTCTTCCTACTGTCTATGTTTTGAGCGTTTCCTGTGTCATCAGTTTAACTTTCCGATGCACCTCTGCAGGTTTACTATATCCCTTGGACCTTCCCATTCACGATGAAACACAGAAATTGCATCGAAATTAAATATAAGAGACACAATGCCGACTTAAGTACAAGAAAACAGTCTTCGTACGGTCAATGTTTTGAGCGTTTCCTGTGTCACCAGTTTTACATTCCGATGCACCTCTGCCGGTTTACTATATCCCTTGGACCTTCCCATTGTCGATGAAACACAGAAATCGCATCGGAATTAAATATAAGAGACACAATGCCGACTTAAGTACAGGAAGAATGAGTCTTCCTACTGTCTATGTTTTGAGCGTTTCCTGTGTCACCAGTTTTACATTCTGATGCACTTCTGCAGGTTTACTGTATCCATTGGACCTTCCCATTGACGATGAAACACAGAAATTGCATCGGAATTAAATATAAGAGACACAATGCCGACTTAAGTACAGGAAGACTGAGTCTTCCTACTGTCCATGTTTTGAGCGTTTCCTGTGTCACTAGTTTAAATTCCGATGCACCTCTGCAGGTTTGCTGTAGCCCTGGGACTTTCCCATTGACGATGAAACGCAGAAATTGCATCGGAATTAAATATAAGAGACACAATACCGACTTTAGTACAGGAAGACTGAGTCTTCCTACTGTCTATGTTTTGAGCGTTTCCTGTGTCACCAGTTTTACATTCCGATGCATCTCTGCAGGTTTACTGTATCCCTTGGACCTTCCCATTGACGATGAAACACAGAAATTGCATCGGAGTTAAATTTAAGAGACACAATGCCTACTTAAGCACAGGAAGACTGAGTCTTCCTACTGTCTATGTTTTGAGCGTTTCCTGTGTCACCAGTTTCACATTCCGATGCACCTCTGCAGGGTTACTGTATCCCTTGGACCTTCCCATTGACGATGAAACACAGAAATTGCATCGGAATTAAATATAAGAGACACAATGCCGACATAAGTACAGGAAGACTGAGTCTTCCTACTGTCTATGTTTTGAGCGTTTCCTATGTCACTAGTTTTACATTCCGATGCACCCCTGCAATTTTACTGTATCTCTTGGACCTTCCCATTGACGAGGAAACACAGAAATTGCATCGGAATTAAATATAAGAGACACGATGCCAACTTAAGTACAGGAAGACTGAGTCTTCCTACTGTCTATGTTTTGAGCGTTTCCTGAGTCACCAGTTTTACATTCCGATGCACCTCTGCAGGTTTCCTGTATCCCTTGGACCTTCCCATTGACTATGAAACACAGAAATTGCATCGGAATTAAATATAAGAGACACTATGCCGAATTAAGTACAGGAAGACTAAGTCTTCCTACTGTCTATGTTTTGAGCCCTTCCTGTGTCATCAGTTTTAGATTCCGATGCACCTCTGCAGGATTACTATATCCCTAGGACCTTCCCATTCACGATGAAACACAGAAATTTCATCGGAAATAAATATAAGAGACACAATGCCGACTTAAGTACAGGAAGACTGAGTCTTCCTACTGTCTATGTTTGAGCGTTTCCTGTGTCACCAGTTTTACATTCCGATGCACCTCTGCAGGTTTACTGTTTCCCTTGGACCTTCCCATTGACGATGAAACACAGAAATTGCATCGGAATTAAATATAAGAGACACTATGCCGACTTAAGTCCTGGAAGACTGAGTCTTCCTACTGTCTATGTTTTGAGCGTTTCCTGTGTCACTAGTTTTACATTCCGATGCACCTCTGCGGGTTTACTGTATCCCTTGGACCTTCCCATTGACGATCAAACACAGAAATTGCATCGGAATTAAATATAAGAGACACAATGCCGACTTAAGTACAGGAAGACTAAGTCTTCCTACTGTCTATGTGTTGAGCGTTTCCTGTGTCATCAGTTTTACTTTCCGATGCGCCTCTGCAGGTTTACTATATCCCTTGGACCTTCCCATTGACGATGAAACACAGAAATTGCATCGGAATTAAATATAAGAGACACAATGCCGACTTAAGTACAGGAAGACTGAGTCTTCCTACTGTCTATAATTTGCGCGTTTCCTGTGTCACCAGTTTTGTTTTCCGATGCACCTCTACAGGTTTACTGTATCCCTTGGACCTTCACAGTGACGATGAAACACAGAAATTGCATCGGAATTAAATATAAGAGACACTATGCCGACTTAAGTATAGGAAGACTGAGCCTCCTACTGTCTATGTTTTGAGCGTTTCCTGTGTCACCAGTTTTACATTCTGATGCACCTCTGCAGGTTTTCTGTATCCATTGGACCTTCGCATTGACGACGAAGCACAGAAATCGCATCGGAAATAAATATAAGAGACACAATGCCGACTTAAGTATAGGAAGACTGAGCCTCCTACTGTCTATGTTTTGAGCGTTTCCTGTGTCACCAGTTTTACATTCTGATGCACCTCTGCAGGTTTTCTGTATCCATTGGACCTTCCCATTGACGACGAAACACAGAAATTGCATCGGAAATAAATATAAGAGACACAATGCCGACTTAAGTACAGGAAGACTGAGTCTTCCTACTGTCTATGTTTTGAGCGTTTCCTGTGTCACTAGTTTTACATTCCGATGCACCTCTTCAGGTTTACTGTTTACCTTGGACCTTCCCATTGACGATGAAATACAGAAATTGCATCGGAATTAAATATAAGAGACACTATGCCGAATTAAGTACAGGATGACTAAGTCTTCCTACTGTCTATATTTGAGCGTTTCCTGTGTCATCAGTTTTATTTTCCGATGCACCTCTGCAGGTTTACTATATCCCTTGGACCTTCCCATTCACGATGAAACACAGAAATGTCATCGGAAATAAATATAAGAGACACAATGCCGACTTAAGTATAGGAAGACTGAGCTTCCTACTGTCTATGTTTTGAGCGTTTCCTGTGTCACCAGTTTTACATTATGATGCACCTCTGCAGGTTTTCTGTATCCATTGGACCTTCCCATTGACGATGAAACACAGAAATTGCATCGGAATTAAATATAAGAGACACAATGCCGACTTAAGTACAGGAAGACTGAGTCTTCCTACTGTCTATGTTTTGAGCGTTTTCTGTGTCATCAGTTTTACATTCAGATGCACCTCTGCAGGTTTACTGTATCTCTTGGACGTTCCCATTGACGATGAAAAACAGAAATTGCATCGGAATTAAATATAAGAGACACAATGCCGACTTAAGTACAGGAAGACTAAGTCTTCCTACTGTCTATGATTTGAGCGTTTCCTGTGTCATCAGTTTTACATTCCGATGCACCACTGCAGGATTACTATATCCCTTGGACCTTCCCATTCACGAAGAAACACAGAAATTTCATCGGAAATAAATATAAGAGACACAATGCCGACTTAAGTACAGGAAGACTGAGTCTTCCTACTGTCTATGTTTTGAGCGTTTCCTGTGTCACCAGTTTTACATTCCGATGCACCTCTGCAGGTTTACTGTTTCCCTTGGACCTTCCCATTGACGATGAAACACAGAAATTGCATCGGGATTAAATATAAGAGACACAATGCCGACATAAGTACAAAAAGAATGAGTCTTCCTACTGTCTATGATTTGAGCGTTTCCTGTGTCATCAGTTTTACTTTCCGATCCACCTCTGCAGGATAACTATATCCCTTGGACCTTCCCATTCACGATGAAACACAGAAATTGCATCGGAATTAAATACAAGAGACACAATGTCAACTTAAGTACAGGAAGACTGAGTCTTCCTACTGTCTATGTTTTGAGCGTTTCCTGTGTCACTAGTTTTACATTCCGATGCACCTCTGCGGGTTTACTGTATCCCTTGGACCTTCCCATTGACGATGAAACACAGAAATTGCATCGGAATTAAATATAAGAGACACAATGCCGACTTAAGTACAGGAAGAATGAGTCTTCCTACTGTCTATGTGTTGAGCGTTTCCTGTGTCACCAGTTTTACATTCTGATGCACCTCTGCAGGTTTACTGTATCCCTTGGACCTTCCCATTGACGATGAAAAACAGAAATTGCATCGGAATTAAATATAAGAGACACAATGCCAGCTTAAGTACAAGAAGACTGAGTCTTCCTACTGTCTATGCTTTGAGCGTTTCCTGTGTCATCAGTTTTACTTTCCGATGCACCTCTGCAGGATTACTATATCCTTTGGACCTTCCCATTGACGATGAAACACAGAAATTGCATCGGAATTAAAAATAAGAGACACAATGCCGACTTAAGTACAGGAAGACTAAGTCTTCCTACCGTCTATGCTTTGAGCGTTTCCTGTGTCATCAGTTTTTCTTTCCGATGCACCTCTGCAGGTTTACTATATCCCTTGGACCTTCCCATTGCCGATGAAACACAGAAATTGCATCGAAATTAAATATAAGAGACACAATGCCTACTTAAATACAGGAAGAATAAGTCTTCCTACTGTCTATGTTTTGAGCGTTTTCTGTGTCATCAGTTTTACATTCAGATGCACCTCTGCAGGTTTACTGTATCTCTTGGACCTTCCCATTGACGATGAAAAACAGAAATTGCATCGGAATTAAATATAAGAGACACAATGCCAGCTTAAGTACAAGAAGACTGAGTCTTCCTACTGTCTATGCTTTGAGCGTTTCCTGTGTCATCAGTTTTACTTTCCGATGCACCTCTGCAGGATTACTATATCCTTTGGAACTTCCCATTGACGATGAAACACAGAAATAGCATCGGGATTAAATATAAGAGACACAATGCCGACTTAAGTACAGGAAGACTGAGTCTTCCTAATGTCTATATTTTGAGTGTTTCCTGTGTCACTAGTTTTGCATTCCGATGCACCTCTGCGGGTTTACTGTATCCCTTGGACCTTCCCATTGACGATGAAACACAGAATGTGCATCGGAATTAAATATAAGAGACACAATACCGACTTAAGTACAGGAAGAATGAGTCTTCCTACTGTCTATGTGTTGAGCGTTTCCTGTGTCACCAGTTTTACATTCCGATGCACCTCTGCAGTTTTACTGTTTCCCTTTGACCTTCCCATTCACGATGAAACACAGGAATTGCATCGGAATTGAATACAAGAGACACATTGCCGACATAAGTACAGGAAGACTAAGTCTTCCTACTGTCTATGTTTTGAGCGTTTCCTGTGTCATCAGTTTTACTTTCCGATGCACCTCTGCACGTTTACTGTATCCTTTGGACCTTCCCATTGACGATGAAAAACAGAAATTGCATCGGAATTAAACATAAGAGACACAATGCCGACTTAAGTAAAGGAAGACTAAGTCTTCCTACTGTCTATGTTTTGAGCGTTTCCTGTGTCATCAGTTTTACTTTCCGATGCACCTCTGCAGGTTTACTGTATCCTTTGGACCTTCCCATTGACGATGAAAAACAGAAATTGCATCGGAATTAAACATAAGAGACACAATGCCGACTTAAGTACAGGAAGACTAAGTCTTCCTACTGTCTATGTTTTGAGCGTTTCCTATGTCATCAGTTTTACATTCCGATGCAACTCTGCAGGATTACTATATCCCTTGGACCTTCCCATTCACGATGAAACACAGAAATTTCATCGGAAATAAATATAAGAGACACAATGCCGACTTAAGTGCAGGAAGACTGAGTCTTCCTACTGTCTATGTTTTGAGCGTTTCCTGTGTCACCAGTTTTACATTCCGATGCACCTCTGCAGGTTTACTTTTCCCTTGGACCTTCCCATTGACGATGAAACACAGAAATTGCATCGGAATTAAATATAAGAGACACAATGTCAACTTAAGTACAGGAAGACTGAGTCTTCCTACTGTCTATGTTTTGAGCGTTTCCAGTGTCACTAGTTTTACATTCCGATGCACCTCTGCGGGTTTACTGTATCCCTTGGACCTTCCCATTGACGATGAAACACAGAAATTGCATCGGAATGAAATATAAGAGACACAATGCCGACTTAAGTACAGGAAGAATGAGTCTTCCTACTGTCTATGTGTTGAGCGTTTCCGGTGTCACCAGTTTTACATTCTGACGCACCTCTGCAGGTTTCCTGTATCCCTTGGACCTTCCCATTCACGATGTAACACAGAAATTGCATCGGAATTAAATATAAGAGACACAATGCTGACTTAAGTACAGGAAGACTAAGTCTTCCTACTGTCTATGTTTTGAGCGTTTCCTGTGTCATCAGTTTAACTTTCCGATGCACCTCTGCAGGTTTACTATATCCCTTGGACCTTCCCATTCACGATGAAACACAGAAATTGCATCGAAATTAAATATAAGAGACACAATGCCGACTTAAGTACAAGAAAACAGTCTTCGTACGGTCAATGTTTTGAGCGTTTCCTGTGTCACCAGTTTTACATTCCGATGCACCTCTGCCGGTTTACTATATCCCTTGGACCTTCCCATTGTCGATGAAACACAGAAATCGCATCGGAATTAAATATAAGAGACACAATGCCGACTTAAGTACAGGAAGAATGAGTCTTCCTACTGTCTATGTTTTGAGCGTTTCCTGTGTCACCAGTTTTACATTCTGATGCACTTCTGCAGGTTTACTGTATCCATTGGACCTTCCCAATGACGATGAAACACAGAAATTGCATCGGAATTAAATATAAGAGACACAATGCCGACTTAAGTACAGGAAGACTGAGTCTTCCTACTGTCCATGTTTTGAGCGTTTCCTGTGTCACTAGTTTAAATTCCGATGCACCTCTGCAGGTTTGCTGTAGCCCTTGGACTTTCCCATTGACGATGAAACGCAGAAATTGCATCGGAATAAAATATAAGAGACACAATACCGACTTTAGTACAGGAAGACTGAGTCTTCCTACTGTCTATGTTTTGAGCGTTTCCTGTGTCACCAGTTTTACATTCTGATGCACCTCTGCCGGTTTACTGTATCCCTTGGACCTTCCCATTGACGATGAAACACAGAAATTGCATCGGAGTTAAATTTAAGAGACACAATGCCTACTTAAGCACAGGAAGACTGAGTCTTCCTACTGTCTATGTTTTGAGCGTTTCCTGTGTCACCAGTTTCACATTCCGATGCACCTCTGCAGGGTTACTGTATCCCTTGGACCTTCCCATTGACGATGAAACACAGAAATTGCATCGGAATTAAATATAAGAGACACAATGCCGACATAAGTACAGGAAGACTGAGTCTTCCTACTGTCTATGTTTTGAGCGTTTCCTATGTCACTAGTTTTACATTCCGATGCACCCCTGCAATTTTACTGTATCTCTTGGACCTTCCCATTGACGATGAAACACAGAAATTGCATCGGAATTAAATATAAGAGACACGATGCCAACTTAAGTACAGGAAGACTGAGTCTTCCTACTGTCTATGTTTTGAGCGTTTCCTGAGTCACCAGTTTTACATTCCGATGCACCTCTGCAGGTTTCCTGTATCCCTTGGACCTTCCCATTGACTATGAAACACAGAAAGTGCATCGGAATTAAATATAAGAGACACTATGCCGAATTAAGTACAGGAAGACTAACTCTTCCTACTGTCTATGTTTTGAGCGTTTCCTGTGTCATCAGTTTTACTTTCCGATGCACCTCTGCAGGTTTACTATTTCCCTTGGACATTCCCATTCACGATGAAACACAGAAATTTCATCGGAAATAAATATAAGAGACACAATGCCGACTTAAGTATAGGAAGACTGAGCCTTCCTACTGTCTATGTTTTGAGCGTTTCCTGTGTCACCAGTTTTACATTCTGATGCACCTCTGCAGGTTTTCAGTATCCATTGGACCTTCCCATTGACGATGAAACACAGAAATTGCATCGGAAATAAATATAAGAGACACAATGCCGACTTAAGTACAGGAAGACTGAGTCTTCCTACTGTCTATGCTTTGAACGTTTCCTGTGTCAGCAGTTTTACATTCTGATGCACCTCTGCAGGATTACTGTATCCCTTGGACCTTCCCATTGACGATGAAACACAGAATTTGCATCGGAATTATATATAAGAGACACAATGCCGACTTAAGTACAGGAAGACTGAGCCTTCCTACTGTCTATGTTTTGAGCGTTTTCTGTGTCATCAGTTTTACATTCAGATGCACCTCTGCAGGTTTACTGTATCTCTTGGACCTTCCCATTGACGATGAAAAACAGAAATTGCATCGGAATTAAATATAAGAGACACAATGCCGACTTAAGTACAGGAAGACTAAGTCTTCCTACTGTCTATGTTTTGAGCCCTTCCTGTGTCATCAGTTTTAGATTCCGATGCACCTCTGCAGGATTACTATATCCCTAGGACCTTCCCATTCACGATGAAACACAGAAATTTCATCGGAAATAAATATAAGAGACACAATGCCGACTTAAGTACAGGAAGACTGAGTCTTCCTACTGTCTATGTTTGAGCGTTTCCTGTGTCACCAGTTTTACATTCCGATGCACCTCTGCAGGTTTACTGTTTCCCTTGGACCTTCCCATTGACGATGAAACACAGAAATTGCATCGGAATTAAATATAAGAGACACTATGCCGACTTAAGTCCTGGAAGACTGAGTCTTCCTACTGTCTATGTTTTGAGCGTTTCCTGTGTCACTAGTTTTACATTCCGATGCACCTCTGCGGGTTTACTGTATCCCTTGGACCTTCCCATTGACGATCAAACACAGAAATTGCATCGGAATTAAATATAAGAGACACAATGCCGACTTAAGTACAGGAAGACTAAGTCTTCCTACTGTCTATGTGTTGAGCGTTTCCTGTGTCATCAGTTTTACTTTCCGATGCGCCTCTGCAGGTTTACTATATCCCTTGGACCTTCCCATTGACGATGAAACACAGAAATTGCATCGGAATTAAATATAAGAGACACAATGCCGACTTAAGTACAGGAAGCCTGAGTCTTCCTACTGTCTATAATTTGAGCGTTTCCTGTGTCACCAGTTTTATTTTCCGATGCACCTCTACAGGTTTACTGTATCCCTTGGACCTTCACAGTGACGATGAAACACAGAAATTGCATCGGAATTAAATATAAGAGACACAATGCCGAATTAAGTACAGGAAGACTAAGTCCTCCTGCTGGCTATGTTTTGAGCGTTTCCTGAGTCACCAGTTTTACATTCCGATGCACCTCTGCAGGTTTCCTGTATCTCTTGGACCTTCACATTGACGATGAAACACAGAAATTGCATCGAAATTAAATATAAGAGACACCCTGCCGACTTAAGTACAAGAAAACAGTCTTCGTACGGTCAATGTTTTGAGCGTTTCCTGTGTCACCTGTTTTACATTCCGATGCACCTCTGCCGGTTTACTATATCCCTTGGACCTTCCCATTGTCGATGAAACACAGAAATCGCATCGGAATTAAATATAAGAGACACAATGCCGACATAAGTACAGGAAGACTGAGTCATCCTACTGTCTATGTTTTGAGCGTTTCCTGTGTCACCAGTTTTACATTCTGATGCACCGCCGCAGGTTTACTGTATCCATTGGACCTTCCCATTGACGATGAAACACAGAAATTGCATTGGAATTAAATATAAGAGACACAATGCCGACTTAAGTACAGGAAGACTGAGACTTAGTACTGTCTATGTTTTGAGCGTTTCCTGTGTCACCAGTTTTACATTCCGATGCACCTCTGCCGGTTTACTATATCCCTTGGACCTTCCCATTGACGATGAAACACAGAATTTGCATCGGAATTAAATATAAGAGACACAATACCGACTTAAGTACAGGAAGAATGAGTCTTCCTACTGTCTATGTGTTGAGCGTTTCCTGTGTCACCAGTTTTACATTCCGATGCACCTCTGCAGTTTTACTGTTTCCCTTTGACCTTCCCATTCACGATGAAACACAGGAATTGCATCGGAATTAAATACAAGAGACACATTGCCGACATAAGTACAGGAAGACTAAGTCTTCCTACTGTCTATGTTTTGAGCGTTTCCTGTGTCATCAGTTTTACTTTCCGATGCACCTCTGCACGTTTACTGTATCCTTTGGACCTTCCCATTGACGATGAAAATCAGAAATTGCATCGGAATTAAACATAAGAGACACAATGCCGACTTAAGTAAAGGAAGACTAAGTCTTCCTACTGTCTATGTTTTGAGCGTTTCCTGTGTCATCAGTTTTACTTTCCGATGCACCTCTGCAGGTTTACTGTATCCTTTGGACCTTCCCATTGACGATGAAAAACAGAAATTGCATCGGAATTAAACATAAGAGACACAATGCCGACTTAAGTACAGGAAGACTAAGTCTTCCTACTGTCTATGTTTTGAGCGTTTCCTATGTCATCAGTTTTACATTCCGATGCAACTCTGCAGGATTACTATATCGCTTGGACCTTCCCATTCACGATGAAACACAGAAATTTCATCGGAAATAAATATAAGAGACACAATGCCGACTTAAGTGCAGGAAGACTGAGTCTTCCTACTGTCTATGTTTTGAGCGTTTCCTGTGTCACCAGTTTTACATTCCGATGCACCTCTGCAGGTTTACTTTTCCCTTGGACCTTCCCAATGACGATGAAACACAGAAATTGCATCGGAATTAAATATAAGAGACACAATGTCAACTTAAGTACAGGAAGACTGTGTCTTCCTACTGTCTATGTTTTGAGCGTTTCCAGTGTCACTAGTTTTACATTCCGATGCACCTCTGCGGGTTTACTGTATCCCTTGGACCTTCCCATTGACGATGAAACACAGAAATTGCATCGGAATTAAATATAAGAGACACAATGCCGACTTAAGTACAGGAAGCCTGAGTCTTCCTACTGTCTATAATTTGAGCGTTTCCTGTGTCACCAGTTTTATTTTCCGATGCACCTCTACAGGTTTACTGTATCCCTTGGACCTTCACAGTGACGATGAAACACAGAAATTGCATCGGAATTAAATATAAGAGACACAATGCCGAATTAAGTACAGGAAGACTAAGTCCTCCTGCTGTCTATGTTTTGAGCGTTTCCTGAGTCACCAGTTTTACATTCCGATGCACCTCTGCAGGTTTCCTGTATCTCTTGGACCTTCACATTGACGATGAAACAAAGAAATTGCATCGAAATTAAATATAAGAGACACCCTGCCGACTTAAGTACAAGAAAACAGTCTTCGTACGGTCAATGTTCTGAGCGTTTCCTGTGTCACCTGTTTTACATTCCGATGCACCTCTGCCGGTTTACTATATACCTTGGACCTTCCCATTGTCGATGAAACACAGAAATCGCATCGGAATTAAATATAAGAGACACAATGCCGACATAAGTACAGGAAGACTGAGTCATCCTACTGTCTATGTTTTGAGCGTTTCCTGTGTCACCAGTTTTACATTCTGATGCACCTCCGAAGGTTTACTGTATCCATTGGACCTTCCCATTGACGATGAAACACAGAAATTGCATTGGAATTAAATATAAGAGACACAATGCCGACTTAAGTACAGGAAGACTGAGACTTAGTACTGTCTATGTTTTGAGCGTTTCCTGTGTCACCAGTTTTACATTCCGATGCACCTCTGCCGGTTTACTATATCCCTTGGACCTTCCCATTGACGATGAAACACAGAATTTGCATCGGAATTAAATATAAGAGACACAATACCGACTTAAGTACAGGAAGAATGAGTCTTCCTACTGTCCATGTGTTGAGCGTTTCCTGTGTCACCAGTTTTACATTCCGATGCACCTCTGCAGTTTTACTGTTTCCCTTTGACCTTCCCATTCACGATGAAACACAGGAATTGCATCGGAATTAAATACAAGAGACACATTGCCGACATAAGTACAGGAAGACTAAGTCTTCCTACTGTCTATGTTTTGAGCGTTTCCTGTGTCATCAGTTTTACTTTCCGATGCACCTCTGCACGTTTACTGTATCCTTTGGACCTTCCCATTGACGATGAAAAACAGAAATTGCATCGGAATTAAACATAAGAGACACAATGCCGACTTAAGTAAAGGAAGACTAAGTCTTCCTACTGTCTATGTTTTGAGCGTTTCCTGTGTCATCAGTTTTACTTTCCGATGCACCTCTGCTGGTTTACTGTATCCTTTGGACCTTCCCATTGACGATGAAAAACAGAAATTGCATCGGAATTAAACATAAGAGACACAATGCCGACTTAAGTACAGGAAGACTAAGTCTTCCTACTGTCTATGTTTTGAGCGTTTCCTATGTCATCAGTTTTACATTCCGATGCAACTCTGCAGGATTACTATATCGCTTGGACCTTCCCATTCACGATGAAACACAGAAATTTCATCGGAAATAAATATAAGAGACACAATGCCGACTTAAGTGCAGGAAGACTGAGTCTTCCTACTGTCTATGTTTTGAGCGTTTCCTGTGTCACCAGTTTTACATTCCGATGCACCTCTGCAGGTTTACTTTTCCCTTGGACCTTCCCATTGACGATGAAACACAGAAATTGCATCGGAATTAAATATAAGAGACACAATGTCAACTTAAGTACAGGAAGACTGAGTCTTCCTACTGTCTATGTTTTGAGCGTTTCCAGTGTCACTAGTTTTACATTCCGATGCACCTCTGCGGGTTTACTGTATCCCTTGGACCTTCCCATTGACGATGAAACACAGAAATTGCATCGGAATGAAATATAAGAGACACAATGCCGACTTAAGTACAGGAAGAATGAGTCTTCCTACTGTCTATGTGTTGAGCGTTTCCTGTGTCACCAGTTTTACATACTGACGCACCTCTGCAGGTTTCCTGTATCCCTTGGACCTTCCCATTGACGATGAAAAACAGAAATTGCGTCGGAATGAAATATAAGAGACACAATGCCGACTTAAATACAAGAAGACTGAGTCTTCCTACTGTCTATGCTTTGAGCGTTTCCTGTGTCATCAGTTTTACTTTCCGATGCACCTCTGCAGGATTACTATATCCCTTGGACCTTCCCATTCACGATGTAACACAGAAATTGCATCGGAATTAAATATAAGAGACACAATGCTGACTTAAGTACAGGAAGACTAAGTCTTCCTACTGTCTATGTTTTGAGCGTTTCCTGTGTCATCAGTTTAACTTTCCGATGCACCTCTGCAGGTTTACTATATCCCTTGGACCTTCCCATTCACGATGAAACACAGAAATTGCATCGAAATTAAATATAAGAGACACAATGCCGACTTAAGTACAAGAAAACAGTCTTCGTACGGTCAATGTTTTGAGCGTTTCCTGTGTCACCAGTTTTACATTCCGATGCACCTCTGCCGGTTTACTATATCCCTTGGACCTTCCCATTGTCGATGAAACACAGAAATCGCATCGGAATTAAATATAAGAGACACAATGCCGACTTAAGTACAGGAAGAATGAGTCTTCCTACTGTCTATGTTTTGAGCGTTTCCTGTGTCACCAGTTTTACATTCTGATGCACTTCTGCAGGTTTACTGTATCCATTGGACCTTCCCATTGACGATGAAACACAGAAATTGCATCGGAATTAAATATAAGAGACACAATGCCGACTTAAGTACAGGAAGACTGAGTCTTCCTACTGTCCATGTTTTGAGCGTTTCCTGTGTCACTAGTTTAAATTCCGATGCACCTCTGCAGGTTTGCTGTAGCCCTGGGACTTTCCCATTGACGATGAAACGCAGAAATTGCATCGGAATAAAATATAAGAGACACAATACCGACTTTAGTACAGGAAGACTGAGTCTTCCTACTGTCTATGTTTTGAGCGTTTCCTGTGTCACCAGTTTTACATTCTGATGCACCTCTGCAGGTTTACTGTATCCCTTGGACCTTCCCATTGACGATGAAACACAGAAATTGCATCGGAGTTAAATTTAAGAGACACAATGCCTACTTAAGCACAGGAAGACTGAGTCTTCCTACTGTCTATGTTTTGAGCGTTTCCTGTGTCACCAGTTTCACATTCCGATGCACCTCTGCAGGGTTACTGTATCCCTTGGACGTTCCCATTGACGATGAAACACAGAAATTGCATCGGAATTAAATATAAGAGACACAATGCCGACATAAGTACAGGAAGACTGAGTCTTCTTACTGTCTATGTTTTGAGCGTTTCCTATGTCACTAGTTTTACATTCCGATGCACCCCTGCAATTTTACTGTATCTCTTGGACCTTCCCATTGACGATGAAACACAGAAATTGCATCGGAATTAAATATAAGAGACACGATGCCAACTTAAGTACAGGAAGACTGAGTCTTCCTACTGTCTATGTTTTGAGCGTTTCCTGAGTCACCAGTTTTACATTCCGATGCACCTCTGCAGGTTTCCTGTATCCTTTGGACCTTCCCATTGACTATGAAACACAGAAATTGCATCGGAATTAAATATAAGAGACACTATGCCGAATTAAGTACAGGAAGACTAACTCTTCCTACTGTCTATGTTTTGACCGTTTCCTGTGTCATCAGTTTTACTTTCCGATGCACCTCTGCAGGTTTACTATTTCCCTTGGACATTCCCATTCACGATGAAACACAGAAATTTCATCGGAAATAAATATAAGAGACACAATGCCGACTTAAGTATAGGAAGACTGAGCCTTCCTACTGTCTATGTTTTGAGCGTTTCCTGTGTCACCAGTTTTACATTCTGATGCACCTCTGCAGGTTTTCAGTATCCATTGGACCTTCCCATTGACGATGAAACACAGAAATTGCATCGGAAATAAATATAAGAGACACAATGCCGACTTAAGTACAGGAAGACTGAGTCTTCCTACTGTCTATGCTTTGAGCGTTTCCTGTGTCAGCAGTTTTACATTCTGATGCACCTCTGCAGGATTACTGTATCCCTTGGACCTTCCCATTGACGATGAAACACAGAATTTGCATCGGAATTATATATAAGAGACACAATGCCGACTTAAGTACAGGAAGACTGAGCCTTCCTACTGTCTATGTTTTGAGCGTTTTCTGTGTCATCAGTTTTACATTCAGATGCACCTCTGCAGGTTTACTGTATCTCTTGGACCTTCCCATTGACGATGAAAAACAGAAATTGCATCGGAATTAAATATAAGAGACACAATGCCGACTTAAGTACAGGAAGACTAAGTCTTCCTACTGTCTATGTTTTGAGCCCTTCCTGTGTCATCAGTTTTAGATTCCGATGCACCTCTGCAGGATTACTATATCCCTAGGACCTTCCCATTCACGATGAAACACAGAAATTTCATCGGAAATAAATATAAGAGACACAATGCCGACTTAAGTACAGGAAGACTGAGTCTTCCTACTGTCTATGTTTGAGCGTTTCCTGTGTCACCAGTTTTACATTCCGATGCACCTCTGCAGGTTTACTGTTTCCCTTGGACCTTCCCATTGACGATGAAACACAGAAATTGCATCGGAATTAAATATAAGAGACACTATGCCGACTTAAGTCCTGGAAGACTGAGTCTTCCTACTGTCTATGTTTTGAGCGTTTCCTGTGTCACTAGTTTTACATTCCGATGCACCTCTGCGGGTTTACTGTATCCCTTGGACCTTCCCATTGACGATCAAACACAGAAATTGCATCGGAATTAAATATAAGAGACACAATGCCGACTTAAGTACAGGAAGACTAAGTCTTCCTACTGTCTATGTGTTGAGCGTTTCCTGTGTCATCAGTTTTACTTTCCGATGCGCCTCTGCAGGTTTACTATATCCCTTGGACCTTCCCATTGACGATGAAACACAGAAATTGCATCGGAATTAAATATAAGAGACACAATGCCGACTTAAGTACAGGAAGCCTGAGTCTTCCTACTGTCTATAATTTGAGCGTTTCCTGTGTCACCAGTTTTATTTTCCGATGCACCTCTACAGGTTTACTGTATCCCTTGGACCTTCACAGTGACGATGAAACACAGAAATTGCATCGGAATTAAATATAAGAGACACAATGCCGAATTAAGTACAGGAAGACTAAGTCCTCCTGCTGTCTATGTTTTGAGCATTTCCTGAGTCACCACTTTTACATTCCGATGCACCTCTGCAGTTTTCCTGTATCTCTTGGACCTTCACATTGACGATGAAACACAGAAATTGCATCGAAATTAAATATAAGAGACACCCTGCCGACTTAAGTACAAGAAAACAGTCTTCGTACGGTCAATGTTTTGAGCGTTTCCTGTGTCACCTGTTTTACATTCCGATGCACCTCTGCCGGTTTACTATATCCCTTGGACCTTCCCATTGTCGATGAAACACAGAAATCGCATCGGAATTAAATATAAGAGACACAATGCCGACATAAGTACAGGAAGACTGAGTCTTCCTACTGTCTATGTTTTGAGCGTTTCCCGTGTCACCAGTTTTACATTCTGATGCACCTCCGCAGGTTTACTGTATCCCTTGGACCTTCCGATTGATGATGAAACGCAGAAATTGCATCGGAATTAAATATAAGAGACACAATGCCGACTTCAGTACAGGAAGACTGAGTCTTCCTACTGTCTATAATTTGCGCGTTTCCTGTGTCACCAGTTTTGTTTTCCGATGCACCTCTACAGGTTTACTGTATCCCTTGGACCTTCACAGTGACGATGAAACACAGAAATTGCATCGGAATTAAATATAAGAGACACTATGCCGACTTAAGTATAGGAAGACTGAGCCTCCTACTGTCTATGATTTGAGCGTTTCCTGTGTCACCAGTTTTACATTCTGATGCACCTCTGCAGGTTTGCTGTATCCATTGGACCTTCCCATTGACGACGAAACACAGAAATTGCATCGGAAATAAATATAAGAGACACAATGCCTACTTAAGCACAGGAAGACTGAGTCTTCCTACTGTCTGTAATTTGAGCGTTTCCTGTGTCACCAGTTTTGCATTCCGGTGCATCTCTACAGGTTTACTGTATCCCTTGGACCTTCACAGTGACGATGAAACACAGAAATAGCATCGGAATTTAAATATAAGAGACACATCGCCGACTTAAGTACAAGAAAACTGAGTCTTCTTACGGTCTATGTTTTGAGCGTTTCCTGTGTCGCCAGTTTTACATTCCGATGCACCTATGCCGGTGAACTGTATCCCTTGACCCTTCCCATTGTCGATGAAACACAGAAATCGTATCGGAATTAAATATAAGAGACACAATGCCGACTTAAGTACAGGAAGACTGAGTCTTCCTACTGTCAATGTTTTGAGCATTCCTGTGTCATCAGTTTTACATTCCGATGCACGTCTGCAGGTTAACTGTATCCATTGGACCTTCCCATTGACGATGAAAAACAGAAATTGCATCGGATTTAAATATAAGAGACACAATGCCGACTTAAGTACAGGACGACTAAGTCTTCCTACTGTAAATGTTTTGAGCGTTTCCTGAGTCACCAGTTTTACATTCCAATGCACCTCCGCAGGTTTCGTGTATCCCTTGGACCTACCCATTGACGATGAAACACAGATATTGCATCGAAATTAAATATACGAGACACAATGCCGACTTAAGTACAAGAAAACAGTCTTCGTACGGTCAATGTTTTGAGCGTTTCCTGTGTCACCAGTTTTACATTACGATGCACCTCTGCCGGTTTACTACATCCCTTGGACCTTCCCATTGTCGATGAAATACAGAAATCGCATCGGAATTAAATATAAGAGACACAATGCCGACTTAAGTACAGGAAGACTGAGTCTTCCTACTGTCTATGTTTTGAGCGTTTCCTGTGTCACCAGTTTCACATTCCGATGCACCTCTGCAGGTTTACTGTGTCCCTTGGACCTTCCCATTGACGATGAAACACAGAAATTGCATCGGAATTAAATATAAGAGACACAATGCCGACTTAAGAACAGGAAGACTGAGTCTTCCTACTGTCTATGTTTTGAGCGTTTCCTATGTCACTAGTTTTACATTCCGATGCACCTCTGCAATTTTACTGTATCTCTTGCACCTTCCCATTGACGATGAAACACAGAAATTGCATCGGAATTAAATATAAGAGACACGATGCCGACTTAAGTACAGGAAGACTGAGTTTTCCTTCTGTCTATGCTTTGAGCGTTTCCTGAGTCACCAGTTTTACATTCCGATGCACCTCTGCAGGTTTCCTGTATCCCTTGGACCTTCACATTGACGATGAAACAAAAAATAGCATCGAAATTAAATATAAGAGACACCATGCCGACTTAAGTACAAGAAAAAAGTCTTCGTACGGTCAATGTTTTGAGCGTTTCCTGTGTCACCTGTTTTACATTCCGATGCACCTCTGCCGGTTAACTATATCCCTTGGACCTTCCCATTGTCGATGAAACACAGAAATCGCATCGGAATTAAATATAAGAGACACAATGCCGACATAAGTACAGGAAGACTGAGTCTTCCTACTGTCTATGTTTTGAGCGTTTCCTGTGTCACCAGTTTTACATTCTGATGCACCTCCGCAGGTTTACTGTATCCATTGGACCTTCCCATTGACGATGAAACACAGAAATTGCATTGGAATTAAATATAAGAGACACAATGCCGACTTAAGTACAGGAAGACTGAGACTTAGTACTGTCTAAGTTTTGAGCGTTTCCTGTGTCACCAGTTTTACATTCCGATGCACCTCTGCCGGTTTACTATATCCCTTGGACCTTCCCATTGTCGATGAAACACAGAAATCGCATCGGAATTAAATATAAGAGACACAATGCCGACATAAGTACAGGAAGACTGAGTCTTCTTACTGTCTATGTTTTGAGCGTTTCCTGTGTCACCAGTTTTACATTCTGATGCACCTCCGCAGGTTTACTGTATCCCTTGGACCTTCCCATTGATGATGAAACGCAGAAATTGCATCGGAATTAAATATAAGAGACACAATGCCGACTTAAGTACAGGAAGACTGAGTCTTCCTACTGTCTATAATTTGTGCGTTTCCTGTGTCACCAGTTTTGTTTTCCGATGCACCTCTACAGGTTTACTGTATCCCTTGGACCTTCACAGTGACGATGAAACACAGAAATTGCATCGGAATTAAATATAAGAGACACTATGCCGACTTAAGTATAGGAAGACTGAGCCTCCTACTGTCTATGTTTTGAGCGTTTCCTGTGTCACCAGTTTTACATTCTGATGCACCTCTGCAGGTTTTCTGTATCCATTGGACCTTCCCATTGACGACGAAACACAGAAATTGCATCGGAAATAAATATAAGAGACACAATGCCGACTTAAGTACAGGAAGACTGAGTCTCCCTACTGTCTATGTTTTGAGCGTTTCCTGTGTCACCAGTTTTACATTCCGATGCACCTCTTCAGGTTTACTGTTTCCCTTGGACCTTCCCATTGACGATGAAATACAGAAATTGCATCGGAATTAAATATAAGAGACACTATGCCGAATTATGTACAGGAGGACTAAGTCTTCCTACTGCCTACATTTGAGCGTTTCCTGTGTCATCAGTTTTACTTTCCGATGCACCTCTGCAGGTTTACTGTATCCCTTGGACCTTCCCATTCACGATGAAACACAGAAATGTCATCGGAAATAAATATAAGAGACACAATGCCAACTTAAGTATAGGAAGACTGAGCCTCCTACTGTCTATGTTTTGAGCGTTTCCTGTGTCACCAGTTTTACATTCTGATGCACCTCTGCAGGTTTTCTGTATCCATTGGACCTTCCCATTGACGACGAAACACAGAAATTGCATCGGAAATAAATATAAGAGACACAATGCCGACTTAAGTACAGGAAGACTGAGTCTTCCTACTGTCTATGTTTTGAGCGTTTCCTGTGTCACCAGTTTTACATTCCGATGCACCTCTTCAGGTTTACTGTTTCCCTTGGACCTTCCCATTGACGATGAAATACAGAAATTGCATCGGAATTAAATATAAGAGACACTATGCCGAATTAAGTACAGGAAGACTGTCTTCCTACTGTCTATATTTGAGCGTTTCCGGTGTCATCAGTTTTATTTTCCGATGCACCTCCGCAGGTTTACTATATCCCTTGGACCTTCCCATTCACGATGAAACACAGAAATGTCATCGGAAATAAATATAAGAGACACAATGCCGACTTAAGTATAGGAAGACTGAGCCTCCTACTGTCTATGTTTTGAGCGTTTCCTGTGTCACCAGTTTTACATTCTGATGCACCTCTGCAGGTTTTCTGTATCCATTGGACCTTCCCATTGACGATGGAACACAGAAATTGGATCGGAATTAAATATAAGAGACACAATGCCGACTTAAGTACAGGAAGAATGAGTCTTCCCACTGTCTATGTTTTGAGCGTTTTCTGTGTCATCAGTTTTACATTCAGATGCACCTCTGCAGGTTTACTGTATCTCTTGGACCTTCCCATTGACGATGAAAAACAGAAATTGCATCGGAATTAAATATAAGTGACACAATGCCGACTTAAGTACAGGGAGACTAAGTCTTCCTACTGTCTATGATTTGAGCGTTTCCTGCGTCATCAGGTTTACATTCCGATGCACCACTGCAGGATTACTATATCCCTTGGACCTTCCCATTCACGATGAAACACAGAAATTTCATCGGAAATAAATATAAGAGACACAATGCCGACTTAATTACAGGAAGACTGAGTCTTCCTACTGTCTATTTTTTGAGCGTTTCCTGTGTCACCAGTTTTACATTCCGATGCACCTCTGCAGGTTTACTGTTTCCCTTGGACCTTCCCATTGACGATGAAACACAGAAATTGCATCGGGATTAAATATAAGAGACACAATGCCGACTTAAGTACAGGAAGACTGAGTCTTCCTAATGTCTATGTTTTGAGCGTTTCCTGTGTCACTAGTTTTACATTCCGATGCACCTCTGCGGGTTTACTGTATCCCTTGGACCTTCCCATTGACGATGAAACACAGATATTGCATCGGAATTAAATATAAGAGACACAATGCCGACTTAAGTACAGGAAGAATGAGTCGTCCTACTGTCTATGTGTTGAGCGTTTCCTGTGTCACCAGTTTTACATTCTGATGCACCTCTGCAGGTTTACTGTATCCCTTGGACCTTCCCATTGACGATGAAACACAGAAATTGCATCGGAATTAAATATAAGAGACACAATGCCGACATAAGTACAAAAAGACTGAGTCTTCCTACTGTCTATGATTTGAGCGTTTCCTGTGTCATCAGTTTTACTTTCCGATCCACCTCTGCAGGATAACTATATCCCTTGGACCTTCCCATTCACGATGAAACACAGAAATTGCATCGGAATTAAATACAAGAGACACAATGTCAACTTAAGTACAGGAAGACTGAGTCTTCCTACTGTCTATGTTTTGAGCGTTTCCTGTGTCACTAGTTTTACATTCCGATGCACCTCTGCGGGTTTACTGTATCCCTTGGACCTTCCCATTGACGATGAAACACAGAAATTGCATCAGAATTAAATATAAGAGACACAATGCCGACTTAAGTACAGGAAGAATGAGTCTTCCTACTGTCTATGCGTTGAGCGTTTCCTGTGTCACCAGTTTTACATTCTGATGCACCTCTGCAGGTTTACTGTATCCCTTGGACCTTCCCATTGACGATGAAAAACAGAAATTGCATCGGAATTAAATATAAGAGACACAATGCCAACTTAAGTACAAGAAGACTGAGTCTTCCTACTGTCTATGTTTTGAGCGTTTCCTGTGTCATCAGTTTTACTTTCCGATGCACCTCTGCAGTATTACTATATCCCTTGGACCTTCCCATTCACGATGAAAAACAGAAATTGCATCGGAATTAAATATAAGAGACACAATGCCGACATAAGTACAAAAAGACTGAGTCTTCCTACTGTCTATGATTTGAGCGTTTCCTGTGTCATCAGTTTTACTTTCCGATCCACCTCTGCAGGATTACTATATCCCTTGGACCTTCCCATTCACGATGAAACACAGAAATTGCATCGGAATTAAATACAAGAGACACAATGTCAACTTAAGTACAGGAAGACTGAGTCTTCCTACTGTCTATGTTTTGAGCGTTTCCTGTGTCACCAGTTTTACATTCCGACGCACCTCTGCGGGTTTACTGTATCCCTTGGACCTTCCCATTGACGATGAAACACAGAAATTGCATCGGAATTAAATATAAGAGACACAATGCCGACTTAAGTACAGGAAGAATGAGTCTTCCTACTGTCTATGCGTTGAGCGTTTCCTGTGTCACCAGTTTTACATTCTGATGCACCTCTGCAGGTTTACTGTATCCCTTGGACCTTCCCATTGACGATGAAAAACAGAAATTGCATCGGAATTAAATATAAGAGACACAATGCCAACTTAAGTACAAGAAGACTGAGTCTTCCTACTGTCTATGTTTTGAGCGTTTCCTGTGTCATCAGTTTTACTTTCCGATGCACCTCTGCAGTATTACTATATCCCTTGGACCTTCCCATTGACGATGAAACACAGAAATTGCATCGGAATTAAATATAAGAGACACAATGCCGACTTAAGTACAGGAAGACTAAGTCTTCCTACTGTCTATGCTTTGAGCGTTCCCTGTGTCATCAGTTTTACTTTCCGATGCACCTCTGCAGGTGTGCTATATCCCTTGGACCTTCCCATTGACGATGAAACACAGAAATTGCATCGAAATTAAATATAAGAGACACAATGCCGACTTAAGTACAGGAAGACTGAATCTTCCTACTGTCTATGTTTTGAGCGTTTTCTGTGTCATCAGTTTTACATTCAGATGCACCTCTGCAGGTTTACTGTATCCCTTGGACCTTACCATTGATGATGAAGAACAGAAATTGCATCGGAATTAAATATAAGAGACACAATGCCAACTTAAGTACAGGAAGACTGAGTCTTCCTACTGTCTACGTTTTGAACGTTTCCTGTGTCACCAGTTTTACATTCCGATGCACCTCTGCAGGTTTACTGTTTCCCTTGGACCTTCCCATTGACGATGAAACACAGAAATTGCATCGGGATTAAATATAAGAGACACAATGCCGACTTAAGTACAGGAAGACTGAGTCTTCCTAATGTCTATGTTTTGAGTGTTTCCTGTGTCACTAGTTTTACATTCCGATGCACCTCTGCGGGTTTACTGTATCCCTTGGACCTTCCCATTGACGATGAAACACAGAATTTGCATCGGAATTAAATTTAAGAGACACAATAGCGACTTAAGTACAGGAAGAATGAGTCTTCCTACTGTCTATGTGTTGAGCGTTTCCTGTGTCACCAGTTTTACATTCCGATGCACCTCTGCAGTTTTACTGTTTCCCTTTGACCTTCCCATTCACGATGAAACACAGGAATTGCATCGGAATTAAATACAAGAGACACAATGCCGACATAAGTACAGGAAGACTAAGTCTTCCTACTGTCTATGTTTTGAGCGTTTCCTGTGTCATCAGTTTTACTTTCCGATGCACCTCTGCAGGTTTACTGTATACTTTGGACCTTCCCATTGACGATGAAAAACAGAAATTGCATCGGAATTAAACATAAGAGACACAATGCCGACTTAAGTACAGGAAGACTAAGTCTTCCTACTGTCTATGTTTTGAGCGTTTCCTATGTCATCAGTTTTACATTCCGATGCAACTCTGCAGGATTACTATAACCCTTGGACCTTCCCATTCACGATGAAACACAGAAATTTCATCGGAAATAAATATGAGACACAATGCCGACTTAAGTACAGGAAGACTGAGTCTTCCTACTGTCTATGTTTTGAGCGTTTCCTGTGTCACCAGTTTTACATTCCGATGCACCTCTGCAGGTTTACTGTTTCCCTTGGACCTTCCCATTGACGATGAAACACAGAAATTGCATCGGAATTAAATATAAGAGACACAATGTCAAATTAAGTACAGGAAGACTGAGTCTTCCTACTGTCTATGTTTTGAGCGTTTCCTGTGTCACTAGTTTTACATTCCGATGCACCTCTGCGGGTTTACTGTATCCCTTGGACCTTCCCATTGACGATGAAACACAGAAATTGCATCGGAATGAAATATAAGAGACACAATGCCGACTTAAGTACAGGAAGAATGAGTCTTCCTACTGTCTATGTGTTGAGCGTTTCCTGTGTCACCAGTTTTACATTCTGATGCACCTCTGCAGGTTTACTGTATCCCTTGGACCTTCCCATTGACGATGAAAAACAGAAATTGCATCGGAATTAAATATAAGAGACACAATGCCGACTTAAGTACAAGAAGACTGAGTCTTCCTACTGTCTATGTTTTGAGCGTTTGCTGTGTCATCAGTTTTACTTTCCGATGCACCTCTGCAGGATTACTATATCCCTTGGACCTTCCCATTCACGATGTAACACAGAAATTGCATCGGAATTAAATATAAGAGACACAATGCCGACTTAAGTACAGGAAGACTAAGTCTTCCTACTGTCTATGTTTTGAGCGTTTCCTGTGTCATCAGTTTTACTTTCCGATGTACCTCTGCAGGATTACTATATCCCTTGGACCTTCCCATTCACGATGAAACACAGAAATTGCATCGAAATTAAATATAAGAGACACAATGCCGACTTAAGTACAAGAAAACAGTCTTCGTACGGAAATGTTATGAGCGTTTCCTGTGACACCTGTTTTACATTCCGATGCACCTCTGCCGGTTTACTATATCCCTTGGACCTTCCCATTGTCGATGAAACACAGAAATCGCATCGGAATTATATATAAGAGACACAATGCCGACTTAAGTACAGGAAGACTGAGTCTTCCTACTGTCTATGTTTTGAACGTTTCCTGTGTCACCAGTTTTACATTCCGATGCACCTCTGCAGGTTTACTGTTTCCCTTGGACCTTCCCATTGACGATGAAACACAGAAATTGCATCGGGATTAAATATAAGAGACACAATGCCGACTTAAGTACAGGAAGACTGAGTCTTCCTAATGTCTATGTTTTGAGTGTTTCCTGTGTCACTAGTTTTACATTCCGATGCACCTCTGCGGGTTTACTGTATCACTTGGACCTTCCCATTGACGATGAAACACAGAATTTGCATCGGAATTAAATATAAGTGACACAATACCGACTTAAGTACAGGAAGAATGAGTCTTCCTACTGTCTATGTTTTGAGCGTTTCCTGTGTCACCAGTTTTACATTCTGATGCACCTGTGCCGGTTTACTGTATCCATTTGACATTCCCATTGACGATGAAACACAGAAATTGCATCGGAATTAAATATAAGAGACACAATGACGACTTAACTACAGGAAGACTGAGTCTTCCTACTGTCTATGTTTTGAGCGTTTCCTGTGTCATCAGTTTTACTTTCCGATGCACCTCTGCAGGTTTACTGTATCCTTTGGACCTTCCCATTGACGATGAAAAACAGAAATTGCATCGGAATTAAACATAAGAGACACAATGCCGACTTAAGTACAGGAAGACTAAGTCTTCCTACTGTCTATGTTTTGAGCGTTTCCTATGTCATCAGTTTTACATTCCGATGCAACTCTGCAGGATTACTATATCCCTTGGACCTTCCCATTCACGATGAAACACAGAAATTTCATCGGAAATAAATATAAGAGACACAATGCCGACTTAAGTACAGGAAGACTGAGTCTTCCTACTGTCTATGCTTTGAGCGTTTCCTGTGTCACCAGTTTTACATTCCGATGCACCTCTGCAGGTTTACTGTTTCCCTTGGACCTTCCCATTGACGATGAAACACAGAAATTGCATCGGAATTAAATATAGGAGACACAATGTCAAATTAAGTACAGGAAGACTGAGTCTTCCTACTGTCTATGTTTTGAGCGTTTCCTGTGTCACTAGTTTTACATTCCGATGCACCTCTGCGGGCTTACTGTATCCCTTGGACCTTCCCATTGACGATGAAACACAGAAATTGCATCGGAATGATATATAAGAGACACAATGCCGACTTAAGTACAGGAAGAATGAGTCTTCCTAATGTCTATGTGTTGAGCGTTTCCTGTGTCACCAGTTTTACATTCTGATGCACCTCTGCAGGTTTACTGTATCCCTTGGACCTTCCCATTGACGATGAAAAACAGAAATTGCATCGGAATTAAATATAAGAGACACAATGCCGACTTAAGTACAAGAAGACTGAGTCTTCCTACTGTCTATGTTTTGAGCGTTTGCTGTGTCATCAGTTTTACTTTCCGATGCACCTCTGCAGGATTACTATATCCCTTGGACCTTCCCATTCACGATGTAACACAGAAATTGCATCGGAATTAAATATAAGAGACACAATACCGACTTAAGTACAGGAAGACTAAGTCTTCCTACTGTCTATGTTTTGAGCGTTTCCTGTGTCATCAGTTTTACTTTCCGATGCACCTCTGCAGGTTTACTATATCCCTTGGACCTTCCCATTCACGATGAAACACAGAAATTGCATCGAAATTAAATATAAGAGACACAATGCCGACTTAAGTACAAGAAAACAGTCTTCGTACGGTCAATGTTTTGAGCGTTTCCTGTGTCACCAGTTTTACATTCCGATGCACCTCTGCCGGTTTACTATATCCCTTGGACCTTCCCATTGTCGATGAAACACAGAAATCGCATCGGAATTAAATATAAGAGACACAATGCCGACTTAAGTACAGGAAGACTGAGTCTTCCTACTGTCTATGTTTTGAGCGTTTCCTGTGTCACCAGTTTTACATTCTGATGCACCTCTGCAGGTTTACTGTATCCATTGGACCTTCCCATTGACGATGAAACACAGAAATTGCATCGGAATTAAATATAAGAGACACAATGACGACTTAACTACAGGAAGACTGAGTCTTCCTACTGTCTATGTTTTGAGCGTTTCCTGTGTCACTAGTTTTACATTCCGATGCACCTCTGCAGGTTTGCTGTATCCCTTGGACTTTCCCATTGACGATGAAACGCAGAAATTGCATCGGAATAAAATATAAGAGACACAATACCGACTTAAGTACAGGAAGACTGAGTCTTCCTACTGTCTATGATTTGAGCGTTTCCTGAGTCACCAGTTTTACATTCCGATGCACCTCTGCAGGTTTCCTGTATCCCTTGGACCTTCCCATTGACGATGAAACACAGAAACTGCATCGAAATTAAATATAAGAGACACAATGCCGACTTAAGTACAAGAAAACAGTCTTCGTACGGTCAATGTTTTGAGCGTTTCCTGTGTCACCTGTTTTACATTCCGATGCACCTCTGCCGGTTTACTATATCCCTTGGACCTTCCCATTGTCGATGAAACACAGAAATCGCTTCGGAATTAAATATAAGAGACACAATGCCGACTTAAGTACAGGAAGACTGAGTCTTCCTACTGTCTATGTTTTGAGCGTTTCCTGTGTCACCAGTTTTACATTCTGATGCACCTCTGCAGGTTTACTGTATCCATTGGACCTTCCCATTGACGATGAAACACAGAAATTGCATCGGAATTAAATATAAGAGACACAATGCCGACTTAAGTACAGGAAGACTGAGTCTTCCTACTGTCCATGTTTTGAGCGTTTCCTGTGTCACTAGTTTTACATTCCGATGCACCTCTGCAGGTTTGCTGTATCCCTTGGACTTTCCCATTGACGATGAAACGCAGATATTGCATCGGAATAAAATATAAGAGACACAATACCGACTTTAGTACAGGAAGACTGAGTCTTCCTACTGTCTATGTTTTGAGCGTTTCCTGTGTCACAAGTTTTACATTCTGATTAACCTCTGCAGGTTTACTGTATCCCTTGGACCTTCCCATTGACAATGAAACACAGAAATTGCATCGGAGTTAAATTTAAGAGACACAATGCCTACTTAAGCACAGGTAGACTGAGTCTTTCTACTGTCTATGTTTTGAGCGTTTCCTGTGTCACCAGTTTCACATTCCGATGCACCTCTGCAGGTTTACTGTATCCCTTGGACCTTCCCATTGACGATGAAACACAGAAATTGCATCGGAATTAAATATAAGAGACACAATGCCGACTTAAGTACAGGAAGACTAAGTCTTCCTACTGTCTATGTGTTGAGCGTTTCCTGTGTCACCAGTTCTATTTTCCGATGCACCTCTATAGGTTTACTGTATCCCTTGGACCTTCACAGTGACGATGAAACACAGAAATTTCATCGAAATTAAATATAAGAGACACTATGCCCAATTAAGTACAGGAAGACTAAGTCATCCTACTGTCTATGTTTTGAGCGTTTCCTGTGTCATCAGTTTTACTTTCCGATGCACCTCTGCAGGTTTACTATATCCCTTGGACCTTCCCATTCACGATGAAACACAGAAATTTCATCGGAAATAAATATAAGAGACACAATGCCGACTTAAGTATAGGAAGACTGAGCCTTCCTACTGTCTATGTTTTGAGCGTTTCCTGTGTCACCAGTTTTACATTCTGATGCACCTCTGCAGGTTTTCTATATCCATTGGACCTTCCCATTGACGATGAAACACAGAAATTGCATCGGAATTAAATATAAGAGACACTATGCCGAATTAAGTACAGGAAGACTAAGTCTTCCTACTGTCTATATTTGAGCGTTTCCTGTGTCTTCAGTTTTACTTTCCGGGGCACCTCTGCAGGTTTACTATATCCCTTGGACCTTCCCATTCACGATGAAACACAGAAATTTCATCAGAAATAAATATAAGAGACACAATGCCGACTTAAGTATAGGAAGACTGAGCCTTCCTACTGTCTATGTTTTGAGCGTTTCCTGTGTCACCAGTTTTACATTCTGATGCACCTCTGCAGGTTTTCTGTATCCATTGGACCTTCCCATTGACCATGAAACACAGAAAATGCATCGGAATTAAATATAAGAGACACAATGCCGACTTAAGTACAGGAAGACTGAGTCTTCCTACTGTCTATGTTTTGAGCGTTTTCTGTGTCATCAGTTTTACATTCAGATGCACCTCTGCAGGTTTACTGTATCTCTTGGACCTTCCCATTGACGATGAAAAACAGAAATTGCATCGGAATTAAATATAAGAGACACAATGCCGACTTAAGTACAGGGAGACTAAGTCTTCCTACTGTCTATGATTTGAGCGGTTCCTGCGTCATCAGTTTTACATTCCGATGCACCACTGCAGGATTACTATATCCCTTGGACCTTCCCATTCACGATGAAACACAGAAATTTCATCGGAAATAAATATAAGACACACAATGCCGACTTAAGTACAGGAAGACTGAGTCTTCCTACTGTCTATGTTTTGAGCGTTTCCTGTGTCACCAGTTTTACATTCCGATGCACCTCTGCAGGTTTACTGTTTCCCTTGGACCTTCCCATTGACGATGAAACACAGAAATTGCATCGGGATTAAATATAAGAGACACAATGCCGACTTAAGTACAGGAAGACTGAGTCTTCCTAATGTCTATGTTTTGAGCGTTTCCTGTGTCACTAGTTTTACATTCCGATGCACCTCTGCGGGTTTACTGTATCCCTTGGACCTTCCCATTGACGATGAAACACAGATATTGCATCGGAATTAAATATAAGAGACACAATGTCGACTTAAGTACAGGAAGAATGAGTCTTCCTACTGTCTATGTGTTGAGCGTTTCCTGTGTCACCAGTTTTACATTCTGATGCACCTCTGCAGGTTTACTGTATCCCTTGGACCTTCCCATTGACGAAGAAAAACAGAAATTGCATCGGAATTAAATGTAAGAGACACAATGCCGACATAAGTACAAAAAGACTGAGTCTTCCTACTGTCTATGATTTGAGCGTTTCCTGTGTCATCAGTTTTACTTTCCGATCCACCTCTGCAGGATTACTATATCCCTTGGACCTTCCCATTCACGATGAAACACAGAAATTGCATCGGAATTAAATACAAGAGACACAATGTCAACTTAAGTACAGGAAGACTGAGTCTTCCTACTGTCTATGTTTTGAGCGTTTCCTGTGTCACTAGTTTTACATTCCGATGCACCTCTGCGGGTTTACTGTATCCCTTGGACCTTCCCATTGACGATGAAACACAGAAATTGCATCGGAATTAAATATAAGAGACACAATGCCGACTTAAGTACAGGAAGAATGAGTCTTCCTACTGTCTATGCGTTGAGCGTTTCCTGTGTCACCAGTTTTACATTCTGATGCACCTCTGCATGTTTACTGTATCCCTTGGACCTTCCCATTGACGATGAAAAACAGAAATTGCATCGGAATTAATAATAAGAGACACAATGCCAACTTAAGTACAAGAAGACTGAGTCTTCCTACTGTCTATGTTTTGAGCGTTTCCTGTGTCATCAGTTTTACTTTCCGATGCACCTCTGCAGGATTACTATATCCCTTGGACTTTCCCATTGACGATGAAACACAGAAATTGCATCGGAATTAAATATAAGAAACACAATGCCGACTTTAGTACAGGAAGACTAAGTCTTCCTACTGTCTATGCTTTGAGCGTTTCCTGTGACATCAGTTTTACTTTCCGATGCACCTCTGCAGGTTTACTATATCCCTTGGACCTTCCCATTGACGATGAAACACAGAAATTGCATCGGGATTACATATAAGAGACACAATGCCGACTTAAGTACAGGAAGACTGAGTCTTCCTAATGTCCATGTTTTGAGTGTTTCCTGTGACACTAGTTTTACATTCCGATGCACCTCTGCGGGTTTACTGTATCCCTTGGACCTTCCCATTGACGATGAAACACAGTATTTGCATCGGAATTAAATATAAGAGACACAATACCGACTTAAGTACAGGAAGAATGAGTCTTCCTACTGACTATGTGTTGAGCGTTTCCTGTGTCACCAGTTTTACATTCCGATGCACCTCTGCAGTTTTACTGTTTCCCTTTGACCTTCCCATTCACGATGAAACACAGGAATTGCATCGGAATTAAATACAAGAGACACAATGCCGACATAAGTACAGGAAGACTAACTCTTCCTACTGTCTATGTTTTGAGCGTTTCCTGTGTCATCAGTTTTACTTTCCGATGCACCTCTGCAGGTTTAATGTATCCTTTGGACCTTCCCATTGACGATGAAAAACAGAAATTGGATCGGAATTAATAATAAGAGACACAATGCCGACTTAAGTACAGGAAGACTAAGTCTTCCTACTGTCTATGTTTTGAGCGTTTCCTATGTCATCAGTTTTACATTCCGATGCACCTCTGCAGGATTACTATATCCCTTGGACCTTCCCATTCACGATGAAACACAGAAATTTCATCGGAAATAAATATAAGAGACACAATGCCGACTTAAGTACAGGAAGACTGAGTCTTCCTACTGTCTATGTTTTGAGCGTTTCCTGTGTCACCAGTTTTTACATTCCGATGCACCTCTGCAGGTTTATTGTTTCCCTTGGACCTTCCCATTCACGATGTAACACAGAAATTGCATCGGAATTAAATATAAGAGACACAATGCCGACTTAAGTACAGGAAGACTAAGTCTTCCTACTGTCTATGTTTTGAGCGTTTCCTGTGTCATCAGTTTTACTTTCCGATGCACCTCTGCAGGTTTACTATATCCCTTGGACCTTCCCATTCACGATGAAACACAGAAATTGCATCGACATTAAATATAAGAGACACAATGCCGACTTCAGTACAAGAAAACAGTCTTCGTACGGTCAATATTTTGAGCGTTTCCTGTGTCACCAGTTTTACATTCCGATGCACCTCTGCCGGTTTACTATATCCCTTGGACCTTCCCATTGTCGATGAAACACAGAAATCGCATCGGAATTAAATATAAGAGACACAATGCCGACTTAAGTACAGGAAGACTGAGTCTTCCTACTGTCTATGTTTTGAGCGTTTCCTGTGTCACCAGTTTTAAATTCTGATGCACCTCTGCAGGTTTACTGTATCCATTGGACCTTCCCATTGACGATGAAACACAGAAATTGCATCGGAATTAAATATAAGAGACACAATGACGACTTAACTACAGGAAGACTGAGTCTTCCTACTGTCTATGTTTTGAGCGTTTCCTGTGTCACTAGTTTTACATTCCGATGCACCTCTGCAGGTTTGCTGTATCCCTTGGACTTTCCCATTGACGATGAAACGCAGAAATTGCATCGGAATAAAATATAAGAGACACAATACCGACTTAAGTACAGGAAGACTGAGTCTTCCTACTGTCTATGTTTTGAGCGTTTCCTGAGTCACCAGTTTTACATTCCGATGCACCTCTGCAGGTTTCCTGTATCCCTTGGACCTTCCCATTGACGATGAAACACAGAAATTGCATCGAAATTAAATATAAGAGACACAATGCCGACTTAAGTACAAGAAAACAGTCTTCGTACGGTCAATGTTTTGAGCGTTTCCTGTGTCACCTGTTTTACATTCCGATGCACCTCTGCCGGTTTACTATATCCCTTGGACCTTCCCATTGTCGATGAAACACAGAAATCGCATCGGAATTAAATATAAGAGACACAATGCCGACTTAAGTACAGGAAGACTGAGTCTTCCTACTGTCTATGTTTTGAGCGTTTCCTGTGTCACCAGTTTTACATTCTGATGCACCTCTGCAGGTTTACTGTATCCATTGGACCTTCCCATTGACGATGAAACACAGAAATTGCATCGGAATTAAATATAAGAGACACAATGCCGACTTAAGTACAGGAAGACTGAGTCTTCCTACTGTCCATGTTTTGAGCGTTTCCTGTGTCACTAGTTTTACATTCCGATGCACCTCTGCAGGTTTGCTGTATCCCTTGGACTTTCCCATTGACGATGAAACGCAGAAATTGCATCGGAATAAAATATAAGAGACACAATACCGACTTTAGTACAGGAAGACTGAGTCTTCCTGCTGTCTATATTTTGAGCGTTTCCTGTGTCACCAGTTTTACATTCTGATGCACCTCTGCAGGTTTACTGTATCCCTTGGACATTCCCATTGACGATGAAACACAGAAATTGCATCGGAGTTAAATTTAAGAGACACAATGCCTACTTAAGCACAGGAAGACTGAGTCTTTCTACTGTCTATGTTTTGAGCGTTTCCTGTGTCACCAGTTTCACATTCCGATGCACCTCTGCAGGTTTACTGTATCCCTTGGACCTTCCCATTGACGATGAAACACAGAAATTGCATCGGAATTAAATATAAGAGACACAATGCCGACTTAAGTACAGGAAGACTGAGTCTTCCTACTGTCTATGTTTTGAGCGTTTCCTGTGTCAGCAGTTTTACATTCTGATGCACCTCTGCAGGATTACTATATCCCTTGGACCTTCCCATTCACGATGAAACACAGAAATTGCATCGGAAATAAATATAAGAGACACAATGCCGACTTAAGTACAGGAAGACTGAGTCTTCCTACTGTCTATGTTTGAGCGTTTCCTGTGTCACCAGTTTTACATTCCGATGCACCTCTGCAGGTTTACTGTTTCCCTTGGACCTTCCCATTGACGATGAAACACAGAAATTTCATCGGAATTAAATATAAGAGACACAATGCCGACTTAAGTACAGGAAGACTGAGTCTTCCTACTGTCTATGCTTTGAGCGTTTCCTGTGTCACTAGTTTTACATTCCGATGCACATCTGCGGGTTTACTGTATCCCTTGGACCTTCCCATTGACGATCAAACACAGAAATTGCATCGGAATTAAATATAAGAGACACAATGCCGACTTAAGTACAGGAAGACTGAGTCTTCCTACTGTCTATGTGTTGAGCGTTTCCTGTGTCATCAGTTTTACTTTCCGATGCACCTCTGCAGGTTTACTATATCCCTTGGACCTTCCCATTGACGATGAAACACAGAAATTGCATCGGAATTAAATATAAGAGACACAATGCCGACTTAAGTACAGGAAGCCTGAGTCTTCCTACTGTCTATAATTTGAGCATTTCCTGTGTCACCAGTTTTATTTTCCGATGCACCTCTACAGGTTTACTGTATCCCTTGGACCTTCACAGTGACGATGAAACACAGAAATTGCATCGGAATTAAATATAAGAGACACTATGCCGAATTAAGTACAGGAAGACTAAGTCTTCCTACTGTCTATGTTTTGAGCGTTTCCTGTGTCATCAGTTTTACTTTCCGATGCACCTCTGCAGGTTTACTATATCCCTTGGACCTTCCCATTCACGATGAAACACAGAAATTTCATCGGAAATAAATATAAGAGACACAATGCCGACTTAAGTATAGGAAGACTGAACCTTCCTACTGTCTATGTTTTGAGCGTTTCCTGTGTCACCAGTTTTACATTCTGATGCACCTCTGCAGGTTTTCTATATCCATTGGACCTTCCCATTGACGATGAAACACAGAAATTGCATCGGAATTAAATATAAGAGACACTATGCCGATTTAAGTACAGGAAGACTAATTCTTCCTACTGTCTATATTTGAGCGTTTCCTGTGTCATCAGTTTTACTTTCCGGGGCACCTCTGCAGGTTTACTATATCCCTTGGACCTTCCCATTCACGATGAAACACAGAAATTTTATCAGAAATAAATATAAGAGACACAATGCCGACTTAAGTATAGGAAGACTGAGCCTTCCTACTGTCTATGCTTTGAGCGTTTCCTGTGTCACCAGTTTTACATTCTGATGCACCTCTGCAGGTTTTCTGTATACATTGGATCTTCCCATTGACGATGAAACACAGAAATTGCATCGGAATTAAATATAAGAGACACAATGCCGACTTAAGTACAGGAAGACTGAGTCTTCCTACTGTCTATGTGTTGAGCGTTTCCTGTGTCACAAGTTTTACATTCTGATGCACCTCTGAAGGTTTACTGTATCCCTTGGACCTTCCCATTGACGATGAAAAACAGAAATTGCATCGGAATTAAATATAAGAGACTCAATGCCGACTTAAGTACAAGAAGACTGAGTCTTCCTACTGTCTATGTATTGAGCGTTTCCTGTGTCATCAGTTTTACTTTCCGCTACACCTCTGCAGGATTTCTATATCACTTGGACCTTCCCATTGACGATGAAACACAGAAATTGCATCGGAATTAAATATAAGAGACACAATGCCGACTTAAGTACAGGAAGACTAAGTCTTCCTACTGTCTATGTTTTGAGCTTTTCCTGTGTCATCAGTTTTACTTTCCGATGCACCTCTGCAGGTTTACTGTATCCCTTGGACCCTCCCATTGACGATGAAAAACAGAAATTGCATCGGAATGAAATATAAGAGTCACAATGCCGACGTAAGTACAGGAAGACTAAGTCTTCCTACTGTCTATGTTTTGAGCGTTTTCTTTGTCATCAGTTTTACATTCCGATGCACCTCTGCAGGATTACTATATCCCTTGGACCTTCCCATTCACGATGAAACACAGAAATTTCATCGGAAATAAATATAAGAGACACAATGCCGACTTAAGTACAGGAAGACTGAGTCTTCCTACTGTCTATGTTTGAGCGTTTCCTGTGTCACCAGTTTTACATTCCGATGCACCTCTGCAGGTTTACTGTTTCCCTTGGACCTTCCCATTGACGATGAAACACAGAAATTGCATCGGAATTAAATATAAGAGACACTATGCCGACTTAAGTACAGGAAGACTGAGTCTCCCTATTGTCTATGTTTTGAGCGTTTCCTGTGTCACTAGTTTTACATTCCGATGCACCTCTGCGGGTTTACTGTATCCCTTGGACCTTCCCATTGACGATCAAACACAGAAATTACATCGGAATTAAATGTAAGAGACACAATGCCGCCTTAAGTACAGGAAGACTAAGTCTTCCTACTGTCTATGTGTTGAGCGTTTCCTGTGTCATCAGTTTTACTTTCCGATGCACCTCTGCAGGTTTACTATATCCCTTGGACCTTCCCATTCACGATGAAACAGAGAAATTTCATCAGAAATAAATATAAGAGACACAATGCCGACTTAAGTATAGGAAGACTGAGCCTTCCTACTCTCTATGTTTTGAGCGTTTACTGTGTCACCAGTTTTACATTCTGATGCACCTCTGCAGGTTTTCTGTATCCATTGGACCTTCCCATTGACGATGAAACCCAGAAATTGCATCGGAATTAAATATAAGAGACACAATGCCGACTTAAGTACAGGAAGACTGAGTCTTCCTACTGTCTATATGGTGGGCGTCTCCTGTGTCACCAGTTTTACATTCTGATGCTCCTCTGCAGGTTTACTGTATCCCTTGGACCTTCCCATTGACGATGAAAAACAGAAATTGCATCGGAATTAAATATAAGAGACTCAATGCCGACTTAAGTACAAGAAGACTGAGTCTTCCTACTGTCTATAATTTGAGCGTTTCCTGTGTCACCAGTTTTATTTTCCGATGCACCTCTACAGGTTTACTGTATCCCTTGGACCTTCACAGTGACGATGAAACACAGAAATTGCATCGGAATTAAATATAAGAGACACTATGCCGAATTAAGTAAAGGAAGACTAAGTCTTCCTACTGTCTATGTTTTGAGCGTTTCCTGTGTCATCAGTTTTACTTTCCGATGCACCTCTGCAGGTTTACTATATCCCTTGGACCTTCCCATTCACGATGAAACACAGAAATTTCATCGGAAATAAATATAAGAGACACAATGCCGACTTAAGTATAGGAAGACTGAACCTTCCTACTGTCTATGTTTTGAGCGTTTCCTGTGTCACCAGTTTTACATTCTGATGCACCTCTGCAGGTTTTCTATATCCATTGGACCTTCCCATTGACGATGAAACACAGAAATTGCATCGGAATTAAATATAAGAGACACTATGCCGATTTAGGTACAGGAAGACTAAGTCTTCCTACTGTCTATATTTGAGCGTTACCTGTGTCATCAGTTTTATTTTCCGGGGCACCTCTGCAGGTTTACTGTATCCCTTGGACCTTCCCATTCACGATGAAACACAGAAATTTTATCAGAAATAAATATAAGAGACACAATGCCGACTTCAGTATAGGAAGACTGAGCCTTCCTACTGTCTATGTTTTGAGCGTTTCCTGTGTCACCAGTTTTACATTCTGATGCACCTCTGCAGGTTTTCTGTATCCATTGGATCTTCCCATTGACGATGAAACACAGAAATTGCATCGGAATTAAATATAAGAGACACAATGCCGACTTAAGTACAGGAAGACTGAGTCTTCCTACAGTCTATGTGTTGAGCGTTTCCTGTGTCACTAGTTTTACATTCTGATGCACCTCTGAAGGTTTACTGTATCCCTTGGACCTTCCCATTGACGATGAAAAACAGAAATTGCATCGGAATTAAATATAAGAGACTGTATGCCGACTTAAGTACAAGAAGACTGAGTCTTCCTACTGTCTATGTTTTGAGCGTTTCCTGTGTCATCAGTTTTACTTTCCGCTGCACCTCTGCAGGATTTCTATATCACTTGGACCTTCCCATTGACGATGAAACACAGAAATTGCATCGGAATTAAATATAAGAGACACAATGCCGACTTAAGTACAGGAAGACTGAGTCTTCCTACTGTCTATGTTTTGAGCGTTTCCTGTGTCACCAGTTTTACATTCTGATGCACCTCTGCAGGATTACTGTATCCCTTGGACCTTCCCATTGACGATGAAACACAGAATTTGCATCGGAATTAAATATAAGAGACACAATGCCGACTTAAGTACAGGAAGACTGAGACTTCCTACTGTCTATGTTTTGAGCGTTTTCTGTGTCATCAGTTTTACATTCAGATGCACCTCTGCAGGTTTACTGTATCTCTTGGACCTTCCCATTGACGATGAAAAACAGAAATTGCATCGGAATTAAATATAAGAGACACAATGCCGACTTATGTACAGGAAGACTAAGTCTTCCTACTGTCTATGTTTTGAGCGCTTCCTGTGTCATCAGTTTTAGATTCCGATGCACCTCTGTAGGATTACTATATCCCTTGGACCTTCCCATTCACGATGAAACACAGAAATTTCATCGGAAATAAATATAAGAGACACAATGCCGACTTAAGTACAGGAAGACTGAGTCTTCCTACTGTCTATGTTTGAGCGTTTCCTGTGTCACCAGTTTTACATTCCGATGCACCTCTGCAGGTTTACTGTTTCCCTTGGACCTTCCCATTGACGATGAAACACAGAAATTGCATCGGAATTAAATATAAGAGACACTATGAAGACTTAAGTACAGGAAGACTGAGTCTCCCTATTGTCTATGTTTTGAGCGTTTCCTGTGTCACTAGTTTTACATTCCGATGCACCTCTGCGGGTTTACTGTATCCCTTGGACCTTCCCATTGACGATCAAACACAGAAATTACATCGGAATTAAATGTAAGAGACACAATGCCGCCTTAAGTACAGGAAGACTAAGTCTTCCTACTGTCTATGTGTTGAGCGTTTCCTGTGTCATCAGTTTTACTTTCCGATGCACCTCTGCAGGTTTACTATATCCCTTGGACCTTCCCATTCACGATGAAACAGAGAAATTTCATCAGAAATAAATATAAGAGACACAATGCCGACTTAAGTATAGGAAGACTGAGCCTTCCTACTCTCTATGTTTTGAGCGTTTACTGTGTCACCAGTTTTACATTCTGATGCACCTCTGCAGGTTTTCTGTATCCATTGGACCTTCCCATTGACGATGAAACACAGAAATTGCATCGGAATTAAATATAAGAGACACAATGCCGACTTAAGTACAGGAAGACTGAGTCTTCCTACTGTCTATATGGTGGGCGTCTCCTGTGTCACCAGTTTTACATTCTGATGCTCCTCTGCAGGTTTACTGTATCCCTTGGACCTTCCCATTGACGATGAAAAACAGAAATTGCATCGGAATTAAATATAAGAGACTCAATGCCGACTTAAGTACAAGAAGACTGAGTCTTCCTACTGTCTATAATTTGAGCGTTTCCTGTGTCACCAGTTTTATTTTCCGATGCACCTCTACAGGTTTACTGTATCCCTTGGACCTTCACAGTGACGATGAAACACAGAAATTGCATCGGAATTAAATATAAGAGACACTATGCCGAATTAAGTACAGGAAGACTAAGTCTTCCTACTGTCTATGTTTTGAGCGTTTCCTGTGTCATCAGTTTTACTTTCCGATGCACCTCTGCAGGTTTACTATATCCCTTGGACCTTCCCATTCACGATGAAACACAGAAATTTCATCGGAAATAAATATAAGTCACACAATGCCGACTTAAGTATAGGAAGACTGAACCTTCCTACTGTCTATGTTTTGAGCGTTTCCTGTGTCACCAGTTTTACATTCTGATGCACCTCTGCAGGTTTTCTATATCCATTGGACCTTCCCATTGACGATGAAACACAGAAATTGCATCGGAATTAAATATAAGAGACACTATGCCGATTTAAGTACAGGAAGACTAAGTCTTCCTACTGTCTATATTTGAGCGTTTCCTGTGTCATCAGTTTTACTTTCCGGGGCACCTCTGCAGGTTTACTGTATCCCTTGGACCTTCCCATTCACGATGAAACACAGAAATTTTATCAGAAATAAATATAAGAGACACAATGCCGACTTCAGTATAGGAAGACTGAGCCTTCCTACTGTCTATGTTTTGAGCGTTTCCTGTGTCACCAGTTTTACATTCTGATGCACCTCTGCAGGTTTTCTGTATCCATTGGATCTTCCCATTGACGATGAAACACAGAAATTGCATCGGAATTAAATATAAGAGACACAATGCCGACTTAAGTACAGGAAGACTGAGTCTTCCTACTGTCTATGTGTTGAGCGTTTCCTGTGTCACTAGTTTTACATTCTGATGCACCTCTGAAGGTTTACTGTATCCCTTGGACCTTCCCATTGACGATGAAAAACAGAAATTGCATCGGAATTAAATATAAGAGACTCTATGCCGACTTAAGTACAAGAAGACTGAGTCTTCCTACTGTCTATGTTTTGAGCGTTTCCTGTGTCATCAGTTTTACTTTCCGCTGCACCTCTGCAGGATTTCTATATCACTTGGACCTTCCCATTGACGATGAAACACAGAAATTGCATCGGAATTAAATATAAGAGACACAATGCCGACTTAAGTACAGGAAGACTGAGTCTTCCTACTGTCTATGTTTTGAGCGTTTCCTGTGTCAGCAGTTTTACATTCTGATGCACCTCTGCAGGATTACTGTATCCCTTGGACCTTCCCATTGACGATGAAACACAGAATTTGCATCGGAATTAAATATAAGAGACACAATGCCGACTTAAGTACAGGAAGACTGAGCCTTCCTACTGTCTATGTTTTGAGCGTTTTCTGTGTCATCAGTTTTACATTCAGATGCACCTCTGCAGGTTTACTGTATCTCTTGGACCTTCCCATTGACGATGAAAAACAGAAATTGCATCGGAATTAAATATAAGAGACACAATGCCGACTTATGTACAGGAAGACTAAGTCTTCCTACTGTCTATGTTTTGAGCGCTTCCTGTGTCATCAGTTTTAGATTCCGATGCACCTCTGCAGGATTACTATATCCCTTGGACCTTCCCATTCACGATGAAACACAGAAATTTCATCGGAAATAAATATAAGAGACACAATGCCGACTTAAGTACAGGAAGACTGAGTCTTCCTACTGTCTATGTTTGAGCGTTTCCTGTGTCACCAGTTTTACATTCCGATGCACCTCTGCAGGTTTACTGTTTCCCTTGGACCTTCCCATTGACGATGAAACACAGAAATTGCATCGGAATTAAATATAAGAGACACAATGCCGACATAAGTACAGGAAGCCTGAGTCTTCCTACTGTCTATAATTTGAGCGTTTCCTGTGTCACCAGTTTTATTTTCCGATGCACCTCTACAGGTTTACTGTATCCCTTGGACCTTCACAGTGACGATGAAACACAGAAATTGCATCGGAATTAAATATAAGAGACACTATGCCGAATTAAGTACAGGAAGACTAAGTCTTCCTACTGTCTATGTTTTGAGCGTTTCCTGTGTCATCAGTTTTACTTTCCGATGCACCTCTGCAGGTTTACTATATCCCTTGGACCTTCCCATTCACGATGAAACACAGAAATTTCATCGGAAATAAATATAAGAGACACAATGCCGACTTAAGTATAGGAAGACTGAACCTTCCTACTGTCTATGTTTGAGCGTTTCCTGTGTCACCAGTTTTACATTCTGATGCACCTCTGCAGGTTTTCTATATCCATTGGACCTTCCCATTGACGATGAAACACAGAAATTGCATCGGAATTAAATATAAGAGACACTATGCCGATTTAAGTACAGGAAGACTAAGTCTTCCTACTGTCTATATTTGAGCGTTTCCTGTGTCATCAGTTTTACTTTCCGGGGCACCTCTGCAAGTTTACTATATCCCTTGGACCTTCCCATTCACGATGAAACACAGAAATTTTATCAGAAATAATTATAAGAGACACAATGCCGACTTAAGTATAGGAAGACTGAACCTTCCTACTGTCTATGTTTTGAGCGTTTCCTGTGTCACCAGTTTTACATTCTGATGCACCTCTGCAGGTTTTCTATATCCATTGGACCTTCCCATTGACGATGAAACACAGAAATTGCATCGGAATTAAATATAAGAGACACTATGCCGATTTAAGTACAGGAAGACTAAGTCTTCCTACTGTCTATATTTGAGCGTTTCCTGTGTCATCAGTTTTACTTTCCGGGGCACCTCTGCAGGTTTACTGTATCCCTTGGACCTTCCCATTCACGATGAAACACAGAAATTTTATCAGAAATAAATATAAGAGACACAATGCCGACTTCAGTATAGGAAGACTGAGCCTTCCTACTGTCTATGTTTTGAGCGTTTCCTGTGTCACCAGTTTTACATTCTGATGCACCTCTGCAGGTTTTCTGTATCCATTGGATCTTCCCATTGACGATGAAACACAGAAATTGCATCGGAATTAAATATAAGAGACACAATGCCGACTTAAGTACAGGAAGACTGAGTCTTCCTACTGTCTATGTGTTGAGCGTTTCCTGTGTCACTAGTTTTACATTCTGATGCACCTCTGAAGGTTTACTGTATCCCTTGGACCTTCCCATTGACGATGAAAAACAGAAATTGCATCGGAATTAAATATAAGAGACTCTATGCCGACTTAAGTACAAGAAGACTGAGTCTTCCTACTGTCTATGTTTTGAGCGTTTCCTGTGTCATCAGTTTTACTTTCCGCTGCACCTCTGCAGGATTTCTATATCACTTGGACCTTCCCATTGACGATGAAACACAGAAATTGCATCGGAATTAAATATAAGAGACACAATGCCGACTTAAGTACAGGAAGACTGAGTCTTCCTACTGTCTATGTTTTGAGCGTTTCCTGTGTCAGCAGTTTTACATTCTGATGCACCTCTGCAGGATTACTGTATCCCTTGGACCTTCCCATTGACGATGAAACACAGAATTTGCATCGGAATTAAATATAGGAGACACAATGCCGACTTAAGTACAGGAAGACTGAGCCTTCCTACTGTCTATGTTTTGAGCGTTTTCTGTGTCATCAGTTTTACATTCAGATGCACCTCTGCAGGTTTACTGTATCTCTTGGACCTTCCCATTGACGATGAAAAACAGAAATTGCATCGGAATTAAATATAAGAGACACAATGCCGACTTATGTACAGGAAGACTAAGTCTTCCTACTGTCTATGTTTTGAGCGCTTCCTGTGTCATCAGTTTTAGATTCCGATGCACCTCTGCAGGATTACTATATCCCTTGGACCTTCCCATTCACGATGAAACACAGAAATTTCATCGGAAATAAATATAAGAGACACAATGCCGACTTAAGTACAGGAAGACTGAGTCTTCCTACTGTCTATGTTTGAGCGTTTCCTGTGTCACCAGTTTTGCATTCCGATGCACCTCTGCAGGTTTACTGTTTCCCTTGGACCTTCCCATTGACGATGAAACACAGAAATTGCATCGGAATTAAATATAAGAGACACAATGCCGACATAAGTACAGGAAGCCTGAGTCTTCCTACTGTCTATAATTTGAGCGTTTCCTGTGTCACCAGTTTTATTTTCCGATGCACCTCTACAGGTTTACTGTATCCCTTGGACCTTCACAGTGACGATGAAACACAGAAATTGCATCGGAATTAAATATAAGAGACACTATGCCGAATTAAGTACAGGAAGACTAAGTCTTCCTACTGTCTATGTTTTGAGCGTTTCCTGTGTCATCAGTTTTACTTTCCGATGCACCTCTGCAGGTTTACTATATCCCTTGGACCTTCCCATTCACGATGAAACACAGAAATTTCATCGGAAATAAATATAAGAGACACAATGCCGACTTAAGTATAGGAAGACTGAACCTTCCTACTGTCTATGTTTGAGCGTTTCCTGTGTCACCAGTTTTACATTCTGATGCACCTCTGCAGGTTTTCTATATCCATTGGACCTTCCCATTGACGATGAAACACAGAAATTGCATCGGAATTAAATATAAGAGACACTATGCCGATTTAAGTACAGGAAGACTAAGTCTTCCTACTGTCTATATTTGAGCGTTTCCTGTGTCATCAGTTTTACTTTCCGGGGCACCTCTGCAGGTTTACTATATCCCTTGGACCTTCCCATTCACGATGAAACACAGAAATTTTATCAGAAATAATTATAAGAGACACAATGCCGACTTAAGTATAGGAAGACTGAGCCTTCCTACTGTCTATGTTTTGAGCGTTTCCTGTGTCACCAGTTTTACATTCTGATGCACCTCTGCAGGTTTTCTGTATCCATTGGATCTTCCCATTGACGATGAAACACAGAAATTGCATCGGAATTAAATATAAGAGACACAATGCCGAGTTAAGTACAGGAAGACTGAGTCTTCCTACTGTCTATGTGTTGAGCGTTTCCTGTGTCAGAAGTTTTACATTCTGATGCACCTCTGAAGGTTTACTGTATCCCTTGGACATTCCCATTGACGATGAAAAACAGAAATTGCATCGGAATTAAATATAAGAGACTCAATGCCGACTTAAGTACAAGAAGACTGAGTCTTCCTACTGTCTATGTTTTGAGCGTTTCCTGTGTCATCAGTTTTACTTTCCGCTGCACCTCTGCAGGATTTCTATATCACTTGGACCTTCCCATTCACGATGAAAGACAGAAATTGCATCGGAATTAAATATAAGAGACACAATGCCGACTTAAGTACAGGAAGACTAAGTCTTCCTACTGTCTATGTTTGGAGCTTTTCCTGTGTCATCAGTTTTACTTTCCGATGCACCTCTGCAGGTTTACTGTATCCCTTGGACCTTCCCATTGACGATGAAAAACAGAAATTGCATCGGAATGAAATATAAGAGTCACAATGCCGACTTAAGTACAGGAAGACTAAGTCTTCCTACTGTCTATGTTTTGAGCGTTTTCTTTGTCATCAGTTTTACATTCCGATGCACCTCTGCAGGATTACTATATCCCTTGGACCTTCCCATTCACGATGAAACACAGAAATTTCATCGGAAATAAATATAAGAGACACAAAGCCGACTTAAGTACAGGAAGACTGAGTCTTCCTACAGTCTACGTTTTGAGCGTTTCCTGTGTCACCAGTTTTACATTCCGATGCACCTCTGCAGGTTTACTGTTTCCCTTGGACCTTCCCATTGACGATGAAACACAGAAATTGCATCGGAATTAAATATAAGAGACACTATGCCGACTTAAGTACAGGAAGACTGAGTCTCCCTATTGTCTATGTTTTGAGCGTTTCCTGTGTCACTAGTTTTACATTCCGATGCACCTCTGCGGGTTTACTGTATATCTTGGACCTTCCCATTGACGATGAAAAACAGAAATTGCATCGGAATTAAATATAAGAGACACTATGCCGATTTAAGTACAGGAAGACTAAGTCTTCCTACTGTCTATATTTGAGCGTTTCCTGTGTCATCAGTTTTACTTTCCGGGGCACCTCTGCAGGTTTACTGTATCCCTTGGACCTTCCCATTCACGATGAAACACAGAAATTTTATCAGAAATAAATATAAGAGACACAATGCCGACTTCAGTATAGGAAGACTGAGCCTTCCTACTGTCTATGTTTTGAGCGTTTCCTGTGTCACCAGTTTTACATTCTGATGCACCTCTGCAGGTTTTCTGTATCCATTGGATCTTCCCATTGACGATGAAACACAGAAATTGCATCGGAATTAAATATAAGAGACACAATGCCGACTTAAGTACAGGAAGACTGAGTCTTCCTACTGTCTATGTGTTGAGCGTTTCCTGTGTCACTAGTTTTACATTCTGATGCACCTCTGAAGGTTTACTGTATCCCTTGGACCTTCCCATTGACGATGAAAAACAGAAATTGCATCGGAATTAAATATAAGAGACTCTATGCCGACTTAAGTACAAGAAGACTGAGTCTTCCTACTGTCTATGTTTTGAGCGTTTCCTGTGTCATCAGTTTTACTTTCCGCTGCACCTCTGCAGGATTTCTATATCACTTGGACCTTCCCATTGACGATGAAACACAGAAATTGCATCGGAATTAAATATAAGAGACACAATGCCGACTTAAGTACAGGAAGACTGAGTCTTCCTACTGTCTATGTTTTGAGCGTTTCCTGTGTCAGCAGTTTTACATTCTGATGCACCTCTGCAGGATTACTGTATCCCTTGGACCTTCCCATTGACGATGAAACACAGAATTTGCATCGGAATTAAATATAAGAGACACAATGCCGACTTAAGTACAGGAAGACTGAGCCTTCCTACTGTCTATGTTTTGAGCGTTTTCTGTGTCATCAGTTTTACATTCAGATGCACCTCTGCAGGTTTACTGTATCTCTTGGACCTTCCCATTGACGATGAAAAACAGAAATTGCATCGGAATTAAATATAAGAGACACAATGCCGACTTATGTACAGGAAGACTAAGTTTTCCTACTGTCTATGTTTTGAGCGCTTCCTGTGTCATCAGTTTTAGATTCCGATGCACCTCTGCAGGATTACTATATCCCTTGGACCTTCCCATTCACGATGAAACACAGAAATTTCATCGGAAATAAATATAAGAGACACAATGCCGACTTAAGTACAGGAAGACTGAGTCTTCCTACTGTCTATGTTTGAGCGTTTCCTGTGTCACCAGTTTTACATTCCGATGCACCTCTGCAGGTTTACTGTTTCCCTTGGACCTTCCCATTGACGATGAAACACAGAAATTGCATCGGAATTAAATATAAGAGACACAATGCCGACATAAGTACAGGAAGCCTGAGTCTTCCTACTGTCTATAATTTGAGCGTTTCCTGTGTCACCAGTTTTATTTTCCGATGCACCTCTACAGGTTTACTGTATCCCTTGGACCTTCACAGTGACGATGAAACACAGAAATTGCATCGGAATTAAATATAAGAGACACTATGCCGAATTAAGTACAGGAAGACTAAGTCTTCCTACTGTCTATGTTTTGAGCGTTTCCTGTGTCATCAGTTTTACTTTCCGATGCACCTCTGCAGGTTTACTATATCCCTTGGACCTTCCCATTCACGATGAAACACAGAAATTTCATCGGAAATAAATATAAGAGACACAATGCCGACTTAAGTATAGGAAGACTGAACCTTCCTACTGTCTATGTTTGAGCGTTTCCTGTGTCACCAGTTTTACATTCTGATGCACCTCTGCAGGTTTTCTATATCCATTGGACCTTCCCATTGACGATGAAACACAGAAATTGCATCGGAATTAAATATAAGAGACACTATGCCGATTTAAGTACAGGAAGACTAAGTCTTCCTACTGTCTATATTTGAGCGTTTCCTGTGTCATCAGTTTTACTTTCCGGGGCACCTCTGCAGGTTTACTATATCCCTTGGACCTTCCCATTCACGATGAAACACAGAAATTTTATCAGAAATAATTATAAGAGACACAATGCCGACTTAAGTATAGGAAGACTGAGCCTTCCTACTGTCTATGTTTTGAGCGTTTCCTGTGTCACCAGTTTTACATTCTGATGCACCTCTGCAGGTTTTCTGTATCCATTGGATCTTCCCATTGACGATGAAACACAGAAATTGCATCGGAATTAAATATAAGAGACACAATGCCGAGTTAAGTACAGGAAGACTGAGTCTTCCTACTGTCTATGTGTTGAGCGTTTCCTGTGTCAGAAGTTTTACATTCTGATGCACCTCTGAAGGTTTACTGTATCCCTTGGACATTCCCATTGACGATGAAAAACAGAAATTGCATCGGAATTAAATAGAAGAGACTCAATGCCGACTTAAGTACAAGAAGACTGAGTCTTCCTACTGTCTATGTTTTGAGCGTTTCCTGTGTCATCAGTTTTACTTTCCGCTGCACCTCTGCAGGATTTCTATATCACTTGGACCTTCCCATTCACGATGAAAGACAGAAATTGCATCGGAATTAAATATAAGAGACACAATGCCGACTTAAGTACAGGAAGACTAAGTCTTCCTACTGTCTATGTTTGGAGCTTTTCCTGTGTCATCAGTTTTACTTTCCGATGCACCTCTGCAGGTTTACTGTATCCCTTGGACCTTCCCATTGACGATGAAAAACAGAAATTGCATCGGAATGAAATATAAGAGTCACAATGCCGACTTAAGTACAGGAAGACTAAGTCTTCCTACTGTCTATGTTTTGAGCGTTTTCTTTGTCATCAGTTTTACATTCCGATGCACCTCTGCAGGATTACTATATCCCTTGGACCTTCCCATTCACGATGAAACACAGAAATTTCATCGGAAATAAATATAAGAGACACAAAGCCGACTTAAGTACAGGAAGACTGAGTCTTCCTACAGTCTACGTTTTGAGCGTTTCCTGTGTCACCAGTTTTACATTCCGATGCACCTCTGCAGGTTTACTGTTTCCCTTGGACCTTCCCATTGACGATGAAACACAGAAATTGCATCGGAATTAAATATAAGAGACACTATGCCGACTTAAGTACAGGAAGACTGAGTCTCCCTATTGTCTATGTTTTGAGCGTTTCCTGTGTCACTAGTTTTACATTCCGATGCACCTCTGCGGGTTTACTGTATATCTTGGACCTTCCCATTGACGATCAAACACAGAAATTACATCGGAATTAAATGTAAGAGACACAATGCCGCCTTAAGTACAGGAAGACTAAGTCTTCCTACTGTCTATGTGTTGAGCGTTTCCTGTGTCATCAGTTTTACTTTCCGATGCACCTCTGCAGGTTTACTATATCCCTTGGACCTTCCCATTCACGATGAAACAGAGAAATTTCATCAGAAATAAATATAAGAGACACAATGCCGACTTAAGTATAGGAAGACTGAGCCTTCCTACTCTCTATGTTTTGAGCGTTTCCTGTGTCACCAGTTTTACATTCTGATGCACCTCTGCAGGTTTTCTGTATCCATTGGACCTTCCCATTGACGATGAAACACAGAAATTGCATCGGAATTAAATATAAGAGACACAATGCCGACTTAAGTACAGGAAGACTGAGTCTTCCTACTGTCTATATGGTGGGCGTCTCCTGTGTCACCAGTTTTACATTCTGATGCTCCTCTGCAGGTTTACTGTATCCCTTGGACCTTCCCATTGACGATGAAAAACAGAAATTGCATCGGAATTAAATATGAGAAACTCAATGCCGACTTAAGTACAGGAAGACTAAGTCTTCCTACTGTCTATGTTTTAAGCGTTTCCTGTGTCATCAGTTTTACTTTCCGATGCTACTCTGCAGGTTTACTGTATCCCTTGGACCGTCCCATTGACGATGAAAAACAGAAATTGCATCGGAATTAAATATATTAGTCACAATGCCGACTTAAGTACAGGAAGACTAAGTCTTCCTACTGTCTATGTTTTGAGCGTTTTCTTTGTCATCAGTTTTACATTCCGATGCACCTCTGCAGGATTGCTATATCACTTGGACCTTCCCATTCACGATGAAACACAGAAATTGCATCGGAATTAAGTATGAGAGACACAATGCCGACTTAAGTACAGGAAGACTAAGTCTTACTACTGTCTATGTTTTGAGCGTTTCCTGTGTCATCAGTTTTACTTTCCGATGCACCTCTGCAGGTTTACTGTATCCCTTGGACCTTCCCATTGGTGATGAAAAACCGAAATTGCATCGGAATTAAATATAAGAGTCACAATGCCGACTTAAGTACAGGAAGACTGAGTCTACCTACTGTCTATGTTTTGAGCGTTTCCTGTGTCACTAGTTTTACATTCCGATGCACCTCTGCGGGTTTACTGTATCCCTTGGACCTTGCCATTGACGATGAAACACAGAAATTGCATCGGAATTAAATATAAGAGACACAATGCCGACTTAAGTACAGGAAGAATGAGTCTTCCTACTGTCTATGTTTTGAGCGTCTCCTGAGTCACCAGTTTTACATTCTGATGCACCTCTGCAGGATTAGTGTATCCCTTGGACCTTCCCATTGACGATGAAAAACAGAAATTGCATCGGAATTAAATAAAAGAGACACAATGCCGACTTAATTACATGAAGACTGAGTATTCCTACTGTTATGTTTTGAGCGTTTCCTGTGTCATCAGTTTTACTTTCCGATGCACCTCTGCAGGATTACTATATCCCTTGGACCTTCCCATTCACGATGAAACACAGAAATTGCATCGGAATTAAATTTAAGAGACACAATGCCGACTTAAGTACAGGAAGACTAAGTCTTCCTACTGTCTATGTTTTGAGCGTTTCCTGTGTCATCAGTTTTACTTTCCGATGCACCTCTGCAGGTTTACTATATCCCTTGGACCTTCCCATTCACGATGAAATACAGAAATTTCATCGGAAATAAATATAAGAGACACAATGCTGACTTAAGTACAGCAAGACTGAGTCTTCCTACTGTCTATGTTTGAGCGTTTCCTGTGTCACCAGTTTTTCATTCCGATGCACCTCTGCAGGTTTACTGTATCCCTTGGACCTTCCCATTGACGATGAAACACAGAAATTGCATCGGAATTAAATATAAGAGACACAATGCCGACTTAAGTACAAGAAAACTGAGTCTTCTTACGGTCTATGTTTTGAGCGTTTCCTGTGTCGCCAGTTTTACATTCCGATGCACCTATGCCGGTTTACTGTATCCATTGCCCCTTCCCATTGTCGATGAAACACAGAAATCGTATCGGAATTAAATATAAGAGACACAATGCCGACTTAAGTACAGGAAGACTGAGTCTTCCTACTGTCTATGTTTTGAGCATTCCTGTGTCATCAGTTTTACATTCCGATGCACGTCTGCAGGTTTACTGTATCCCTTGGACCTTCCCATTGACAATGAAAAACAGAAATTGCATTGGATTTAAATATAAGAGACACAATGCCGACTTAAGTACAGGAAGACCAAGTCTTCCTACTGTCTATGTTTTGAGCTTTTCCTGTGTCATCAGTTTTACTTTCCGATGCACCTCTGCAGGTTTACTATATCCCTTGGACCTTCCCATTCACGATGAAACACAGAAATTTCATCGGAAAAAAATATAAGAGACACAATGCCGACTTTAGTACAGGAAGACTGAGTCTTCCTACCGTCTATGTTTTGAGCGTTTCCTGTGTCACCAGTTTTACATTCCGATGCACCTCTGCAGGTTTCCTGTATCCCTTGACCTTCCCATTGACGATGGAACACAGAAATTGCATCGAAATTAAATATAAGAGACACAATGCCGACTTAAGTACAAGAAATCAGTCTTCGTACGGTCAATGTTTTTGAGCGATTCCTGTGTCACCACTTTTACCTTCGGATGCACCTCTGCCGGTTTACTATATCCCGTGGACCTTCCCACTGTAGATGAAACACAGAAATCGCATCGGAATTAAATATAAAAGACACAATGCCGTCTTAAGTACAGGAAGACTGAGTCTTCCTACTGTCTATGTTTTGAGCGTTTCCGGTGTCACCAGTTCTACATTCTGATGCACCTCTGCAGCTTTTACTGTATCCCTTGGACCTTCCCATTGTCGATGAAACACAGAAATCGCATCGGAATTAAATATAAGAGACACAATGCCGACATCAGTACAGGAAGACTGAGTCTTCCTACCGTCTATGTTTTGAGCGTTTCCTGTGTCACCAGTTTTACATTCTGATGCACCTCTGCAGGATTACAGTATCCAATGGACCTTCCCATTGACGATGAAACTCAGAAATTGCATTGGAGTTAAATATAAGAGACACAATGCCGACTTAAGTACAGGAAGACTGAGTCTTCCTACTGTCTATGTTTTGAGCGTTTCCTGTGTCACTAGTTTTACTTTCCGATGCACCTCTGCAGATTTACTATATCCCTTGGACCTTCCCATTCACGATGAAACACAGAAATTTCATCGGAATTATATATAAGAGACACAATGCCGACTTAAGTACAGGAAGACTGAGTCTTCCTACTGTCTATGTTTTGAGCGTTTCCTGTGTCACCAGTTTTACATTCCGATGTACCTCTGCAGGTTTACTGTATTCCTTGGACCTTCCCATTGACGATGAAACACAGAAATTGCATCGGAATTAAATATATGAGACACAATGCCGACTTAAGTACAGCAAGACTAAGTCTTCCTACTGTCTATGCTTTGAACGATTCCTGTGTCATCAGTTTTACTTTCCGATGCACCTCTGCAGGTTTACTATATCCCTTGGACCTTCCCATTCACGATGAAACACAGAAATTTCATCGGAATTAAATATAAGAGACACAATGCCGACTTAAGTACAGGAAGACTGAGTCTTCCTACTGTCTATGTTTTGAGCGTTTCCTGTGTCACTAGTTTTACATTCCGATGCAAATCTGCAGGTTTACTGTATCCCTTGGACCTTCCCATAGACGATGAAACACACAAATTGCATCGGAATTAAATATAAGAGACACAATGCCGACTTAAGTACAGGAAGACTGAGTCTTCCTACAGTCTATGTTTTGAGCGTTTCCTGTGTCACCAGTTTTACATTCTGATGCACCTCTGCAGGTTTACTGTATCCCTTGGACCTTCCCATTGACGATGAAACACAGAAATTGCATCGGACTTAAATATAAGAGACACAATGCCGACTTAAGTACAGGAAATTGAGTCTTCCAACTGTCTATGTTTTGAGCGTTTCCTGTGTCACTAGTTTTACATTCCGATGAAAATCTGCAGGTTTACTATATCCCTTGGACCTTCCCATTGACGATGAAACACAGAAATTGCATCGGAATTAAATATAAGAGACACAATGCCGACTTAAGTACAGGAAGACTGAGTCTTCCTACTGTCTATGTTTTGAACGATTCCTGTGTCATCAGTTTTACTTTCCGGTGCACCTCTGCAGGTTTACTATTCCCTTGGACCTTCCCATTCACGATGAAACACAGAAATTTCATCGGAATTAAATATAAGAGACACAATGCCGACTTAAGGATAGGAAGACTGAGTCTTCCTTCTGTTTATGTTTTTGAGCGTTTCCTGTGTCACAAGTTTTACATTCTGATGCACCTCTGCAGGTTTACTGTATCCATTGGACCTTCCCATTGACGATGAAACACAGAAATTGCATTGGAGTTAAATAAAAGAGACACAATGCAGACTTAAGTACAGGCAGACTGAGTCTTCCTACTGTCTATGTTTTGAGCGGTTCCTGTGTCACTAGTTTTACATTCCGATGCAAATCTGCAGGTTTTCTATATCCCTTGGACCTTCCCATTGACGATGAAACACAGAAATTGCATCGGAATTAAATATAAGAGACACAATGCCGACTTAAGTATAGGAAGACTGAGTCTTCCTACTGTCTATGTTTTGAGCGTTTCCTGTGTACTTGTTTTACATTCCGATGCACCTCTGCAGGTTTACTGTATCCCTTGTACCTTCCCATTGACGATGAAACACAGAAATTGCATCGGAATTAAATATAAGAGACACACTGCCGACTTAAGTACAGGAAGCCTGAGTCTTCCTACTGTCTATAATTTGAGCGTTTCCTGTGTCACCAGTTTTATTTTACGATGCACCTCTACAGGTTTACTGTATCCCTTGGACCTTCACAGTGACGATGAAACACAGAAATAGCATCGGAATTAAATATAAGAGACACAATGCTGACTTAAGTACAGGAAGACTAAGTCTTCCTACTGTCTATGTTTTGAGCGTTTCCTGTGTCATCAGTTTTACTTTCCGATGCACCTCTGCAGGTTTACTATATCCCTTGGACCTTCCCATTCACGATGAATCACAGAAATTTCATCGGAAATAAATATAAGAGACACAATGCCGACTTAAGTATAGGAAGACTGAGTCTTCCTACTGTCTATGTTTTGAGCGTTTCCTGTGTACTTGTTTTACATTCCGATGCACCTCTGCAGGTTTACTGTATCCCTTGGACGTTCCCATTGACGATGAAACACCGAAATTGCATCGGAATTGAATATAAGAGACACAATGCCGACTTAAGTACAGGAAGACTGAGTCTTCCTACTGTCTATGTTTTGAACGCTTCCTGTGTCACCAGTTTTACTTTCTGATGCACCTCTGCAGGTTTACTGTATCCCTTGGACCTTCACAGTGACGATGAAACACAGAAATTGCATCGGAGTTAGATTTAAGAGACACAATGCCTACTTAAGCTCAGGAAGACTGAGTCTTCCTACTGTCTATAATTTGAGCGTTTCCTGTGTCACCAGATTTGCATTCCGATGCATCTCTACAGGTTTACTGTATCCCTTAGACCTTCACAGTGACGATGAAACACAGAAATTGCATCGGAGTTAGATTTAAGAGACACAATGCCTACGTAAGCACAGGAAGACTGAGTCTTCCTACTGTCTATAATTTGAGCGTTTCCTGTGTCACCAGTTTTGCATTCCGATGCATCTCTACAGGTTTACTGTATCCCTTGGACCTTCACAGTGACGATGAAACACAGAAATTGCATCGGAGTTAGATTTAAGAGACACAATGCCTACTTAAGCACAGGAAGACTGAGTCTTCCTACTGTCTATAATTTGAGCATTCCTGTGTCATCAGTTTATATTCCGATGCACGTCTGCAGGTTAACTGTATCCCTTGGACCTTCCCATTGACGATGAAACTCAGAAATTACATTGGAGTTAAATATAAGAGACACAATGCCGACTTAAGTACAGGAAGACTGAGTCTTCCTACTGTCTATGTTTTGAGCATTCCTGTGTCATCAGTTTTACTTTCCGATGCACCTCTGCAGGTTTACTATATCCCTTGGACCTTCCCATAGACGATGAAACACACAAATTGCAGCGGAATTAAATATAAGAGACACAATGCCGACTTAAGTACAGGAAGACTGAGTCTTCCTACAGTCTATGTTTTGAGCGTTTCCTGTGTCACCAGTTTTACATTCTGATGCACCTCTGCAGGTTTACTGTATCCCTTGGACCTTCCCATTAACGATGAAACACAGAAATTGCATCGGAATTAAATATAAGAGACACAATGCCGACTTAAGTACAGGAAGACTGAGTCTTCCTACTGTCTATGCTTTGAACGATTCCTGAGTCATCAGTTTTACTTTCCGATGCACCTCTGCAGGTTTACTATATCCCTTGGACCTTCCCATTGACGATGAAACACAGAAATTTCATCGGAAATAAATATAAGAGACAGAATGCCGACTTAAGTATAGGAAGACTGAGTCTTCCTACTGTCTATGTTTTGAGCGTTTCCTGTGTCACCAGTTTTACATTCTGATGCACCTCTGCAGGTTTACTGTATCCATTGGACCTTCCCATTGACGATGAAACACAGAAATTGCATTGGAGTTAAATATAAGAGACACAATGCCGACTTAAGTACAGGAAGACTGAGTCTTCCTACTGTCTATGTTTTGAGCGTTTCCTGTGTCACCAGTTTTACATTCCGATGCACCTCTGCAGGTTTACTGTATTCCTTGGACATTCCCATTTCCGATGAAACACAGAAATTGCATCGGAATTAAATATAAGAGACACAATGCCGACTTAAGTACAGGAAGACTAAGTCTTCCTACTGTCTATGCTTTGAACGATTCCTGTGTCATCAGTTTTACTTTCCGATGCACCTCTGCAGGTTTGCTATATCCCTTGGAACTTCCCATTGACGATGAAACACTGAAATTTCATCGGAAGTAAATATAAGAGACACAATGCCGACATAAGTACAGGAAGACTGAGTCTTCCTACTGTCTATGCTTTGAGCGGTTCCTGTGTCACTAGTTTTACATTCCGATGCAAATCTGCAGGTTTACTATAACCCTTGGACCTTCCCATTGACGATGAAACACAGAAATTGCATCGGAATTAAATATAAGAGACACAATGCCGACTTAAGTACAGGAAGACTGAGTCTTCCTACAGTCTATGCTTTGAGCGTTTCCTGTGTCACCAGTTTTACATTCTGATGCACCTCTGCAGGTTTACTGTATCCCTTGGACCTTCCCATTGACGATGAAACACAGAAATTGCATCGGAATTAAATACAAGAGACACAATGCCGACTTAAGTACAGGAAGACTGAGTCTTCCTACTGTCTATGTTTTGAGCGTTTCCTGTGTCACTAGTTTTACATTCCGATGCACCTCTGCAGGTTTACTGTATCCCTTGGACCTTCCCATTGACGATGAAACACCGAAATTGCATCGGAATTAAATATAAGAGACACATTGCCGACTTAAGTACAGGAAGACTAAGTCTTCATACTGTCTATGTTTTGAGCGTTTCCTGTGTCACCAGTTTTACTTTCCGATGCACCTCTGCAGGTTTACTATATCCCTTGGACCTTCCCATTCACGATGAATCACAGAAATTTCATCGGAAATAAATATAAGAGACACAATGCCGACTTAAGTATAGGAAGACTGATTCTTCCTACTGTCTATGATTTGAGCGTTTCCTGTGTCACTAGTTTTACATTCCGATGCACCTCTGCAGGTTTACTGTATCCCTTGGACCTTCCCATTGGCGATGAAACACCGAAATTGCATCGGGATTGAATATAAGAGACACAGTGCCGACTTAAGTACAGGAAGACTGAGTCTTCCTACTCTCTATGTTTTGAGCGCTTCCTGTGTCACCAGTTTTACTTTCTGATGCACCTCTGCTGGTTTACTGTATCCCTTGGACCTTCACAGTGACGATGAAACACAGAAATTGCATCGGAGTTAGATTTAAGAGACACAATGCCGACTTAAGTCCTGGAAGACTGAGTCTTCCTACTGTCTATGTTTTGAGCGTTTCCTGTGTCACTAGTTTTACATTCCGATGCATCTCTACAGGTTTACTGTATCCCTTGGACCTTCACAGTGACGATGAAACACAGAAATTCCATCGGAATTTAAATATAAGAGACACATCGCCGACTTAAGTACAAGGAAACTGAGTCTTCTTACGGTCTATGTTTTGAGCGTTTCCTGTGTCGCTAGTTTTACATTCCGATGCACCTATGCCGGTTTACTGTATCCCTTGCCCCTTCCCATTGTCGATGAAACACAGAAATCGTATCGGAATTAAATATAAGAGACACAATGCCGACTTAAGTACAGGAAGACTGAGTCTTCCTACTGTCTATGTTTTGAGCATTCCTGTGTCATCAGTTTTACATTCCGATGCACGTCTCAGGTTAACTGTATCGTTTGGACCTTCCCATTGACGATGAAAAACAGAAATTGCATCGGATTTAAATATAAGAGACACAATGCCGACTTAAGTACAGGAAGACTAAGTCTTCCTACTGTAAATGTTTTGAGCTTTTCCTGTGTCATCAGTTTTACTTTCCGATGCACCTCTGCAGGTTTACTATATCCCTTGGACCTTCCCATTCACGATGAAACACAGAAATTTCATCGGAAATAAATATAAGAGACACAATGCCGACTTAAGTACAGGAAGACTGAGTCTTCCTACTGTCTATGTTTTGAGCGTTTCCTGAGTCACCAGTTTTATATTCCGATGCACCTCTGCAGGTTTCCTGTATCCCTTGGACCTTCCCATTGACGATGAAACACAGAAATTGCATCGAAATTAAATATAAGAGACACAATGCCGACTTAAGTACAAGAAAACAGTCTTCGTACGGTCAATGCTTTGAGCGTTTCCTGTGTCACCAGTTTTACATTCCGATGCACCTCTGCCGGTTTACTATATCACTTGGACCTTCCCATTGTCGATGAAACACAGAAATCGCATCGGAATTAAATATAAGAGACACAATGCCGACTTCAGTACAGGAAGACTGAGTCTTCCTACTGTCTATGTTTTGAGCGTTTCCTGTGTCACCAGTTTTACATTCTGATGCACCTCTGCAGGTTTACTGTATCCCTTGGACCTTCACAGTGACGATGAAACACAGAAATTGCATCGGAATTAAATATAAGAGACACAATGCCGACTTAAGTACAGGAAGACTAAGTCTTCCTACTGTCTATGTTTTGAGCGTTTCCTGTGTCATCAGTTTTACTTTCCGATGCACCTCTGCAGGTTTAATATATCCCTTGGACTTCCCATTCACGATGAAACACAGAAATTGCATCGGAATTAAATACAAGAGACACAATGTCAACTTAAGTACAGGAAGACTGAGTCTTCCTACTGTCTATGTTCTGAGCGTTTCCTGTGTCACCAGTTTTACATTCCGATGCACCTCTGTAGGTTTACTGTATCCCTTGGACCTTCCCATTCACGATGAAACACAGAAATTTCATCGGAATTAAATACAAGAGACACAATGCCGACTTAAGTACAGGAAGACTGAGTCTTCCTACTGTCTATGTTTTGAGCGTTTCCTGTGTCACTTGTTTTACATTCCGATGCACCTCTGCAGGTTTACTGTATCCCTTGGACCTTCCCATTGACGATGAAACACAGAAATTGCATCGGAATTGAATATAAGAGACACAATGCCGACTTAAGTACAGGAAGACTGAGTCTTCCTACTGTCTATGTTTTGAACGCTTCCTGTGTCACCAGTTTTACTTTCTGATGCACCTCTGCAGGTTTACTGTATCCCTTGGACCTTCACAGTTACGATGAAACACAGAAATTGCATCGGAGTTAAATTTAAGAGACACAATGCCTACTTAAGCTCAGGAAGACTGAGTCTTCCTACTGTCTATAATTTGAGCGTTTCCTGTGTCACCAGATTTGCATTCCGATGCATCTCTACAGGTTTACTGTATCCCTTGGACCTTCACAGTGACGATGAAACACAGAAATTGCATCGGAATTTAAATATAAGAGACACATCGCCGACTTAAGTACAAGAAAACTGAGTCTTCTTACAGTCTATGTTTTGAGCGTTTCCTGTGTCGCCAGATTTACATTCCGATGCACCTATGCCGGTTTACTGTATCCCTTGCCCCTTCCCATTGTCGATGAAACACAGAAATCGTATCGGAATTAAATATAAGAGACACAATGCCGACCTAAGTACAGGAAGACTGAGTCTTCCTACTGTCTATGTTTTGAGCATTCCTGTGTCATCAGTTTTACATTCCGATGCACGTCTGCAGGTTAACTGTATCCCTTGGACCTTCCCATTGACGATGAAACTCAGAAATTACATTGGAGTTAAATATAAGAGACACAATGCCGACTTAAGTACAGGAAGACTGAATCTTCCTACTGTCTATGTTTTGAGCATTCCTGTGTCATCAGTTTTACTTTCCGATGCACCTCTGCAGGTTTACTATATCCCTTGGACCTTCCCATTCACGATGAAACACAGAAATTTCATCGGAATTAAATATAAGAGACACAATGCCGACTTAAGTACAGGAAGACTGAGTCTTCCTACTGTCCATGTTTTGAGCGTTTACTGTGTCACTAGTTTTACATTCCGATGCAAATCTGCAGGTTTACTGTATCCCTTGGACCTTCCCATAGACGATGAAACACACAAATTGCAGCGGAATTAAATATAAGAGACACAATGCCGACTTAAGTACAGGAAGACTGAGTCTTCCTACAGTCTATGTTTTGAGCGTTTCCTGTGTCACCAGTTTTACATTCTGATGCACCTCTGCAGGTTTACTGTATCCCTTGGACCTTCCCATTGACGATGAAACACAGAAATTGCATCGGAATTAAATATAAGAGACACAATGCCGACTTAAGTACAGGAAGACTGAGTCTTCCTACTGTCTATGTTTTGAGCGTTTCCTGTGTCACTAGTTTTACATTCCGATGAAAATCTGCAGGTTTACTATATCCCTTGGACCTTCCCATTCACGATGAAACACAGAGATTTCATCGGAATTAAATATAAGAGACACAATGACGACTTAAGTACAGGAAGACTGAGTCTTCCTACTGTCTATGTTTTGAGCGTTTCCTGTGTCATCAGTTTTACTTTCCGATGCACCTCTGCAGGTTTACTATATCCTTTGAACCTTCCCATTGTCGATGAAACACAGAAATCGCATCGGAATTAAATATAAGAGACACAATTCCGACTTAAGTACAGGAAGACTGAGTCTTCCTACTGTCTATGCTTTGAACGATTCCTGAGTCATCAGTTTTACTTTCCGATGCACCTCTGCAGGTTTACTATATCCCTTGGACCTTCCCATTGACGATGAAACACAGAAATTTCATCGGAAATAAATATAAGAGACAGAATGCCGACTTAAGTATAGGAAGACTGAGTCTTCCTACTGTCTATGTTTTGAGCGTTTCCTGTGTCACCAGTTTTACATTCTGATGCACCTCTGCAGGTTTACTGTATATATTGGACCTTCCCATTGACGATGAAACACAGAAATTTCATTGGAGTTAAATATAAGAAACACAATGCCGACTTAAGTACAGGAAGACTGAGTCTTCCTACTGTCTATGTTTTGAGCGTTTCCTGTGTCACCAGTTTTACATTCCGATGCACCTCTGCAGGTTTACTGTATTCCTTGGACATTCCCATTTCCGATGAAACACAGAAATTGCATCGGAATTAAATATAAGAGACACAATGCCGACTTAAGTGCAGGAAGACTAAGTCTTCCTACTGTCTATGCTTTGAACGATTCCTGTGTCATCAGTTTTACTTTCCGATGCACCTCTGCAGGTTTACTATATCCCTTGGACCTTCCCATTGACGATGAAACACTGAAATTTCATCGGTAGTAAATATAAGAGACACAATGCCGACATAAGTACAGGAAGACTGAGTCTTCCTACTGTCTATGTTTTGAGCGGTTCCTGAGTCACTAGTTTTACATTCTGATGCAAATCTGCAGGTTTACTATATCCCTTGGACCTTCCCATTGACGATGAAACACAGAAATTGCATCGGAATTAAATATAAGAGACACAATGCCGACTTAAGTACAGGAAGACTGAGTCTTCCTACAGTCTATGCTTTGAGCGTTTCCTGTGTCACCAGTTTAACATTCTGATGCACCTCTGCAGGTTTAGTGTATCCCTTGTACCCATTGACGATGAAACACAGAAATTGCATCGGAATTAAATATAAGAGACACAATGCCGACTTAAGTACAGGAAGCCTGAGTCTTCCTACTGTCTATAATTTGAGCATTTCCTGTGTCACCAGTTTTATTTTCCGATGCACCTCTACAGGTTTACTGTATCCCTTGGACCTTCACAGTGACGATGAAACACAGAAATAGCATCGGAATTAAATATAAGAGACACATTGCCGACTTAAGTACAGGACGACTGAGTCTTCCTACTGTCTATGTTTTGAACGTTTCCTGTGTCATCAGTTTTACTTTCCGATGCACCTCTGCAGGTTTACTATATCCCTTGGGCCTTCCCATTCACGATGAATCACAGAAATTTCATCGGAAATAAATATAAGAGACACAATGCCGACTTAAGTATAGGAAGACTGAGTCTTCCTACTGTCTATGTCTTGAGCGTTTCCTGTGTCACCAGTTTTACATTCCAATGCACCTCTGCAGGTTTACTGTATCCCTTGGACCTTCCCATTGACGATGAAACACAGAAATTGCATCGGAATTAAATACAAGAGACACAATGCCGACTTAAGTACAGGAAGACTGAGTCTTCCTACTGTCTATGTTTTGAGCGTTTCCTGTGTCACTAGTTTTACATTCCGATGCACCTCTGCAGTTTTACTGTATCCCTTGGACCTTCCCATTGACGATGAAACACCGAAATTGCATCGGGATTGAATATAAGAGAGACAATGCCGACTTAAGTACAGGAAGACTGAGTCTTCCTACTCTCTATGTTTTGAGCGCTTCCTGTGTCACCAGTTTTACTTTCTGATGCACCTCTGCAGGTTTACTGTATCCCTTGGACCTTCACAGTGACGATGAAACACAGAAATTGCATCGGAGTTAGATTTAAGAGACACAATGCCTACTTAAGCACAGGAAGACTGAGTCTTCCTACTGTCTATAATTTGAGCGTTTCCTGTGTCACCAGTTTTGCATTCCGATGCATCTCTACAGGTTTACTGTATCCCTTGGACCTTCACAGTGACGATGAAACACAGAAATTCCATCGGAATTTAAATATAAGAGCCACATCGCCGACTTAAGTACAAGGAAACTGAGTCTTCTTACGGTCTATGTTTTGAGCGTTTCCTGTGTCGCCAGTTTTACATTCCGATGCACCTATGCCGGTTTACTGTATTCCTTGCCCCTTCCCATTGACGATGAAACACAGAAATCGTATCGGAATTAAATATAAGAGACACAATGCCGACTTAAGTACAGGAAGACTGAGTCTTCCTACTGTCTATGTTTTGAGCATTCCTGTGTCATCAGTTTTACATTCCGATGCACGTCTGCAGGTTAACTGTATCGTTTGGACCTTCCCATTGACGATGAAAAACAGAAATTGCATCTGATTTAAATATAAGAGACACAATGCCGACTTAAGTACAGGAAGACTAAGTCTTCCTACTGTAAATGTTTTGAGCTTTTCCTGTGTCATCAGTTTTACATTCCGATGCACCTCTGCAGGTTTACTGTATTCCTTGGACCTTCCCATTGACGATGAAACACAGAAATTGCATCGGAATTAAATATAAGAGACACAATGCCGACTTAAGTACATGAAGACTAAATCTTCCTACTGTCTATGTTTAGAACGATTCCTGTGTCATCAGTTTTACTTTCCGATGCACCTCTGCAGGTTTGCTGTATCCCTTGGACCTTCCCATTCACGATGAAACACAGAAATTGCATCGGAATTAAATATAAGAGACACAATGCCGACTTAAGTACAGGAAGACTGTGTCTTCCTTCTGTCTATGTTTTGAGCGTTTCCTGTGTCACTAGTTTTACATTCCGATGCAAATCTGCAGGTTTACTATATCCCTTGGACCTTCCCATTGACGATGAAACACAGAAATTGCATCGGAATTAAATATAAGAGACACAATGCCGACTTAAGTACATGAAGACTGAGTCTTCCTACAGTCTATGCTTTGAGCGTTTCCTGTGTCATCACTTTTATTTTCCGATGCACCTCTGCAGGTTTACTATATCCCTTGGACCTTCCCATTCACGATGAAACACAGAAATTTCATCGGAAATAAATATAAGAGACACAATGCCGACTTAAGTACAGGAAGACTGAGTCTTCCTACTGTCTATGTTTTGATCGTTTCCTGGGTCACCAGTTTTTCATTCCGATGCACCTCTGCAGGTTTACTGTATCCCTTGGACCTTCCCATTGACGATGAAACACAGAAATTGCATCTGAATTAAATATAAGAGACACAATGCCGACTTAAGTACAGGAAGACTGAGTCTTCCTACTGTCAATGCTTTGAGCGTTTCCTGTGTCATCAGTTTTACATTCCGATGCACGTCTGCAGGTTAACTGTATCCCTTGGACATTCCCATTGACGATGAAACTCAGAAATTACATTGGAGTTAAATATAAGAGACACAATGCCGACTTAAGAACAGGAAGACTGAGTCTTCCTACTGTCTATGTTTTGAGCCTTCCTGTGTCATCAGTTTTACTTTCCGATGCACCTCTGCAGGTTTACTATATCCCTTGGACCTTCCCATTCACGATGAAACACAGAAATTTCATCGGAATGAAATATAAGAGACACAATGCCGACTTAGGTACAGGAAGACTGAGTCTTCCTACTGTCCATGTTTTGAGCGTTTACTGTGTCACTAGTTTTACATTCCGATGCAAATCTGCAGGTTTACTGTATCCCTTGGACCTTCCCATAGACGATGAAACACACAAATTGCAGCGGAATTAAATATAAGGGACACAATGCCGACTTAAGTACAGGAAGACTGAGTCTTCCTACAGTCTATGTTTTGAGCGTTTCCTGTGTCACCAGTTTTACATTCTGATGCACCTCTGCAGGTTTACTGTATCCCTTGGACCTTCCCATTGACGATGAAACACAGAAATTGCATCGGAATTAAATATAAGAGACACAATGCCGACTTAAGTACAGGAAGACTGAGTCTTCCTACAGTCTATGTTTTGAGCGTTTCCTGTGTCACCAGTTTTACATTCTGATGCACCTCTGCAGGTTTACTGTATCCCTTGGACCTTCCCATTGACGATGAAACACAGAAATTGCATCGGAATTAAATATAAGAGACACAATGCCGACTTAAGTACAGGAAGACTGAGTCTTCCTACAGTCTATGTTTTGAGCGTTTCCTGTGTCACCAGTTTTACATTCTGATGCACCTCTGCAGGTTTACTGTATCCCTTGGACCTTCCCATTGACGATGAAACACAGAAATTGCATCGGAATTAAATATAAGAGACACAATGCCGACTTAAGTACAGGAAGACTGAGTCTTCCTACTGTCTATGTTTTGAGCGTTTCCTGTGTCACTAGTTTTACATTCCGATGAAAATCTGCAGGTTTACTATATCCCTTGGACCTTCCCATTCACGATGAAACACAGAAATTTCATCGGAATTAAATATAAGAGACACAATGACGACTTAAGTACAGGAAGACTGAGTCTTCCTACTGTCTATGTTTTGAGCGTTTCCTGTGTCATCAGTTTTACTTTCCGATGCACCTCTGCAGGTTTACTATATCCTTTGAACCTTCCCATTGTCGATGAAACACAGAAATCGCATCGGAATTAAATATAAGAGACACAATTCCGACTTAAGTACAGGATGACTGAGTCTTCCTACTGTCTATGCTTTGAACGATTCCTGAGTCATCAGTTTTACTTTCCGATGCACCTCTGCAGGTTTACTATATCCCTTGGACCTTCCCATTGACGATGAAACACAGAAATTTCATCGGAAATAAATATAAGAGACAGAATGCCGACTTAAGTATAGGAAGACTGAGTCTTCCTACTGTCTATGTTTTGAGCGTTTCCTGTGTCTCCAGTTTTACATTCTGATGCACCTCTGCAGGTTTACTGTATATATTGGACCTTCCCATTGACGATGAAACACAGAAATTGCATTGGAGTTAAATATAAGAGACACAATGCCGACTTAAGTACAGGAAGACTGAGTCTTCCTACTGTCTATGTTTTGAGCGTTTCCTGTGTCACCAGTTTTACATTCCGATGCACCTCTGCAGGTTTACTGTATTCCTTGGACATTCCCATTTCCGATGAAACACAGAAATTGCATCGGAATTAAATATAAGAGACACAATGCCGACTTAAGTACAGGAAGACTAAGTCTTCCTACTGTCTATGCTTTGAACGATTCCTGTGTCATCAGTTTTACTTTCCGATGCACCTCTGCAGGTTTACTATATCCCTTGGACCTTCCCATTGACGATGAAACACTGAAATTTCATCGGTAGTAAATATAAGAGACACAATGCCGACATAAGTACAGGAAGACTGAGTCTTCCTACTGTCTATGTTTTGAGCGGTTCCTGTGTCACTAGTTTTACATTCTGATGCAAATCTGCAGGTTTACTATATCCCTTGGACCTTCCCATTGACGATGAAACACAGAAATTGCATCGGAATTAAATATAAGAGACACAATGCCGACTTAAGTACAGGAAGACTGAGTCTTCCTACAGTCTATGCTTTGAGCGTTTCCTGTGTCACCAGTTTAACATTCTGATGCACCTCTGCAGGTTTAGTGTATCCCTTGTACCCATTGACGATGAAACACAGAAATTGCATCGGAATTAAATATGAGAGACACAATGCCGACTTAAGTACAGGAAGCCTGAGTCTTCCTACTGTCTATAATTTGAGCATTTCCTGTGTCACCAGTTTTATTTTCCGATGCACCTCTACAGGTTTACTGTATCCCTTGGACCTTCACAGTGACGATGAAACACAGAAATAGCATCGGAATTAAATATAAGAGACACATTGCCGTCTTAAGTACAGGAAGACTGAGTCTTCCTACTGTCTATGTTTTGAACGTTTCCTGTGTCATCAGTTTTACTTTCCGATGCACCTCTGCAGGTTTACTATATCCCTTGGGCCTTCCCATTCACGATGAATCACAGAAATTTCATCGGAAATAAATATAAGAGACACAATGCCGACTTAAGTATAGGAAGACTGAGTCTTCCTACTGTCTATGTCTTGAGCGTTTCCTGTGTCACCAGTTTTACATTCCAATGCACCTCTGCAGGTTTACTGTATCCCTTGGACCTTCCCATTGACGATGAAACACAGAAATTGCATCGGAATTAAATACAAGAGACACAATGCCGACTTAAGTACAGGAAGACTGAGTCTTCGTACTGTCTATGTTTTGAGCGTTTCCTGTGTCACTAGTTTTACATTCCGATGCACCTCTGCAGTTTTACTGTATCCCTTGGACCTTCCCATTGACGATGAAACACCGAAATTGCATCGGGATTGAATATAAGAGAGACAATGCCGACTTAAGTACAGGAAGACTGAGTCTTCCTACTCTCTATGTTTTGAGCGCTTCCTGTGTCACCAGTTTTACTTTCTGATGCACCTCTGCAGGTTTACTGTATCCCTTGGACCTTCACAGTGACGATGAAACACAGAAATTGCATCGGAGTTAGATTTAAGAGACACAATGCCTACTTAAGCACAGGAAGACTGAGTCTTCCTACTGTCTATAATTTGAGCGTTTCCTGTGTCACCAGTTTTGCATTCCGATGCATCTCTACAGGTTTACTGTATCCCTTGGACCCTCACAGTGACGATGAAACACAGAAATTCCATCGGAATTTAAATATAAGAGCCACATCGCCGACTTAAGTACAAGGAAACTGAGTCTTCTTACGGTCTATGTTTTGAGCGTTTCCTGTGTCGCCAGTTTTACATTCCGATGCACCTATGCCGGTTTACTGTATTCCTTGCCCCTTCCCATTGACGATGAAACACAGAAATCGTATCGGAATTAAATATAAGAGACACAATGCCGACTTAAGTACAGGAAGACTGAGTCTTCCTACTGTCTATGTTTTGAGCATTCCTGTGTCATCAGTTTTACATTCCGATGCACGTCTGCAGGTTAACTGTATCGTTTGGACCTTCCCATTGACGATGAAAAACAGAAATTGCATCTGATTTAAATATAAGAGACACAATGCCGACTTAAGTACAGGAAGACTAAGTCTTCCTACTGTAAATGTTTTGAGCTTTTCCTGTGTCATCAGTTTTACATTCCGATGCACCTCTGCAGGTTTACTGTATTCCTTGGACCTTCCCATTGACGATGAAACACAGAAATTGCATCGGAATTAAATATAAGAGACACAATGCCGACTTAAGTACATGAAGACTAAATCTTCCTACTGTCTATGTTTAGAACGATTCCTGTGTCATCAGTTTTACTTTCCGATGCACCTCTGCAGGTTTGCTGTATCCCTTGGACCTTCCCATTCACGATGAAACACAGAAATTGCATCGGAATTAAATATAAGAGACACAATGCCGACTTAAGTACAGGAAGACTGTGTCTTCCTACTGTCTATGTTTTGAGCGTTTCCTGTGTCACTAGTTTTACATTCCGATGCAAATCTGCAGGTTTACTATATCCCTTGGACCTTCCCATTGACGATGAAACACAGAAATTGCATCGGATTTAAATATAAGAGACACAATGCCGACTTAAGTACATGAAGACTGAGTCTTCCTACAGTCTATGCTTTGAGCGTTTCCTGTGTCATCACTTTTACTTTCCGATGCACCTCTGCAGGTTTACTATATCCCTTGGACCTTCCCATTCACGATGAAACACAGAAATTTCATCGGAAATAAATATAAGAGACACAATGCCGACTTAAGTACAGGAAGACTGAGTCTTCCTACTGTCTATGTTTTGATCGTTTCCTGGGTCACCAGTTTTTCATTCCGATGCACCTCTGCAGGTTTACTGTATCCCTTGGACCTTCCCATTGACGATGAAACACAGAAATTGCATCGGAATTAAATATAAGAGACACAATGCCGACTTAAGTACAGGAAGACTGAGTCTTCCTACTGTCAATGCTTTGAGCGTTTCCTGTGTCATCAGTTTTACATTCCGATGCACGTCTGCAGGTTAACTGTATCCCTTGGACATTCCCATTGACGATGAAACTCAGAAATTACATTGGAGTTAAATATAAGAGACACAATGCCGACTTAAGTACAGGAAGACTGAGTCTTCCTACTGTCTATGTTTTGAGCCTTCCTGTGTCATCAGTTTTACTTTCCGATGCACCTCTGCAGGTTTACTATATCCCTTGGACCTTCCCATTCACGATGAAACACAGAAATTTCATCGGAATTAAATATAAGAGACACAATGCCGACTTAAGTACAGGAAGACTGAGTCTTCCTACTGTCCATGTTTTGAGCGTTTACTGTGTCACTAGTTTTACATTCCGATGCAAATCTGCAGGTTTACTGTATCCCTTGGACCTTCCCATAGACGATGAAACACACAAATTGCAGCGGAATTAAATATAAGAGACACAATGCCGACTTAAGTACAGGAAGACTGAGTCTTCCTACAGTCATTGTTTTGAGCGTTTCCTGTGTCACCAGTTTTACATTCTGATGCACCTCTGCAGGTTTACTGTATCCCTTGGACCTTCCCATTGACGATGAAACACAGAAATTGCATCGGAATTAAATATAAGAGACACAATGCCGACTTAAGTACAGGAAGACTGAGTCTTCCTACTGTCTATGTTTTGAGCGTTTCCTGTGTCATCACTTTTACTTTCCGATGCACCTCTGCAGGTTTACTATATCCCTTGGACCTTCCCATTCACGATGAAACACAGAAATTTCATCGGAAATAAATATAAGAGACACAATGCCGACTTAAGTACAGGAAGACTGAGTCTTCCTACTGTCTATGTTTTGATCGTTTCCTGGGTCACCAGTTTTTCATTCCGATGCACCTCTGCAGGTTTACTGTATCCCTTGGACCTTACCATTGACGATGAAACACAGAAATTGCATCGGAATTAAATATAAGAGACACAATGCCGACTTAAGTACAGGAAGACTGAGTCTTCCTACTGTCAATGCTTTGAGCGTTTCCTGTGTCATCAGTTTTACATTCCGATGCACGTCTGCAGGTTAACTGTATCCCTTGGACATTCCCATTGACGATGAAACTCAGAAATTACATTGGAGTTAAATATAAGAGACACAATGCCGACTTAAGTACAGGAAGACTGAGTCTTCCGACTGTCTATGTTTTGAGCCTTCCTGTGTCATCAGTTTTACTTTCCGATGCACCTCTGCAGGTTTACTATATCCCTTGGACCTTCCCATTCACGATGAAACACAGAAATTTCATCGGAATTAAATATAAGAGACACAATGCCGACTTAAGTACAGGAAGACTGAGTCTTCCTACCGTCCATGTTTTGAGCGTTTACTGTGTCACTAGTTTTACATTCCGATGCAAATCTGCAGGTTTACTGTATCCCTTGGACCTTCCCATAGACGATGAAACACACAAATTGCAGCGGAATTAAATATAAGAGACACAATGCCGACTTAAGTACAGGAAGACTGAGTCTTCCTACAGTCTATGTTTTGAGCGTTTCCTGTGTCACCAGTTTTACATTCTGATGCACCTCTGCAGGTTTACTGTATCCCTTGGACCTTCGCATTGACGATGAAACACAGAAATTGCATCGGAATTAAATATAAGAGACACAATGCCGACTTAAGTACAGGAAGACTGAGTCTTCCTACTGTCTATGTTTTGAGCGTTTCCTGTGTCATCAGTTTTACTTTCCGATGCACCTCTGCAGGTTTACTATATCCTTTGAACTTTCCCACTGTCGATGAAACACAGAAATCGCATCGGAATTAAATATAAGAGACACAATGCCGACTTAAGTACAGGAAGACTGAGTCTTCCTACTGTCTATGCTTTGAACGATTCCTGAGTCATCAGTTTTACTTTCCGATGCACCTCTGCAGGTTTACTATATCCCTTGGACCTTGCCATTGACGATGAAACACAGAAATTTCATCGGAAATAAATATAAGAGACAGAATGCCGACTTAAGTATAGGAAGACTGAGTCTTCCTACTGTCTATGTTTTGAGCGTTTCCTGTGTCACCAGTTTTACATTCTGATGCACCTCTGCAGGTTTACTGTATCCATTGGACCTTCCCATTGACGATGAAACACAGAAATTGCATTGGAGTTAAATATAAGAGACACAATGCCGACTTAAGTACAGGAAGACTGAGTCTTCCTACTGTCTATGTTTTGAGCGTTTCCTGTGTCACTAGTTTTACATTCCGATGCACCTCTGCAGTTTTACTGTATCCCTTGGACCTTCCCATTGACGATGAAACACCGAAATTGCATCGGGATTGAATATAAGAGAGACAATGCCGACTTAAGTACAGGAAGACTGAGTCTTCCTACTCTCTATGTTTTGAGCGCTTCCTGTGTAACCAGTTTTACTTTCTGATGCACCTCTGCAGGTTTACTGTATCCCTTGGACCTTCACAGTGACGATGAAACACAGAAATTGCATCGGAGTTAGATTTAAGAGACACAATGCCTACTTAAGCACAGGAAGACTGAGTCTTCCTACTGTCTATAATTTGAGCGTTTCCTGTGTCACCAGTTTTGCATTCCGATGCATCTCTACAGGTTTACTGTATCCCTTGGACCTTCACAGTGACGATGAAACACAGAAATTCCATCGGAATTTAAATATAAGAGACACATCGCCGACTTAAGTACAAGGAAACTGAGTCTTCTTACGGTCTATGTTTTGAGCGTTTCCTGTGTCGCCAGTTTTACATTCCGATGCACCTATGCCGGTTTACTGTATTCCTTGCCCCTTCCCATTGACGATGAAACACAGAAATCGTATCGGAATTAAATATAAGAGACACAATGCCGACTTAAGTACAGGAAGACTGAGTCTTCCTACTGTCTATGTTTTGAGCATTCCTGTGTCATCAGTTTTACATTCCGATGCACGTCTGCAGGTTAACTGTATCGTTTGGACCTTCCCATTGACGATGAAAAACAGAAATTGCATCTGATTTAAATATAAGAGACACAATGCCGACTTAAGTACAGGAAGACTAAGTCTTCCTACTGTAAATGTTTTGAGCTTTTCCTGTGTCATCAGTTTTACATTCCGATGCACCTCTGCAGGTTTACTGTATTCCTTGGACCTTCCCATCGACGATGAAACACAGAAATTGCATCGGAATTAAATATAAGAGACACAATGCCTACTTAAGTACATGAAGACTAAATCTTCCTACTGTCTATGTTTAGAACGATTCCTGTGTCATCAGTTTTACTTTCCGATGCACCTCTGCAGGTTTGCTGTATCCCTTGGACCTTCCCATTCACGATGAAACACAGAAATTGCATCGGAATTAAATATAAGAGACACAATGCCGACTTAAGTACAGGAAGACTGTGTCTTCCTACTGTCTATGTTTTGAGCGTTTCCTGTGTCACTAGTTTTACATTCCGATGCAAATCTGCAGGTTTACTATATCCCTTGGACCTTCCCATTGACGATGAAACACAGAAATTCCATCGGATTTAAATATAAGAGACACAATGCCGACTTAAGTACATGAAGACTGAGTCTTCCTACAGTCTATGCTTTGAGCGTTTCCTGTGTCATCACTTTTACTTTCCGATGCACCTCTGCAGGTTTACTATATCCCTTGGACCTTCCCATTCACGATGAAACACAGAAATTTCATCGGAAATAAATATAAGAGACACAATGCCGACTTAAGTACAGGAAGACTGAGTCTTCCTACTGTCTATGTTTTGATCGTTTCCTGGGTCACCAGTTTTTCATTCCGATGCACCTCTGCAGGTTTACTGTATCCCTTGGACCTTCCCATTGACGATGAAACACAAAAATTGCATCGGAATTAAATATAAGAGACACAATGCCGACTTAAGTACAGGAAGACTGAGTCTTCCTACTTTCAATGCTTTGAGCGTTTCCTGTGTCATCAGTTTTACATTCCGATGCACGTCTGCAGGTTAACTGTATCCCTTGGACATTCCCATTGACGATGAAACTCAGAAATTACATTGGAGTTAAATATAAGAGACACAATGCCGACTTAAGTACAGGAAGACTGAGTCTTCCTACTGTCTATGTTTTGAGCCTTCCTGTGTCATCAGTTTTACTTTCCGATGCACCTCTGCAGGTTTACTATATCCCTTGGACCTTCCCATTCACGATGAAACACAGAAATTTCATCGGAATTAAATATAAGAGACACAATGCCGACTTAAGTACAGGAAGACTGAGTCTTCCTACTGTCCATGTTTTGAGCGTTTACTGTGTCATCAGTTTTACATTCCGATGCAAATCTGCAGGTTTACTGTATCCCTTGGACCTTCCCATAGACGATGAAACACACAAATTGCTGCGGAATTAAATATAAGAGACACAATGCCGACTTAAGTACAGGAAGACTGAGTCTTCCTACAGTCTATGTTTTGAGCGTTTCCTGTGTCACCAGTTTTACATTCTGATGCACCTCTGCAGGTTTACTGTATCCCTTGGACCTTCCCATTGACGATGAAACACAGAAATTGCATCGGAATTAAATATAAGAGACACAATGCCGACTTAAGTACAGGAAGACTGAGTCTTCCTACTGTCTATGTTTTGAGCGTTTCCTGTGTCATCACTTTTACTTTCCGATGCACCTCTGCAGGTTTACTATATCCCTTGGACCTTCCCATTCACGATGAAACACAGAAATTTCATCGGAAATAAATATAAGAGACACAATGCCGACTTAAGTACAGGAAGACTGAGTCTTCCTACTGTCTATGTTTTGATCGTTTCCTGGGTCACCAGTTTTTCATTCCGATGCACCTCTGCAGGTTTACTGTATCCCTTGGACCTTCCCATTGACGATGAAACACAGAAATTGCATCGGAATTAAATATAAGAGACACAATGCCGACTTTAGTACAGGAAGACTGAGTCTTCCTACTGTCAATGCTTTGAGCGTTTCCTGTGTCATCAGTTTTACATTCCGATGCACGTCTGCAGGTTAACTGTATCCCTTGGACATTCCCATTGACGATGAAACTCAGAAATTACATTGGAGTTAAATATAAGAGACACAATGCCGACTTAAGTACAGGAAGACTGAGTCTTCCTACTGTCTATGTTTTGAGCCTTCCTGTGTCATCAGTTTTACTTTCCGATGCACCTCTGCAGGTTTACTATATCCCTTGGACCTTCCCATTCACGATGAAACACAGAAATTTCATCGGAATTAAATATAAGAGACACAATGCCGACTTAAGTACAGGAAGACTGAGTCTTCCTACTGTCCATGTTTTGAGCGTTTACTGTGTCACTAGTTTTACATTCCGATGCAAATCTGCAGGTTTACTGTATCCCTTGGACCTTCCCATAGACGATGAAACACACAAATTGCAGCGGAATTAAATATAAGAGACACAATGCCGACTTAAGTACAGGAAGACTGAGTCTTCCTACAGTCTATGTTTTGAGCGTTTCCTGTGTCACCAGTTTTACATTCTGATGCACCTCTGCAGGTTTACTGTATCCCTTGGACCTTCCCATTGACGATGAAACACAGAAATTGCATCGGAATTAAATATAAGAGACACAATGCCGACTTAAGTACAGGAAGACTGAGTCTTCCTACTGTCTATGTTTTGAGCGTTTCCTGTGTCATCAGTTTTACTTTCCGATGCACCTCTGCAGGTTTACTATATCCTTTGAACCTTCCCATTGTCGATGAAACACAGAAATCGCATCGGAATTAAATATAAGAGACACAATGCCGACTTAAGTACAGGAAGACTGATTCTTCCTACTGTCTATGCTTTGAACGATTCCTGAGTCATCAGTTTTACTTTCCGATGCACCTCTGCAGGTTTACTATATCCCTTGGACCTTGCCATTGACGATGAAACACAGAAATTTCATCGGAAATAAATATAAGAGACAGAATGCCGACTTAAGTATAGGAAGACTGAGTCTTCCTACTGTCTATGTTTTGAGCGTTTCCTGTGTCACCAGTTTTACATTCTGATGCACCTCTGCAGGTTTACTGTATCCATTTGACCTTCCCATTGACGATGAAACACAGAAATTGCATTGGAGTTAAATATAAGAGACACAATGCCGACTTAAGTACAGGAAGACTAAGTCTTCCTACTGTCTATGCTTTGAACGATTCCTGTGTCATCAGTTTTACTTTCCGATGCACCTCTGCAGGTTTACTATATCCCTTGGACCTTCCCATTGACGATGAAACACTGAAATTTCATCGGTAGTAAATATAAGAGACACAATGCCGACATAAGTACAGGAAGACTGAGTCTTCCTACTGTCTATGTTTTGAGCGGTTCCTGTGTCACTAGTTTTACATTCCGATGCAAATCTGCTGGTATACTATATCCCTTGGACCTTCCCATTGACGATGAAACACAGAAATTGCATCGGAATTAAATATAAGAGACACAATGCCGACTTAAGTACATGAAGACTGAGTCTTCCTACAGTCTATGCTTTGAGCGTTTCCTGTGTCACCAGTTTAACATTCTGATGCACCTCTGCAGGTTTAGTGTATCCCTTGTACCCATTGACGATGAAACACAGAAATTGCATCGGAATTAAATATAAGAGACACAATGCCGACTTAAGTACAGGAAGCCTGAGTCTTCCTACTGTCTATAATTTGAGCATTTCCTGTGTCACCAGTTTTATTTTCCGATGCACCTCTACAGGTTTACTGTATCCCTTGGACCTTCACAGTGACGATGAAACACAGAAATAGCATCGGAATTAAATATAAGAGACACATTGCCGACTTAAGTACAGGAAGACTGAGTCTTCCTACTGTCTATGTTTTGAACGTTTCCTGTGTCATCAGTTTTACTTTCCGATGCACCTCTGCAGGTTTACTATATCCCTTGGGCCTTCCCATTCACGATGAATCACAGAAATTTCATCGGAAATAAATATAAGAGACACAATGCCGACTTAAGTATAGGAAGACTGAGTCTTCCTACTGTCTATGTTTTGAGCGTTTCCTGTGTCACCAGTTTTACATTCCGATGCACCTCTGCAGGTTTACTGTATCCCTTGGACCTTCCCATTGACGATGAAACACAGAAATTGCATCGGAATTAAATACAAGAGACACAATGCCGACTTAAGTACAGGAAGACTGAGTCTTCCTACTGTCTATGTTTTGAGCGTTTCCTGTGTCACTAGTTTTACATTCCGATGCACCTCTGCAGGTTTACTGTATCCCTTGGACCTTCCCATTGACGATGAAACACCGAAATTGCATCGGGATTGAATATAAGAGACACAATGCCGACTTAAGTACAGGAAGACTGAGTCTTCCTACTCCCTATGTTTTGAGCGCTTCCTGTGTCACCAGTTTTACTTTCTGATGCACCTCTGCAGGTTTACTGTATCCCTTGGACCTTCACAGTGACGATGAAACACAGAAATTGCATCGGAGTTAGATTTAAGAGACACAATGCCTACTTAAGCACAGGAAAACTGAGTCTTCCTACTGTCTATAAATTGAGCGTTTCCTGTGTCACCAGTTTTGCATTCCGATGCATCTCTACAGGTTTACTGTATCCCTTGGACCTTCACAGTGACGATGAAACACAAAAATTCCATCGGAATTCAAATATAAGAGACACATCGCCGACTTAAGTACAAGGAAACTGAGTCTTCTTACGGTCTATGTTTTGAGCGTTTCCTGTGTCGCCAGTTTTACATTCCGATGCACCTATGCCGGTTTACTGTATCCCTTGCCCCTTCCCATTGTCGATGAAACACAGAAATCGTATCGGAATTAAATATAAGAGACACAATGCCGACTTAAGTACAGGAAGACTGAGTCTTCCTACTGTCTATGTTTTGAGCATTCCTGTGTCATCAGTTTTACATTCCGATGCACGTCTGCAGGTTAACTGTATCGTTTGGACCTTCCCATTGACGATGAAAAACAGAAATTGCATCTGATTTGAATATAAGAGACACAATGCCGACTTAAGTACAGGAAGACTAAGTCTTCCTACTGTAAATGTTTTGAGCTTTTCCTGTGTCATCAGTTTTACATTCCGATGCACCTCTGCAGGTTTACTGTATTCCTTGGACCTTCCCATTGACGATCAAACACAGAAATTGCATCGGAATTAAATATAAGAGACACAATGCCGACTTAAGTACATGAAGACTAAGTCTTCCTACTGTCTATGTTTAGAACGATTCCTGTGTCATCAGTTTTACTTTCCGATGCACCTCTGCAGGTTTGCTGTATCCCTTGGACCTTCCCATTCACGATGAAACACAGAAATTGCATCGGAATTAAATATAAGATACACAATGCCGACTTAAGTACAGGAAGACTGAGTCTTCCTACTGTCTATGTTTTGAGCGTTTCCTGTGTCACTAGTTTTACATTCCGATGCAAATCTGCAGGTTTACTATATCCCTTGGACCTTCCCATTGACGATGAAACACAGAAATTGCATCGGATTTAAATATAAGAGACACAATGCCGACTTAAGTACATGAAGACTGAGTCTTCCTACAGTCTATGCTTTGAGCGTTTCCTGTGTCATCACTTTTACTTTCCGATGCACCTCTGCAGGTTTACTATATCCCTTGGACCTTCCCATTCACGATGAAACACAGAAATTTCATCGGAAATAAATATAAGAGACACAATGCCGACTTAAGTACAGGAAGACTGAGTCTTCCTACTGTCTATGTTTTGATCGTTTCCTGGGTCACCAGTTTTTCATTCCGATGCACCTCTCCAGGTTTACTGTATCCCTTGGACCTTCCCATTGACGATGAAACACAGAAATTGCATCGGAATTAAATATAAGAGACACAATGCCGACTTAAGTACAGGAAGACTGAGTCTTCCTACTGTCTATGATTTGAGCGGTTCCTGTGTCACTAGTTTTACATTCCGATGCAAATCTGCAGGTTTACTATATCCCTTGGAACTTCCCATTGACGATGAAACACAGAAATTGCATCGGAATTAAATATAAGAGACACAATGCCGACTTAAGTACAGGAAGACTGAGTCTTCCTACAGTCTATGCTTTGAGCGTTTCCTGTGTCACCAGTTTTACATTCTGATTCACCTCTGCAGGTTTACTGTATCACTTGTACGTTCCCATTGACGATGAAACACAGAAATTGCATCGGAATTAAATATAAGAGACACAATGCCGACTTAAGTACAGGAAGCCTGAGTCTTCCTACTGTCTATAATTTGAGCGTTTTCTGTGTCACCAGTTTTATTTTCCGATGCACCTCTACAGGTTTACTGTATCCCTTGGACCTTCACAGTGTCGATGAAACACAGAAATAGCATCGGAATTAAATATAAGAGACACATTGCCGACTTAAGTACAGGAAGACTAAGTCTTCCTACTGCCTATGTTTTGAGCGTTTCCTGTGTCATCAGTTTTACTTTCCGATGCACCTCTGCAGGTTTACTATATCCCTTGGAGCTTCCCATTCACGATGAATCTCAGAAATTTCATCGGAAATAAATATAAGAGACACAATGCCGACTTAAGTATAGGAAGACTGAGTCTTCCTACTGTCTATGTTTTGAGCGTTTCCTGTGTCACCAGTTTTACATTTCGATGCACCTCTGCAGGTTTACTGTATCCCTTGGACCTTCCCATTGACGATGAAACACAGAAATTGCATCGGAATTAGATACAAGAGACACAATGCCGACTTAAGTACAGGAAGACTGAGTCTTCCTACTGTCTATGTTTTGAGCGTTTCCTGTGTCACTAGTTTTACATTCCGATGCACGTCTGCAGGTTAACTGTATCGTTTGGACCATCCCATTGACGATGAAACACAGAAATTGCATCGGAATTAATTATAAGAGACACAATGCCGACTTAAGTACAGGAAGACTAAGTCTTCCTACTGTCTATGTTTAGACCGACTCCTGTGTAATCAGTTTTACTTTCCGATGCACCTCTGCAGGTTTGCTATATCCCTTGGACCTTCCCATTCACGACGAAACACAGAAATTTCATCGGAATTAAATATAAGAGACACAATGCCGACTTAAGTACAGGAAGACTGAGTCTTCCTACTGTCTATGTTTTGAGCGTTTCCTGTGTCACCAGTTTTACATTCTGATGCACCTCTGCAGGTTTAGTGTATCCGTTGGACCTTCCCATTGACGATGACACACAGAAATTGCATCGGAATTAAATATAGGACACAATGCCGACTTAAGTACAGGAAGACTGAGTCTTCCTACTGTCTATGTTTTGAGCGTTTCCTGTGTCACTAGTTTTACATTCCGATGCAAATCTGCAGGTTTACTATATCCCTTGGACCTTCCCATTGACGATGAAACACAGAAACTGCATCGGAATTAAATATAAGAGACACAATGCCGACTTAAGTACAGGAAGACTGAGTCTTCCTACAGTCTATGTTTTGAGCGTTTCCTGTGTCATCGCTTTTACTTTCCGATGCACCTCTGCAGGTTTACTATATCCCTTGGGCCTTCCCATTCACGATGAATCACAGAAATTTCATCGGAAATAAATATAAGAGACACATTGCCGACTTAAGTATAGGAAGACTGAGTCTTCCTACTGTCTATGTTTTGAGCGTTTCCTGTGTCACCAGTTTTACATTCCGATGCACCTCTGCAGGTTTACTGTATCCCTTGGACCTTCCCATTGACGATGAAACACAGAAATTGCATCGGAATTAAATACAAGAGACACAATGCCGACTTAAGTACAGGAAGACTGAGTCTTCCTACTGTCTATGTTTTGAGCGTTTCCTGTGTCACTAGTTTTACATTCCGATGAACCTCTGCAGGTTTACTGTATCCCTTGGACCTTCCCATTGACGATGAAACACCGAAATTGCATCGGGATTGAATATAAGAGACACAATGCCGACTTAAGTACAGGAAGACTGAGTCTTCCTACTCCCTATGTTTTGAGCGCTTCCTGTGTCACCAGTTTTACTTTCTGATGCACCTCTGCAGGTTTACTGTATCCCTTGGACCTTCACAGTGACGATGAAACACAGAAATTGCATCGGAGTTAGATTTAAGAGACACAATGCCTACTTAAGCACAGGAAAACTGAGTCTTCCTACTGTCTATAATTTGAGCGTTTCCTGTGTCACCAGTTTTGCATTCCGATGCATCTCTACAGGTTTACTGTATCCCTTGGACCTTCACAGTGACGATGAAACACAAAAATTCCATCGGAATTCAAATATAAGAGACACATCGCCGACTTAAGTACAAGGAAACTGAGTCTTCTTACGGTCTATGTTTTGAGCGTTTCCTGTGTCATCACTTTTACTTTCCGATGCACCTCTGCAGGTTTGCTGTATCCCTTGGACCTTCCCATTCACGATGAAACACAGAAATTGCATCGGAATTAAATATAAGATACACAATGCCGACTTAAGTACAGGAAGACTGAGTCTTCCTACTGTCTATGTTTTGAGCGTTTCCTGTGTCACTAGTTTTACATTCCGATGCAAATCTGCAGGTTTACTATATCCCTTGGACCTTCCCATTGACGATGAAACACAGAAATTGCATCGGATTTAAATATAAGAGACACAATGCCGACTTAAGTACATGAAGACTGAGTCTTCCTACAGTCTATGCTTTGAGCGTTTCCTGTGTCATCACTTTTACTTTCCGATGCACCTCTGCAGGTTTACTATATCCCTTGGACCTTCCCATTCACGATGAAACACAGAAATTTCATCGGAAATAAATATAAGAGACACAATGCCGACTTAAGTACAGGAAGACTGAGTCTTCCTACTGTCTATGTTTTGATCGTTTCCTGGGTCACCAGTTTTTCATTCCGATGCACCTCTCCAGGTTTACTGTATCCCTTGGACCTTCCCATTGACGATGAAACACAGAAATTGCATCGGAATTAAATATAAGAGACACAATGCCGACTTAAGTACAGGAAGACTGAGTCTTCCTACTGTCTATGATTTGAGCGGTTCCTGTGTCACTAGTTTTACATTCCGATGCAAATCTGCAGGTTTACTATATCCCTTGGAACTTCCCATTGACGATGAAACACAGAAATTGCATCGGAATTAAATATAAGAGACACAATGCCGACTTAAGTACAGGAAGCCTGAGTCTTCCTAGTGTCTATAATTTGAGCGTTTTCTGTGTCACCAGTTTTATTTTCCGATGCACCTCTACAGGTTTACTGTATCCCTTGGACCTTCACAGTGTCGATGAAACACAGAAATAGCATCGGAATTAAATATAAGAGACACATTGCCGACTTAAGTACAGGAAGACTAAGTCTTCCTACTGCCTATGTTTTGAGCGTTTCCTGTGTCATCAGTTTTACTTTCCGATGCACCTCTGCAGGTTTACTATATCCCTTGGAGCTTCCCATTCACGATGAATCACAGAAATTTCATCGGAAATAAATATAAGAGACACAATGCCGACTTAAGTATAGGAAGACTGAGTCTTCCTACTGTCTATGTTTTGAGCGTTTCCTGTGTCACCAGTTTTACATTTCGATGCACCTCTGCAGGTTTACTGTATCCCTTGGACCTTCCCATTGACGATGAAACACAGAAATTGCATCGGAATTAGATACAAGAGACACAATGCCGACTTAAGTACAGGAAGACTGAGTCTTCCTACTGTCTATGTTTTGAGCGTTTCCTGTGTCACTAGTTTTACATTCCGATGCACGTCTGCAGGTTAACTGTATCGTTTGGACCATCCCATTGACGATGAAACACAGAAATTGCATCGGAATTAATTATAAGAGACACAATGCCGACTTAAGTACAGGAAGACTAAGTCTTCCTACTGTCTATGTTTAGACCGACTCCTGTGTAATCAGTTTTACTTTCCGATGCACCTCTGCAGGTTTGCTATATCCCTTGGACCTTCCCATTCACGACGAAACACAGAAATTTCATCGGAATTAAATATAAGAGACACAATGCCGACTTAAGTACAGGAAGACTGAGTCTTCCTACTGTCTATGTTTTGAGCGTTTCCTGTGTCACCAGTTTTACATTCTGATGCACCTCTGCAGGTTTAGTGTATCCGTTGGACCTTCCCATTGACGATGACACACAGAAATTGCATCGGAATTAAATATAGGACACAATGCCGACTTAAGTACAGGAAGACTGAGTCTTCCTACTGTCTATGTTTTGAGCGTTTCCTGTGTCACTAGTTTTACATTCCGATGCAAATCTGCAGGTTTACTATATCCCTTGGACCTTCCCATTGACGATGAAACACAGAAACTGCATCGGAATTAAATATAAGAGACACAATGCCGACTTAAGTACAGGAAGACTGAGTCTTCCTACAGTCTATGTTTTGAGCGTTTCCTGTGTCATCGCTTTTACTTTCCGATGCACCTCTGCATGTTTACTATATCCCTTGGACCTTCCCATTCACGATGAAACACAGAAATTTCATCGGAAATAAATATAAGAGACACAATGCCGACTTAAGTACAGGAAGACTGAGTCTTCCTACTGTCTATGTTTTGATCGTTTCCTGGGTCACCAGTTTTTCATTCCGATGCACCTCTGCAGGTTTACTGTATCCCTTGGACCTTCCCATTGACGATGAAACACAGAAATTGCATCCGAATTAAATATAAGAGACACAATGCCGACTTAAGTACAGGAAGACAGAGTCTTCCTACTGTCTATGTTTAGAGCGTTTCCTGTGTCACTAGTTTTACATTCCCATGCAAATCTGCAGGTTTACTATATCCCTAGGACCTTCCCATTGACGATGAAACACAGAAATTGCATCGGAATTAAATATAAGAGACACAATGCCGACTTAAGTACAGGAAGACTGAGTCTTCCTACAGTCTATGATTTGAGCGTTTCCTGTGTCACCAGTTTTACATTCCGATCCACCTCTGCAGGTTTACTGTATCCCTTGGACCTTCCCATTGACGATGAAACACAGAAATTACATCGGAATTAAATATAGGAGACACAATGCCGACTTAAGTACAAGAAAACAGTCTTCGTACCGTCAATGTTTTGAGCGTTTCCTGTGTCACTAGTTTTACATTCCGATGCACCTCTGCCGGTGTACTATATCCCTTGGACCTCCCATTGTCGATGAAACACAGAAATCGCATCGGAATTAAATATAAGAGACACAATGCCGACTTAAGTACAGGAAGACTGAGTCTTCCTACTGTCTATGTTTTGAGTGTTTCCTGTGTCACCAGTTTTACATTCTGATGCACCTCTGCAGCTTTACTGTATCCATTCGACCTTCCCATTGACGATGAAACACAGAAATTGCATTGGAGTTAAATATAAGAGACACAATGCCGACTTAAGTACAGGAAGACTGAGTCTTCCTACTGTCTATGTCTTGAGCGTTTCCTGTGTCACCAGTTTTACATTCCAATGCACCTCTGCAGGTTTACTGTATCCCTTGGACCTTCCCATTGACGATAAAACACAGAAATTGCATCGGAATTAAATACAAGAGACACAATGCCGACTTAAGTACAGGAAGACTGAGTCTTCCTACTGTCTATGTTTTGAGCGTTTCCTGTGTCACTAGTTTTACATTCCGATGCACCTCTGCAGGTTTACTGTATCCCTTGGACCTTCCCATTGACGATGAAACACCGAAATTGCATCGGGATTGAATATAAGAGAGACAATGCCGACTTAAGTACAGGAAGACTGAGTCTTCCTCCTCTCTATGTTTTGAGCGCTTCCTGTGTCACCAGTTTTACTTTCTGATGCACCTCTGCAGGTTTACTGTATCCCTTGGACCTTCACAGTGACGATGAAACACAGAAATTGCATCGGAGTTAGATTTAAGAGACACAATGCCTACTTAAGCACAGGAAGACTGAGTCTTCCTACTGTCTATAATTTGAGCGTTTCCTGTGTCACCAGTTTTGCATTCCGATGCATCTCTACAGGTTTACTGTATCCCTTGGACCTTCACAGTGACGATGAAACACAGAAATTCCATCGGAATTTAAAAATAAGAGACACATCGCCGACTTAAGTACAAGGAAACTGAGTCTTCTTACGGTCTATGTTTTGAGCGTTTCCTGTGTCGCCAGTTTTACATTCCGATGCACCTATGCCGGTTTACTGTATTCCTTGCCCCTTCCCATTGACGATGAAACACAGAAATCGTATCGGAATTAAATATAAGAGACACAATGCCGACTTAAGTACAGGAAGACTGAGTCTTCCTACTGTCTATGTTTTGAGCATTCCTGTGTCATCAGTTTTACATTCCGATGCACGTCTGCAGGTTAACTGTATCGTTTGGACCTTCCCATTGACGATGAAAAACAGAAATTGCATCTGATTTAAATATAAGAGACACAATGCCGACTTAAGTACAGGAAGACTAAGTCTTCCTACTGTAAATGTTTTGAGCTTTTCCTGTGTCATCAGTTTTACATTCCGATGCACCTCTGCAGGTTTACTGTATTCCTTGGACCTTCCCATTGACGATGAAACACAGAAATTGCATCGGAATTAAATATAAGAGACACAATGCCGACTTAAGTACATGAAGACTAAATCTTCCTACTGTCTATGTTTAGAACGATTCCTGTGTCATCAGTTTTACTTTGCGATGCACCTCTGCAGGTTTGCTGTATCCCTTGGACCTTCCCATTCACGATGAAACACAGAAATTGCATCGGAATTAAATATAAGAGACACAATGCCGACTTAAGTACAGGAAGACTGTGTCTTCCTACTGTCTATGTTTTGAGCGTTTCCTGTGTCACTAGTTTTACATTCCGATGCAAATCTGCAGGTTTACTATATCCCTTGGACCTTCCCATTGACGATGAAACACAGAAATTCCATCGGATTTAAATATAAGAGACACAATGCCGACTTAAGTACATGAAGACTGAGTCTTCCTACAGTCTATGCTTTGAGCGTTTCCTGTGTCATCACTTTTACTTTCCGATGCACCTCTGCAGGTTTGCTATATCCCTTGGACCTTCCCATTCACGATGAAACACAGAAATTTCATCGGAAATAAATATTAGAGACACAATGCCGACTTAAGTACAGGAAGACTGAGTCTTCCTACTGTCTATGTTTTGATCGTTTCCTGGGTCACCAGTTTTTCATTCCGATGCACCTCTGCAGGTTTGCTGTATCCCTTGGACCTTCCCATTGACGATGAAACACAGAAATTGCATCGGAATTAAATATGAGAGACACAATGCCGACTTAAGTACAGGAAGACTGAGTCTTCCTACTGTCTATGCTTTGAGCGTTTCCTGTGTCATCAGTTTTACATTCCGATGCACGTCTGCAGGTTAACTGTATCCCTTGGACATTCCCATTGACGATGAAACTCAGAAATTACATTGGAGTGAAATATAAGAGACACAATGCCGACTTAAGTACAGGAAGACTGAGTCTTCCTACTGTCTATGTTTTGAGCCTTCCTGTGTCATCAGTTTTACTTTCCGATGAACCTCTGCAGGTTTACTATATCCCTTGGACCTTCCCATTCACGATGAAACACAGAAATTTCATCGGAATTAAATATAAGAGACACAATGCCGACTTAAGTACAGGAAGACTGAGTCTTCCTACTGTCCATGTTTTGAGCGTTTACTGTGTCACTAGTTTTACATTCCGATGCAAATCTGCAGGTTTACTGTATCCCTTGGACCTTCCCATAGACGATGAAACACACAAATTGCAGCGGAATTAAATATAAGAGACACAATGCCGACTTAAGTACAGGAAGACTGAGTCTTCCTACAGTCTATGTTTTGAGCGGTTCCTGTGTCACCAGTTTTACATTCTGATGCACCTCTGCAGGTTTACTGTATCCCTTGGACCTTCCCATTGACGATGAAACACAGAAATTGCATCGGAATTAAATATAAGAGACACAATGCCGACTTAAGTACAGGAAGACTGAGTCTTCCTACTGTCTATGTTTTGAGCGTTTCCTGTGTTACTAGTTTTACATTCCGATGAAAATCTGCAGGTTTACTATATCCCTTGGACCTTCCCATTGACGATGAAACACAGAAATTGCATCGGAATTAAATATAAGAGGCACAATGCCGACTTAAGTACAGGAAGACTGAGTCTTCCTACTGTCTATGTTTTGAGCGTTTCCTGTGTCATCAGTTTTACTTTCCGATGCACCTCTGCAGGTTTACTATATCCTTTGAACCTTCCCATTGTCGATGAAACACAGAAATCGCATCGGAATTAAATATAAGAGACACAATGCCGACTTAAGTACAGGAAGACTGAGTCTTCCTACTGACTATGCTTTGAACGATTCCTGAGTCATCAGTTTTAATTTCCGATGCACCTCTGCAGGTTTACTATATCCCTTGGACCTTGCCATTGACGATGAAACACAGAAATTTCATCGGAAATAAATATAAGAGACAGAATGCCGACTTAAGTATAGGAAGACTGAGTCTTCCTACTGTCTATGTTTTGAGCGTTTCCTGTGTCACCAGTTTTACATTCTGATGCACCTCTGCATGTTTACTGTATCCATTGGACTTTCCCATTGACGATGAAACACAGAAATTGCATTGGAGTTAAATATAAGAGACACAATGCCGACTTAAGTACAGGAAGACTAAGTCTTCCTACTGTCTATGCTTTGAACGATTCCTGTGTCATCAGTTTTACTTTCCGATGCACCTCTGCAGGTTTACTATATCCCTTGGACCTTCCCATTGACGATGAAACACTGAAATTTCATCGGTAGTAAATATACGAGACACAATGCCGACATAAGTACAGGAAGACTGAGTCTTCCTACTGTCTATGTTTTGAGCGGTTCCTGTGTCACTAGTTTTACATTCCGATGCAAATCTGCAGGTATACTATATCCCTTGGACCTTCCCATTGACGATGAAACACAGAAATTGCATCGGAATTAAATATAAGAGACACAATGCCGACTTAAGTACAGGAAGACTGAGTCTTCCTACAGTCTATGCTTTGAGCGTTTCCTGTGTCACCAGTTTAACATTCTGATGCACCTCTGCAGGTTTAGTGTATCCCTTGTACCCATTGACGATGAAACACAGAAATTGCATCGGAATTAAATATAAGAGACACAATGCCGACTTAAGTACAGGAAGCCTGAGTCTTCCTACTGTCTATAATTTGAGCATTTCCTGTGTCACCAGTTTTATTTTCCGATGCACCTCTACTGGTTTACTGTATCCCTTGGACCTTCACAGTGACGATGAAACACAGAAATAGCATCGGAATTAAATATAAGAGACACATTGCCGACTTAAGTACAGGAAGACTGAGTCTTCCTACTGTCTATGTTTTGAACGTTTCCTGTGTCATCAGTTTTACTTTCCGATGCACCTCTGCAGGTTTACTATATCCCTTGGGCCTTCCCATTCACGATGAATCACAGAAATTTCATCGGAAATAAATATAAGAGACACAATGCCGACTTAAGTATAGGAAGACTGAGTCTTCCTACTGTCTATGTTTTGAGCGTTTCCTGTGTCACCAGTTTTACATTCCGATGCACCTCTGCAGGTTTACTGTATCCCTTGGACCTTCCCATTGACGATGAAACACAGAAATTGCATCGGAATTAAATACAAGAGACACAATGCCGACTTAAGTACAGGAAGACTGAGTCTTCCTACTGTCTATGTTTTGAGCGTTTCCTGTGTCACTAGTTTTACATTCCGATGCACCTCTGCAGGTTTACTGTATCCCTTGGACCTTCCCATTGTCGATGAAACACCGAAATTGCATCGGGATTCAATATAAGAGACACAATGCCGACTTAAGTACAGGACGACTGAGTCTTCCTACTCTCTATGTTTTGAGCGCTTTCTGTGTCACCAGTTTTACTTTCTGATGCACCTCTGCAGGTTTACTGTATCCCTTGGACCTTCACAGTGACGATGAAACACAGAAATTGCATCGGAGTTAGATTTAAGAGACACAATGCCTACTTAAGCACAGGAAGACTGAGTCTTCCTACTGTCTATAATTTGAGCGTTTCCTGTGTCACCAGTTTTGCATTCCGATGCATCTCTACAGGTTTACTGTATCCCTTGGACCTTCACAGTGACGATGAAACACAGAAATTCCATCGGAATTCAAATATAAGAGACACATTGCCGACTTAAGTACAAGGAAACTGAGTCTTCTTACGGTCTATGTTTTGAGCGTTTCCTTTGTCGCCAGTTTTACATTCCGATGCACCTATGCCGGTTTACTGTATCCCTTGCCCCTTCCCATTGTCGATGAAACACAGAAATCGTATCGGAATTAAATATAAGAGACACAATGCCGACTTAAGTACAGGAAGACTGAGTCTTCCTACTGTCTATGTTTTGAGCATTCCTGTGTCATCAGTTTTACATTCCGATGCACGTCTGCAGGTTAACTGTATCGTTTGGACCTTCCCATTGACGATGAAAAACAGAAATTGCATCTGATTTGAATATAAGAGACACAATGCCGACTTAAGTACAGGAAGACTAAGTCTTCCTACTGTAAATGTTTTGAGCTTTTCCTGTGTCATCAGTTTTACATTCCGATGCACCTCTGCAGGTTTAATGTATTCCTTGGACATTCCCATTGACGATGAAACACAGAAAATGCATCGGAATTAAATATAAGAGACACAATGCCGACTTAAGTACATGAAGACTAAGTCTTCCTACTGTCTATGTTTAGAACGATTCCTGTGTCATCAGTTTTACTTTCCGATGCACCTCTGCAGGTTTGCTGTATCCCTTGGACCTTCCCATTCACGATGAAACACAGAAATTGCATCGGAATTAAATATAAGAGACACAATGCCGACTTAAGTACAGGAAGACTGAGTCTTCCTACTGTCTATGTTTTGAGCGTTTCCTGTGTCACTAGTTTTACATTCCGATGCAAATCTGCAGGTTTACTATATCCCTTGGACCTTCCCATTGACGATGAAACACAGAAATTGCATCGGATTTAAATATAAGAGACACAATGCCGACTTAAGTACATGAAGACTGAGTCTTCCTACAGTCTATGCTTTGAGCGTTTCCTGTGTCATCACTTTTACTTTCCGATGCACCTCTGCAGGTTTACTATATCCCTTGGACCTTCCCATTCACGATGAAACACAGAAATTTCATCGGAAATAAATATAAGAGACACAATGCCGACTTAAGTACAGGAAGACTGAGTCTTCCTACTGTCTATGTTTTGATCGTTTCCTGGGTCACCAGTTTTTCATTCCGATGCACCTCTCCAGGTTTACTGTATCCCTTGGACCTTCCCATTGACGATGAAACACAGAAATTGCATCGGAATTAAATATAAGAGACACAATGCCGACTTAAGTACAGGAAGACTGAGTCTTCCTACTGTCTATGCTTTGAGCGTTTCCTGTGTCACTAGTTTTACATTCCCATGCAAATCTGCCGGTTTACTATATCCCTTGGACCTTCCCATTGACGATGAAACACAGAAATTGCATCGGAATTAAATACAAGAGACACAATGCCGACTTAACTACAGGAAGACTGAGTCTTCCTACAGTCTATGCTTTGAGCGTTTCCTGTGTCATCAGTTTTACTTTCCGATGCACCTCTGCAGGTTTACTATATCCCTTGGACCTTCCCATTGACGATGAAACACAGATATTTCATCGGAAGTAAATATAAGAGACACAATGCCGACATAAGTACAGGAAGACTGAGTCTTCCTTTTGTCTATGCTTTGATCGTTTCCTGGGTCACCAGTTTTACATTCCGATGCACCTCTGCAGGTTTAGTGTATCCCTTGGACCTTCCCATTGACGATGAAACACAGAAATTGCATCGGAATTAAATATAAGAGACACAATGCCGACTTAAGTACAGGAAGACTGAGTCTTCCTACTGTCTATGATTTGAGCGGTTCCTGTGTCACTAGTTTTACATTCCGATGCAAATCTGCAGGTTTACTATATCCCTTGGAACTTCCCATTGACGATGAAACACAGAAATTGCATCGGAATTAAATATAAGAGACACAATGCCGACTTAAGTACAGGAAGACTGAGTCTTCCTACAGTCTATGCTTTGAGCGTTTTTTGTGTCACCAGTTTTACATTCTGATGCACCTCTGCAGGTTTACTGTATCCCTTGTACGTTCCCATTGACGATGAAACACAGACATTGCTTCGGAATTAAATATAAGAGACACAATGCCGACTTAAGTACAGGAAGCCTGAGTCTTCCTACTGTCTATAATTTGAGCGTTTCCTGTGTCACCAGTTTTATTTTCCGATGCACCTCCACAGGTTTACTGTATCCCTTGGACCTTCACAGTGTCGATGAAAAACAGAAATAGCATCGGAATTAAATATAAGAGACACATTGCCGACTTAAGTACAGGAAGACTAAGTCTTCCTACTGCCTATGTTTTGAGCGTTTCCTGTGTCATCAGTTTTACTTTCCGATGCACCTCTGCAGGTTTACTATATCCCTTGGAGCTTCCCATTCACGATGAATCACAGAAATTTCATCGGAAATAAATATAAGAGACACAATGCCGACTTAAGTATAGGAAGACTGAGTCTTCCTACTGTCTATGTTTTGAGCGTTTCCTGTGTCACCAGTTTTACATTTCGATGCACCTCTGCAGGTTTACTGTATCCCTTGGACCTTCCCATTGACGATGAAACACAGAAATTGCATCGGAATTAGATACAAGAGACACAATGCCGACTTAAGTACAGGAAGACTGAGTCTTCCTACTGTCTATGTTTTGAGCGTTTCCTGTGTCACTAGTTTTACATTCCGATGCACGTCTGCAGGTTAACTGTATCGTTTGGTCCATCCCATTGACGATGAAACACAGAAATTGCATCGGAATTAATTATAAGAGACACAATGCCGACTTAAGTACAGGAAGACTAAGTCTTCCTACTGTCTATGTTTAGACCGACTCCTGTGTAATCAGTTTTACTTTCCGATGCACCTCTGCAGGTTTGCTATATCCCTTGGACCTTCCCATTCACGATGAAACACAGAAATTTCATCGGAATTAAATATAAGAGACACAATGCCGACTTAAGAACAGGAAGACTGAGTCTTCCTACTGTCTATGTTTTGAGCGTTTCCTGTGTCACCAGTTTTACATTCTGATGCACCTCTGCAGGTTTAGTGTATCCGTTGGACCTTCCCATTGACAATGAAACACAGAAATTGCATCGGAATTAAATATAGGACACAATGCCGACTTAAGTACAGGAAGACTGAGTCTTCCTACTGTCTATGTTTTGAGCGTTTCCTGTGTCACTAGTTTTACATTCCGATGCAAATCTGCAGGTTTACTATATCCCTTGGACCTTCCCATTGACGATGAAACACAGAAACTGCATCGGAATTAAATATAAGAGACACAATGCCGACTTAAGTACAGGAAGACTGAGTCTTCCTACAGTCTATGTTTTGAGCGTTTCCTGTGTCATCGCTTTTACTTTCCGATGCACCTCTGCAGGTTTACTATATCCCTTGGACCTTCCCATTCACGATGAAACACAGAAATTTCATCGGAAATAAATATAAGAGACACAATGCCGACTTAAGTACAGGAAGACTGAGTCTTCCTACTGTCTATGTTTTGATCGTTTCCTGGGTCACCAGTTTTTCATTCCGATGCACCTCTGCAGGTTTACTGTATCCCTTGGACCTTCCCATTGACGATGAAACACAGAAATTGCATCCGTATTAAATATAAGAGACACAATGCCGACTTAAGTACAGGAAGACAGAGTCTTCCTACTGTCTATGTTTTGAGCGTTTCCTGTGTCACTAGTTTTACATTCCCATGCAAATCTGCAGGTTTACTATATCCCTAGGACCTTCCCATTGACGATGAAACACAGAAATTGCATCGGAATTAAATATAAGAGACACAATGCCGACTTAAGTACAGGAAGACTGAGTCTTCCTACAGTCTATGTTTTGAGCGTTTCCTGTGTCACCAGTTTTACATTCCGATGCACCTCTGCAGGTTTACTGTATCCCTTGGACCTTCCCATTGACGATGAAACACAGAAATTGCATCGGAATTAAATATAAGAGACACAATGCCGACTTAAGTACAGGAAGACTGAGTCTTCCTACTGTCTATGTTTTGAGTGTTTCCTGTGTCACCAGTTTTACATTCTGATGCACCTCTGCAGCTTTACTGTATCCATTGGACCTTCCCATTGACGATGAAACACAGAAATTGCATTGGAGTTAAATATAAGAGACACAATGCCGACTTAAGTACAGGAAGACTGAGTCTTCCTACTGTCTATGTTTTGAGCGTTTCCTGTGTCACAAGTTCTACATTCCGATGCACCTCTGCAGGTTTACTGTATTCCTTGGACCTTCCCATTGACGATGAAACACAGAAATTGAATCGGAATTAAATATAAGAGACACAATGCCGACTTAAGTACAGGAAGACTAAGTCTTCCTACTGTCTATGTTTTGAACGATTCCTGTGTCATCAGTTTTACTTTGCGATGCACCTCTGCAGGCTTACTATATCCCTTGGAACTTCCCATTCACGATGAAACACAGAAATTTCATCGGAATTAAATATAAGAGACACAATGCCGACTTAAGTACAGGAAGACCGAGTCTTCCTACTGTCTATGTTTTGAGCGTTTCCTGTGTCACTAGTTTTACATTCCGATGCAAATCTGCAGGTTTACTGTATCTCTTGGACCTTCCCATAGACGATGAAACACAGAAATTGCATCGGAATTAAATATAAGAGACACAATGCCGACTTAAGAACAGGAAGACTGAGTCTTCCTACAGTCTATGTTTTGATCGTTTCCTGTGTCACCAGCTTTACATTCTGATGCACCTCTGCAGGTTTCATATATCCCTTGGACCTTCCCATTGACGATGAAACACAGAAATTGCATCGAAATTACATATAAGAGACACAATGCCGACTTAAGTACAAGAAAACAGTCTTCGTACGGTCAATGTTTTGAGCGTTTCCCGTGTCACCAGTTTTACATTCCGATGCACCTCTGCCGGTTTACTGTATCGCTTGGACTTTCCCATTGTCGGTGAAATCCAGAAATCGCATCGGAATTAAATATAAGAACCACAATGCCGACTTAAGTACAGGAAGACTGAGTCTTCTTACTGTCTATGTTTTGAGCGTTTTCTGTGTCATCAGTTTTCATTCAGATGCACTTCTGCAAGTTTACTGTATCCCTTGGACCTTCCCTTTGACGATGAAAAACAGAAATTGCATCGGAATTAAATATAAGAGACACAATGCCGACTTAAGTACAGGAAGACTAAGTCTTCTTACTGTCTATGTTTTGAGCGTTTCCTGTGTCATCATTTTTACTTTCCGATGCACCTCTGCAGGATTACTATATCCCTTGGACCTTCCCATTAACGATGAAACACAGAAATTTCATCGGAAATAAATATAAGAGACACAGTGCCGACTTAAGTACAGGAAGACTGTGTCTTCCTACTGTCTATGTTTTGATCGTTTCCTGGGTCAAAGGTTTTTCATTCCGATAAACCTCTGCAGGTTTACTGTATCCCTTGGACCTTCCCATTGACGATGAAACACAGAAATTGCATCGGAATTAAATATAAGAGACACAATGCCGACTTAAGTTTAGGAAGACAGAGTCTTCCTACTGTCTATGTTTTGAGCGTTTCCTGTGTCACTAGTTTAACATTCCCATGCAAATCTGCAGGTTTACTATATCCCTTGGACCTTCCCATTGACGATGAAACACAGAAATTGCATCGGAATTAAATATAAGAGACACAATGCCGTCTTAAGTACAAGAAGACTGAGTCTTCCTACTGTATATGTTTTGAGCGTTTCCTGAGTCACCAGTTTTATATTCCGATGCACCTCTGCAGGTTTCCTGTTTCCCTTGGTCCTTCCCATTGACGATGAAACACAGAAATTGCATCGAAATTAAATATAAGAGACACAATGCCGACTTAAGTACAAGAAAACAGTCTTCGTACCGTCAATGTTTTGAGCGTTTCCTGTGTCACCAGTTTTACATTCCGATGCACCTCTGCCGGTTTACTATATCCCTTGGACCTTCCCATTGTCGATGAAACACAGAAATCGCATCGGAATTAAATACAAGAGACACAATGCCGACTTAAGTACAGGAAGACTGAGTCTTCCTACTGTCTATGTTTTGAGCGTTTCCTGTGTCACCAGTTTTACATTCTGATGCACCTCTGCAGGTTTACTGTATCCATTGGACCTTCCCATTGACGATGAAACACAGAAATTGCATTGGAGTTAAATATAAGAGACACAATGCCGACTTAAGTACAGGAAGACTGAGTCTTCCTACTGTCTATGTTTTGAGCGTTTCCTGTGTCACCAGTTCTACATTCTGATGCACCTCTGCAGGTTTACTGTATTCCTTGGACCTTCCCATTGACGATGAAACACAGAAATTGCATCGGAACTAAATATAAGAGACACAATGCCGACTTAAGTACAGGAAGACTAAGTCTTCCTACTGTCTATGTTTTGAACGATTCCTGTGTCATCAGTTTTACTTTGCGATGCACCTCTGCAGGTTTACTATATCCCTTGGACCTTCCCATTCACGATGAAACACAGAAATTTCATCGGAATTAAATATAAGAGACACAATGCCGACTTAAGTACAGGAAGACTGAGTCTTCCTACTGTCTATGTTTTGAGCGTTTCCTGTGTCACTAGTTTTACATTCCGATGCAAATCTGCTGGTTTACTGTATCCCTTGGACCTTCCCATAGACGATGAAACACAGAAATTGCATCGGAATTAAATATAAGAGACACAATGCTGACTTAAGTACAGGAAGACTGAGTCTTCCTACTGTCTATGATTTGAGCGTTTCCTGAGTCACCAATTTTACATTCCGATGCACCTCTGCAGGTTTCCTGTTTCCCTTGGACCTTCCCATTGACGATGAAACACAGAAATTGCATCGAAATTAAATATATGAGACACAATGCCGACTTAAGTACAAGAAAACAGTCTTCGTACCGTCAATGTTTTGAGCGTTTCCTGTGTCACCAGTTTTACATTCCGATGCACCTCTGCCGGTATACTGTATCCCTTGGACCTTCCCATTGTCGATGAAACACAGAAATCGCATCGGAATTAAATATAAGAAACACAATGCCGACTTACGTACAGGAAGACTGAGTCTTCCTACTGTCTATGTTTTGAGCGTTTTCTGTGTCATCAGTTTTCATTCAGATGCACTTCTGCAAGTTTACTGTATCCCTTGGACCTTCCCATTGACGATGATACACAGAAATTGCATCGGAATTAAATATAAGAGACACAATGCCGACTTAAGTACAGGAAGACTAAGTCTTCCTACTGTCTATGTTTTGAGCGTTTCCTGTGTCATCATTTTTACTTTCCGATGCACCTCTGCAGGATTACTATATCCCTTGGACTTCAGTACAGGAAGACTAAGTCTTCCTACTGTCTATGTTTTGAACGATTCCTGTGTCATCAGTTTTACTTTCCGATGCACCTCTGCAGGTTTCATATATCCCTTGGACCTTCCCATTCACGATGAAACACAGAAATTTCATCGGAATTAAATATAAGAGACACAATGCCGACTTAAGTACAGGAAGACTGAGTCTTCCTACTGTCTATGATTTGAGCGTTTCCTGTGTCACTAGCTTTACATTCCGATGCAAATCTGCAGGTTTACTGTATCCCTTGGACCTTCCCATAGACGATGAAACACAGAAATTGCATCGGAATTAAATATAAGAGACACAATGCCGACTTAAGTACAGGAAGACTGAGTCTTCCTACTGTCTATGTTTTGAGCGTTTCCAGAGTCACCAGTTTTACATTCCGATGCACCTCTGCTGGTTTACTGTATTCCTTGGACCTTCCCATCGACGATGAAACACAGAAATTGCATCGGAACTAAATATAAGAGACACAATGCCGACTTAAGTACAGGAAGACTAAGTCTTCCTACTGTCTATGTTTTGAACGATTCCTGTGTCATCAGTTTTACTTTGCGATGCACCTCTGCAGGTTTACTATATCCCTTGGACCTTCCCATTCACGATGAAACACAGAAATTTCATAGGAATTAAATATAAGAGACACAATGCCGACTTAAGTACAGGAAGACTGAGTCTTCCCACTGTCTATGTTTTGAGCGTTTCCTGTGTCACTAGTTTTACATTCCGATGCAAATCTGCAGGTTTACTGTATCCCTTGGACCTTCCCATAGACGATGAAACACAGAAATTGCATCGGAATTAAATATAAGAGACACAATGCCGACTTAAGTACAGGAAGACTAAGTCTTCCTACTGTCTATGTTTTGAACGATTCCTGTGTCATCAGTTTTACTTTCCGATGCACCTCTGCAGGTTTCATATATCCCTTGGACCTTCCCATTCACGATGAAACACAGAAATTTCATCGGAATTAAATATAAGAGACACAATGCCGACTTAAGGACAGGAAGACTGAGTCTTCCTGCTGTCTATGTTTTGAGCGTTTCCTGTGTCACTAGTTTTACATTCCGATGCAAATCTGCGGGTTTACTGTATCCCTTGGACCTTCCCATAGACGATGAATCACAGAAATTGCATCGGAATTAAATATAAGAGACACAATGCCGACTTAAGTACAGGAAGACTGAGTCTTCCTACTGTCTATGTTTTGAGCGTTTCCTGAGTCTCCAGTTTTACATTCCGATGCACCTCTGCAGGTTTCCTGTTTCCCTTGGACCTTCCCATTGACGATGAAACACAGAAATTGCATCGAAATTAAATATATGAGACACAATGCCGACTTAAGTACAAGAAAACAGTCTTCGTACCGTCAATGTTTTGAGCGTTTCCTGTGTCACCAGTTTTACATTCCGATGCACCTCTGCCGGTTTACTATATCCCTTGGCCCTTCCCATTGTCGATGAAACACAGAAATTGCATCGGAATTAAATATAAGAGACACAATGCCGACTTAAGTACAGGAAGACTGAGTCTTCCTACTGTCTATGTTTGAGCGTTTCCTGTGTCATCATTTTTACTTTCCGATGCACCTCTGCAGGATTACTATATCCCTTGGACCTTCCCATTCACGATGAAACACAGAAATTTCATCGGAAATAAATATAAGAGACACAATGCCGACTTAAGTACAGGAAGACTGAGTCTTCCTACTGTCTATGTTTTGAGCGTTTCCTGTGTCACCAGTTTTACATTCCGATGCACCTCTGCAGGTTTACTATATTCCTTGGACCTTCCCATTGACGAAGAAACACAGAAATTGCATCGGAATTAAATATAAGAGACACAATGCCGACTTAAGTACAGGAAGACTGAGTCTTCCTACTGTCTATGTTTTGAGCGTTTCCTCTGTCACTAGTTTTACATTCCGATGCAAATCCGCAGGTTTACTGTATCCCTTGGACCTTCCCATAGACGATGAAACACAGAAATTGCATCGGAATTAAATATAAGAGTCACAATGCCGACTTAAGTACAGGAAGACTGAGTCTTCCTACTGTCTATGTTTTGAGCGTTTCCTGAGTCACCAGTTTTACATTCCGATGCACCTCTGCAGGTTTCCTGTTTCCCTTGGACCTTCCCATTGACGATGAAACACAGAAATTGCATCGAAATTAAATATATGACACACAATGCCGACTTAAGTACAAGAAAACAGTCTTCGTACCGTCAATGTTTTGAGCGTTTCCTGTATCACCAGTTTTACATTCCGATGCACCTCTGCCGGTTTACTATATCCCTTGGACCTTCCCATTGTCGATGAAACACAGAAATCGCATCGGAATTAAATATAAGAGACACAATGCCGACTTAAGTACAGGAAGACTGAGTCTTCCTACTGTCTATGTTTCGAGCGTTTCCTGTGTCACCAGTTTTACATTCTGATGCACCTCTGCAAGTTTAATGTATCCATTGGACCTTCCCATTGACGATGAAACACAGAAATTGCATAGGAGTTAAATATAAGAGACACAATGCCGGCTTAAGTACAGGAAGACTGAGTCTTCCTACTGTCTATGATTTGAGCGTTTCCTGTGTCACCAGTTTTACATTGCGATGCACCTCTGCAGGTTTACTGTATTCCTTGGACCTTCCCATTGACGATGAAACACAGAAATTGCATCGGAATTAAATATAAGAGACACAATGCCGACTTCAGTACAGGAAGACTAAGTCTTCCTACTGTCTATGTTTTGAACGATTCCTGTGTCATCAGGTTTACTTTGCGATGCACCTCTGCAGGTTTACTATATCCCTTGGACCTTCCCATTCACGATGAAACACAGAAATTGCATCGGAATTAAATATAAGAGACACAATGCTGACATAAGTACAGGAAGACAGTCTTCCTACAGTCTATGTTTTGAGCGTTTCCTGTGTCACAAGTTTTACATTCTGATGCACCTCTGCAGGTTTACTGTATCCCTTGGACCTTCCCATTGACGATGAAACACAGAAATTGCATCGAAATTAAATATAAGAGACACAATGCTGACTTAAGTACAAGAAAACAGTCTTCGTAGGTCAATGTTTTGAGCGTTTCCTGTGTCACCAGTTTTACATTCCGATGCACATCTGCCGGTTTACTGTATCGCTTGGACCTTCCCATTGTCGGTGAAACACAGAAATCGCATCGGAATTAAATATAAGAAACACAATGCCGACTTAAGTACAGGAAGACTGAGTCTTCCTTACGGCTTTTTGTTTTGAGCGTTTCCTGTGTCATCATTTTTACTTTCCGATGCACCTCTGCAGGATTACTATATCCCTTGGACCTTCCCATTCACGATGAAACACAGAAATTTCATCGGAAATAAATATAAGAGACACAATGCCGACTTAAGTACAGGAAGACTGAGTCTTCCTACTGTCTATGTTTTGAGCGTTTCCTGTGTCACCAGTTTTACATTCCGATGCACCTCTGCAGGTTTACTATATACCTTGGACCTTCCCATTGACGAAGAAACACAGAAATTGCATCGGAATTAAATATAAGAGACACAATGCCGACTTAAGTACAGGAAGACTAAGTCTTCCTACTGTCTATGTTTTGAACGATTCCTGTGTCATCAGTTTTACTTTCCGATGCACCTCTGCAGGTTTACTACATCCCTCGGACCTTCACATTCACGGTGAAACACAGAAATTTCACCGGCAATAAATATAAGAGACATAATGCCGACTTAAGTACAGGAAGAATGAGTCTTGCTACTGTCTATGTTTTGATCGTTTCCTGGGTCACCAGTTCTAACTTCCGATACATCTCTGCAGGTTTACTGTATCCCTTGGACCTTCCCATTGACGATGAAACACAGAAATTGCATCGGAATTAAATATAAGAGACACAATGCCGACTTAAGTACAGGAAGACTGAGTCTTCCTACTGTCTATGTTTTAAGCGTTTCCTGTGTCACTAGTTTTACATTCCGATGCAAATCTGCAGGTTTACTCTATCCCTTGGAGCTTCCCATTAACGATGAAATACAGACATTGCATCGGAATTAAATATAAGAGACACAATGCCGACTTAAGTACAGGAAGACTGTCTTCCTACAGTCTATGTTTTGAGCGTTTCCTGTGTCACCAGTTTTACATTCTGATGCACCTCTGCAGGTTTACTGTATCCCTTGGACGTTCCCGTTGACGATGAAACACAGAAATTCCATCGAAATTAAATATAAGAGACACAATGTCGACTTAAGTACAGGAAGACTGTGTCTTCCTGCTGTCTATAATTTGAGCGTTTCCTGCGTCACCAGTTTTATTTTCCGATGCACCTCTACAGGTTTACTATATCCCTTGGACCTTCCCATTCACGATGAAACACAGAAATTTCATCGGAAATAAATATAAGAGACACAATGCCGACTTAAGTATAGGAAGACTGAGTCCCCCTACAGTCTATGTTTTGAGCGTTTCCTGTGTCACCAGTTTTATTTTCCGATGCACCTCTACAGGTTTACTATATCCCTTGGACCTTCCCATTCACGATGAAACACAGAAATTTCATCGGAAATAAATATAAGAGACACAATGCCGACTTAAGTATATGAAGACTGAGTCTTCCTACTGTCTATGTTTGAGCGTTTCCTGTGTCATCAGTTTTACATTCCGTTGCACCTCTGCAGGTTTACTGTATCCCTTTGACCTTCCCATTGACGATGAAACACAGAAATTGCATCGGAATTAAATAAAAGAGACACAATGCCGACTTAAGTACAGGAAGACTGAGTCTTCCTACTCTCTATGCTTTGAGCGTTTCCTGTGTTACCAGTTTGACATTCCGATGCACCTCTGCAGGTTTCCTGTATCCCTTGGACCTTCCCATTGACGATGAAACACAGAAATTGCATCGAAATTAAATATAAGAGACACAATGCCGACTTAAGTACAAGAAAACAGTCTTCGTACGGTCATTGTTTTGAGCGTTTCCTGTGTCACCAGTTTTACATTCCGATGCATCTCTGCCGGTTTACTGTATCCCTTGGACCTTCCCATTGTCGATGAAACACAGAAATTGTGTCGGAATTAAATATAAGAAACACAATGCCGACTTAAGTACAGGAAGACTGAGGCTTCCTACTGTCTATGCGCTGAGCGTTTCCTGTGTCACCAGTTTTACATTCTGATGCACCTCTGCAGGTTTTCTGTATCCATTGGACCTTCCCATTGACGATGAAACACAGAAATTGCATCGGAATTAAATATAAGAAACACAATGCCGACTTAAGTACTGGAAGACTGAGTCTTCCTACTGTCTATGTTTTGAGCGTTTCCTGTGTCAGCAGTTTTACATTCTGAAGCACCTCTGCAGGATTACTGTATCCCTTGGACCTTCCCATTGACGATGAAACACAGAAATTGCATCGGAATTAAATACAAGAGACACATTGCCGACTTAAGTACAGGAAGTCTGAGTCTTCCTACTGTCTATGTTTTGAGCGTTTCCTGTGTCACCAGTTTTACATTCCGATGCACCTCTGCAGGTTTACTGTTTCCCTTGGACCTTCCCATTGACGATGAAACACAGAAATTGAATCGGAATTAAATATAAGAGACACAATGCCGACTTAATTACAGGAAGACTGAGTCTTCCTACTGTCTATGTGTTGAGCGTATCCTGTGTCACTAGTTTTACATTCCGATGCACCTCTGCAGGTTTACTGTATTCCATCGACATTCCCATTGACGATGAAACACAGAAATTGCATTGGAATTAAATGTAAGATACACAATGCCGACTTAAGTACTGGAAGAATGAGTCTTCCCACTGTCCATGTGTTGAGCGTTTCCTGTGTCACCAGTTTTACATTCTGATGCACCTCTGCAGGTTTACTGTATCCCTTGGACCTTCCCATTGACGATGAAACACAGACATTGCATCGGAATTAAATATAAGAGACACAATGCCGACTTAAGTACAGGAAGACTGAGTCTTCCTACTGTCTATGTTTTCAGCGTTTCCTGTGTCACCAGTTTTACATTCTGATGCACCTCTCAAGGTTTACTGTATCCATTGGACCTTCGCATTGACGATGAAACACAGAAATTTCATCGGAATTAAATATAAGAGACACAATGCCGACTTAAGTACAAGAAAACAGTCTTCGTACGGTCAATGTTTTGAGCGTTTCCTGTGTCAGCAGTTTTACATTCTGATGCACCTCTGCAGGATTACTGTATCCCTTGAACCTTCCCATTGACGATGAAACACAGAAATTGCATCGGAATTAAATATAAGAGACCAAATGCCGACTTGAGTACAGGAAGACTGTGTCTTCCTACTGTCTATGTTTTGAGCGATTTCTGTGTCATCAGTTTTACATTCAGATGCACCTCTGCAGGTTTACTGTATCCCTTGGACCTTCCCATTGACGATGAAACACAGAAATTGCATCGGAATTAAATATCAGAAACACAATGCCGACTTAAGTACAGGAAGACTGAGTCTTCCTACTGTCTATGTTTTGAGCGTTTCCTGTGTCAGCAGTTTTACATTCTGATGCACCTCTGCAGGATTACTGTATCCCTTGGACCTTCCCATTGACGATGAAACACAGAAATTCCATCGGAATTAAATACAAGAGACACAATGCCGACTTAAGTACAGGAAGACTGAGTCTTCCTACTGTCTATGTTTTGAGCGTTTCCTGCGTCACCAGTTTTACATTCCGATGCACCTCTGCAGGTTTACTGTTTCCCTTGGACCTTCCCATTGACGATGAAACACAGAAATTGAATCGCAATTAAATATAAGAGACACAATGCCGACTTAAGTACAGGAAGACTGAGTCTTCCTACTGTCTATGTGTTGAGCGTATCCTGTGTCACTAGTTTTACATTCCGATGCACCTCTGCAGGTTTACTGTATTCCATCGACCTTCCCATTGACGATGAAACACAGAAATTGCATTGGAATTAAATGTAAGATACACAATGCCGACTTAAGTACTGGAAGAATGAGTCTTCCCACTGTCCATGTGTTGAGCGTTTCCTGTGTCACCAGTTTTACATTCTGATGCACCTCTGCAGGTTTACTGTATCCCTTGGACCTTCCCATTGACGATGAAACACAGACATTGCATCGGAATTAAATATAAGAGACACAATGCCGACTTAAGTACAGGAAGACTGAGTCTTCCTACAGTCTATGTTTTGAGCGTTTCCTGTGTCACCAGTTTTACATTCTGATGCACCTCTGCAGGTTTACTGTATCCCTTGGACGTTCCTGTTGACGATGAAACACAGAAATTGCATCGGAATTAAATATAGGAGACACAATGCCGACTGAAGTACAGGAAGACTGAGTCTTCCTACACTCTATGCTTTGAGCGTTTCCTGTGTCACCAGTTTTACATTCTGATGCACCTCTGCAGGTTTACTGTATCCCTTGGAGCTTCCCATTAACAATGAAACACAGACATTGCATCGGAATTAAATATAAGAGACACAATGCCGACTTAAGTGCAGGAAGACTGAGTCTTCCTACAGTCTATGTTTTGAGCGTTTCCTGTGTCACCAGTTTTGCATTCCGATGCACCTCTGCTGGTTTACTGTATCCCTTGGACCTTCCCATTGACGATGAAACACAGAAATTGCATCGGAATTAAATATAAGAGACACAATGCCGACTTAAGTACAGTAAGACTGAGTCTTCCTACTCTCTATGCTTTGAGCGTTTCCTGTGTTACCAGTTTGACATTCCGATGCACCTCTGCAGGTTTCCTGTATCCCTTGGACCTCCCCATTGATGATGAAACACAGAAATTGCATCGAAATTAAATATAAGAGACACAATGCAGACTTAAGTACAAGAAAACAGTCTTCGTACGGTCAAAGTTTTGAGCGTTTCCTGTGTCACCAGTTTTACATTCAGATGCATCTCTGCCGGTTTACTCTATCCCTTGGACCTTCCCATTGTCGATGAAACACAGAAATCGCATCGGAATTAAATATAAGAAACACAATGCCGACTTAAGTACAGGAAGACTGAGTCTTCCTACTGTCTATGTTTTCAGCGTTTCCTGTGTCACCAGTTTTACATTCTGATGCACCTCTCAAGGTTTACTGTATCCATTGGACCTTCGCATTGACGATGAAACACAGAAATTTCGTCGGAATTAAATATAAGAGACACAATGCCGACTTAAGTACAAGAAAACAGTATTCGTACTGTGAATGTTTTGAGCGTTTCCTGTGTCAGCAGTTTTACATTCTGATGCACCTCTGCAGGATTACTGTATCCCTTGAACCTTCCCATTGACGCTGAAACACAGACATTGCATCGGAATTAAATATAAGAGACCAAATGCCGACTTGAGTACAGGAAGACTGTGTCTTCCTACTGTCTATGTTTTGAGCGATTTCTGTGTCATCAGTTTTACATTCAGATGCACCTCTGCAGGTTTACTGTATCCCTTGGACCTTCCCATTGACGATGAAACACAGAAATTGCATCGGAATTAAATATAAGAAACACAATGCCGACTTAAGTACAGGAAGACTGAGTCTTCCTACTGTCTATGTTTTGAGCGTTTCCTGTGTCAGCAGTTTTACATTCTGATGCACCTCTGCAGGATTACTGTATCCCTTGGACCTTCCCATTGACGATGAAACACAGAAATTGCATCGGAATTAAATACAAGAGACACATTGCCGACTTAAGTACAGGAAGACTGAGTCTTCCTACTGTCTATGTTTTGAGCGTTTCCTGTGGCACCAGTTTTACATTCCGATGCACCTCTGCAGGTTTACTGTTTCCCTTGGACCTTCCCATTGACGATGAAACACAGAAATTGAATCGGAATTAAATATAAGAGACACAATGCCGACTTAAGTACAGGAAGACTGAGTCTTCCTACTGTCTATGTGTTGAGCGTATCCTGTGTCACTAGCTTTACATTCCGATGCACCTCTGCAGGTTTACTGTATTCCATCGACCTTCCCATTGACGATGAAAAACAGAAATTGCATTGGAATTAAATGTAAGATACACAATGCCGACTTAAGTACTGGAAGAATGAGTCTTCCCACTGTCCATGTGTTGAGCGTTTCCTGTGTCACCAGTTTTACATTCTGATGCACCTCTGCAGGTTTACTGTATCCCTTGGACCTTCCCATTGACGATGAAACACAGACATTGCATCGGAATTAAATATAAGAGACACAATGCCGACTTAAGTACAGGAAGACTGAGTCTTCCTACAGTCTATGTTTTGAGCGTTTCCTGTGTCACCAGTTTTACATTCTGATGCACCTCTGCAGGTTTACTGTATCCCTTGGACGTTCCTGTTGACGATGAAACACAGAAATTGCATCGGAATTAAATGTAGGAGACTCAATGCCGACTGAAGTACAGGAAGACTGAGTCTTCCTACACTCTATGCTTTGAGCGTTTCCTGTGTCACCAGTTTTACATTCTGATGCACCTCTGCAGGTTTACTGTATCCCTTGGAGCTTCCCATTAACAATGAAACACAGACATTGCATCGGAATTAAATATAAGAGACACAATGCCGACTTAAGTACAGGAAGACTGAGTCTTCCTACAGTCTATGTTTTGAGCGTTTCCTGTGTCACCAGTTTTGCATTCCGATGCACCTCTGCTGGTTTACTGTATCCCTTGGACCTTCCCATTGACGATGAAACACAGAAATTGCATCGGAATTAAATATAAGAGACACAATGCCGACTTAAGTACAGTAAGACTGAGCCTTCCTACTCTCTATGCTTTGAGCGTTTCCTGTGTTACCAGTTTGACATTCCGATGCACCTCTGCAGGTTTCCTGTATCCCTTGGACCTCCCCATTGATGATGAAACACAGAAATTGCATCGAAATTAAATATAAGAGACACAATGCAGACTTAAGTACAAGAAAACAGTCTTCGTACAGTCAATGTTTTGAGCGTTTCCTGTGTCACCAGTTTTACATTCAGATGCATCTCTGCCGGTTTACTCTATCCCTTGGACCTTCCCATTGTCGATGAAACACAGAAATCGCATCGGAATTAAATATAAGAGACACAATGCCGACTTAAGTACAGGAAGACTGAGTCTTCCTACTGTCTATATTTTCAGCGTTTCCTGTGTCACCAGTTTTACATTCTGATGCACCTCTCAAGGTTTACTGTATCCATTGGACCTTCGCATTGACGATGAAACACAGAATTTTCATCGGAATTAAATATAAGAGACACAATGCCGACTTAAGGACAAGAAAACAGTCTTCGTACGGTCAATGTTTTGAGCGTTTCCTGTGTCAGCAGTTTTACATTCTGATGCACCTCTGCAGGATTACTGTATCCCTTGAACCTTCCCATTGACGATGAAAGACAGAAATTGCATCGGAATTAAATATAAGAGACCAAATGCCGACTTGAGTACAGGAAGACTGTGTCTTCCTACTGTCTATGTTTTGAGCGATTTCTGTGTCATCAGTTTTACAATCAGATGCACCTCTGCAGGTTTACTGTATCCCTTGGACCTTCCCATTGACGATGAAACACAGAAATTGCATCGGAATTAAATATAAGAAACACAATGCCGACTTAAGTACAGGAAGACTGAGTCTTCCTACTGTCTATGTTTTGAGCGTTTCTTGTGTCAGCAGTTTTACATTCTGATGCACCTCTGCAGGATTACTGTATCCCTTGGACCTTCCCATTGACGATGAAACACAGAAATTGCATCGGAATTAAATACAAGAGACACAATGCCGACTTAAGTACAGGAAGACTGAGTCTTCCTACTGTCTATGTTTTGAGCGTTTCCTGTGTCACCAGTTTTACATTCCGATGCACCTCTGCAGGTTTACTGTTTCCCTTGGACCTTCCCATTGACGATGAAACACAGAAATTGAATCGGAATTAAATATAAGAGACACAATGCCGACTTAAGTACAGGAAGACTGAGTCTTCCTACTGTCTATGTGTTGAGCGTATCCTGTGTCACTAGTTTTACATTCCGATGCACCTCTGCAGGTTTACTGTATTCCATCGACCTTCCCATTGAAGATGAAACACAGAAATTGCATTGGAATTAAATGTAAGATACACAATGCCGACTTAAGTACTGGAAGAATGAGTCTTCCCACTGTCCATGTGTTGAGCGTTTCCTGTGTCACCAGTTTTACATTCTGATGCACCTCTGCAGGTTTACAGTATCCCTTGGACCTTCCCATTGACGATGAAACATAGAAATTTCATCGGAAATAAATATAAGAGACACAATGCCGACTTAAGTACAGGAAGACTGCGTCTTCCTACTGTCTATGATTTGAGCGTTTCCTGTGTCACCAGTTTTACATTCCGATGCACCTCTGCAGGTTTACTGTTTCCCTTGGACCTTCCCATTGACGATGAAACATAGAAATTTCATCGGAAATAAATATAAGAGACACAATGCCGACTTAAGTACTGGAAGACTGAGTCTTCCTACTCTCTATGCTTTGAGCGTTTCCTGTGTCACCAGTTTTACATTCTGATGCACGTCTGCAGGTTTACTGTATCCCGTGGAGCTTCCCATTGACGATGAAACACAGAAATTGCATCGGAATTAAATATAAGACACACAATGCCGACTTAAGTAAAAAAAAATGGCTCTGAGCACTATGGGACTCAACTGCTGAGGTCATTAGTCCCCTAGAACTTAGAACTAGTTATACCTAACTAACCTAAGGACATCACAAACATCCATGCCCGAGGCAGGATTCGAACCTGCGACCGTAGCGGACTTGCGGTTAGAGACTGCAGCGCCTTTAACCGCACGGCCACTTCGGCCGGCCCGACTTAAGTACAGGAAGACTGAGTCTTCCTACTGTCTATGATTTGAGCGTTTCATGTGTCACCAGTTTTACATTCTGATGCACCTCTGCAGGTTTCCTGTATCCCTTGGACCTTCCCATTGACGATGAAACACACAAATTGCATCGAAATTAAATATAAGAGACACTATGCCTACTTAAGTACAAGATAACAGTCTACGTACGGACAATGTTTTGAGCGTTTCCTGTGTCACCAGTTTTACATTCCGATGCACCTCTGCAGGTTTACTGTATCCCTTGGACCTTCCCATTGTCGATGAAACACAGAAATCGCATCGGATTTAAATATAGGAGACACAATGCCGACTTAAGTACAGAAAGACTGAGTCTTCCTACTGTCTATGCGCTGAGCGTATCCTGTGTCACCAGTTATACATTCCGATGCACCTCTGCAGGTTTACTGTATCCCTTGGACCTTCCCATTGACGATGAAACACAGAAATTGCATCGGAATTAACTTTAAGAGACACAATGCCGACTTAAGTACAGGAAGACTAAGCGTTCCTACTGTCTATGTTTTGAGCGTTTCCTGTGTCGTCAGTTTTACTTTCCGATGCACCTCTGCAGGTTTACTATATCCCTTGGACCTTCCCATTCACGATGAAACACTGAAATTTCATCGGAATTAAATATAAGAGACACAATGCCGACTTAAGAACAGGAAGACTGAGTCTTCCTACTGTCTTTGTTTTGAGCGTTTCCTGTGTCACCAGTTTTACATTCCGATGCACCTCTGCAGGTTTACTGTACCCCTTGGACCTTCCCATTGACGATGAAACACAGAAATTGCATCGGAATAAAATATAAGAGACACAATGCCGACTTAAGTACAGGAAGACTGAGTCTTCCTACATTCTATGTTTTGAGCGTTTCCTGTGTCACCAGTTTTACATTCTGATGCGCCTCTGCAGGTTTACTGTATCCCTTGGACCTTCCCATTGACGATGAAACATAGACATTGCATCGGAATTAAATATAAGAGACACAATGCAGACTTAAGTACTGGAAGACTGAGTCTTCCTAGTGTCTATAATTTCAGCGTTTCCTGTGTCACCAGTTTTACTTTCCGATGAACCTCTACAGGTTTACTGTATCCCTTGGACCTTCACAGTGACGATGAAACACAGAAATTGCATCGGAATTAAATATAAGAGACACAATGCCGACTTAAGTACAGGAAGACTAAGTCCTCCTACTGTTTATGTTTTGAGCGTTTCCTGTGTCATCAGTTTAACTTTCTGACGCACCTCTGCAGGTTTACTATATCCCTTGGACCTTCCCATTCACGATGAAAGACAGACATTTCATCGGAAATGAATATAAGAGACACTATGCCGACATAAGTATGGGAAGACTGAGTCTTCTTCTGCTATGTTTTGAGCGTTTCCTGTGTTACCAGGTTGACATTCCGATGCACCTCTGCAGGTTTACTGTATCCCTTGGACCTTCCCATTGACGATGAAACACAGAAATTGCATCGGAATTAACTTTAAGAGACACAATGCCGACTTAAGTACAGGAAGACTAAGCGTTCCTACTGTCTATGTTTTGAGCGTTTCCTGTGTCGTCAGTTTTACTTTCCGATGCACCTCTGCAGGTTTACTATATCCCTTGGACCTTCCCATTCACGATGAAACACTGAAATTTCATCGGAATTAAATATAAGAGACACAATGCCGACTTAAGAACAGGAAGACTGAGTCTTCCTACTGTCTTTGTTTTGAGCGTTTCCTGTGTCACCAGTTTTACATTCCGATGCACCTCTGCAGGTTTACTGTACCCCTTGGACCTTCCCATTGACGATGAAACACAGAAATTGCATCGGAATAAAATATAAGAGACACAATGCCGACTTAAGTACAGGAAGACTGAGTCTTCCTACATTCTATGTTTTGAGCGTTTCCTGTGTCACCAGTTTTACATTCTGATGCACCTCTGCAGGTTTACTGTATCCCTTGGACCTTCCCATTGACGATGAAACACTGAAATTTCATCGGAATTAAATATAAGAGACACAATGCCGACTTAAGAACAGGAAGACTGAGTCTTCCTACTGTCTTTGTTTTGAGCGTTTCCTGTGTCACCAGTTTTACATTCCGATGCACCTCTGCAGGTTTACTGTACCCCTTGGACCTCCACAGTGACGATGAAACACAGAAATTGCATCGGAATTAAATATAAGAGACACAATGCAGACTTAAGTACAGGAAGACTAAGTCCTCCTACTGTTTATGTTTTGAGCGTTTCCTGTGTCATCAGTTTAACTTTCTGACGCACCTCTGCAGGTTTACTATATCCCTTGGACCTTCCCATTCACGATGAAAGACAGACATTTCATCGGAAATGAATATAAGAGACACTATGCCGACATAAGTATGGGAAGACTGAGTCTTCCTCTGTCTATGTTTGGAGCGTTTCCTGTGTCACCAGTTTTACATTCCGATGCAACTCAGCAGGTTTACTGTATCCCTTGGACCTTCCCATTGACGATGAAACACAGAAATTGCGTCGGAATTAAATATAAGAGTCACAATGCCAACATAAGTACAGGAAGACTGAGTCTTCCTTCTCTCTATGTTTTGAGCGTTTCCTGTGTTACCAGGTTGACATTCCGATGCACCTCTGCAGGTTTCCTGTATATCTTGGACCTTCGCATTGACGATGAAACACTGAAATTGCATCGAAATTAAATATAAGAGACACAATGCCGACTTAAGAACAAGAAAACAGTCTTCGTACGGTCAATGTCTTGAGCGTTTCCTGTGTCACCAGTTTTACATTCCGATGCACCTCTGCCGGTTTACTGTATCCCTTTGACCTTCCCATTGTCGATGAAACACAGAAATCGCATCGGATTTAAATATAGGAGACACAATGCCGACTTAAGTACAGAAAGACTGAGTCTTCCTACTGTCAATGTTTTGAGCGTTTCCTGTGTCACCAGTTATACATTCCGATGCACCTCTGCAGGTTTACTGTATCCCTTGGACCTTCCCATTGACGATGAAACACAGAAATTGCATCGGAATTAAATTTAAGAGACACAATGCCGACTTAAGTACAGGAAGACTAAGCGTTCCTACTGTCTATGTTTTGAGCGTTTCCTGTGTCATCAGTTTTACTTTCCGATGCACCTCTGCAGGTTTACTATATCCCTTGGACCTTCCCATTCACGATGAAACACTGAAATTTCATCGGAATTAAATATAAGAGACACATTGCCGACTTAAGAACAGGAAGACTGAGTCTTCCTACTGTCTTTGTTTTGAGCGTTTCCTGTGTCACCAGTTTTACATTCCGATGCACCTCTGCAGGTTTACTGTACCCCTTGGACCTTCCCATTGACGATGAAACACAGAAATTGCATCGGAATAAAATATAAGAGACACAATGCCGACTTAAGTACAGGAAGACTGAGTCTTCCTACATTCTACGTTTTGAGCGTTTCCTGTGTCACCAGTTTTACATTCTGATGCACCTCTGCAGGTTTACTGTATCCCTTGGACCTTCCCATTGACGATGAAACATAGACATTGCATCGGAATTAAATATAAGAGACACAATGCAGACTTAAGTACTGGAAGACTGAGTCTTCCTAGTGTCTATAATTTGAGCGTTTCCTGTGTCACCAGTTTTACATTCCGATGCACCTCTACAGGTTAACTGTATCCCTTGGACCTTCCCATTGACAATGAAACACAGAAATTGCATCGGAATTAAATATAAGAGACACAATGCCGACTTAAGTACAGGAAGACTAAGTCCTCCTAATGTTTATGTTTTGAGCGTTTCCTGTGTCATCAGTTTAACTTTCTGACGCACCTCTGCAGGTTTACTATATCCCTTGGATCTTCCCATTCACGATGAAACACAGACATTTCATCGGAAATAAATATAAGAGACACTATGCCGACATAAGTATGGGAAGACTGAGTCTTCCTCTGTCTATGTTTGGAGCCTTTCCTGTGTCACCAGTTTTACATTACGATGCAACTCTGCAGGTTTACTGTATCCCTTGGACCTTCCCATTGACGATGAAACATAGACATTGCATCGGAATTAAATATAAGAGACACAATGCAGACTTAAGTACTGGAAGACTGAGTCTTCCTAGTGTCTATAATTTGAGCGTTTCCTGTGACACCAGTTTTACATTCCGATGCACCTCTACAGGTTTACTGTATCCCTTGGACCTTCACAGTGACGATGAAACACAGAAATTGCATCGGAATTAAATATAAGAGACACAATGCCGACTTAAGTACAGGAAGACTAAGTCCTCCTACTGTTTATGTTTTGAGCGTTTCCTGTGTCATCAGTTTAACTTTCTGACGCACCTCTGCAGGTTTACTATATCCCTTGGACCTTCCCATTCACGATGAAAGAAAGACATTTCATAGGAAATGAATATAAGAGACACTATGCCGACATAAGTATGGGAAGACTGAGTCTTCCTCTGTCTACGTTTGGAGCGTTTCCTGTGTCACCAGTTTTACATTCCGATGCAACTCTGCAGGTTTACTGTATCCCTTGGACCTTCCCATTGACGATGAAACACAGAAATTGCATCGGAATTAAATATAAGAGTCACAATGCCAACATAAGTACAGGAAGACTGAGTCTTCCTTCTCTCTATGCTTTGAGCGTTTCCTGTGTTACCAGGTTGACATTCCGATGCACCTCTGCAGGTTTACTGTATATCTTGGACCTTCGCATTGACGATGAAACACAGAAATTGCATCGAAATTAAATATAAGAGACACAATGCCGACTTAAGTACAAGAAAACAGTCTTCGTACGGTCAATGTCTTGAGCGTTTCCTGTGTCACCAGTTTTACATTCCGATGCACCTCTGCCGGTTTACTGTATCCCTTGGACCTTCCCCTTGTCGATGAAACACAGAAATTGAATCGGAATTAAATATAAGAGACACAATGCCGACTTAAGTACAGGAAGACTAAGTCTTCCTACTGTCTATGTTTTGAGCGTTTCCTGCGTCACCAGTTTTATTTTCCGATACACCTCTGCAGGTTACTATATCCCTTGGACCTTCCCATTCACGATGAAACACAGAAATTTCATCGGAAATAAATATAAGAGACACTATGCCGACATAAGTATGGGAAGACTGAGTCTTCCCCTGTCTATGTTTGGAGCCTTTCCTGTGTCACCAGTTTTACATTACGATGCAACTCTGCAGGTTTACTGTATCCCTTGGACCTTCCCATTGACGATGAAACATAGACATTGCATCGGAATTAAATATAAGAGACACAATGCAGACTTAAGTACTGGAAGACTGAGTCTTCCTAGTGTCTATAATATGAGCGTTTCCTGTGACACCAGTTTTACATTCCGATGCACCTCTACAGGTTTACTGTATCCCTTGGACCTTCACAGTGACGATGAAACACAGAAATTGCATCGGAATTAAATATAAGAGACACAATGCCGACTTAAGTACAGGAAGACTAAGTCCTCCTACTGTTTATGTTTTGAGCGTTTCCTGTGTCATCAGTTTAACTTTCTGACGCACCTCTGCAGGTTTACTATATCCCTTGGACCTTCCCATTCACGATGAAAGAAAGACATTTCATCGGAAATGAATATAAGAGACACTATGCCGACATAAGTATGGGAAGACTGAGTCTTCCTCTGTCTATGTTTGGAGCGTTTCCTGTGTCACCAGTTTTACATTCCGATGCAACTCTGCAGGTTTACTGTATCCCGTGGAGCTTCCCATTGACGATGAAACACAGAAATTGCATCGGAATTAAATATTAGACACACAATGCCGACTTAAGTAAAAAAAAATGGCTCTGAGCACTATGGGACTCAACTGCTGAGGTCATTAGTCCCCTAGAACTTAGAACTAGTTATACCTAACTAACCTAAGGACATCACAAACATCCATGCCCGAGGCAGGATTCGAACCTGCGACCGTAGCGGACTTGAGGTTCCAGACTGCAGCGCCTTTAACCGCACGGCCACTTCGGCCGGCCCGACTTAAGTACAGGAAGACTGAGTCTTCCTACTGTCTATGATTTGAGCGTTTCATGTGTCACCAGTTTTACATTCTGATGCACCTCTGCAGGTTTCCTGTATCCCTTGGACCTTCCCATTGACGATGAAACACACAAATTGCATCGAAATTAAATAAAAGAGACACTATGCCTACTTAAGTACAAGATAACAGTCTACGTACGGACAATGTTTTGAGCGTTTCCTGTGTCACCAGTTTTACATTCCGATGCACCTCTGCAGGTTTACTGTATCCCTTGGACCTTCCCATTGTCGATGAAACACAGAAATCGCATCGGATTTAAATATAGGAGACACAATGCCGACTTAAGTACAGAAAGACTGAGTCTTCCTACTGTCAATGTTTTGAGCGTTTCCTGTGTCACCAGTTATACATTCCGATGCACCTCTGCAGGTTTACTGTATCCCTTGGACCTTCCCATTGACGATGAAACACAGAAATTGCATCGGAATTAAATTTAAGAGACACAATGCCGACTTAAGTACAGGAAGACTAAGCGTTCCTACTGTTTATGCTTTGAGCGTTTCCTGTGTCATCAGTTTTACTTTCCGATGCACCTCTGCAGGTTTACTATATCCCTTGGACCTTCCCATTGACGATGAAACACAGAAATTGCATCGGAATAAAATATAAGAGACACCATGCCGACTTAAGTACAGGAAGACTGAGTCTTCCTATATTCTACGTTTTGAGCGTTTCCTGTGTCACCAGTTTTACATTCTGATGCACCTCTGCAGGTTTACTCTATCCCTTGGACCTTCCCATTGACGATGAAACATAGACATTGCATCGGAATTAAATATAAGAGACACAATGCAGACTTAAGTACTGGAAGACTGAGTCTTCCTAGTGTCTATAATTTGAGCGTTTCCTGTGTCACCAGTTTTACATTCCGATGCACCTCTACAGGTTTACTGTATCCCTTGGACCTTCCCATTGACGATGAAACACAGAAATTGCATCGGAATTAAATATAAGAGACACAATGCCGACTTAAGTACAGGAAGACTAAGTCCTCCTAATGTTTATGTTTTGAGCGTTTCCTGTGTCATCAGTTTAACTTTCTGACGCACCTCTGCAGGTTTACTATATCCCTTGGACCTTCCCATTCACGATGAAACACAGACATTTCATCGGAAATAAATATAAGAGACACTATGCCGACATAAGTATGGGAAGACTGAGTCTTCCTCTGTCTATGTTTGGAGCCTTTCCTGTGTCACCAGTTTTACATTCCGATGCAACTCTGCAGGTTTACTGTATCCCTTGGACCTTCCCATTGACGATGAAACACAGAAATTGCATCGGAATTAAATATAAGAGTCACAATGCCAACATAAGTACAGGAAGACTGAGTCTTCCAACTCTCTATGTTTTGAGCGTTTCCTGTGTTACCAGGTTGACATTCCGATGCACCTCTGCAGGTTTCCTGTATCTCTTGGACCTTCGCATTGACGATGAAACACAGAAATTGCATCGAAATTAAATATAAGAGACACAATGCCGACTTAAGTACAAGAAAACAGTCTTCGTACGGTCAATGTCTTGAGCGTTTCCTGTGTCACCAGTTTTACATTCCGATGCACCTCTGCCGGTTTACTGTATCCCTTGGACTTTCCTTTTGTCGATGAAACACAGAAATCGCATCGGAATTAAATATAAGAGACACAATGCCTACATAAGTACAAGATAACAGTCTACGTACGGACAATGTTTTGAGCGTTTCCTGTGTCACCAGTTTTACATTCCGATGCACACCTGGAGGTTTACTGTATCCCTAGAACCTTCCCATTCTCGATCAAACACAGAAATCGCATCGGAATTAAATATAGGAGACACAATGCCGACTTAAGTACAGAAAGACTGAGTCTTCCTACTGTCTATGTTTTGAGCGTTTCCTGTGTCACCAGTTTTACATTCCGATGCACCTCTGCAGGTTTACTGTATCCCTTGGACCTTCCCATTGACGATGAAACACAGAAATTGCATCGGAATTAAATATAAGAGACACAATGCCGACTGAAGTACAGGAAGACTGAGTCTTCCTACTCTTTATGCTTTGAGCGTTTCCTGTGTCACCAGTTTTACATTCTGATGCACCTCTGCAGGCTTACCGTATGCCTTGGACCTTCCCATTGACGATGAAACACAGAAATTGCATCGGAATTAAATATAAGAGACACAATGCCGACTTAAGTACAGGAAGACAGAGTCTTCCTACTGTCTATGTTTTGAGCGTTTCCTGTGTCACTAGTTTTACATTCCGATGCACCTCTGCAGGTTTACTGTATTCCTTGGACCTTCCCATTGACGATGAAACACAGAAATTGCATCGGAATTAAATATAAGAGACACAATGCCGACTTAAGTACAGGAAGAATGAGTCTTCCTACTGTCTATGTGTTGAGCGTTTCCTGTGTCACCAGTTTTACATTCTGATGCACCTCTGCAGGCTTACTGTATCCCTTGGACCTTCCCATTGACGATGAAACACAGAGATTGCATCGGAATTAAATATAAGAGACACAATTCCGACTTAAGTACAGGAAGACAGAGTCTTCCTACTGTCTATGTTTTGAGCGTTTCCTGTGTCCCTAGTTTTACATTCCGATGCACCTCTGCAGGTTTACTGTATTCCTTGGACCTTCCCATTCACGATGAAACACAGAAATGTGATCGGAATTAAATACAAGAGACACAATGCCGACTTAAGTACAGGAAGACTGAGTCTTCCTACTGTCTATGTTTTGAGCGTTTCCTGTGTCACCAGTTTTACATTCCGATGCACCTCTGCAGGTTTACTGTTTCCATTGGGCCTTCCCATTGACGATGAAACACAGAAATTGCTTCGGAATTAATAATAAGAGACACAATGCCGACTTAAGTACTGGAAGAATGAGTCTTCCTACTAACTATGTGTTGAGCGTTTCCTGTGTCACCAGTTTTACATTCTGATGCACCTCTGCAGGTTTACTGTATCCCTTGGACCTTCCCATTGACGATGAAACATAGAAATTTCATCGGAAATAAATATAAGAGACACAATGCCGACTTAAGTACAGGAAGAGTGAGTCTTCGTACTGTCTATGTTTTGAGCGTTTCCTGTGTCACCAGTTTTACATTCCGATGCACCTCTGCAGGTTTACTGTTTCCCTTGGACCTTCCCATTGACGATGAAACACAGAAATTGCATCGGAATTAAATATAAGAGACACACTGCCGACTGAAGTACAGGAAGACTGAGTCTTCCTACACTCTATGTTTGAGCGTTTCCTGTGTCACTAGTTTTACATTGCGATGCACCTCTGCAGGTTTACTGTATTCCTTGGACCTTCCCATTAACGATGAAACACAGAAATTGAATCGGAATTAAATATAAGAGGCACAATGCCGACTTAAGTACAGGAAGATTGAGTCTTCCTACTGTCTATGTGTTGAGCGTTTCCTGTGTCAACAGTTTTTATTCTGATGCACCTCTGCAGGTTTACTGTATCCGTTAGACCTTCCCATTGACGATGAAACATAGAAATTTCATCGGAAATAAAAATAAGAGACACAATGCCGACTTAAGTACAGGAAGACTGAGTCTTCCTACTGTCTATGATTTGAGCGTTTCCTGTGCCACCAGTTTTACATTCCGATGCACCTCTGCAGGTTTACTGTTTCCCTTGGACCTTCCCATTGACGATGAAACATAGAAATTTCATCGGAAATAAATATAAGAGACACAATGCCGCTCTTAATTACAGGAAGACTGAGTCTTCCTACTGTCTATGTTTTGAGCGTTTTCTGTGTCACCAGTTTTACATTCCGATGCACCTCTGCAGGCTTACTGTTTCCCTTGGACCTTCCCATTGACGATGAAACACAGAAATTGCATCGGAATTAAATATAAGAGACACAATGCCGACTTAAGCACATGAAGACAGAGTCTTCCTACTGTCTATGTTTTGAGCGTTTCCTGTGTCACTAGTTTTACATTCCGATGCACCTCTGCAGGTTTACTGTATCCCTTGGACCTTCCCATTGAGGATGAAACACCGAAATTGCATCGGAATTAAATATATGAGACACAATGCCGACTTAAGTACAGGAAGACTGAGTCTTCCTAAAGTCTATGATTTGAGCGTTTCCTGTGTTACCAGTTTTACATTCTGATGCACCTCTGCAGGTTTACTGTATCCCTTGGACCTTCCCGTTAGAGGTTGAAACACAGAAATTGCATCGGAATTAAATATAAGAGACACAATGCCGACTTAAGTACAGGAAGACTGAGTCTTCCTACTGTGTATGTTTTGAGCGTTTCCTGTGTCACTAGTTTTACATTCCGATGCACCTCTGCAGGTTTACTGTATTCCTTGGACCTTCCCATTGACGATGAAACACAGAAATTGCATCGGAATTAAATATAAGAGACACAATGCCGACTTAAGTACTGGAAGAATGAGTCTTCCTACTGTCTATGTGTTGAGCGTTTCCTGTATCACCAGTTTTACATTCTGATGCACCTCTGCAGGTTTACTGTATCCCTTGGACCTTCCCATTGACGATGAAACATAGAAATTTCTCGGAAATAAATATAAGAGACACAATGACGACTTAAGTACAGGAAGACTGAGTCTTCCTACTGTCTATGCTTTGAGCGTTTCCTGTGTCACCAGTTTTACATTCCGATGCATCTCTGCAGGTTTACTGATTCCCTTGGACCTTCCCATTGACGATGAAACACAGAAATTGCATCGAAATTAAATATAAGAGACACAATGCCGACTTAAGTACAAGAAAACAGTCTTCGTACGGTCAATGTCTTGAGCGTTTCCTGTGTCACCAGTTTTACATTCCGATGCACCTCTGCCGGTTTACTGTATCCCTTGGACCTTCCCCTTGTCGATGAAACACAGAAATCGCATCGGAATTAAATATAAGAGACACAATGCCTACATAAGTACAAGATAACAGTCTACGTACGGACAATGTTTTGAGCGTTTCCTGTGTCACCAGTTTTACATTCCGATGCACCTCTACAGGTTTACTGTATCCCTTGGACCTTCCCATTGACGATGAAACACAGAAATTGCATCGGAATTAAATATAAGAGACACAATGCCGACTTAAGTACAGGAAGACTAAGTAATCCTAATGTTTATGTTTTGAGCGTTTCCTGTGTCATCAGTTTAACTTTCTGACGCACCTCTGCAGGTTTACTATATCCCTTGGACCTTCCCATTCACGATGAAACACAGACATTTCATCGGAAATAAATATAAGAGACACTATGCCGACATAAGTATGGGAAGACTGAGTCTTCCTCTGTCTATGTTTGGAGCCTTTCCTGTGTCACCAGTTTTACATTCCGATGCAACTCTGCAGGTTTACTGTATCCCTTGGACCTTCCCATTGACGATGAAACACAGAAATTGCATCGGAATTAAATATAAGAGTCACAATGCCAACATAAGTACAGGAAGACTGAGTCTTCCAACTCTCTATGTTTTGAGCGTTTCCTGTGTTACCAGGTTGACATTCCGATGCACCTCTGCAGGTTTCCTGTATCTCTTGGACCTTCGCATTGACGATGAAACACAGAAATTGCATCGAAATTAAATATAAGAGACACAATGCCGACTTAAGTACAAGAGAACAGTCTTCGTACGGTCAATGTCTTGAGCGTTTCCTGTGTCACCAGTTTTACATTCCGATGCAGCTCTGCCGGTTTACTGTATCGCTTGGACTTTCCCCTTGTCGATGAAACACAGAAATCACATCGGAATTAAATATAAGAGACACAATGCCTACATAAGTACAAGATAACAGTCTACGTACGGACAATGTTTTGAGCGTTTCCTGTGTCACCAGTTTTACATTCCGATGCACCTCTGCAGGTTTACTGTATCCCTTGGACCTTCCCATTGTCGATGAAACACAGAAATCGCATCGGAATTAAATATAGGAGACACAATGCCGACTTAAGTACAGAAAGACTGAGTCTTCCTACTGTCTATGTTTTGAGCGTTTCCTGTGTCACCAGTTTTACATTCCGATGCACCTCTGCAGGTTTACTGTATTCCTTGGACCTTCCCATTGACGATGAAACACAGAAATTGCATCGGAATTAAATATAAGAGACACAATGCCGACTTAAGTACAGGAAGAATGAGTCTTCCTACTGTCTATGTGTTGAGCGTTTCCTGTGTCACCAGTTTTACATTCTGATGCACCTCTGCAGGCTTACTGTATCCCTTGGACCTTCCCATTGACGATGAAACACAGAGATTGCATCGGAATTAAATATAAGAGACACAATTCCGACTGAAGTACAGGAAGACACAGTCTTCCTACTGTCTATGTTTTGAGCGTTTCCTGTGTCACTAGTTTTACATTCCGTTGCACCTCTGCAGGTTTACTGTATTCCTTGGACCTTCCCATTCACGATGAAACACAGAAATTTGATCGGAATTAAATACAAGAGACACAATGCCGACTTAAGTACAGGAAGACTGAGTCTTCCTACTGTCTATGTTTTGAGCGTTTCCTGTGTCACCAGTTTTAGAATCCGATGCACCTCTGCAGGTTTACTGTTTCCCTTGGACCTTCCCATTGACGATGAAACACAGAAATTGCTTCGGAATTAATTATAAGAGACACAATGCCGACTTAAGTACTGGAAGAATGAGTCTTCCTACTGTCTATGTGTTGAGCGTTTCCTGTGTCACCAGTTTTACATTCTGATGCACCTCTGCAGGTTTACTGTATCCCTTGGACCTTCCCATTGACGATGAAACATAGAAATTTCATCGGAAATAAATATAAGAGACACAATGCCGACTTAAGTACAGGAAGAGTGAGTCTTCCTACTGTCTATGTTTTGAGCGTTTCCTGTGTCACCAGTTTTACATTCCGATGCACCTCTGCAGGTTTACTGTTTCCCTTGGACCTTCCCATTGACGATGAAACACAGAAATTGCATCGGAATTAAATATAAGAGACACACTGCCGACTGAAGTACAGGAAGACTGAGTCTTCCTACACTCTATGTTTGAGCGTTTCCTGTGTCACTAGTTTTACATTCCGATGCACCTCTGCAGGTTTACTGTATTCCTTGGACCTTCCCATTGACGATGAAACACAGAAATTGCATCGGAATTAAATATAAGAGACACAATGCCGACTTAAGTACAGGAAGAATGAGTCTTCCTACTGTCTATGTGTTGAGCGTTTCCTGTGTCAACAGTTTTTATTCTGATGCGCCTCTGCAGGTTTACTGTATCCGTTAGACCTTCCCATTGACGATGAAACATAGAAATTTCTTCGGAAATAAAAATAAGAGACACAATGCCGACTTAAGTACAGGAAGACTGAGTCTTCCTACTGTCTATGATTTGAGCGTTTCCTGTGTCACCAGTTTTACATACCGATGCACCTCTGCAGGTTTACTGTTTCCCTTGGACCTTCCCATTGACGATGAAACATAGAAATTTCATCGGAAATAAATATAAGAGACACAATGCCGCTCTTAATTACAGGAAGACTGAGTCTTCCTACTGTCTATGTTTTGAGCGTTTCCTGTGTCACCAATTTTACATTCCGATGCACCTCTGCAGGTTTACTGTTTCCCTTGGACCTTCCCATTGTCGATGAAACACAGAAATTGCATCGGAATTAAATATAAGAGACACAATGCCGACTTAAGCACATGAAGACAGAGTCTTCCTACTGTCTATGTTTTGAGCGTTTCCTGTGTCACTAGTTTTACATTCCGATGCACCTCTGCAGGTTTACTGTATCCCTTGGACCTTCCCGTTGACGATGAAACACAGAAATTGCATCGGAATTAAATATAAGAGACACAATGCCGACTTAAGTACAGGAAGACTGAGTCTTCCTACTGTCTATGTTTTGAGCGTTTCCTGTGTCACTAGTTTTACATTCCGATGCACCTCTGCAGGTTTACTGTATTCCTTGGACCTTCCCATTGACGATGAAACACAGAAATTGCATCGGAATTAAATATAGGAGACACAATGCCGACTTAAGTACTGGAAGAATGAGTCTTCCTACTGTCTATGTGTTGAGCGTGTCCTGTGTCACCAGTTTTACATTCTGATGCACCTCTGCAGGTTTACTGTATCCCTTGGACCTTCCCATTGACGATGAAACATAGAAATTTCACGGAAATAAATATAAGAGACACAATGCCGACTTAAGTACAGGAAGACTGAGTCTTCCTACTGTCTATGTTTTGAGCGTTTCCTGTGTCACCAGTTTTACATTCTGATGCACCTCTGCAGGTTTACTGTATCCCTTGGACCTTCCCGTTAGAGGTTGAAACACAGAAATTGCATCGGAATTAAATATAAGAGACACAATGCCGACTTAAGCACATGAAGACAGAGTCTTCCTACTGTCTATGTTTTGAGCGTTTCCTGTGTCACTAGTTTTACATTCCGATGCACCTCTGCAGGTTTACTGTATCCCTTGGACCTTCCCATTGAGGATGAAACACCGAAATTGCATCGGAATTAAATATATGAGACACAATGCCGACTTAAGTACAGGAAGACTGAGTCTTCCTAAAGTCTATGATTTGAGCGTTTCCTGTGTTACCAGTTTTACATTCTGATGCACCTCTGCAGGTTTACTGTATCCCTTGGACCTTCCCGTTAGAGGTTGAAACACAGAAATTGCATCGGAATTAAATATAAGAGACACAATGCCGACTTAAGTACAGGAAGACTGAGTCTTCCTACTGTGTATGTTTTGAGCGTTTCCTGTGTCACTAGTTTTACATTCCGATGCACCTCTGCAGGTTTACTGTATTCCTTGGACCTTCCCATTGACGATGAAACACAGAAATTGCATCGGAATTAAATATAAGAGACACAATGCCGACTTAAGTACTGGAAGAATGAGTCTTCCTACTGTCTATGTGTTGAGCGTTTCCTGTATCACCAGTTTTACATTCTGATGCACCTCTGCAGGTTTACTGTATCCCTTGGACCTTCCCATTGACGATGAAACATAGAAATTTCTCGGAAATAAATATAAGAGACACAATGACGACTTAAGTACAGGAAGACTGAGTCTTCCTACTGTCTATGCTTTGAGCGTTTCCTGTGTCACCAGTTTTACATTCCGATGCATCTCTGCAGGTTTACTGATTCCCTTGGACCTTCCCATTGACGATGAAACACAGAAATTGCATCGAAATTAAATATAAGAGACACAATGCCGACTTAAGTACAAGAAAACAGTCTTCGTACGGTCAATGTCTTGAGCGTTTCCTGTGTCACCAGTTTTACATTCCGATGCACCTCTGCCGGTTTACTGTATCCCTTGGACCTTCCCCTTGTCGATGAAACACAGAAATCGCATCGGAATTAAATATAAGAGACACAATGCCTACATAAGTACAAGATAACAGTCTACGTACGGACAATGTTTTGAGCGTTTCCTGTGTCACCAGTTTTACATTCCGATGCACCTCTACAGGTTTACTGTATCCCTTGGACCTTCCCATTGACGATGAAACACAGAAATTGCATCGGAATTAAATATAAGAGACACAATGCCGACTTAAGTACAGGAAGACTAAGTAATCCTAATGTTTATGTTTTGAGCGTTTCCTGTGTCATCAGTTTAACTTTCTGACGCACCTCTGCAGGTTTACTATATCCCTTGGACCTTCCCATTCACGATGAAACACAGACATTTCATCGGAAATAAATATAAGAGACACTATGCCGACATAAGTATGGGAAGACTGAGTCTTCCTCTGTCTATGTTTGGAGCCTTTCCTGTGTCACCAGTTTTACATTCCGATGCAACTCTGCAGGTTTACTGTATCCCTTGGACCTTCCCATTGACGATGAAACACAGAAATTGCATCGGAATTAAATATAAGAGTCACAATGCCAACATAAGTACAGGAAGACTGAGTCTTCCAACTCTCTATGTTTTGAGCGTTTCCTGTGTTACCAGGTTGACATTCCGATGCACCTCTGCAGGTTTCCTGTATCTCTTGGACCTTCGCATTGACGATGAAACACAGAAATTGCATCGAAATTAAATATAAGAGACACAATGCCGACTTAAGTACAAGAGAACAGTCTTCGTACGGTCAATGTCTTGAGCGTTTCCTGTGTCACCAGTTTTACATTCCGATGCAGCTCTGCCGGTTTACTGTATCGCTTGGACTTTCCCCTTGTCGATGAAACACAGAAATCACATCGGAATTAAATATAAGAGACACAATGCCTACATAAGTACAAGATAACAGTCTACGTACGGACAATGTTTTGAGCGTTTCCTGTGTCACCAGTTTTACATTCCGATGCACCTCTGCAGGTTTACTGTATCCCTTGGACCTTCCCATTGTCGATGAAACACAGAAATCGCATCGGAATTAAATATAGGAGACACAATGCCGACTTAAGTACAGAAAGACTGAGTCTTCCTACTGTCTATGTTTTGAGCGTTTCCTGTGTCACCAGTTTTACATTCCGATGCACCTCTGCAGGTTTACTGTATTCCTTGGACCTTCCCATTGACGATGAAACACAGAAATTGCATCGGAATTAAATATAAGAGACACAATGCCGACTTAAGTACAGGAAGAATGAGTCTTCCTACTGTCTATGTGTTGAGCGTTTCCTGTGTCACCAGTTTTACATTCTGATGCACCTCTGCAGGCTTACTGTATCCCTTGGACCTTCCCATTGACGATGAAACACAGAGATTGCATCGGAATTAAATATAAGAGACACAATTCCGACTGAAGTACAGGAAGACACAGTCTTCCTACTGTCTATGTTTTGAGCGTTTCCTGTGTCACTAGTTTTACATTCCGTTGCACCTCTGCAGGTTTACTGTATTCCTTGGACCTTCCCATTCACGATGAAACACAGAAATTTGATCGGAATTAAATACAAGAGACACAATGCCGACTTAAGTACAGGAAGACTGAGTCTTCCTACTGTCTATGTTTTGAGCGTTTCCTGTGTCACCAGTTTTAGAATCCGATGCACCTCTGCAGGTTTACTGTTTCCCTTGGACCTTCCCATTGACGATGAAACACAGAAATTGCTTCGGAATTAATTATAAGAGACACAATGCCGACTTAAGTACTGGAAGAATGAGTCTTCCTACTGTCTATGTGTTGAGCGTTTCCTGTGTCACCAGTTTTACATTCTGATGCACCTCTGCAGGTTTACTGTATCCCTTGGACCTTCCCATTGACGATGAAACATAGAAATTTCATCGGAAATAAATATAAGAGACACAATGCCGACTTAAGTACAGGAAGAGTGAGTCTTCCTACTGTCTATGTTTTGAGCGTTTCCTGTGTCACCAGTTTTACATTCCGATGCACCTCTGCAGGTTTACTGTTTCCCTTGGACCTTCCCATTGACGATGAAACACAGAAATTGCATCGGAATTAAATATAAGAGACACACTGCCGACTGAAGTACAGGAAGACTGAGTCTTCCTACACTCTATGTTTGAGCGTTTCCTGTGTCACTAGTTTTACATTCCGATGCACCTCTGCAGGTTTACTGTATTCCTTGGACCTTCCCATTGACGATGAAACACAGAAATTGCATCGGAATTAAATATAAGAGACACAATGCCGACTTAAGTACAGGAAGAATGAGTCTTCCTACTGTCTATGTGTTGAGCGTTTCCTGTGTCAACAGTTTTTATTCTGATGCGCCTCTGCAGGTTTACTGTATCCGTTAGACCTTCCCATTGACGATGAAACATAGAAATTTCTTCGGAAATAAAAATAAGAGACACAATGCCGACTTAAGTACAGGAAGACTGAGTCTTCCTACTGTCTATGATTTGAGCGTTTCCTGTGTCACCAGTTTTACATACCGATGCACCTCTGCAGGTTTACTGTTTCCCTTGGACCTTCCCATTGACGATGAAACATAGAAATTTCATCGGAAATAAATATAAGAGACACAATGCCGCTCTTAATTACAGGAAGACTGAGTCTTCCTACTGTCTATGTTTTGAGCGTTTCCTGTGTCACCAATTTTACATTCCGATGCACCTCTGCAGGTTTACTGTTTCCCTTGGACCTTCCCATTGTCGATGAAACACAGAAATTGCATCGGAATTAAATATAAGAGACACAATGCCGACTTAAGCACATGAAGACAGAGTCTTCCTACTGTCTATGTTTTGAGCGTTTCCTGTGTCACTAGTTTTACATTCCGATGCACCTCTGCAGGTTTACTGTATCCCTTGGACCTTCCCGTTGACGATGAAACACAGAAATTGCATCGGAATTAAATATAAGAGACACAATGCCGACTTAAGTACAGGAAGACTGAGTCTTCCTACTGTCTATGTTTTGAGCGTTTCCTGTGTCACTAGTTTTACATTCCGATGCACCTCTGCAGGTTTACTGTATTCCTTGGACCTTCCCATTGACGATGAAACACAGAAATTGCATCGGAATTAAATATAGGAGACACAATGCCGACTTAAGTACTGGAAGAATGAGTCTTCCTACTGTCTATGTGTTGAGCGTGTCCTGTGTCACCAGTTTTACATTCTGATGCACCTCTGCAGGTTTACTGTATCCCTTGGACCTTCCCATTGACGATGAAACATAGAAATTTCACGGAAATAAATATAAGAGACACAATGCCGACTTAAGTACAGGAAGACTGAGTCTTCCTACTGTCTATGTTTTGAGCGTTTCCTGTGTCACCAGTTTTACATTCCGATGCATCTCTGCAGGTTTACTGTTTCCCTTGGACCTTCCCATTGACGATGAAACACAGAAATTGCATCGAAATTAAATATAAGAGACACAATGCCGACTTAAGTACAAGAAAACAGTCTTCGTACGGTCAATGTCTTGAGCGTTTCCTGTGTCACCAGTTTTACATTCCGATGCACCTCTGCCGGTTTACTGTATCCCTTGGACCTTCCCCTTGTCGATGAAACACAGAAATTGCATCGGAATTAAATATAAGAGACACAATGCTGACTGAACTACAGGAAGACTTAGTCTTCCTACTCTCTATGCTTTGAGCGTTTCCTGTGTCACCAGTTTTACATTCTGATGCACCTCTGCGGGCATACTGTATGCCTTGGACCTTCCCATTGACGATGAAACACAGAAATTGCATCGGAATTAAATATAAGAGACACAATGCCGACTTAAGTACAGGAAGACAGAGTCTTCCTACTGTCTATGTTTTCTGCGTTTCCTGTGTCACTAGTTTTACATTCCGATGCACCTCTGCAGGTTTACTGTATTCCTTGGACCTTCCCATTGACGATGAAACACAGAAATTGCATCGGAATTAAATATAAGATACACAATGCCGACTTAAGTACAGGAAGAATGAGTCTTCCTACTGTCTATGTGTTGAGCGTTTCCTGTGTCACCAGTTTTACATTCTGATGCACCTCTGCAGGTTTACTGTATCCCTTGGACCTTCCCATTGACGATGAAACACAGAAATTGCATCGGAATTAAATATAAGAAACACAATGCCGACTTAAGTACAGGAAGACTGAGTCTTCCTACTGTCTATGTTTTGAGCGTTTTCTGTGTCACTAGTTTTACATTCCGATGCACCTCTGCAGGTTTACTGTATTCCTTGGACCTTCCCATTGACGATGAAACACAGAAATTGCATCGGAATTAAATATAAGAGACACAATGCCGACTTAAGTACTGGAAGAATGAGTCTTCCTACTGTCTATGTGTTGAGCGTTTCCTGTATCACCAGTTTTACATTCTGATGCACCTCTGCAGGTTTACTGTATCCCTTGGACCTTCCCATTGACGATGAAACATAGAAATTTCACGGAAATAAGTATAAGAGACACAATGACGACTTAAGTACAGGAAGACTGAGTCTTCCTACTGTCTATGTTTTGAGCGTTTCCTGTGTCACCAGTTTTACATTCCGATGCATCTCTGCAGGTTTACTGATTCCCTTGGACCTTCCCATTGACGATGAAACACAGAAATTGCATCGAAATTAAATATAAGAGACACAATGCCGACTTAAGTACAAGAAAACAGTCTTCGTACGGTCAATGACTTGAGCGTTTCCTGTGTCACCAGTTTTACATTCCGATGCACCTCTGCCGGTTTACTGTATCCCTTGGACCTTCCCCTTGTCGATGAAACACAGAAATCGCATCGGAATTAAATATAAGAGACACAATGCCTACATAAGTACAAGATAACAGTCTACGTACGGACAATGTTTTGAGCGTTTCCTGTGTCACCAGTTTTACATTCCGATGCACCTCTACAGGTTTACTGTATCCCTTGGACCTTCCCATTGACGATGAAACACAGAAATTGCATCGGAATGAAATATAAGAGACACAATGCCGACTTAAGTGCAGGAAGACTAAGTAATCCTAATGTTTATGTTTTGAGCGTTTCCTGTGTCATCAGTTTAACTTTCTGACGCACCTCTGCAGGTTTACTATATCCCTTGGACCTGCCCATTCACGATGAAACACAGACATTTCATCGGAAATAAATATAAGAGACACTATGCTGACATAAGTATGGGAAGACTGAGTCTTCCTCTGTCTATGTTTGGAGCCTTTCCTGTGTCACCAGTTTTACATTCCGATGCAACTCTGCAGGTTTACTGTATTCCTTGGACCTTCCCATTCACGATGAAACACAGAAATTTGATCGTAATTAAATACAAGAGACACAATGCCGACTTAAGTACAGGAAGACTGAGTCTTCCTACTGTCTATGTTTTGAGCGTTTCCTGTGTCACCAGTTTTACATTCTGATGCACCTCTGCAGGTTTACTGTATCCCTTGGACCTTCCCATTGACGATGAAACACAGAAATTGCATCGGAATTAAATATAAGAAACACAATGCCGACTTAAGTACACGAAGACTGAGTCTTCCTACTGTCTATGTTTTGAGCGTTTTCTGTGTCACTAGTTTTACATTCCGATGCACCTCTGCAGGTTTACTGTATCCCTTGGACCTTCCCATTGACGATGAAACATAGAAATTTCATCGGAAATAAATATAAGAGACACAATGCCGACTTAAGTACAGGAAGAGTGAGTCTTCCTACTGTCTATGTTTTGAGCGTTTCCTGTGTCACCAGTTTTACATTCCGATGCACCTCTGCAGGTTTACTGTTTCCCTTGGACCTTCCCATTGACGATGAAACACAGAAATTGCATCGGAATTAAATATAAGAGACACACTGCCGACTGAAGTACAGGAAGACTGAGTCTTCCTACACTCTATGTTTGAGCGTTTCCTGTGTCACTAGTTTTACATTCCGATGCACCTCTGCAGGTTTACTGTATTCCTTGGACCTTCCCATTGACGATGAAACACAGAAATTGCATCGGAATTAAATATAAGAGACACAATGCCGACTTAAGTACAGGAAGAATGAGTCTTCCTACTGTCTATGTGTTGAGCGTTTCCTGTGTCAACAGTTTTTATTCTGATGCGCCTCTGCAGGTTTACTGTATCCGTTAGACCTTCCCATTGACGATGAAACATAGAAATTTCATCGGAAATAAAAATAAGAGACACAATGCCGACTTAAGTACAGGAAGACTGAGTCTTCCTACTGTCTATGATTTGAGCGTTTCCTGTGTCACCAGTTTTACATTCCGATGCACCTCTGCAGGTTTACTGTTTCCCTTGGACCTTCCCATTGACGATGAAACATAGAAATTTCATCGGAAATAAATATAAGAGACACAATGCCGCTCTTAATTACAGGAAGACTGAGTCTTCCTACTGTCTATGTTTTGAGCGTTTCCTGTGTCACCAATTTTACATTCCGATGCACCTCTGCAGGTTTACTGTTTCCCTTGGACCTTCCCATTGACGATGAAACACAGAAATTGCATCGGAATTAAATATAAGAGACACAATGCCGACTTAAGCACATGAAGACAGAGTCTTCCTACTGTCTATGTTTTGAGCGTTTCCTGTGTCACTAGTTTTACATTCCGATGCACCTCTGCAGGTTTACTGTATCCCTTGGACCTTCCCGTTGACGATGAAACACAGAAATTGCATCGGAATTAAATATAAGAGACACAATGCCGACTTAAGGTCAGGAAGACTGAGTCTTCCTACTGTCTATGTTTTGAGCGTTTCCTGTGTCACTAGTTTTACATTCCGATGCACCTCTGCAGGTTTACTGTATTCCTTGGACCTTCCCATTGACGATGAAACACAGAAATTGCATCGGAATTAAATATAAGAGACACAATGCCGTTTTAAGTACTGGAAGAATGAGTCTTCCTACTGTCTAAGTGTTGAGCGTGTCCTGTGTCACCAGTTTTACATTCTGATGCACCTCTGCAGGTTTACTGTATCCCTTGGACCTTCCCATTGACGATGAAACATAGAAATTTCACTGAAATAAATATAAGAGACACAATGCCGACTTAAGTACAGGAAGACTGAGTCTTCCTACTGTCTATGTTTTGAGCGTTTCCTGTGTCACCAGTTTTACATTCCGATGCATCTCTGCAGGTTTACTGTTTCCCTTGGACCTTCCCATTGACGATGAAACACAGAAATTGCATCGAAATTAAATATAAGAGACACAATGCCGACTTAAGTACAAGAAAACAGTCTTCGTACGGTCAATGTCTTGAGCGTTTCCTGTGTCACCAGTTTTACATTCTGATGCACCTCTGCCGGTTTACTGTATCCCTTGGACCTTCCCCTTGTCGATGAAACACAGAAATTGCATCGGAATTAAATATAAGAGACACAATGCTGACTGAACTACAGGAAGACTTAGTCTTCCTACTCTCTATGCTTTGAGCGTTTCCTGTGTCACCAGTTTTACATTCTGATGCACCTCTGCGGGCATACTGTATGCCTTGGACCTTCCCATTGACGATGAAACACAGAAATTGCATCGGAATTAAATATAAGAGACACAATGCCGACTTAAGTACAGGAAGACTGAGTCTTCCTACTGTCTATAAATTGAGCGTTTCCTGTGTCACCAGTTTTATTTTCCGATGCACCTCTACAGGGTTACTATATCTCTTGGACCTTCCCATTCACGATGAAACACAGAAATTTCATCGGAAATAAATATAAGAAACACAATGCCGACTTAAGTATAGGAAGAATGAGTCTTCCTACTGTCTATGTTTTGAGCGTATCCTGTGTCACCAGTTTTATATTCCGATGCACCTCTGCAGGTTTACTGTATCCCTTGGACCTTCCCATTGACGATGATACACAGAAATTGCATCGGAATTAAATATAAGAAACACAATGCCGACTTAAGTACAGGAAGACTGAGTCTTCCTACTGTCTATGTTTTCAGCGTTTCCTGTGTCACCAGTTTTACATTCTGATGCACCTCTCAAGGTTTACTGTATCCATTGGACCTTCGCATTGACGATGAAACACAGAAATTTCATCGGAATTAAATATAAGAGACACAATGCCGACTTAAGTACAAGAAAACAGTCTTCGTACGGTCAATGTTTTGAGCGTTTCCTGTGTCAGCAGTTTTACATTCTGATGCACCTCTGCAGGATTACTGTATCCCTTGAACCTTCCCATTGACGATGAAACACAGAAATTGCATGGGAATTAAATATAAGAGACCAAATGCCGACTTGAGTACAGGAAGACTGTGTCTTCCTACTGTCTATGTTTTGAGCGATTTCTGTGTCATCAGTTTTACATTCAGATGCACCTCTGCAGGTTTACTGTATCCCTTGGACCTTCCCATTGACGATGAAAAACAGAAATTGCATCGGAATTAAATATAAGAGACAGAATGCCGACTTAAGTACAGGAAGACTAAGTCTTCCTACTGTCTATGTGTTGAGCGTTTCCTGCGTCACCAGTTTTAAATTCTGATGCACCTCCGCAGGTTTACTGTATCCCTTGGACCTTCCCATTGACGATGAAACATAGAAATTTCATCGGAAATAAATATAAGAGACACAATGCCGACTTAAGTACAGGAAGACTGAGTCTTCCTACTGTCTATGTTTTGAGCGTTTCCTGTGTCACTAGTTTTACATTCCGATGCACCTCTGCAGGTTTACTGTATCCCTTGGACCTTCCCATTGACGATGAAACACAGAAATTGCATCGGAATTAAATATAAGAGACACAATGCCGACTGAGGTACAGGAAGACTGAGTCTTCCTACTCTCTATGCTTTGAGCGTTTCCTGTGTCACCAGTTTTACATTCTGATGCACCTCTGCAGGCTTACTGTATCCCTTGGACCCTCCCATTGACGATGAAACACAGAAATTGCATCGGAATTAAATATAAGAGACACAATGCCGACTTAAGTACAGGAAGACAGAGTCTTCCTACTGTCTATGTTTTGAGCGTTTCCTGTGTCACTAGTTTTACATTCCGATGCACCTCTGCAGGTTTACTGTATTCCTTGGACCTCAACATTGACGATGAAACACAGAAATTGCATCGGAATAAAATATAAGAGACACAATGCCGACTTAAGTTTAGGAAGAATGAATCTTCCTACTGTCTATGTGTTGAGCGTTTCCTGTGTCACCAGTTTTACATTCTGATGCACCTCTGCGGGTTTACTGTATCCCTTGGACCTTCCCATTGACGATGAAACAGAGAAATTGCATCGGAATTAAATATAAGAGACCAAATGCCGACTTAAGTACAGGAAGACTGAGTCTTCCTACAGTCTATGTTTTGAGAGTTTCCTGTGTCACCAGTTTTACATTCTGATGCACCTCTGCACGTTTACTGTATCCCTTGGACCTTCCCGTTGACGATGAAACACAGAAATTGCATCGGAATTAAATATAAGAAACACAATGCCGGCTTAAGTACAGGAAGACTGAGTCTTCCTACTGTCTATAATTTGAGCGTTTCCTGTGTCACCAGTTTTATTTTCCGATGCACCTCTACAGGTTTACTATATCCCTTGGACCTTCCCATTCACGATGAAACACAGAAATTTCATCGGAAATAAATATAAGAGACACAATGCCGACTTAAGTATAGGAAGACTGAGTCTTCCTACTGTCTATGTTTGAGCGTTTCCTGTGTCACCAGTTTTACATTCCGTTGCACCTCTGCAGGTTTACTGTATCCCTTGGACCTTCCCATTGACTATGAAACACAGATATTGCATCGGAATTAAATAAAAGAGACACAATGCCGACTTAACTACAGGAAGACTGAGTCTTCCTACTCTCTATGCTTTGAGCGTTTCCTGTGTTACCAGTTTGACATTCCGATGCACCTCTGCAGGTTTCCTGTATCCCTTGGACCTTCCCATTGACGATGAAACACAGAAATTGCATCGAAATTAAATATAAGAGACACTATGCCGTCTTAAGTACATGAAGACAGAGTCTTCCTACAGTCTATGTTTTGAGCGTTTCCTGTGTCACTAGTTTTACATTCCGATGCACCTCTGCAGGTTTACTGTATCCCTTGGACCTTCCCATTGTCGATGAAACACAGAAATTGTGTCGGAATTAAATATAAGAAACACAATGCCGACTTAAGTACATGAAGACTGAGGCTTCCTACTGTCTATGCGCTGAGCGTTTCCTGTGTCACCAGTTTTACATTCTGATGCACCTCTGCAGGTTTTCTGTATCCATTGGACCTTCCCATTGACGATGAAACACAGAAATTGCATCGGAATTAAATATAAGAAACACAATGCCGACTTAAGTACAGGAAGACTGAGTCTTCCTACTGTCTATGTTTTGAGCGTTTCCTGTGTCAGCAGTTTTACATTCCGATGCACCTCTGCAGGTTTACTGTTTCCCTTGGACCTTCCCATTGACGATGAAACACAGAAATTGAATCGGAATTAAATATAAGAGACACAATGCCGACTTAAGTACAGGAAGACTGAGTCTTCCTACTGTCTATGTGTTGAGCGTTTCCTGTGTCACTAGTGTTACATTCCGATGCACCTCTGCAGGTTTACTGTATTCCATCGACCTTCCCATTGACGATGAAACACAGAAATTGCATTGGAATTAAATGTAAGATACACAATGCCGACTTAAGTACTGGAAGAATGAGTCTTCCCACTGTCTATGTGTTGAGCGTTTCCTGTGTCACCAGTTTTACATTCTGATGCACCTCTGCAGGTTTACAGTATCCCTTGGACCTTCCCATTGACGACGAAACATAGACATATCATCGGATATAAATATAAGAGACACAATGCCGACTTAGGTACAGGAAGACTGATTCTTCCTACTGTCTATGTTTTGAGTGTTTCCTGTGTCACCGGTTTAACATTCCGATGCACCTCTGCAGGTTTACTGTTTCCCTTGGACCTTCCCATTGACGATGAAACACAGAAATTGCATCGGAATTAAATATAAGAGACACAATGCCGACTTATGTACAGGAAGACAGAGTCTTCCTTCTGTCTATGTTTTGAGCGTTTCCTGTGTCACTAGTTTTACATTCCGATGCACCTCTGCAGGTTTACTGTATCCCTAGGACCTTCCCATTGACGATGAAACACAGAAATTGCATCGGAATTAAATATAAGAGACACAATGCCGACTGAATTACAGGAAGACTGAGTCTTCCTACTCTCTATGATTTGAGCGTTTCCTGTGTCACCAGTTTTACATTCTGATGCACGTCTGCAGGTTTACTGTATCCCGTGGAGCTTCCCATTGAAGATGAAACACTGAAATTGCATCGGAATTAAATATAAGACACACAATGCCAACTTAAGTAAAAAAAAATGGCTCTGAGCACTATGGGACTCAACTGCTGAGGTCATTAGTCCCCTAGAACTTAGAACTAGTTATACCTAACTAACCTAAGGACATCACAAACATCCATGCCCGAGGCAGGATTCGAACCTGCGACCGTAGCGGACTTGCGGTTAGAGACTGCAGCACCTTTAACCGCACGGCCACTTCGGCCGGCCCGACTTAAGTACAGGAAGACTGAGTCTTCCTACTGTCTATGATATGAGCGTTTCATGTGTCACCAGTTTTACATTCTGATGCACCTCTGCAGGTTTCCTGTATCCCTTGGACCTTCCCATTGACGATGAAACACACAAATTGCATCGAAATTAAATATAAGAGACACTATGCCTACTTAAGTACAAGATAACAGTCTACGTACGGACAATGTTTTGAGCGTTTCCTGTGTCACCAGTTTTACATTCCGATGCACCTCTGCAGGTTTACTGTATCCCTTGGACCTTCCCATTGTCAATGAATCACAGAAATCGCATCGGATTTAAATATAGGAGACACAATGCCGACTTAAGTACAGAAAGACTGAGTCTTCCTACTGTCTATGCGCTGAGCGTTTCCTGTGTCACCAGTTATACATTCCGATGCACCTCTGCAGGTTTACTGTATCCCTTGGACCTTCCCATTGACGATGAAACACAGAAATTGCATCGGAATTAACTTTAAGAGACACAATGCCGACTTAAGTACAGGAAGACTAAGTGTTCCTACTGTCTATGTTTTGAGCGTTTCCTGTGTCGTCAGTTTTACTTTCCGATGCACCTCTGCAGGTTTACTATATCCCTTGGACCTTCCCATTCACGATGAAACACTGAAATTTCATCGGAATTAAATATAAGAGACACAATGCCGACTTAAGAACAGGAAGACTGAGTCTTCCTACTGTCTTTGTTTTGAGCGTTTCCTGTGTCACCAGTTTTACATTCCGATGCACCTCTGCAGGTTTACTGTACCCCTTGGACCTTCCCATTGACGATGAAACACAGAAATTGCATCGGAATAAAATATAAGAGACACAATGCCGACTTAAGTACAGGAAGACTGAGTCTTCCTACATTCTATGTTTTGAGCGTTTCCTGTGTCACCAGTTTTACATTCTGATGCACCTCTGCAGGTTTACTGTATCCCTTGGACCTTCCCATTGACGATGAAACATAGACATTGCATCGGAATTAAATATAAGAGACACAATGCAGACTTAAGTACTGGAAGACTGAGTCTTCCTAGTGTCTATAATTTGAGCGTTTCCTGTGACACCAGTTTTACATTCCGATGCACCTCTACAGGTTTACTGTATCCCTTGGACCTTCACAGTGACGATGAAACACAGAAATTGCATCGGAATTAAATAAAACAGACACAATGCCGACTTAAGTACAGGAAGACTAAGTCCTCCTACTGTTTATGTTTTGAGCGTTTCCTGTGTCATCAGTTTAACTTTCTGACGCACCTCTGCAGGTTTACTATATCCCTTGGACCTTCCCATTCACGATGAAAGACAGACATTTCATCGGAAATGAATATAAGAGACACTATGCCGACATAAGTATGGGAAGACTGAGTCTTCCTCTGTCTATGTTTGGAGCGTTTCCTGTGTCACCAGTTTTACATTCCGATGCAACTCTGCAGGTTTACTGTATCCCTTGGACCTTCCCATTGACGATGAAACACAGAAATTGCGTCGGAATTAAATATAAGAGTCACAATGCCAACATAAGTACAGGAAGACTGAGTCTTCCTTCTCTCTATGTTTTGAGCGTTTCCTGTGTTACCAGGTTGACATTCCGATGCACCTCTGCAGGTTTCCTGTATATCTTGGACCTTCGCATTGACGATGAAACACAGAAATTGCATCGAAATTAAATATAAGAGACACAATGCCGACTTAAGTACAAGAAAACAGTCTTCGTACGGTCAATGTCTTGAGCGTTTCCTGTGTCACCAGTTTTACATTCCGATGCACCTCTGCCGGTTTACTGTATCCCTTGGACCTTCCCCTTGTCGATGAAACACAGAAATTGAATCGGAATTAAATATAAGAGACACAATGCCGACTTAAGTACAGGAAGACTAAGTCTTCCTACTGTCTGTTTTGAGCGTTTCCTGCGTCACCAGTTTTATTTTCCGATACACCTCTGCAGGTTTACTATATCCCTTGGACCTTCCTATTCACGATGAAACACAATAATTTCTTCGGAAATAAAAATAAGAGACACAATGCCTCTTAAGTATAGGAAGACTGAGTCTTCCTACTGTCTATGATTTGAGCGTTTCCTGTGTCACCAGATTTACATTCCGATGCACCTCTGCAGGTTCACTGTATCCCGTGGAGCTTCCCATTGACGATGAAACACAGAAATTGCATCGGAATTAAATATAAGACACACAATGCCGACTTAAGTAAAAAAAAATGGCTCTGAGCACTATGGGACTCAACTGCTGACGTCATTAGTCCCCTAGAACTTAGAACTAGTTATACCTAACTAACCTAAGGACATCACAAACATCCATGCCCGAGGCAGGATTCGAACCTGCGACCGTAGCGGACTTGAGGTTCCAGACTGCAGCGCCTTTAACCGCACGGCCACTTCGGCCGGCCCGACTTAAGTACAGGAAGACTGAGTCTTCCTACTGTCTATGATTTGAGCGTTTCATGTGTCACCAGTTTTACATTCTGATGCACCTCTGCAGGTTTCCTGTATCCCTTGGACCTTCCCATTGACGATGAAACACACAAATTGCATCGAAATTAAATATAAGAGACACTATGCCTACTTAAGTACAAGATAACAGTCTACGTACGGACAATGTTTTGAGCGTTTCCTGTGTCACCAGTTTTACATTCCAATGCACCTCTGCAGGTTTACTGTATCCCTTGGACCTTCCCATTGTCGATGAAACACAGAAATCGCATCGGATTTAAATTTAAGAGACACAATGCCGACTTAAGTACAGAAAGACTGAGTCTTCCTACAGTCAATGTTTTGAGCGTTTCCTGTGTCTCCAGTTATACATTCCGATGCACCTCTGCAGGTTTACTGTATCCCTTGGACCTTCCCATTGACGATGAAACACAGAAATTGCATCGGAATTAAATTTAAGAGACACAATGCCGACTTAAGTACAGGAAGACTAAGCGTTCCTACTATCTATGTTTTGAGCGTTTCCTGTGTCATCAGTTTTACTTTCTGATGCACCTCTGCAGGTTTACTGTACCCCTTGGACCTTCCCATTGACGATGAAACACAGAAATTGCATCGGAATAAAATATAAGAGACACAATGCCGACTTAAGTACAGGAAGACTGAGTCTTCCTACATTCTACGTTTTGAGCGTTTCCTGTGTCACCAGTTTTACATTCTGATGCACCTCTGCAGGTTTACTGTATCCCTTGGACCTTCCCATTGACGATGAAACATAGACATTGCATCGGAATTAAATATAAGAGACACAATGCAGACTTAAGTACTGGAAGACTGAGTCTTCCTAGTGTCTATAATTTGAGCGTATCCTGTGTCACCAGTTTTACATTCCGATGCACCTCTACAGGTTTACTGTATCCCTTGGACCTTCCCATTGACAATGAAACACAGAAATTGCATCGGAATTAAATATAAGAGACACAATGCCGACTTAAGTAGAGGAAGACTAAGTCCTCCTAATTTTGAGCGTTTCCTGTGTCATCAGTTTAACTTTCTGACGCACCTCTGCAGGTTTACTATATCCCTTGGACCTTCCCATTCACGATGAAACACAGACATTTCATCGGAAATAAATATAAGAGACACTATGCCGACATAAGTATGGGAAGACTGAGTCTTCCTCTGTCTATGTTTGGAGCCTTTCCTGTGTCACCAGTTTTACATTCCGATGCAACTCTGCAGGTTTACTGTATCCCTTGGACCTTCCCATTGACGATGAAACATAGACATTGCATCGGAATTAAATATAAGAGACACAATGCAGACTTAAGTACTGGAAGACTGAGTCTTCCTAGTGTCTATAATTTGAGCGTTTCCTGTGTCACCAGTTTTACATTCCGATGCACCTCTACAGGTTTACTGTATCCCTTGGACCTTCACAGTGACGATGAAACACAGAAATTGCATCGGAATTAAATATAAGAGACACAATGCCGACTTAAGTACAGGAAGACTAAGTCCTCCTACTGTTTATGTTTTGAGCGTTTCCTGTGTCATCAGATTAACTTTCTGACGCACCTCTGCAGGTTTACTATATCCCTTGGACCTTCCCATTCACGATGAAAGAAAGACATTTCATCGGAAATGAATATAAGAGACACTATGCCGACATAAGTATGGGAAGACTGAGTCTTCCTCTGTCTATGTTTGGAGCGTTTCCTGTGTCACCAGTTTTACGTTCCGATGCAACTCTGCAGGTTTACTGTATCCCTTGGACCTTCCCATTGACGATGAAACACAGAAATTGCATCGGAATTAAATATAAGAGTCACAATGCCAACATAAGTACAGGAAGACTGAGTCTTCCTTCTCTCTATGTTTTGAGCGTATCCTGTGTTACCAGGTTGACATTCCGATGCACCTCTGCAGGTTTCCTGTATATCTTGGACCTTCGCATTGACGATGAAACACAGAAATTGCATCGAAATTAAATATAAGAGACACAATGCCGACTTAAGTACAAGAAAACAGTCTTCGTACTGTCAATGTCTTGAGCGTTTCCTGTGTCACCAGTTTTACATTCCGATGCACCTCTGCCGGTTTACTGTATCCCTTGGACCTTCCCCTTGTCGATGAAACACAGAAATTGAATCGGAATGAAATATAAGAGACACAATGCCGACTTAAGTACAGGAAGACTAAGTCTTCCTACTGTCTATGTTTTGAGCGTTTCCTGCGTCACCAGTTTTATTTTCCGATACACCTCTGCAGGTTTACTATATCCCTTGGACCTTCCCATTCACGATGAAACACAGAAATTTCATCGGAAATAAAAATAAGAGACACAATGCCGACTTAAGTATAGGAAGACTGAGTCTTCCTACTGTCTATGATTTGAGCGTTTCCTGTGTCACCAGATTTACATTCCGATGTACCTCTGCAGGTTTACTGTATCCCGTGGAGCTTCCCATTGACTATGAAACACAGAAATTGCATCGGAATTAAATACAAGACACACAATGCCGACTTAAGTAAAAAAAAATGGCTCTGAGCACTATGGGACTCAACTGCTGGGGTCATTAGTCCCCTAGAACTTAGAACTAGTTATACCTAACTAACCTAAGGACATCACAAACATCCATGCCCGAGGCAGGATTCGAACCTGCGACCGTAGCGGACTTGAGGTTCCAGAATGCAGCGCCTTTAACCGCACGGCCACTTCGGCCGGCCCGACTTAAGTACAGGAAGACTGAGTCTTCCTACTGTCTATGATTTGAGCGTTTCATGTGTCACCAGTTTTACATTCTGATGCACCTCTGCAGGTTTCCTGTATCCCTTGGACCTTCCCATTGACGATGAAACACACAAATTGCATCGAAATTAAATATAAGAGACACTATGCCTACTTAAGTACAAGATAACAGTCTACGTACGGACAATGATTTGAGCGTTTCCTGTGTCACCAGTTTTACATTCCGATGCACCTCTGCCGGTTTACTGTATCCCTTGGACCTTCCCATTGTCGATGAAACACAGAAATCGCATCGGATTTAAATATAGGAGACACAATGCCGACTTAAGTACAGAAAGACTGAGTCTTCCTACTGTCAATGTTTTGAGCGTTTCCTGTGTCACCAGTTATACATTCCGATGCACCTCTGCAGGTTTACTCTATCCCTTGGACCTTCCCATTGACGATGAAACACAGAAATTGCATCGGAATTAAATTTAAGAGACACAATGCCGACAAAAGTACAGGAAGACTAAGCGTTCCTACTGTCTATGTTTTGATCGTTTCCTGTGTCATCAGTTTTACTTTCCGATGCACCTCTGCAGGTTTACTATATCCCTTGGACCTTCCCATTCACGATGAAACACTGAAATTTCATCGGAATTAAATATAAGAGACAAAATGCCGACTTAAGAACAGGAAGACTGAGTCTTCCTACTGTCTTTGTTTTGAGCGTTTCCTGTGTCACCAGTTTTACATTCCGATGCACCTCTGCAGGTTTACTGTACCCCTTGGACCTTCCCATTGACGTTGAAACACAGAAATTGCATCGGAATAAAATATAAGAGACACAATGCCGACTTAAGTACAGGAAGACTGAGTCTTCCTACATTCTACGTTTTGAGCGTTTCCTGTGTCACCAGTTTTACATTCTGATGCACCTCTGCAGGTTTACTGTATCCCTTGGACCTTCCCATTGACGATGAAACATAGACATTGCATCGGAATTAAATATAAGAGACACAATGCAGACTTAAGTACTGGAAGACTGAGTCTTCCTAGTGTCTATAATTTGAGCGTTTCCTGTGTCACCAGTTTTACATTCCGATGCACCTCTACAGGTTTACTGTATCCCTTGGACCTTCCCATTGACGATGAAACACAGAAATTGCATCGGAATTAAATATAAGAGACACAATGCCGACTTAAGTACAGGAAGACTAAGTCCTCCTAATGTTTATGTTTTGAGCGTTTCCTGTGTCATCAGTTTAACTTTCTGACGCACCTCTGCAGGTTTACTATATCCCTTGGATCTTCGAAGCACAGACATTTCATCGGAAATAAATATAAGAGACACTATGCCGACATAAGTATGGGAAGACTGAGTCTTCCTCTGTCTATGTTTGGAGCCTGTCCTGTGTCACCAGTTTTACATTCCGATGCAACTCTGCAGGTTTACTGTATCCCTTGGACCTTCCCATTGACGATGAAACACAGAAATTGCATCGGAATTAAATATAACAGTCACAATGCCAACATAAGTACAGGAAGACTGAGTCTTCCAACTCTCTATGTTTTGAGCGTTTCCTGTGTTACCAGGTTGACATTCCGATGCACCTCTGCAGGTTTCCTGTATCTCTTGGACCTTCGCATTGACGATGAAACACAGAAATTGCATCGAAATTAAATATAAGAGACACAATGCCGACGTAAGTACAAGAAAACAGTCTTCGTACGGTCAATGTCTTGAGCGTTTCCTGTGTCACCAGTTTTACATTCCGATGCACCTCTGCCGGTTTACTGTATCCCTTGGACTTTCCCCTTGTCGATGAAACACAGAAATCGCATCGGATTTAAATATAAGAGCCACAATGCCTACATAAGTACAAGATAACAGTCTACGTACGGACAATGTTTTGAGCGTTTCCTGTGTCACCAGTTTTACATTCCGATGCACCTCTGCAGGATTTCTGTATCCCTTGAACCTTCCCATTGTCGATGAAACTCAGAAATCGCATCGGAATTAAATATAGGAGACACAATGCCGACTTAAGTACAGAAAGACTGAGTCTTCCTACTGTCTATGTTTTGAGCGTTTCCTGTGTCACCAGTTTTACATTCCGATGCACCTCTGCAGGTTTACTGTTTCCCTTGGACCTTCCCATTGACGATGAAACACAGAAATTGCATCGGAATTAAATATAAGAGACACAATGCCGACTGAAGTACAGGAAGACTGAGTCTTCCTACTCTCTATGCTTTGAGCGTTTCCTGTGTCACCAGTTTTACATTCTGATGCACCTCTGCAGGCTTACTGTATGCCTTGGACTTTCCCATTGACGATGAAACACAGAAATTGCATCGGAATTAAATATAAGAGACACAATGCCGACTGAAGTACAGGAAGAATGAGTCTTCCTTCTGTCTATGTGTTGAGCGTTTCCTGTGTCACCAGTTTTACATTCTGATGCACCTCTGCAGGCTTACTGTATCCCTTGGACCTTCCCATTGACGATGAAACACAGAGATTGCATCGGAATTAAATATAAGAGACACAATTCCGACTTAAGTACAGGAAGACAGAGTCTTCCTACTGTCTATGTTTTGAGCGTTTCCTGTGTCACTAGTTTTACATTCCGATGCACCTCTGCAGGTTTACTGTATTCCTTGGACCTTCCCATTCACGATGAAACACAGAAATTTGATCGGAATTAAATACAAGAGACACAATGCCGACTTAAGTACAGGAAGACTGAGTCTTCCTACTGTCTATGTTTTGAGCGTTTCCTGTGTCACCAGTTTTACATTCCGATGCACCTCTGCAGGTTTACTGTTTCCATTGGACCTTCCCATTGACGGTGAAACACAGAAATTGCTTCGGAATTAATAATAAGAGACACAATGCCGACTTAAGTACTGGAAGAATGAGTCTTCCTACTGTCTATGTGTTGAGCGTTTCCTGTGTCCTCAGTTTTACATTCTGATGCACCTCTGCAGGTTTACTGTATCCCTTGGACCTTCCCATTGACGATGAAACATAGAAATTTCATCGGAAATAAATATAAGAGACACAATGCCGACTTAAGTACAGGAAGAGTGAGTCTTCCTACTGTCTATGTTTTGAGCGTTTCCTGTGTCACCAGTTTTACATTCCGATGCACCTCTGCAGGTGTACTGTTTCCTTTGGACCTTCCCGTTGACGATGAAACACAGAAATTGCACCGGAATTAAATATATGAGACACACTGCCGACTGAAGTACAGGAAGACTGAGTCTTCCTACACTCTATGTTTGAGCGTTTCCTGTGTCACTAGTTTTACATTGCGATGCACCTCTGCAGGTTTACTGTATTCCTTGGACCTTCCCATTGACGATGAAACACAGCAATTGCATCGGAATTAAATATAAGAGACACAATGCCGACTTAAGTACAGGAAGATTAAGTCTTCCTACTGTCTATGTGTTGAGCGTTTCCTGTGTCAACAGTTTTTATTCTGATGCACCTCTGCAGGTTTACTGTATCCGTTAGACCTTCCCATTGACGATGAAACATAGAAATTTCATCGGAAATAAAAATAAGAGACACAATGCCGACTTAAGTACAGGAAGACTGAGTCTTCTTACTGTCTATGATTTGAGCGTTTCCTGTGCCACCAGTTTTACATTCCGATGCACCTCTGCAGGTTTACTGTTTCCCTTGGACCTTCCCATTGACGATGAAACATAGAAACTTCATCGGAAATAAATATAAGAGACACAATGCCGCTCTTAATTACAGGAAGACTGAGTCTTCCTACTGTCTATGATTTGAGCGTTTCCTGTGTCACCAGTTTTACATTCCGATGGACCTCTGCAGGTTTACTGTTTCCCTTGGACCTTCCCATTGACGATGAAACACAGAAATTGCATCGGAATTAAATATAAGACACACAATGCCGACTTAAGTAAAAAAAAATGGCTCTGAGCACTATGGGACTCAACTGCTGAGGTCATTAGTCCCCTAGAACTTAGAACTAGTTATACCTAACTAACCTAAGGACATCACAAACATCCATGCCCGAGGCAGGATTCGAACCTGCGACCGTAGCGGACTTGAGGTTCCAGACTGCAGCGCCTTTAACCGCACGGCCACTTCGGCCGGCCCGACTTAAGTACAGGAAGACTGAGTCTTCCTACTGTCTATGATTTGAGCGTTTCATGTGTCACCAGTTTTACATTCTGATGCACCTCTGCAGGTTTCCTGTATCCCTTGGACCTTCCCATTGACGATGAAACACACAAATTGCATCGAAATTAAATATAAGAGACACTATGCCTACTTAAGTACAAGATAACAGTCTACGTACGGACAATGTTTTGAGCGTTTCCTGTGTCACCAGTTTTACATTCCGATGCACCTCTGCAGGTTTACTGTATCCCTTGGACCTTCCCATTGTCGATGAAACACAGAAATCGCATCGGATTTAAATATAGGAGACACAATGCCGACTTAAGTACAGAAAGACTGAGTCTTCCTACTGTCAATGTTTTGAGCGTTTCCTGTGTCACCAGTTATACATTCCGATGCACCTCTGCAGGTTTACTGTATCCCTTGAACCTTCCCATTGACGATGAAACACAGAAATTGCATCGGAATTAAATTTAAGAGACACAATGCCGACTTAAGTACAGGAAGACTAAGCGTTCCTACTGTCTATGTTTTGATCGTTTCCTGTGTCATCAGTTTTACTTTCCGATGCACCTCTGCAGGTTTACTATATCCCTTGGACCTTCCCATTCACGATGAAACACTGAAATTTCATCGGAATTAAATATAAGAGACACAATGCCGACTTAAGAACAGGAAGACTGAGTCTTCCTACTGTCTTTGTTTTGAGCGTTTCCTGTGTCACCAGTTTTACATTCCGATGCACCTCTGCAGGTTTACTGTACCCCTTGGACCTTCCCATTGACGATGAAACACAGAAATTGCATCGGAATAAAATATAAGAGACACAATGCCGACTTAAGTACAGGAAGACTGAGTCTTCCTACATTCTACGTTTTGAGCGTTTCCTGTGTCACCAGTTTTACATTCTGATGCACCTCTGCAGGTTTACTGTATCCCTTGGACCTTCCCATTGACGATGAAACATAGACATTGCATCGGAATTAAATATAAGAGACACAATGCAGACTTAAGTACTGGAAGACTGAGTCTTACTAGTGTCTATAATTTGAGCTTTTCCTGTGTCACCAGTTTTACATTCCGATGCAACTCTGCAGGTTTACTGTATCCCTTGGACCTTCCCATTGACGATGAAACACAGAAATTGCATCGGAATTAAATATAAGAGTCACAATGCCAACATAAGTACAGGAAGACTGAGTCTTCCAACTCTCTATGTTTTGAGCGTTTCCTGTGTTACCAGGTTGACATTCCGATGCACCTCTGCAGGTTTCCTGTATCTCTTGGACCTTCGCATTGACGATGAAACACAGAAATTGCTCCGAAATTAAATATAAGAGACACAATGCCGACTTAAGTACAAGAAAACAGTCTTCGTACGGTCAATGTCTTGAGCGTTTCCTGTGTCACCAGTTTTACATTCCGATGCACCTCTGCCGGTTTACTGTATCCCTTGGACTTTCCCCTTGTCGATGAAACACAGAAATCGCATCGGAATTAAATATAAGAGACACAATGCCGACTTAAGTACAGGAAGAAAGAGTCTTCCTACTGTCTATGTTTTGAGCGTTTCCTGTGTCACTAGTTTTACATTCCGATGCACCTCTGCAGGTTTACTGTATTCCTTGGACCTTCCCATTGACGATGAAACACAGAAATTGCATCGGAATTAAATATAAGAGACACAATGCCGACTTAAGTACAGGAAGAATGAGTCTTCCTACTGTCTATGTGTTGAGCGTTTCCTGTGTCACCAGTTTTACATTCTGATGCACCTCTGCAGGCTTACTGTATCCCTTGGACCTTCCCATTGACGATGAAACACAGAGATTGCATCGGAATTATATATAAGAGACACAATTCCGACTTAAGTACAGGAACACAGAGTCTTCCTACTGTCTATGTTTTGAGCGTTTCCTGTGTCACTAGTTTTACATTCCGATGCACCTCTGCAGGTTTACTGTATTCCTTGGACCTTCCCATTCACGATGAAACACAGAAATTTGATCGGAATTAAATACAAGAGACACAATGCCGACTTAAGTACAGGAAGACTGAGTCTTCCTACTGTCTATGTTTTGAGCGTTTCCTGTGTCACCAGTTTTACATTCCGATGCACCTCTGCAGGTTTACTGTTTCCATTGGACCTTCCCATTGACGATGAAACACAGAAATTGCTTCGGAATTAATAATAAGACACAATGCCGACTTAAGTACTGGAAGAATGAGTCTTCCTACTGTCTATGTGTTGAGCGTTTCCTGTGTCACCAGTTTTACATTCTGATGCACCTCTGCAGGTTTACTGTATCCCTTGGACCTTCCCATTGACGATGAAACATAGAAATTTCATCGGAAATAAATATAAGAGACACAATGCCGACTTAAGTACAGGAAGAGTGAGTCTTCCTACTGTCTATGTTTTGAGCGTTTCCTGTGTCACCAGTTTTACATTCCGATGCACCTCTGCAGGTTTACTGTTTCCCTTGGACCTTCCCATTGACGATGAAACACAGAAATTGCATCGGAATTAAATATAAGAGACACACTACTGACTGAAGTACAGGAAGACTGAGTCTTCCTACACTCTATGTTTGAGCGTTTCCTGTGTCACTAGTTTTACATTGCGATGCACCTCTGCAGGTTTACTGTATTCCTTGGACCTTCCCATTGACGATGAAACACAGAAATTGCATCGGAATTAAATATAAGAGACACAATGCCGACTTCAGTACAGGAAGGTTGAGTCTTCCTACTGTCTATGTGTTGAGCGTTTCCTGTGTTAACAGTTTTTATTCTGATGCACCTCTGCAGGTTTACTGTATCCGTTAGACCTTCCCATTGACGATGAAACATAGAAATTTCATCGGAAATAAAAATAAGAGACACAATGCCGACTTAAGTACAGGAAGACTGAGTCTTCCTACTGTCTATGATTTGAGCGTTTCCTGTGCCACCAGTTTTACATTCCGATGCACCTCTGCAGGTTTACTGTTTCCCTTGGACCTTTCCATTGACGATGAAACATAGAAATTTCATCGGAAATAAATATAAGAGACACAATGCCGCTCTTAATTACAGGAAGACTGAGTCTTCCTACTGTCTATGTTTTGAGCGTTTCCTGTGTCACCAGTTTTACATTCCGATGCACCTCTGCAGGTTTACTGTTTCCCTTGGACCTTCCCATTGACGATGAAACACAGAAATTGCATCGGAATTAAATATAAGAGACACAATGCCGACTTAAGCACATGAAGACAGAGTCTTCCTACTGTCTATGTTTTGAGCGTTTCCTGTGTCACTAGTTTTACATTCCGATGCACCTCTGCAGGTTTACTGTATCCCTTGGACCTTCCCATTGACGATGAAACACCGAAATTGCATCGGAATTAAATATAAGAGACACAATGCCGACTTAAGTACAGGAAGACTGAGTCTTCCTAAAGTCTATGATTTGAGCGTTTCCTGTGTTACCAGTTTTACATTCTGATGCACCTCTGCAGGTTTACTGTATCCCTTGGACCTTCCCGTTGACGATGAAACACAGAAATTGCATCGGAATTAAATATAAGAGACACAATGCCGACTTAAGTACAGGAAGACTGAGTCTTCCTACTGTCTATGTTTTGAGCGTTTCCTGTGTCACTAGTTTTACATTCCGATGCACCTCTGCAGGTTTACTGTATTCCTTGGACCTTCCCATTGACGATGAAACACAGAAATTGCATCGGAATTAAATATAAGACACACAATGCCGACTTAAGTAAAAAAAATGGCTCTGAGCACTATGGGACTCAACTGCTGAGGTCATTAGTCCCCTAGAACTTAGAACTAGTTATACCTAACTAACCTAAGGACATCACAAACATCCATGCCCGAGGCAGGATTCGAACCTGCGATCGTAGCGGACTTGAGGTTCCAGACTGCAGCGCCTTTAACCGCACGGCCACTTCGGCCGGCCCGACTTAAGTACAGGAAGACTGAGTCTTCCTACTGTCTATGATTTGAGCGTTTCATGTGTCACCAGTTTTACATTCTGATGCACCTCTGCAGGTTTCCTGTATCCCTTGGACCTTCCCATTGACGATGAAACACACAAAATTGCATCGAAATTAAATATAAGAGACACTATGCCTACTTAAGTACAAGATAACAGTCTACGTACGGACAATGTTTTGAGCGTTTCCTGTGTCACCAGTTTTACATTCCCATGCACCTCTGCAGGTTTACTGTATCCCTTGGACCTTCCCATTGTCGATGAAACACAGAAATCGCATCGGATTTAAATATAGGAGACACAATGCCGACTTAAGTACAGAAAGACTGAGTCTTCCTACTGTCAATGTTTTGAGCGTTTCCTGTGTCACCAGTTATACATTCCGATGCACCTCTGCAGGTTTACTGTATCCCTTGGACCTTCCCATTGACGATGAAACACAGAAATTGCATCGGAATTAAATTTAAGAGACACAATGCCGACTTAAGTACAGGAAGACTAAGCGTTCCTACTGTCTATGTTTTGAGCGTTTCCTGTGTCATCAGTTTTACTTTCCGATGCACCTCTGCAGGTTTACTATATCCCTTGGACCTTCCCATTCACGATGAAACACTGAAATTTCATCGGAATTAAATATAAGAGACACAATGCCGACTTAAGAACAGGAAGACTGAGTCTTCCTACTGTCTTTGTTTTGAGCGTTTCCTGTGTCACCAGTTTTACATTCCGATGCACCTCTGCAGGTTTACTGTACCCCTTGGACCTTCCCATTGACGATGAAACACAGAAATTGCATCGGAATAAAATATAAGAGACACAATGCCGACTTTAGTACAGGAAGACTGAGTCTTCCTACATTCTACGTTTTGAGCGTTTCCTGTGTCACCAGTTTTACATTCTGATGCACCTCTGCAGGTTTACTGTATCCCTTGGACCTTCCCATTGACGATGAAACATAGACATTGCATCGGAATTAAATATAAGAGACACAATGCAGACTTAAGTACTGGAAGACTGAGTCTTCCTAGTGTCTATAATTTGAGCGTTTCCTGTGTCACCAGTTTTACATTCCGATGCAACTCTGCAGGTTTACTGTATCCCTTGGACCTTCCCACTGACGATGAAACACAGAAATTGCATCGGAATTAAATATAAGAGTCACAATGCCAACATAAGTACAGGAAGACTGAGTCTTCCAACTCTCTATGTTTTGAGCGTTTCCTGTGTTACCAGGTTGACATTCCGATGCACCTCTGCAGGTTTCCTGTATCTCTTGGACCTTCGCATTGACGATGAAACACAGAAATTGCTTCGAAATTAAATATAAGAGACACAATGCCGACTTAAGTACAAGAAAACAGTCTTCGTACGGTCAATGTCTTGAGCGTTTCCTGTGTCACCAGTTTTACATTCCGATGCACCTCTGCCGGTTTACTGTATCCCTTGGACTTTCCCCTTGTCGATGAAACACAGAAATCGCATCGGAATTAAATATAAGAGACACAATGCCGACTGAAGTACAGGAAGACTGAGTCTTCCTACTCTCTATGCTTTGAGCGTTTCCTGTGTCACCAGTTTTACATTCTGATGCACCTCTGCAGGCTTACTGTATGCCTTGGACCTTCCCATTGACGATGAAACACAGAAATTGCATCGGAATTAAATATAAGAGACACAATGCCGACTTAAGTACAGGAAGACAGAGTCTTCCTACTGTCTATGTTTTGAGCGTTTCCTGTGTCACTAGTTTTACATTCCGATGCACCTCTGCAGGTTTACTGTATTCCTTGGACCTTCCCATTGACGATGAAACACAGAAATTGCATCGGAATTAAATATAAGAGACACAATGCCGACTTAAGTACAGGAAGAATGAGTCTTCCTACTGTCTATGTGTTGAGCGTTTCCTGTGTCACCAGTTTTACATTCTGATGCACCTCTGCAGGTTTACTGTATCCCTTGGACCTTCCCATTGACGATGAAACATAGAAATTTCATCGGAAATAAATATAAGAGACACAATGCCGACTTAAGTACAGGAAGAGTGAGTCTTCCTACTGTCTATGTTTTGAGCGTTTCCTGTGTCACCAGTTTTACATTCCGATGCACCTCTGCAGGTTTACTGTTTCCCTTGGACCTTCCCATTGACGATGAAACACAGAAATTGCATCGGAATTAAATATAAGAGACACACTGCCGACTGAAGTACAGGAAGACTGAGTCTTCCTACACTCTATGTTTGAGCGTTTCCTGTGTCACTAGTTTTACATTGCGATGCACCTCTGCAGGTTTACTGTATTCCTTGGACCTTCCCATTGACGATGAAACACAGAAATTGCATCGGAATTAAATATAAGAGACACAATGCCGACTTAAGTACAGGAAGACTAAGTCTTCCTACTGTCTATGTTGTGAACGATTCCTGTGTCATCAGGTTTACTTTGCGATGCACCTCTGCAGGTTTACTATATCCCTTGGACCTTCCCATTCACGATGAAACACAGAAATTTCATCGGAATTAAATATAAGAGACACAATGCCGACTTAAGTACAGGAAGACTGAGTCTTCCTACTGTCTATGATTTGAGCGTTTCCTGTGCCACCAGTTTTACATTCCGATGCACCTCTGCAGGTTTACTGTTTCCCTTGGACCTTCCCATTGACGATGAAACATAGAAATTTCATCGGAAATAAATATAAGAGACACAATGCCGCTCTTAATTACAGGAAGACTGAGTCTTCCTACTGTCTATGTTTTGAGCGTTTCCTGTGTCACCAGTTTTACATTCCGATGCACCTCTGCAGGTTTACTGTTTCCCTTGGACCTTCCCATTGACGATGAAACACAGAAATTGCATCGGAATTAAATATAAGAGACACAATGCCGACTTAAGCACATGAAGACAGAGTCTTCCTACTGTCTATGTTTTGAGCGTTTCCTGTGTCACTAGTTTTACATTCCGATGCACCTCTGCAGGTTTACTGTATCCCTTGGACCTTCCCATTGACGATGAAACACCGAAATTGCATCGGAATTAAATATAAGAGACACAATGCCGACTTAAGTACAGGAAGACTGAGTCTTCCTAAAGTCTATGATTTGAGCGTTTCCTGTGTTACCAGTTTTACATTCTGATGCACCTCTGCAGGTTTACTGTATCCCTTGGACCTTCCCATTGACGATGAAACATAGAAATTTCATCGGAATTAAATATAAGAGACACACTGCCGACTGAAGTACAGGAAGACTGAGTCTTCCTACACACTATGATTGAGCGTTTCCTGTGTCACTAGTTTTACATTGCGATGCACCTCTGCAGGAGACACAATGCCGACTTAAGTACAGGAAGATTGAGTCTTCCTACTGTCTATGTGTTGAGCGTTTCCTGTGTCAACAGTTTTTATTCTGATGCACCTCTGCAGGTTTACTGTATCCGTTAGACCTTCCCATTGACGATGAAACATAGAAATTTCATCGGAAATAAAAATAAGAGACACAATGCCGACTTAAGTACAGGAAGACTGAGTCTTCCTACTGTCTATGATTTGAGCGTTTCCTGTGCCACCAGTTTTACATTCCGATGCACCTCTGCAGGTTTACTGTATCCCTTGGACCTTCCCATTGACGATGAAACACAGAAATTGCATCGGAATTAAATATAAGAGTCACAATGCCAACATAAGTACAGGAAGACTGAGTCAGCCAACTCTCTATGTTTTGAGCGTTTCCAGTGTTACCAGGTTGACATTCCGATGCACCTCTGCAGGTTTCCTGTATCTCTTGGACCTTCGCATTGACGATGAAACACAGAAATTGCATCGAAATTAAATATAAGAGACACAATGCCGACTTAAGTACAAGAAAACAGTCTTCGTACGGTCAATGTCTTGAGCGTTTCCTGTGTCACCAGTTTAACATTCCGATGCAGCTCTGCCGGTTTACTGTATCCCTTGGACTTTCCCCTTGTCGATGAAACAGAGAAATCGCATCGGAATTAAATATAAGAGACACAATGCCTACATAAGTACAAGATAACAGTCTACGTACGGACAATGTTTTGAGCGTTTCCTGTGTCACCAGTTTTACATTCCGATGCACCTCTGCAGGTTTACTGTATCCCTTGGACCTTCCCATTGTCGATGAAACACAGAAATCGCATCGGAATTAAATATAGGAGACACAATGCCGACTTAAGTACAGAATGACTGAGTCTTCCTACTGTCTATGTTTTGAGCGTTTCCTGTGTCACCAGTTTTACATTCCGATGCACCTCTGCAGGTTTACTGTATTCCTTGGACCTTCCCATTGACGATGAAACACAGAAATTGCATCGGAATTAAATATAAGAGACACAATGCCGACTTAAGTACAGGAAGAATGAGTCTTCCTACTGTCTATGTGTTGAGCGTTTCCTGTGTCACCAGTTTTACATTCTGATGCACCTCTGCAGGCTTACTGTATCCCTTGGACCTTCCCGTTGACGATGAAACACCGAAATTGCATCGGAATTAAATATAAGAGACACAATGCCGACTTAAGTACAGGAAGACTGAGTCTTCCTAAAGTCTATGATTTGAGCGTTTCCTGTGTTACCAGTTTTACATTCTGATGCACCTCTGCAGGTTTACTGTATCCCTTGGACCTTCCCGTTGACGATGAAACACAGAAATTGCATCGGAATTAAATATAAGAGACACAATGCCGACTTAAGTACAGGAAGACTGAGTCTTCCTACTGTCTATGTTTTGAGCGTTTCCTGTGTCACTAGTTTTACATTCCGATGCACCTCTGCAGGTTTACTGTATTCCTTGGACCTTCCCATTGACGATGAAACACAGAAATTGCATAGGAATTAAATATAAGAGACACAATGCCGACTTAAGTACTGGAAGAATGAGTCTTCCTACTGTCTATGTGTTGAGCGTTTCCTGTGTCACCAGTTTTACATTCTGATGCACCTCTGCAGGTTTACTGTATCCCTTGGACCTTCCCATTGACGATGAAACATAGAAATTTCACGGAAATAAATATAAGAGACACAATGCCGACTTAAGTACAGGAAGACTGAGTCTTCCTACTGTCTATGTTTTGAGCGTTTCCTGTGTCACCAGTTTTACATTCCGATGCATCTCTGCAGGTTTACTGTTTCCCTTGGACCTTCCCATTGACGAAGAAACACAGAAATTGCATCGAAATTAAATATAAGAGACACAATGCCGACTTAAGTACAAGAAAACAGTCTTCGTACGGTCAATGTCTTGAGCGTTTCCTGTGTCACCAGTTTTACATTCCGATGCACCTCTGCCGGTTTACTGTATCCCTTGGACCTTCCCCTTGTCGACGAAACACAGAAATTGCATCGGAATTAAATATAAGAGACACAATGCTGACTGAACTACAGGAAGACTTAGTCTTCCTACTCTCTATGCTTTGAGCGTTTCCTGTGTCACCAGTTTTACATTCTGATGCACCTCTGCAGGCATACTGCATGCCTTGGACCTTCCCATTGACGATGAAACACAGAAATTGCATCGGAATTAAATATAAGAGACACAATGCCGACTTAAGTACAGGAAGACAGAGTCTTCCTACTGTCTATGTTTTCTGCGTTTCCTGTGTCACTAGTTTTACATTCCGATGCACCTCTGCAGGTTTACTGTATTCCTTGGACCTTCCCATTGACGATGAAACAAAGAAATTGCATCGGAATTAAATATAAGATACACAATGCCGACATAAGTACAGGAAGAATGAGTCTTCCTACTGTCTATGTGTTGAGCGTTTCCTGTGTCACCAGTTTTACATTCTGATGCACCTCTGCAGGTTTACTGTATCCCTTGGACCTTCCCATTGACGATGAAACACAGAAATTGCATCGGAATTAAATATAAGATACACAATGCCGACTTAAGTACAGGAAGACTGAGTCTTCCTACAGTCTATGTTTTGAGCGTTTCCTGTGTTACCAGTTTTACATTCTGATGCACCTCTGCAGGTTTACTGTATCCCTTGGACCTTCCCGTTGACGATGAAACACAGAAATTGCATCGGAATTAAATATAAGAGACACAATGCCGACTTAAGTACAGGAAGACTGAGTCTTCCTACTGTCTATAATTTGAGCGTTTCCTGTGTCACCAGTTTTATTTTCCGATGCACCTCTACAGGGTTACTATATCTCTTGGACCTTCCCATTCACGATGAAACACAGAAATTTCATCGGAAATAAATATAAGAGACACAATGCCGACTTAAGTATAGGAAGAATGAGTCTTCCTACTGTCTATGTTTTGAGCGTTTCCTGTGTCACCAGTTTTATATTCCGATGCACCTCTGCAGGTTTACTGTATCCCTTGGACCTTCCCATTGACGATGATACACAGAAATTGCATCGGAATTAATTATAAGAGACACAATGCCGACTTAAGTACAGGAAGACTGAGTCTTCCTACTCTCTATGCTTTGAGCGTTTCCTGTGTCACTAGTTTTACATTCCGATGCACCTCCGCAGGTTTACTGTATTCCTTGGACCTTCCCATTGACGATGAAACAGAGAAATTGCATCGGAATTAAATATAAGAGACACAATGCCGACTTAAGTACTGGAAGAATGAGTCTTCCTACTGTCTATGTGTTGAGCGTTTCCTGTGTCACCAGTTTTACATTCTGATGCACCTCTGCAGGTTTACTGTATCACTTGGACCTTCCCATTGACGATGAAACATAGAAATTTCACGGAAATAAATATAAGAGACACAATGCCGGCTTAAGTACAGGAAGACTGAGTCTTCCTACTGTCTATGTTTTGAGCGTTTCCTGTGTCACCAGTTTTACATTCCGATGCACCTCTGCAGGTTTACTGTTTCCCTTGGACCTTCCCATTGACGATGAAAAACAGAAATTGCATCGGAATTAAATATAAGAGACACAATGCCGACTGAAGTACAGGAAGACTAAGTCTTCCTACTGTCTATGTTTTGAGCGTTTCCTGTGTCATCAGTTTTACTTTCCGATGCACCTCTGCAGGATTACTATATCCCTTGGACCTTCCCATTCACGATGAAACACAGAAATTTCATCGGAATTAAATACAAGAGACACAATGCCGACTTAAGTACAGGAAGACTGAGTCTTCATACTGTCTATGTTTTGAGCGTTTCCTGTGTCACCAGATTTACATTCCGATGCACCTCTGCAAGTTTACTGTTTCCCTTCGACCTTCCCATTGACGATGAAACACAGAAATTGCATCGGAATTAAATATAAGAGACACAATGCCGACTTAAGTACAGGAAGACTGAGTCTTCCTACTGTCTATGTTTTGAGCGTTTCCTGTGTCACTAGTTTTACATTCCGATGCACCTCTGCAGGTTTACTGTATTCCTTGGACCTTCCCATTGACGATGAAAAACAGAAATTGCATCGGAATTAAATATAAGAGACACAATGCCGACTGAAGTACAGGAAGACTAAGTCTTCCTACTGTCTATGTTTTGAGCGTTTCCTGTGTCATCAGTTTTACTTTCCGATGCACCTCTGCAGGATTACTATATCCCTTGGACCTTCCCATTCACGATGAAACACAGAAATTTCATCGGAATTAAATATAAGAGACACAATGCCGACTTAAGTACTGGAAGAATGAGTCTTCCGACTGTCTATGTGTTGAGCGTTTCCTGTGTCACCAGTTTTACATTCTGATGCACCTCTGCAGGTTTACTGTATCCCTTGGACCTTCCCATTGACGATGAAACATAGAAATTTCATCGGAAATAAATATAAGAGACACAATGCAGACTTAAGTACAGGAAGACTGAGTCTTCCTACTGTCTATGTTTTGAGCGTTTCCTGTGTCACCAGTTATACATTCCGATGCACCTCTGCAGGTTACTGTTTCCCTTGGACCTTCCCATTGACGATGAAACACAGAAATTGCATCGGAATTAAATATAAGAGACGCACTGCCGACTGAAGTACAGGAAGACTGAGTCTTCCTACACTCTATGCTTTGTGCGTTTCCTGTGTCACCAGTTTTACATTCTGATGCAACTCTGCAGGCTTACTGTATCCCTTGGACCTTCCCATTGACGATGAAACACAGAAATTGCATCGGAATTAAATATAAGAGACACAATGCCGACTTAAGTACAGGAAGACAGAGTCTTCCTACTGTCTATGTTTTGAGCGTTTCCTGTGTCACTAGTTTTACATTCCGATGCACCTCTGCAGCTTTACTGTATTCCTTGGACCTTCCCATTGACGATGAAACACAGAAATTGCATCGGAATTAAATATAAGAGACACAATGCCGACTTAAGTACAGGAAGAATGAGTCTTCCTACTGTCTATGTGTTGAGCGTTTCCTGTGTCAACAGTTTTACATTCTGATGCACCTCTGCAGGTTTACTGTATCCCTTTGACCTTCCCATTGACGATGAAAAACAGAAATTGCATCTGAATTAAATATAAGAGACACAATGCCGACTGAAGTACAGGAAGACTAAGTCTTCCTACTGTCTATGTTTTGAGCGTTTCCTGTGTCATCAGTTTTACTTTCCGATGCACCTCTGGAGGATTACTATATCCCTTGGACCTTCCCATTCACGATGAAACACAGAAATTTCATCGGAATTAAATACAAGAGACACAATGCCGACTTAAGTACAGGAAGACTGAGTCTTCCTACTGTCTACGTTTTGAGCGTTTCCTGTGTCACCAGTTTTACATTCCGATGCACCTCTGCAGGTTTACTGTATCCCTTGGACCTTCCCATTGCCGATGAAACACAGAAATTGCATCAGAATTAAATATAAGAGACACAATGCCGACTTAAGTACAGGAAGACTGAGTCTTCCTACTGTCTATGTTTTGAGCGTTTCCTGTGTCACTAGTTTTACATTCCGATGCACCTCTGCAGGTTTACTGTATTCCTTGGACCTTCCAATTGACGATGAAACACAGAAATTGCATCGGAATTAAATATAAGGGACACAATGCCGACTTAAGTACTGGAAGAATGAGTCTTCCTACTGTCTATGTGTAGAGCGTTTCCTGTGTCACCAGTTTTACATTCTGATGCACCTCTGCAGGTTTACTGTATCCCTTGGACCTTCCCATTGACGATGAAACATAGAAATTTCACGGAAATACATATAAGAGACACAATGCCGACTCAAGTACAGGAAGACTGAGTCTTCCTACTGTCTATGTTTTGAGCGTTTCCTGTGTCACCAGTTTTACATTCCAATGCATCTCTGCAGGTTTACTGTTTCCCTTGGACCTTCCCATTGACGATGAAACACAGAAATTGCATCGAAATTAAATATAAGAGACACAATGCCGACTTAAGTACAAGAAAACAGTCTTCGTACGGTCAATGCCTTGAGCGTTTCCTGTGTCACCAGTTTTACATTCCGATGCACCTCTGCCGGTTTACTGTATCCCTTGGACCTTCCCCTTGTCGATGAAACACAGAAATCGCATCGGAATTAAATATAAGAGACACAATGCCTACATAAGTACAAGATAACAGTCTACGTACGGACAATGTTTTGAGCGTTTCCTGTGTCACCAGTTTTACATTCCGATGCACCTCTGCAGGTTTACTGTATCCCTTGGACCTTCCCATTGACGATGAAACACAGAAATTGCATCGGAATTAAGTATAAGAGACACATTGCCGACTGAACTACAGGAAGACTTTGTCTTCCTACTCTCAATGCTTTGAGCGATTCCTGTGTCACCAGTTTTACATTCTGATGCACCTCTGCAGGCTTACTGTATGCCTTGGACCTTCCCATTGACGATGAAATACAGAAATTGCATCGGAATTAAATATAAGAGACACAATGCCGACTTAAGTACAGGAAGACAGAGTCTTCCTACTGTCTATGTTTTGAGCGTTTCCTGTGTCACTAGTTTTACATTCCGATGCACCTCTGCAGGTTTACTGTATTCCTTGGACCTTCCCATTGACGATGAAACACAGAAATTGCATCGGAATTAAATATAAGATACACAATGCCGACTTAAGTACAGGAAGAATGAGTCTTCCTACTGTCTAAGTGTAGAGCGTTTCCTGTGTCACCAGTTTTACATTCTGATGCACCTCTGCAGGTTTACTGTATCCCTTGGACCTTCCCATTGACGATGAAACACAGAAATTGCATCGGAATTAAATATAAGATACACAATGCCGACTTAAGTACAGGAAGACTGAGTCTTCCTACAGTCTATGTTTTGAGCGTTTCCTGTGTTACCAGTTTTACATTCTGATGCACCTCTGCAGGTTTACTGTATCCCTTGGACCTTCCCGTTGACGATGAAACACAGAAATTGCATCGGAAATAAAAATAAGAGACACAATGCCGACTTAAGTACAGGAAGACTGAGTCAGCCAACTCTCTATGTTTTGAGCGTTTCCAGTGTTACCAGGTTGACATTCCGATGCACCTCTGCAGGTTTCCTGTATCTCTTGGACCTTCGCATTGACGATGAAACACAGAAATTGCATCGAAATTAAATATAAGAGACACAATGCCGACTTAAGTACAAGAAAACAGTCTTCGTACGGTCAATGTCTTGAGCGTTTCCTGTGTCACCAGTTTAACATTCCGATGCAGCTCTGCCGGTTTACTGTATCCCTTGGACTTTCCCCTTGTCGATGAAACAGAGAAATCGCATCGGAATTAAATATAAGAGACACAATGCCTACATAAGTACAAGATAACAGTCTACGTACGGACAATGTTTTGAGCGTTTCCTGTGTCACCAGTTTTACATTCCGATGCACCTCTGCAGGTTTACTGTATCCCTTGGACCTTCCCATTGTCGATGAAACACAGAAATCGCATCGGAATTAAATATAGGAGACACAATGCCGACTTAAGTACAGAATGACTGAGTCTTCCTACTGTCTATGTTTTGAGCGTTTCCTGTGTCACCAGTTTTACATTCCGATGCACCTCTGCAGGTTTACTGTATTCCTTGGACCTTCCCATTGACGATGAAACACAGAAATTGCATCGGAATTAAATATAAGAGACACAATGCCGACTTAAGTACAGGAAGAATGAGTCTTCCTACTGTCTATGTGTTGAGCGTTTCCTGTGTCACCAGTTTTACATTCTGATGCACCTCTGCAGGCTTACTGTATCCCTTGGACCTTCCCGTTGACGATGAAACACCGAAATTGCATCGGAATTAAATATAAGAGACACAATGCCGACTTAAGTACAGGAAGACTGAGTCTTCCTAAAGTCTATGATTTGAGCGTTTCCTGTGTTACCAGTTTTACATTCTGATGCACCTCTGCAGGTTTACTGTATCCCTTGGACCTTCCCGTTGACGATGAAACACAGAAATTGCATCGGAATTAAATATAAGAGACACAATGCCGACTTAAGTACAGGAAGACTGAGTCTTCCTACTGTCTATGTTTTGAGCGTTTCCTGTGTCACTAGTTTTACATTCCGATGCACCTCTGCAGGTTTACCGTATTCCTTGGACCTTCCCATTGACGATGAAACACAGAAATTGCATAGGAATTAAATATAAGAGACACAATGCCGACTTAAGTACTGGAAGAATGAGTCTTCCTACTGTCTATGTGTTGAGCGTTTCCTGTGTCACCAGTTTTACATTCTGATGCACCTCTGCAGGTTTACTGTATCCCTTGGACCTTCCCATTGACGATGAAACATAGAAATTTCACGGAAATAAATATAAGAGACACAATGCCGACTTAAGTACAGGAAGACTGAGTCTTCCTACTGTCTATGTTTTGAGCGTTTCCTGTGTCACCAGTTTTACATTCCGATGCATCTCTGCAGGTTTACTGTTTCCCTTGGACCTTCCCATTGACGAAGAAACACAGAAATTGCATCGAAATTAAATATAAGAGACACATTGCCGACTTAAGTACAAGAAAACAGTCTTCGTACGGTCAATGTCTTGAGCGTTTCCTGTGTCACCAGTTTTACATTCCGATGCACCTCTGCCGGTTTACTGTATCCCTTGGACCTTCCCCTTGTCGACGAAACACAGAAATTGCATCGGAATTAAATATAAGAGACACAATGCTGACTGAACTACAGGAAGACTTAGTCTTCCTACTCTCTATGCTTTGAGCGTTTCCTGTGTCACCAGTTTTACATTCTGATGCACCTCTGCAGGCATACTGCATGCCTTGGACCTTCCCATTGACGATGAAACACAGAAATTGCATCGGAATTAAATATAAGAGACACAATGCCGACTTAAGTACAGGAAGACAGAGTCTTCCTACTGTCTATGTTTTCTGCGTTTCCTGTGTCACTAGTTTTACATTCCGATGCACCTCTGCAGGTTTACTGTATTCCTTGGACCTTCCCATTGACGATGAAACAAAGAAATTGCATCGGAATTAAATATAAGATACACAATGCCGACATAAGTACAGGAAGAATGAGTCTTCCTACTGTCTATGTGTTGAGCGTTTCCTGTGTCACCAGTTTTACATTCTGATGCACCTCTGCAGGTTTACTGTATCCCTTGGACCTTCCCATTGACGATGAAACACAGAAATTGCATCGGAATTAAATATAAGATACACAATGCCGACTTAAGTACAGGAAGACTGAGTCTTCCTACAGTCTATGTTTTGAGCGTTTCCTGTGTTACCAGTTTTACATTCTGATGCACCTCTGCAGGTTTACTGTATCCCTTGGACCTTCCCGTTGACGATGAAACACAGAAATTGCATCGGAATTAAATATAAGAGACACAATGCCGACTTAAGTACAGGAAGACTGAGTCTTCCTACTGTCTATAATTTGAGCGTTTCCTGTGTCACCAGTTTTATTTTCCGATGCACCTCTACAGGGTTACTATATCTCTTGGACCTTCCCATTCACGATGAAACACAGAAATTTCATCGGAAATAAATATAAGAGACACAATGCCGACTTAAGTATAGGAAGAATGAGTCTTCCTACTGTCTATGTTTTGAGCGTTTCCTGTGTCACCAGTTTTATATTCCGATGCACCTCTGCAGGTTTACTGTATCCCTTGGACCTTCCCATTGACGATGATACACAGAAATTGCATCGGAATTAAATATAAGAGACACAATGCCGACTTAAGTACAGGAAGACTGAGTCTTCCTACTCTCTATGCTTTGAGCGTTTCCTGTGTCACTAGTTTTACATTCCGATGCACCTCCGCAGGTTTACTGTATTCCTTGGACCTTCCCATTGACGATGAAACAGAGAAATTGCATCGGAATTAAATATAAGAGACACAATGCCGACTTAAGTACTGGAAGAATGAGTCTTCCTACTGTCTATGTGTTGAGCGTTTCCTGTGTCACCAGTTTTACATTCTGATGCACCTCTGCAGGTTTACTGTATCACTTGGACCTTCCCATTGACGATGAAACATAGAAATTTCACGGAAATAAATATAAGAGACACAATGCCGGCTTAAGTACAGGAAGACTGAGTCTTCCTACTGTCTATGTTTTGAGCGTTTCCTGTGTCACCAGTTTTACATTCCGATGCACCTCTGCAGGTTTACTGTTTCCCTTGGACCTTCCCATTGACGATGAAAAACAGAAATTGCATCGGAATTAAATATAAGAGACACAATGCCGACTGAAGTACAGGAAGACTAAGTCTTCCTACTGTCTATGTTTTGAGCGTTTCCTGTGTCATCAGTTTTACTTTCCGATGCACCTCTGCAGGATTACTATATCCCTTGGACCTTCCCATTCACGATGAAACACAGAAATTTCATCGGAATTAAATACAAGAGACACAATGCCGACTTAAGTACAGGAAGACTGAGTCTTCATACTGTCTATGTTTTGAGCGTTTCCTGTGTCACCAGATTTACATTCCGATGCACCTCTGCAAGTTTACTGTTTCCCTTCGACCTTCCCATTGACGATGAAACACAGAAATTGCATCGGAATTAAATATAAGAGACACAATGCCGACTTAAGTACAGGAAGACTGAGTCTTCCTACTGTCTATGTTTTGAGCGTTTCCTGTGTCACTAGTTTTACATTCCGATGCACCTCTGCAGGTTTACTGTATTCCTTGGACCTTCCCATTGACGATGAAAAACAGAAATTGCATCGGAATTAAATATAAGAGACACAATGCCGACTGAAGTACAGGAAGACTAAGTCTTCCTACTGTCTATGTTTTGAGCGTTTCCTGTGTCATCAGTTTTACTTTCCGATGCACCTCTGCAGGATTACTATATCCCTTGGACCTTCCCATTCACGATGAAACACAGAAATTTCATCGGAATTAAATATAAGAGACACAATGCCGACTTAAGTACTGGAAGAATGAGTCTTCCGACTGTCTATGTGTTGAGCGTTTCCTGTGTCACCAGTTTTACATTCTGATGCACCTCTGCAGGTTTACTGTATCCCTTGGACCTTCCCATTGACGATGAAACATAGAAATTTCATCGGAAATAAATATAAGAGACACAATGCAGACTTAAGTACAGGAAGACTGAGTCTTCCTACTGTCTATGTTTTGAGCGTTTCCTGTGTCACCAGTTATACATTCCGATGCACCTCTGCAGGTTACTGTTTCCCTTGGACCTTCCCATTGACGATGAAACACAGAAATTGCATCGGAATTAAATATAAGAGACGCACTGCCGACTGAAGTACAGGAAGACTGAGTCTTCCTACACTCTATGCTTTGTGCGTTTCCTGTGTCACCAGTTTTACATTCTGATGCAACTCTGCAGGCTTACTGTATCCCTTGGACCTTCCCATTGACGATGAAACACAGAAATTGCATCGGAATTAAATATAAGAGACACAATGCCGACTTAAGTACAGGAAGACAGAGTCTTCCTACTGTCTATGTTTTGAGCGTTTCCTGTGTCACTAGTTTTACATTCCGATGCACCTCTGCAGCTTTACTGTATTCCTTGGACCTTCCCATTGACGATGAAACACAGAAATTGCATCGGAATTAAATATAAGAGACACAATGCCGACTTAAGTACAGGAAGAATGAGTCTTCCTACTGTCTATGTGTTGAGCGTTTCCTGTGTCAACAGTTTTACATTCTGATGCACCTCTGCAGGTTTACTGTATCCCTTTGACCTTCCCATTGACGATGAAAAACAGAAATTGCATCTGAATTAAATATAAGAGACACAATGCCGACTGAAGTACAGGAAGACTAAGTCTTCCTACTGTCTATGTTTTGAGCGTTTCCTGTGTCATCAGTTTTACTTTCCGATGCACCTCTGGAGGATTACTATATCCCTTGGACCTTCCCATTCACGATGAAACACAGAAATTTCATCGGAATTAAATACAAGAGACACAATGCCGACTTAAGTACAGGAAGACTGAGTCTTCCTACTGTCTACGTTTTGAGCGTTTCCTGTGTCACCAGTTTTACATTCCGATGCACCTCTGCAGGTTTACTGTATCCCTTGGACCTTCCCATTGCCGATGAAACACAGAAATTGCATCAGAATTAAATATAAGAGACACAATGCCGACTTAAGTACAGGAAGACTGAGTATTCCTACTGTCTATGTTTTGAGCGTTTCCTGTGTCACTAGTTTTACATTCCGATGCACCTCTGCAGGTTTACTGTATTCCTTGGACCTTCCAATTGACGATGAAACACAGAAATTGCATCGGAATTAAATATAAGGGACACAATGCCGACTTAAGTACTGGAAGAATGAGTCTTCCTACTGTCTATGTGTAGAGCGTTTCCTGTGTCACCAGTTTTACATTCTGATGCACCTCTGCAGGTTTACTGTATCCCTTGGACCTTCCCATTGACGATGAAACATAGAAATTTCACGGAAATACATATAAGAGACACAATGCCGACTCAAGTACAGGAAGACTGAGTCTTCCTACTGTCTATGTTTTGAGCGTTTCCTGTGTCACCAGTTTTACATTCCAATGCATCTCTGCAGGTTTACTGTTTCCCTTGGACCTTCCCATTGACGATGAAACACAGAAATTGCATCGAAATTAAATATAAGAGACACAATGCCGACTTAAGTACAAGAAAACAGTCTTCGTACGGTCAATGCCTTGAGCGTTTCCTGTGTCACCAGTTTTACATTCCGATGCACCTCTGCCGGTTTACTGTATCCCTTGGACCTTCCCCTTGTCGATGAAACACAGAAATCGCATCGGAATTAAATATAAGAGACACAATGCCTACATAAGTACAAGATAACAGTCTACGTACGGACAATGTTTTGAGCGTTTCCTGTGTCACCAGTTTTACATTCCGATGCACCTCTGCAGGTTTACTGTATCCCTTGGACCTTCCCATTGACGATGAAACACAGAAATTGCATCGGAATTAAGTATAAGAGACACATTGCCGACTGAACTACAGGAAGACTTTGTCTTCCTACTCTCAATGCTTTGAGCGATTCCTGTGTCACCAGTTTTACATTCTGATGCACCTCTGCAGGCTTACTGTATGCCTTGGACCTTCCCATTGACGATGAAATACAGAAATTGCATCGGAATTAAATATAAGAGACACAATGCCGACTTAAGTACAGGAAGACAGAGTCTTCCTACTGTCTATGTTTTGAGCGTTTCCTGTGTCACTAGTTTTACATTCCGATGCACCTCTGCAGGTTTACTGTATTCCTTGGACCTTCCCATTGACGATGAAACACAGAAATTGCATCGGAATTAAATATAAGATACACAATGCCGACTTAAGTACAGGAAGAATGAGTCTTCCTACTGTCTAAGTGTAGAGCGTTTCCTGTGTCACCAGTTTTACATTCTGATGCACCTCTGCAGGTTTACTGTATCCCTTGGACCTTCCCATTGACGATGAAACACAGAAATTGCATCGGAATTAAATATAAGATACACAATGCCGACTTAAGTACAGGAAGACTGAGTCTTCCTACAGTCTATGTTTTGAGCGTTTCCTGTGTTACCAGTTTTACATTCTGATGCACCTCTGCAGGTTTACTGTATCCCTTGGACCTTCCCGTTGACGATGAAACACAGAAATTGCATCGGAATTAAATATAAGAGACACAATGCCGACTTAAGTACAGGAAGACTGAGTCTTCCTACTGTCTATAATTTGAGCGTTTCCTGTGTCACCAGTTTTATTTTCCGATGCACCTCTACAGAGTTACTATATCCCTTGGACTTTCCCAATCACGATGAAACACAGAAATTTCATCGGAAATAAATATAAGAGACACAATGCCGACTTAAGTATAGGAAGAATGAGTCTTCCTACTGTCTATGTTTTGAGCGTTTCCTGTGTCACCAGTTTTACATTCCGATGCACCTCTGCAGGTTTAATGTATCCCTTGGACCTTCCCATTGACGATGATACACAGAAATTGCATCGGAATTAAATATGAGACACAATGCCGACTTAAGTACAGGAAGACTGAGTCTTCCTACTCTCTATGCTTTGAGCGTTTCCTGTGTTACCAGTTTGACATTCCGATGCACCTCTGCAAGTTTCCTGTATCCCTTGGACCTTCCCATTGACGATGAAACACAGAAATTGCATCGAAATTAAATATAAGGGACACAATGCCGACTTAAGTACAAGAAAACAGTCTTCGTACGGTCAATGTCTTGAGCGTTTCCTGTGTCACCAGTTTTACATTCCTATGCACCTCTGCCGGTTTACTGTATCCCTTGGACCTTCCCATTGACGATGAAAAACAGAAATTGCATCGGAATTAAATATAAGAGACACAATGCCGACTGAAGTACAGGAAGACTAAGTCTTCCTACTGTCTATGATTTGAGCGTTTCCTGTGTCATCAGTTTTACTTTCCGATGCACCTCTGCAGGATTACTATATCCCTTGGACTTTCCTGTTCACGATGAAACACAGAAATTTCATCGGAATTAAATACAAGAGACACAATGCCGACTTAAGTACAGGAAGACTGAGCCTTCCTACTGTCTATGTTTTGAGCGTTTCCTGTGTCACCAGTTTTACATTCTGATGCACCTCTGCAGGATTACTGTATCCCTTTCACCTTCCCATTGACGATGAAAAACAGAAATTGCATCGGAATTAAATATAAGAGACACAATGCCGACTGAAGTACAGGAAGACTAAGTCTTCCTACAGTCTATGTTTTGAGCGTTTCTTGTGTCATCAGTTTTACTTTCCGATGCACCTCTGGAGGATTACTATATCCCTTGGACCTTCCCATTCACGATGAAACACAGAAATTTCATCGGAATTAAATACAAGAGACACAATGCCGACTTAAGTACAGGAAGACTGAGTCTTCCTACTGTCTACGTTTTGAGCGTTTCCTGTGTCACCAGTTTTACATTCCGATGCACCTCTGCAGGTTTACTGTTTCCCTTGGACTTCCCATTGACGATGAAACACAGAAATTGCATCGGAATTAAATATAAGAGACACAATGCCGACTTAAGTACAGGAAGACTGAGTCTTCCTACTGTCTATGTTTTGAGCGTTTCCTGTGTCACTAGTTTTACATTCCGATGCACCTCTGCAGGTTTACTGTATTCCTTGGACCTTCCCATTGACGATGAAACACAGAAATTGCATCGGAATTAAATATAAGAGACACAATGCCGACTTAAGTACAGGAAGACTGAGTCTTCCTACTGTCTATGTTTTGAGCGTTTCCTGTGTCACCAGTTTTACATTCCGATGCATCTCTGCAGGTTTACTGTTTCCCTTGGACCTTCCCATTGACGGTGAAACACAGAAATTGCATCGAAATTAAATATAAGAGACACAATTCCGACTTAAGTACAAGAAAACAGTATTCGTACGGTCAATGCCTTGAGCGTTTCCTGTGTCACCAGTTTCACATTCCGATGCACCTCTGCCGGTTTACTGTATCCCTTGGACCTTCCCCTTGTCGATGAAACACAGAAATCGCATCGGAATTAAATATAAGAGACACAATGCCTACATAAGTACAAGATAACAGTCTACGTACGGACAATGTTTTGAGCGTTTCCTGTGTCACCAGTTTTACATTCCCATGCACCTCTGCAGGTTTACTGTATCCCTTGGACCTTCCCATTGACGATGAAACACAGAAATTGCATCGGAATTAAATATAAGAGACACAATGCCGACTGAACTACAGGAAGACTTAATCTTCCTACTCTCTATGCTTTGAGCAATTCCTGTGTCACCAGTTTTACATTCTGATGCACCTCTGCAGGCTTACTGTATCCCTTGGACCTTCCCATTGGCGATGAAACACAGAAATTGCATCGGAATTCAATATAAGTTACACAATGCCGACTTAAGTACAGGAAGAATGAGTCTTCCTACTGTCTATGTGTTGAGCGTTTCCTGTGTCACCAGTTTTACATTCTGATGCACCTCTGCAGGTTTACTTTATCCCTTGGACCTTCCCATTGACGATGAAACACAGAAATTGCATCGGAATTAAATATAAGATACACACTGCCGACTTAAGTACAGGAAGACTGAGTCATCCTACAGTCTATGATTTGAGCGTTTCCTGTGTTACCAGTTTTACATTCTGATGCACCTCTGCAGGTTTACTGTATCCCTTGGACCTTCCCGTTGACGATGAAACACAGAAATTGCATCGGAATTAAATATAAGAGACACAATGCCGACTTAAGTACAGGAAGACTGAGTCTTCCTACTGTCTATAATTTGAGCGTTTCCTGTGTCACCAGTTTTATTTTCCGATGCACCTCTACAGGGTTACTATATCCCTTGGACCTTCCCATTGACGATGAAACACAGAAATTTTATCGGAAATAAATATAAGAGACACAATGCCGACTTAAGTATAGGAAGAATGAGTCTTCCTACTGTCTATGTTTTGAGCGTTTCCTGTGTCACCAGTTTTACATTCCGATGCACCTCTGCAGGTTTACTGTATCCCTTGGACCTTCCCATTGACGATGATACACATAAATTGCATCGGAATTAAATATAAGAGACACAATGCCGACTTAAGTACAGGAAGACTGAGTCTTCCTACTCTCTATGCTTTGAGCGTTTCCTGTGTTACCAGTTTGACATTCCAATGCACTTCTGCAAGTTTCCTGTATCCCTTGGACCTTCCCATTGACGATGAAACACAGAAATTGCATCGAAATTAAATATAAGGGACACAATGCCGACTTAAGTACAAGAAAACAGTCTTCGTACGGTCAATGTTTTGAGCGTTTCCTGTGTCACCAGTTTCACATTCCGATGCATCTCTGCCGGTTTACTGTATCCCTTGGACCTTCTCATTGTCGATGAAACACAGAAATCGCATCGGAATTAAATATAAAAAAAACACAATGCCGACTTAAGTACAGGAAGACTGAGTCTTTCTACTGTCTATGGTTTGAGCGGTTAGTGTGTCAGCAGTTTTACATTCTGATGCACCTCTGCAGAATTACTGTATCCCTTGGACCTTCCCATTGACGATGAAACACAGAAATTGCATCGGAATTAAATATAAGAGACACAATACCGACTTAAGTACAGGAAGACTGAGTCTTTCTACTGTCTATGTTTTAGCGTTTAGTGTGTCAGCAGTTTTACATTCTGATGCACCTCTGCAGGATTACTGTATCCCTTGGTCCTTCCCATTGACGATGAAACACAGAAATTGCATCGGAATTAGAAATAAGAGACACAATGCCGACTTAAGTACAGGAAGACTGAGTCTTCCAACTGTCTATGTTTTGAGCGTTTTCTGTGTCATCAGTTTTACATTCAGATGCACCTCTGCAGGTTCACTGTATCCCTTGGACCTTCCCATTGACGATGAAAAACAGAAATTGCATCGGAATTAAATATAAGAGACACAATGGCGACTGAAGTACAGGTAGACTAAGTCTTCCTACTGTCTATGTTTTGAGCGTTTCCTGTGTCATCAGTTTTAGTTTGCGATGCACCTCTGCAGGATTACTATATCCCTTGGACCTTCCCATTCACGATGAAACACAGAAATTTCAACGGAATTAAATACAAGAGACACAATGCCGACTTAAGTACGGGAAGACTGAGTCTTCCTACTGTCTATGTTTTGAGTGTTTCCTGTGTCACCAGTTTTACATTCCGATGCACCTCTGCAGGTTTACTGTTTCCCTTGGACCTTCCCATTGACGATGAAACACAGAAATTGCATCGGAATGAAATATAAGAGACACAATGCCGACTTAAGTACAGGAAGACAGAGTCTTCCTACAGTCTATGTTTTGAGCGTTTCCTGAGTCACCAGTTTTACATTCTGATGCACCTCTGCAGGTTCACTGTATCCCTTGGACCTTCCCATTGACGATGGAACACAGATATTGCATCGGAATTAAATATAAGAGACACAATGCCGACTTAAGTACAGGAAGACTGAGTCTTCCTAGTGTCTATAATTTGAGCGTTTCCTGTGTCACCAGTTTTACATTCCGATGCACCTCTGCAGGTTTACTGCATCCCTTGGACCTTTCCATTGACGATGAAACACAGAAATTGCATCGGAATTAAATTTAAGAGACGCAATGCCGACTTAAGTACAGGAAGACTAAGCGTTCCTACTGTCTATGTTTTGAGCGTTTCCTGTGTCATCAGTTTTACTTTCCGATGCACCTCTGCAGGTTTACTATATCCCTTGGACCTTCCCATTCACGATGAAACACTGAAATTTCATCGGAATTAAATATAAGAGACACAATGCCGACTTAAGTACAGGAAGACTGAGTCTTCCTACTGTCTTTGTTTTGAGCGTTTCCTGTGTCACCAGTTTTACATTCCGATGCACCTCTGCAGGTTTACTGTATCCCTTGGACCTTCACAGTGACGATGAAACACAGAAATTGCATCGGAATCAAATATAAGAGACACAATGCCGACTTAAGTACAGGAAGACTATGTCCTCCTACTGTTTATGTTTTGAGCGTTTCCTGTGTCATCAGTTTAACTTTCTGACGCACCTCTGCAGGTTTACTGTATTCCTTGGACCTTCCCCTTGTCGATGAACCACAGAAATCGCATCGGAATTAAATATAAGAGACACAATGCCTACATAAGTACAAGATAACAGTCTACGTACGGACAATGTTTTGAGCGTTTCCTGTGTCACCCGTTTTACATTCCGATGCACCTCTGCAGGTTTACTGTATCCCTTGGACCTTCCCATTGACGATGAAACACAGAAATTGCATCGGAATTAAATATAAGAGACACAATGCCGACTGAACTACAGGAAGACTTAGTCTTCCTACTCTCTATGCTTTGAGCGATTCCTGTGTCACCAGTTTTACATTGTGATGCACCTCTGCAGGCTTACTGTATCCCTTGGACCTTCCCATTGACGATGAAACACAGAAATTGCATCGGAATTAAATATAAGTTACACAATGCCGACTTAAGTACAGGAAGAATGAGTCTTCCTACTGTCTATGTGTTGAGCGTTTCCTGTGTCACCAGTTTTACATTCTGATGCACCTCTGCAGGTTTACTGTATCCCTTGGACCTTCCCATTGACGATGAAACACAGAAATTGCATCGGAATTAAATATAAGATACACAATGCGGACTTAAGTACAGGAAGACTGAGTCTTCCTACAGTCTATGTTTTGAGCGTTTCCTGTGTTACCAGTTTTACATTCTGATGCACCTCTGCAGGTTTACTGTATCCCTTGGACCTTCCCGTTGACGATGAAACACAGAAATTGCATCGGAATTAAATATAAGAGACACAATGCCGACTTAAGTACAGGAAGACTGAGTCTTCCTACTGTCTATAATTTGAGCGTTTCCTGTGTCACAAGTTTTATTTTCCGATGCACCTCCACAGGGTTACTATATCCCTTGGACCTTCCCATTGACGATGAAACACAGAAATTGCATCGGGATTGAATATAAGAGACACAATGCCGACTTAAGTATAGAAAGAATGAGTCTTCCTACTGTCTATGTTTTGAGCGTTTCCTGTGTCACCAGTTTTACATTCCGATGCACCTCTGCAGGTTTACTGTATCCCTTGGACCTTCCCATTGACGATGATACACAGAAATTGCATCGGAATTAAATATAAGAGACACAATGCCGACTTAAGTACAGGAAGACTGAGTCTTCCTACTGTCTATGTTTTGAGCGTTTCCTGTGTCACCAGTTTTACATTCCAATGCATCTCTGCAGGTTTACTGTTTCCCTTGGACCTTCCCATTGACGATGAAACACAGAAATTGCATCGAAATTAAATATAAGAGACACAATGCCGACTTAAGTACAAGAAAACAGTCTTCGTACGGTCAATGCCTTGAGCGTTTCCTGTGTCACCAGTTTTACATTTCGATGCACCTCTGCCGGTTTACTGTATCCCTTGGACCTTCCCCTTGTCGATGAAACACAGAAATCGAATCGGAATTAAATATAAGAGACACAATGCCTACATAAGTACAAGATAACAGTCTACGTACGGACAATGTTTTGAGCGTTTCCTGTGTCACCAGTTTTACATTCCGATGCACCTCTGCAGGTTTACTGTATCCCTTGGACCTTCCCATTGACGATGAAACACAGAAATTGCATCGGAATTAAGTATAAGAGACACAATGCCGACTGAACTACAGGAAGACTTAGTCTTCCTACTCTCAATGCTTTGAGCGATTCCTGTGTCACCAGTTTTACATTCTGATGCACCTCTGCAGGCTTACTGTATGCCTTGGACCTTCCCATTGACGATGAAATACAGAAATTGCATCGGAATTAAATATAAGAGACACAATGCCGACTTAAGTACAGGAAGACAGAGTCTTCCTACTGTCTATGTTTTGAGCGTTTCCTGTGTCACTAGTTTTACATTCCGATGCACCTCTGCAGGTTTACTGTATTCCTTGGACCTTCCCATTGACGATGAAACACAGAAATTGCATCGGAATTAAATATAAGATACACAATGCCGACTTAAGTACAGGAAGAATGAGTCTTCCTACTGTCTATGTGTAGAGCGTTTCCTGTGTCACCAGTTTTACATTCTGATGCACCTCTGCAGGTTTACTGTATTCCTTGGACCTTCCCATTGACGATGAAACACAGAAATTGCATCGGAATTAAATATAACAGACACAATGCCGACTTAAGTACAGGAAGACTGAGTCTTCCTACTGTCTATGTTTGAGCGTTTCCTGTGTCACTAGTTTTACATTCCGATGCACCTCTGCAGGTTTACTGTATTCCTTGGACCTTCCCATTGACGATGAAACACAGAAATTGCATCGGAATTAAATATAAGGGACACAATGCCGACTTAAGTGCTGGAAGAATGAGTCTTCCTACTGTCTATGTGTAGAGCGTTTCCTGTGTCACCAGTTTTACATTCTGATGCACCTCTGCAGGTTTACTGTATCCCTTGGACCTTCCCATTGACGATGAAACATAGAAATTTCACGGAAATACATATAAGAGACACAATGCCGACTTAAGTACAGGAAGACTGAGTCTTCCTACTGTCTATGTTTTGAGCGTTTCCTGTGTCACCAGTTTTACATTCCAATGCATCTCTGCAGGTTTACTGTTTCCCTTGGACCTTCCCATTGACGATGAAACACAGAAATTGCATCGAAATTAAATATAAGAGACACAATGCCGACTTAAGTACAAGAAAACAGTCTTCGTACGGTCAATGCCTTGAGCGTTTCCTGTGTCACCAGTTTTACATTCCGATGCACCTCTGCCGGTTTACTGTATCCCTTGGACCTTCCCCTTGTCGATGAAACACAGAAATCGCATCGGAATTAAATATAAGAGACACAATGCCTACATAAGTACAAGATAACAGTCTACGTACGGACAATGTTTTGAGCGTTTCCTGTGTCACCAGTTTTACATTCCGATGCACCTCTGCAGGTTTACTGTATCCCTTGGACCTTCCCATTGACGATGAAACACAGAAATTGCATCGGAATTAAGTATAAGAGACACAATGCCGACTGAACTACAGGAAGACTTAGTCTTCCTACTCTCAATGCTTTGAGCGATTCCTGTGTCACCAGTTTTACATTCTGATGCACTTCTGCAGGCTTACTGTATGCCTTGGACCTTCCCATTGACGATGAAATACAGAAATTGCATCGGAATTAAATATAAGAGACACGATGCCGACTTAAGTACAGGAAGAATGAGTCTTCGTACTGTCTATGTTTTGAGCGTTTCCTGTGTCACTAGTTTTACATTCCGATGCACCTCTGCAGGTTTACTGTATTCCTTGGACCTTCCCATTGACGATGAAACACAGAAATTGCTTCGGAATTAAATATAAGATACACAATGCCGACTTAAGTACAGGAAGAATGAGTCTTCATACTGTCTAAGTGTAGAGCGTTTCCTGTGTCACCAGTTTTACATTCTGATGCACCTCTGCAGGTTTACTGTATCCCTTGGACCTTCCCATTGACGATGAAACACAGAAATTGCATCGGAATTAAATATAAGATACACAATGCCGACTTAAGTACAGGAAGACTGAGTCTCCCTACAGTCTATGTTTTGAGCGTTTCCTGTGTTACCAGTTTTACATTCTGATGCACCTCTGCAGGTTTACTGTATCCCTTGGACCTTCCCATTGACGATGAAAAACAGAAATTGCATCGGAATTAAATATAAGAGACACAATGCCGACTGAAGTACAGGAAGACTAAGTCTTCCTACTGTCTATGATTTGAGCGTTTCCTGTGTCATCAGTTTTACTTTCCGATGCACCTCTGCAGGATTACTATATCCCTTGGACCTTCCCGTTCACGATGAAACACAGAAATTTCATCGGAATTAAATACAAGAGACACAATGCCGACTTATGTACAGGAAGACTGAGCCTTCCTACTGTCTATGTTTTGAGCGTTTCCTGTGTCACCAGTTTTACATTCCGATGCACCTCTGCAGGTTTACTGTTTCCCTTCGACCTTCCCATTGACGATGAAACACAGAAATTGCATCGGAATTAAATATAAGAGACACAATGCCGACTTAAGTACAGGAAGACTGAGTCTTCCTACTGTCTATGTTTTGAGCGTTTCCTGTGTCACCAGTTTTACATTCCGATGCACCTCTGCAGGTTTACTGTATTCCTTGGACCTTCCCATTGACGATGAAACATAGAAATTTCATCGGAAATAAATATAAGAGACACAATGCCGACTTAAGTACAGGAAGACTGAGTCTTCCTACTGTCTATGTTTTGAGCGTTTCCTGTGTCACCAGTTTTAAATTCCGATGCACCTCTGCAGGTTCACTGTTTCCCTTGGACCTTCCCATTGACGATGAAACACAGAAATTGCATCGGAATTAAATATAAGAGACACACTGCCGACTGAAGTACAGGAAGACTGAGTCTTCCTACACTCTATGCTTTGAGCGTTTCCTGTGTCACCAGTTTCACATTCTGATGCACCTCTGCAGGCTTACTGTATCCCTTGGACCTTCCCATTGACGATGAAACACAGAAATTGCATCGGAATTAAATATAAGAGACATAATGCCGACTTAAGTACAGGAAGACAGAGTCTTCCCACTGTCTATGTTTTGAGCGTTTCCTATGTCACTAGTTTTACATTCCGATGCACCTCTGCAGGTTTACTGTATTCCTTGGACCTTCCCATTGGCGATGAAACACAGAAATTGATTCGGAATTAAATATAAGATACACAATGGCGACTTAAGTACAGGAAGACTAAGCGTTCCTACTGTCTATGTTTTGAGCGTTTCCTGTGTCACCAGTTTCACATTCTGATGCACCTCTGCAGGCTTACTGTATCCCTTGGACCTTCCCATTCACGATGAAACACAGAAATTGCATTGGAATAAAATATAAGAGACACAATGCCGACTTAAGTACAGGAAGACTGAGTCTTCCTACAGTCTATGTTTTGAGCGTTTCCTGTGTCATCAGTTTTACTTTCCGATGCACCTCTGCAGGTTTACTATATCCCTTGGACCTTCCCATTCACGATGAAACACTGAAATTTCATCGGAATTAAATATAAGAGACACAATGCCGACTTAAGTACTGGAAGACTGAGTCTTCCTACTGTCTTTGTTTTGAGCGTTTCCTGTGTCACCAGTTTTACATTCCGATGCACCGCTGCAGGTTTACTGTATCCCTTGGACCTTCACAGTGACGATGAAACACAGAAATTGCATCGGAATTAAATACAAGAGACACAATGCCGACTTAAGTACAGGAAGACTAAGTCCTCCTACTGTTTATGTTTTGAGCGTTTCCTGTGTCATCAGCTTTACTTTCTTACGCACCTCTGCAGGTTTACTATATCCCTTGGACCTTCCCATTCACGATGAAACATAGACATTTCATCGGAAATAAATACAAGCGACACTATGCCGATTTAAGTGTGGGAAGACTGAGTCTTCCTCTGTCTATGTTTTGAGCGTTTCCTGTGTCACCAGTTTTACATTCCGATGCACCTCTGCAGGTTTACTGTATCCCTTGGACCTTCCCATTGACGATGAAACACAGAAATTGCATCGAAATTAAATATAAGGGACACAATGCCGACTTAAGTACAAGAAAACAGTCTCCGTACGGTCAATGTTTTGAGCGATTCCTGTGTCACCAGTTTTACATTCCGATGCATCTCTGCCGGTTTACTGTATCCCTTGGACCTTCTCATTGTCGATGAAACACAGAAATCGCATCGGAATTAAATATAAGAAACACAATGCCGACTTAAGTACAGGAAGACTGAGTCTTCCTACTGTCTATGTTTTGAGCGTTTCCTGTGTCACCAGTTTTACATTCTGATGCACCTCTGCAGGTTTTCTGTATCCATTGGACCTTCCCATTGACGATGAAACACAGAAATTGCATCGGAATTAAATATAAGAAACACAATGCCGACTTAAGTACAGGAAGACTGAGTCTTTCTACTGTCTATGGTTTGAGCGTTTAGTGTGTCAGCAGTTTTACATTCTGATGCACCTCTGCAGGATTACTGTATCCCTTGGACCTTCCCATTGACGATGAAAAACAGAAATTGCATCGGAATTAAATATAAGAGACACAATACCGACTTAAGTACAGGAAGACATAGTCTTTCTACTGTCTATGTTTTGAGCGTTTAGTGTGTCAGCAGTTTTACATTCTGATGCACCTCTGCAGGATTACTGTATCCCTTGGACCTTCCCATTGACGATGAAACACAGAAATTGCATCGGAATTAGAAGTAAGAGACACAATGCCGACTTAAGTACAGGAAGACTGAGTCTTCCTACTGTCTATGTTTTGAGCGTTTTCTGTGTCATCAGTTTTACATTCAGATGCACCTCTGCAGGTTTACTGTATCCCTTGTACCTTCCCATTGACGATGAAAAACAGAAATTGCATCGGAATTAAATATAAGAGACACAATGGCAACTGAAGTACAGGTAGACTAAGTCTTCCTACTGTCTATGTTTTGAGCGTTTGCTGTGTCATCAGTTTTACTTTCCGATCCACTTCTGCAGGATTACTATATCCCTTGGACCTTACCATTCACGATGAAACACAGAAATTTCAACGGAATTAAATACAAGAGACACAATGCCGACTTAAGTACGGGAAGACTGAGTCTTCCTACTGTCTTTGTTTTGAGCGTTTCCTGTGTCACCAGTTTTACATTCCGATGCACCTCTGCAGGTTTACTGTTTCCCTTGGACCTTCCCATTGACGATGAAACACAGAAATTGCATCGGAATGAAATATAAGAGACACAATGCCGACTTAAGTACAGGAAGACTGAGTCTTCCTACACTCTATGCTTTGAGCGTTTCCTGTGTCACCAGTTTCACATTCTGATGCACCTCTGCAGGCTTACTGTATCCCCTGGACCTTCCCATTGACGATGAAACACAGAAATTGCATCGGAATTAAATATAAGAGACACAATGCCGACTTAAGTACAGGAAGACAGAGTCTTCCTACTGCCTTTGTTTTGAGCGTTTCCTGTGTCACCAGTTTTACATTCCGATGCACCGATGCAGGTTTACTGTATCCCTTGGACCTTCACAGTGACGATGAAACACAGAGATTGCATCGGAATTAAATATAAGAGACACAATGCCGACTTAAGTACAGGAAGACTAAGTCCTCCTACTGTTTATGTTTTGAGCGTTTCCTGTGTCATCAGTTTTACTTTCTGACGCACCTCTGCAGGTTTACTATATCCCTTGGACCTTCCCATTCACGATGAAACACAGACATTTCATCGGAAATAAATATAAGCGACACTATGCCGACTTAAGTGTGGGAAGACTGAGTCTTCCTCTGTCTATGTTTTGAGCGTTTCCTGTGTCACCAGTTTTACATTCCGATGCACCTCTGCAGGTTTACTGTATAACTTGGACCTTCCCATTGACGATGAAACACAGAAATTGCATCGAAATTAAATATAAGGGACACAATGCCGACTTAAGTACAAGAAAACAGTCTCCGTACGGTCAATGTTTTGAGCGATTCCTGTGTCACCAGTTTTACATTCCGATGCATCTCTGCCGGTTTAATGTATCCCTTGGACCTTCTCATTGTCGATGAAACACAGAAATCGCATCGGAATTAAATATAAGAAACACAATGCCGACTTAAGTACAGGAAGACTGAGTCTTCCTACTGTCTATGTTTTGAGCGTTTCCTGTGTCACCAGTTTTACATTCTGATGCACCTCTGCAGGTTTTCTGTATCCATTGGACCTTCCCATTGACGATGAAACACAGAAATTGCATCGGAATTAAATATAAGAAACACAATGCCGACTTAAGTACAGGAAGACTGAGTCTTTCTACTGTCTATGGTTTGAGCGTTTAGTGTGTCAGCAGTTTTACATTCTGATGCACCTCTGCAGGATTACTGTATCCCTTGGACCTTCCCATTGACGATGAAAAACAGAAATTGCATCGGAATTAAATATAAGAGACACAATACCGACTTAAGTACAGGAAGACAGAGTCTTTCTACTGTCTATGTTTTGAGCGATTAGTGTGTCAGCAGTTTTACATTCTGATGCACCTCTGCAGGATTACTGTATCCCTTGGACCTTCCCATTGACGATGAAACACAGAAATTGCATCGGAATTAAATATAAGAGACACAATGCCGACTTAAGTACGGGAAGACTGAGTCTTCCTACTGTCTATGTTTTGAGCGTTTCCTGTGTCACCAGTTTTACATTCCGATGCACCTCTGCAGGTTTACTGTTTCCCTTGGACCTTCCCATTGACGATGAAACACAGAAATTGCATCGGAATGAAATATAAGAGACACAATGCCGACTTAAGTACAGGAAGACTGAGTCTTCCTACACTCTATGCTTTGAGCGTTTCCTGTGTCACCAGTTTCACATTCTGATGCACCTCTGCAGGCTTACTGTATCCCCTGGACCTTCCCATTGACGATGAAACACAGAAATTGCATCGGAATTAAATATAAGAGACACAATGCCGACTTAAGTACAGGAAGACAGAGTCTTCCCACTGTCTATGTTTTGAGCGTTTACTGTGTCACTAGTTTTACATTCCGATGCAACTCTGCAGGTTTACTGTATTCCTTGGACCTTCCCATTGGCGATGAAACACAGAAATTGCATCGGAATTAAATATAAGATACACAATGCCGACTTAAGTACAGGAAGACTAAGCGTTCCTACTGTCTATGTTTTGAGCGTTTCCTGTGTCATCAGTTTTACTTTCCGATGCACCTCTGCAGGTTTACTATATCCCTTGGACCTTCCCGTTCACGATGAAACACAGAAATTGCATCGGAATAAAATATAAGAGACACAATGCCGACTTAAGTACAGGAAGACTGAGTCTTCCTACAGTCTATGTTTTGAGCGTTTCCTGAGTCACCAGTTTTACATTCTGATGCACCTCTGCAGGTTCACTGTATCCCTTGGACCTTCCCATTGACGATGAAACACAGACATTGCATCGGAATTAAATATAAGAGACACAATGCCGACTTAAGTACAGGAAGACTGAGTCTTCCTAGTGTCTATAATTTGAGCGTTTCCTGTGTCACCAGTTTTACATTCCGAAGCACCTCTGCAGGTTTACTGTATCCCTTGGACGTTCACAGTGACGATGAAACACAGAAATTGCATCGGAATTAAATATAAGAGACACAATGCCGACTTAAGTGCAGGAAGACTAAGTTCTCCTACTGTTTATGTTTTGAGCGTTTCCTGTGTCATCAGTTTAACTTTCTGACGCACCTCTGCAGGATTACTATATCCCTTGGACCTTCCCATTCACGATGAAACACAGACATTTCATCGGAAATAAATATAAGAGACACTATGCCGACTTAAGTGTGGGAAGACTGAGTCTTCCTCTGTCTATGTTTTGAGCGTTTCCTGTGTCACCAGTTTTACATTCCGATGCACCTCTGCAGGTTTACTGTATCCCTTGGACCTTCCCATTGACGACGAAACACAGAAATTGCATCGGAATTAAATATAAGAGTCACAATGCCAACATAAGTACAGGAAGACTGAGTCGTCCTACTCTCTATGTTTTGAGCGTTTCCTGTGTTACCAGGTTGACATTCCGATGCACCTCTGCAGGTTTCCTTTATCCCTTGGACCATCCCATTGACGATGAAACACAGAAATTGCATCGAAATTAAATATAAGAGACACAATGCCGACTTAAGTACAAGAAAACAGTCTTCGTACGGTCAATGTCTTGAGCGTTTCCTGTGTCACCAGTTTTACATTCCGATGCACCTCTGCCGGTTTACTGTATCCCTTGGACCTTCCGCTTGTCGATGAAACACAGAAATCGCATCGGAATTAAATATAAGAGACACAATGCCTACATAAGTACAAGATAACACTCTTACGTACGGACAATGTTTTGAACGTTTCCTGTGTCACCGGTTTTACATTCCGATGCACCTCTGCAGGTTTACTGTTTCCCTTGGAGCTTCCCATTGACGATGAAACACAGAAATTGCATCGGAATGAAATATAAGAGACACAATGCCGACTTAAGTACAGGAAGACTGAGCCTTCCTACTGTCTATGTTTTGAGCGTTTCCTGTGTCACTAGTTCTACATTCCGATGCACCTCTGCAGGTTTACTGTATTCCTTGGACCTTCCCATTGACGATGAAACATAGAAATTTCATCGGAAATAAATATAAGAGACACAATGCCGAGTTAAGTAAAGGAAGACTGAGTCTTCCTACTGTCTATGTTTTGAGCGTTTCCTGAACCAGTTTTAAATTCTGATGCACCTCTGCAGGTTCACTGTTTCCCTTGGACCTTCCCATTGACGATGAAACACAGAAATTACATCGGAATTAAATATAAGAGACACACTGCCGACTGAAGTACAGGAAGACTGAGTCATCCTACACTCTATGCTTTGAGCGTTTCCTGTGTCACCAGTTTTACATTCTGAATCACCTCTGCAGGCTTACTGTATCCCTTGGACCTTCCCATTGGCGATGAAACACAGAAATTGCATCGGAATTAAATATAAGAGACACAATGCCGACTTAAGTACAGGAAGACAGAGTCTTCCCACTGTCTGTGTTTTGAGCGATTCCTGTGTCACTAGTTTTACATTCCGATGCACCTCTGCAGGTTTACTGTATTCCTTGGACCTTCCCATTGGCGATGAAACACAGAAATTGCATCGGAATTAAATATAAGATACACAATGCCGACTTAAGTACAGGAAGACTAAGCGTTCCTACTGTCTATGTTTTGAGCGTTTCCTGTGTCATCAGTTTTACTTTCCGATGCACCTCTGCAGGTTTACTATATCCCTTGGACCTTCCCATTCACGATGAAACACTGAAATTTCATCGGAATTAAATATAAGAGACACAATGCCGACTTAAGTACAGGAAGACTGAGTCTTCCTACTGTCTTTGTTTTGAGCGTTTCCTGTGTCACCAGTTTTACATTCCGATGCACCTCTGCAGGTTTACTGTATCCCTTGGACTTTCACAGTGACGATGAAACACAGAAATTGCATCGGTATTAAATATAAGAGACACAATGTCGACTTAAGTACAGGAAGACTAAGTCCTCCTACTGTTTATGTTTTGAGCGTTTCCTGTGTCATCAGTTTAACTTACTGATGCACCTCTGCAGGTTTACTATATCCCTTGGACCTTCCCATTCACGATGAAACACAGACATTTCATCGGAAATAAATATAAGAGACACTATGCCGACTTAAGTGTGGGAAGACTGAGTCTTCCTCTGTCTATGTTTTGAGCGTTTCCTGTGTCACCAGTTTTACATTCCGATGCACCTCTGCAGGTTTACTGTATCCCTTAAACCTTCCCATTGACGATGAAACACAGAAATTGCATCGGAATTAAATATAAGAGTCACAATGCCATCATAAGTACAGGAAGACTGAGTCTTCCTACTCTCTATGTTTTGAGCGTTTCCTGTGTTACCAGGTTGACATTCCGATGCACCTCTGCAGGTTTCCTTTATCCCTTGGACCTTCCCATTGACGATGAAACACAGAAATTGCATCGAAATTAAATATAAGAGACACAATGCCGACTTAAGTACAAGAAAACAGTCTTCGTACGGTCAATGTCTTGAGCGTTTCCTGTGTCACCAGTTTTACATTCCGATGCACTTCTGCCGGTTTACTGTATCCCTTGGACCTTCCGCTTGTGGATGAAACACAGAAATCGCATCGGAATTATATATAAGAGACACAATGCCTACATAAGTACAAGATAACAGTCTACGTACGGACAATGTTTTGAGCGTTTCCTGTGTCACCAGTTTTACATTCCGATGCACCTCTGCAGGTTTACTGTATCCCTTGGAACTTCCCATTGTCGATGAAACACAGAAATCGCATCGGAATTAAATATAGGGGACACAATGCCGACTTAAGTACAGAAAGACTGAGCCTTCCTACTGTCTATGTTTTGAGCGATTCCTGTGTCACCAGTTTTACATTCCGATGCACCTCTGCAGGTTTACTGTATCCCTTGGACCTTCCCATTGACGATGAAACACAGAAATTGCATCGGAATTAAATATAAGAGACACAATGCCGACTGAAGTACAGGAAGACTAAGTCTCCCTACTTTCTATGCTTTGTGCGTTTCCTGTGTCACCAGTTTTACATTCTGATGCACCTCTGCAGGCTTACTGTATGCCTTGGACCTTCCCATTGACGATGAAACACAGAAATTGCATCGGAATTAAATATATGAGACACAATGCCGACTTAAGTACAGGAAGACTGAGTCTTCCTACTCTCTATGTTTTGAGCGTTTCCTGTGTCACTAGTTTTACATTCCGATGCACCTCTGCAGGTTTACTGTATTCCTTGGACCTTCCCATTGACGATGAAACACAGAAATTGCATCGGAATTAAATATAAGAGACACAATGCCGACTTAAGTACAGGAAGAATGAGTCTTCCTACTGTCTATGTGTTGAGCGTTTCCTGTGTCACCAGTTTTACATTCCGATGCATCTCTGCCGGTTTACTGTATCCCTTGGACCTTCCCATTGTCGATGAAACACAGAAATCGCATCGGAATTAAATATAAGAAACACAATGCCGACTTAAGTACAGGAAGACTGAGTCTTCCTACTGTCTATGTTTTGAGCTTTTCCTGTGTCACCAGTTTTACATTCTGATGCAATTCTGCAGGTTTTCTGTATCCATTGGACCTTCCCATTGACGATGAAACACAGAAATTGCATCGGAATTAAATATAAGAAACACAATGCCGACTTAAGTACAGGAAGACTGAGTCTTCCTACAGTCTATGTTTTGAGCGTTTCCTGAGTCACCAGTTTTACATTCTGATGCACCTCTGCCGGTTTACTGTATCCCTTGGACCTTCCCATTGGCGATGAAACACAGAAATTGCATCGGAATTAAATATAAGATACACAATGCCGACTTAAGTACAGGAAGACTAAGCGTTCCTACTGTCTATGTTTTGAGCGTTTCCTGTGTCATCAGTTTTACTTTCCGATGCACCTCTGCAGGTTTACTATATCCCTTGGACCTTCCCGTTCACGATGAAACACAGAAATTGCATCGGAATAAAATATAAGAGACACAATGCCGACTTAAGTACAGGAAGACTGAGTCTTCCTACAGTCTATGTTTTGAGCGTTTCCTGAGTCACCAGTTTTACATTCTGATGCACCTCTGCAGGTTCACTGTATCCCTTGGACCTTCCCATTGACGATGAAACACAGACATTGCATCGGAATTAAATATAAGAGACACAATGCCGACTTAAGTACAGGAAGACTGAGTCTTCCTAGTGTCTATAATTTGAGCGTTTCCTGTGTCACCAGTTTTACATTCCGAAGCACCTCTGCAGGTTTACTGTATCCCTTGGACGTTCACAGTGACGATGAAACACAGAAATTGCATCGGAATTAAATATAAGAGACACAATGCCGACTTAAGTGCAGGAAGACTAAGTTCTCCTACTGTTTATGTTTTGAGCGTTTCCTGTGTCATCAGTTTAACTTTCTGACGCACCTCTGCAGGATTACTATATCCCTTGGACCTTCCCATTCACGATGAAACACAGACATTTCATCGGAAATAAATATAAGAGACACTATGCCGACTTAAGTGTGGGAAGACTGAGTCTTCCTCTGTCTATGTTTTGAGCGTTTCCTGTGTCACCAGTTTTACATTCCGATGCACCTCTGCAGGTTTACTGTATCCCTTGGACCTTTCCATTGACGACGAAACACAGAAATTGCATCGGAATTAAATATAAGAGTCACAATGCCAACATAAGTACAGGAAGACTGAGTCGTCCTACTCTCTATGTTTTGAGCGTTTCCTGTGTTACCAGGTTGACATTCCGATGCACCTCTGCAGGTTTCCTTTATCCCTTGGACCATCCCATTGACGATGAAACACAGAAATTGCATCGAAATTAAATATAAGAGACACAATGCCGACTTAAGTACAAGAAAACAGTCTTCGTACGGTCAATGTCTTGAGCGTTTCCTGTGTCACCAGTTTTACATTCCGATGCACCTCTGCCGGTTTACTGTATCCCTTGGACCTTCCGCTTGTCGATGAAACACAGAAATCGCATCGGAATTAAATATAAGAGACACAATGCCTACATAAGTACAAGATAACACTCTTACGTACGGACAATGTTTTGAACGTTTCCTGTGTCACCGGTTTTACATTCCGATGCACCTCTGCAGGTTTACTGTTTCCCTTGGAGCTTCCGATTGACGATGAAACACAGAAATTGCATCGGAATGAAATATAAGAGACACAATGCCGACTTAAGTACAGGAAGACTGAGTCTTCCTACTGTCTATGTTTTGAGCGTTTCCTGTGTCACTAGTTTTACATTCCGATGCACCTCTGCAGGTTTACTGTATTCCTTGGACCTTCCCATTGACGATGAAACATAGAAATTTCATCGGAAATAAATATAAGAGACACAATGCCGAGTTAAGTAAAGGAAGACTGAGTCTTCCTACTGTCTATGTTTTGAGCGTTCCCTGAACCAGTTTTAAATTCTGATGCACCTCTGCAGGTTCACTGTTTCCCTTGGACCTTCCCATTGACGATGAAACACAGAAATTACATCGGAATTAAATATAAGAGACACACTGCCGACTGAAGTACAGGAAGACTGAGTCATCCTACACTCTATGCTTTGAGCGTTTCCTGTGTCACCAGTTTTACATTCTGAATCACCTCTGCAGGCTTACTGTATCCCTTGGACCTTCCCATTGGCGATGAAACACAGAAATTGCATCGGAATTAAATATAAGAGACACAATGCCGACTTAAGTACAGGAAGACAGAGTCTTCCCACTGTCTGTGTTTTGAGCGTTTCCTGTGTCACTAGTTTTACATTCCGATGCACCTCTGCAGGTTTACTGTATTCCTTGGACCTTCCCATTGGCGATGAAACACAGAAATTGCATCGGAATTAAATATAAGATACACAATGCCGACTTAAGTACAGGAAGACTAAGCGTTCCTACTGTCTATGTTTTGAGCGTTTCCTGTGTCATCAGTTTTACTTTCCGATGCACCTCTGCAGGTTTACTATATCCCTTGGACCTTCCCATTCACGATGAAACACTGAAATTTCATCGGAATTAAATATAAGAGACACAATGCCGACTTAAGTACAGGAAGACTGAGTCTTCCTACTGTCTTTGTTTTGAGCGTTTCCTGTGTCACCAGTTTTACATTCCGATGCACCTCTGCAGGTTTACTGTATCCCTTGGACTTTCACAGTGACGATGAAACACAGAAATTGCATCGGTATTAAATATAAGAGACACAATGTCGACTTAAGTACAGGAAGACTAAGTCCTCCTACTGTTTATGTTTTGAGCGTTTCCTGTGTCATCAGTTTAACTTACTGACGCACCTCTGCAGGTTTACTATATCCCTTGGACCTTCCCATTCACGATGAAACACAGACATTTCATCGGAAATAAATATAAGAGACACAATGCCGACTTAAGTACAGGAAGACTGAGTCTTCCTACTGTCTATGTTTTGAGCGTTTCCTGTGTCACCAGTTTTAAATTCCGATGCACCTCTGCAGGTTCACTGTTTCCCTTGGACCTTCCCATTGACGATGAAACACAGAAATTGCATCGGAATTAAATATAAGAGACACACTGCCGACTGAAGTACAGGAAGACTGAGTCTTCCTACACTCTATGCTTTGAGCGTTTCCTGTGTCACCAGTTTCACATTCTGATGCACCTCTGCAGGCTTACTGTATCCCTTAGACCTTCCCATTGACGATGAAACACAGAAATTGCATCGGAATTAAATATAAGAGACACAATGCCGACTTAAGTACAGGAAGACAGAGTCTTCCCACTGTCTATGTTTTGAGCGTTTCCTGTGTCACTAGTTTTACATTCCGATGCACCTCTGCAGGTTTACTGTATTCCTTGGACCTTCCCATTGGCGATGAAACACAGAAATCGCATCGGAATTATATATAAGAGACACAATGCCTACATAAGTACAAGATAACAGTCTACGTACGGACAATGTTTGAGCGTTTCCTGTGTCACCAGTTTTACATTCCGATGCACCTCTGCAGGTTTACTGTATCCCTTGGACCTTCCCATTGTCGATGAAACACAGAAATCGCATCGGAATTAAATATAGGGGACACAATGCCGACTTAAGTACAGAAAGACTGAGCCTTCCTACTGTCTATGTTTTGAGCGATTCCTGTGTCACCAGTTTTACATTCCGATGCACCTCTGCAGGTTTACTGTATCCCTTGGACCTTCCCATTGACGATGAAACACAGAAATTGCATCGGAATTAAATATAAGAGACACAATGCCGACTGAAGTACAGGAAGACTGAGTCTCCCTACTTTCTATGCTTTGTGCGTTTCCTGTGTCACCAGTTTTACATTCTGATGCACCTCTGCAGGCTTACTGTATGCCTTGGACCTTCCCATTGACGATGAAACACAGAAATTGCATCGGAATTAAATATAAGAGACACAATGCCGACTTAAGTACAGGAAGACTGAGTCTTCCTACTCTCTATGTTTTGAGCGTTTCCTGTGTCACTAGTTTTACATTCCGATGCACCTCTGCAGGTTTACTGTATTCCTTGGACCTTCCCATTGACGATGAAACACAGAAATTGCATCGGAATTAAATATAAGAGACACAATGCCGACTTAAGTACAGGAAGAATGAGTCTTCCTACTGTCTATGTGTTGAGCGTTTCCTGTGTCACCAGTTTTACATTCCGATGCATCTCTGCCGGTTTACTGTATCCCTTGGACCTTCCCATTGTCGATGAAACACAGAAATCGCATCGGAATTAAATATAAGAAACACAATGCCGACTTAAGTACAGGAAGACTGAGTATTCCTACTGTCTATGTTTTGAGCTTTTCCTGTGTCACCAGTTTTACATTCTGATGCAATTCTGCAGGTTTACTGTATCCATTGGACCTTCCCATTGACGATGAAACACAGAAATTGCATCGGAATTAAATATAAGAAACACAATGCCGACTTAAGTACACGAAGACTTAGTCTTTCTACTGTCTATGCTTTGAGCGTTTCCTGTGTCAGCAGTTTTACATTCTGATGCACCTCTGCAGGATAACTGTATCCCTTGGACCTTCCCATTGACGATGAAAAACAGAAATTGCATCGGAATTAAATATAAGAGACACAATGCCGACTTAAGTACTGGAAGACTGAGTCTTCCTACTGTCTATGTTTTGAGCGTTTTCTGTGTCATCAGTTTTACATTCAGATGCACCTCTGCAGGTTTACTGTATCCCTTGGACCTTCCCATTGACGATGAAAAACAAAAATTGCATCGGAATTAAATATAAGAGACACAATGCCGACTTAAGTACAGGAAGACTGAGTCTTCCTACTGTCTATGTTTTGAGCGTTTCCTGTGTCACCAGTTTTTGATTCCGATGCACCTCTGCAGGTTTACTGTTTCCCTTGGACCTTCCCATTGACGATGAAACACAGAAATTGCATCGGAATTAAATATAAGAGACACAATGCCGACTTAAGTACAGGAAGACAGAGTCTTATTAATGTCTATGTTTTGAGCGTTTCCTGAGTCACTAGTTTTACATTCCGATGCACCTCTGCAGGTTTACTGTATTCCTTGGACCTTCCCATTGACGATGACACACAGATATTGCATCGGAATTAAATATAAGAGACACAATGCCGACTTAAGTACAGGAAGAATGAGTCTTCCTACTGTCTATGTGTTGAGCGTTTCCTGTGTCACCAGTTTTACATTCCGATGCATCTCTGCCGGTTTACTGTATCCCTTGGACCTTCCCATTGTCGATGAAACACAGAAATCGCATCGGAATTAAATATAAGAGACACAATGCCGACTTAAGTACAGGAAGACTGAGTCTTCCTACTGTCTATGTTTTGAGCTTTTCCTGTGTCACCAGTTTTACATTCTGATGCAATTCTGCAGGTTTTCTGTATCCATTGGACCTTCCCATTGACGATGAAACACAGAAATTGCTTCGGAATTAAATATAAGAAACACAATGCCGACTTAAGTACAGGAAGACTGAGTCTTTCTACTGTCTATGTTTTGAGCATTTCCTGTGTCAGCAGTTTTACATTCTGATGCACCTCTGCAGGATAACTGTATCCCTTGGACCTTCCCATTGACGATGAAAAACAGAAATTGCATCGGAATTAAATATAAGAGACACAATGCCGACTTAAGTACTGGAAGACTGAGTCTTCCTACTGTCTATGTTTTGAGCGTTTTCTGTGTCATCAGTTTTACATTCAGATGCACCTCTGCAGGTTTACTGTATCCCTTGGACCTTCCCATTGACGATGAAAAACAAAAATTGCATCGGAATTAAATATAAGAGACACAATGCCGACTTAAGTACAGGAAGACTGAGTCTTCCTACTGTCTATGATTTGAGCGTTTCCTGTGTCACCAGTTTTACATTCCGATGCACCTCTGCAGGTTTACTGTATCCCTTGGACCTTCCCATTGACGATGAAACATGGAAATTTCATCGGAAATAAATATAAGAGACACAATGCCGACTTAAGTACAGGAAGACTGAGTCTTCCTACACTCTATGCTTTGAGCGTTTCCTGTGTCACCAGTTTTACATTCTGATGCACCTCTGCAGGCTTACTGTATCCCTTGGACCTTCCCATTGACGATGAAACACAGAAATTGCATCGGAATTAAATATAAGAGACACAATGCCGACTTAAGTACAGGAAGACAGAATCTTCCTACTGTCTATGTTTTGAGCGTTTCCTGTGCCACTAGTTTTACATTCCGATGCACCTCTGCAGGTTTACTGTATTCCTTGGACCTTCCCATTGACGATGAAACACAGAAATTGCATCGGAATTAAATATAAGAGACACAATGCCGACTTAAGTACAGGAAGACTGAGTCTTCCTACTCTCTATGTTTTGAGCGCTTCCTGTGTCACTAGTTTTACATTCCGATGCACCTCTGCAGGTTTACTGTATTCCTTGGACCTTCCCATTGACGATGAAACACAGAAATTGCATCGGAATTAAATATAAGAGACACAATGCCGACTTAAGTACAGGAAGAATGAGTCTTCCTATTGTCTATGTGTTGAGCGTTTCCTGTGTCACCAGTTTTACATTCCGATGCATCTCTGCCGGTTTACTGTATCCCTTGGACCTTCCCATTGTCGATGAAACACAGAAATCGCATCGGAATTAAATATAAGAAACACAATGCCGACTTAAGTACAGGAAGACTGAGTCTTCCTACTGTCTATGTTTTGAGCTTTTCCTGTGTCACCAGTTTTACATTCTGATGCAATTCTGCAGGTTTTCTGTATCCATTGGACCTTCCCATTGACGATGAAACACAGATATTGCATCGGAATTAAATATAAAAAACACAATGCCGACTTAAGTACAGAAAGACTTAGTCTTTCTACTGTCTATGTTTTGAGCGTTTCCTGTGTCAGCAGTTTTACATTCTGATGCACCTCTGCAGGATAACTGTATCCCTTGGACCTTCCCATTGACGATGAAAAACAGAAATTGCATCGGAATTAAATATAAGAGACACAATGCCGACTTAAGTACTGGAAGACTGAGTCTTCCTACTGTCTATGTTTTGAGCGTTTTCTGTGTCATCAGTTTTACATTCAGATGCACCTCTGCAGGTTTACTGTATCCCTTGGACCTTCCCATTGACGATGAAAAACAAAAATTGCATCGGAATTAAATATAAGAGACACAATGCCGACTTAAGTACAGGAAGACTGAGTCTTCCTACTGTCTATGTTTTGAGCGTTTCCTGTGTCACCAGTTTTTGATTCCGATGCACCTCTGCAGGTTTACTGTTTCCCTTGGACCTTCCCATTGACGATGAAACACAGAAATTGCATCGGAATTAAATATAAGAGACACAATGCCGACTTAAGTACAGGAAGACAGAGTCTTATTAATGTCTATGTTTTGAGCGTTTCCTGTGTCACTAGTTTTACATTCCGATGCACCTCTGCAGGTTTACTGTATTCCTTGGACCTTCCCATTGACGATGACACACAGATATTGCATCGGAATTAAATATAAGAGACACAATGCCGAATTAAGTACAGGAAGAATGAGTCTTCCTACTGTCTATGTGTTGAGCGTTTCCTGTGTCACCAGTTTTACATTCCGATGCATCTCTGCCGGTTTACTGTATCCCTTGGACCTTCCCATTGTCGATGAAACACAGAAATCGCATCGGAATTAAATATAAGAGACACAATGCCGACTTAAGTACAGGAAGACTGAGTCTTCCTACTGTCTATGTTTTGAGCTTTTCCTGTGTCACCAGTTTTACATTCTGATGCAATTCTGCAGGTTTTCTGTATCCATTGGACCTTCCCATTGACGATGAAACACAGAAATTGCTTCGGAATTAAATATAAGAAACACAATGCCGACTTAAGTACAGGAAGACTGAGTCTTTCTACTGTCTATGTTTTGAGCATTTCCTGTGTCAGCATTTTTACATTCTGATGCACCTCTGCATAATAACTGTATCCCTTGGACCTTCCCATTGACGATGAAAAACAGAAATTGCATCGGAATTAAATATAAGAGACACAATGCCGACTTAAGTACTGGAAGACTGAGTCTTCCTACTGTCTATGTTTTGAGCGTTTTCTGTGTCATCAGTTTTACATTCAGATGCACCTCTGCAGGTTTACTGTATCCCTTGGACCTTCCCATTGACGATGAAAAACAAAAATTGCATCGGAATTAAATATAAGAGACACAATGCCGACTTAAGTACAGGAAGACTGAGTCTTCCTACTGTCTATGATTTGAGCGTTTCCTGTGTCACCAGTTTTACATTCCGATGCACCTCTGCAGGTTTACTGTATCCCTTGGACCTTCCCATTGACGATGAAACATGGAAATTTCATCGGAAATAAATATAAGAGACACAATGCCGACTTAAGTACAGGAAGACTGAGTCTTCCTACTGTCTATGTTTTGAGCTTTTCCTGTGTCACCAGTTTTACATTCTGATGCAATTCCTCAGGTTTTCTGTATCCATTGGACCTTCCCATTGACGATGAAACACAGAAATTGCATGGGAATTAAATATAAGAAACACAATGCCGACTTATGTACAGGAAGACTGAGTCTTTCTACTGTCTATTTTTGAGCGTTTCCTGTGTCACCAGTTTTACATTCTGATGCACCTCTGCAGGCTTACTGTATCCCTTGGACCTTCCCATTGACGATGAAACACAGAAATTGCATCGGAATTAAATATAAGAGACACAATGCCGACTTAAGTACAGGAAGACAGAATCTTCCTACTGTCTATGTTTTGAGCGTTTCCTGTGCCACTAGTTTTACATTCCGATGCACCTCTGCAGGTTTACTGTATTCCTTGGACCTTCCCATTGACGATGAAACACAGAAATTGCATCGGAATTAAATATAAGAGACACAATGCCGACTTAAGTACAGGAAGAATGAGTCTTCCTACTGTCTATGTGTTGAGCGTTTCCTGTGTCAACAGTTTTACATTCTGATGCACCTCTGCAGGTTTACTGTATCCCATGGACCTTCCCATTGACTATGAAACACAGAAATTGCATCGGAATTAAATATAAGAGACACAATGCCGACTTAAGTACAGGAAGACTGAGTCTTCCTACACTCTATCCTTTGAGCGTTTCCTGTGTCACCAGTTTTACATTCTGATGCATCTCTGCCGGGTTACTGTATCCCTTGGACCTTCCCATTGTCGATGAAACACAGAAATCGCATCGGAATTAAATATAAGAAACACAATGCCGACTTAAGTACAGGAAGACTGAGTCTTCCTACTGTCTATGTTTTGAGCTTTTCCTGTGTCACCAGTTTTACATTCTGATGCAATTCCTCAGGTTTTCTGTATCCATTGGACCTTCCCATTGACGATGAAACACAGAAATTGCATGGGAATTAAATATAAGAAACACAATGCCGACTTATGTACAGGAAGACTGAGTCTTTCTACTGTCTATGTTTTGAGCGTTTCCTGTGTCAGCAGTTTTACATTCTGATGCACCTCTGCAGGATAACTGTATCCTTTGGACCTACCCATTGACGATGAAAAACAGAAATTGCATCGGAATTAAATATAAGAGACACAATGCCGACTTAAGTACTGGAAGACTGAGTCTTCCTACTGTCTATGTTTTGAGCGTTTTCTGTGTCATCAGTTTTACATTCAGATGCACCTCTGCAGGTTTACTGTATCCCTTGGACCTTCCCATTGACGATGAAAAACAAAAATTGCATCGGAATTAAATATAAGAGACACAATGCCGACTTAAGTACAGGAAGACTGAGTCTTCCTACTGTCTATGCTTTGAGCGTTTCCTGTGTCACCAGTTTTACATTCTGATGCACCTCTGCAGGTTTACTATTTCCCTTGGACCTTCCCATCGACGATGAAACACAGAAATTGCATCGGAATTAAATATAAGAGACACAATGCCGACTTAAGTACAGGAAGACTGAGTCTTCCTACAGTCTGTGTTTTGAGCGTTTCCTGTGTCACTAGTTTTACATTCCGATGCACCTCTGCAGGTTTACTGTATTCCTTGGACCTTCCCATTGACGATGAAACACAGAAATTGCATCGGAATTAAATATAAGAGACACAATGCCGACTTAAGTACTGGAAGAATGAGTCTTCCTACTGTCTATGCGTTGAGCATTTCCTGTGTCACCAGCTTTTCAGTCTGATGCACCTCTGACGGTTTACTGTATCCCTTGGACCTTCCCATTGACGATGAAACATAGAAATTTCATCGGAAATAAATATAAGAGACACAATGCCGACTTAAGTACAGGAAGACTGAGTCTTCCTACTGTCTATGCTTTGAGCGTTTCCTGTGTCACCAGTTTTACATTCCGATGCACCTCTGCAGGTTTACTGTTTCCCTTGGACCTTCCCATTGACGATGAAACACAGAAATTGCATCGGAATTAAATATAAGAGACACACTGCCGACTGAAGTACAGGAAGACTAAGTCTTCCCACACTCTATGCTTTGAGCGTTTCCTGTGTCACCAGTTTTACATTCTGATGCACCTCTGCAGGCTTACTGTATCCCTTGGACCTTCCCATTGACGATGAAACACATAAATTGCATCGGAATTAAATATAAGAGACACAATGCCGACATAAGTACAGGAAGACAGAATCTTCCTACTGTCTATGTTTTGAGCGTTTCCTGTGTCACTAGTTTTACATTCCGATGCACCTCTGCAGGTTTACTGTATTCCTTGGACCTTCCCATTGACGATGAAACACAGAAATGGCATCGGAATTAAATATAAGAGACACAATGCCGACTTAAGTACAGGAAGAATGAGTCTTCCTACTGTCTATGTGTTGAGCGTTTCCTGTGTCAACAGTTTTACATTCTGATGCACCTCTGCAGGTTTACTGTATCCCTTGGACCTTCCCATTGACGATGAAAAACAGAAATTGCATCGGAATTAAATATAAGAGACACACTGCCGACTGAAGTACAGGAAGACTGAGTCTTCCTACACTCTATCCTTTGAGCGTTTCCTGTGTCACCAGTTTTACATTCTGATGCACCTCTGCAGGCTTACTGTATCCCTTGGACCTTCCCATTGACGATGAAACACAGAAATTGCATCGGAATTAACTATAAGAGACACAATGCCGACTTAAGTACAGGAAGAATGAGTCTTCCTACTGTCAATGTGTTGAGCGTTTCCTTTGTCAACAGTTTTACATTCTGATGCACCTCTGCAGGTTTACTGTATCCCTTTGACCTTCCCATTGACGATGAAAAACAGAAATTGCATCGGAATTAAATATAAGAGACACAATGCCGACTGAAGTACAGGAAGACTAAGTCTTCCTACTGTCTATGTTTTGAGCGATTCCTGTGTCATCAGTTTTACTTTCCGATGCACCTCTGCAGGATTACTATATCCCTTGGACCTTCCCATTCACGATGAAACACAGAAATTTCATCGGAATTAAATACAAGAGACACAATGCCGACTTACGTACAGGAACACTGAGTCTTCCTACTGTCTACGTTTTGAGCGTTTACTGTGTCACCAGTTTTACATTCCGATGCACCTCTGCAGGTTTACTGTTTCCCTTGGACCTTCCCATTGACGATGAAACACAGAAATTGCATCGGAATTAAATATAAGAGACACATTGCCGACTTAAGTACAGGAAGACTGAGTCTTCCTACTGTCTATGTTTTGAGCGTTTCCTGTGTCACTAGTTTTGCATTACGGTTCACCTCTGCAGGTTTTCTGTATTCCTTGGACCTTCCCATTGACGATGAAACACAGAAATTGCATCGGAATTAAATACAAGAGACACAATGCCGACTTACGTACAGGAACACTGAGTCTTCCTACTGTCTACGTTTTGAGCGTTTACTGTGTCACCAGTTTTACATTCCGATGCACCTCTGCAGGTTTACTGTTTCCCTTGGACCTTCCCATTGACGATGAAACACAGAAATTGCATCGGAATTAAATATAAGAGACACATTGCCGACTTAAGTACAGGAAGACTGAGTCTTCCTACTGTCTATGTGTTGAGCGTTTCCTGTGTCACCAGTTTTACATTCTGATGCACCTCTGCAGGTTTACTGTATCCCTTGGACCTTCCCATAGACGATGAAACGTAGAAATTTCACGGAAATAAATATAAGAGACACAATGCCGACTTAAGTATAGGAAGACTGAGTCTTCCTAATGTCTATGTTTTGAGCGTTTCCTGTGTCACCAGTTTTACATTCCGATGCATCTCTGCAGGTTTACTGTTTCCCTTGGACCTTCCCATTGACGATGAAACACAGAAATTGCATCGAAATTAAATATAAGAGACACAATGCCGACTTAAGTACAAGAAAATAGTCTTCGTACGGTAAATGCCTTGAGCGTTTTGCTGTGTCACCAGTTTTACATTCCGATGCACCTCTGCTGGTTTACTGTATCCCTTGGACCTTCCCCTTGTTGATGAAACACAGAAATCGCATCGGAATTAAATATAAGACACACAATGCCTACATAAGTACAAGATAACAGTCTACGTACGGACAATGTTTTGAGCGTTTCCTGTGTCACCAGTTTTACATTCCGATGCACCTCTGCAGGTTTACTGTATCCCTTGGACCTTCCCATTGTCGATGAAACACAGAAATCGCATCGGAATTAAATATAGGAGACACAATGCCGACTTAAGTAGAGAAAGATTGAGTCTTCCTACTGTCTATGTTTTGAGCGTTTCCTGTGTCACCAGTTTTACATTCAGATGCACCTCTGCAGGTTTACTGTATCCCTTGGACCTTCCCACTGACGATGAAACACAGAAATTGCATCGGAATTAAATATAAGAGACACAATGCCGACTTAAGTACAGGAAGAATGAGTCTTCCTACTGTCAATGTGTTGAGCGTTTCCTTTGTCAACAGTTTTACATTCTGATGCACCTCTGCAGGTTTACCGTATCCCTTTGAACTTCCCATTGACGATGAAAAACAGAAATTGCATCGGAATTAAATATAAGAGACACAATGCCGACTGAAGTACAGGAAGACTAAGTCTTCCTACTGTCTATGTTTTGAGCGTTTCCTGTGTCATCAGTTTTACTTTCCGATGCACCTCTGCAGGATTACTATATCCCTTGGACCTTCCCATTCACGATGAAACACAGAAATTTCATCGGAATTAAATACAAGAGACACAATGCTGACTTACGTACAGGAACACTGAGTCTTCCTACTGTCTACGTTTTGAGCGTTTACTGTGTCACCAGTTTTACATTCCGATGCACCTCTGCAGGTTTACTGTTTCCCTTGGACCTTCCCATTGACGATGAAACACAGAAATTGCATCGGAATTAAATATAAGAGACACATTGCCGACTTAAGTACAGGAAGACAGAGTCTTCCTACTGTCTATGTTTTGAGCGTTTCCTGTGTCACTAGTTTTACATTCCGATGCACCTCTGTAGCTTTACTGTATTCCTTGGACCTTCCCATTGACGATGAAACACAGAAATTGCATCGGAATTAAATATAAGAGACACAATGCCGACTTAAGTACAGGAAGAATGAGTCTTCCTACTGTCAATGTGTTGAGCGTTTCCTTTGTCAACAGTTTTACATTCTGATGCACCTCTGCAGGTTTACTGTATCCCTTTGACCTTCCCATTGACGATGAAAAACAGAAATTGCATCGGAATTAAATATAAGAGACACAATGCCGACTGAAGGACAGGAAGACTAAGTCTTCCTACTGTCTATGTTTTGAGCGTTTCCTGTGTCATCAGTTTTACTTTCCGATGCACCTCTGCAGGATTACTATATCCCTTGGACCTTCCCATTCACGATGAAACACAGAAATTTCATCGGAATTAAATACAAGAGACACAATGCCGACTTACGTACAGGAACACTGAGTCTTCCTACTGTCTACGATTTGAGCGTTTACTGTGTCACCAGTTTTACATTCCGATGCACCTCTGCAGGTTTACTGTTTCCCTTGGACCTTCCCATTGACGATGAAACACAGAAATTGCATCGGAATTAAATATAAGAGACACATTGCCGACTTAAGTACAGGAAGACTGAGTCTTCCTACTGTCTATGTTTTGAGCGTTTCCTGTGTCACTAGTTTTGCATTACGGTTCACCTCTGCAGGTTTTCTGTATTCCTTGGACCTTCCCATTGACGATGAAACACAGAAATTGCATCGGAATTAAATATAAGAGACACAATGCCGACTTAAGTACTGGAAGAATGAGTCTTCCTACTGTCTATGTGTTGAGCGTTTCCTGTGTCACCAGTTTTACATTCTGATGCACCTCTGCAGGTTTACTGTATCCCTTGGACCTTCCCATAGACGATGAAACGTAGAAATTTCACGGAAATAAATATAAGAGACACAATGCCGACTTAAGTATAGGAAGACTGAGTCTTCCTAATGTCTATGTTTTGAGCGTTTCCTGTGTCACCAGTTTTACATTCCGATGCATCTCTGCAGGTTTACTGTTTCCCTTGGACCTTCCCATTGACGATGAAACACAGAAATTGCATCGAAATTAAATATAAGAGACACAATGCCGACTTAAGTACAAGAAAATAGTCTTCGTACGGTAAATGCCTTGAGCGTTTTGCTGTGTCACCAGTTTTACATTCCGATGCACCTCTGCTGGTTTACTGTATCCCTTGGACCTTCCCCTTGTTGATGAAACACAGAAATCGCATCGGAATTAAATATAAGAGACACAATGCCTACATAAGTACAAGATAACAGTCTACGTACGGACAATGTTTTGAGCGTTTCCTGTGTCACCAGTTTTACATTCCGATGCACCTCTGCAGGTTTACTGTATCCCTTGGACCTTCCCATTGTCGATGAAACACAGAAATCGCATCGGAATTAAATATAGGAGACACAATGCCGACTTAAGTACAGAAAGATTGAGTCTTCCTACTGTCTATGTTTTGAGCGTTTCCTGTGTCACCAGTTTTACATTCACATGCACCTCTGCAGGTTTACTGTATCCCTTGGACCTTCCCATTGACGATGAAACACAGAAATTGCATCGGAATTAAATATAAGAGACACAATGCCGAATGAACTACAGGAAGACTTAGTCTTCCTACTCTCTATGCTTTGAGCGTTTCCTGTGTCACCAGTTTTACATTCTGATGCACCTCTGCAGGCTTACTGTATGCCTTGGACCTTCCCATTGACGATGAAACACAGAAATTGCATCGGAATTAAATATAAGAGACACAATGCCGACTTAAGTACAGGAAGACAGAGTCTTCCTATTGTCTATGTTTTGAGCGTTTCCTGTGTCACTAGTTTTACATTCCGATGCACCTCTGCAAGTTTACTGTATTCCTTGGACCTTCCCATTGACGATGAAACACAGAAATTGCATCGGAATTAAATATAAGATACACAATGCCGACTTAAGTACAGGAAGAATGAGTCTTCCTACTGTCTATGTGTTGAGCGTTTCCTGTGTCACCAGTTTTACATTCTGATGCACCTCTGCAGGTTTACTGTATCCCTTGGTCCTTCCCATTGACGATGATACACAGAAATTGCATCGGAATTAAATATAAGATACACAATGCCGACTTAAGTACAGGAAGACTGAGTCTTCCTACAGTCTATGTGTTGAGCGTTTCCTGTGTCACCAGTTTTACATTCCGATGCACCTCTGCAGGTTTACTGTTTCCCTTGGACCTTCCCATTGACGATGAAACACAGAAATTGCATCGGAATTAAATATAAGAGACACATTGCCGACTTAAGTACAGGAAGACTGAGTCTTCCTACTGTCTATGTTTTGAGCGTTTCCTGTGTCACTAGTTTTGCATTACGATGCACCTCTGTAGGTTTTCTGTATTCCTTGGACCTTCCCATTGACGATGAAACACAGAAATTGCATCGGAATTAAATATAAGAGACACAATGCCGACTTAAGTACTGGAAGAATGAGTCTTCCTACTGTCTATGTGTTGAGCGTTTCCTGTGTCACCAGTTTTACATTCTGATGCACCTCTGCAGGTTTACTGTATCCCTTGGACCTTCCCATTGACGATGAAACGTAGAAATTTCACGGAAATACATATAAGAGACACAATGCCGACTTAAGTATAGGAAGACTGAGTCTTCCTAATGTCTATGTTTTGAGCGTTTCCTGTGTCACCAGTTTTACATTCCGATGCATCTCTGCAGGTTTACTGTTTCCCTTGGACCTTCCCATTGACGATGAAACACAGAAATTGCATCGAAATTAAATATAAGAGACACAATGCCGACTTAAGTACAAGAAAATAGTCTTCGTACGGTAAATGCCTTGAGCGTTTTGCTGTGTCACCAGTTTTACATTCCGATGCACCTCTGCTGGTTTACTGTATCCCTTGGACCTTCCCCTTGTTGATGAAACACAGAAATCGCATCGGAATTAAATATAAGAGACACAATGCCTACATAAGTACAAAATAACAGTCTACGTACGGACAATGTTTTGAGCGTTTCCTGTGTCACCAGTTTTACATTCCGATGCACCTCTGCAGGTTTACTGTATCCCTTGGACCTTCCCATTGTCGATGAAACACAGAAATCGCATCGGAATTAAATATAGGAGACACAATGCCGACTTAAGTACAGAAAGATTGAGTCTTCCTACTGTCTATGTTTTGAGCGTTTCCTGTGTCACCTGTTTTACATTCAGATGCACCTCTGCAGGTTTACTGTATCCCTTGGACCTTCCCATTGACGATGAAACACAGAAATTGCATCGGAATTAAATATAAGAGACACAATGCCGAATGAACTACAGGAAGACTTAGTCTTCCTACTCTCTATGCTTTGAGCGTTTCCTGTGTCACCAGTTTTACATTCTGATGCACCTCTGCAGGCTTACTGTATGCCTTGGACCTTCCCATTGACGATGAAACACAGAAATTGCATCGGAATTAAATATAAGAGACACAATGCCGACTTAAGTACAGGAAGACAGAATCTTCCTACTGTCTATGTTTTGAGCGTTTCCTGTGTCACTAGTTTTACATTCCGATGCACCTCTGCAAGTTTACTGTATTCCTTGGACCTTCCCATTGACGATGAAACACAGAAATTGCATCGGAATTAAATATAAGATACACAATGCCGACTTAAGTACAGGAAGAATGAGTCTTCGTACTGTCTATGTGTTGAGCGTTTCCTGTGTCACCAGTTTTACATTCTGATGCACCTCTGCAGGTTTACTGTATCCCTTGGTCCTTCCCATTGACGATGATACACAGAAATTGCATCGGAATTAAATATAAGATACACAATTCCGACTTAAGTACAGGAAGACTGAGTCTTCCTACAGTCTATGTTTTGAGCGATTCCTGTGTTACCAGTTTTACATTCCGATGCACCTCTGCAGGTTTACTGTTTCCCTTGGACCTTCCCATTGACGATGAAACTCAGAAACTGCATCGGAATTAAATATAAGAGACACATTGCCGACTTAAGTACAGGAAGACTGAGTCTTCCTACTGTCTATGTTTTGAGCGTTTCCTGTGTCACTAGTTTTACATTCCGATGCACCTCTGCAGGTTTACTGTATTCCTTGGACCTTCCCATTGACGATGAAACACAGAAATTGCATCGGAATTAAATATAAGAGACACAATGCCGACTTAAGTACAGGAAGAATGAGTCTTCCTACTGTCTATGTGTTGAGCGTTTCCTGTGTCAACAGTTTTACATTCTGATGCACCTCTGCAGGTTTACTGTATCCCTTGGACCTTCCCATTGACGATGAAAAACAGAAATTGCATCGGAATTAAATATAAGAGACACAATGCCGACTGAAGTACAGGAAGACTAAGTCTTCCTACTGTCTATGTTTTGAGCGTTTCCTGTGTCATCATTTTTACTTTCCGATGCACCTCTGCAGGATTACTATATCCCTTGGACCTACCCATTCACGATGAAACACAGACATTTCATCGGAATTAAATACAAGAGACACAATGCCGACTTAAGTACAGGAAGACTGAGTCTTCCTACTATCTATGATTTGAGCGTTTCCTGTGTCACCAGTTTTACATTCCGATGCACCTCTGCAGGTTTACTGTATCCCTTGGACCTTCCCATTGACGATGAAACATGGAAATTTCATCGGAAATAAATATAAGAGACACAATGCCGACTTAAGTACAGGAAGACTGAGTCTTCCTACACTCTATGCTTTGAGCGTTTCCTGTGTCACCAGTTTTACATTCTGATGCACCTCCTCAGGCTTACTGTATCCTTTGGACCTTCCCATTGACGATGAAACACAGAAATTGCATCGGAATTAAATATAAGAGACACAATGCCGACTTAAGTACAGGAAGACAGAATCTTCCTACTGTCTATGTTTTGAGCGTTTCCTGTGTCACTACTTTTACATTCCGATGCACCTCTGCAGGTTTACTGTATTCCTTGGACCTTCGCATTGACGATAAAACACAGAAATTGCAACGGAATTAAATATAAGAGACACAATGCCGACTTAAGTACAGGAAGAATGAGTCTTCCTACTGTCTATGTGTTGAGCGTTTCCTGTGTCAACAGTTTTACATTCTGATGCACCTCTGCAGGTTTACTGTATCCCTTGGACCTTCCCATTAACTATGAAACACAGAAATTGCAACGGAATTAAATATAAGAGACACAATGCCGACTTAAGTACAGGAAGACTGAGTCTTCCTACTGTCTATGTTTTAAGCGTTTCCTGTGTCACTAGTTTTACATTCCGAAGCACCTCTGCAGGCTTACTGTATCCCTTGGACCTTCCCATTGACGATGAAACATAGAAATTTCATCGGAAATAAATATAAGAGACACAATGCCGACTTATGTACAGGAAGACTGAGTCTTCCTACTGTCTATGTTTTGAGCGTTTCCTGTGTCACCAGTTTTACATTCCGATACACCTCTGCAGGTTTACTGTTTCCCTTGGACCTTCCCATTGACGATGAAACACAGAAATTGCATCGGAATTAAATATAAGAGACACACTGCCGACTGAAGTACAGGAAGACTGAGTCTTCCTACACTCTATCCTTTGAGCGTTTCCTGTGTCACCAGTTTTACATTCTGATGCACCTCTGCAGGCTTACTGTATCCCTTGGACCTTCCCATTGACGATGAAACACAGAAATTGCATCGGAATTAAATATAAGAGACGCAATGCCGACTTAAGTACAGGAAGACAGAGTCTTCCTACTGTCTATGTTTTGAGCGTTTCCTGTGTCACTAGTTTTACATTCCGATGCACCTCTGTAGCTTTACTGTATTCCTTGGACCTTCCCATCGACGATGAAACACAGAAATTGCATCGGAATTAAATATAAGAGACACAATGCCGACTTAAGTACAGGGAGAATGAGTCTTCCTACTGTCAATGTGTTGAGCGTTTCCTTTGTCAACAGTTTTACATTCTGATGCACCTCTGCAGGTTTACTGTATCCCTTTGACCTTCCCATTGACGATGAAAAACAGAAATTGCATCGGAATTAAATATAAGAGACACAATGCCGACTGAAGTACAGGAAGACTAAGTCTTCCTACTGTCTATGTTTTGAGCGTTTCCTGTGTCATCAGTTTTACTTTCCGATGCACCTCTGCAGGATTACTATATCCCTTGGACCTTCCCATTCACGATGAAAAACAGAAATTTCATCGGAATTAAATACAAGAGACACAATGCCGACTTACGTACAGGAAGACTGAGTCTTCCTACTGTCTACGTTTTGAGCGTTTGCTGTGTCACCAGTTTTACATTCCGATGCACCTCTGCAGGTTTACTGTTTCCCTTGGACCTTCCCATTGACGATGAAACACAGAAATTGCATCGGAATTAAATATAAGAGACACATTGCCGACTTAAGTACAGGAAGACTGAGTCTTCCTACTGTCTATGTTTTGAGCGATTCCTGTGTCACTAGTTTTACATTCCGATGCACCTCTGCAGGTTTACTGTATTCCTTGGACCTTCCCATTGACGATGAAACAAAGAAATTGCATCGGAATTAAATATAAGAGACACAATGCCGACTTAAGTACTGGAAGAATGAGTCTTCCTACTGTCTATGTGTTGAGCGTTTCCTGTGTCACCAGTTTTACATTCTGATGCACCTCTGCAGGTTTACTGTATCCCTTGGACCTTCCCATTGACGATGAAACATAGAAATTTCACGGAAATAAATATAAGAGCCACAATGCCGACTTAAGTACAGGAAGACTGAGTCTTCCTACTGTCTATGTTTTGAGCGTTTCCTGTGTCACCAGTTTTACATTCCGATGCATCTCTGCAGGTTTACTGTTTCCCTTGGACCTTCCCATTGACGATGAAACACAGAAATTGCATCGAAATTAAATATAAGAGACACAATGCCGACTTATGTACAAGAAAACAGTCTTCGTACGGTCAATGTCTTGAGCGTTTCCTGTGTCACCAGTTTTACATTCCGATGCACCTCTGCCGGTTTACTGTATCTCTTGGACCTTCCCCTTGTCGATGAAACACAGAAATCGCATCAGAATTAATTATAAGAGACACAATGCCTACATAAGTACAAGATAACAGTCTACTTACGGACAATGATTTGAGCTTTTCCTGTGTCACCAGTTTTACATTCCGATGCACCTCTGCAGGTTTACTGTATCCCTTGGACCTTCCCATTGTCGATGAAACACAGAAATCGCATCGGAATTAAATATAGGAGACACAATGCCGACTTAAGTACAGAAAGACTGAGTCTTCCTACTGTCTATGGTTTGAGCGTTTCCTGTGTCACCAGTTTTACATTCCGATGCACCTCTGCAGGTTTACTGTATCCCTTGGACCTTCCCGTTGACGATGAAACACAGAAATTGCATCGGAATTAAATATAAGAGACACAATGCCAACTGAACTACAGGAAGACTTAGTCTTCCTACTCTCTATGCTTTGAGCGTTTCCTGTGTCACCAGTTTTACATTCTGATGCACCTCTGCAGGCTTACTGTATGCCTTGGACCTTCCCATTGACGATGAAACACAGAAATTGCATCGGAATTAAATATAAGAGACATAATGCCGACTTAAGTACAGGAAGACTGAGTCTTCCTACTGTCTATAATTTGAGCGTTTCCTGTGTCACCAGTTTTATTTTCCGATGCACCTCTACAGGGTTCCTATATCCCTTGGACCTTCCCATTCACGATGAAACACAGAAATTTCATCGGAAATAAACATAAGAGACACAATGCCGACTTAAGTATAGGAAGAATGAGTCTTCCTACTGTCTATGTTTTGAGCGTTTCCTGTGTCACCAGTTTTACATTCCGATGCACCTCTGCAGGTCTACTGAATCCCTTGGACCTTCCCATTGACGATGAAAAACAGAAATTGCATCGGAATTAAATATAAGAGACACAATGCCGACTGAAGTACAGGAAGAATGAGTCTTCCTACTGTCAATGTGTTGAGCGTTTCCTTTGTCAACAGTTTTACATTCTGATGCACCTCTGCAGGTTTACTGTATCCCTTTGACCTTCCCATTGACGATGAAAAACAGAAATTGCATCGGAATTAAATATAAGAGACACAATGCCGACTGAAGTACAGGAAGACTAAGTCTTCCTACTGTCTATGTTTTGAGCGTTTCCTGTGTCATCAGTTTTACTTTCCGATGCACCTCTGCAGGATTACTATATCCCTTGGACCTTCCCATTCACGATGAAACACAGAAATTTCATCGGAATTAAATACAAGAGACACAATGCCGACTTACGTACAGGAACACTGAGTCTTCCTACTGTCTACGTTTTGAGCGTTTACTGTGTCACCAGTTTTACATTCCGATGCACCTCTGCAGGTTTACTGTTTCCCTTGGACCTTCCCATTGACGATGAAACACAGAAATTGCATCGGAATTAAATATAAGAGACACATTGCCGACTTAAGTACAGGAAGACTGAGTCTTCCTACTGTCTATGTTTTGAGCGTTTCCTGTGTCACTAGTTTTGCATTACGGTTCACCTCTGCAGGTTTTCTGTATTCCTTGGACCTTCCCATTGACGATGAAACACAGAAATTGCATCGGAATTAAATATAAGAGACACAATGCCGACTTAAGTACTGGAAGAATGAGTCTTCCTACTGTCTATGTGTTGAGCGTTTCCTGTGTCACCAGTTTTACATTCTGATGCACCTCTGCAGGTTTACTGTATCCCTTGGACCTTCCCATAGACGATGAAACGTAGAAATTTCACGGAAATAAATATAAGAGACACAATGCCGACTTAAGTATAGGAAGACTGAGTCTTCCTAATGTCTATGTTTTGAGCGTTTCCTGTGTCACCAGTTTTACATTCCGATGCATCTCTGCAGGTTTACTGTTTCCCTTGGACCTTCCCATTGACGATGAAACACAGAAATTGCATCGAAATTAAATATAAGAGACACAATGCCGACTTAAGTACAAGAAAATAGTCTTCGTACGGTAAATGCCTTGAGCGTTTTGCTGTGTCACCAGTTTTACATTCCGATGCACCTCTGCTGGTTTACTGTATCCCTTGGACCTTCCCCTTGTTGATGAAACACAGAAATCGCATCGGAATTAAATATAAGACACACAATGCCTACATAAGTACAAGATAACAGTCTACGTACGGACAATGTTTTGAGCGTTTCCTGTGTCACCAGTTTTACATTCCGATGCACCTCTGCAGGTTTACTGTATCCCTTGGACCTTCCCATTGTCGATGAAACACAGAAATCGCATCGGAATTAAATATAGGAGACACAATGCCGACTTAAGTACAGAAAGATTGAGTCTTCCTACTGTCTATGTTTTGAGCGTTTCCTGTGTCACCAGTTTTACATTCAGATGCACCTCTGCAGGTTTACTGTATCCCTTGGACCTTCCCATTGACGATGAAACACAGAAATTGCATCGGAATTAAATATAAGAGACACAATGCCGAATGAACTACAGGAAGACTTAGTCTTCCTACTCTCTATGCTTTGAGCGTTTCCTGTGTCACCAGTTTTACATTCTGATGCACCTCTGCAGGCTTACTGTATGCCTTGGACCTTCCCATTGACGATGAAACACAGAAATTGCATCGGAATTAAATATAAGGGACACAATGCCGACTTAAGTACAGGAAGACAGAGTCTTCCTATTGTCTATGTTTTGAGCGTTTCCTGTGTCACTAGTTTTACATTCCGATGCACCTCTGCAAGTTTACTGTATTCCTTGGACCTTCCCATTGACGATGAAACACAGAAATTGCATCGGAATTAAATATAAGATACACAATGCCGACTTAAGTACAGGAAGAATGAGTCTTCGTACTGTCTATGTGTTGAGCGTTTCCTGTGTCACCAGTTTTACATTCTGATGCACCTCTGCAGGTTTACTGTATCCCTTGGTCCTTCCCATTGACGATGATACACAGAAATTGCATCGGAATTAAATATAAGAGACACAATGCCGACTTAAGTACAGGAAGACTGAGTCTTCCTACAGTCTATGTGTTGAGCGTTTCCTGTGTCACCAGTTTTACATTCCGATGCACCTCTGCAGGTTTACTGTTTCCCTTGGACCTTCCCATTGACGATGAAACACAGAAATTGCATCGGAATTAAATATAAGAGACACATTGCCGACTTAAGTACAGGAAGACTGAGTCTTCCTACTGTCTATGTTTTGAGCGTTTCCTGTGTCACTAGTTTTGCATTACGATGCACCTCTGCAGGTTTTCTGTATTCCTTGGACCTTCCCATTGACGATGAAACACAGAAATTGCATCGGAATTAAATATAAGAGACACAATGCCGACTTAAGTACTGGAAGAATGAGTCTTCCTACTGTCTATGTGTTGAGCGTTTCCTGTGTCACCAGTTTTACATTCTGATGCACCTCTGCAGGTTTACTGTATCCCTTGCACCTTCCCATTGACGATGAAACGTAGAAATTTCACGGAAATAAATATAAGAGACACAATGCCGACTTAAGTATAGGAAGACTGAGTCTTCCTAATGTCTATGTTTTGAGCGTTTCCTGTGTCACCAGTTTTACATTCCGATGCATCTCTGCAGGTTTACTGTTTCCCTTGGACCTTCCCATTGACGATGAAACACAGAAATTGCATCGAAATTAAATATAAGAGACACAATGCCGACTTAAGTACAAGAAAATAGTCTTCGTACGGTAAATGCCTTGAGCGTTTTGCTGTGTCACCAGTTTTACATTCCGATGCACCTCTGCTGGTTTACTGTATCCCTTGGACCTTCCCCTTGTTGATGAAACACAGAAATCGCATCGGAATTAAATATAAGAGACACAATGCCTACATAAGTACAAGATAACAGTCTACGTACAGACAATGTTTTGAGCGTTTCCTGTGTCACCAGTTTTACATTCCGATGCATCTCTGCAGGTTTACTGTATCCCTTGGACCTTCCCATTGTCGATGAAACACAGAAATCGCATCGGAATTAAATATAGGAGACACAATGCCGACTTAAGTACAGAAAGATTGAGTCTTCCTACTGTCTATGTTTTGAGCGTTTCCTGTGTCACCAGTTTTACATTCAGATGCACCTCTGCAGGTTTACTGTATCCCTTGGACCTTCCCATTGACGATGAAACACAGAAATTGCATCGGAATTAAATATAAGAGACACAATGCCGAATGAACTACAGGAAGACTTAGTCTTCCTACTCTCTATGCTTTGAGCGTTTCCTGTGTCACCAGTTTTACATTCTGATGCACCTCTGCAGGCTTACTGTATGCCTTGGACCTTCCCATTGACGATGAAACACAGAAATTGCATCGGAATTAAATATAAGAGACACAATGCCGACTTAAGTACAGGAAGACAGAATCTTCCTACTGTCTATGTTTTGAGCGTTTCCTGTGTCACTAGTTTTACATTCCGATGCACCTCTGCAAGTTTACTGTATTCCTTGGACCTTCCCATTGACGATGAAACACAGAAATTGCATCGGAATTAAATATAAGATACACAATGCCGACTTAAGTACAGGAAGAATGAGTCTTCGTACTGTCTATGTGTTGAGCGTTTCCTGTGTCACCAGTTTTACATTCTGATGCACCTCTGCAGGTTTACTGTATCCCTTGGTCCTTCCCATTGACGATGATACACAGAAATTGCATCGGAATTAAATATAAGATACACAATGCCGACTTAAGTACAGGAAGAATGAGTCTTCCTACAGTCTATGTTTTGAGCGTTTCCTGTGTTACCAGTTTTACATTCCGATGCACCTCTGCAGGTTTACTGTTTCCCTTGGACCTTCCCATTGACGATGAAACTCAGAAATTGCATCGGAATTAAATATAAGAGACACATTGCCGACTTAAGTACAGGAAGACTGAGTCTTCCTACTGTCTATGTTTTGAGCGTTTCCTGTGTCACTAGTTTTACATTCCGATGCACCTCTGCAGGTTTACTGTATTCCTTGGACCTTCCCATTGACGATGAAACACAGAAATTGCATCGGAATTAAATATAAGAGACACAATGCCGACTTAAGTACAGGAAGAATGAGTCTTCCTACTGTCTATGTGTTGAGCGTTTCCTGTGTCAACAGTTTTACATTCTGATGCACCTCTGCAGGTTTACTGTATCCCTTGGACCTTCCCATTGACGATGAAAAACAGAAATTGCATCGGAATTAAATATAAGAGACACAATGCCGACTGAAGTACAGGAAGACTAAGTCTTCCTACTGTCTATGTTTTGAGCGTTTCCTGTGTCATCATTTTTACTTTCCGATGCACCTCTGCAGGATTACTATATCCCTTGGACCTTCCCATTCACGATGAAACACAGAAATTTCATCGGAATTAAATACAAGAGACACAATGCCGACTTAAGTACAGGAAGACTGAGTCTTCCTACTATCTATGATTTGAGCGTTTCCTGTGTCACCAGTTTTACATTCCGATGCACCTCTGCAGGTTTACTGTATCCCTTGGACCTTCCCATTGACGATGAAACATGGAAATTTCATCGGAAATAAATATAAGAGACACAATGCCGACTTAAGTACAGGAAGACTGGGTCTTCCTACACTCTATGCCTTGAGCGTTTCCTGTGTCACCAGTTTTACATTCTGATGCACCTCCTCAGGCTTACTGTATCCTTTGGACCTTCCCATTGACGATGAAACACAGAAATTGCATCGGAATTAAATATAAGAGACACAATGCCGACTTAAGTACAGGAAGACAGAATCTTCCTACTGTCTATGTTTTGAGCGTTTCCTGTGTCACTAGTTTTACATTCCGATGCACCTCTGCAGGTTTACTGTATTCCTTGGACCTTCGCATTGACGATAAAACACAGAAATTGCAACGGAATTAAATATAAGAGACACAATGCCGACTTAAGTACAGGAAGAATGAGTCTTCCTACTGTCTATGTGTTGAGCGTTTCCTGTGTCAACAGTTTTACATTCTGATGCACCTCTGCAGGTTTACTGTATCCCTTGGACCTTCCCATTGACTATGAAACACAGAAATTGCATCGGAATTAAATATAAGAGACACAATGCCGACTTAAGTACAGGAAGACTGAGTCTTCCTACTGTCTATGTTTTAAGCGTTTCCTGTGTCACTAGTTTTACATTCCGAAGCACCTCTGCAGGCTTACTGTATCCCTTGGACCTTCCCATTGACGATGAAACATAGAAATTTCATCGGAAATAAATATAAGAGACACAATGCCGACTTATGTACAGGAAGACTGAGTCTTCCTACTGTCTATGTTTTGAGCGTTTCCTGTGTCACCAGTTTTACATTCCGATACACCTCTGCAGGTTTACTGTTTCCCTTGGACCTTCCCATTGACGATGAAACACAGAAATTGCATCGGAATTAAATATAAGAGACACACTGCCGACTGAAGTACAGGAAGACTGAGTCTTCCTACACTCTATCCTTTGAGCGTTTCCTGTGTCACCAGTTTTACATTCTGATGCACCTCTGCAGGCTTACTGTATCCCTAGGACCTTCCCATTGACGATGAAACACAGAAATTGCATCGGAATTAAATATAAGAGACGCAATGCCGACTTAAGTACAGGAAGACAGAGTCTTCCTACTGTCTATGTTTTGAGCGTTTCCTGTGTCACTAGTTTTACATTCCGATGCACCTCTGTAGCTTTACTGTATTCCTTGGACCTTCCCATCGACGATGAAACACAGAAATTGCATCGGAATTAAATATAAGAGACACAATGCCGACTTAAGTACAGGGAGAATGAGTCTTCCTACTGTCAATGTGTTGAGCGTTTCCTTTGTCAACAGTTTTACATTCTGATGCACCTCTGCAGGTTTACTGTATCCCTTTGACCTTCCCATTGACGATGAAAAACAGAAATTGCATCGGAATTAAATATAAGAGACACAATGCCGACTGAAGTACAGGAAGACTAAGTCTTCCTACTGTCTATGTTTTGAGCGTTTCCTGTGTCATCAGTTTTACTTTCCGATGCACCTCTGCAGGATTACTATATCCCTTGGACCTTCCCATTCACGATGAAAAACAGAAATTTCATCGGAATTAAATACAAGAGACACAATGCCGACTTACGTACAGGAAGACTGAGTCTTCCTACTGTCTACGTTTTGAGCGTTTGCTGTGTCACCAGTTTTACATTCCGATGCACCTCTGCAGGTTTACTGTTTCCCTTGGACCTTCGTATTGACGATGAAACACAGAAATTGCATCGGAATTAAATATAAGAGACACATTGCCGACATAAGTACAGGAAGACTGAGTCTTCCTACTGTCTATGTTTTGAGCGTTTCCTGTGTCACTAGTTTTACATTACGATGCACCTCTGCAGGTTTTCTGTATTCCTTGGACCTTCCCATTGACGATGAAACACAGAAATTGCATCGGAATTAAATATAAGAGACACAATGCCGACTTAAGTACTGGAAGAATGAGTCTTCCTACTGTCTATGTGTTGAGCGTTTCCTGTGTCACCAGTTTTACATTCTGATGCACCTCTGCAGGTTTACTGTATCCCTTGGACCTTCCCATTGACGATGAAACGTAGAAATTTCACGGAAATAAATATAAGAGACACAATGCCGACTTAAGTACAGGAAGACAGAGTCTTGCTACTGTCTATGTTTTGAGCGTTTCCTGTATCACCAGTTTTACATTCCGATGCATCTCTGCAGGTTTACTGTTTCCCTTGGACCTTCCCATTGACGATGAAACACAGAAATTGCATCGAAATTAAATATAAGAGACACAATGCCGACTTAAGAACAAGAAAATAGTCTTCGTACGGTAAATGCCTTGAGCGTTTTGCTGTGTCACCAGTTTTACATTGCGATGCACCTCTGCTGGTTTACTGTATCCCTTGGACCTTCCCCTTGTTGATGAAACACAGAAATCGCATCGGAATTAAATATAAGAGACACAATGCCTACATAAGTACAAGATAACAGTCTACGTACGGACAATGTTTTGAGCGTTTCCTGTGTCACCAGTTATACATTCCGATGCACCTCTGCAGGTTTACTGTATCCCTTGGACCTTCCCATTGTCGATGAAACACAGAAATCGCATCGGAATTAAATATAGGAGACACAATGCCGACTTAAGTACAGAAAGATTGAGTCTTCCTACTGTCTATGTTTTGAGCGTTTCCTGTGTCACCAGTTTTACATTCAGATGCACCTCTGCAGGTTTACTGTATCCCTTGGACCTTCCCATTGACGATGAAACACAGAAATTGCATCGGAATTAAATATAAGAGACACAATGCCGAATGAACTACAGGAAGACTTAGTCTTCCTACTCTCTATGCTTTGAGCGTTTCCTGTGTCACCAGTTTTACATTCTGATGCACCTCTGCAGGCTTACTGTATGCCTTGGACCTTCCCATTGACGATGAAACACAGAAATTGCATCGGAATTAAATATAAGAGACACAATGCCGACTTAAGTACAGGAAGACAGAGTCTTCCTACTGTCTATGTTTTGAGCGTTTCCTGTGTCACTAGTTTTACATTCCGATGCACCTCTGCAAGTTTACTGTATTCCTTGGACCTTCCCATTGACGATGAAACACAGAAATTGCATCGGAATTAAATATAAGATACACAATGCCGACTTAAGTACAGGAAGAATGAGTCTTCCTACTGTCTATGTGTTGAGCGTTTCCTGTGTCACCAGTTTTACATTCTGATGCACCTCTGCAGGTTTACTGTATCCCTTCGTCCTTCCCATTGACGATGAAACACAGAAATTGCATCGGAATTAAATATAAGATACACAATGCCGACTTAAGTACAGGAAGACTGAGTCTTCCTACAGTCTATGGCTCTGAGCACTATGGGACTCAACTGCTGTGGTCATAAGTCCCCTAGAACTTAGAACTACTTAAACCTAACTAACCTAAGGACAGCACACAACACCCAGCCATCACGAGGCAGAGAAAATCCCTGACCCCGCCGGGAATCGAACCCGGGAACCCGGGCGTGGGAAGCGAGAACGCTACCGCACGACCACGAGATGCGGGCCCTACAGTCTATGTTTTGAGCGTTTCCTGTGTTACCAGTTTTACATTCCGATGCACCTCTGCAGGTTTACTGTTTCCCTTGGACCTTCCCATTGACGATGAAACACAGAAATTGCATCGGAATTAAATATAAGAGACACATTGCCGACTTAAGTACAGGAAGACTGAGTCTTCCTACTGTCTATGTTTTGAGCGTTTCCTGTGTCACTAGTTTTACATTCCGATGCACCTCTGCAGGTTTACTGTATTCCTTGGACCTTCCCATTGACGATGAAACACAGAAATTGCATCGGAATTAAATATAAGAGACACAATGCCGACTTAAGTACTGGAAGAATGAGTCTTCCTACAGTCTATGTGTTGAGCGTTTCCTGTGTCACCAGTTTTAAATTCTGATGCACCTCTGCAGGTTTACTGTATCCCTTGGACCTTCCCATTGACGATGAAACATAGAAATTTCACGGAAATAAATATAAGAGCCACAATGCCGACTTAAGTTCAGGAAGACTGAGTCTTCCTACTGTCTATGTTTTGAGCGTTTCCTGTGTCACCAGTTTTACATTCCGATGCATCTCTGCAGGTTTACTGTTTCCCTTGGACCTTCCCATTGACGATGAAACACAGAAATTGCATCGAAATTAAATATAAGAGACACAATGCCGACTTATGTACAAGAAAACAGTCTTCGTACGGTCAATGTCTTGAGCGTTTCCTGTGTCACCAGTTTTACATTCCGATGCACCTCTGCCGGTTTACTGTATCCCTTGGACCTTCCCCTTGTCGATGAAACACAGAAATCGCATCAGAATTAATTATAAGAGACACAATGCCTACATAAGTACAAGATAACAGTCTACTTACGGACAATGATTTGAGCTTTTCCTGTGTCACCAGTTTTACATTCCGATGCACCTCTGCAGGTTTACTGTATCCCTTGGACCTTCCCATTGTCGATGAAACACAGAAATCGCATCGGAATTAAATATAGGAGACACAATGCCGACTTAAGTACAGAAAGACTGAGTCTTCCTACTGTCTATGGTTTGAGCGTTTCCTGTGTCACCAGTTTTACATTCCGATGCACCTCTGCAGGTTTACTGTATCCCTTGGACCTTCCCGTTGACGATGAAACACAGAAATTTCATCGGAATTAAATATAAGAGACACAATGCCAACTGAACTACAGGAAGACTTAGTCTTCCTACTCTCTATGCTTTGAGCGTTTCCTGTGTCACCAGTTTTACATTCTGATGCACCTCTGCAGGCTTACTGTATGCCTTGGACCTTCCCATTGACGATGAAACACAGAAATTGCATCGGAATTAAATATAAGAGACATAATGCCGACTTAAGTACAGGAAGACTGAGTCTTCCTACTGTCTATAATTTGAGCGTTTCCTGTGTCACCAGTTTTATTTTCCGATGCACCTCTACAGGGTTCCTATATCCCTTGGACCTTCCCATTCACGATGAAACACAGAAATTTCATCGGAAATAAACATAAGAGACACAATGCCGACTTAAGTATAGGAAGAATGAGTCTTCCTACTGTCTATGTTTTGAGCGTTTCCTGTGTCACCAGTTTTACATTCCGATGCACCTCTGCAGGTCTACTGAATCCCTTGGACCTTCCCATTGACGATGATACACAGAAATTGCATCGGAATTAAATATAAGAGGCACAATGCCGACTTAAGTACAGGAAGACTGAGTCTTCCTACTCTCTATGCTTTGAGCGTTTCCTGTGTTACCAGTTTGACATTCCGATGCACCTCCGCAAGTTTCCTGTATCCCTTGGACCTTCCCATTGACGATGAAACACAGAAATTGCATCGAAATTAAATATAAGAGACACAATGCCGACTTAAGTACAAGAAAACAGTCTTCGTACGGTCAATGTTTTGAGCGTTTCCTGTGTCACCAGTTTTACATTCCGATGCATCTCTGCCGGTTTACTGTATCCATTGGACCTTCTCATTGTCGATGAAACACAGAAATCGCATCGGAATTAAATATAAGAAACACAATGCCGACTTAAGTACAGGAAGACTGAGTCTTCCTAATGTCTATGTTTTGAGCGTTTCCTGTGTCACCAGTTTTACATTCTGATGCACCTCTGCAGCTTTTCTGTATCCATTGGACCTTCCCATTGACGATGAAACACAGAAATTGCATCGGAATTAAATATAAGAAACACAATGCCGACTTAAGTACAAGAAGACTGAGTCTTTCTACTGTCTATGGTTTGAGCGTTTAGTGTGTCAGCAGTTTTACATTCTGATGCACCTCTGCAGGATTACTGTATCCCTTGGACCTTCCCATTGACGATGAAAAACAGAAATTGCATCGGAATTAAATATAAGAGACACAATACCGACTGAAGTACAGGAAGACTGAGTCTTTCTACTGTCTATGTTTTGAGCGTTTAGTGTGTCAGCAGTTTTAAATTCTGATGCACCTCTGCAGGATTACTGTATCCCTTGGACCTTCCCATTGACGATGAAACACAGAAATTGCATCGGAATTAAAAATAAGAGACAAAATGCCGAATTAAGTACAGGAAGACTGAGTCTTCCTACTGTCTATGTTTTGAGCGGTTCCTGTGTCACCAGTTTTAAATTCCGATGCACCTCTGCAGGTTCACTGTTTCCCTTGGACCTTCCCATTGACGATGAAACACAGAAATTGCATCGGAATTAAATATAAGAGTCACACTGCCGACTGAAGTACAGGAAGACTGAGTCTTCCTACACTCTATGCTTTGAGCGTTTCCTGTGTCACCAGTTTTACATTCTGATGCACCTCTGCAGGCTTACTGTATCCCTTGGACCTTCCCATTGACGATGAAACTCAGATATTGCATCGGAATTAAATATAAGAGACACAATGCCGACTGAAGTACAGGAAGACTAAATCTTCCTACTGTCTGTGTTTTGAGCGTTTCCTGGGTCATCAGTTTTACTTTCCGATGCACCTCTGCAGGATTACTATATCCCTTGGAAATTCCCATTCACGATGAGACAGAAATTGCATCGGAATTAAATATATGAGACACAATGGCGACTGAAGTACAGGTAGACTAAGTCTTCCTACTGTCTATGTTTTGAGCGTTTACTGTGTCATCAGTTTGACTTTCCGATGCACCTCTGCAGGATTACTATATCTCTTGGACCTTCCCATTCACGATGAAACACAGAAATTTCAACGGAATTAAATACAAGAGACACAATGCCGACTTCAGTACAGGAAGACTGAGTCTTCCTAATGTCTATGTTTTGAGCGTTTCCCGTGTCACCAGTTTTACATTCCGATGCACCTCTGCAGGTTTACTGTTTCCCTTGGACCTTCCCATTGACGATGAAACACAGAAATTGCATCGGAATGAAATATAAGAGACACAATGCCGACTTAAGTACAGGATGATTGAGTCTTCCTACTGTCTATGTTTTGAGCGTTTCCTGTGTCACTGGTCTTACATTCCGATGCACCTCTGCAGTTTGCTGTATTCCTTGGACCTTCACATTGACGATTAAACATAGATATTTCATCGGAAATAAATATAAGAGACACAATGCCGACTTAAGTACAGGAAGACTGAGTCTTCCTACTGTCTATGTTTTGAGCGATTCCTGTGTCACCAGTTTTAAATTCCGATGCACCTCTGCAGGTTCACTGTTTCCCTTGGACCTTCCCATTGACGATGAAACACAGAAATTGCATCGGAATTAAATATAAGAGACACACTGCCGACTGAAGTACAGGAAGACTGAGTCTTCCCACTGTCTATGTTTTGAGCGTTTCCTGTGTCACTAGTTTTACATTCCGATGCACCTCTGCAAGTTTACTGTATTCCTTGGATCTTCCCATTGGCGATGAAACACAGAAATTGCATCGGAATTAAATATAAGATACACAATGCCGACTTAAGTACAGGAAGAATGAGTCTTCCTAATGTCTATGTGTTGAGCGTTACCTGTGTCAACAGTTTTACATTCTGATGCACCTCTGCAGGTTTACTGTATCCCTTGGACCTTCCCATTGACGATGAAAAACAGAAATTGCATCGGAATTAAATATAAGAGACACAATGCCGACTGAAGTACAGGAAGACTAAGTCTTCCTACTGTCTATGTTTTGAGCGTTTCCTATGTCATCAGTTTTACTTTCCGATGCACCTCTGCAGGATTACTATATCCCTTGGAACTTCCCATTCACGATGAAACACAGAAATTTCATCGGAATTAAATACAAGAGACACCATGCCGACTTAAGTACAGGAAGACTGAGTCTTCCTACTCTCTATGCTTTGAGCGTTTCCTGTGTCACCAGATTTACATTCCGATGCACCTCTGCAGGTTTACTGTATCCCGTGGAGCTTCCCATTGACGATGAAACACAGAAATTGCATCGGAATTAAAAATAAGACAGACAATGCCGACTTAAGTAAAAAAAAATTGGCTCTGAGCACTATGGGACTCAACTGCTGAGGTCATTAGTCCCCTAGAACTTAGAACTAGTTAAACCTAACTAACCTATGGACATCACAAACACCCATGCCCGAGGCAGGATTCGAACCTGCGACCGTAGCGGACTTGCGGTTCCAGACTGCAGCGCCTTTAACCGCTCGGCCACTACGGGCGGCCCGACTTAAGTACAGGAAGACTGAGTCTTCCTACTGTCTATGAATTGAGCGTTTCATGTGTCACCAGTTTTACATTCTGATGCACCTCTGCAGGTTTCCTGTATCCCTTGGACCTTCCCATTGACGATGAAACACAGAAATTGCATCGGAATTAAATATAAGAGACACAATGCCTACTTAAGTACAAGATAACAGTCTACGTACGGACAATGATTTGAGCGTTTCCTGTGTCACCAGTTTTACATTCCGATGCACCTCTGCAGGTTTACTGTATCCCTTGAACCTTCCCATTGTCGATGAAACACAGAAATCGCATAGGAATTAAATATAGGAGACACAATGCCGACTTAAGTACAGGAAGACTGAGTCTTCCTACTGTCTATGTTTTGAGCGTTTCCTGTGTCACCAGTTTTAAATTCCGATGCACCTCTGCAGGTTCACTGTTTCCCTTTGACCTTCCCATTGACGATGAAACACAGAAATTGCATCGGAATTAAATATAAGAGACACACTGCCGACTGAAGTACAGGAAGACTGAGTCTTCCTACACTCTATGCTTTGAGCGTTTCCTGTGTCACCAGTTTTACATTCTGATGCACCTCTGCAGGCTTACTGAATTCCTTGGACCTTCCCATTGACGATGAAACACAGAAATTGCATCGGAATTAAATATAAGAGACACAATGCCGACTTAAGTACAGGAAGACAGAGTCTTCCCACTGCCTATGTTTTGAGCGTTTCCTGTGTCACTAGTTTTACATTCCGATGCACCTCTGTAGGTTTACTGTATTCCTTGGACCTTCCCATTGACGATGAAACACAGAAATTTCAACGGAATTAAATACAAGAGACACAATGCCGACTTAAGTACAGGAAGACTGAGTCTTTCTACTGTCTATGTTTTGAGCGTTTCCTGTGTCACCAGTTTTACATTCCGATGCACCTCTGCAGGTTTACTGTTTCCCTTGGACCTTCCCATTGACGATGAAACACAGAAATTGCATCGGAATGAAATATAAGAGACACTATGCCGACTTAAGTGTGGGAAGACTGAGTCTTCCCACTGTCTATGTTTGAGCGTTTCCTGTGTCACTAGTTTTACATTCCGATGCACCTCTGCAGGTTTACTGTATTCATTGGACCTTCCCATTGGCGATGAAACACAGAAATTGCATCGGAATTAAATATAAGAGACACACTGCCGACTGAAGTACAGGAGGACTCAGTCTTCCCACTGTCTATGTTTGAGCGTTTCCTGTGTCACTAGTTTTACATTCCGATACACCTCTGCAGGTTTACTGTTTCCCTTGGACCTTCCCATTGACGATGAAACACAGAAATTGCATCGGAATTAAATATAAGAGACACACTGCCGACTGAAGTACAGGAAGACTGAGTCTTCCTACACTCTATCCTTTGAGCGTTTCCTGTGTCACCAGTTTTACATTCTGATGCACCTCTGCAGGCTTACTGTATCCCTAGGACCTTCCCATTGACGATGAAACACAGAAATTGCATCGGAATTAAATATAAGAGACGCAATGCCGACTTAAGTACAGGAAGACAGAGTCTTCCTACTGTCTATGTTTTGAGCGTTTCCTGTGTCACTAGTTTTACATTCCGATGCACCTCTGTAGCTTTACTGTATTCCTTGGACCTTCCCATCGACGATGAAACACAGAAATTGCATCGGAATTAAATATAAGAGACACAATGCCGACTTAAGTACAGGGAGAATGAGTCTTCCTACTGTCAATGTGTTGAGCGTTTCCTTTGTCAACAGTTTTACATTCTGATGCACCTCTGCAGGTTTACTGTATCCCTTTGACCTTCCCATTGACGATGAAAAACAGAAATTGCATCGGAATTAAATATAAGAGACACAATGCCGACTGAAGTACAGGAAGACTAAGTCTTCCTACTGTCTATGTTTTGAGCGTTTCCTGTGTCATCAGTTTTACTTTCCGATGCACCTCTGCAGGATTACTATATCCCTTGGACCTTCCCATTCACGATGAAAAACAGAAATTTCATCGGAATTAAATACAAGAGACACAATGCCGACTTACGTACAGGAAGACTGAGTCTTCCTACTGTCTACGTTTTGAGCGTTTGCTGTGTCACCAGTTTTACATTCCGATGCACCTCTGCAGGTTTACTGTTTCCCTTGGACCTTCCCATTGACGATGAAACACAGCAAATTGCATCGGAATTAAATATAAGAGACACATTGCCGACATAAGTACAGGAAGACTGAGTCTTCCTACTGTCTATGTTTTGAGCGTTTCCTGTGTCACTAGTTTTACATTACGATGCACCTCTGCAGGTTTTCTGTATTCCTTGGACCTTCCCATTGACGATGAAACACAGAAATTGCATCGGAATTAAATATAAGAGACACAATGCCGACATAAGTACTGGAAGAATGAGTCTTCCTACTGTCTATGTGTTGAGCGTTTCCTGTGTCACCAGTTTTACATTCTGATGCACCTCTGCAGGTTTACTGTATCCCTTGGACCTTCCCATTGACGATGAAACGTAGAAATTTCACGGAAATAAATATAAGAGACACAATGCCGACTTAAGTACAGGAAGACAGAGTCTTGCTACTGTCTATGTTTTGAGCGTTTCCTGTATCACCAGTTTTACATTCCGATGCATCTCTGCAGGTTTACTGTTTCCCTTGGACCTTCCCATTGACGATGAAACACAGAAATTGCATCGAAATTAAATATAAGAGACACAATGCCGACTTAAGAACAAGAAAATAGTCTTCGTACGGTAAATGCCTTGAGCGTTTTGCTGTGTCACCAGTTTTACATTGCGATGCACCTCTGCTGGTTTACTGTATCCCTTGGACCTTCCCCTTGTTGATGAAACACAGAAATCGCATCGGAATTAAATATAAGAGACACAATGCCTACATAAGTACAAGATAACAGTCTACGTACGGACAATGTTTTGAGCGTTTCCTGTGTCACCAGTTATACATTCCGATGCACCTCTGCAGGTTTACTGTATCCCTTGGACCTTCCCATTGTCGATGAAACACAGAAATCGCATCGGAATTAAATATAGGAGACACAATGCCGACTTAAGTACAGAAAGATTGAGTCTTCCTACTGTCTATGTTTTGAGCGTTTCCTGTGTCACCAGTTTTACATTCAGATGCACCTCTGCAGGTTTACTGTATCCCTTGGACCTTCCCATTGACGATGAAACACAGAAATTGCATCGGAATTAAATATAAGAGACACAATGCCGAATGAACTACAGGAAGACTTAGTCTTCCTACTCTCTATGCTTTGAGCGTTTCCTGTGTCACCAGTTTTACATTCTGATGCACCTCTGCAGGCTTACTGTATGCCTTGGACCTTCCCATTGACGATGAAACACAGAAATTGCATCGGAATTAAATATAAGAGACACAATGCCGACTTAAGTACAGGAAGACAGAGTCTTCCTACTGTCTATGTTTTGAGCGTTTCCTGTGTCACTAGTTTTACATTCCGATGCACCTCTGCAAGTTTACTGTATTCCTTGGACCTTCCCATTGACGATGAAACACAGAAATTGCATCGGAATTAAATATAAGATACACAATGCCGACTTAAGTACAGGAAGAATGAGTCTTCCTACTGTCTATGTGTTGAGCGTTTCCTGTGTCACCAGTTTTACATTCTGATGCACCTCTGCAGGTTTACTGTATCCCTTCGTCCTTCCCATTGACGATGAAACACAGAAATTGCATCGGAATTAAATATAAGATACACAATGCCGACTTAAGTACAGGAAGACTGAGTCTTCCTACAGTCTATGTTTTGAGCGTTTCCTGTGTTACCAGTTTTACATTCCGATGCACCTCTGCAGGTTTACTGTTTCCCTTGGACCTTCCCATTGACGATGAAACACAGAAATTGCATCGGAATTAAATATAAGAGACACATTGCCGACTTAAGTACAGGAAGACTGAGTCTTCCTACTGTCTATGTTTTGAGCGTTTCCTGTGTCACTAGTTTTACATTCCGATGCACCTCTGCAGGTTTACTGTATTCCTTGGACCTTCCCATTGACGATGAAACACAGAAATTGCATCGGAATTAAATATAAGAGACACAATGCCGACTTAAGTACTGGAAGAATGAGTCTTCCTACTGTCTATGTGTTGAGCGTTTCCTGTGTCACCAGTTTTACATTCTGATGCACCTCTGCAGGTTTACTGTATCCCTTGGACCTTCCCATTGACGATGAAACATAGAAATTTCACGGAAATAAATATAAGAGCCACAATGCCGACTTAAGTTCAGGAAGACTGAGTCTTCCTACTGTCTATGTTTTGAGCGTTTCCTGTGTCACCAGTTTTACATTCCGATGCATCTCTGCAGGTTTACTGTTCCCCTTGGACCTTCCCATTGACGATGAAACACAGAAATTGCATCGAAATTAAATATAAGAGACACAATGCCGACTTATGTACAAGAAAACAGTCTTCGTACGGTCAATGTCTTGAGCGTTTCCTGTGTCACCAGTTTTACATTCCGATGCACCTCTGCCGGTTTACTGTATCCCTTGGACCTTCCCCTTGTCGATGAAACACAGAAATCGCATCAGAATTAATTATAAGAGACACAATGCCTACATAAGTACAAGATAACAGTCTACTTACGGACAATGATTTGAGCTTTTCCTGTGTCACCAGTTTTACATTCCGATGCACCTCTGCAGGTTTACTGTATCCCTTGGACCTTCCCATTGTCGATGAAACACAGAAATCGCATCGGAATTAAATATAGGAGACACAATGCCGACTTAAGTACAGAAAGACTGAGTCTTCCTACTGTCTATGGTTTGAGCGTTTCCTGTGTCACCAGTTTTACATTCCGATGCACCTCTGCAGGTTTACTGTATCCCTTGGACCTTCCCGTTGACGATGAAACACAGAAATTGCATCGGAATTAAATATAAGAGACACAATGCCAACTGAACTACAGGAAGACTTAGTCTTCCTACTCTCTATGCTTTGAGCGTTTCCTGTGTCACCAGTTTTACATTCTGATGCACCTCTGCAGGCTTACTGTATGCCTTGGACCTTCCCATTGACGATGAAACACAGAAATTGCATCGGAATTAAATATAAGAGACATAATGCCGACTTAAGTACAGGAAGACTGAGTCTTCCTACTGTCTATAATTTGAGCGTTTCCTGTGTCACCAGTTTTATTTTCCGATGCACCTCTACAGGGTTCCTATATCCCTTGGACCTTCCCATTCACGATGAAACACAGAAATTTCATCGGAAATAAACATAAGAGACACAATGCCGACTTAAGTATAGGAAGAATGAGTCTTCCTACTGTCTATGTTTTGAGCGTTTCCTGTGTCACCAGTTTTACATTCCGATGCACCTCTGCAGGTCTACTGAATCCCTTGGACCTTCCCATTGACGATGATACACAGAAATTGCATCGGAATTAAATATAAGAGGCACAATGCCGACTTAAGTACAGGAAGACTGAGTCTTCCTACTCTCTATGCTTTGAGCGTTTCCTGTGTTACCAGTTTGACATTCCGATGCACCTCCGCAAGTTTCCTGTATCCCTTGGACCTTCCCATTGACGATGAAACACAGAAATTGCATCGAAATTAAATATAAGAGACACAATGCCGACTTAAGTACAAGAAAACAGTCTTCGTACGGTCAATGTTTTGAGCGTTTCCTGTGTCACCAGTTTTACATTCCGATGCATCTCTGCCGGTTTACTGTATCCATTGGACCTTCTCATTGTCGATGAAACACAGAAATCGCATCGGAATTAAATATAAGAAACACAATGCCGACTTAAGTACAGGAAGACTGAGTCTTCCTAATGTCTATGTTTTGAGCGTTTCCTGTGTCACCAGTTTTACATTCTGATGCATCTCTGCAGCTTTTCTGTATCCATTGGACCTTCCCATTGACGATGAAACACAGAAATTGCATCGGAATTAAATATAAGAAACACAATGCCGACTTAAGTACAGGAAGACTGAGTCTTTCTACTGTCTATGTTTTGAGCGTTTAGTGTGTCAGCAGTTTTAAATTCTGATGCACCTCTGCAGGATTACTGTATCCCTTGGACCTTCCCATTGACGATGAAACACAGAAATTGCATCGGAATTAAAAATAAGAGACAAAATGCCGACTTAAGTACAGGAAGACTGAGTCTTCCTACTGTCTATGTTTTGAGCGGTTCCTGTGTCACCAGTTTTAAATTCCGATGCACCTCTGCAGGTTCACTGTTTCCCTTGGACCTTCCCATTGACGATGAAACACAGAAATTGCATCGGAATTAAATATAAGAGTCACACTGCCGACTGAAGTACAGGAAGACTGAGTCTTCCTACACTCTATGCTTTGAGCGTTTCCTGTGTCACCAGTTTTACATTCTGATGCACCTCTGCAGGCTTACTGTATCCCTTGGACCTTCCCATTGACGATGAAACTCAGATATTGCATCGGAATTAAATATAAGAGACACAATGCCGACTGAAGTACAGGAAGACTAAATCTTCCTACTGTCTGTGTTTTGAGCGTTTCCTGGGTCATCAGTTTTACTTTCCGATGCACCTCTGCAGGATTACTATATCCCTTGGAAATTCCCATTCACGATGAGACAGAAATTGCATCGGAATTAAATATATGAGACACAATGGCGACTGAATTACAGGTAGACTAAGTCTTCCTACTGTCTATGTTTTGAGCGTTTACTGTGTCATCAGTTTGACTTTCCGATGCACCTCTGCAGGATTACTATATCTCTTGGACCTTCCCATTCACGATGAAACACAGAAATTTCAACGGAATTAAATACAAGAGACACAATGCCGACTTCAGTACAGGAAGACTGAGTCTTCCTAATGTCTATGTTTTGAGCGTTTCCCGTGTCACCAGTTTTACATTCCGATGCACCTCTGCAGGTTTACTGTTTCCCTTGGACCTTCCCATTGACGATGAAACACAGAAATTGCATCGGAATGAAATATAAGAGACACAATGCCGACTTAAGTACAGGATGATTGAGTCTTCCTACTGTCTATGTTTTGAGCGTTTCCTGTGTCACTGGTCTTACATTCCGATGCACCTCTGCAGTTTGCTGTATTCCTTGGACCTTCACATTGACGATTAAACATAGATATTTCATCGGAAATAAATATAAGAGACACAATGCCGACTTAAGTACAGGAAGACTGAGTCTTCCTACTGTCTATGTTTTGAGCGATTCCTGTGTCACCAGTTTTAAATTCCGATGCACCTCTGCAGGTTCACTGTTTCCCTTGGACCTTCCCATTGACGATGAAACACAGAAATTGCATCGGAATTAAATATAAGAGACACACTGCCGACTGAAGTACAGGAAGACTGAGTCTTCCCACTGTCTATGTTTTGAGCGTTTCCTGTGTCGCTAGTTTTACATTCCGATGCACCTCTGCAAGTTTACTGTATTCCTTGGATCTTCCCATTGGCGATGAAACACAGAAATTGCATCGGAATTAAATATAAGATACACAATGCCGACTTAAGTACAGGAAGAATGAGTCTTCCTAATGTCTATGTGTTGAGCGTTACCTGTGTCAACAGTTTTACATTCTGATGCACCTCTGCAGGTTTACTGTATCCCTTGGACCTTCCCATTGACGATGAAAAACAGAAATTGCATCGGAATTAAATATAAGAGACACAATGCCGACTGAAGTACAGGAAGACTAAGTCTTCCTACTGTCTATGTTTTGAGCGTTTCCTATGTCATCAGTTTTACTTTCCGATGCACCTCTGCAGGATTACTATATCCCTTGGAACTTCCCATTCACGATGAAACACAGAAATTTCATCGGAATTAAATACAAGAGACACCATGCCGACTTAAGTACAGGAAGACTGAGTCTTCCTACTCTCTATGCTTTGAGCGTTTCCTGTGTCACCAGATTTACATTCCGATGCACCTCTGCAGGTTTACTGTATCCCGTGGAGCTTCCCATTGACGATAAAACACAGAAATTGCATCGGAATTAAAAATAAGACAGACAATGCCGACTTAAGTAAAAAAAAATTGGCTCTGAGCACTATGGGACTCAACTGCTGAGGTCATTAGTCCCCTAGAACTTAGAACTAGTTAAACCTAACTAACCTATGGACATCACAAACACCCATGCCCGAGGCAGGATTCGAACCTGCGACCGTAGCGGACTTGCGGTTCCAGACTGCAGCGCCTTTAACCGCTCGGCCACTACGGGCGGCCCGACTTAAGTACAGGAAGACTGAGTCTTCCTACTGTCTATGAATTGAGCGTTTCATGTGTCACCAGTTTTACATTCTGATGCACCTCTGCAGGTTTCCTGTATCCCTTGGACCTTCCCATTGACGATGAAACACAGAAATTGCATCGGAATTAAATATAAGAGACACAATGCCTACTTAAGTACAAGATAACAGTCTACGTACGGACAATGATTTGAGCGTTTCCTGTGTCACCAGTTTTACATTCCGATGCACCTCTGCAGGTTTACTGTATCCCTTGGACCTTCCCATTGTCGATGAAACACAGAAATCGCATAGGAATTAAATATAGGAGACACAATGCCGACTTAAGTACAGGAAGACTGAGTCTTCCTACTGTCTATGTTTTGAGCGTTTCCTGTGTCACCAGTTTTAAATTCCGATGCACCTCTGCAGGTTCACTGTTTCCCTTTGACCTTCCCATTGACGATGAAACACAGAAATTGCATCGGAATTAAATATAAGAGACACACTGCCGACTGAAGTACAGGAAGACTGAGTCTTCCTACACTCTATGCTTTGAGCGTTTCCTGTGTCACCAGTTTTACATTCTGATGCACCTCTGCAGGCTTACTGAATTCCTTGGACCTTCCCATTGACGATGAAACACAGAAATTGCATCGGAATTAAATATAAGAGACACAATGCCGACTTAAGTACAGGAAGACAGAGTCTTCCCACTGCCTATGTTTTGAGCGTTTCCTGTGTCACTAGTTTTACATTCCGATGCACCTCTGTAGGTTTACTGTATTCCTTGGACCTTCCCATTGGCGATGAAACACAGAAATTGCATCGGAATTAAATATAAGAGACACAATGGCGACTGAAGTACAGGTAGACTAAGTCTTCCTACTGTCTATGTTTTGAGCGTTTCCTGTGTCATCAGTTTGACTTTCTGATGCACCTCTGCAGGATTACTATATCCCTTGGACCTTCCCATTCACGATGAAACACAGAAATTTCAACGGAATTAAATACAAGAGACACAATGCCGACTTAAGTACAGGAAGACTGAGTCTTTCTACTGTCTATGTTTTGAGCGTTTCCTGTGTCACCAGTTTTACATTCCGATGCACCTCTGCAGGTTTACTGTTTCCCTTGGACCTTCCCATTGACGATGAAACACAGAAATTGCATCGGAATGAAATATAAGAGACACTATGCCGACTTAAGTGTGGGAAGACTGAGTCTTCCCACTGTCTATGTTTGAGCGTTTCCTGTGTCACTAGTTTTACATTCCGATGCACCTCTGCAGGTTTACTGTATTCATTGGACCTTCCCATTGGCGATGAAACACAGAAATTGCATCGGAATTAAATATAAGAGACACACTGCCGACTGAAGTACAGGAAGACTCAGTCTTCCCACTGTCTATGTTTGAGCGTTTCCTGTGTCACTAGTTTTACATTCCGATGAACCTCTGCAGGTTTACTGAATTCCTTGGACCTTCCCATTGACGATGAAACACAGAAATTGCATCGGAATTAAATATAAGAGACACAATGCCGACTTAAGTACAGGAAGACAGAGTCTTCCCACTGCCTATGTTTTGAGCGTTTCCTGTGTCACTAGTTTTACATTCCGATGCACCTCTGTAGGTTTACTGTATTCCTTGGACCTTCCCATTGGCGATGAAACACAGAAATTGCATCGGAATTAAATATAAGAGACACAATGGCGACTGAAGTACAGGTAGACTAAGTCTTCCTACTGTCTATGTTTTGAGCGTTTCCTGTGTCACCAGTTTTACATTCCGATGCACCTCTGCAGGTTTACTGTATCCCTTGGACCTTCTTCCCATTGTCGATGAAACACAGAAATCGCATCGGAATTAAATATAGGAGACACAATGCCGACTTAAGTACAGAAAGACTGAGTCTTCCTACTGTCTATGTTTTGAGCGATTCCTGTGTCACCAGTTTTACATTCCGATGCACCTCTGCAGGTTTACTGTATCCCTTGGACCTTCCCACTGACGATGAAATACAGAAGTTGCATCGGAATTAAATATAAGAGACACAATGCCGACTGAAGTACAGGAATACTAAGTCTTCCTACTGTCTATGTTTTGAGCGTGTCCTTTGTCATCAGGTTTACTTTCCGATGCACCTCTGCAGGATTACTATATCCCTTGGAACTTCCCATTCACGATGAAACACAGAAATTTCATCGGAATTAAATACAAGAGACACAATGCCAACTTAAGTACAGGAAGACTGAGTCTTCCTACTCTCTATGCTTTGAGCGTTTCCTGTGTCACCAGATTTACATTCCGATGCACCTCTGCAGGTTTACTGTATCCCGTGGAGCTTCCCATTCACGATGAAACACAGAAATTGCATCGGAATTAAATATAAGACAGACAATGCCGACTTAAGTAAAAAAAAATGGCTCTGAGCACTATGGGACTCAACTGCTGAGGTCATTAGTCCCCTAGAACTTAGAACTAGTTAAACCTAACTAACCTAAGGACATCACAAACATCCATGCCCGAGGCAGGATTCGAACCTGCGACCGTAGCGGACTTGCGGTTCCAGACTGCAGCGCCTTTAACCGCACGGCCACTTCGGGCGGCCCAACTTAAGTACAGGAAGACTGAGTCTTCCTACTGTCTATGTTTTGAGCGTTTCCTGTGTCATCAGTTTAACTTTCTGACGCACCTCTGCAGGTTTACTATATCCCTTGGACCTTCCCATTCACGATGAAACACAGACATTTCATCGGAAATAAATATAAGAGACACTATGCCGACTTAAGTGTGGGAAGACTGATTCTCCCTCTGTCTATGTTTTGAGCGTTTCCTGTGTCACCAGTTTTACATTCCGATGCAACTCTGCAGGTTTACTGTATCCCTTGGACCTTCCCATTGACGATGAAACACAGAAATTGCATCGGAATTAAATATAAGAGTCACAATGCCGTCATAAGTACAGGAAGACTGAGTCTTCCTACTCACTATGTTTTGAGCGTTTCCTGTGTTACCAGGTTGACATTCCGATGCACCTCTGCAGGTTTCCTTTATCCCTTGGACCTTCCCATTGACGATGAAAAACAGAAATGGCATCGAAATTAAATATAAGAGACACAATGCCGACTTAAGTACAAGAAAACAGTCTTCGTACGGTCAATGTTTTGAGCGTTTCCTGTGTCACCAGTTTTACATTCCGATGCACCTCTACCGGTTTACTGTATCCCTTGGACCTTCCGCTTGTCGATGAAACACAGAAAACCCATCGGAATTAAATATAAGAGACACAATGCCTACATAAGTACAAGATAACAGTCTACGTACGGACAATGTTTTGAGCGTTTCCTGTGTCACCAGTTTTACATTCCGATGCACCTCTGCAGGTTTACTGTATCCCTTGGACCTTCTTCCCATTGTCGATGAAACACAGAAATCGCATCGGAATTAAATATAGGAGACACAATGCCGACTTAAGTACAGAAAGACTGAGTCTTCCTACTGTCTATGTTTTGAGCGATTCCTGTGTCACCAGTTTTACATTCCGATGCACCTCTGCAGGTTTACTGTATCCCTTGGACCTTCCCACTGACGATGAAATACAGAAGTTGCATCGGAATTAAATATAAGAGACACAATGCCGACTGAAGTACAGGAATACTAAGTCTTCCTACTGTCTATGTTTTGAGCGTGTCCTTTGTCATCAGTTTTACTTTCCGATGCACCTCTGCAGGATTACTATATCCCTTGGAACTTCCCATTCACGATGAAACACAGAAATTTCATCGGAATTAAATACAAGAGACACAATGCCAACTTAAGTACAGGAAGACTGAGTCTTCCTACTCTCTATGCTTTGAGCGTTTCCTGTGTTACCAGATTTACATTCCGATGCACCTCTGCAGGTTTACTGTATCAGGTGGAGCTTCCCATTCACGATGAAACACAGAAATTGCATCGGAATTAAATATAAGACAGACAATGCCGACTTAAGTAAAAAAAAATGGCTCTGAGCACTATGGGACTCAACTGCTGAGGTCATTAGTCCCCTAGAACTTAGAACTAGTTAAACCTAACTAACCTAAGGACATCACAAACATCCATGCCCGAGGCAGGATTCGAACCTGCGACCGTAGCGGACTTGCGGTTCCAGACTGCAGCGCCTTTAACCGCACGGCCACTTCGGGCGGCCCAACTTAAGTACAGGAAGACTGAGTCTTCCTACTGTCTATGTTTTGAGCGTTTCCTGTGTCATCAGTTTAACTTTCTGACGCACCTCTGCAGGTTTACTATATCCCTTGGACCTTCCCATTCACGATGAAACACAGACATTTCATCGGAAATAAATATAAGAGACACTATGCCGACTTAAGTGTGGGAAGACTGATTCTCCCTCTGTCTATGTTTTGAGCGTTTCCTGTGTCACCAGTTTTACATTCCGATGCAACTCTGCAGGTTTACTGTATCCCTTGGACCTTCCCATTGACGATGAAACACAGAAATTGCATCGGAATTAAATATAAGAGTCACAATGCCGTCATAAGTACAGGAAGACTGAGTCTTCCTACTCACTATGTTTTGAGCGTTTCCTGTGTTACCAGGTTGACATTCCGATGCACCTCTGCAGGTTTCCTTTATCCCTTGGACCTTCCCATTGACGATGAAAAACAGAAATGGCATCGAAATTAAATATAAGAGACACAATGCCGACTTAAGTACAAGAAAACAGTCTTCGTACGGTCAATGTCTTGAGCGTTTCCTGTGTCACCAGTTTTACATTCCGATGCACCTCTACCGGTTTACTGTATCCCTTGGACCTTCCGCTTGTCGATGAAACACAGAAAACCCATCGGAATTAAATATAAGAGACACAATGCCTACATAAGTACAAGATAACAGTCTACGTACGGACAATGTTTTGAGCGTTTCCTGTGTCACCAGTTTTACATTCCGATGCACCTCTGCAGGTTTACTGTATCCCTTGGACCTTCTTCCCATTGTCGATGAAACACAGAAATCGCATCGGAATTAAATATAGGAGACACAATGCCGACTTAAGTACAGAAAGACTGAGTCTTCCTACTGTCTATGTTTTGAGCGATTCCTGTGTCACCAGTTTTACATTCCGATGCACCTCTGCAGGTTTTCTGTATCCCTTGGACCTTCCCACTGACGATGAAATACAGAAGTTGCATCCGAATTAAATATAAGAGACACAATGCCGACTGAAGTACAGGAAGACTGAGTCTCCCTACTTTCTATGCTTTGAGCGTTTCCTGTGTCAGCAGTTTTACATTCTGATGCACCTCTGCAGGATAACTGCATCCCTTGGACCTTCCCATTGACGATGAAACACAGAAATTGCATCGGAATTAAATATAAGAGACACAATGCCGACTGAAGTACAGGAAGACTAAATCTTCCTACTGTCTCTGTTTTGAGCGTTTCCTGTGTCATCAGTTGTACTTTCCGATGCACCTCTGCAGGATTACTATATCCCTTGGAAATTCCCATTCACGATGAAACACAGAAATTGCATCGGAATTAAATATAAGAGACACAATGGCGACTGAAGTACAGGTAGACTAAGTCTTCCTACTGTCTATGTTTTGAGCGTTTACTGTGTCATCAGTTTGACTTTCCGATGCACCTCTGCAGGATTACTATATCCCTTGGACCTTCCCATTCACGATGAAACACAGAAATTTCAACGGAATTAAATACAAGAGACACAATGCCGACTTAAGTACAGGAAGACTGAGTCTTCCTAATGTCTATGTTTTGAGCGTTTCCCGTGTCACCAGTTTTACATTCCGATGCACCTCTGCAGGTTTACTGTTTCCCTTGGACCTTCCCATTGACGATGAAACACAGAAATTGCATCGGAATGAAATATAAGAGACACAATGCCGACTTAAGTACAGGATGATTGAGTCTTCCTACTGTCTATGTTTTGAGCGTTTCCTGTGTCACTGGTCTTACATTCCGATGCACCTCTGCAGTTTGCTGTATTCCTTGGACCTTCACATTGACGATTAAACATAGAAATTTCATCGGAAATAAATATAAGAGACACAATGCCGACTTAAGTACAGGAAGACTGAGTCTTCCTACTGTCTATGTTTTGAGCGATTCCTGTGTCACCAGTTTTAAATTCCGATGCACCTCTGCAGTTTCACTGTTTCCCTTGGACCTTCCCATTGACGATGAAACACAGAAATTGCATCGGAATTAAATATAAGAGACACACTGCCGACTGAAGTACAGGAAGACTGAGTCTTCCCACTGTCTATGTTTTGAGCGTTTCCTGTGTCACTAGTTTTACATTCCGATGCACCTCTGCAAGTTTACTGTATTCCTTGGACCTTCCCATTGGCGATGAAACACAGAAATTGCATCGGAATTAAATATAAGATACACAATGCCGACTTAAGTACAGGAAGAATGAGTCTTCCTAATGTCTATGTGTTGAGCGTTTCCTGTGTCAATAGTTTTACATTCTGATGCACCTCTGCAGGTTTACTGTATCCCTTGGACCTTCCCATTGACGATGAAAAACAGAAATTGCATCGGAATTAAATATAAGAGACACAATGCCGACTGAAGTACAGGAAGACTAAGTCTTCCTACTGTCTATGTTATGAGCGTTTCCTATGTCCTCAGTTTTACTTTCCGATGCACCTCTGCAGGATTACTATATCCCTTGGAACTTCCCATTCACGATGAAACACAGAAATTTCATCGGAATTAAATACAAGAGACACAATGCCGACTTAAGTACAGGAAGACTGAGTCTTCCTACTCTCTATGCTTTGAGCGTTTCCTGTGTCACCAGATTTACATTCCGATGCACCTCTGCAGGTTTACTGTATCCCGTGGAGCTTCCCATTGACGATGAAACACAGAAATTGCATCGGAATTAAAAATAAGACAGACAATGCCGACTTAAGTAAAAAAAAATTGGCTCTGAGCACTCAACTGCTGAGGTCATTAGTCCCCTAGAACTTAGAACTAGTTAAACCTAACTAACCTATGGACATCACAAACATCCATGCCCGAGGCAGGATTCGAACCTGCGACCGTAGCGGACTTGCGGTTCCAGACTGCAGCGCCTTTAACCGCTCGGCCACTTCGGGCGGCCCGACTTAAGTACAGGAAGACTGAGTCTTCCTACTGTCTATGATTTGAGCGTTTCATGTGTCACCAGTTTTACATTCTGATGCACCTCTGCAGGTTTCCTGTATCCCTTGGACCTTCCCATTGACGATGAAACACAGAAATTGCATCGGAATTAAATATAAGAGACACAATGCCTACTTAAGTACAAGATAACAGTCTACGTACGGACAATGATTTGAGCGTTTCCTGTGTCACCAGTTTTACATTCCGATGCACCTCTGCAGGTTTACTGTATCCCTTGGACCTTCCCATTGTCGATGAAACACAGAAATCGCATAGGAATTAAATATAGGAGACACAATGCCGACTTAAGTACAGGAAGACTGAGTCTTCCTACTGTCTAAGTTTTGAGCGTTTCCTGTGTCACCAGTTTTAAATTCCGATGCACCTCTGCAGGTTCACTGTTTCCCTTTGACCTTCCCATTGACGATGAAACACAGAAATTGCATCGGAATTAAATATAAGAGACACACTGCCGACTGAAGTACAGGAAGACTGAGTCTTCCTACACTCTATGCTTTGAGCGTTTCCTGTGTCACCAGTTTTACATTCTGATGCACCTCTGCAGGCTTACTGAATTCCTTGGACCTTCCCATTGACGATGAAACACAGAAATTGCATCGGAATTAAATATAAGAGACACAATGCCGACTTAAGTACAGGAAGACAGAGTCTTCCCACTGTCTATGTTTTGAGCGTTTCCTGTGTCACTAGTTTTACATTCCGATGCACCCCTGTAGGTTTACTGTATTCCTTGGACCTTCCCATTGGCGATGAAACACAGAAATTGCATCGGAATTAAATATAAGAGACACAATGGCGACTGAAGTACAGGTAGACTAAGTCTTCCTACTGTCTATGTTTTGAGCGTTTCCTGTGTCATCAGTTTGACTTTCCGATGCACCTCTGCAGGATTACTATATCCCTTGGACCTTCCCATTCACGATGAAACACAGAAATTTCAACGGAATTAAATACAAGAGACACAATGCCGACTTAAGTACAGGAAGACTGAGTCTTCCTACTGTCTATGTTTTGAGCGTTTCCTGTGTCACCAGTTTTACATTCCGATGCACCTCTGCAGGTTTACTGTTTCCCTTGGACCTTCCCATTGACGATGAAACACAGAAATTGCATCGGAATGAAATATAAGAGACACAATGCCGACTTAAGTACAGGATGACTGAGTCTTCCTACTGTCTATGTTTGGAGCGTTTGCTGTGTCACCAGTTTTAAATTCCGATGCACCTCTGCAGGTTCACTGTTTCCCTTGGACCTTCCCATTGACGATGAAACACAGAAATTGCATCGGAATTAAATATAAGAGACACACTGCCGACTGAAGTACAGGAAGACTGAGTCTTCCCACTGCGTATGTTTGAGCGTTTCCTGTGTCACTAGTTTTACATTCCGATGCACCTCTGCAGGTTTACTGTATTCATTGGACCTTCCCATTGGCGATGAAACACAGAAATTGCATCGGAAATAAATATAAGAGACACAATGCCGACTTAAGTACAAGAAGAATGAGTCTTCCTAATGTCTATGTGTTGAGCGTTTCCTGTGTCAACAGTTTTACATTCTGATGCACCTCTGCAGGTTTACTGTTTCCCTTGGACCTTCCCATTGACGATGAAAAACAGAAATTGCATCGGAATTAAGTATAAGAGACACAATGCCGACTGAAGTACAGGAATACTAAGTCTTCCTACTGTCTATGTTTTGAGCGTGTCCTTTGTCATCAGTTTTACTTTCCGATGCACCTCTGCAGGATTACTATATCCCTTGGAACTTCCCATTCACGATGAAACACAGAAATTTCATCGGAATTAAATACAAGAGACACAATGCCGACTTAAGTACAGGAAGACTGAGTCTTCCTACTCTCTATGCTTTGAGCGTTTCCTGTGTCACCAGATTTACATTCTGATGAAATTCTGCAGGTTTTCTGTATCCATTGGACCTTCCCATTGACGATGAAACACAGAAATTGCATCGGAATTAAATATAAGAAACACAATGCCGACTTAAGTACAGGAAGACTGAGTCTTTCTACTGTCTATGTTTTGAGCGTTTCCTGTGTCAGCAGTTTTACATTCTGATGCACCTCTGCAGGATAACTGCATCCCTTGGACCTTCCCATTGACGATGAAACACAGAAATTGCATCGGAATAAAATATAAGAGACACAATGCCGACTTAAGTACAGGAAGACTGAGTCTTCCTACAATCTATGTTTTGAGCGTTTCCTGAGTCACCAGTTTTACATTCTGATGCACCTCTGCAGGTTTACTGTATCCCTTGGACCTTCCCATTGACGATGAAACACAGACATTGCATCGGAATTAAATATAAGAGACACAATGCCGACTTAAGTACAGGAAGACTGAGTCTTCCTACTGTCTATAATTTGAGCGTTTCCTGTTACACCAGTTTTACATTCCGATGCACCTCTGTTGGTTTACTGTATCCCTTGGATCTTCCCATTGACGATGAAACACAGAAATTGCATCGGAATTAAATTTAAGAGACACAATGCCGACTTAAGTACAGGAAGACTAAGCGTTCCTACTGTCTATGTTTTGCGCGTTTCCTGTGTCATCAGTTTTACTTTCCGATGCACCTCTGCAGGTTTACTATATCCCTTGGACCTTCCCATTCACGATGAAACACTGAAATTTCATCGGAATTAAATATAAGAGACACAATGCCAACTTAAGTACAGGAAGACTGAGTCTTCCTACAGTCTATGTTTTGAGCGTTTCCTGAGTCACCAGTTTTACATTCTGATGCACCTCTGCAGGTTTACTGTATCCCTTGGACCTTCTCGTTGACGATGAAACACAGACATTGCTTCTGAATTAAATATAAGAGACACAATGCCGACTTAAGTACAAGAAGACTGAGTCTTCCTAGTGTCTATAATTTGAGCGTTTCCTGTGTCACCAGTTTTACATTCCGATGCACCTCTGCAGGATAACCGTATCCCTTGGACCTTCACAGTGACGATGAAACACAGAAATTGCATCGGAATGAAATATAAGAGACAGAATGACGTCTTAAGTACAGGAAGACCGTGTCTTTCTACTGTCTATGTTTTGAGCGTTTCCTGTATAACCAGTTTTACATTCCGATGCAACTCTGCAGGTTTACTGTATCCCTTGGACCTTCCCATTGACGATGAAACACAGAAATTGCATCGGAATTAAATATAAGAGTCACAATGCCAACATAAGTACAGGAAGACTTAGTCTTCCTACTGTCTATGTTTTGAGCGTTTCCTGTGTCACTAGTTTTACATTTCGAGGCACCTCTGCCGGTTTACTGTATCCCTTGGACCTTCCGCTTGTCGATGAAACACAGAAATCGCATCGGAATTAAATATAAGAGACACAATGCCTACATAAGTACAAGATAACAGTCTACGTACGGACAATGCTTTGAGCGTTTCCTGTGTCACCAGTTTTACATTCCGATGCACCTCTGCAGGTTTACTGTATCCCTTGGACCTTCCCATTGTCGATGAAACACAGAAATCGCATCGGAAATAAATATAGGAGACACAATGCCGACTTAAGTACAGAAAGACTGAGTCTTCCTACTGTCTATGTTTTGAGCGATTCCTGTGTCACCAGTTTTACATTCCGATGCACCTCTGCAGGTTTACTGTATCCCTTGGACCTTCCCATTGACGATGAAACACAGAAGTTGCATCGGAATTAAATATAAGAGACACAATGCCGACTGAAGTACAGGAAGACTGAGTCTCCCTACTTTCTATGCTTTGAGCGTTTCCTTTGTCACCAGTTTTACATTCTGATGCACCTCTGCAGGCTTACTGTATGCCTTGGACCTTCCCATTGACGATGAAACACAGAAATTGCATCGGAATTAAATATAAGAGACACAATGCCGACTTAAGTACAGGAAGACAGAGTCTTCCTACTGTCTATGTTTTGAGCGTTTCCTGTGTCACTAGCTTTACATTTCGATGCACCTCTGCAGGTTTACTGTATTCCTTGGACCTTCCCATTGACGATGAAACACAGAAATTGCATCGGAATTAAATATAAGAGACACAATGCCGATTTAAGTACAGGAAGAATGAGTCTTCCTACTGTCTATGTGTTGAGCGTTTCCTGTGTCACCAGTTTTACATTCCGATGCATTTCTGCCGGTTTACTGTATCCCTTGGACCTTCCCATTGACGATGAAACACAGAAATTGCATCGGAATTAAATATAAGAGACACAATGCCGACTTAAGTACAGGAAGACTAAGTCCTCCTACTGTTTATATTTTGAGCGTTTCCTGTGTCATCAGTTTAACTTTCTGACGCACCTCTGCAGGTTTACTATATCCCTTGGACCTTCCCATTCACGATGAAACACAGACATTTCATAGGAAATAAATATAAGAGACACTATGCCGACTTAAGTGTGGGAAGACTGAGTCTTCCTCTGTCTATGTTTTGAGCGTTTCCTGTGTTACCAGGTTGACATTCCGATGCACCTCTGCAGGTTTCCTTTATCCCTTGGACCTTCCCATTGACGATGAAAAACAGAAATTGCATCGAAATTAAATATAAGAGACACAATGCCGACTTAAGTACAAGAAAACAGTCTTCGTACGGTCAATGTCTTGAGCGTTTCCTGTGTCACCAGTTTTACATTCCGATGCACCTCTGCCGGTTTACTGTATCCCTTGGACCTTCCGCTTGTCGATGAAACACAGAAATCGCATCGGAATTAAATATAAGAGACACAATGCCTACATAAGTACAAGATAACAGTCTATGTACGGACAATGTTTTGAGCGTTTCCTGTGTCACCAGTTTTACATTCCGATGCACCTCTGCAGGTTAACTGTATCCCTTGGACCTTCCCATTGTCGATGAAACACAGAAATCGCATCGGAATTAAATATAGGAGACACAATGCCGACTTAAGTACAGAAAGACTGAGTCTTCCTACTGTCTATGTTTTGAGGGATTCCTGAGTCACCAGTTTTACATTCCGATGCACCTCTGCAGGTTTACTGTATCCCTTGGACCTTCCCACTGACGATGAAACACAGAAGTTGCATCGGAATTAAATATAAGAGACACAATGCCGACTGAAGTACAGGAAGACTGAGTCTCCCTACTTTCTATGCTTTGAGCGTTTCCTGTGTCACCAGTTTTACATTCTGATGCACCTCTGCAGGCTTACTGTATGCCTTGGACCTTCCCATTGACGATGAAACACAGAAATTGCATCGGAAGTAAATATAAGAGACACAATGCCGACTTAAGTACTGGAAGACTGAGTCTTCCTACTGTCTATGTTTTGAGCGTTTTCTGTGTCATCAGTTTTACAATCAGATGCACCTCTGCAGGTTTACTGTATCCCTTGGACCTTCCCAAGACGATGAAAAACAAAAATTGCATCGGAATTAAATATAAGAGACACAATGCCGACTGAAGTACAGGAAGTCTAAGTCTTCCTACTGTCTATGTTTTGAGCGTTTCCTGTGTCATCAGTTTTACTTTCCGATGCACCTCTGCAGGATTACTATATCCCTTGGACATTCCCATTCACGATGAAACACAGAAATTTCATCGGAATTAAATACAAGAGACACAATGCCGACTTAAGTACAGGAAGACTGAGTCTTCCTACTGTCTATGTTTTGAGCGTTTCCTGTGTCACCAGTTTTACATTCCGATGCACCTCTGCAGGATAACTGCATCCCTTGGACCTTCCCATTGACGATGAAACACAGAAATTGCATCGGATTAAAATATAAGAGACACAATGCCGACTTAAGTACTGGAATACTGAGTCTTCCTACAATGTATGTTTTGAGCGTTTCCTGAGTCACCAGTTTTACATTCTGATGCACCTCTGCAGGTTTACTGTATCCCTTGGACCTTCCCATTGACGATGAAACACAGACATTGCATCGGAATTAAATATAAGAGACACAATGCCGACTTAAGTACAGGAAGACTGAGTCTTCCTAGTGTCTATAATTTGAGCGTTTCCTGTTACACCAGTTTTACATTCCGATGCACCTCTGCAGGTTTACTGTATCCCCTGGATCTTCCCATTGACGATGAAACACAGAAATTGCATCGGAATAAAATATAAGAGACACAATGCCGACTTAAGTACAGGAATACTGAGTCTTCCTACAATCTATGTTTTGAGCGTTTCCTGTGTCATCAGTTTTACTTTCCGATGCACCTCTGCAGGTTTACTATATCCCTTGGACCTTCCCATTCACGATGAAACACTGAAATTTCAATGGAATTAAATATTAGAGAGACAATGCCGACTTAAGTACAGGAAGACTGAGTCTTCCTACAGTCTATGTTTTGAGCGTTTCCTGAGTCACCAGTTTTACATTCTGATGCACCTCTGCAGGTTTACTGTATCCCTTGGACCTTCCCGTTGACGATGAAACACAGACATTGCTTCGGAATTAAATATAAGAGACACAATGCCGACTTAAGTACAGGAAGACTGAGTCTTCCTAGTGTCTATAATTTGAGCGTTTCCTGGGTCACCAGTTTTACATTCCGATGCACCTCTGCAAGTTTACTGTATCCCTTGGACCTTCACAGTGACGATGAAACACAGAAATTGCATCGGAATTAAATATAAGAGACACAATGACGTCTTAAGTACAGGAAGACCGTGTCTTTCTACTGTCTATGTTTTGAGCGTTTCCTGTATCACCAGTTTTACATTCCGATGCAACTCTGCAGGTTTACTGTATCCCTTGGACCTTCCCATTGACGATGAAACACAGAAATTGCTTCGGAATTAAATATAAGAGTCACAATGCCAACATAAGTACAGGAAGACTTAGTCTTCCTACTGTCTATGTTTTGAGCGTTTCCTGTGTCTCTAGTTTTACATTTCGAGGCACCTCTGCCGGTTTACTGTATCCCTTGGACCTTCCGCTTGTCGATGAAGCACAGAAATCGCATCGGAATTAAATATAAGAGACACAATGCCTACATAAGTACAAGATAACAGTCTACGTACGGACAATGTTTTGAGCGTTTCCCGTGTCACCAGTTTTACATTCCGATGCAACTCTGCAGGTTTACTGTATCCCTTGGACCTTCCCATTGACGATGAAACACAGAAATTGCATCGGAATTAAATATAAGAGTCACAATGCCGTCATAAGTACAGGAAGACTGAGTCTTCCTACTCACTATGTTTTGAGCGTTTCCTGTGTTACCAGGTTGACATTCCGATGCACCTCTGCATGTTTCCTTTATCCCTTGGACCTTCCCATTGACGATGAAAAACAGAAATGACATCGAAATTAAATATAAGAGACACAATGCCGACTTAAGTACAAGAAAACAGTCTTCGTACGGTCAATGTCTTGAGCGTTTCCTGTGTCACCAGTTTTACATTCCGATGCACCTCTACCGGTTTACTGTATCCCTTGGACCTTCCGCTTGTCGATGAAACACAGAAAACCCATCGGAATTAAATATAAGAGACACAATGCCTACATAAGTACAAGATAACAGTCTACGTACGGACAATGTTTTGAGCGTTTCCTGTGTCACCAGTTTTACATTCCGATGCACCTCTGCAGGTTTACTGTATCCCTTGGACCTTCCCATTGTCGATGAAACACAGAAATCGCATCGGAATTAAATATAGGAGACACAATGCCGACTTAAGTACAGAAAGACTGAGTCTTCCTACTGTCTATGTTTTGAGCGATTCCTGTGTCACCAGTTTTACATTCCGATGCACCTCTGCAGGTTTACTGTATCCCTTGGACCTTCCCACTGACGATGAAATACAGAAGTTGCATCGGAATTAAATATAAGAGACACAATGCCGACTGAAGTACAGGAAGACTGAGTCTCCCTACTTTCTATGATTTGAGCGTTTCCTGTGTCACCAGTTTTACATTCTGATGCACCTCTGCAGGCTTACTGTATGCCTTGGACCTTCTCATTGACGATGAAACACAGAAATTGCATCGGAATTAAATATAAGAGACACAATGCCGCCTTAAGTACAGGAAGAATGAGTCTTCCTACTGTCTATGTGTTGAGCGTTTCCCGTGTCACCAGTTTTACATTCCGATGCATCTATGCCGGTTTACTGTATCCCTTGGACCTTCCCATTGTCGATGAAACACAGAAATCGCATCGGAATTAAATATAAGAAACACAATCCCGACTTAAGTACAGGAAGACTGAGTCTTCCTACTGTCTATGTTTTGAGCGTTTCCAGTGTCACCAGTTTTACATTCTGATGCAATTCTGCAGGTTTTCTGTATCCAATGGACCTTCCCATTGACGATGAAACACAGAAATTGCATCAGAATTAAATATAAGAAACACAATGCCGACTTAAGTACAGGAAGACTGAGTCTTTCTACTGTCTATGTTTTGAGCGTTTCCTGTGTCAGCAGTTTTACATTCTGATGCACCTCTGCAGGATAACTGCATCCCTTGGACCTTCCCATTGACGATGAAACACAGAAATTGCATCGGAATAAAATATAAGAGACACAATGCCGACTTAAGTACAGGAAGACTGAGTCTTCCTACAATCTATGTTTTGAGCGTTTCCTGAGTCACCAGTTTTACATTCTGATGCACCTCTGCAGGTTTACTGTATCCCTTGGACCTTCCCATTGACGATGAAACACAGACATTGCATCGGAATTAAATATAAGAGACACAATGCCGACTTAAGTACAGGAAGACTGAGTCTTCATAGTGTCTATAATTTGAGCGTTTCCTGTTACACCAGTTTTACATTCCGATGCACCTCTGCAGGTTTACTGTATCCCTTGGATCTTCCCATTGACGATGAAACACAGAAATTGCATCGGAATTAAATTTAAGAGACACAATGCCGACTTAAGTACAGGAAGACTAAGCGTTCCTACTGTCTATGTTTTGCGCGTTTCCTGTGTCATCAGTTTTACTTTCCGATGCACCTCTGCAGGTTTACTATATCCCTTGGACCTTCCCATTCACGATGAAACACTGAAATTTCATCGGAATTAAATATTAGAGACACAATGCCGACTTAAGTACAGGAAGACTGAGTCTTCCTACAGTCTATGTTTTGAGCGTTTCCTGAGTCACCAGTTTTACATTCTGATGCACCTCTGCAGGTTTACTGTATCCCTTGGACCTTCCCGTTGACGATGAAACACAGACATTGCTTCGGAATTAAATATAAGAGACACAATGTCGACTTAAGTACAGGAAGACTGAGTCTTCCTAGTGTCTATAGTTTGAGCGTTTCCTGTGTCACCAGTTTTACATTCCGATGCACCTCTGCAGGTTTACTGTATCCCTTGGACCTTCACAGTGACGATGAAACACAGAAATTGCATCGGAATTAAATATAAGAGACACAATGACGTCTTAAGTACAGGAAGACCGTGTCTTTCTACTGTCTATGTTTTGAGCGTTTCCTGTATCACCAGTTTTACATTCCGATGCAACTCTGCAGGTTTACTGTATCCCTTGGACCTTCCCATTGACGATGAAACACAGAAATTGCATCGGAATTAAATATAAGAGTCACAATGCCAACATAAGTACAGGAAGACATAGTCTTCCTACTGTCTATGTTTTGAGCGTTTCCTGTGTCACTAGTTTTACATTTCGAGGCACCTCTGCCGGTTTACTGTATCCCTTGGACCTTCCGCTTGTCGATGAAACACAGAAATCGCATCGGAATTAAATATAAGAGACACAATGCCTACATAAGTACAAGATAACAGTCTACGTACGGACAATGTTTTGAGCGTTTCCTGTGTCACCAGTTTTACATTCCGATGCACCTCTGCAGGTTTACTGTATCCCTTGGACCTTCCCATTGTCGATGAAACACAGAAATCGCATCGGAAATAAATATAGGAGACACAATGCCGACTTAAGTACAGAAAGACTGAGTCTTCCTACTGTCTATGATTTGAGCGATTCCTGTGTCACCAGTTTTACATTCCGATGCACCTCTGCAGGTTTACTGTATCCCTTGGACCTTCCCATTGACGATGAAACACAGAAGTTGCATCGGAATTAAATATAAGAGACACAATGCCGACTGAAGTACAGGAAGACTGAGTCTCCCTACTTTCTATGCTTTGAGCGTTTCCTTTGTCACCAGTTTTACATTCTGATGCACCTCTGCAGGCTTACTGTATGCCTTGGACCTTCCCATTGACGATGAAACACAGAAATTGCATCGGAATTAAATATAAGAGACACAATGCCGACTTAAGTACAGGAAGACAGAGTCTTCCTACTGTCTATGTTTTGAGCGTTTCCTGTGTCACTAGCTTTAGACTTCGATGCACCTCTGCAGGTTTACTGTATTCCTTGGACCTTCCCATTGACGATGAAACACAGAAATTGCATCGGAATTAAATATAAGAGACACAATGCCGACTTAAGTACAGGAAGAATGAGTCTTCCTACTGTCTATGTGTTGAGCGTTTCCTGTGTCACCAGTTTTACATTCCGATGCATCTCTGCCGGTTTACTGTATCCCTTGGACCTTCCCATTGACGATGAAACACAGAAATTGCATCGGAATTAAATATAAGAGACACAATGCCGACTTAAGTACAGGAAGACTAAGTCCTCCTACTGTTTATGTTTTGAAGGTTTCCTGTGTCATCAGTTTAACTTTCTGACGCACCTCTGCAGGTTTACTATATCCCTTGGACCTTCCCATTCACGATGAAACACAGACATTTCATCGGAAATAAATATAAGAGACACTATGCCGACTTAAGTGTGGGAAGACTGAGTCTTCCTCTGTCTATGTTTTGAGCGTTTCCTGTGTTACCAGGTTGACATTCCGATGCACCTCTGCAGGTTTCCTTTATCCCTTGGACCTTCCCATTGACGATGAAACACAGAAATTGCATCGGAATTAAATATAAGAGACACAATGCCGACTTAAGTACAGGAAGACTAAGTCCTCCTACTGTTTATGTTTTGAAGGTTTCCTGTGTCATCAGTTTAACTTTCTGACGCACCTCTGCAGGTTTACTATATCCCTTGGACCTTCCCATTCACGATGAAACACAGAAATTGCATCGAAATTAAATATAAGAGACACAATGCCGACTTAAGTACAGGAAGACAGAGTCTTCCTACTGTCTATGTTTTGAGCGTTTCCTGTGTCACTAGCTTTAGACTTCGATGCACCTCTGCAGGCTTACTGTATGCCTTGGACCTTCCCATTGACGATGAAACACAGAAATTGCATCGAAATTAAATATAAGAGACACAATCCCGACTTAAGTACAAGAAAACAGTCTTCGTACGGTCAATGTCTTGAGCGCTTCCTGTGTCATCAGTTTTACATTCCGATGCACCTCTGCCGGTTTACTGTATCCCTTGGACCTTCCGCTTGTCGATGAAACACAGAAATCGCATCGGAATTAAATATGAGAGACACAATGCCTACATAAGTACAAGATAACAGTCTACGTACGGACAATGTTTTGAGCGTTTCCTGTGTCACCAGTTTTACATTCCGATGCACCTCTGCAGGTTTACTGTATCCCTTGGACCTTCCCATTGTCGATGAAACACAGAAATCGCATCGGAAATAAATATAGGAGACACAATGCCGACTTAAGTACAGAAAGACTGAGTCTTCCTACTGTCTATGTTTTGAGCGATTCCTGTGTCACCAGTTTTACATTCCGATGCACCTCTGCAGGTTTACTGTATCCCTAGGACCTTCCCATTGACGATGAAACACAGAAGTTGCATCGGAATTAAATATAAGAGACACAATGCCGACTGAAGTACAGGAAGACTGAGTCTCCCTACTTTCTATGCTTTGAGCGTTTCCTTTGTCACCAGTTTTACATTCTGATGCACCTCTGCAGGCTTACTGTATGCCTTGGACCTTCCCATTGACGATGAAACACAGAAATTGCATCGGAATTAAATATAAGAGACACAATGCCGACTTAAGTACAGGAAGACAGAGTCTTCCTACTGTCTATGTTTTGAGCGTTTCCTGTGTCACTAGCTTTACATTTCGATGCACCTCTGCAGGTTTACTGTATTCCTTGGACCTTCCCATTGACGATGAAACACAGAAATTGCATCGGAATTAAATATAAGAGACACAATGCCGACTTAAGTAAAGGAAGAATGAGTCTTCCTACTGTCTATGTGTTGAGCGTTTCCTGTGTCACCAGTTTTACATTCTGATGCACCTCTGCAGGCTTACTGTATGCCTTGGACCTTCCCATTGACGATGAAACACAGAAATTGCATCGGAAGTAAATATAAGAGACACAATGCCGACTTAAGTACTGGAAGACTGAGTCTTCCTACTGTCTATGTTTTGAGCGTTTCCTGTGTCACCAGTTTTACATTCCGATGCACCTCTGCAGGTTTACTGTATCCCTTGGACCTTCCCATTGACGATGAAACACAGAAATTGCATCGGAATTAAATTTAAGAGACACAATGCCGACTTAAGTACAGGAAGACTAAGCGTTCCTACTGTCTATGTTTTGAGCGTTTCCTGTGTCATCAGTTTTACTTTCCGATGCACCTCTGCAGGTTTACTATATCCCTTGGACCTGCCCATTCACGATGAAACACAGAAATATCATCGGAATTAAATATTAGAGACACAATGCCGACTTAAGTACAGGAAGACTGAGTCTTCCTACTGTCTTTGTTTTGAGCGTTTCCTGTGTCACCAGTTTTACTTTCCGATGCACCTCTGCAGGTTTACTGTATCCTTTGGACCTTCACAGTGACGATGAAACACAGAAATTGCATCGGAATTAAATATAAGAGACACAATGCCGACTTAAGTACAGGAAGACTAAGTCCTCCTACTGTTTATGTATTGAGCGTTTCCTGTGTCATCAGTTTAACTTTCTGACGCACCTCTGCAGGTTTACTATATCCCTTGGACCTTCCCATTCACGATGACACACAGACATTTCATCGGAAATAAATATAAGAGACACTATGCCGACTTAAGTGTGGGAAGACTGAGTCTTCCTCTGTCTATGTTTTGAGCGTTTCCTGTGTCACCAGTTTTACATTCCGATGCAACTCTGCAGGTTTACTGTATCCCTTGGACCTTCCCATTGACGATGAAACACAGAAATTGCATCGTAATTAAATATAAGAGTCACAATGCCAACATAAGTACAGGAAGACTGAGTCTTCCTACTGTCTATGTTTTGAGCGTTTCCTGTGTCACTAGTTTTACATTCCGATGCACCTCTGCCGGTTTACTGTATCCCTTGGACCTTCCGCTTGTCGATGAAACACAGAAATCGCATCGGAATTAAATATAAGAGACACAATGCCTACATATGTACAAGATAACAGTCTACTTACGGACAATGTTTTGAGCGTTTCCTGTGTCACCAGTTTTACATTCCGATGCACCTCTGCAGGTTTACTGTATCCCTTGGACCTTCCCATTGTCGATGAAACACAGAAATCGCATCGGAATTAAATATAAGAAACACAATCCCGACTTAAGTACAGGAAGACTGAGTCTTCCTACTGTCTATGTTTTGAGCGTTTCCTGTGTCACCAGTTTTACATTCTGATGCAATTCTGCAGGTTTTCTGTATCCATTGGACCTTCCCATTGACGATGAAACACAGAAATTGCATCGGAATTAAATATAAGAAACACAATGCCGACTTAAGTACAGGAAGACTGAGTCTTTCTACTGTCTATGTTTTGAGCGTTTCCTGTGTCAGCAGTTTTACATTCTGATGCACCTCTGCAGGATAACTGTATCCCTTGGACCTTCCCATTGACGATGAAAAACTGAAATTGCATCGGAATTAAATATAAGAGACACAATGCCGACTGAAGTACAGGAAGACTAAGTCTTCCTACTGTCTATGATTTGAGCGACTCCTGTGTCATCAGTTTTACTTTCCGATGCACCTCTGCAGGATTACTATATCCCTTGGACCTTCCCATTGACGATGAAACACAGAAATTGCATCGGAATTAAATATAAGAGACACAATGCCGACTTAAGTACAGGAAGACTGAGTCTTCCTACAGTCTATGTTTTGAGCGTTTCCTGTGTGACTAGTTTTACATTCCGATGCACCTCTGCAGGTTTACTGTATTCCTTGGACCTTCCCATTGACGATGAAACACAGAAATTGCATCGGAATTAAATATAAGAGACACAATGCCGACTTAAGTACTGGAAGAATGAGTCTTCCTACTGTCTATGTGTTGAGCGTTTCCTGTGTCACCAGCTTTACATTCTGATGCACCTCTGCAGGTCTACTGTATCCCTTGGACCTTCCCATTGACGATGAAACATAGAAATTTCATCGGAAATAAATATAAGAGACACAATGCCGACTTAAGTACAGGAAGACTGAGTCTTCCTACTGTCTATGTTTTGAGCGTTTCCTGTGTCACCAGTTTTACATTCCGATGCACCTCTGCAGGTTTACTGTTTCCCTTGGACCTTCCCATTGACGATGAAACACAGAAATTGCATCGGAATTAAATATAAGAGACACACTGCCGACTGAAGTACAGGAAGACAGAATCTTCCTACTGTCTATGTTTTGAGCGTTTCCTGTGTCACTAGTTTTACATTCCGATGCACCTCTGCAGGTTTACTGTATTCCTTGGACCTTCCCATTGACGATGAAACACAGAAATTGAATCGGAATTAAATATAAGAGACACAATGCCCACTTAAGTACAGGAAGAATGAGTCTTCCTACTGTCTATGTGTTGAGCGTTTCCTGTGTCAACAGTTTTACATACTGATGCACCTCTGCAGGTTTACTGTATCCCTTGGACCTTCCCATTGACGATGAAAAACAGAAATTGCATCGGAATTAAATATAAGAGACACATTGCCGACTGAAGTACATGAAGACTAAGTCTTCCTACTGTCTATGTTTTGAGCGTTTCCTGTGTCATCAGTTTTACTTTCCGATGCACCTCTGCAGGATTACTATATCCCTTGGACCTTCCCATTCACGATGAAACACAGAAATTTCATCGGAATTAAATACAAGAGACACAATGCCGACTTAAGTACAGGAAGACTGAGTCTTCCTACTGTCTATGATTTGAGCGTTTCCTGTGTCACCAGTTTTACATTCCGATGCACCTCTGCAGGTTTACTGTTTCCCTTGGATCTTCCCCATGACGATGAAACACTTAAATTGCATCGGAATTAAATATAAGAGACACAATGCCGACTTAAGTACAGGAAGACTGAGTCTTCCTACTGTCTATGTTTTAAGCGTTTCCTGTGTCACTAGTTTTACATTCCGATGCACCTCTGCAGGTTTACTGTATCCCTTGGACCTTCCCATTGACGATGAAACATAGAAATTTCATCGGAAATAAATATAAGAGACACAATGCCGACTTAAGAACAGGAAGACTGAGTCTTCCTACTGTCTATGTTTTGAACGTTTCCTGTGTCACCAGTTTTACATTCCGATGCACCTCTGCAGGTTTACTGTTTCCCTTGGACCTTCCCATTGACGATGAAACACAGAAATTGCATCGGAATTAAATATAAGAGACACACTGCCGACTGAAGTACAGGAAGACTGAGTCTTCCTACACTCTATGCTTTGAGCGTTTCCTGTGTCACCAGTTTTACATTCTGATGCACCTCTGCAGGCTTACTGTATCCCTTGGACCTTCCCATTGACGATGAAACACAGAAATTGCATCGGAATTAAATATAAGAGACACAATGCCGACTTAAGTACAGGAAGACAGAGTCTTCCTACTGTCTATGTTTTTAGCGTTTCCTGTGTCACTAGTTTTACATTCCGATGCACCTCTGCAGCTTTACTGTATTCCTTGGACCTTCCCATTGACGATGAAACACAGAAATTGCATCGGAATTTAATATAAGAGACACAATGCCGACTTAAGTACAGGAAGAATGAGTCTTCCTACTGTCTATGTGTAGAGCGTTTCCTGTGTCAACAGTTTTACATTCTGATGCACCTCTGCAGGTTTACTGTATCCCTTTGACCTTCCCATTGACGATGAAAAACAGATATTGCATCGGAATTAAATATAAGAGACACAATGCCGACTGAAGTACAGGAAGACTAAGTCTTCCTACTGTCTATGTTTTGAGCGTTTCCTGTGTCATCAGTTTTACTTTCCGATGCACCTCTGCAGGATTACTATATCCCTTGGACCTTCCCATTCACGATGAAACACAGAAATTTCATCGGAATTAAATACAAGAGACACAATGCCGACTTAAGTACAGGAAGACTGAGTCTTCCTACTGTCTACGTTTTGAGCATTTCCTGTGTCACCAGTTTTACATTCCGATGCACCTCTGCAGGTTTACTGTTTCCCTTGGACCTTCCCATTGACGATGAAACACAGAAATTGCATCGGAATTAAATATAAGAGACACACTGCCGACTGAAGTACAGGAAGACTGAGTCTTCCTACACTCTATGCTTTGAGCGTTCCCTGTGTCACCAGTTTTACATTCTGATGCACCTCTGCAGGCTTACTGTATCCCTTGGACCTTCCCATTGACGATGAAACACAGAAATTGCATCGGAATTAAATATAAGAGACACAATGAAGACTTAAGAACAGGAAGACAGAGTCTTCCTACTGTCTATGTTTTAGCGTTTCCTGTGTCACTAGTTTTACATTCCGATGCACCTCTGCAGCTTTACTGTATTCCTTGGACCTTCCCATTGACGATGAAACACAGAAATTGCATCGGAATTTAATATAAGAGACACAATGCCGACTTAAGTACAGGAAGAATGAGTCTTCCTACTGTCTATGTGTTGAGCGTTTCCTGTGTCAACAGTTTTACATTCTGATGCACCTCTACAGGTTTACTGTATCCCTTTGACCTTCCCATTGACGATGAAAAACAGAAATTGCATCGGAATTAAATATAAGAGACACAATGCCGACTGAAGTACAGGAAGACTAAGTCTTCCTACTGTCTATGTTTTGAGCGTTTCCTGTGTCATCAGTTTTACTTTCCGATGCACCTCTGCAGGATTACTATATCCCTTGGACCTTCCCATTCACGATGAAACACAGAAATTTCATCGGAATTAAATACAAGCGACACAATGCCGACTTAAGTACAGGAAGACTGAGTCTTCCTACTGTCTACGTTTTGAGCGTTTCCTGAGTCACCAGTTTTACATTCCGATGCACCTCTGCAGGTTTACTGTTTCCCTTGGACCTTCCCATTGACGATGAAACATAGAAACTTCACGGAAATAAATATAAGAGACAAAATGCCGACTTAAGTACAGGAAGACTGAGTCTTCCTACTGTCTATGTTTTGAGCGTTTCCTGTGCCACCAGTTTTACATTCCGATGCACCTCTGCAGGTTTACTGTTTCCCTTGGACCTTCCCATTGACGATGAAACACAGAAATTGCATCGAAATTAAATATATAAGACACAATGCCTACTTAAGTACAAGAAAATAGTCTTCGTACGGTCAATGTCTTGAGCGTTTCCTGTGTCACCAGTTTTACATTCCGATGCACCTCTGCCGGTTTACTGTATCCCTTGGACCTTCCCCTTGTCGATGAAACACAGAAATCGCATCGGAATTAAATATAAGAGACACAATGCCTACATAAGTACAAGATAACAGTCTACGTACGGACAATGTTTTGAGCGTTTCCTGTGTCACCAGTTTTACATTCCGATGCACCTCTGCAGGTTTACTGTATCCCTTGGACCTTCCCATTGGCGATGAAACACAAAAATCGCATCGGAATTAAATATAGGAGACACAATGCCGACTTAAGTACAGAAAGACTGAGTCTTCCTACTGTCTATGTTTTGAGCATTTCCTGTGTCACCAGTTTTACGTTCCGATGCACCTCTGCAGGTTTACTGTATCCCTTGGACCTTCCCATTGACGATGAAGCACAGACATTGCATCGGAATTAAATACAAGAGACTTAATGCCGACTTAAGTACAGGAAGACTGAGTCTTCCTAGTGTATATAATTTGAGCGTTTCCTGTGTCACCAGTTTTACATTCCGATGCACCTCTGCAGGTTTACTGTATCCCTTGGACCTTCCCATTGACGATGAAACACAGAAATTGCATCGGAATTAAATTTAAGAGACACAATGCCGACTTAAGTACAGGAAGACTAAGCGTTCCTACTGTCTATGTTTTGAGCGTTTCCTGTGTCATCAGTTTTACTTTCCGATGCACCTCTGCAGGTTTACTATATCCCTTGGACCTTCCCATTCACGATGAAACACTGAAATTTCATCGGAATTAAATATTAGAGACACAATGCCGACTTAAGTACAGGAAGACTGAGTCTTCCTACTGTCTTTGTTTTGAGCGTTTCCTGTGTCACCAGTTTTACATTCCGATGCACCTCTGCAGGTTTACTGTATCCCTTGGACCTTCACAGTGACGATGAAACACAGAAATTGCATCGGAATTAAATATAAGAGAACAATGCCGACTTAAGTACAGGAAGACTAAGTCCTCCTACTGTTTATGTTTTGAGCGTTTCCTGTGTCATCAGTTTTACATTCCGACGCAACTCTGCAGGTTTACTGTATCCCTTGGACCTTCCCATTGACGATGAAACACAGAAATTGCATCGGAATTAAATATAAGAGTCACAATGCCAACATAAGTACAGGAAGACTGAGTCTTCCTACTCTCTATGTTTTGAGCGTTTCCTGTGTTACCAGGTTGACATTCCGATGCACCTCTGCAGGTTTCCTTTATCCCTTGGACCTTCCCATTGACGATGCAACACAGAAATTGCATCGAAATTAAATATAAGAGACACAATGCCGACTTAAGTACAAGAAAACAGTCTTCGTACGGTCAATGTCTTGAGCGTTTCCTGTGTCACCAGTTTTACATTCCGATGAACCTCTGCCGGTTTACTGTATCCCTTGGACCTTCCGCTTGTCGATGAAACACAGAAATCGCATCGGAATTAAATATAAGAGACACAATGCCTACATAAGTACAAGATAACAGTCTACGTACGGACAATGTTTTGAGCGTTTCCTGTGTCACCAGTTTTACATTCCGATGCACCTCTGCAGGTTTACTGTATCCCTTGGACCTTCCCATTGTCGATGAAACACAGAAATCGCATCGGAAATAAATATAGGAGACACAATGCCGACTTAAGTACAGAAAGACTGAGTCTTCCTACTGTCTATGATTTGAGCGATTCCTGTGTCACCAGTTTTACATTCCGATGCACCTCTGCAGGTTTACTGTATCCCTTGGACCTTCCCATTGACGATGAAACACAGAAGTTGCATCGGAATTAAATATAAGAGACACAATGCCGACTGAAGTACAGGAAGACTGAGTCTCCCTACTTTCTATGCTTTGAGCGTTTCCTTTGTCACCAGTTTTACATTCTGATGCACCTCTGCAGGCTTACTGTATGCCTTGGACCTTCCCATTGACGATGAAACACAGAAATTGCATCGGAATTAAATATAAGAGACACAATGCCGACTTAAGTACAGGAAGACAGAGTCTTCCTACTGTCTATGTTTTGAGCGTTTCCTGTGTCACTAGCTTTAGACTTCGATGCACCTCTGCAGGTTTACTGTATTCCTTGGACCTTCCCATTGACGATGAAACACAGAAATTGCATCGGAATTAAATATAAGAGACACAATGCCGACTTAAGTACAGGAAGAATGAGTCTTCCTACTGTCTATGTGTTGAGCGTTTCCTGTGTCACCAGTTTTACATTCCGATGCATCTCTGCCGGTTTACTGTATCCCTTGGACCTTCCCATTGACGATGAAACACAGAAATTGCATCGGAATTAAATATAAGAGACACAATGCCGACTTAAGTACAGGAAGACTAAGTCCTCCTACTGTTTATGTTTTGAAGGTTTCCTGTGTCATCAGTTTAACTTTCTGACGCACCTCTGCAGGTTTACTATATCCCTTGGACCTTCCCATTCACGATGAAACACAGACATTTCATCGGAAATAAATATAAGAGACACTATGCCGACTTAAGTGTGGGAAGACTGAGTCTTCCTCTGTCTATGTTTTGAGCGTTTCCTGTGTTACCAGGTTGACATTCCGATGCACCTCTGCAGGTTTCCTTAATCCCTTGGACCTTCCCATTGACGATGAAACACAGAAATTGCATCGGAATTAAATATAAGAGACACCATGCCGACTTAAGTACAGGAAGACTAAGTCCTCCTACTGTTTATGTTTTGAAGGTTTCCTGTGTCATCAGTTTAACTTTCTGACGCACCTCTGCAGGTTTACTATATCCCTTGGACCTTCCCATTCACGATGAAACACAGAAATTGCATCGGAATTAAATATAAGAGACACAATGCCGACTTAAGTACAGGAAGACAGAGTCTTCCTACTGTCTATGTTTTGAGCGTTTCCTGTGTCACTAGCTTTAGACTTCGATGCACCTCTGCAGGCTTACTGTATGCCTTGGACCTTCCCATTGACGATGAAACACAGAAATTGCATCGAAATTAAATATAAGAGACACAATCCCGACTTAAGTACAAGAAAACAGTCTTCGTACGGTCAATGTCTTGAGCGCTTCCTGTGTCATCAGTTTTACATTCCGATGCACCTCTGCCGGTTTACTGTATCCCTTGGACCTTCCGCTTGTCGATGAAACACAGAAATCGCATCGGAATTAAATATGAGAGACACAATGCCTACATAAGTACAAGATAACAGTCTACGTACGGACAATGTTTTGAGCGTTTCCTGTGTCACCAGTTTTACATTCCGATGCACCTCTGCAGGTTTACTGTATCCCTTGGACCTTCCCATTGTCGATGAAACACAGAAATCGCATCGGAAATAAATATAGGAGACACAATGCCGACTTAAGTACAGAAAGACTGAGTCTTCCTACTGTCTATGTTTTGAGCGATTCCTGTGTCACCAGTTTTACATTCCGATGCACCTCTGCAGGTTTACTGTATCCCTAGGACCTTCCCATTGACGATGAAACACAGAAGTTGCATCGGAATTAAATATAAGAGACACAATGCCGACTGAAGTACAGGAAGACTGAGTCTCCCTACTTTCTATGCTTTGAGCGTTTCCTTTGTCACCAGTTTAACATTCTGATGCACCTCTGCAGGCTTACTGTATGCCTTGGACCTTCCCATTGACGATGAAACACAGAAATTGCATCGGAATTAAATATAAGAGACACAATGCCGACTTAAGTACAGGAAGACAGAGTCTTCCTACTGTCTATGTTTTGAGCGTTTCCTGTGTCACTAGCTTTACATTTCGATGCACCTCTGCAGGTTTACTGTATTCCTTGGACCTTCCCATTGACGATGAAACACAGAAATTGCATCGGAATTAAATATAAGAGACACAATGCCGACTTAAGTAAAGGAAGAATGAGTCTTCCTACTGTCTATGTGTTGAGCGTTTCCTGTGTCACCAGTTTTACATTCTGATGCACCTCTGCAGGCTTACTGTATGCCTTGGACCTTCCCATTGACGATGAAACACAGAAATTGCATCGGAAGTAAATATAAGAGACACAATGCCGACTTAAGTACTGGAAGACTGAGTCTTCCTACTGTCTATGTTTTGAGCGTTTCCTGTGTCACCAGTTTTACATTCCGATGCACCTCTGCAGGTTTACTGTATCCCTTGGACCTTCCCATTGACGATGAAACACAGAAATTGCATCGGAATTAAATTTAAGAGACACAATGCCGACTTAAGTACAGGAAGACTAAGCGTTCCTACTGTCTATGTTTTGAGCGTTTCCTGTGTCATCAGTTTTACTTTCCGATGCACCTCTGCAGGTTTACTATATCCCTTGGACCTGCCCATTCACGATGAAACACTGAAATATCATCGGAATTAAATATTAGAGACACAATGCCGACTTAAGTACAGGAAGACTGAGTCTTCCTACTGTCTTTGTTTTGAGCGTTTCCTGTGTCACCAGTTTTACTTTCCGATGCACCTCTGCAGGTTTACTGTATCCTTTGGACCTTCACAGTGACGATGAAACACAGAAATTGCATCGGAATTAAATATAAGAGACACAATGCCGACTTAAGTACAGGAAGACTAAGTCCTCCTACTGTTTATGTATTGAGCGTTTCCTGTGTCATCAGTTTAACTTTCTGACGCACCTCTGCAGGTTTACTATATCCCTTGGACCTTCCCATTCACGATGACACACAGACATTTCATCGGAAATAAATATAAGAGACACTATGCCGACTTAAGTGTGGGAAGACTGAGTCTTCCTCTGTCTATGTTTTGAGCGTTTCCTGTGTCACCAGTTTTACATTCCGATGCAACTCTGCAGGTTTACTGTATCCCTTGGACCTTCCCATTGACGATGAAACACAGAAATTGCATCGTAATTAAATATAAGAGTCACAATGCCAACATAAGTACAGGAAGACTGAGTCTTCCTACTGTCTATGTTTTGAGCGTTTCCTGTGTCACTAGTTTTACATTCCGATGCACCTCTGCCGGTTTACTGTATCCCTTGGACCTTCCGCTTGTCGATGAAACACAGAAATCGCATCGGAATTAAATATAAGAGACACAATGCCTACATAAGTACAAGATAACAGTCTACTTACGGGTAATGTTTTGAGCGTTTCCTGTGTCACCAGTTTTACATTCCGATGCACCTCTGCAGGTTTACTGTATCCCTTGGACCTTCCCATTGTCGATGAAACACAGAAATCGCATCGGAATTAAATATAGGAGACACAATGCCGACATAAGTACAGAAAGACTGAGTCTTCCTACTGTCTATGTTTTGAGCGATTCCTGTGTCACCAGTTTTACATTCCGATGCACCTCTGCAGGTTTACTGTATCCCTTGGACCTTCCCATTGACGATGAAACACAGAAGTTGCATCGGAATTAAATATAAGAGACACAATGCCGACTGAAGTACAGGAAGACTGAGTCTCCCTACTTTCTATGCTTTGAGCGTTTCCTTTGTCACCAGTTTTACATTCTGATGCACCTCTGCAGGCTTACTGTATGCCTTGGACCTTCCCATTGACGATGAAACACAGAAATTGCATCGGAATTAAATATAAGAGACACAATGCCGACTTAAGTACAGGAAGACAGAGTCTTCCTACTGTCTATGTTTTGAGCGTTTCCTGTGTCACTAGTTTCACATTCTGATGCACCTCTGCAGGTTTACTGTATTCCTTGGACCTTCCCATTGACGATGAAACACAGAAATTGCACCGGAATTAAATATAAGGGACACAATGCCGACTTAAGTACAGGAAGAATGAGTCTTCCTACTGTCTATGTGTTGAGCGTTTCCTGTGTCACCAGTTTTACATTCCGATGCATCTATGCCGGTTTACTGTATCCCTTGGACCTTCCCATTATCGATGAAACACAGAAATCGCATCGGAATTAAATATAAGAAACACAATCCCGACTTAAGTACAGGAAGACTGAGTCTTCCTACTGTCTATGTTTTGAGCGTTTCCTGTGTCACCAGTTTTACATTCTGATGCAATTCTGCAGGTTTTCTGTATCCATTGGACCTTCCCATTGACGATGAAACACAGAAATTGCATCGGAATTAAATATAAGAAACACAATGCCGACTTAAGTACAGGAAGACTGAGTCTTTCTACTGTCTATGTTTTGAGCGTTTCCTGTGTCAGCAGTTTTACATTCTGATGCACCTCTGCAGGATAACTGTATCCCTTGGACCTTCCCATTGACGATGAAAAACTGAAATTGCATCGGAATTAAATATAAGAGACACAATGCCGACTGAAGTACAGGAAGACTAAGTCTTCCTACTGTCTATGATTTGAGCGACTCCTGTGTCATCAGTTTTACTTTCCGATGCACCTCTGCAGGATTACTATATCCCTTGGACCTTCCCATTGACGATGAAACACAGAAATTGCATCGGAATTAAATATAAGAGACACAATGCCGACTTAAGTACAGGAAGACTGAGTCTTCCTACAGTCTATGTTTTGAGCGTTTCCTGTGTGACTAGTTTTACATTCCGATGCACCTCTGCAGGTTTACTGTATTCCTTGGACCTTCCCATTGACGATGAAACACAGAAATTGCATCGGAATTAAATATAAGAGACACAATGCCGACTTAAGTACTGGAAGAATGAGTCTTCCTACTGTCTATGTGTTGAGCGTTTCCTGTGTCACCAGCTTTACATTCTGATGCACCTCTGCAGGTCTACTGTATCCCTTGGACCTTCCCATTGACGATGAAACATAGAAATTTCATCGGAAATAAATATAAGAGACACAATGCCGACTTAAGTACAGGAAGACTGAGTCTTCCTACTGTCTATGTTTTGAGCGTTTCCTGTGTCACCAGTTTTACATTCCGATGCACCTCTGCAGGTTTACTGTTTCCCTTGGACCTTCCCATTGACGATGAAACACAGAAATTGCATCGGAATTAAATATAAGAGACACACTGCCGACTGAAGTACAGGAAGACAGAATCTTCCTACTGTCTATGTTTTGAGCGTTTCCTGTGTCACTAGTTTTACATTCCGATGCACCTCTGCAGGTTTACTGTATTCCTTGGACCTTCCCATTGACGATGAAACACAGAAATTGAATCGGAATTAAATATAAGAGACACAATGCCCACTTAAGTACAGGAAGAATGAGTCTTCCTACTGTCTATGTGTTGAGCGTTTCCTGTGTCAACAGTTTTACATACTGATGCACCTCTGCAGGTTTACTGTATCCCTTGGACCTTCCCATTGACGATGAAAAACAGAAATTGCATCGGAATTAAATATAAGAGACACAATGCCGACTGAAGTACATGAAGACTAAGTCTTCCTACTGTCTATGTTTTGAGCGTTTCCTGTGTCATCAGTTTTACTTTCCGATGCACCTCTGCAGGATTACTATATCCCTTGGACCTTCCCATTCACGATGAAACACAGAAATTTCATCGGAATTAAATACAAGAGACACAATGCCGACTTAAGTACAGGAAGACTGAGTCTTCCTACTGTCTATGATTTGAGCGTTTCCTGTGTCACCAGTTTTACATTCCGATGCACCTCTGCAGGTTTACTGTTTCCCTTGGATCTTCCCCATGACGATGAAACACTTAAGGGGATACGGAATCACCTATCCCCGCAATGTTAATATATGCCTACTATAGGGAACATTTTCTCACAAACTACTGGAGACAGAGAGGTAAAAATTTTACTGTATGTGCATTCATATGTTACAACAATACTGAAACAACAGTTTATTGTCAAAGTATTTTCTTACAGAGATATTGTACATTTATTTTTAAGTAAATTTTTTCCATCGCTTTTTACTAGACTATCACCCCTAAGTCTTTTGTAAATCAAGTAATTAAAAAATCGTTGTTTCAGTATGTAATAGGGACCTATGTCACTACGTCATAAAAATTTCAGACTTCTAGGTTGACCAGTACCTGAGATAATGTTCCTAGATGAAGTAAAAAGTAAACTTACGGGAAACGGAGAAAGAAGATTAAAACATTCCTGATCCGTAGCTAATACCCCCTTCACAGTCTTCATAATCATCTTCAAGTCTTCTTTTGGCACCCCTCTGCACCTGTCTTGCTTTTTTCACTAATGTCTTGATTATATTATCAGCATGCCTTAGTCTGTGCTGATCTAAAAAGAACATAGCACGTACCGTACGGGAACCAACACACATACCCAACTTTTGAAGGACCTGGCATTTAGTTATATTTCCAAGATTGAAGGTTGCCACAGCATCATACACACCAAAATGTAGTGTATTAATTCCGACAAACACTGTTTTTGGGAGACGATGCCATATCACACTATTCAAGCACTCGTTGGGGTTCTGCGTTTTTCCGTGAAGACATTTCATCAGAAGACTTCTGTCAGCCAGATCTCTGAAAATGGGCTTTATTTCTGCCATGATGGCTGATGGTAGACTGTGGTGGTGAATGTATTTCTCTCCTGTTGTTAGTCCCCTATTGTATTTACACCAGCTGTTTTCACCTTTGGGGCACAAACCATGTTGTGGATGCTCATCCGTGGATGCGGTGTGGAAATATAAAGCCCATATAGCTCTCCTCATTTCTTCAAGATTGCCTGTATTTTGCCTGATTGCAAGGCCATAGCAGTTCTGAATGTGGTCTATTATGGAATCAGTCAATCTTCCTCTGCCATCCAAGGTTTTCCCATCATCTAGTTTTTTCCCTTTCATAACTGATTTTAACCTTCTCAGCCTGGCACCCATTCTCTTCTGCACATGTCCTATACATTCAAGTTTGCTTATATTTACACTGTTCCCATATGGTTTGCTTTCCAAAACTTCTTTGAATGCTTTAGAGTCACCATCTCCCAGATATTTGACATAGCGAACATTATACCACTGTGAAGAGCGATGAAAAATTTTCTTCACCCCAGCAACCTCCATGCCACCACTACTACCATAATAATTAGCAATACAGTCATCACTGTGTTCATTTTTCAGCCTGCCTGTGCACCTACAGTATTTAGACATTATTGCAACATCAATAACCTTGCCAGTATCAACACTAGTTGCTGTTACAACACCATTGTTGGAGGTGTGGCCCCTTTTCTGCCACGTGCCATCAAACGCCACTGTGAGGTCACGACTGCCGTCATTTTCTTCCACTGCTTCTTCCACAGCAACCTGCATTGACTTCTGTGCTACATCTTCAACTGCAGATCCTAGTACATAATTGTAAGCTTCAAACTTTGAAGGTGCACTTGGAAGATTTAGAACACCACATAGCATATCACCAGCTGCTTTGCCCTTACCAATTGCTCGCAATCCATAAACTAACCTAATATTTACACTATAAAGTTCAGTTTTCTTGTATCCATTATTTACAGTTACTGAAACCGAACTTGGAAACTTACAGCTGTATTTACAAACACTGCATATTAAATTAAACTGGGCAGCCAGGCCAACATGGGATTCTACTTTCAGAGAAACGTTTCCATGACATTTTTTGCAGCACAAACTGTTTTCAAGAGCTTCACACAATATATTCGTATCAATGAGTTCAAAAACTTCATTCCCTCTATCAAGTAAATTATATTTCTCTTCCAAATCTCTTAGTTTTTTATGAGAAGCACTGTTTTCATTTGGTGTAAGTTCGTTCGGCAAATCAGTAATAAGTGGATTCACATTTCCCAACAGTGATGATGATGAACTGCTTTGCTTTGCTAATGAATCATTATTTCTTTTCTTTTGCCAGTTCACACGCTTTTTAAATACTTTTGCTTTAGCTCTAGGCATTTTCACTGCGAAAAATGAAGCACTAAATACGAAATAACTCAACAACAACTACTTTCTTATATCACACTGTTTACAAAACAGTCCCGCCACAAAGTCAAAGAGTAACTTGAGGAAACCAGAGAGAAACATTTTCGGGCAACTAGTGTATAAATAGTCGCTGGAAACCGGGATATTTGAATTCATGTCACTTTAAAGGTACTGCCAAAAAGTTCATGGTCAGCCACGAGAGACGTGTATAACTAAAGCGCAATACCCGATCTCACAAATATATAAAAATAAAATAGTTATAATTGTAGAAGAGCTATGTATGATACGTCATTTTAAAGAGGAAACATGGCAGAATATAATACGCCAATAAAAAAAAATTCGATTTTTTAACCCAAAATCCGATTCCGTATCCCCTTAAATTGCATCGGAATTAAATATAAGAGACACAATGCCGACTTAAGTACAGGAAGACTGAGTCTTCCTACTGTCTATGTTTTAAGCGTTTCCTGTGTCACTAGTTTTACATTCCGATGCACCTCTGCAGGTTTACTGTATCCCTTGGACCTTCCCATTGACGATGAAACATAGAAATTTCATCGGAAATAAATATAAGAGACACAATGCCGACTTAAGAACAGGAAGACTGAGTCTTCCTACTGTCTATGTTTTGAACGTTTCCTGTGTCACCAGTTTTACATTCCGATGCACCTCTGCAGGTTTACTGTTTCCCTTGGACCTTCCCATTGACGATGAAACACAGAAATTGCATCGGAATTAAATATAAGAGACACACTGCCGACTGAAGTACAGGAAGACTGAGTCTTCCTACACTCTATGCTTTGAGCGTTTCCTGTGTCACCAGTTTTACATTCTGATGCACCTCTGCAGGCTTACTGTATCCCTTGGACCTTCCCATTGACGATGAAACACAGAAATTGCATCGGAATTAAATATAAGAGACACAATGCCGACTTAAGTACAGGAAGACAGAGTCTTCCTACTGTCTATGTTTTTAGCGTTTCCTGTGTCACTAGTTTTACATTCCGATGCACCTCTGCAGCTTTACTGTATTCCTTGGACCTTCCCATTGACGATGAAACACAGAAATTGCATCGGAATTTAATATAAGAGACACAATGCCGACTTAAGTACAGGAAGAATGAGTCTTCCTACTGTCTATGTGTAGAGCGTTTCCTGTGTCAACAGTTTTACATTCTGATGCACCTCTGCAGGTTTACTGTATCCCTTTGACCTTCCCATTGACGATGAAAAACAGATATTGCATCGGAATTAAATATAAGAGACACAATGCCGACTGAAGTACAGGAAGACTAAGTCTTCCTACTGTCTATGTTTTGAGCGTTTCCTGTGTCATCAGTTTTACTTTCCGATGCACCTCTGCAGGATTACTATATCCCTTGGACCTTCCCATTCACGATGAAACACAGAAATTTCATCGGAATTAAATACAAGAGACACAATGCCGACTTAAGTACAGGAAGACTGAGTCTTCCTACTGTCTACGTTTTGAGCATTTCCTGTGTCACCAGTTTTACATTCCGATGCACCTCTGCAGGTTTACTGTTTCCCTTGGACCTTCCCATTGACGATGAAACACAGAAATTGCATCGGAATTAAATATAAGAGACACACTGCCGACTGAAGTACAGGAAGACTGAGTCTTCCTACACTCTATGCTTTGAGCGTTCCCTGTGTCACCAGTTTTACATTCTGATGCACCTCTGCAGGCTTACTGTATCCCTTGGACCTTCCCATTGACGATGAAACACAGAAATTGCATCGGAATTAAATATAAGAGACACAATGAAGACTTAAGAACAGGAAGACAGAGTCTTCCTACTGTCTATGTTTTAGCGTTTCCTGTGTCACTAGTTTTACATTCCGATGCACCTCTGCAGCTTTACTGTATTCCTTGGACCTTCCCATTGACGATGAAACACAGAAATTGCATCGGAATTTAATATAAGAGACACAATGCCGACTTAAGTACAGGAAGAATGAGTCTTCCTACTGTCTATGTGTTGAGCGTTTCCTGTGTCAACAGTTTTACATTCTGATGCACCTCTACAGGTTTACTGTATCCCTTTGACCTTCCCATTGACGATGAAAAACAGAAATTGCATCGGAATTAAATATAAGAGACACAATGCCGACTGAAGTACAGGAAGACTAAGTCTTCCTACTGTCTATGTTTTGAGCGTTTCCTGTGTCATCAGTTTTACTTTCCGATGCACCTCTGCAGGATTACTATATCCCTTGGACCTTCCCATTCACGATGAAACACAGAAATTTCATCGGAATTAAATACAAGCGACACAATGCCGACTTAAGTACAGGAAGACTGAGTCTTCCTACTGTCTACGTTTTGAGCGTTTCCTGAGTCACCAGTTTTACATTCCGATGCACCTCTGCAGGTTTACTGTTTCCCTTGGACCTTCCCATTGACGATGAAACATAGAAACTTCACGGAAATAAATATAAGAGACAAAATGCCGACTTAAGTACAGGAAGACTGAGTCTTCCTACTGTCTATGTTTTGAGCGTTTCCTGTGCCACCAGTTTTACATTCCGATGCACCTCTGCAGGTTTACTGTTTCCCTTGGACCTTCCCATTGACGATGAAACACAGAAATTGCATCGAAATTAAATATATAAGACACAATGCCTACTTAAGTACAAGAAAATAGTCTTCGTACGGTCAATGTCTTGAGCGTTTCCTGTGTCACCAGTTTTACATTCCGATGCACCTCTGCCGGTTTACTGTATCCCTTGGACCTTCCCCTTGTCGATGAAACACAGAAATCGCATCGGAATTAAATATAAGAGACACAATGCCTACATAAGTACAAGATAACAGTCTACGTACGGACAATGTTTTGAGCGTTTCCTGTGTCACCAGTTTTACATTCCGATGCACCTCTGCAGGTTTACTGTATCCCTTGGACCTTCCCATTGTCGATGAAACACAAAAATCGCATCGGAATTAAATATAGGAGACACAATGCCGACTTAAGTACAGAAAGACTGAGTCTTCCTACTGTCTATGTTTTGAGCATTTCCTGTGTCACCAGTTTTACGTTCCGATGCACCTCTGCAGGTTTACTGTATCCCTTGGACCTTCCCATTGACGATGAAGCACAGACATTGCATCGGAATTAAATACAAGAGACTTAATGCCGACTTAAGTACAGGAAGACTGAGTCTTCCTAGTGTATATAATTTGAGCGTTTCCTGTGTCACCAGTTTTACATTCCGATGCACCTCTGCAGGTTTACTGTATCCCTTGGACCTTCCCATTGACGATGAAACACAGAAATTGCATCGGAATTAAATTTAAGAGACACAATGCCGACTTAAGTACAGGAAGACTAAGCGTTCCTACTGTCTATGTTTTGAGCGTTTCCTGTGTCATCAGTTTTACTTTCCGATGCACCTCTGCAGGTTTACTATATCCCTTGGACCTTCCCATTCACGATGAAACACTGAAATTTCATCGGAATTAAATATTAGAGACACAATGCCGACTTAAGTACAGGAAGACTGAGTCTTCCTACTGTCTTTGTTTTGAGCGTTTCCTGTGTCACCAGTTTTACATTCCGATGCACCTCTGCATGTTTACTGTATCCCTTGGACCTTCACAGTGACGATGAAACACAGAAATTGCATCGGAATTAAATATAAGAGAACAATGCCGACTTAAGTACAGGAAGACTAAGTCCTCCTACTGTTTATGTTTTGAGCGTTTCCTGTGTCATCAGTTTAACTTTCTGACGCACATCTGCAGGTTTACCATATCTCTTGGACCTTCCCATTCACGATGAAACACAGACATTTCATCGGAAATAAATATAAGAGACACTATGCCGTCTTAAGTGTGGGAAGACTGAGTCTTCCTCTGTCTATGTTTTGAGCGTTTCCTGTGTCACCAGTTTTACATTCCGACGCAACTCTGCAGGTTTACTGTATCCCTTGGACCTTCCCATTGACGATGAAACACAGAAATTGCATCGGAATTAAATATAAGAGTCACAATGCCAACATAAGTACAGGAAGACTGAGTCTTCCTACTCTCTATGTTTTGAGCGTTTCCTGTGTTACCAGGTTGACATTCCGATGCACCTCTGCAGGTTTCCTTTATCCCTTGGACCTTCCCATTGACGATGCAACACAGAAATTGCATCGAAATTAAATATAAGAGACACAATGCCGACTTAAGTACAAGAAAACAGTCTTCGTACGGTCAATGTCTTGAGCGTTTCCTGTGTCACCAGTTTTACATTCCGATGAACCTCTGCCGGTTTACTGTATCCCTTGGACCTTCCGCTTGTCGATGAAACACAGAAATCGCATCGGAATTAAATATAAGAGACACAATGCCTACATAAGTACAAGATAACAGTCTACGTACGGACAATGTTTTGAGCGTCTCCTGTGTCACCAGTTTTACATTCCGATGCACCTCTGCAGGTTTACTGTATCCCTTGGACCTTCCCATTGTCGATGAAACACAGAAATCGCATCGGAATTAAATATAGGAGACACAATGCCGACTTAAGTACAGAAAGACTGAGTCTTCCTACTGTCTATGTTTTGAGCGATTCCTGTGTCACCAGTTTTACATTCCGATGCACCTCTGCAGGTTTACTGTATCCCTTGGACCTTCCCATTGACGATGAAACACAGAAGTTGCATCGGAATTAAATATAAGAGACACAATGCCGACTGAGGTACAGGAAGACTGAGTCTCCCTACTTTCTATGATTTGAGCGTTTCCTGTGTCACCAGTTTTACATTCTGATGCACCTCTGCAGGTTTACTGTATGCCTTGGACCTTCCCATTGACGATGAAACACAGAAATTGCATCGGAATTAAATATAAGAGACACAATGCCGACTTAAGTACAGGAAGACTAAGTCTTCCTACTGTCTATGTTTTAGCGTTTCCTGTGTCACTAGTTTTACATTCCGATGCACCTCTGCAGCTTTACTGTATTCCTTGGACCTTCCCATTGACGATGAAACACAGAAATTGCATCGGAATTTAATATAAGAGACACAATGCCGACTTAAGTACAGGAAGAATGAGTCTTCCTACTGTCTATGTGTTGAGCGTTTCCTGTGTCAACAGTTTTACATTCTGATGCACCTCTACAGGTTTACTGTATCCCTTTGACCTTCCCATTGACGATGAAAAACAGAAATTGCATCGGAATTAAATATAAGAGACACAATGCCGACTGAAGTACAGGAAGACTAAGTCTTCCTACTGTCTATGTTTTGAGCGTTTCCTGTGTCATCAGTTTTACTTTCCGATGCACCTCTGCAGGATTACTATATCCCTTGGACCTTCCCATTCACGATGAAACACAGAAATTTCATCGGAATTAAATACAAGCGACACAATGCCGACTTAAGTACAGGAAGACTGAGTCTTCCTACTGTCTACGTTTTGAGCGTTTCCTGAGTCACCAGTTTTACATTCCGATGCACCTCTGCAGGTTTACTGTTTCCCTTGGACCTTCCCATTGACGATGAAACATAGAAACTTCACGGAAATAAATATAAGAGACAAAATGCCGACTTAAGTACAGGAAGACTGAGTCTTCCTACTGTCTATGTTTTGAGCGTTTCCTGTGCCACCAGTTTTACATTCCGATGCACCTCTGCAGGTTTACTGTTTCCCTTGGACCTTCCCATTGACGATGAAACACAGAAATTGCATCGAAATTAAATATATAAGACACAATGCCTACTTAAGTACAAGAAAATAGTCTTCGTACGGTCAATGTCTTGAGCGTTTCCTGTGTCACCAGTTTTACATTCCGATGCACCTCTGCCGGTTTACTGTATCCCTTGGACCTTCCCCTTGTCGATGAAACACAGAAATCGCATCGGAATTAAATATAAGAGACACAATGCCTACATAAGTACAAGATAACAGTCTACGTACGGACAATGTTTTGAGCGTTTCCTGTGTCACCAGTTTTACATTCCGATGCACCTCTGCAGGTTTACTGTATCCCTTGGACCTTCCCATTGTCGATGAAACACAAAAATCGCATCGGAATTAAATATAGGAGACACAATGCCGACTTAAGTACAGAAAGACTGAGTCTTCCTACTGTCTATGTTTTGAGCATTTCCTGTGTCACCAGTTTTACGTTCCGATGCACCTCTGCAGGTTTACTGTATCCCTTGGACCTTCCCATTGACGATGAAGCACAGACATTGCATCGGAATTAAATACAAGAGACTTAATGCCGACTTAAGTACAGGAAGACTGAGTCTTCCTAGTGTATATAATTTGAGCGTTTCCTGTGTCACCAGTTTTACATTCCGATGCACCTCTGCAGGTTTACTGTTTCCCTTGGACCTTCCCATTGACGATGAAACACAGAAATTGCATCGGAATTAAATTTAAGAGACACAATGCCGACTTAAGTACAGGAAGACTAAGCGTTCCTACTGTCTATGTTTTGAGCGTTTCCTGTGTCATCAGTTTTACTTTCCGATGCACCTCTGCAGGTTTACTATATCCCTTGGACCTTCCCATTCACGATGAAACACTGAAATTTCATCGGAATTAAATATTAGAGACACAATGCCGACTTAAGTACAGGAAGACTGAGTCTTCCTACTGTCTTTGTTTTGAGCGTTTCCTGTGTCACCAGTTTTACATTCCGATGCACCTCTGCAGGTTTACTGTATCCCTTGGACCTTCACAGTGACGATGAAACACAGAAATTGCATCGGAATTAAATATAAGAGAACAATGCCGACTTAAGTACAGGAAGACTAAGTCCTCCTACTGTTTATGTTTTGAGCGTTTCCTGTGTCATCAGTTTAACTTTCTGACGCACATCTGCAGGTTTACCATATCCCTTGGACCTTCCCATTCACGATGAAACACAGACATTTCATCGGAAATAAATATAAGGGCCACTATGCCGTCTTAAGTGTGGGAAGACTGAGTCTTCCTCTGTCTATGTTTTGAGCGTTTCCTGTGTCACCAGTTTTACATTCCGACGCAACTCTGCAGGTTTACTGTATCCCTTGGACCTTCCCATTGACGATGAAACACAGAAATTGCATCGGAATTAAATATAAGAGTCACAATGCCAACATAAGTACAGGAAGACTGAGTCTTCCTACTCTCTATGTTTTGAGCGTTTCCTGTGTTACCAGGTTGACATTCCGATGCACCTCTGCAGGTTTCCTTTATCCCTTGGACCTTCCCATTGACGATGCAACACAGAAATTGCATCGAAATTAAATATAAGAGACACAATGCCGACTTAAGTACAAGAAAACAGTCTTCGTACGGTCAATGTCTTGAGCGTTTCCTGTGTCACCAGTTTTACATTCCGATGAACCTCTGCCGGTTTACTGTATCCCTTGGACCTTCCGCTTGTCGATGAAACACAGAAATCGCATCGGAATTAAATATAAGAGACACAATGCCTACATAAGTACAAGATAACAGTCTACGTACGGACAATGTTTTGAGCGTCTCCTGTGTCACCAGTTTTACATTCCGATGCACCTCTGCAGGTTTACTGTATCCCTTGGACCTTCCCATTGTCGATGAAACACAGAAATCGCATCGGAATTAAATATAGGAGACACAATGCCGACTTAAGTACAGAAAGACTGAGTCTTCCTACTGTCTATGTTTTGAGCGATTCCTGTGTCACCAGTTTTACATTCCGATGCACCTCTGCAGGTTTACTGTATCCCTTGGACCTTCCCATTGACGATGAAACACAGAAGTTGCATCGGAATTAAATATAAGAGACACAATGCCGACTGAGGTACAGGAAGACTGAGTCTCCCTACTTTCTATGATTTGAGCGTTTCCTGTGTCACCAGTTTTACATTCTGATGCACCTCTGCAGGTTTACTGTATGCCTTGGACCTTCCCATTGACGATGAAACACAGAAATTGCATCGGAATTAAATATAAGAGACACAATGCCGACTTAAGTACAGGAAGACAGAGTCTTCCTACTGTCTATGTTTTGAGCGTTTCCTGTGTCACTAGTTTTACATTCCGATGCACCTCTGCAGGTTTACTGTATTCCTTGGACCTTCCCATTGACGATGAAACACAGAAATTGCATCGGAATTAAATATAAGGGACACAATGCCGACTTAAGTACAGGAAGAATGAGTCTTCCTACTGTCTATGTGTTGAGCGTTTCCTGTGTCAGCAGTTTTACATTCTGATGCACCTCTGCAGGATAACTGTATCCCTTGGACCTTCCCCTTGACGATGAATAACAGAAATTGCATCGGAATTAAATATAAGAGACACAATGCCGACTTAAGTACTGGAAGACTGAGTCTTCCTACTGTCTATGTTCTGAGCGTTTTCTGTGTCATCAGTTTTACATTCAGATGCACCTCTGCAGGTTTACTGTATCCCTTGGACCTTCCCATTGACGATGAAAAACAAAAATTGCATCGGAATTAAATATAAGAGACACAATGCCGACTGAAGTACAGGAAGACTAAGTCTTCCTACTGTCTATGTTTTGAGCGTTTCCTGTGTCATCAGTTTTACTTTCCGATGCACCTCTGCAGGATTACTATATCCCTTGGACCTTCCTATTCACGATGAAACACAGAAATTTCATCGGAATTAAATACAAGAGACACAATGCCGACTTAAGTACAGGAAGACTGAGTCTTCCTACTGTCTATGTTTTGAGCGTTTCCTGTGTCACCAGTTTTACATTCCGATGCACCTCTGCAGGTTTACTGTTTCACTTGGACCTTCCCATTGACGATGAAACACAGAAATTGCATCAGAATTAAATATAAGAGACACAATGCCGACTTAAGTACAGGAAGACTGAGTCTTCCTACAGTCTATGTTTTGAGCGTTTCCTGTGTCACTAGTTTTACATTCCGATGCACCTCTGCAGGTTTACTGTATTCCTTGGACCTTCCCATTGACGATGAAACACAGAAATTGCATCGGAATTAAATATAAGGGACACAATGCCGACTTAAGTACAGGAAGAATGAGTCTTCCTACTGTCTATGTGTTGAGCGTTTCCTGTGTCACAAGTTTTACATTCCGATGCATCTCTGCCGGTTTACTGTATCCCTTGGACCTTCCCATTGTCGATGAAACACAGAAATCGCATTGGAATTAAATATAAGAAACACAATCCCGACTTAAGTACAGGAAGACTGAGTCTTCCTACTGTCTATGTTTTGAGCGTATCCTGTGTCACCAGTTTTACATTCTGATGCAATTCTGCAGGTTTTCTGTATCCATTGGACCTTCCCATTGACGATGAAACACAGAAATTGCATCGGAATTAAATATAAGAAACACAATGCCGACTTAAGTACAGGAAGACTGAGTCTTTCTACTGTCTATGTTTTGAGCGTTTCCTGTGTCAGCAGTTTTACATTCTGATGCACCTCTGCAGGATAACTGTATCCCTTGGACCTTCCCCTTGACGATGAATAACAGAAATTGCATCGGAATTAAATATAAGAGACACAATGCCGACTTAAGTACTGGAAGACTGAGTCTTCCTACTGTCTATGTTTTGAGCGTTTTCTGTGTCATCAGTTTTACATTCAGATGCACCTCTGCAGGTTTACTGTATCCCTTGGACCTTCCCATTGACGATGAAAAACAAAAATTGCATCGGAATTAAATATAAGAGACACAATGCCGACTGAAGTACAGGAAGACTAAGTCTTCCTACTGTCTATGTTTTGAGCGTTTCCTGTGTCATCAGTTTTACTTTCCGATGCACCTCTGCAGGATTACTATATCCCTTGGACCTTCCTATTCACGATGAAACACAGAAATTTCATCGGAATTAAATACAAGAGACACAATGCCGACTTAAGTACAGGAAGACTGAGTCTTCCTACTGTCTATGTTTTGAGCGTTTCCTGTGTCACCAGTTTTACATTCCGATGCACCTCTGCAGGTTTACTGTTTCCCTTGGACCTTCCCATTGACGATGAAACACAGAAATTGCATCGGAATTAAATATAAGAGACACAATGCCGACTTAAGTACAGGAAGACTGAGTCTTCCTACAGTCTATGTTTTGAGCGTTTCCTGTGTCACTAGTTTTACATTCCGATGCACCTCTGCAGGTTTACTGTATTCCTTGGACCTTCCCATTGACGATGAAACACAGAAATTGCATCGGTATTAAATATAAGAGACACAATGCCGACTTAAGTACTGGAAGAATGAGTCTTCCTACTGTCTATGTGTTGAGCGTTTCCTGTGTCACCAGCTTTACATTCTGATGCACCTCTGCAGGTTTACTGTATCCCTTGGACCTTCCCATTGACGATGAAACATAGAAATTTCATCGGAAATAAATATAAGAGATACAATGCCGACTTAAGTACAGGAAGACTGAGTTTTCCTACTGTCTATGTTTTGAGCGTTTCCTGTGTCACCAGTTTTACATTCCGATGCACCTCTGCAGGTTTACTGTTTCCCTTGGACCTTCCCATTGAGGATGAAACACAGAAATTGCATCGGAATTAAATATAAGAGACACACTGCCGACTGAAGTACAGGAAGACTGAGTCTTCCTACACTTTATGCTTTGAGCGTTTCCTGTGTCACCAGTTTTACATTCTGATGCACCTCTGCAGGCTTACTGTATCCCTTGGACCTTCCCATTGACGATGAAACACAGAAATTGCATCGGAATTAAATATAAGAGACACAATGCCGACTTAAGTACAGGAAGACAGAATCTTCCTACTGTCTATGTTTTGAGCGTTTCCTGTGTCACTAGTTTTACATTCCGATGCACCTCTGCAGGTTTACTGTATTCCTTGGACCTTCCCATTGACGATGAAACACAGAAATTGCATCGGAATTAAATACAAGAGACACAATGCCGACTTAAGTACAGGAAGACTGAGTCTTCCTACTGTCTATGTTTTGAGCTATTCCTGTGTCACCAGTTTTACATTCCGATGCACCTCTGCAGGTTTACTGTTTCCCTTGGACCTTCCCATTGACGATGAAACACAGAAATTGCATCGGAATTAAATATAAGAGACACAATGCCGACTTAAGTACAGGAAGACTGAGTCTTCCTACAGTCTATGTTTTGAGCGTTTCCTGTGTCACTAGTTTTACATTCCGATGCACCTCTGCAGGTTTACTGTATTCCTTGGACCTTCCCATTGACGATGAAACACAGAAATTGCATCGGAATTAAGTATAAGGGACACAATGCCGACTTAAGTACAGGAAGAATGAGTCTTCCTACTGTCTATGTGTTGAGCGTTTCCTGTGTCACCAGTTTTACATTCCGATGCATCTCTGCCGGTTTACTGTATCCCTTGGACCTTCCCATTGTCGATGAAACACAGAAATCGCATCGGAATTAAATATAAGAAACACAATCCCGACTTAAGTACAGGAAGACTGAGTCTTCCTACTGTCTATGTTTTGAGCGTTTCCTGTGTCACCAGTTTTACATTCTGATGCAATTCTGCAGGTTTTCTGTATCCATTGGACCTTCCCATTGACGATGAAACACAGAAATTGCATCGGAATTAAATATAAGAAACACAATGCCGACTTAAGTACAGGAAGACTGAGTCTTTCTACTGTCTATGTTTTGAGCGTTTCCTGTGTCAGCAGTTTTACATTCTGATGCACCTCTGCAGGATAACTGTATCCCTTGGACCTTCCCCTTGACGATGAATAACAGAAATTGCATCGGAATTAAATATAAGAGACACAATGCCGACTTAAGTACTGGAACACTGAGTCTTCCTACTGTCTATGTTTTGAGCGTTTTCTGTGTCATCAGTTTTACATTCAAATGCACCTCTGCAGGTTTACTGTATCCCTTGGACCTTCCCATTGACGATGAAAAACAAAAATTGCATCGGAATTAAATATAAGAGACACAATGCCGACTGAAGTACAGGAAGACTAAGTCTTCCTACTGTCTATGTTTTGAGCGTTTCCTGTGTCATCAGTTTTACTTTCCGATGCACCTCTGCAGGATTACTATATCCCTTGGACCTTCCTATTCACGATGAAACACAGAAATTTCATCGGAATTAAATACAAGAGACACAATGCCGACTTAAGTACAGGAAGACTGAGTCTTCCTACTGTCTATGTTTTGAGCGTTTCCTGTGTCACCAGTTTTACATTCCGATGCACCTCTGCAGGTTTACTGTTTCCCTTGGACCTTCCCATTGACGATGAAACACAGAAATTGCATCGGAATTAAATATAAGAGACACAATGCCGACTTAAGTACAGGAAGACTGAGTCTTCCTACAGTCTATGTTTTGAGCGTTTCCTGTGTCACTAGTTTTACATTCCGATGCACCTCTGCAGGTTTACTGTATTCCTTGGACCTTCCCATTGACGATGAAACACAGAAATTGCATCGGAATTAAATATAAGAGACACAATGCCGACTTAAGTACTGGAAGAATGAGCCTTCCTACTGTCTATGTGTTGAGCGTTTCCTGTGTCACCAGCTTTACATTCTGATGCACCTCTGCAGGTTTACTGTATCCCTTGGACCTTCCCATTGACGATGAAACATAGTAATTTCATCGGAAATAAATATAAGAGATACAATGCCGACTTAAGTACAGGAAGACTGAGTTTTCCTACTGTCTATGTTTTGAGCGTTTCCTGTGTCACCAGTTTTACATTCCGATGCACCTCTGCAGGTTTACTGTTTCCCTTGGACCTTCCCATTGAGGATGAAACACAGAAATTGCATCGGAATTAAATATAAGAGACACACTGCCGACTGAAGTACAGGCAGACTGAGTCTTCCTACACTTTATGCTTTGAGCGTTTCCTGTGTCACCAGTTTTACATTCTGATGCACCTCTGCAGGCTTACTGTATCCCTTGGACCTTCCCATTGACGATGAAACACTGAAATTGCATCGGAATTAAATATAAGAGACACAATGCCGACTTAAGTACAGGAAGACAGAATCTTCGTACTGTCTATGTTTTGAGCGTTTCCTGTGTCACTAGTTTTACATTCCGATGCACCTCTGCAGGTTTACTGTATTCCTTGGACCTTCCCATTGACGATGAAACACAGAAATTGCATCGGAATTAAATATAAGAGACACAATGCCGACTTAAGTACAGGAAGAATGAGTCTTCCTACTGTCTATGTGTTGAGCGTTTCCTGTGTCAACAGTTTTACATTCTGATGCACCTCTGCAGGTTTACTGTATCCCTTGGACCTTCCCATTGACGATGAAAAACAGAAATTGCATCGGAATTAAATATAAGAGACACAATGCCGACTGAAGTACAGGAAGACTAAGTCTTCCTACTGTCTATGTTTTGAGCGTTTCCTGTGTCATCAGTTTTACTTTCCGATGCACCTCTGCAGGATTACTATATCCCTTGGACCTTCCCATTCACGATGAAACACAGAAATTTCATCGGAATTAAATACAAGAGACATAATGCCGACTTACGTACAGGAAGACTGAGTCTTCCTACTGTCTATGATTTGAGCGTTTCCTGTGTCACCAGTTTTACATTCCGATGCACCTCTGCAGGTTTACTGTTTCCCTTGGATCTTCCCATTGACGATGAAACACAGAAATTGCATCGGAATTAAATATAAGAGACACAATGCCGACTTAAGTACAGGAAGACTGAGTCTTCCTACTGTCTATGTTTTAAGCGTTTCCTGTGTCACTAGTTTTACATTCCGATGCACCTCTGGAGGTTTACTGTATCCCTTGGACCTTCCCATTGACGATGAAACATAGAAATTTCATCGGAAATAAATATAAGAGACACAATGCCGACTTAAGTACAGGTAGACTGAATCTTCCTACTGTCTATGTTTAGAGCGTTTCCTGTGTCACCAGTTTTACATTCTGATGCACCTCTGCAGGCTTACTGTATCCCTTGGACCTTCCCATTGACGATGAAACACAGAAATTGCATCGGAATTAAATATAAGAGACACAATGCCGACTTAAGTACAGGAAGACAGAGTCTTCCTACTGTCTATGTTTTTAGCGTTTCCTGTGTCACTAGTTTTACATTCCGATGCACCTCTGCTGCTTTACTGTATTCCTTGGACCTTCCCATTGACGATGAAACACAGAAATTGCATCGGAATTAAATATAAGAGACACAATGCCGACTTAAGTACAGGAAGACAGAGTCTTCCTACTGTCTATGTTTTAGCGTTTCCTGTGTCACTAGTTTTACATTCCGATGCACCTCTGAGGCTTTACTGTATTCCTTGGACCTTCCAATTGACTTTGAAACACAGAAATTGCATCGGAATTAAATATAAGGGACACAATGCCGACTTAAGTACAGGAAGAATGAGTCTTCCCACTGTCTATGTGTTGAGCGTTTCCTGTGTCAACAGTTTTACATTCCGATGCACCTCTACAGGTTTACTGTATCCCTTTGACCTTCCCATTGACGATGAAAAACAGAAATTGCATCGGAATTAAATATAAGAGACACAATGCCGACTGAAGTACAGGAAGACTAAGTCTTCCTACTGTCTATGTTTTGAGCGTTTCCTGTGTCATCAGTTTTACTTTCCGATGCACCTCTGCAGGATTACTATATCCCTTGGACCTTCCCATTCACGATGAAACACAGAAATTTCATCGGAATTAAATACAAGAGACACAATGCCGACTTAAGTACAGGAAGACTGAGTCTTCCTACTGTCTACGTTTTGAGCGTTTCCTGAGTCACCAGTTTTACATTCCGATGCACCTCTGCAGGTTTACTGTTTCCCTTGGACCTTCCCATTGACGATGAAACATAGAAATTTCACGGAAGTAAATATAAGAGACACAATGCCGACTTAAGTACAGGAAGACTGAGTCTTCCTACTGTCTATGTTTTGAGCGTTTCCTGTGTCACCAGTTTTACATTCCGATGCATCTCTGCAGGTTTACTGTTTCCCTTGGACCTTCCCATTGACGATGAAACACAGAAATTGCATCGAAATTAAATATAAGAGACACAATGCCGACTTAAGTACAAGAAAATAGTCTTCGTACGGTCAATGTCTTGAGCGTTTCCTGTGTCACCAGTTTTACATTCCGATGCACCTCTGCCGGTTTACTGTATCCCTTGGACCTTCCCCTTGTCGATGAAACACAGATATCGCATCGGAATTAAATATAAGAGACACAATGCCTACATAAGTACAAGATAACAGTCTACGAACGGACAATGTTTTGTGCGTTTCCTGTGTCACCAGTTTTACATTCCGATGCACCTCTGCAGGTTTACTGTATCCCTGGGACCTTCCCATTGTCGATGAAACACAGAAATCGCATCGGAATTAAATATAGGAGACACAATGCCGACTTAAGTACAGAAAGACTGAGTCTTCCTACTGTCTATGTTTTGAGCGATTCCTGTGTCACCAGTTTTACATTCCGATGCACCTCTGCAGGTTTACTGTATCCCTTGGACCTTCCCATTGACGATGAAACACAGAAGTTGCATCGGAATTAAATATAAGAGACACAATGCCGACTGAAGTACAGGAAGACTGAGTCTCCCTACTTTCTATGCTTTGAGCGTTTCCTGTGTCACCAGTTTTACATTCTGATGCACCTCTGCAGGCTTACTGTATGCCTTGGACCTTCCCATTGACGATGAAACACAGAAATTGCATCGGAATTAAATATAAGGGACACAATGCCGACATAAGTACAGGAAGAATGAGTCTTCCTACTGTCTATGTGTTGAGCGTTTCCTGTGTCACCAGTTTTACATTCCGATGCATCTCTGCCGGTTTACTGTATCCCATGGACCTTCCCATTGTCGATGAAACACAGAAATCGCATCGGAATTAAATATAAGAAACACAATCCCGACTTAAGTACAGGAAGACTGAGTCTTCCTACTGTCTATGTTTTGAGCGTTTCCTGTGTCACCAGTTTTACATTCTGATGCAATTCTGCAGGTTTTCTGTATCCATTGGACCTTCCCATTGACGATGAAACACAGAAATTGCATCGGAATTAAATATAAGAAACACAATGCCGACTTAAGTACAGGAAGACTGAGTCTTTCTACTGTCTATGTTTTTAGAGTTTCCTGTGTCAGCAGTTTTACATTCTGATGCACCTCTGCAGGATAACTGTATCCCTTGGACCTTCCCATTGACGATGAAAAACAGAAATTGCATCGGAATTAAATATAAGCGACACAATGCCGACTTAAGTACTGGCAGACTGAGTCTTCCTACTGTCTATGTTTTGAGCGTTTTCTGTGTCATCAGTTTTACATTCAGATGCACCTCTGCAGGTTTACTGTATCCCTTGGACCTTCCCATTGACGATGAAAAACAAAAATTGCATCGGAATTAAATATAAGAGACACAATGCCGACTGAAGTACAGGAAGACTAAGTCTTCCTACTGTCTATGTTTTGAGCGTTTCCTGTGTCATCAGTTTTACTTTCCGATGCACCTCTGCAGGATTACTATATCCCTTGGACCTTCCCATTCACGATGAAACACAGAAATTGCATCGGAATTAAATACAAGAGACACAATGCCGACTTAAGTACAGGAAGACTGAGTCTTCCTACTGTCTATGTTTTGAGCGTTTCCTGTGTCACCAGTTTTACATTCCGATGCACCTCTGCAGGTTTACTGTATTCCTTGGACCTTCCCATTGACGATGAAACATAGAAATTTCATCGGAAATAAATATAAGAGACACAATGCCGACTTAAGTACAGGAAGACTGAGTCTTCCTACTGTCTATGTTTTGAGCGTTTCCTGTGTCACCAGTTTTACATTCCGATGCACCTCTGCAGGTTTACTGTTTCCCTTGGACCTTCCCATTGACGATGAAACACAGAAATTGCATCGGAATTAAATATAAGAGACACACTGCCGACTGAAGTACAGGAAGACTGAGTCTTCCTACACTCTATGCTTTGAGCGTTTCCTGTGTCACCAGTTTTACATTCTGATGCACCTCTGCAGGCTTACTGTATCCCTTGGACCTTCCCATTGACGATGAAACACTGAAATTGCATCGGAATTAAAGAGACACAATGCCGCCTTAAGTACAGGAAGACAGAATCTTCCTACTGTCTATGTTTTGAGCGTTTCCTGTGTCACTAGTTTTACATTCCGATGCACCTATGCAGGTTTACTGTATTCCTTGGACCTTCCCATTGACGATGAAACACAGAAATTGCATCGGAATTAAATATAAGAGACACAATGCCGACTTAAGTACAGGAAGAATGAGTCTTCCTACTGTCTATGTGTTGCGCGTTTCCTGTGTCAACAGTTTTACATTCTGATGCACCTCTGCAGGTTTACTGTATCCCTTGGACCTTCCCATTGACGATGAAAAACAGAAATTGCATCGGAATTAAATATAAGAGACACAATGCCGACTGAAGTACAGGAAGACTAAGTCTTCCTACTGTCTATGTTTTGAGCGTTTCCTGTGTCATCAGTTTTACTTTCCGATGCACCTCTGCAGGATTGCTATATCCCTTGGACCTTCCCATTCACGATGAAACACAGAAATTTCATCGGAATTAAATACAAGAGACACAATGCCGACTTAAGTACAGGAAGACTGAGTCTTCCTACTGTCTATGATTTGAGCGTTTCCTGTGTCACCAGTTTTACATTCCGATGCACCTCTGCAGGTTTACTGTTTCCCTTGGATCTTCCCATTGACGATGAAACACAGAAATTGCATCGGAATTAAATATAAGAGACACAATGCCGACTTAAGTACAGGAAGACTGAGTCTTCCTACTGTCTATGTTTTAAGCGTTTCCTGTGTCACTAGTTTTACATTCCGATGCACCTCTGCAGGTTTACTGTATCCCTTGGACCCTCCCATTGACGATGAAACATAGAAATTTCATCGGAAATAAATATAAGAGACACAATGCCGACTTAAGTACAGGAAGACTGAGTCTTCCTACTGTCTATGTTTTGAGCGTTTCCTGTGTCACCAGTTTTACATTCCGATGCACCTCTGCAGGTTTACTGTTTCCCTTGGACCTTCCCATTGACGATGAAACACAGAAATTGCATCGGAATTAAATGTAAGAGACACAATGCCGACTTAAGTACAGGAAGACAGAGTCTTCCTACTGTCTATGTTTTAGCGTTTCCTGTGTCACTAGTTTTACATTCCGATGCACCTCTGCAGCTTTACTGTTTCCCTTGGACCTTCCCATTGACGATGAAACATAGAAATTTCACGGAAATAAATATAAGAGACACAATGCCGACTTAAGTACAGGAAGAATGAGTCTTCCTACTGTCTATGTGTTGAGCGTTTCCTGTGTCAACAGTTTTACATTCTGATGCACCTCTGCAGCTTTACTGTATTCCTTGGACCTTCCCATTGACGATGAAACACAGAAATTGCATCGGAATTAAATATAAGAGATACAATGCCGACTTAAGTACAGGAAGAATGAGTCTATCTACTGTCTATGTGTTGAGCGTTTCCTGTGTCAACTGTTTTACATTCTGATGCACCTCTGCAGGTTTACTGTATCCCTTTGACCTTCCCATTGACGATGAAAAACAGAAATTGCATCGGAATTAAATATAAGAGACACAATGTCGACTGAAGGACAGGAAGACTAAGTCTTCCTACTGTCTATGTTTTGAGCGTTTCCTGTGTCATCAGTTTTACTTTCCGATGCACCTCTGCAGGATTACTATATCCCTTGGACCTTCCCATTCACGATGAAACACAGAAATTTCATCGGAATTAAATCCAAGAGACACAATGCCGACTTAAGTACAGGAAGACTGAGTCTTCCTACTGTCTACGTTTTGAGCGTTTCCTGTGTCACCAGTTTTACATTCCGATGCACCTCTGCACGTTTACTGTTTCCCTTGGACCTTCCCATTGACGATGAAACACAGAAATTGCATCGGAATTAAATATAAGAGACACACTGCCGACCGAAGTACAGGAAGACTGAGTCTTCCTACACTCTATGCTTTGAGCGTTTCCTGTGTCACCAGTTTTACATTCTGATGCACCTCTGCAGGCTTACTGTATCCCTTGGACCTTCCCATTGACGATGAAACACAGAAATTGCATCGGAATTAAATATAAGAGACACAATGCCGACTTAAGTACAGGAAGACTGAGTCTTCCTACTGTCTATGATTTGAGCGTTTCCTGTGTCACCAGTTTTACATTCCGATGCACCTCTGCAGGTTTACTGCTTCCCTTGGATCTTCCCATTGACGATGAAACACAGAAATTGCATCGGAATTAAATATAAGAGACACAATGCCGACTTAAGTACAGGAAGACTGAGTCTTCCTACTGCCTATGTTTAAAGCGTTTCCTGTGTCACTAGTTTTACATTCCGATGCACCTCTGCAGGTTTACTGTATCCCTTGGACCTTCCCATTGACGATGAAACATAGAAATTTCATCGGAAATAAATATAAGAGACACAATGCCGACTTAAGTACAGGAAGACTGAGTCTTCCTACTGTCTATGTTTTGAGCGTTTCCTGTGTCACCAGTTTTACATTCCGATGCACCTCTGCAGGTTTACTGTTTCCCTTGGACCTTCCCATTGACGATGAAACACAGAAATTGCATCGGAATTAAATATAAGAGACACACTGCCGACTGAAGTACAGGAAGACTGAGTCTTCCTACACTCTATGCTTTGAGCGTTTCCTGTGTCACCAGTTTTACATTCTGATGCACCTCTGCAGGCTTACTGTATCCCTTGGACCTTCCCATTGACGATGAAACACAGAAATTGCATCGGAATTAAATATAAGAGACACAATGCCGACTTAAGTACAGGAAGACAGAGTCTTCCTACTGTCTATGTTTTTAGCGTTTCCTGTGTCACTAGTTTTACATTCCGATGCACCTCTGCAGCTTTACTGTATTCCTTGGACCTTCCCATTGACGATGAAACACAGAAATTGCATCGGAATTAAATATAAGAGACACAATGCCGACTTAAGTACAGGAAGAATGAGTCTATCTACTGTCTATGTGTTGAGCGTTTCCTGTGTCAACAGTTTTACATTCTGATGCACCTCTGCAGGTTTACTGTATCCCTTTGACCTTCCTATTGACGATGAAAAACAGAAATTGCATCGGAATTAAATATAAGAGACACAATGCCGACTGAAGGACAGGAAGACTAAGTCTTCCTACTGTCTATGTTTTGAGCGTTTCCTGTGTCATCAGTTTTACTTTCCGGTGCACCTCTGCAGGATTACTATATCCCTTGGACCTTCCCATTCACGATGAAACACAGAAATTTCATCGGAATTAAATACAAGAGACACAATGCCGACTTAAGTACAGGAAGACTGAGTCTTCCTACTGTCTACGTTTTGAGCGTTTCCTGTGTCACCAGTTTTACATTCCGATGCACGTCTGCACGTTTACTGTTTCCCTTGGACCTTCCCATTGACGATGAAACACAGAAATTGCATCGGAATTAAATATAAGAGACACACTGCCGACTGAAGTACAGGAAGACTGAGTCTTCCTACACTCTATGCATTGAGCGTTTCCTGTGTCACCAGTTTTACATTCTGATGCACCTCTGCAGGCTTACTGTATCCCTTGGACCTTCCCATTGACGATGAAACACAGAAATTGCATCGGAATTAAATATAAGAGACACAATGCCGACTTAAGTACAGGAAGACAGAGTCTTCCTACTCTCTATGTTTTAGCGTTTCCTGTGTCACTAGTTTTACATTCCGATGCACCTCTGCAGCTTTACTGTATTCCTTGGACCTTCCCATTGACGATGAAACACAGAAATTTCATCGGAATTAAATATAAGAGACACAATGCCGACTTAAGTACAGGAAGAATGAGTCTTCCTACTGTCTATGTGTTGAGCGTTTCCTGTGTTAACAGATTTACATTCTGATGCACCTCTGCAGGTTTACTGTATCCCTTTGACCTTCCCATTGACGATGAAAAACAGAAATTGCATCGGAATTAAATATAAGAGACACAATGCCGACTGAAGTACAGGAAGACTAAGTCTTCCTACTGTCTATGTTTTGAGCGTTTCCTGTGTCATCAGTTTTACTTTCCGATGCACCTCTGCAGGATTACTATATCCCTTGGACCTTCCCATTCACGATGAAACACAGAAATTTCATCGGAATTAAATACAAGAGACACAATGCCGACTTAAGTACAGGAAGACTGTGTCTTCCTACTGTCTACGTTTTGAGCGTTTCCTGAGTCACCAGTTATACATTCCGATGCACCTCAGCAGGTTTACTGTTTCCCTTGGACCTTCCCATTGACGATGAAACATAGAAATTTCACGGAAATAAATATAAGAGACACAATGCCGAGTTAAGTACAGGAAGACTGAGTCTTCCTACTGTCTATGATTTGAGCGTTTCCTGTGTCACCAGTTTTACATTCCGATGCATCTCTGCAGGTTTACTGTTTCCCTTGGACCTTCCCATTGACGATGAAACACAGAAATTGCATCGAAATTAAATATAAGAGACACAATGCCGACTTAAGTACAAGAAAATAGTCTTCGTACGGTCAATGTCTTGAGCGTTTCCTGTGTCACCAGTTTTACATTCCGATGCACCTCTGCCGGTTTACTGTATCCCTTGGACCTTCCCCTTGTAGATGAAACACAGAAATCGCATCGGAATTAAATATAAGAGACACAATGCCTACATAAGTACAAGATAACAGTCTACGTACGGACAATGTTTTGAGCGTTTCCTGTGTCACTAGTTTTACATTCTGATGCACCTCTGCAGGTTTACTGTATCCCTTGGACCTTCCCATTGTCGATGAAACACAGAAATCGCATCGGAATTAAATATAGGAGACACAATGCCGACTTAAGTACAGAAATACTGAGTCTTCCTACCGTCTATGTTTTGAGCGTTTCCTGTGTCACCAGTTTTACATTCCCATGCACCTCTGCAGGTATACTGTATCCCTTGGACCTTCCCATTGACGATGAAACACAGAAATTGCATCGGAATTAAATATAAGAGACACAATGCCGACTGAACTACAGGAAGACTTAGTCTTCCTGCTCTCTATGCTTTGAGCGTTTCCTGTGTCACCAGTTTTACATTCTGATGCACCTCTGCAGGCTTACTGTATGCCTTGGACCTTCCCATTGACGATGAAACACAGAAATTGCATCGGAATTAAATATAAGAGACACAATGCCGACTTAAGTACAGGAAGACAGAGTCTTCCTACTGTCTATGTTTTGAGCGTTTCCTGTGTCACTAGTTTTACATTCCGATGCACCTCTGCAGGTTTACTGTATTCCTTGGACCTTACCATTGACGATGAAACACAGAAATAGCATCGGAATTAAATATAAGAGACACAATGCCGACTTAAGTACAGGAAGAATGAGTCTTCCTACTGTCTATGTGTTGAGCGTTTCCTGTGTCACCAGTTTTACATTCTGATGCACCTCTGCAGGTTTACTGTATCCCTTGGACCTTCCCATTGACGATGAAACACAGAAATTGCATCGGAATTATATATAAGATACACAATGCCGACTTAAGTACAGGAGGACTGAGCCTTCCTACAGTCTATGTTTTGAGCGTTTCCTGTGTTACCAGTTTTACATTCTGATGCACCTCTGCAGGTTTACTGTATCCCTTGGACCTTCCCGTAGACGATGAAACACAGAAATTGCATCGGAATTAAATATAAGAGACACAATGCCGACTTAAGTACAGGAAGACTGAGTCTTCCTACTGTCTATAATTTGAGCGTTTCCTGTGTCACCAGTTTTATTTTCCGGTGCACCTCTACAGGGTTACTATATCCCTTGGACCTTCCCATTCACGACGAAACACAGAAATTTCATCGGAAATAAATATAAGAGACACAATGCCGACTTAAGTATAGGAAGAATGAGTCTTCCTACTGTCTATGTTTTGAGCGTTTCCTGTGTCACCAGTTTTACATTCCGATGCACCTCTGCCGGTTTACTGTTTCCCTTGGACCTTCCCATTGACGATGATACACAGAAATTGCATCGGAATTATATATAAGAGACACAATGCCGACTTAAGTACAGGAAGACTGAGTCTTCCCACTCTCTATGCTTTGAGCGTTTCCTGTGTTACCAGTTTGACATTCCGATACACCTCTGCAAGTTTCCTGTATCCCTTGGACCTTCCCATTGACGAAGAAACACAGAAATTGCATCGAAATTAAATATAAGAGACACAATGCCGACTTAAGTACAAGAAAACAGTCTTCGTACGGTCAATGTTTTGAGCGTTTCCTTTGTCACCAGTTTTACATTCCGATGCATCTCTGCCGGTTTACTGTATCCCTTGGACCTTCTCATTGTCGATGAAACACAGAAATCGCAACGGAATGAAATATAAGAAACACAATGCCGACTTAAGTACAGGAAGACTGAGTCTTCCGACTGCCTATGTTTTGAGCGTTTCCTGTGTCACCAGTTTTACATTCTGATGCACCTCTGCAGGTTTTCTGTATCCATTGGACCTTCCCATTGACGATGAAACACAGAAATTGCATCGGAATTAAATATAAGAAACACAATGCCGACTTAAGTACAGGAAGACTGAGTCTTTCTACTGTCTATGGTTTGAGCGTTTGGTGTGTCAGCAGTTTTACATTCTGATGAACCTCTGCAGGATTACTGTATCCCTTGGACCTTCCCATTGACGATGAAAAACAGAAATTGCATCGGAATTAAATATAAGAGACACAATACCGACTTAAGTACAGGAAGACTGAGTCTTTCTACTGTCTATGTTTTGAGCGTTTAGTGTGTCAGCAGTTTTACATTCTGATGCACCTCTGCAGGATTACTGTATCCTTTGGACCTTCCCATTGACGATGAAACCCAGAAATTGCATCGGATTTAAAAATAAGAGACACAATGCCGACTTAAGTACAGGAAGGCTGAGTCTTCCTACTGTCTATGTTTTGAGCGTTTTCTCTGTCATCAGTTTTACATTCAGATGCACCTCTGCAGGTTTACTGTATCCCTTGGATCTTCCCATTGACGATGAAAAACAGAAATTGCATCGGAATTAAATATAAGAGACACAATGGCGACTGAAGTACAGGTAGACTAAGTCTTCCTACTGTCTATGTTTTGAGCGTTTCCTGTGTCATCAGTTTTACTTTCCGATGCACCTCTGCAGGATTACTATATCCCTTGGACCTTCCCATTCACGATGAAACACAGAAATTTCAACGGAATTAAATACAAGAGACACAATGCCGACTTAAGTACAGGAAGACTGAGTCTTCCTACTGTCTATGTTTTGAGCGTTTCCTGTGTCACCAGTTTTACATTCCGATGCAACTCTTGCAGGTTTACTGTTTCCCTTGGACCTTCCCATTGACGATTAAACACAGAAATTGCATCGGAATTAAATATAAGAGACACAATGCCAACTTAAGTACAGGAAGACTGAGTCTTCCTACTGTCTATGTTTTGAGCGTTTCCTGTGTCACTAGTTTTACATTCCGATGCACCTCTGCAGGTTTACTGTATTCCTTGGACCTTCCCATTGACGATGAAACATAGAAATTTCATCGGAAATAAATATAAGAGACACAATGCCGACTTAAGTACAGGAAGACTGAGTCTTCCTACTGTCTATGTTTTGAGCGTTTCCTGTGTCACCAGTTTTAAATTCCGATGCACCTCTGCAGGTTCACCTTTTCCCTTGGACCTTCCCATTGACGATGAAACACAGAATTTGCATCGGAATTAAATATAAGAGACACACTGCCGACTGAAGTACAGGAAGACTGAGTCTTCCTACACTCTATGCTTTGAGCGTTTCCTGTGTCACCAGTTTTACATTCTGATGCACCTCTGCAGGCTTACTGTATCCCTTGGACCTTCCCATTGACGATGAAACACAGAAATTGCATCGGAATTAAATATAAGAGATACAATGCCGACTTAAGTACAGGAAGACAGAGTCTTATCACTGTCTATGTTTTGAGCGTTTCCTGAGTCACTAGTTTTACATTCCGATGCACCTCTGCAGGTTTACTGTATTCCTTGGACCTTCCCATTGGCGATGAAACACAGAAATTGCATCGAAATTAAATATAAGATATACAATGCCGACTTAAGTACAGGAAGAATGAGTCTTCCTAATGTCTATGTGTTGAGCGTTTCCTGTGTCAACAGTTTTACATTCTGACGCACCTCTGCAGGTTTACTCTATCCCTTGGACTTTCCCATTGACGATGAAAAACAGAAATTGCATCGGAATTAAATATAAGACAGACAATGCCGACTTAAGTAAAAAAAATGGCTCTGAGCACTATGGGACTCAACTGCTGAGGTCATTAGTAGATTAGAACTTAGAACTAGTTAAACCTAACCAACCTAAGGACATCACCAACATCCATGCCCGAGGCAGGATTCGAACCTGCGACCGTAGCGGAATTGCGGTTCCAGACTGCAGCGCCTTTAACCGCACGGCCACTTCGGCCGGCCCGACTTAAGTACAGGAAGACTGAGTCTTCCTACTGTCTATGATTTGAGCGTTTCATGTGTGACCAGTTTTACATTCTGATGCACTTCTGCAGGTTTCCTGCATCCCTTGGACCTTCCCATTGACGATGAAACACAGAAATTGCATCGGAATTAAATATAAGAGACACAATGCCTACTTAAGTACAAGATAACAGTCTACGTACGGACAATGTTTTGAGCGCTTCCTGTGTCACCAGTTTTACATTCCGATGCACCTCTGCAGGTTTACTGTATCCCTTGGACCTTCCCATTGTCGATGAAACACAGAAATCGCATCGGAATTAAATATAGGAGACACAATGCAGACTTAAGTACAGAAAGACTGAGTCTTCCTACTGTCTATGTTTTGAGCGTTTCCTGTGTCACCAGTTTTACATTCCGATGCACCTCTGCAGGTTTACTGTATCCCTTGGACCTTCCCATTGACGATGAAACACAGAAATTGCATCGGAATTAAATTTAAGAGACACAATGCCGACTTAAGTACAGGAAGACTGAGTCTTCCTAATGTCTATGTGTTGAGCGTTTCCTGTGTCAACAGTTTTACATTCTGATGCACCTCTGCAGGTTTACTGTATCCCTTGGACCTTCCCATTGACGATGAAAAACAGAAATTGCATCGGAATTAAATATAAGAGACACAATGGCGACTGAAGTACAGGAAGACTAAGTCTTCCTACTGTCTATGTTTTGAGCGTTTCCTGTGTCATCAGTTTTACTTTCCGATGCACCTCTGCAGGATTACAATATCCCTTGGAACTTCCCATTCACGATGAAACACAGAAATTTCATCGGAATTAAATACAAGAGACACAATGCCGACTTAAGTACAGGAAGACTGAGTCTTCCTACTCTCTATGCTTTGAGCGTTTCCTGTGTCACCAGATTTACATTCCGATGCACCTCTGCAGGTTTACTGTATCCCGTGGAGCTTCCCATTGACGATGAAACACAGAAATTGCATCGGAATTAAATATAAGACAGACAATGCCGACTCAAGTAAAAAAAAAAGAAATGGCTCTGAGCACTATGGGACTCAACTGCTGAGGTCATTAGTCCCCTAGAACTTAGAACTAGTTAAACATAACTAACCTAAGGACATCACAAACATCCATGCCCGAGGCAGGATTCGAACCTGCGACCGTAGCGGACTTGCGGTTCCAGACTGCAGCGCCTTTAACCGCACGGCCACTTCGGCCGGCCCGACTTACGTACAGGAAGACTGAGTCTTCCAACTGTCTATGATTTGAGCGTTTCATGTGTCACCAGTTTTACATCCTGATGCACCTCTGCAGGTTTCCTGTATCCCTTGGACCTTCCCATTGACGATGAAACACAGAAATTGCATCGGAATTAAATATAAGAGACACAATGCCTACTTAAGTACAAGATAACAGTCTACGTACGGACAATGTTTTGAGCGCTTCCTGTGTCACCAGTTTTACATTCCGATGCACCTCTGCAGGTTTACTGTATCCCTTGGACCTTCCCATTGTCGATGAAACACAGAAATCGCATCGGAATTAAATATAGGAGACACAATGCTGACTTAAGTACAGAAAGACTGAGTCTTCCTACTGTCTATGTTTTGAGCGTTTTCTGTGTCACCAGTTTTACATTCCGATGCACCTCTGCAGGTTTACTGTATCCCTTGGACCTTCCCATTGACGACGAAACACAGAAATTGCATCGGAATTAAATTTAAGAGACACAATGCCGACTTAAGTACAGGAAGACTGAGTCTTCCTAATGTCTATGTGTTGAGCGTTTCCTGTGTCAACAGTTTTACATTCTGATGCACCTCTGCAGGTTTACTGTATCCCTTGGATCTTCCCATTGACGATGAAAAACAGAAATTGCATCGGAATTAAATATAAGAGACACAATGGCGACTGAAGTACAGGAAGACTAAGTCTTCCTACTGTCTATGTTTTGAGCGTTTCCTGTGTCATCAGTTTTACTTTCCGATGCACCTCTGCAGGATTACTATATCCCTTGGAACTTCCCATTCACGATGAAACAGAAATTTCATCTGAATAAAATACAAGAGACACAATGCCGACTTAAGTACAGGAAGACTGAGTCTTCCTACTCTCTATGCTTTGAGCGTTTCCTGTGTCACCAGATTTACATTCCGATGCACCTCTGCAGGTTTACTGTATCCCGTGGAGCTTCCCATTGACGATGAAACACAGAAATTGCATCGGAATTAAATATAAGACAGACAATGCCGACTTAAGTAAAAAAAAAAGAAATGGCTCTGAGCACTATGGGACTCAACTGCTGAGGTCATTAGTCCCCTAGAACTTAGAACTAGTTAAACATAACTAACCTAAGGACATCACAAACATCCATGCCCGAGGCAGGATTCGAACCTGCGACCGTAGCGGACTTGCGGTTCCAGACTGCAGCGCCTTTAACCGCACGGCCACTTCGGCCGGCCCGACTTACGTACAGGAAGACTGAGTCTTCCAACTGTCTATGATTTGAGCGTTTCATGTGTCACCAGTTTTACATCCTGATGCACCTCTGCAGGTTTCCTGTATCCCTTGGACCTTCCCATTGACGATGAAACACAGAAATTGCATCGGAATTAAATATAAGAGACACAATGCCTACTTAAGTACAAGATAACAGTCTACGTACGGACAATGTTTTGAGCGCTTCCTGTGTCACCAGTTTTACATTCCGATGCACCTCTGCAGGTTTACTGTTTCCCTTGGACCTTCCCATTGTCGATGAAACACAGAAATCGCATCGGAATTAAATATAGGAGACACAATGCTGACTTAAGTACAGAAAGACTGAGTCTTCCTACTGTCTATGTTTTGAGCGTTTTCTGTGTCACCAGTTTTACATTCCGATGCACCTCTGCAGGTTTACTGTATCCCTTGGACCTTCCCATTGACGACGAAACACAGAAATTGCATCGGAATTAAATTTAAGAGACACAATGCCGACTTAAGTACAGGAAGACTAAGCGTTCCTACTGTCTATGATTTGAGCGTTTCCTGTGTCATCAGTTTTACTTTCCGATGCACCTCTGCAGGTTTACTGTATCCCTTGGACCTTCCCATTGACGATGAAAAACAGAAATTGCATCGGAATTAAATATAAGAGACACAATGGCGACTGAAGTACAGGAAGACTAAGTCTTCCTACTGTCTATGTTTTGAGCGTTTCCTGTGTCATCAGTTTTACTTTCCGATGCACCTCTGCAGGATTACTATATCCCTTGGAACTTCCCATTCACGATGAAACACAGAAATTTCATCGGAATTAAATACAAGAGACACAATGCCGACTTAAGTACAGGAAGACTGAGTCTTCCTACTCTCTATGCTTTGAGCGTTTCCTGTGTCACCAGATTTACATTCCGATGCACCTCTGCAGGTTTACTGTATCCCGTGGAGCTTCCCATTGACGATGAAACACAGAAATTGCATCGGAATTAAATATAAGACAGACAATGCCGACTTAAGTAAAAAAAAAAGAAATGGCTCTGAGCACTATGGGACTCAACTGCTGAGGTCATTAGTCCCCTAGAACTTAGAACTAGTTAAACATAACTAACCTAAGGACATCACAAACATCCATGCCCGAGGCAGGATTCGAACCTGCGACCGTAGCGGACTTGCGTTTCCAGACTGCAGCGCCTTTAACCGCACGGCCACTTCGGCCGGCCCGACTTACGTACAGGAAGACTGAGTCTTCCAACTGTCTATGATTTGAGCGTTTCATGTGTCACCAGTTTTACATCCTGATGCACCTCTGCAGGTTTCCTGTATCCCTTGGACCTTCCCATTGACGATGAAACACAGAAATTGCATCGGAATTAAATATAAGAGACACAATGCCTACTTAAGTACAAGATAACAGTCTACGTACGGACAATGTTTTGAGCGCTTCCTGTGTCACCAGTTTTACATTCCGATGCACCTCTGCAGGTTTACTGTATCCCTTGGACCTTCCCATTGTCGATGAAACACAGAAATCGCATCGGAATTAAATATAGGAGACACAATGCTGACTTAAGTACAGAAAGACTGAGTCTTCCTACTGTCTATGTTTTGAGCGTTTTCTGTGTCACCAGTTTTACATTCCGATGCACCTCTGAAGGTTTACTATATCCCTTGGACCTTCCCATTCACGATGAAACACTGAAATTTCATCGGAATTAAATATAAGGGACACAATGCCGACTTAAGTACAGGAAGACTGAGTCTTCCTACTGTCTTTGTTTTGAGCGTTTCCTGTGTCACCAGTTTTACATTCCGATGCACCTCTGCAGGTTTACTGTATCCCTTGGACCTTCCCATAGACGATGAAACACTGAAATTGCATCGGAATAAAATATAAGAGACACAATGCCGACTTAAGTACAGGAAGACTGAGTCTTCCTACAGTCTATGTTTTGAGCGTTTCCTGCGTCACCAGTTTTACATTCTGATGCACCTCTGCAGGTTTATTGTATCCCTTGGACCTTCCCATTGACGATGAAACACAGACATTGCATCGGAATTAAATATAAGAGACACAATTCCGACTTAAGTACAGGAAGAGTGAGTCTTCCTAGTGTCTATAATTTGAGCGTTTCCTGTGTCACCAGTTTTACATTCCGATGCACCTCTGCAGGTTTACTGTATTCCTTGGACCTTCCCATTGACGATGAAACACAGAAATTGCATCGGAATTAAATTTAAGAGACACAATGCCGACTTAAGTACAGGAAGACTAAGCGTTCCTACTGTCTATGTTTTGAGCGTTTCCTGTGTCATCAGTTTTACTTTCCGATGCACCTCTGCAGGTTTACTATATCCCTTGGACCTTCCCATTCACTATGAAACACTGAAATTTCATCGTAATTAAATATAAGAGACACAATGCCGACTTAGGTACAGGAAGACTGAGTCTTCCTACTGTCTATGTTTTGAGCGTTTCCTGTGTCACCAGTTTTACATTCCGATGCACCTCTGCACGTTTACTGTATTCCTTGGACCTTCACAGTGACGATGAAATACAGAAATTGCATCGGAATTTAATATAAGAGACACAATGCCGACTTAAGTACAGGAAGACTAAGTCCTCCTACTGTTTATGTTTTGAGCGTTTCCTGTGTCATCAGTTTAACTTTCTGACGCACCTCTGCATGTTTACTATAACCCTTGGACCTTCCCATTCACGATGAAACACAGACATTTCATCGGAAATAAATATAAGAGACACTATGCCGAATTAAGTGTGGGAAGACTGAGTCTTCCTACTCTCTATGTTTCGAGCGTTTCCTGTGTTACCAGGTTGACATTCCGAAGCACCTCTGCAGGTTTCCTTTATCCCTTGGACCTTCCCATTGACGATGAAACACAGAAATTGCATCGAAATTAAATATAAGAGACACAATGCCGACTTAAGTACAAGAAAACAGTCTTCGTACGGTCAATGTCTTGAGCGTTACCTGTGTCACCAGTTTTACATTCCGATGCATCTCTTCTGGTTTACTGTATCCCTTGGACCTTCCGCTTGTCGATGAAACACAGAAATCGCATCGGAATTAAATATAGGAGACACAATGCCGTCTTAAGTACAGAAAGACTGAGTCTTCCTACTGTCTATGTTTTAAGCGATTCCTGTGTCACCAGTTTTACATTCCGATGCACCTCTGCAGGTTTACTGTATCCCTTGGACCTTCCCATTGACGATGAAACACAGAAATTGCATCGGAATTAGATATAAGAGACACAATGCCGACTTAAGTACAGGAAGACAGAGTCTTCCTACTGTCTATGCTTTGAGCGTTTCCTGTGTCACTAGTTTTACATTCCGATGCACCTCTGCAGGTTTACTGTATTCCTTGGACCTTCCCATTGACGATGAAACACAGAAATTGCATCGGAATAAAATATAAGAGACACAATACCGACTTCAGTACAGGAAGACTGAGTCTTCCTACAGTCTATGTTTTGAGCGTTTCCTGAGTCACCAGTTTTACATTCTGATGCACCTCTGCAGGTTTACTGTATCCCTTGGACCTTCCCATTGACGATGAAACACAGACATTGCATCGGAATTAAATATAAGAGACACAATGCCGACTTAAGTACAGGAAGAATGAGTCTTCCTACTGTCTATGTGTTGAGCGTTTCCTGTGTCACCAGTTTTACATTCCGATGCATCTCTGCCGGTTTACTGTATCCCTTGGACCTTCCCATTGTCGATGAAACACAGAAATCGCATCGGAATTAAATATAAGAAACACATTGCCGACTTAAGTACAGGAAGACTGAGTCTTCCTACTGTCTATGTTTTGAGCGTTTCCTGTGTCACCAGTTTTACATTCCGATGCACCTCTGCAGGTTTACTGTTTCCCTTGGACCTTCCCATTGACGAAGAAACACAGAAATTGCATCGGAATTAAATATAAGAGACACAATGCCGACTTAAGTACAGGAAGAATGAGTGTTCCTACTGTCTATGTGTCGAGCGTTTCCTGTGTCAACAGTTTTACATTCTGATGCACCTCTGCAGGTTTACTGTATCCCTTGGACCTTCCCATTGACGATGAAAAACAGAAATTGCATCGGAATTAAATATAAGAGACACAATGCCGACTGAAGTACAGGAAGACTAAGTCTTCCTACTGTCTATGTTTTGAGCGTTTCCTGTGTCATCAGTTTTACTTTCCGATGCACCTCTGCAGGAATTCTATATCCCTTGGACCTTCCCATTCACAATGAAACACAGAAATTTCATCGGAATTAAATACAAGAGACACAATGCCGACTTAAGTACAGGAGGACTGAGTCTTCCTACTGTCTATGATTTGAGCGTTTCCTGTGTCACCAGTTTTACATTCCGATGCACCTCTGCAGGTTTACTGTTTCCCTCGGACCTTCCCATTGACGATGAAACACAGAAATTGCATCGGAATTAAATATAAGAGACACAATGCCGACTTAAGTACAGGAAGACTGAGTCTTCCTATTGTCTATGTTTTAAGCGTTTCCAGTGTCACTAGTTTTACATTCCGATGCACCTCTGCTGGTTTACTGCATTCCTTGGACCTTCCCATTGACGATGACACAGAAATTGCGTCGGAATTAAATATAAGAGACACAATGCCGACTTAAGTACTGGAAAAATGAGTCTTCCTACAGTCTATGTTTTGAGCGTTTCCTGTGTCACCAGTTTTACATTCTGATGCACCTGTGCAGGTTTACTGTATCCCTTGGACCTTCCCATTGACGATGAAACATAGAAATTTCACGGAAATAAATATAAAAGACACAATGCCGACTTAAGTACAGGAATACTGAGTCTTCCTACTGTCTATGTTTTGAGCGTTTCCTGTGTCACCAGTTTTACATTCCGATGCACCTCTGCAGGTTTACTGTTTCCCTTGGACCTTCCCATTGACGATGAAACACAGAAATTGCATCGGAATTAAATATAAGAGACACACTGGCGACTGAAGTACAGGAAGACTGAGTCTTCCTACACTCTATGCTTTGAGCATTTCCTGTGTCACCAGTTTTACATTCTGATGCACCTCTGCAGGCTTACTGTATCCCTTGGACCTTCCCATTGACGATGAAACACAGAAATTGCATCGGAATTAAATATAAGAGATACAATGCCGACTTAAGTACAGGAAGACAGAGTCTTCCCACTGTCTATGTTTTGAGCGTTTCCTGTGTCACTAGTTTTACATTCCGATGCACCTCTGCAGGTTTACTGTATTCCTTGGACCTTCCCATTGGCGATGAAACACAGAAATTGCATCGAAATTAAATATAAGATATACAATGCCGACTTAAGTACAGGAAGAATGAATCTTCCTAATGTCTATGTGTTGAGCGTTTCCTGTGTCAACAGTTTTACATTCTGATGCACCTCTGCAGGTTTACTGTATCCCTTGGACTTTCCCATTGACGATGAAAAACAGAAATTGCATCGGAATTAAATATAAGACAGACAATGCCGACTTAAGTAAAAAAAAATGGCTCTGAGCACTATGGGACTCAACTGCTGAGGTCATTAGTCCCCTAGAACTTAGAACTAGTTAAACCTAACCAACCTAAGGACATCACCAACATCCATGCCCGAGGCAGGATTCGAACCTGCGACCGTAGCGGAATTGCGGTTCCAGACTGCAGCGCCTTTAACCGCACGGCCACTTCGGCCGGCCCGACTTAAGTACAGGAAGACTGAGTCTTCCTACTGTCTATGATTTGAGCGTTTCATGTGTCACCAGTTTTACATTCTGATGCACTTCTGCAGGTTTCCTGCATCCCTTGGACCTTCCCATTGACGATGACACACAGAAATTGCATCGGAATTAAATATAAGAGACACAATGCCTACTTAAGTACAAGATAACAGTCTACGTACGGACAATGTTTTGAGCGCTTCCTGTGTCACCAGTTTTACATTCCGATGCACCTCTGCAGGTTTACTGTATCCCTTGGACCTTCCCATTGTCGATGAAACACAGAAATCGCATCGCAATTAAATATAGGAGACACAATGCAGACTTAAGTACAGAAAGACTGAGTCTTCCTACTGTCTATGTTTTGAGCGTTTCCTGTGTCACCAGTTTTACATTCCGATGCACCTCTGCAGGTTTACTGTATCCCTTGGACCTTCCCATTGACGATGAAACACAGAAATTGCATCGGAATTAAATTTAAGAGACACAATGCCGACTTAAGTACAGGAAGACTGAGTCTTCCTAATGTCTATGTGTTGAGCGTTTCCTGTGTCAACAGTTTTACATTCTGATGCACCTCTGCAGGTTTACAGTATCCCTTGGACCTTCCCATTGACGATGAAAAACAGAAATTGCATCGGAATTAAATATAAGAGACACAATGGCGACTGAAGTACAGGAAGACTAAGTCTTCCTACTGTCTATGTTTTGAGCGTTTCCTGTGTCATCAGTTTTACTTTCCGATGCACCTCTGCAGGATTACTATATCCCTTGGAACTTCCCATTCACGATGAAACACAGAAATTTCATCGGAATTAAATACAAGAGACACAATGCCGACTTAAGTACAGGAAGACTGAGTCTTCCTACTCTCTATGCTTTGAGCGTTTCCTGTGTCACCAGATTTACATTCCGATGCACCTCTGCAGGTTTACTGTATCCCGTGGAGCTTCCCATTGACGATGAAACACAGAAATTGCATCGGAATTAAATATAAGACAGACAATGCCGACTTAAGTAAAAAAAAAAGAAATGGCTCTGAGCACTATGGGACTCAACTGCTGAGGTCATTAGTCCCCTAGAACTTAGAACTAGTTAAACATAACTAACCTAAGGACATCACAAACATCCATGCCCGAGGCAGGATTCGAACCTGCGACCGTAGCGGACTTGCGGTTCCAGACTGCAGCGCCTTTAACCGCACGGCCACTTCGGCCGGCCCGACTTACGTACAGGAAGACTGAGTCTTCCAACTGTCTATGATTTGAGCGTTTCATGTGTCACCAGTTTTACATCCTGATGCACCTCTGCAGGTTTCCTGTATCCCTTGGACCTTCCCATTGACGATGAAACACAGAAATTGCATCGGAATTAAATATAAGAGACACAATGCCTACTTAAGTACAAGATAACAGTCTACGTACGGACAATGTTTTGAGCGCTTCCTGTGTCACCAGTTTTACATTCCGATGCACCTCTGCAGGTTTACTGTATCCCTTGGACCTTCCCATTGTCGATGAAACACAGAAATCGCATCGGAATTAAATATAGGAGACACAATGCTGACTTAAGTACAGAAAGACTGAGTCTTCCTACTGTCTATGTTTTGAGCGTTTTCTGTGTCACCAGTTTTACATTCCGATGCACCTCTGCAGGTTTACTGTATCCCTTGGACCTTCCCATTGACGACGAAACACAGAAATTGCATCGGAATTAAATTTAAGAGACACAATGCCGACTTAAGTACAGGAAGACTGAGTCTTCCCAATGTCTATGTGTTGAGCGTTTCCTGTGTCAACAGTTTTACATTCTGATGCACCTCTGCAGGTTTACTGTATCCCTTGGACCTTCCCATTGACGATGAAAAACAGAAATTGCATCGGAATTAAATATAAGAGACACAATGGCGACTGAAGTACAGGAAGACTAAGTCTTCCTACTGTCTATGTTTTGAGCGTTTCCTGTGTCATCAGTTTTACTTTCCGATGCACCTCTGCAGGATTACTATATCCCTTGGAACTTCCCATTCACGATGAAACACAGAAATTTCATCGGAATTAAATACAAGAGACACAATGCCGACTTAAGTACAGGAAGACTGAGTCTTCCTACTCTCTATGCTTTGAGCGTATCCTGTGTCACCAGATTTACATTCCGATGCACCTCTGCAGGTTTACTGTATCCCGTGGAGCTTCCCATTGACGATGAAACACAGAAATTGCATCGGAATTAAATATAAGACAGACAATGCCGACTTAAGTAAAAAAAAAAGAAATGGCTCTGAGCACTATGGGACTCAACTGCTGAGGTCATTAGTCCCCTAGAACTTAGAACTAGTTAAACATAACTAACCTAAGGACATCACAAACATCCATGCCCGAGGCAGGATTCGAACCTGCGACCGTAGCGGACTTGCGGTTCCAGACTGCAGCGCCTTTAACCGCACGGCCACTTCGGCCGGCCCGACTTACGTACAGGAAGACTGAGTCTTCCAACTGTCTATGATTTGAGCGTTTCATGTGTCACCAGTTTTACATCCTGATGCACCTCTGCAGGTTTCCTGTATCCCTTGGACCTTCCCATTGACGATGAAACACAGAAATTGCATCGGAATTAAATATAAGAGACACAATGCCTACTTAAGTACAAGATAACAGTCTACGTACGGACAATGTTTTGAGCGCTTCCTGTGTCACCAGTTTTACATTCCGATGCACCTCTGCAGGTTTACTGTATCCCTTGGACCTTCCCATTGTCGATGAAACACAGAAATCGCATCGGAATTAAATATAGGAGACACAATGCTGACTTAAGTACAGAAAGACTGAGTCTTCCTACTGTCTATGTTTTGAGCGTTTTCTGTGTCACCAGTTTTACATTCCGATGCACCTCTGCAGGTTTACTGTATCCCTTGGACCTTCCCATTGACGACGAAACACAGAAATTGCATCGGAATTAAATTTAAGAGACACAATGCCGACTTAAGTACAGGAAGACTAAGCGTTCCTACTGTCTATGATTTGAGCGTTTCCTGTGTCATCAGTTTTACTTTCCGATGCACCTCTGCAGCTTTACTATATCCCTTGGACCTTCCCATTCACGATGAAACACTGAAATTTCATCGGAATTAAATATAAGGGACACAATGCCGACTTAAGTACAGGAAGACTGAGTCTTCCTACTGTCTTTGTTTTGAGCGTTTCCTGTGTCACCAGTTTTACATTCCGATGCACCTCTGCAGGTTTACTGTATCCCTTGGACCTTCCCATAGACGATGAAACACTGAAATTGCATCGGAATAAAATATAAGAGACACAATGCCGACTTAAGTACAGGAAGACTGAGTCTTCCTACGGTCTATGTTTTGAGCGTTTCCTGAGTCACCAGTTTTACATTCTGATGCACCTCTGCAGGTTTACTGTATCCCTTGGACCTTCCCATTGACGATGAAACACAGACATTGCATCGGAATTAAATATAAGAGACACAATTCCGACTTAAGTACAGGAAGAGTGAGTCTTCCTAGTGTCTATAATTTGAGCGTTTCCTGTGTCACCAGTTTTACATTCCGATGCACCTCTGCAGGTTTACTGTATTCCTTGGACCTTCCCATTGACGATGAAACACAGAAATTGCATCGGAATTAAATTTAAGAGACACAATGCCGACTTAAGTACAGGAAGACTAAGCGTTCCTACTGTCTATGTTTTGAGCGTTTCCTGTGTCATCAGTTTTACTTTCCGATGCACCTCTGCAGGTTTACTATATCCCTTGGACCTTCCCATTCACTATGAAACACTGAAATTTCATCGTAATTAAATATAAGAGACACAATGCCGACTTAGGTACAGGAAGACTGAGTCTTCCTACTGTCTATGTTTTGAGCGTTTCCTGTGTCACCAGTTTTACATTCCGATGCACCTCTGCACGTTTACTGTATTCCTTGGACCTTCACAGTGACGATGAAATACAGAAATTGCATCGGAATTTAATATAAGAGACACAATGCCGACTTAAGTACGGGAAGACTAAGTCCTCCTACTGTTTATGTTTTGAGCGTTTCCTGTGTCATCAGTTTAACTTTCTGACGCACCTCTGCAGGTTTACTATATCCCTTGGACCTTCCCATTCACTATGAAACACAGACATTTCATCGGAAATAAATATAAGAGACACTATGCCGAATTAAGTGTGGGAAGACTGAGTCTTCCTACTCTCTATGTTTCGAGCGTTTCCTGTGTTACCAGGTTGACATTCCGAAGCACCTCTGCAGGTTTCCTTTATCCCTTGGACCTTCCCATTGACGATGAAACACAGAAATTGCATCGAAATTAAATATAAGAGACACAATGCCGACTTAAGTACAAGAAAACAGTCTTCGTACGGTCAATGTCTTGAGCGTTACCTGTGTCACCAGTTTTACATTCCGATGCATCTCTTCTGGTTTACTGTATCCCTTGGACCTTCCGCTTGTCGATGAAACACAGAAATCGCATCGGAATTAAATATAGGAGACACAATGCCGTCTTAAGTACAGAAAGACTGAGTCTTCCTACTGTCTATGTTTTGAGCGATTCCTGTGTCACCAGTTTTACATTCCGATGCACCTCTGCAGGTTTACTGTATCCCTTGGACCTTCCCATTGACGATGAAACACAGAAATTGCATCGGAATTAGATATAAGAGACACAATGCCGACTTAAGTACAGGAAGACAGAGTCTTCCTACTGTCTATGCTTTGAGCGTTTCCTGTGTCACTAGTTTTACATTCCGATGCACCTCTGCAGGTTTACTGTATTCCTTGGACCTTCCCATTGACGATGAAACACAGAAATTGCATCGGAATAAAATATAAGAGACACAATGCCGACTTAAGTACAGGAAGACTGAGTCTTCCTACAGTCTATGTTTTGAGCGTTTCCTGAGTCACCAGTTTTACATTCTGATGCACCTCTGCAGGTTTACTGTATCCCTTGGACCTTCCCATTGACGATGAAACACAGACATTGCATCGGAATTAAATATAAGAGACACAATGCCGACTTAAGTACAGGAAGAATGAGTCTTCCTACTGTCTATGTGTTGAGCGTTTCCTGTGTCACCAGTTTTACATTCCGATGCATCTCTGCCGGTTTACTGTATCCCTTGGACCTTCCCATTGTCGATGATACACAGAAATCGCATCGGAATTAAATATAAGAAACACATTGCCGACTTAAGTACAGGAAGACTGAGTCTTCCTACTGTCTATGTTTTGAGCGTTTCCTGTGTCACCAGTTTTACATTCCGATGCACCTCTGCAGGTTTACTGTTTCCCTTGGACCTTCCCATTGACGAAGAAACACAGAAATTGCATCGGAATTAAATATAAGAGACACAATGCCGACTTAAGTACAGGAAGAATGAGTGTTCCTACTGTCTATGTGTCGAGCGTTTCCTGTGTCAACAGTTTTACATTCTGATGCACCTCTGCAGGTTTACTTTATCCCTTGGACCTTCCCATTGACGATGAAAAACAGAAATTGCATCGGAATTAAATATAAGAGACACAATGCCGACTGAAGTACAGGAAGACTAAGTCTTCCTACTGTCTATGTTTTGAGCGTTTCCTGTGTCATCAGTTTTACTTTCCGATGCACCTCTGCAGGAATTCTATATCCCTTGGACCTTCCCATTCACAATGAAACACAGAAATTTCATCGGAATTAAATACAAGAGACACAATGCCCACTTAAGTACAGGTGGACTGAGTCTTCCTACTGTCTATGATTTGAGCGTTTCCTGTGTCACCAGTTTTACATTCCGATGCACCTCTGCAGGTTTACTGTTTCCCTCGGACCTTCCCATTGACGATGAAACACAGAAATTGCATCGGAATTAAATATAAGAGACACAATGCCGACTTAAGTACAGGAAGACTGAGTCTTCCTATTGTCTATGTTTTAAGCGTTTCCAGTGTCACTAGTTTTACATTCCGATGCACCTTTGCTGGTTTACTGTATTCCTTGGACCTTCCCATTGACGATGACACAGAAATTGCGTCGGAATTAAATATAAGAGACACAATGCCGACTTAAGTACTGGAAAAATGAGTCTTCCTACAGTCTATGTTTTGAGCGTTTCCTGTGTCACCAGTTTTACATTCTGATGCACCTGTGCAGGTTTACTGTATCCCTTGGACCTTCCCATTGACGATGAAACATAGAAATTTCACGGAAATAAATATAAAAGACACAATGCCGACTTAAGTACAGGAATACTGAGTCTTCCTACTGTCTATGTTTTGAGCGTTTCCTGTGTCACCAGTTTTACATTCCGATGCACCTCTGCAGGTTTACTGTTTCCCTTGGACCTTCCCATTGACGATGAAACACAGAAATTGCATCGGAATTAAATATAAGAGACACACTGGCGACTGAAGTACAGGAAGACTGAGTCTTCCTACACTCTATGCTTTGAGCATTTCCTGTGTCACCAGTTTTACATTCTGATGCACCTCTGCAGGCTTACTGTATCCCTTGGACCTTCCCATTGACGATGAAACACAGAAATTGCATCGGAATTAAATATAAGAGACACAATGCCGACTTAAGTACAGGAAGACTGAGTCCTCCTACTCTCTATGCTTTGAGCGTTTCCTGTGTTAAAAGTTTGACATTCCGATGCACCTCTGCAGGTTTCCTGTATCCCTTGGACCTTCCCATTGACGATGAAACACAGAATTGCATCGAAATTAAATATAAGAGACACAATGCCGACTTAAGTACAAGAAAACAGACTTCGTACGGTCAATGTTTGAGCGTTTCCTGTGTCACCAGTTTTACATTCCGATGCATCTCTGCCGGTTTACTGTATCCCTTGGACCTTCCCATTGTCGATGAAACACAGAAATCGCATCGGAATTAAATATAAGAAACACATTGCCGACTTAAGTACAGGAAGACTGAGTCTTCCTACTGTCTATGTTTTGAGCGTTTCCTGTGTCACCAGTTTTACATTCTGATGCAATTCTGCAGGTTTTCTGTATCCATTGGACCTTCCCATTGACGATGAAACACAGAAATTGCATCGGAATTAAATATAAGAAACACAATGCCGACTTAAGTACAGGAAGACTGAGTCTTTCTACTCTCTATGATTTGAGCGTTTCCTGTGTCAGCAGTTTTACATTCTGATGCACCTCTGCAGGATAACTGTATCCCTTGGACCTTCCCATTGACGATGAAAAACAGAAATTGCATCGGAATTAAATATAAGAGACACAATGCCGACTTAAGTACAGGAAGACTGAGTCTTCCTACTGTCTATGTTTTGAGCATTTTCTGTGTCATCAGTTTTACATTCAGATGCACCTCTGCACGTTTACTGTATCCCTTGGACCTTCCCGTTGACGATGAAACACAGAAATTGCATCGGAATTAAATATAACAGACACAATGCCGACTTAAGTACAGGAAGACTGAGTCTTCCTACTGTCTATAATTTGAGCGTTTCCTGTGTCACCAGTTTTATTTTCCGATGCACCTCTACAGGTTTACTATATCCCTTGGACCTTCCCATTCACGATGAAAAACAGAAATTTCATCGGAAATAAATATAAAAGACACAATGCCGACTTAAGTATAGGAAGAATGAGTCTTCCTACTGTCTACGTTTTGAGCGTTTCCTGTGTCACCAGTTTTACATTCCGATGCACCTCTGCAGGTTTACTGTATCCCTTGGACCTTCCCATTGACGATGAAACACAGAAATTGCATCGGAATTAAATATAAGAGACACAATGCCGACTTAAGTACAGGAAGACTGAGTCTTCCTACTCTCTATGCTTTGAGCGTTTCCTGTGTTAAAAGTTTGACATTCCGATGCACCTCTGCAGGTTTCCTGTATCCCTTGGACCTTCCCATTGACGATGAAACACAGAATTGCATCGAAATTAAAAATAAGAGACACAATGCCGACTTAAGTACAAGAAAACAGTCTTCGTACGATCAATGTTTGAGCGTTTCCTGTGTCACCAGTTTTACATTCCGATGCATCTCTGCCGGTTTACTGTATCCCTTGGACCTTCCCATTGTCGATGAAACACAGAAATCGCATCGGAATTAAATATAAGACACACACTGGCGACTGAAGTACAGGAAGACTGAGTCTTCCTACACTCTATGCTTTGAGCATTTCCTGTGTCACCAGTTTTACATTCTGATGCACCTCTGCAGGCTTACTGTATCCCTTGGACCTTCCCATTGACGATGAAACACAGAAATTGCATCGGAATTAAATATAAGAGACACAATGCCGACTTAAGTACAAGAAAACAGTCTTCGTACGGTCAATGTTTGAGCGTTTCCTGTGTCACCAGTTTTACATTCCGATGCATCTCTGCCGGTTTACTGTATCCCTTGGACCTTCCCATTGTCGATGAAACACAGAAATCGCATCGGAATTAAATATAAGAAACACATTGCAGACTTAAGTACAGGAAGACTGAGTCTTCCTACTGTCTTTAATTTGAGCGTTTCCTGTGTCACCAGTTTTATTTTCCGATGCACCTCTACAGGTTTACTATATCCCTTGGACCTTCCCATTCACGATGAAAAACAGAAATTTCATCGGAAATAAATATAAGAGACACAATGCCGACTTAAGTATAGGAAGAATGAGTCTTCCTACTGTCTATGTTTTGAGCGTTTCCTGTGTCACCAGTTTTACATTCCGATGCACCTCTGCAGGTTTACTGTATCCCTTGGACCTTCCCATTGACGATGAAACACAGAAATTGCATCGGAATTAAATATAAGAGACACAATGCCGACTTAAGTACAAGAAAACAGTCTTTGTACGGTCAATGTTTGAGCGTTTCCTGTGTCACCAGTTTTACATTCCGATGCATCTCTGCCGGTTTACTGTATCCCTTGGACCTTCCCATTGTCGATGAAACACAGAAATCGCATCGGAATTAAATATAAGAAACACATTGCAGACTTAAGTACAGGAAGACTGAGTCTTCCTACTGTCTATGTTTTGAGCGTTTCCTGTGTCACCAGTTTTACATTCCGATGCACCTCTGCATGTTTACTGTTTCCCTTGGACCTTCCCATTGACGATGAAACACAGAAATTGCATCGGAAATAAATATATGAGACACAATGCCGACTTAAGTTCAGGAAGAATGAGTGTTCCTACTGTCTATGTGTCGCGCGTTTCCTGTGTCAACAGTTTTACATTCTGATGCACCTCTGCAGGATAACTGTATCCCTTGGACCTTCCCATTGACGATGAAAAACAGAAATTGCATCGGAATTAAATATAAGAGACACAATGCCGACTGAAGTACAGGAAGACTAAGTCTTCCTACTGTCTATGTTTTGAGCGTTTCCTGTGTCATCAGTTTTACTTTCCGATGCACCTCTGCAGGATTTCTATATCCCTTGGACCTTCCCATTCACAATGAAACACAGAAATTTCATCGGGATTAAATACAAGAGACACAATGCCGACTTAAGTACAGGAGGACTGAGTCTTCCTACTGTCTATGATTTGAGCGTTTCCTGTGTCACCAGTTTTACATTCCGATGCACCTCTGCAGGTTTACTGTTTCCCTCAGACCTTCCCATTGACGATGAAACACAGAAATTGCATCGGAATTAAATATAAGAGACACAATGCCGACTTATGTACAGGAAGACTGAGTCTTCCTACTGTGTATGTTTTAAGCGTTTCCAGTGTCACTAGTTTTACATTCCGATGCACCTCTGCTGGTTTACTGTATTCCCTGGACCTTCCCATTGACGATGAAACACAGAAATTGCGTCGGAATTAAATATAAGAGACACAATGCCGACTTAAGTACTGGAAGAATGAGTCTTCCTACTGTCTATGTTTTGAGCGTTTCCTGTGTCACCAGTTTTACATTCTGATGCACCTCTGCAGGTTTACTGTATCCCTTGGACCTTCCCATTGACGATGAAACATAGAAATTTCACGGAAATAAATATAAAAGACACAATGCCGACTTAAGTACAGGAATACTGAGTCTTCCTACTGTCTATGCTTTTTGAGCGTTTCCTGTGTCACCAGTTTTACATTCCGATGCACCTCTGCAGGTTTACTGTTTCCCTTGGACCTTCCCATTGACGATGAAACACAGAAATTGCATCGGAATTAAATATAAGAGACACACTGGCGACTGAAGTACAGGAAGACTGAGTCTTCCTACACTCTATGCTTTGAGCATTTCCTGTGTCACCAGTTTTACATTCTGATGCACCTCTGCAGGCTTACTGTATCCCTTGGACCTTCCCATTGACGATGAAACACAGAAATTGCATCGGAATTAAATATAAAAGACACAATGCCGACTTAAGTACAGGAAGACTGAGTCTTCCTACTGTCTATGTTTTGAGCGTTTCCTGTGTTACCAGTTTTACATTCTGATGCACCTCTGCAGGTTTACTGTATCCCTTGGACCTTCCCGTTGACGATGGAACACAGAAATTGCATCGGAATTAAATATAACAGACACAATGCCGACTTAAGTACAGGAAGACTGAGTCTTCCTACTGTCTATAATTTGAGCGTTTCCTGTGTCACCAGTTTTATTTTCCGATGCACCTCTACAGGTTTACTATATCCCTTGGACCTTCCCATTCACGATGAAAAACAGAAATTTCATCGGAAATAAATATAAGAGACACAATGCCGACTTAAGTATAGGAAGAATGAGTCTTCCTACTGTCTATGTTTTGAGCGTTTCCTGTGTCACCAGTTTTACATTTCGATGCACCTCTGCAGGTTTACTGTATCCCTTGGACCTTCCCATTGACGATGAAACACAGAAATTGCATCGGAATTAAATATAAGAGACACAATGCCGACTTAAGTACAGGAAGACTGAGTCTTCCTACTCTCTATGCTTTGAGCGTTTCCTGTGTTAAAAGTTTGACATTCCGATGCACCTCTGCAGGTTTCCTGTAACCCTTGGACCTTCCCATTGACGATGAAACACAGAATTGCATCGAAATTAAATATAAGAGACACAATGCCGACTTAAGTACAAGAAAACAGTCTTCGTACGGTCAATGTTTGAGCGTTTCCTGTGTCACCAGTTTTACATTCCGATGCATCTCTGCCGGTTTACTGTATCCCTTGGACCTTCCCATTGTCGATGAAACACAGAAATCGCATCGGAATTAAATATAAGAAACACATTGCCGACTTAAGTACAGGAAGACTGAGTCTTCTTACTGTCTATGTTTTGAGCGTTTCCTGTGTCACCAGTTTTACATTCTGATGCAATTCTGCAGGTTTTCGGTATCCATTGGACCTTCCCATTGACGATGAAACACAGAAATTGCATCGGAATTAAATATAAGAAACACAATGCCGACTTAAGTACAGGAAGACTGAGTCTTTCTACTGTCTATGATTTGAGCGTTTCCTGTGTCAGCAGTTTTACATTCTGATGCACCTCTGCAGGATAACTGTATCCCTTGGACCTTCCCATTGACGATGAAAAACAGAAATTGCATCGGAATTAAATATAAGAGACACAATGCCGACTTAAGTACAGGAAGACTGAGTCTTCCTACTGTCTATGTTTTGAGCGTTTTCTGTGTCATCAGTTTTACATTCAGATGCACCTCTGCACGTTTACTGTATCCCTTGGACCTTCCCGTTGACGATGAAACACAGAAATTGCATCGGAATTAAATATAACAGACACAATGCCGACTTAAGTACAGGAAGACTGAGTCTTCCTACTGTCTATAATTTGAGCGTTTCCTGTGTCACCAGTTTTATTTTCCGATGCACCTCTACAGGTTTACTATATCCCTTGGACCTTCCCATTCACGATGAAAAACAGAAATTTCATCGGAAATAAATATAAGAGACACAATGCCGACTTAAGTATAGGAAGAATGAGTCTTCCTACTGTCTACGTTTTGAGCGTTTCCTGTGTCACCAGTTTTACATTCCGATGCACCTCTGCAGGTTTACTGTATCCCTTGGACCTTCCCATTGACGATGAAACACAGAAATTGCATCGGAATTAAATATAAGAGACACAATGCCGACTTAAGTACAGGCGGACTGAGTCTTCCTACTCTCTATGCTTTGAGCGTTTCCTGTGTTAAAATTTTGACATTCCGATGCACCTCTGCAGGTTTCCTGTATCCCTTGGACCTTCCCATTGACGATGAAACACAGAATTGCATCGAATTTAAATATGAGAGACACAATGCCGACTTAAGTACAAGAAAACAGTCTTCGTACGGTCAATGTTTGAGCGTTTCCTGTGTCACCAGTTTTACATTCCGATGCATCTCTGCCGGTTTACTGTATCCCTTGGACCTTCCCATTGTCGATGAAACACAGAAATCGCATCGGAATTAAATATAAGAAACACATTGCCGACTTAAGTACAGGAAGACTGAGTCTTCCTACTGTCTATGTCTTTGAGCGTTTCCTGTGTCACCAGTTTTACATTCCGATGCACCTCTGCAGGTTTACTGTTTCCCTTGGACCTTCCCATTGACGATGAATCACAGAAATTGCATCGGAATTAAATATAAGAGACACAATGCCGACTTAAGTACAGGAAGAATGAGTGTTCCTACTGTCTATGTGTTGAGCTTTTCCTGTGTCAACAGTTTTACATTCTGATGCACCTCTGCAGGTTTACTGTATCCCTTGGACCTTCCCATTGACGATGAAAAACAGAAAATGCATCGGAATTAAATATAAGAGACACAATGCCGACTGAAGTACAGGAAGACTAAGTCTTCCTACTGTCTATGTTTTCAGCGTTTCCTGTGTCATCAGTTTTACTTTCCGATGCACCTCTGCAGGATTACTATATCCCTTGGACCTTCCCATTCACAAAGAAACACAGAAATTTCATCGGAATTAAATACAAGAGACACAATGCCGACTTAAGTACAGGAGGACTGAGTCTTCCTACTGTCTATGATTTGAGCGTTTCCTGTGTCACCAGTTTTACATTCCGATGCACCTCTGCAGGTTTACTGTTTCCCTTGGACCTTCCCATTGACGATGAAACACAGAAATTGCATCGGAATTAAATATAAGAGACACAATGCCGACTTAAGTACAGGAAGACTGAGTCTTCCTACTGTCTATGTTTTAAGCGTTTCCTGTGTCACTAGTTTTACATTCCGATGCACCTCTGCTGGTTTACTGTATTCCTTGGACCTTCCCATTGACGATGAAACACAGAAATTGCGTCGGAATTAAATATAAGAGACACAATGCCGACTTAAGTACTGGAAGAATGAGTCTTCCTACTGTCTATGTTTTCAGCGTTTCCTGTGTCATCAGTTTTACTTTCCGATGTACCTCTGCAGGATTACTATATCCCTTGGACCTTCCCATTCACAAAGAAACACAGAAATTTCATCGGAATTAAATACAAGAGACACAATGCCGACTTAAGTACAGGAGGACTGAGTCTTCCTACTGTCTATGTTTTGAGCGTTTCCTGTGTCACCAGTTTTACATTCTGATGCACCTCTGCAGGTTTACTGTATCCCTTGGACCTTCCCATTGACGATGAAACATAGAAATTTCACGGAAATAAATATAAAAGACACAATGCCGACTTAAGTACAGGAAGACTGAGTCTTCCTACTGTCTATAATTTGAGCGTTTCCTGTGTCACCAGTTTTATTTTCCGATGCACCTCTACAGGTTTACTATATCCCTTGGACCTTCCCATTCACGATGAAAAACAGAAATTTCATCGGAAATAAATATAAGAGACACAATGCCGACTTAAGTATAGGAAGAATGAGTCTTCCTACTGTCTATGTTTTGAGCGTTTCCTGTGTCACCAGTTTTACATTTCGATGCACCTCTGCAGGTTTACTGTATCCCTTGGACCTTCCCATTGACGATGAAACACAGAAATTGCATCGGAATTAAATATAAGAGACACATTGCCGACTTAAGTACAGGAAGACTGAGTCTTCCTACTCTCTATGCTTTGAGCGTTTCCTGTGTTAAAAGTTTGACATTCCGATGCACCTCTGCAGGTTTCCTGTAACCCTTGGACCTTCCCATTGACGATGAAACACAGAATTGCATCGAAATTAAATATAAGAGACACAATGCCGACTTAAGTACAAGAAAACAGTCTTCGTACGGTCAATGTTTGAGCGTTTCCTGTGTCACCAGTTTTACATTCCGATGCATCTCTGCCGGTTTACTGTATCCCTTGGACCTTCCCATTGTCGATGAAACACAGAAATCGCATCGGAATTAAATATAAGAAACACATTGCCGACTTAAGTACAGGAAGACTGAGTCTTCCTACTGTCTATGTTTTGAGCGTTTCTGTGTCACCAGTTTTACATTCTGATGCAATTCTGCAGGTTTTCTGTATCCATTGGACCTTCCCATTGACGATGAAAAACAGAAATTGCATCGGAATTAAATATAAGAGACACAATGCCGACTTAAGTACAGGAAGACTGAGTCTTCCTACTGTCTATAATTTGAGCGTTTCCTGTGTCACCAGTTTTATTTTCCGATGCACCTCTACAGGTTTACTATATCCCTTGGACCTTCCCATTCACGATGAAAAACAGAAATTTCATCGGAAATAAATATAAGAGACACAATGCCGACTTAAGTATAGGAAGAATGAGTCTTCCTACTGTCTACGTTTTGAGCGTTTCCTGTGTCACCAATTTTACATTCCGATGCACCTCTGCAGGTTTACTGTATCCCTTGGACCTTCCCATTGACGATGAAACACAGAAATTGCATCGGAATTAAATATAAGAGACACAATGCCGACTTAAGTACAGGAAGACTGAGTCTTCCTACTCTCTATGCTTTGAGCGTTTCCTGTGTTAAAATTTTGACATTCCGATGCACCTCTGCAGGTTTCCTGTATCCCTTGGACCTTCCCATTGACGATGAAACACAGAATTGCATCGAAATTAAATATAAGAGACACAATGCCGACTTAAGTACAAGAAAACAGTCTTCGTACGGTCAATGTTTGAGCGTTTCCTGTGTCACCAGTTTTACATTCCGATGCATCTCTGCCGGTTTACTGTATCCCTTGGACCTTCCCATTGTCGATGAAACACAGAAATCGCATCGGAATTAAATATAAGAAACACATTGCCGACTTAAGTACAGGAAGACTGAGTCTTCCTACTGTCTATGTCTTTGAGCGTTTCCTGTGTCACCAGTTTTACATTCCGATGCACCTCTGCAGGTTTACTGTTTCCCTTGGACCTTCCCATTGACGATGAAACACAGAAATTGCATCGGAATTAAATATAAGAGACACAATGCCGACTTAAGTACTGGAAGAATGAGTGTTCCTACTGTCTATGTGTTGAGCGTTTCCTGTGTCAACAGTTTTACATTCTGATGCACCTCTGCAGGTTTACTGTATCCCTTGGACCTTCCCATTGACGATGAAAAACAGAAAATGCAACGGAATTAAATATAAGAGACACAATGCCGACTGAAGTACAGGAAGACTAAGTCTTCCTACTGTCTATGTTTTCAGCGTTTCCTGTGTCATCAGTTTTACTTTCCGATGCACCTCTGCAGGATTACTATATCCCTTGGACCTTCCCATTCACAAAGAAACACAGAAATTTCATCGGAATTAAATACAAGAGACACAATGCCGACTTAAGTAGAGGAGGACTGAGTCTTCCTACTGTCTATGATTTGAGCGTTTCCTGTGTCACCAGTTTTACATTCCGATGCACCTCTGCAGGTTTACTGTTTCCCTTGGACCTTCCCATTGACGATGAAACACAGAAATTGCATCGGAATTAAATATAAGAGACACAATGCCGACTTAAGTACAGGAAGACTGAGTCTTCCTACTGTCTATGTTTTAAGCGTTTCCTGTGTCACTAGTTTTACATTCCGATGCATCTCTGCTGGTTTACTGTATTCCTTGGACCTTCCCATTGACGATGAAACACAGAAATTGCGTCGGAATTAAATATAAGAGACACAATGCCGACTTAAGTACTGGAAGAATGAGTCTTCCTACTGTCTATGTTTTGAGCGTTTCCTGTGTCACCAGTTTTACATTCTGATGCACCTCTGCAGGTTTACTGTATCCCTTGGACCTTCCCATTGACGATGAAACATAGAAATTTCACGGAAATAAATATAAAAGACACAATGCCGACTTAAGTACAGGAATACTGAGTCTTCCTACTGTCTATGCTTTGAGCGTTTCCTGTGTCACCAGTTTTACATTCCGATGCACCTCTGCAGGTTTACTGTTTCCCTTGGACCTTCCCATTGACGATGAAACACAGAAATTGCATCGGAATTAAATATAAGAGACACACTGGCGACTGAAGTACAGGAAGACTGAGTCTTCCTACACTCTATGCTTTGAGCATTTCCTGTGTCACCAGTTTTACATTCTGATGCACCTCTGCAGGCTTACTGTATCCCTTGGACCTTCCCATTGACGATGAAACACAGAAATTGCATCGGAATTAAATATAAAAGACACAATGCCGACTTAAGTACAGGAAGACTGAGTCTCCCTACTGTCTATGTTTTGAGCGTTTCCTGTGTTACCAGTTTTACATTCTGATGCACCTCTGCAGGTTTACTGTATCCCTTGGACCTTCCCGTTGACGATGAAACACAGAAATTGCATCGGAATTAAATATAACAGACACAATGCCGACTTAAGTACAGGAAGACTGAGTCTTCCTACTGTCTATAATTTGAGCGTTTCCTGTGTCACCAGTTTTATTTTCCGATGCACCTCTACAGGTTTACTATATCCCATGGACCTTCCCATTCACGATGAAAAACAGAAATTTCATCGGAAATAAATATAAGAGACACAATGCCGACTTAAGTATAGGAAGAATGAGTCTTCCTACTGTTTATGTTTTGAGCGTTTCCTGTGTCACCAGTTTTACATTCCGATGCACCTCTGCAGGTTTACTGTATCCCTTGGACCTTCCCATTGACGATGAAACACAGAAATTGCATCGGAATTAAATATAAGAGACACAATGCCGACTTAAGTACAGGAAGACTGACTCTTCCTACTCTCTATGCTTTGAGCGTTTCCTGTGTTAAAAGTTTGACATTCCGATGCACCTCTGCAGGTTTCCTGTATCCCTTGGACCTTCCCATTGACGATGAAACACAGAATTGCATCGAAATTAAATATAAGAGACACAATGCCGACTTAAGTACAAGAAAACAGTCTTCGTACGGTCAATGTTTGAGCGTTTCCAGTGTCACCAGTTTTACATTCCGATGCATCTCTGCTGGTTTACTGTATCCCTTGGACCTTCCCATTGTCGATGAAACACAGAAATCGCATCGGAATTAAATATAAGAAACACATTGCCGACTTAAGTACAGGAAGACTGAGTCTTCCTACTATGTTTTGAGCGTTTCCAGTGTCACCAGTTTTACATTCTGATGCAATTCTGCAGGTTTTCTGTATCCATTGGACCTTCCCATTGACGATGAAACACAGAAATTGCATCGGAATTAAATATAAGAAACACAATGCCGACTTAAGTACAGGAAGACTGAGTCTTTCTACTGTCTATGTTTTGAGCGTTTCCTGTGTCAGCAGTTTTACATTCTGATGCACCTCTGCAGGATAACTGTATCCCTTGGACCTTCCCGTTGACGATGAAAAACAGAAATTGCATCGGAATTAAATATAAGAGACACAATGCCGACTTAAGTACAGGAAGACTGAGTCTTCCTACTGTCTATGTTTTGAGCGTTTTCTGTGTCATCAGTTTTACATTCAGATGCACCTCTGCACGTTTACTGTATCCCTTGGACCTTCCCATTGACGATGAAAAACAAAAATTGCATCGGAATTAAATATAAGAGACACAATGCCGACTGAAGTACAGGAAGTCTAAGTCTTCCTACTGTATATGTTTTGAGCGTTTCCTGTGTCATCAGTTTTACTTTCCGATGCACCTCTGCAGGATTACTATATCCCATGGACCTTCCCATTCACGATGAAACACAGAGATTTCATCGGAATTAAATACAAGAGACACAATGCCGACTTAAGTACAGGAAGACTGAGTCTTCCTACTGTCTATGTTTTGAGCGTTTCCTGTGTCACCAGTTTTACATTCCGATGCACCTCTGCAGGTTTACTGTTTCCCTTGGACCTTCCCATTGACGATGAAACACAGAAATTGCATCGGAATTAAATATAAGAGACACAATGCCGACTTAAGTACAGGAAGACTGAGTCTTCCTACTGTCTATGTTTTGAGCGTTTCCTGTGTCACTAGTTTTACATTCCGATGCACCTCTGCATGTTTACTGTATTCCTTGGACCTTCCCATTGACGATGAAACACAGAAATTGCATCGGAATTAAATATAAGAGACACAATGCCGACTTAAGTACTGGAAGAATGAGTCTTCCTACTGTCTATGTGTTGAGCGTTTCCTGTGTCACCAGTTTTACATTCTGATGCACCTCTGCAGGTTTACTGTATCCCTTGGACCTTCCCATTGACGATGAAACATAGAAATTTCGTCGGAAATAAATATAAGAGACACAATGCCGACTTAAGTACAGGAAGACTGAGTCTTCCTACTGTCTATGTTTTGAGCGTTTCCTGTGTCACCAGTTTTACATTCCGATGCACCTCTGCAGGTTTACTGTTTCCGTTGGACCTTCCCATTGTAGATGAAACACAGAAATTGCATCGGAATTAAATATAAGAGACACACTGCCGACTGAAGTACAGGAAGACTGAGTCTTCCTACACTCTATGCTTTGAGCGTTTCCTGTGTCACCAGTTTTACATTCTGATGCACCTCTGCAGGCTTACTGTATCCCTTGGACCTTCCCATTGACGATGAAACACAGAAATTGCATCGGAATTAAATATTAGAGACACAATGCCGACTTAAGTACAGGAAGACAGAATCTTCCTACTGTCTATGTTTTGAGCGTTTCCTGTGTCACTAGTTTTACATTCCGTTGCACCTCTGCAGGTTTACTGTATCCCTTGGACCTTCCCATTGACGATGAAACACAGAAATTGCATCGGATTTAAATATAAGAGACACAATGCCGACTTAAGTACAGGAAGAATGAGTCTTCCTACTGTCTATGTGTTGAGCGTTTCCTGTGTCACTAGTTTTACATTCCGATGCACCTCTGCAGGTTTACTGTATCCCTTGGGCCTTCCCATTGACGATGAAACACAGAAATTGCATCGGATTTAAATATAAGAGACACAATGCCGACTTAAGTACAGGAAGAATGAGTCTTCCTACTGTCTATGTGTTGAGCGTTTCCTGTGTCAACAGTTTTACATTCTGATGCACCTCTGCAGGTTTACTGTATCCCTGGGACCTTCTGTGGTGTCACCGCTAGACACCACACTTGCTAGGTGGTAACTTAAATCGGCCGCGGTCCTGTAGTACATGTCGGACCCGCGTGTCGCCACTGTGTACTCGCAATCCTAGCGCCACCACATGGCAGGTCACAAGACACGGACATGACCTCGCCCCAGTTGTACGGACGACATAGCTTGCGACTAGACCTACCAAGTATTCCTCTCATTTGCCGAGAGACAGATTAAATAGCCTTCAGCTAGTCCATCGCTACTACCTAGCAAGGCGCCATGTGTATCATTGCTAATTGCTTACTACTATGCAAGAGATGTATTTCAACAAGAACAAGACTACATTAAAGTTAAGTATATTAAAATCTCTCTTCTTTTCTTTATAGTTTTTCATCCAGTCTCCTGTTTCAGAATTTACGCCCGTCTGCGTTAGTTTCGCGTGCACCTAGCCACTCATTGTGTCGAGACCTTAGGGAATCGACACAACACCTTCCCATTGACGATGAAACATAGAAAATTCACGGAAATAAATATAAAAGACACAATGCCGACTTAAGTACAGGAATACTGAGTCTTCCTACTGTCTATGTTTTGAGCGTTTCCTGTGTCACCAGTTTTACATTCCGATGCACCTCTGCAGGTTTACTGTTTCCCTTGGACCTTCCCATTGACGATGAAACACAGAAATTGCATCGGAATTAAATATAAGAGACACACTGGCGACTGAAGTACAGGAAGACTGAGTCTTCCTACACTCTATGCTTTGAGCGTTTCCTGTGTCACCAGTTTTACATTCTGAAGCACCCCTGCAGGCTTACTGTATCCCTTGGACCTTCCCATTGACGATGAAACACAGAAATTGCATCGGAATTAAATATAAAAGACACAATGCCGACTTAAGTACAGGAAGACTGAGTCTTCCTACTGTCTATGTTTTGAGCGTTTCCTGTGTTACCAGTTTTACATTCTGATGCACCTCTGCAGGTTTACTGTATCCCTTGGACCTTCCCGTTGACGATGAAACACAGAAATTGCATCGGAATTAAATATAACAGACACAATGCCGACTTAAGTATAGGAACAATGAGTCTTCCTACTGTCTATGATTTGAGCGTTTCCTGTGTCACCAGTTTTACATTCCGATGCACCTCTGCAGGTTTACTGTATCCCTTGGACCTTCCCATTGACGATGAAACACAGAAATTGCATCGGAATTAAATATAAGAGACACAATGCCAACTTAAGTACAGGAAGACTGAGTCTTCCTACTCTCTATGCTTTGAGCGTTTCCTGTGTTAAAAGTTTGACATTCCGATGTACCTCTGCAGGTTTCCTGTATCCCTTGGACCTTCCCATTGACGATGAAACACAGAATTGCATCGAAATTAAATATAAGAGACACAATGCAGACTTAAGTACAAGAAAAGAGTCTTCGTACGGTCAATGTTTGAGCGTTTCCTGTGTCACCAGTTTTACATTCCGATGCATCTCTGCCGGTTTACTGTATCCCTTGGACCTTCCCATTGTCGATGAAACGCAGAAATCGCATCGGAATTAAATATAAGAAACACATTGCCGACTTAAGTACAGGAAGACTGAGTCTTCCTACTGTCTATGTTTTGAGCGTTTCCTGTGTCACCAGTTTTACATTCTGATGCAATTCTGCAGGTTTTCTGTATCCATTGGACCTTCCCATTGACGATGAAACACAGAAATTGCATCGGAATTAAATATAAGAAACACAATGCCGACTTAAGTACAGGAAGACTGAGTCTTTCTACTGTCTATGTTTTGAGCGTTTCCTGTGTCAGCAGTTTTACATTCTGATGCACCTCTGCAGGATAACTGTATCCCTTGGACCTTCCCATTGACGATGAAAAACAGAAATTGCATCGGAATTAAATATAAGAGACACAATGCCGACTTAAGTACAGGAAGACTGAGTCTTCCTACTGTCTATGTTTTGAGCGTTTTCTATGTCATCAGTTTTACTTTCCGATGCACCTCTGCAGGATTACTATATCCCATGGACCTTCCCATTCACGATGAAACACAGAAATTTCATCGGAATTAAATACAAGAGACACAATGCCGGATTAAGTACAAGAAGACTGAGTCTTCCTACTGTCTATGTTTTGAGCGTTTCCTGTGTCACCAGTTTTACATTCCGATGCACCTCTGCAGGTTTACTGTTTCCCTTGGACCTTCCCATTGACGATGAAAAACAGAAATTGCATCGGAATTAAATATAAGAGGTACAATGCCGACTTAAGTACAGGAAGACTGAGTCTTCCTACTGTCTATGTTTTGAGCGTTTCCTGTGTCACTAGTTTTACATTCCGATGCACCTCTGCAGGTTTACTGTATTCCTTGGACCTTCCCATTGACGATGAAACACAGAAATTGCATCGGAATTAAATATAAGAGACACAATGCCGACTTAAGTACTGGAAGAATGAGTCTTCCTACTGTCTATGTGTTGAGCGTTTCCTGTGTCACCAGCTTTACATTCTGATGCACCTCTGCAGGTTTACTGTATCCCTTGGACCTTCCCATTGACGATGAAACATAGAAATTTCATCGGAAATAAATATAAGAGACACAATGCCGACTTAAGTACAGGAAGACTGAGTCTTCCTACTGTCTATGTTTTGAGCGTTTCCTGTGTCACCAGTTTCACATTCCGATGCACCTCTGCAGGTTTACTGTTTCCCTTGGACCTTCCCATTGACGATGAAACACAGAAATTGCATCGGAATTAAATATAAGAGACACACTGCCGACTGATGTACAGGAAGACTGAGTCTTCCTACACTCTATGCTTTGAGCGTTTCCTGTGTCACCAGTTTTACATTCTGATGCACCTCTGCAGGCTTACTGTATCCCTTGGACCTTCCCATTGACGATGAAACACAGAAATTGCATCGGAATTAAATATAAGAGACACAATGCCGACTTAAGTACAGGAAGACAGAATCTTCCTATTGTCTATGTTTTGAGCGTTTCCTGTGTCACTAGTTTTACATTCCGATGCACCTCTGCGGGTTTACTGTATCCTTGGACCTTCCCATTGACGATGAAACACAGAAATTGCATCGGATTTAAATATAAGAGACACAATGCCGACTTAAGTACAGGAAGAATGAGTCTTCCTACTGTCTATGTGTTGAGCGTTTCCTGTGTCAACAGTTTTACATTATGATGCACCTCTGCAGATTTACTGTATCCCTTGGACCTTCCCATTGACGATGAAAACAGAAATTGCATAGGAATTAAAAATATAAGAGACACAATGCCCACTGAAGTACAGGAAGACTGAGTCTTCCTACACTCTATGCTTTGAGCGTTTCCTGTGTCACCAGTTTTACATTCTGATGCACCTCCGCAGGCTTACTGTATCCCTTGGACCTTCCCATTCACGATGAAACACAGAAATTTCATCGGAATTAAATACAAGAGACACAATGCCGACTTAAGTACAGGAAGACTGAGTCTTCCTACTGTCTATGATTTGAGCGTTTCCTGTGTCACCAGTTTTACATTCCGATGCACCTCTGCAGGTTTACTGTTTCCCTTGGACCTTCCCATTGACGATGAAACACAGAAATTGCATCGGAATTAAATATAAGAGACACACTGCCGACTGAAGTACAGGAAGACAGAATCTTCCTACTGTCTATGTTTTGAGCGTTTCCTGTGTCACTAGTTTTACATTCCGATGCACCTCTGCAGGTTTACTGTATTCCTTGGACCTTCCCATTGACGATGAAACACAGAAATTGAATCGGAATTAAATATAAGAGACACAATGCCCACTTAAGTACAGGAAGAATGAGTCTTCCTACTGTCTATGTGTTGAGCGTTTCCTGTGTCAACAGTTTTACATTCTGATGCACCTCTGCAGGTTTACTGTATCCCTTGGACCTTCCCATTGACGATGAAAAACAGAAATTGCATCGGAATTAAATATAAGAGACACAATGCCGACTGAAGTACATGAAGACTAAGTCTTCCTACTGTCTATGTTTTGAGCGTTTCCTGTGTCATCAGTTTTACTTTCCGATGCACCTCTGCAGGATTACTATATCCCTTGGACCTTCCCATTCACGATGAAACACAGAAATTTCATCGGAATTAAATACAAGAGACACAATGCCGACTTAAGTACAGGAAGACTGAGTCTTCCTACTGTCTATGATTTGAGCGTTTCCTGTGTCACCAGTTTTACATTCTGATGCACCTCTGCAGGCTTACTGTATCCCTTGGACCTTCCCATTGACGATGAAACACAGAAATTGCATCGGAATTAAATATAAAAGACACAATGCCGACTTAAGTACAGGAAGACAGAGTCTTCCTACTGTCTATGCTTTGAGCGTTTCCTGTGTCACTAGTTTTACATTCCGATGCACCTCTGCAGGTTTACTGTATTCCTTGGACCTTCCCATTGACGATGAAACACAGAAATTGCATCGGAATTAAATATAAGAGACACAATGCCGACTTAAGTACAGGAAGAATGAGTCTTCCTACTGTCTATGTGTTGAGCGTTTCCTTTGTCAACAGTTTTACATTCTGATTCACCTCTGCAGGTTTACTGTATCCATTGGACCTTCCCATTGACGATGAAACATAGAAATTTCATCGGAAATAAATATAAGAGACACAATGCCGACTTAAGTACAGGAAGACTGAGTCTTCCTACTGTCTATGTTTTGAGCGTTTCCTGTGTCACCAGTTTTACATTCCGATGCACCTCTGCAGGTTTACCGTTTCCCTTGGACCTTCCCATTGACGATGAAAAACAGAAATTGCATCGGAATTAAATATAAGAGACACAATGCCGACTTAAGTACAGGAAGACAGAGTCTTCCTACTGTCTATGTTTTGAGCGTTTCTGTGTCACTAGTTTTACATTCCGATGCACCTCTGCAGGTTTACTGTATCCCTTGGACCTTCCCATTGACGATGAAACACAGAAATTGCATCGGAATTAAATATAAGAGACACACTGCCGACTGAAGTACAGGAAGACAGAATCTTCCTACTGTCTATGTTTTGAGCGTTTCCTGTGTCACTAGTTTTACATTCCGATGCACCTCTGCAGGTTTACTGTATTCCTTGGACCTTCCCATTGACGATGAAACACAGAAATTGAATCGGAATTAAATATAAGAGACACAATGCCCACTTAAGTACAGGAAGAATGAGTCTTCCTACTGTCTATGTGTTGAGCGTTTCCTGTGTCAACAGTTTTACATTCTGATGCACCTCTGCAGGTTTACTGTATCCCTTGGACCTTCCCATTGACGATGAAACACAGAAATTGCATCGGAATTAAATATAAGAGACACAATGCCGACTTAAGTACAGGAAGACAGACTCTTCCTACTGTCTATGTTTTGAGCGTTTCCTGTGTCACTAGTTTTACATTCCGATGCACCTCTGCAGGTTTACTGTATTCCTTGGACCTTCCCATTGACGATGAAACACAGAAATTGCATCGGAATTAAATATAAGAGACACAATGCCGACTTAAGTACAGGAAGAATGAGTCTTCCTACTGTCTATGTGTTGAGCGTTTCCTTTGTCAACAGTTTTACATTCTGATTCACCTCTGCAGGTTTACTGTATCCCTTGGACCTTCCCATTGACGATGAAACACAGAAATTGCATCGGATTTAAATATAAGAGACACAATGCCGACTTAAGTACAGGAAGAATGAGTCTTCCTACTGTCTATGTGTTGAGCGTTTCCTGTGTCAACAGTTTTACATTCTGATGCACCTCTGCAGGTTTACTGTATCCCTTGGACCTTCCCATTGACGAAGAAAGACAGAAATTGCATAGGAATTAAATATATAAGAGACACAATGCCCACTGAAGTACAGGAAGACTGAGTCTTCCTACACTCTATGCTTTGAGCGTTTCCTGTGTCACCAGTTTTACATTCTGATGCACCTCCGCAGGCTTACTGTATCCCTTGGACCTTCCCATTGACGATGAAACACAGAAATTTCATCGGAATTAAATATAAGAGACACAATGCCGACTTAAGTACAGGAAGACAGAATCTTCCTACTCTCTATGTTTTGACCGTTTCCTGTGTCACTAGTTTTACATTCCGATGCACCTCTGCAGGTTTACTGTATCCCTTGGACCTTCCCATTGACGATGAAACACAGAAATTGCATCGGATTTAAATATAAGAGACACTATGCCGACTTAAGTACAGGAAGAATGAGTCTTCCTACTGTCTATGTGTTGAGCGTTTCCTGTGTCAACAGATTTACATTCTGATGCACCTCTGCAGGTTTACTGTATCCCTTGGACCTTCCCATTGACGATGAAAAACAGAAATTGCATAGGAATTAAAAATATAAGAGACACAATGCCCACTGAAATACAGGAAGACTAAGTCTTCCTACTGTCTATGTTTTGAGCGTTTCCTGTGTCATCAGTTTTACTTTCCGATGCACCTCTGCAGGATTACTATATCCCTTGGACCTTCCCATTCACGATGAAACACAGAAATTTCATCGGAATTAAATACAAGAGACACAATGCCGACTTAAGTACAGGAAGACTGAATCTTCCTACTGTCTATGATTTGAGCGTTTCCTGTGTCACCAGTTTTACATTCCGATGCACCTCTGCAGGTTTACTGTTTCCCTTGGACCTCCCCATTGACGATGAAACACAGATATTGCATCGGAATTAAATATAAGAGACACAATGCCGACTTAAGTACAGGAAGACTGAGTCTTCCTACTGTCTATGTTTTAAGCGTTTCCTGTGTCACTAGTTTTACATTCCGATGCACCTCTGCAGGTTTACTGTATCCCTTGGACCTTCCCATTGACGATGAAACACAGAAATTGCATCGGAATTAAATATAAGAGACACAATGCTGACTTTAGTACTGGAAGAATGAGTCTTCCTACTGTCTATGTGTTGAGCGTTTCCTGTGTCACCAGTTTTACATTCTGATGCACCTCTGCACGTTTACTGTATCCCTTGGACCTTCCCATTGACGATGAAACATAGAAATTTCACGGAAATAAATATAAAAGACTCAATGCCGACTTAAGTACACGAAGACTGAGTCTTCCTACTGTCTATGTTTCGAGCGTTTCCTGTGTCACCAGTTTTATATTCCGATGCACCTCTGCAGGTTTACTGTTTCCCTTGGACCTTCCCATTGACGATGAAACACAGAAATTGCATCGTAATTAAATATAAGAGACACACTGCCGACTGAAGTTCAGGAAGAGTGAGTCTTCCTACACTCTATGCTTTGAGCGTTTCCTGTGTCACCAGTTTTACATTCTGATGCACCTCTGCAGGCTTACTGTATCCCTTGGACCTTCCCATTGACGATGTAACACAGAAATTGCATCGGAATTAAATATAAAAGACACAATGCCGACTTAAGTACAGGAAGACAGAGTCTTCCTACTGTCTATGCTTTGAGCGTTTCCTGTGTCACTAGTTTTACATTCCGATGCACCTCTGCAGGTTTACTGTATTCCTTGGACTTTCCCATTGACGATGAAACACAGAAATTGCATCGGAATTAAATATAAGAGACACAATGCCGACTTAAGTACAGGAAGAATGAGTCTTCCTACTGTCTATGTGTTGAGCGTTTCCTTTGTCAACAGTTTTACATTCTGATTCACCTCTGCAGGTTTACAGTATCCCTTGGACCTTCCCATTGACGATGAAACAAAGAAATTTCATCGGAAATAAATATAAGAGACACAATGCCGACTTAAGTACAGGAAGACTGAGTCTTCCTACTGTCTATGTTTTGAGCGTTTCCTGTGTCACCAGTTTTACATTCCGATGCACCTCTGCAGGTTTACTGTTTGCCTTGGACCTTCCCATTGACGATGAAAAACAGAAATTGCATCGGAATTAAATATAAGAGACACAATGCCGACTTAAGTACAGGAAAACAGAGTCTTCCTACTATCTATGTTTTGAGCGTTTCCTGTGTCACTAGTTTTACATTCCGATGCACCTCTGCAGGTTTACTGTATCCCTTGGACCTTCCCATTGCCGATGAAACACAGAAATTGCATCAGAATTAAATATAAGAGACACAATGCCGACTGAAGTACAGGAAGACTGAGTCTTCCTACACTCTATGCTTTGAGCGTTTCCTGTGTCACCAGTTTTACATTCTGATGCACCTCTGCAGGCTTACTGTATCCCTTGGACCTTCCCATTGACGATGAAACACAGAAATTGCATCGGAATTAAATAAAAGAGACACAATGCCGACTTAAGTACAGGAAGACAGACTCTTCCTACTGTCTATGTTTTGAGCGTTTCCTGTGTCACTAGTTTTACATTCCGATGCACCTCTGCAGGTTTACTGTATTCCTTGGACCTTCCCATTGACGATGAAACACAGAAATTGCATCGGAATTAAATATAAGAGACACAATGCCGACTTAAGTACAGGAAGACAGAGTCTTCCTACTGTCTATGTTTTGAGCGTTTCCTGTGTCACTAGTTTTACATTCCAATGCAGCTCTGCAGGTTTACTGTATCCCTTGGACCTTCCCATTGACGATGAAACACAGAAATTGCATCGGAATTAAATATAACGGTTCAAAATCTGCAGATGTAGAGGTAATTTCGGGAGTACCGCAAGGAAGCGTGATAGGACCTTTATTGTTTACAATATACATAAATGACTTAGTTGACAACATCGGTAGCTCCGTGAGGTTATTTGCAGATGACACGGTTGTCTACAAGAAAGTAGCAACATCAGAAGACTCGTACGTACTCCAGGAAGACCTGCAGAGGATTAATGAATGGTGCGACAGCTGGCAGCTTTCCCTAAACGTAGATAAATGTAATATAATGCGCATACATAGGGGCAGAAATCCATTCCAGTACGATTATGCCATAGGTGGTAAATCATTGGAAGCGGTAACGACCGTAAAATACTTAGGAGTTACTATCCGGAGCGATCTGAAGTGGAATGATCACATAAAACAAATAGTGGGAAAAGCAGGCGCCAGGTTGAGATTCATAGGAAGAATTCTAAGAAAATGTGACTCATCGACGAAAGAAGTAGCTTACAAAACGCTTGTTCGTCCGATTCTTGAGTATTGCTCATCAGTATGGGACCCTTACCAGGTTGGATTAATAGAAGAGATAGACATGATCCAGCGAAAAGCAGCGCGATTCGTCATGGGGACATTTAGTCAGCGCGAGAGCGTTACGGAGATGCTGAACAAGCTCCAGTGGCGGACACTTCAAGAAAGGCGTTACGCAATACGGAGAGGTTTATTATCGAAATTACGAGAGAGCACATTCCGGGAAGAGATGGGCAACATATTACTACCGCCCACATATATCTCGCGTAATGATCACAACGAAAAGATCCGAGAAATTAGAGCAAATACGGAGACTTACAAGCAGTCGTTCTTCCCACGCACAATTCGTGAATGGAACAGGGAAGGGGGGATCAGATAGTGGTACAATAAGTACCCTCCGCCACACACCGTAAGGTGGCTCGCGGAGTATAGATGTAGATGTAGAATGCCGACTGAAGTACAGGAAGACTGAGTCTTCCTACACTCTATGCTTTGAGCGTTTCCTGTGTCTCCAGTTTTACATTCTGATGCACCTCTGCAGGCTTACTGTATCCCTTGGACCTTCCCATTGACGATGAAACACAGAAATTGCATCGGAATTAAATATAAGAGACACAATGCCGACTTAAGTACAGGAAGACTAAGTCCTCCTACTGTTTATGTTTTGAGCGTTTCCTGTGTCATCAGTTTAACTTTCTGACGCACCTCTGCAGGTTTACTATATCCCTTGGAACTTCCCATTCACGATGAAACACAGACATTTCATCGGAATTAAATATAAGAGACACAATGCCGACTTAAGTGTGGGAAAACTGAGTCTTCCTCTGTCTATGTTTTGAGCGTTTAATGTGTCACCAGTTTTACATTCCGATGCAACTCTGCAGGTTTACTGTATCCCTTGGACCTTCCCATTGACGATGAAACACAGAAATTGCATCGGAATTAAATATAAGAGTCACAATGCCAACATAAGTACAGGAAGACTGAGTCTTCCTACTCTCTATGTTTTGAGCGTTTCCTGTGTTACCAGTTTTACATTCTGATGCACCTCTGCACGTTTACTGTATCCCTTGGACCTTCCCATTGACGATGAAACATAGAAATTTCACGGAAATAAATATAAAAGACTCAATGCCGACTTAAGTACACGAAGACTGAGTCTTCCTACTGTCTATGTTTCGAGCGTTTCCTGTGTCACCAGTTTTATATTCCGATGCACCTCTGCAGGTTTACTGTTTCCCTTGGACCTTCCCATTGACGATGAAACACAGAAATTGCATCGTAATTAAATATAAGAGACACACTGCCGACTGAAGTTCAGGAAGAGTGAGTCTTCCTACACTCTATGCTTTGAGCGTTTCCTGTGTCACCAGTTTTACATTCTGATGCACCTCTGCAGGCTTACTGTATCCCTTGGACCTTCCCATTGACGATGAAACACAGAAATTGCATCGGAATTAAATATAAAAGACACAATGCCGACTTAAGTACAGGAAGACAGAGTCTTCCTACTGTCTATGCTTTGAGCGTTTCCTGTGTCACTAGTTTTACATTCCGATGCACCTCTGCAGGTTTACTGTATTCCTTGGACTTTCCCATTGACGATGAAACACAGAAATTGCATCGGAATTAAATATAAGAGACACAATGCCGACTTAAGTACAGGAGGAATGAGTCTTCCTACTGTCTATGTGTTGAGCGTTTCCTTTGTCAACAGTTTTACATTCTGATTCACCTCTGCAGGTTTACAGTATCCCTTGGACCTTCCCATTGACGATGAAACAAAGAAATTTCATCGGAAATAAATATAAGAGACACAATGCCGACTTAAGTACAGGAAGACTGAGTCTTCCTACTGTCTATGTTTTGAGCGTTTCCTGTGTCACCAGTTTTACATTCCGATGCACCTCTGCAGGTTTACTGTTTCCCTTGGACCTTCCCATTGACGATGAAAAACAGAAATTGCATCGGAATTAAATATAAGAGACACAATGCCGACTTAAGTACAGGAAAACAGAGTCTTCCTACTGTCTATGATTTGAGCGTTTCCTGTGTCACTAGTTTTACATTCCGATGCACCTCTGCAGGTTTACTGTATCCCTGGGACCTTCCCATTGCCGATGAAACACAGAAATTGCATCAGAATTAAATATAAGAGACACAATGCCGACTGAAGTACAGGAAGACTGAGTCTTCCTACACTCTATGCTTTGAGCGTTTCCTGTGTCACCAGTTTTACATTCTGATGCACCTCTGCAGGCTTACTGTATCCCTTGGACCTTCCCATTGACGATGAAACACAGAAATTGCATCGGAATTAAATAAAAGAGACACAATGCCGACTTAAGTACAGGAAGACAGACTCTTCCTACTGTCTATGTTTTGAGCGTTTCCTGTGTCACTAGTTTTACATTCCGATGCACCTCTGCAGGTTTACTGTATTCCTTGGACCTTCCCATTGACGATGAAACACAGAAATTGCATCGGAATTAAATATAAGAGACACAATGCCGACTTAAGTACAAGAAGACAGAGTCTTCCTACTGTCTATGTTTTGAGCGTTTCCTGTGTCACTAGTTTTACATTCCAATGCAGCTCTGCAGGTTTACTGTATCCCTTGGACCTTCCCATTGACGATGAAACACAGAAATTGCATCGGAATTAAATATAAGAGACACAATGCCGACTGAAGTACAGGAAGACTGAGTCTTCCTACACTCTATGCTTTGAGCGTTTCCTGTGTCTCCAGTTTTACATTCTGATGCACCTCTGCAGGCTTACTGTATCCCTTGGACCTTCCCATTGACGATGAAACACAGAAATTGCATCGGAATTAAATATAAGAGACACAATGCCGACTTAAGTACAGGAAGACTAAGTCCTCCTACTGTTTATGTTTTGAGCGTTTCCTGTGTCATCAGTTTAACTTTCTGACGCACCTCTGCAGGTTTACTATATCCCTTGGAACTTCCCATTCACGATGAAACACAGACATTTCATCGGAACTAAATATAAGAGGCACTATGCCGACTTAAGTGTGGGAAAACTGAGTCTTCCTCTGTCTATGTTTTGAGCGTTTAATGTGTCACCAGTTTTACATTCCGATGCAACTCTGCAGGTTTACTGTATCCCTTGGACCTTCCCATTGACGATGAAACACAGAAATTGCATCGGAATTAAATATAAGAGTCACAATGCCAACATAAGTACAGGAAGACTGAGTCTTCCTACTCTCTATGTTTTGAGCGTTTCCTGTGTTACCAGGTTGACATTCCGATGCACCTCTGCAGGTTTCCTTTATCCCTTGGACCTTCCCATTGACGATGAAACACAGAAATTGCATCGAAATTAAATATAAGAGACACAATGCCGACTTAAGTACAAGAAAACAGTCTTCGGACGGTCAATGTCTTGAGCGTTTCCTGTGTCACCAGTTTTACTTTCCGATGCACCTCTGCCGGTTTACTGTATCCTGCTTGTCGATGAAACACAGAAATCGCATCGGAATTAAATATAGGAGACACAATGCCGACTTAAGTACAGAAAGACTGAGTCTTCCTACTGTCTATGATTTGAGCGATTCCTGTGTCACCAGTTTTACATTCCGATGCACCTCTGCAGGTTTACTGTATTCCTTGGACCTTCCCATTGACGATGAAACACAGAAATTGCATCGGAATTAAATATAAGAGACACAATGCCGACTTAAGTACAGGAAGAATGAGTCTTCCTACTGTCTATGTGTTGAGCGTTTCCTGTGTCACCAGTTTTACATTCCGATGCATCTCTTCCGGTTTACTGTATCCCTTGGACCTTCCCATTGTCGATGAGACACAGAAATCGCATCGGAATTAAATATAAGAAACACAATGCCGACTTAAGTACAGGAAGACTGAGTCTTCCTACTGTCTATGTTTTGAGCGTTTCCTGTGTCACCAGTTTTACGTTCTGATGCAATTCTGCAGGTTTTCTGTATCCATTGGACCTTCCCATTGACGATGAAACACAGAAATTGCATCGGAATTAAATATAAGAGACACAATGCCGACTGAAGTACAGGAAGACTAAGTCTTCCTACTGTCTATGTTTTGAGCGTTTCCTGTGTCATCAGTTTTACTTTCCGATGCACCTCTGCAGGATTACTATATCCCTTGGACCTTCCCATTCACGATGAAACACAGAAATTGCATCGGAATTAAATATAAGAGACACAATGCCGACTTAAGTACAGGAAGACAAAGTCTTCCTACAGTCTATGTTTTCAGCGTTTCCTGTGTCACTAGTTTTACATTCCGATGCACCTCTGCAGGTTTACTGTATTCCTTGGACCTTCCCGTTGACGATGAAACACAGAAATTGCATCGGAATTAAATATAAGAGACACAATGCCGACTTAAGTACTGGAAGAATGAGTCTTCCTACTGTCTATGTGTTGAGCGTTTCCTGTGTCACCAGCTTTACATTCTGATGCACCTCTGCAGGTTTACTGTATCCCTTGGACCTTCCCATTGACGATGAAGCATAGAAATTTCATCGGAAATAAATATAAGAGACACAATGCCGACTTAAGTACAGGAAGACTGAGTCTTCCTACTGTCTATGTTTTGAGCGTTTCCTGTGTCACCAGTTTTACATTCCGATGCACCTCTGCAGGTTTACTGTTTCCCTTGGACCTTCCCATTGACGATGAAACACAGAAATTGCATCGGAATTAAATATAAGAGACACACTGCCGACTGAAGTACAGGAAGACTGAGTCGTCCTACACTCTATGCTTTGAGCGTTTCCTTTGTCACCAGTTTTACATTCTGATGCACCTCTGCAGGCTTACTGTATCCCTTGGACCTTTTCATTGACGATGAAACACAGAAATTGCATCGGAATTAAATATAAGAGACACAATGCCGACTTAAGTACAGGAAGAGAGAATCTTCCTACTGTCTATGTTTTGAGCGTTTCCTGTGTCACTAGTTTTACATTCCGATGCACCTCTGCAGGTTTACTGTATTCCTTGGACCTTCCCATTGACGATGAAACACAGAAATTGCATCGGAATTAAATATAAGAGACACAATGCCGACTTAAGTACAGGAAGAATGAGTCTTCCTACTGTCTATGTGTTGAGCGTTTCCTGTGTCAACAGTTTTACATTCTGATGCACCTCTGCAGGTTTACTGTATCCCTTGGACCTTCCCATTGACGATGAAACACAGAAATTGCATCGGAATTAAATATAAGAGACACAATGCCGACTGAAGTACAGGAAGACTGTCTTCCTACTGTCTATGTTTTGAGCGTTTCCTGTGTCATCAGTTTTACTTTCCGATGCACCTCTGCAGGATTACTATATCCCTTGGACCTTCCCATTCACAATGAAACACAGAAATTTCATCGGAATTAAATACAAGAGACACAATGCCGACTTAAGTACAGGAGGACTGAGTTTTCCTACTGTCTATGATTTGAGCGTTTCCTGTGTCACCAGTTTTACATTCCGATGCACCTCTGCAGGTTTACTGTTTCCCTTGTACCTTCCCATTAACGATGAAACACAGACATTGCATCGGAATTAAATATAAGAGACACAATGCCGACTTAAGTACAGGAAGACTGAGTCTTCCTACTGTCTATGTTTTAAGCGTTTCCTGTGTCACTAGTTTTACATTCCGATGCAGCTCTGCTGGTTTACTGTATTCCTTGGACCTTCCCATTGTCGATGAAACACAGAAATTGCATCGGAATTAAATATAAGAGACACAATGCCGACTTAAGTACTGGAAGAATGAGTCTTCCTACTGTCTATGTTTTGAGCGTTTCCTGTGTCACCAGTTTTACATTCTGATGCACCTCTGCAGGTTTACTGCATCCCTCGGACCTTCCCATTGACGATGAAACATAGAAATTTCACGGAAATAAATATAAAGGACACAATGCCGACTTAAGTACAGGAATACTGAGTCTTCCTACGGTCTATGTTTTGAGCGTTTCCGGTGTCACCAGTTTTATATTCCGATGCACCTCTGCAGGTTTACTGTTTCCCTTGGACCATCCCATTGACGATGAAACACAGAAATTGCATCGGAATTAAATATAAGAGACACACTGGCGACTGAAGTACAGGAAGACTGAGTCTTCCTACACTCTATGCTTTGAGCGTTTCCTGTGTCACCAGTTTTACATTGTGATGCACCTCTGAAGGCTTACTGTATCCCTTGGACCTTCCCATTGACGATGAAACACTGAAATTGCATCGGAGTTAAATATAAAAGACACAATGCCGACTTAAGTACAGGAAGACTGAGTCTTCCTCTTGTCTATGTTTTGAGCGTTTCCTGTGTTACCAGTTTTACATTCCGATGCACCTCTGCAGGTTTACTGTTTCCCTTGGACCTTCCCATTGACGATGAAACACAGAAATTGCATCGGAATTAAATATAAGAGACACACTGGCGACTGAAGTACAGGAAGACTGAGTCTTCCTACTGTCTATAATTTGAGCGTTTCCTGTGTCACCAGTTTTATTTTCCGATGCACCTCTACAGGTTTACTATATCCCTTGGACCTTCCCATTCACGATGAAAAACAGAAATTTCATCGGAAATAAATATAAGAGACACTATGCCGTCATAAGTATAGGAAGAATGAGTCTTCTTACTGTCTATGTTTTGAGCGTTTCCTGTGTCACCAGTTTTACTTTCCGATGCACCTCTGCCGGTTTACTGTATCCTGCTTGTCGATGAAACACAGAAATCGCATCGGAATTAAATATAGGAGACACAATGCCGACTTAAGTACAGAAAGACTGAGTCTTCCTACTGTCTATGATTTGAGCGATTCCTGTGTCACCAGTTTTACATTCCGATGCACCTCTGCAGGTTTACTGTATTCCTTGGACCTTCCCATTGACGATGAAACACAGAAATTGCATCGGAATTAAATATAAGAGACACAATGCCGACTTAAGTACAGGAAGAATGAGTCTTCCTACTGTCTATGTGTTGAGCGTTTCCTGTGTCACCAGTTTTACATTCCGATGCATCTCTTCCGGTTTACTGTATCCCTTGGACCTTCCCATTGTCGATGAGACACAGAAATCGCATCGGAATTAAATATAAGAAACACAATGCCGACTTAAGTACAGGAAGGCTGAGTCTTCCTACTGTCTATGTTTTGAGCGTTTCCTGTGTCACCAGTTTTACGTTCTGATGCAATTCTGCAGGTTTTCTGTATCCATTGGACCTTCCCATTGACGATGAAACACAGAAATTGCATCGGAATTAAATATAAGAGACACAATGCCGACTGAAGTACAGGAAGACTAAGTCTTCCTACTGTCTATGTTTTGAGCGTTTCCTGTGTCATCAGTTTTACTTTCCGATGCACCTCTGCAGGATTACTATATCCCTTGGACCTTCCCATTCACGATGAAACACAGAAATTGCATCGGAATTAAATATAAGAGACACAATGCCGACTTAAGTACAGGAAGACAAAGTCTTCCTACAGTCTATGTTTTCAGCGTTTCCTGTGTCACTAGTTTTACATTCCGATGCACCTCTGCAGGTTTACTGTATTCCTTGGACCTTCCCGTTGACGATGAAACACAGAAATTGCATCGGAATTAAATATAAGAGACACAATGCCGACTTAAGTACTGGAAGAATGAGTCTTCCTACTGTCTATGTGTTGAGCGTTTCCTGTGTCACCAGCTTTACATTCTGATGCACCTCTGCAGGTTTACTGTATCCCTTGGACCTTCCCATTGACGATGAAGCATAGAAATTTCATCGGAAATAAATATAAGAGACACAATGCCGACTTAAGTACAGGAAGACTGAGTCTTCCTACTGTCTATGTTTTGAGCGTTTCCTGTGTCACCAGTTTTACATTCCGATGCACCTCTGCAGGTTTACTGTTTCCCTTGGACCTTCCCATTGACGATGAAACACAGAAATTGCATCGGAATTAAATATAAGAGACACACTGCCGACTGAAGTACAGGAAGACTGAGTCGTCCTACACTCTATGCTTTGAGCGTTTCCTTTGTCACCAGTTTTACATTCTGATGCACCTCTGCAGGCTTACTGTATCCCTTGGACCTTTTCATTGACGATGAAACACAGAAATTGCATCGGAATTAAATATAAGAGACACAATGCCGACTTAAGTACAGGAAGAGAGAATCTTCCTACTGTCTATGTTTTGAGCGTTTCCTGTGTCACTAGTTTTACATTCCGATGCACCTCTGCAGGTTTACTGTATTCCTTGGACCTTCCCATTGACGATGAAACACAGAAATTGCATCGGAATTAAATATAAGAGACACAATGCCGACTTAAGTACAGGAAGAATGAGTCTTCCTACTGTCTATGTGTTGAGCGTTTCCTGTGTCAACAGTTTTACATTCTGATGCACCTCTGCAGGTTTACTGTATCCCTTGGACCTTCCCATTGACGATGAAACACAGAAATTGCATCGGAATTAAATATAAGAGACACAATGCCGACTGAAGTACAGGAAGACTGTCTTCCTACTGTCTATGTTTTGAGCGTTTCCTGTGTCATCAGTTTTACTTTCCGATGCACCTCTGCAGGATTACTATATCCCTTGGACCTTCCCATTCACAATGAAACACAGAAATTTCATCGGAATTAAATACAAGAGACACAATGCCGACTTAAGTACAGGAGGACTGAGTTTTCCTACTGTCTATGATTTGAGCGTTTCCTGTGTCACCAGTTTTACATTCCGATGTACCTCTGCAGGTTTACTGTTTCCCTTGTACCTTCCCATTGACGATGAAACACAGAAATTGCATCGGAATTAAATATAAGAGACACAATGCCGACTTAAGTACAGGAAGATTGAGTCTTCCTACTGTCTATGTTTTAAGCGTTTCCTGTGTCACTAGTTTTACATTCCGATGCAGCTCTGCTGGTTTACTGTATTCCTTGGACCTTCCCATTGTCGATGAAACACAGAAATTGCATCGGAATTAAATATAAGAGACACAATGCCGACTTAAGTACTGGAAGAATGAGTCTTCCTACTGTCTATGTTTTGAGCGTTTCCTGTGTCACCAGTTTTACATTCAGATGCACCTCTGCAGGTTTACTGCATCCCTCGGACCTTCCCATTGACGATGAAACATAGAAATTTCACGGAAATAAATATAAAAGACACAATGCCGACTTAAGTACAGGAATACTGAGTCTTCCTACGGTCTATGTTTTGAGCGTTTCCTGTGTCACCAGTTTTATATTCCGATGCACCTCTGCAGGTTTACTGTTTCCCTTGGACCATCCCATTGACGATGAAACACAGAAATTGCATCGGAATTAAATATAAGAGACACACTGGCGACTGAAGTACAGGAAGACTGAGTCTTCCTACACTCTATGCTTTGAGCGTTTCCTGTGTCACCAGTTTTACATTGTGATGCACCTCTGAAGGCTTACTGTATCCCTTGGACCTTCCCATTGACGATGAAACACTGAAATTGCATCGGAGTTAAATATAAAAGACACAATGCCGACTTAAGTACAGGAAGACTGAGTCTTCCTCTTGTCTATGTTTTGAGCGTTTCCTGTGTTACCAGTTTTACATTCCGATGCACCTCTGCAGGTTTACTGTTTCCCTTGGACCTTCCCATTGACGATGAAACACAGAAATTGCATCGGAATTAAATATAAGAGACACACTGGCGACTGAAGTACAGGAAGACTGAGTCTTCCTACTGTCTATAATTTTAGCGTTTCCTGTGTCACCAGTTTTATTTTCCGATGCACCTCTACAGGTTTACTATATCCCTTGGACCTTCCCATTCACGATGAAAAACAGAAATTTCATCGGAAATAAATATAAGAGACACAATGCCGTCATAAGTATAGGAAGAATGAGTCTTCTTACTGTCTATGTTTTGAGCGTTTCCTGTGTCACCAGTTTTACATTCCGATGCACCTCTGCAGGTTTACTGTATCCCTTGGACCTTCCCATTGACGATGAAACACAGAAATTGCATCGGAATTAAATATAAGAGACACAATGCCGACTTAAGTACAGGAAGACTGAGTCTTCCTACTCTCTATGCTTTGAGCGTTTCCTGTGTTAAACGTTTGACATTCCGATGCACCTCTGCAGGTTTCCTGTATCCCTTGGACCTTCCCATTGACGATGAAACACAGAAATTGCATCGAAATTAAATATAAGAGACAAAATGCTGACTTAAGTACTAGAAAACAGACTTCGTACGGTCAATGTTTTGAGCGTTTCCTGTGTCACCAGTTTTACATTCCGATGCATCTCTGCCGGTTTACTGTATCCCTTGGACCTTCCCATTGTCGATGAAACACAGAAATCGCATCGGAATAAAATATAAGAAACACATTGCCGACTTAAGTACAGGAAGACTGAGTCTTCCTACTGTCTATGTTTTGAGCGTTTCCTGTGTCAACAGTTTTACATTCTGATGCACCTCTGCAGGTTTACTGTATCCCTTGGACCTTCCCATTGACGATGAAAAACAGAAATTGCATAGGAATTAAAAATATAAGAGACACAATGCCCACTGAAGTACAGGAAGACTAAGTCTTCCTACTGTCTATGTTTTGAGCGTTTCCTGTGTCATCAGTTTTACTTTCCGATGCACCTCTGCAGGATTACTATATCCCTTGGACCTTCCCATTCACGATGAAACACAGAAATTTCATCGGAATTAAATACAAGAGACACAATGCCGACTTAAGTACAGGAAGACTGAGTCTTCCTACTGTCTATGATTTGAGCGTTTCCTGTGTCACCAGTTTTACATTCCGATGCACCTCCGCAGGTTTACTGTTTCCCTTGGACCATCCCATTGACGATGAAACATAGAAATTTCACGGAAATAAATATAAAAGACACAATGCCGACTTAAGTACAGGAAGACTGAGTCTTCCTACTGTCTATGTTTCGAGCGTTTCCTGTGTCACCAGTTTTACATTCCGATGCACCTCTGCAGGTTTACTGTTTCCCTTGGACCTTCCCATTGACGATGAAACACAGAAATAGCATCGGAATTAAATATAAGAGACACACACCCGACTGAAGTACAGGAAGACTGAGTCTTCCTACACTCTATGCTTTGAGCGTTTCCTGTGTCACCAGTTTTACATTCTGATGCACCTCTGCAGGCTTACTGTATCCCTTGGACCTTCCCATTGACGATGAAACACAGAAATTGCATCGGAATTAAATATAAAAGACACAATGCCGACTTAAGTACAGGAAGACAGAGTCTTCCTACTGTCTATGTTTTGAGCGTTTCCTGTGTCACTGGTTTTACATTCCGATGCACCTCTGCAGGTTTACTGTATTCCTTGGACCTTCCCATTGACGATGAAACACAGAAATTGCATCGGAATTAAATATAAGAGACACAATGCCGACTTAAGTACAGGAAGAATGAGTCTTCCTACTGTCTATGTGTTGAGCGTTTCCTTTGTCAACAGTTTTACATTCTGATTCACCTCTGCAGGTTTACTGTATCCCTTGGACCTTCCCATTGACGATGAAACATAGAAATTTCATCGGAAATAAATATAAGAGACACAATGCCGACTTAAGTACAGGAAGACTGAGTCTTCCTTCTGTCTATGTTTTGAGCGTTTCCTGTGTCACTAGTTTTACATTCCGATGCACCTCTGCAGGTTTACTGTATCCCTTGGACCTTCCCATTGACGATGAAACACAGAAATTGCATCGGAATTAAATATAAGAGACACAATGCCGACTGAAGTACAGGAAGACTGAGTCTTCCTACTCTCTATGCTTTGAGCGTTTCCTGTGTTAAAAGTTTGACATTCCGATGCACCTCTGCAGGTTTACTGTATCCCTTGGACCTTCCCATTGACGATGAAACACAGAAATTGCATCGGAATTAAATATAAGAGACACAATGCCGACTTAAGTACAGGAAGACAGAATCTTCCTACTGTCTATGTTTTGAGCGTTTCCTGTGTCACTAGTTTTACATTCCGATGCACCTCTGCAGATTTACTGTATCCCTTGGACCTTCCCATTGACGATGAAACACAGAAATTGCATCGGATTTAAATATAAGAGACACAATGCCGACTTAAGTACAGGAAGAATGAGTCTTCCTACTGTCTATGTGTTGAGCGTTTCCTGTGTCAACAGTTTTACATTCTGATGCACCTCTGCAGGTTTACTGTATCCCTTGGACCCTCCCATTGACGATGAAAAAGAGAAATTGCATTGGAATTAAAAATATAAGAGACACAATGCCCACTGAAGTACAAGAAGACTAAGTCTAGCTACTGTCTATGTTTTGAGCGTTTCCTGTGTCATCAGTTTTACTTTCCGATGCACCTCTGCAGGATTACTATATCCCTTGGACCTTCCCATTCACGATGAAACACAGAAATTTCATCGGAATTAAATACAAGAGACACAATGCCGACTTAAGTACAAGAAGACTGAGTCTTCCTACTGTCTATGTTTTAAGCGTTTCCTGTGTCACTAGTTTTACATTCCGATGCACCTCTGCAGGTTTACTGTATTCCTTGGACCTTCCCATTGACGATGAAACACAGAAATTGCATCGGAATTAAATATAAGAGACACAATGCCGACTTAAGTACTGGAAGAATGAGTCTTCCTACTGTCTATGTGTTGAGCGTTTCCTGTGTCACCAGTTTTACATTCTGATGCACCTCTGCAGGTTTACTGTATCCCTTGGACCTTCCCATTGACGATAAAACATAGAAATTTCACGGAAATAAATATAAAAGACACAATGCCGACTTAAGTACAGGAAGACTGAGTCTTCCTACTGTCTATGTTTCGAGCGTTTCCTGTGTCACCAGTTTTACATTCCGATGCACCTCTGCAGGTTTACTGTTTCCCTTGGACCTTCCCATCGACGATGAAACACAGACATTGTATCGGAATTAAATATAAGAGACACACTGCCGACTGAAGTACAGGAAGACTGAGTCTTCCTACACTCTATGCTTTGAGCGTTTCCTGTGTCACCAGTTTTACATTCTGATGCACCTCTGCAGGCTTACTGTATCCCTTGGACCTTCCCATTGACGATGAAACACAGAAATTGCATCGGAATTAAATATAAAACACACAATGCCGACTTAAGTACAGGAAGACAGAGTCATCCCACTGTCTATGTTTTGAGCGTTTCCTGTGTCACTAGTTTTACATTCCGATGCACCTCTGCAGGTTTACTGTATTCCTTGGACCTTCCCATTGACGATGAAACACAGAAATTGCATCGAAATTAAATATAAGAGACACAATGCCGACTTAAGTACAGGAAGAATGAGTCTTCCTACTGTCTATGTGTTGAGCGTTTCCTTTGTCAACAGTTTTACATTCTGATTCACCTCTGCAGGTTTACTGTATCCCTTGGACCTTCCCATTGACGATGAAACATAGAAATTTCATCGGAAATAAATATAAGAGACACAATGCCGACTTAAGTACAGGAAGACTGAGTCTTCCTACTGTCTATGATTTGAGCGTTTCCTGTGTCACCAGTTTTACATTCCGATGCACCTCTGCAGGTTTACTGTTTCCCTTGGACCTTCCCATTGACGATGAAACACAGAAATTGCATCGGAATTAAATATAAGAGACACACTGTCGACTGAAGTACAGGAAGACTGAGTCTTCCTACGCTCTATGCTTGGGGCGTCTCCTGTGTCACCATTTTTACATTCTGATGCACCTCTGCAGGCTTACTGTATCCCTTGGACCTTCCCATTGACGATGAAAAACAGAAATTGCATCGGAATTAAATATAAGAGACACAAAGCCGACTTAAGTACAGGAAGACAGAGTCTTCCTACTGTCTATGTTTTGAGCGTTTCCTGTGTCACTAGTTTTACATTCCGATGCACCTCTGCAGGTTTACTGTATCCCTTGGACCTTCCCATTGACGATGAAACACAGAAATTGCATCGGAATAAAATATAAAAGACACAATGCCGACTGAAGTACAGGAAGACTGAGTCTTCCTACACTCTATGCTTTGAGCGTTTTCTGTGTCACCAGTTTTACATTCTGATGCACCTCTGCAGGCTTACTGTATCCCTTGGACCTTCCCATTGACGATGAAACACAGAAATTGCATCGGAATTAAATATAAGAGACACAATGCCGACTTAAGTACAGGAAGACAGAGTCTTCCTACTGTCTATGTTTTGAGCGTTACCTGTGTCACTAGTTTTACATTCCGACGCACCTCTGCAGGTTTACTGTATTCCTTGGACCTTCCCATTGACGATGAAACACAGAAATTTCATCGGAAATAAATATAAGAGACACAATGCCGACTTTAGTACAGGAAGACTGAGTCTCCCTACTGTCTATGTTTTGAGCGTTTCCAGTGTCACCAGTTTTACATTCCGATGCACCTCTGCAGGTTTACTGTTTCCCTTGGACCTTCCCATTGACGATGAAACACAGAAATTGCATGGAACTTAAATTTAAGAGACACAATGCCGACTTACATACAGGAAGACTAAGTCATCCTACTGTCTATGTTTTGAGCGTTTCCTGTGTCACCAGTTTTACATTCCGATGCACCTCTGCAGGTTTACTGTTTCCCTTGGACCTTCCCATTGACGATGAAAAACAGAAATTGCATCGGAATTAAATACAAGAGACACAATGCCGACTTAAGTAGAGGAAGACTGAGTCTTCCTACTGTCTATGTTATGAGCGTTTCCTGTGTCACCAGTTTTACATTCCGATGCACCTCTGCAGGTTTACTGTTTCCCTTGGACCTTCCCATTGACGATGAAACACAGAAATTGCATCGGAATTAAATATAAGAGACACAATGCCGACTTAAGTACAGGAAGACTGAGTCTTCCTACTGTCTATGTTTTGAGCGTTTCCTGTGTCACCAGTTTTACATTCCGATGCACCTCTGCAGGTTTACTGTTTCCCTTGGACCTTCCCATTGACGATGAAAAACAGAAATTGCATCGGAATTAAATATAAGAGACACAATGCCGACTTAAGTACAGGAAGACAGAGTCTTCCTACTGTCTATGTTTTGAGCGTTTCCTGTGTCACTAGTTTTACATTCCGATGCACCTCTGCAGGTTTACTGTATCCCTTGGACCTTCCCATTGACGATAAAACACAGAAATTGCATCGGAATTAAATATAAGAGACACAATGCCGACTTAAGTACAGGAAGAATGAGTCTTCCTACTGTCTATGTGTTGAGCGTTTCCTTTGTCAACAGTTTTACATTCTGATTCACCTCTGCAGGTTTACTGTATCCCTTGGACCTTCCCATTGACGATGAAACATAGAAATTTCATCGGAAATAAATATAAGAGACACAATGCCGACTTAAGTACAGGAAGACTGAGTCTTCCTACTGTCTATGTTTTGAGCGTTTCCTGTGTCACCAGTTTTACATTCCGATGCACCTCTGCAGGTTTACTGTTTCCCTTGGACCTTCCCATTGACGATGAAAAACAGAAATTGCATCGGAATTAAATATAAGAGACACAATGCCGACTTAAGTACAGGAAGACAGAGTCTTCCTACTGTCTATGTTTTGAGCGTTTCCTGTGTCACCAGTTTTACATTCCGATGCACCTCTGCAGGTTTACTGTTTCCCTTGGACCTTCCCATTGACGATGAAAAACAGAAATTGCATCGGAATTAAATATAAGAGACACAATGCCGACTTAAGTACAGGAAGACAGAGTCTTCCTACTGTCTATGTTTTGAGCGTTTCCTGTGTCATCAGTTTAACTTTCTGACGCACCTCTGCAGGTTTACTATATCCCTTGGACCTTCCCATTCACGATGAAACACAGAAATTTCATCGGAAATAAATATAAGAGACACTATGCCGACTTAAGTGTGGGAAGACTGAGTCTTCCTCTGTCTATGTTTTGAGCGTTTAATGTGTCATCAGTTTTACATTCCGATGCAACTCTGCAGGTTTACTGTATCCCTTGGACCTTCCCATTGACGATGAAACAGAGAAATTGCATCGGAATTAAATATAAGAGTCACAATGCCAACATAAGTACAGGAAGACTGAGTCTTCCTACTCTCTATGTTTTGAGCGTTTCCTGTGTTACCAGGTTGACATTCCGATGCACCTCTGCAGGTTTCCTTTATCCCTTGGACCTTCCCATTGACGATGAAACACAGAAATTGCATCGAAATTAAATATAAGAGACACAATGCCGACTTAAGTACAAGAAAACAGTCTTCGTACGGTCAATGTCTTGAGCGTTTCCAGTGTCACCAGTTTTACATTCCGATGCACCTCTGCCGGTTTACTGTATCCCTTGGACCTTCCGCTTGTCGATGAAACACAGAAATCGCATCGGAATTAAATATAGGAGACACAATGCCGACATAAGTACAGAAAGACTGAGTCTTCCTACTGTCTATGTTTAGAGCGATTCCTGTGTCACCAGTTTTACATTCCGATGCACCTCTGCAGGTTTACTGTATCCCTTGGACCTTCCCATTGACGATGAAACACAGAAATTGCATCGGAATTAAATATAAGAGACACAATGCCGACTGAAGTACAGGAAGACTGAGTCTCCCTACTTTCTATGCTTTGAGCGTTTCCTGTGTCACCAGTTTTACATTCTGGTGCACCTCTGCAGGCTTACTGTATGCCTTGGACCTTCCCATTGACGATGAAACACAGAAATTGCATCGGAATTAAATATAAGAGACACAATGCCGACTTAAGTACAGGAAGACAGAGTCTTCCTACTGTCTATGTTTTGAGCGTTTCCTGTGTCACTAGTTTTACATTCCGATGCACCTCTGCAGGTTTACTGTATTCCTTGGACCTTCCCATTGACGATGAAACACAGAAATTGAATCGGAATTAAATATAAGAGACACAATGCCGACTTAAGTACAGGAAGACTGAGTCTCCCTTCTGTCTATGTTTTGAGCGTTTCCAGTGTCACCAGTTTTACATTCCGATGCACCTCTGCAGGTTTACTGTTTCCCTTGGACCTTCCCATTGACGATGAAACACAGAAATTGCATGGAACTTAAATTTAAGAGACACAATGCCGACTTACGTACAGGAAGACTAAGTCTTCCTACTGTCTATGTTTTGAGCGTTTCCTGTGTCATCAGTTTTACTTTCCGATGCACCTCTGCAGGTTTACTATATCCCTTGGACCTTTTCATTCACGATGAAACACTGAAATTTCATCGGAATTAAATACAAGAGACACAATGCCGAGTTAAGTACAGGAAGACTGAGTCTTCCTACTGTCTATGTTATGAGCGTTTCCTGTGTCACCAGTTTTACATTCCGATGCACCTCTGCAGGTTTACTGTTTCCCTTGGACCTTCTCATTGACGATGAAACACAGAAATTGCATCGGAATTAAATATAAGAGACACAATGCCGATTTAAGTACAGGAAGACAGAGTCTTCCTACTGTCTATGTTTTGAGCGTTTCCTGTGTCACCAGTTTTACATTCCGATGTACCTCTGCAGGTTTACTGTTTCCCTTGGACCTTCCCATTGACGATGAAAAACAGAAATTGCATCGGAATTAAATATAAGAGACACAATGCCGACTTAAGTACAGGAAGACAGAGTCTTCCTACTGTCTATGTTTTGAGCGTTTCCTGTGTCACTAGTTTTACATTCCGATGCACCTCTGCAGGTTTACTGTATCCCTTGGACCTTCCCATTGACGATGAAACACAGAAATTGCATCGGAATTAAATATAAGAGACACAATGCCGACTGAAGTACAGGAAGACTGAGTCTTCCTACACTCTATGCTTTGAGCGTTTCCTGTGTCACCAGTTTTACATTCTGATGCACCTCTGCAGGCTTACTGTATCCCTTGGACCTTCCCATTGACGATGAAACACAGAAATTGCATCGGAATTAAATATAAGAGGCACAATGCCGACTTAAGTACAGGAAGACAGAGTCTTCCTACTGTCTATGTTTTGAGCGTTTCCTGTGTCACTAGTTTTACATTCCGATGCACCTCTGCAGGTTTACTGTATTCCTTGGACCTTCCCATTGATGATGAAACACAGAAATTGCATCGGAATTAAATATAAGAGACACAATGCCGACTTAAGTACAGGAAGAATGAGTCTTTCTACTGTCTATGTGTTGAGCGTTTCCTTTGTCAACAGTTTTACATTCTGATTCACCTCTGCAGGTTTACTGTATCCCTTGGACCTTCCCATTGACGATGAAACATAGAAATGTCATCGGAAATAAATATAAGAGACACAATGCCGACATAAGTACAGGAAGACTGAGTCTTCCTACTGTCTATGTTTTGAGCGTTTCCTGTGTCACCAGTTTTACATTCCGATGCACCTCTGCAGGTTTACTGTTTCCCTTGGACCTTCCCATTGACGATGAAAAACAGAAATTGCATCGGAATTAAATATAAGAGACACAATGCCGACTTAAGTACAGGAAGACAGAGTCTTCCTACTGTCTATGTTTTGAGCGTTTCCTGTGTCACTAGTTTTACATTCCGATGCACCTCTGCAGGTTTACTGTATCCCTTGGACCTTCCCATTGACGATGAAACACAGAAATTGCATCGGAATTAAATATAAGAGACACAATGCCGTCTGAAGTACAGGAAGACTGAGTCTTCCTACACTCTATGCTTTGAGCGTTTCCTGTGTCTCCAGTTTTACATTCTGATGCACCTCTGCAGGCTTACTGCATCCCTTGGACCTTCCCATTGACGATGAAACACAGAAATTGCATCGGAATTAAATATAAGAGACACAATGCCGACTTAAGTACAGGAAGACTAAGTCCTCCTACTGTTTATGTTTTGAGCGTTTCCTGTGTCATCAGTTTAACTTTCTGACGCACCTCTGCAGGTTTACTATATCCCTTGGACCTTCCCATTCACGATGAAACACAGACATTTCATCGGAAATAAATATAAGAGACACTATGCCGACTTAAGTGTAGGAAGACTGAGTCTTCCTCTGTCTATGTTTTGAGCGTTTAATGTGTCACCAGTTTTACATTCCGATGCAACTCTGCAGGTTTACTGTATCCCTTGGACCTTCCCATTGACGATGAAACAGAGAAATTGCATCGGAATTACATATAAGAGTCACAATGCCAACATAAGTACAGGAAGACTGAGTCTTCCTACTCTCTATGTTTTGAGCGTTTCCTGTGTTACCAGGTTGACATTCCGATGCACCTCTGCAGGTTTCCTTTATCCCTTGGACCTTCCCATTGACGATGAAACACAGAAATTGAATCGAAATTAAATATAAGAGACACAATGCCGACTTAAGTACAAGAAAACAGTCTTCGTACGGTCAATGTCTTGAGCGTTTCCAGTGTCACCAGTTTTACATTCCGATGCACCTCTGCCGGTTTACTGTATCCCTTGGACCTTCCGCTTGTCGATGAAACACAGAAATCGCATCGGAATTAAATATAGGAGAAACAATGCCGACTTAAGTACAGAAAGACTGAGTCTTCCTACTGTCTATGTTTTGAGCGATTCCTGTGTCACCAGTTTTACATTCCGATGCACCTCTGCAGGTTTACTGTATCCCTTGGACCTTCCCATTGACGATGAAACACAGAAATTGCATCGGAATTAAATATAAGAGACACAATGCCGACTGAAGTACAGGAAGACTGAGTCTCCCTACTTTCTATGTTTTGAGCGTTTCCTGTGTCACCAGTTTTACATTCTGGTGCACCTCTGCAGGCTTACTGTATGCCTTGGACCTTCCCATTGACGATGAAACACAGAAATTGCATCGGAATTAAATATAAGAGACACAATGCCGACTTAAGTACAAGAAGACAGAGTCTTCCTACTATCTATGTTTTGAGCGTTTCCTGTGTCACTAGTTTTACATTCCGATGCACCTCTGCAGGTTTACTGTATTCCTTGGACCTTCCCATTGACGATGAAACACAGAAATTGAATCGGAATTAAATATAAGAGACACAATGCCGACTTAAGTACTGGAAGACTGAGTCTTCCTACTGTCTATGTTTTGAGCGTTTTCTGTGTTATCAGTTTTACATTCAGATGCACCTCTGCAGGTTTACTGTATCCCTTGGACCTTCCCATTGACGATGAAAAACAAAAATTGCATCGGAATTAAATATAAGAGACACAATGCCGACTTAAGTACAGGAAGAATGAGTCTTCCTATTGTCTATGAGTTGAGCGTTTCCTGTGTCAACAGTTTTACATTCTGATGAACCTCTGCAGGTTTACTGTATCCCTTGGACGTTCCCGTTGACGATGAAAAACAGAAATTGCATCGGAATTGAATATAAGAGACACAATGCCGACTGAAGTACAGGAAGACTGTCTTCCTACTGTCTATGTTTTGAACGTTTCCTGTATCATCAGTTTTACTTTCCGATGCAGCTCTGCAGGATTACTATATCCCTTGGACCTTCCCATTCACAATGAAACACAGAAATTTCATCGGAATTAAATAAAAGAGACACAATGCCGACTTAAGTACAGGAGGACTGAGTCTTCCTACTGTCTATGATTTGAGCGTTTCCTGTGTCACCAGTTTTACATTCCGATGCACCTCTGCAGGTTTACTGTTTCCCTTGGACCTTCCCATTGACGATGAAACACAGAAATTGCATCGGAATTAAATATAAGAGACACAATGCCGACTTAAGTACAGGAAGACTGAGTCTTCCTACTGTCTATGTTTTAAGCGTTTCCTGTGTCACTAGTTTTACATTCCGATGCACCTCTGCTGGTTTACTGTATTCCTTGGATCTTCCCATTGACGATGAAACACAGAAATTGCATCGGAATTAAATATAAGAGACACAATGCCGACTTAAGTACTGGAAGAATGAGTCTTCCTACTGTCTATGTTTTGAGCGTTTCCTGTGTCACCAGTTTTACATTCTGATGCACCTCTGCAGGTTTACTGTATCCCTTGGACCTTCCCATTGACGATGAAACATAGAAATTTCACGGAAATAAATATAAAAGACACAATGCCGACTTAAGTACAGGATTACTGAGTCTTCCTACTGTCTATGTTTTGAGCGTTTCCTGTGTCACCAGTTTTACATTCCGATGCACCTCTGCAGGATAACTGTTTCCCTTGGACCTTCCCATTGACGATGAAAAACAGAAATTGTATCGAAATTAAATATAAGAGACACAATGCCGACTTAAGTACAGGAAGACTGAGTCTTCCTACTGTCTATGTTTTGAGCGTTTTCTGTGTCATCAGTTTTACATTCAGATGCACCTCTGCAGGTTTACTGTATCCCTTGGACCTTCCCATTGACGATGAAAAACAAAAATTGCATCGGAATTAAATATAAGAGACACAATGCCGACTGAAGTACAGGAAGTCTAAGTCTTCCTACTGTATATGTTTTGAGCGTTTCCTGTGTCATCAGTTTTACTTTCCGATGCACCTCTGCAGGATTACTATATCCCATGGACCTTCCCATTCACGATGAAACACAGAAATTTCATCGGAATTAAATACAAGAGACAAAATGCCGACTAAAGTACAGGAAGACTGAGTCTTCCTAATGTCTATGTTTTGAGCGTTTCCTGTGTCACCAGTTTTACATTCCGATGCACCTCTGCAGGTTTACTGTTTCCCTTGGACCTTCCCATTGACGATGAAACACAGAAATTGCATCGGAATTAAATATAAGAGACACAATGCCGACTTAAGTACAGGAGGACTGAGTCTTCCTACTGTCTATGTTTTGAGCGTTTCCTGTGTCACTAGTTTTACATTCCGATGCACCTGTGCAGGTTTACTGTATTCCTTGTACCTTCCCATTGACGATGAAACACAGAAATTGCATCGGAATTAAATATAAGAGATACACTGCCGACTTAAGTACTGGAAGAATGAGTCTTCCTACTGTCTATGTGTTGAGCGTTTCCTGTGTCACCAGCTTTACATTCTGAAGCACCTCTGCAGGTTTACTGTATCCCTTGGACCTTCCCATTGACGATGAAAAACAGAAATTGCATAGGAATTAAAATTATAAGAGACACAATGCCCACTGAAGTATAGGAAGACTAAGTCTTCCCACTGTCTATGTTTTGAGCGTTTCCTGTGTCATCAGTTTTACTTTCCGATGCACCTCTGCAGGATTACTATATCCCTTGGACCTTCCCATTCACGATGAAACACAGAAATTTCATCGGAATTAAATACAAGAGACACAATGCCTACTTAAGTACAGGAAGACTGAGTCTTCCTACTGTCTATGATTTGAGCGTTTCCTGTGTCACCAGTTTAACATTCCGATGCACCTCTGCAGGTTTACTGTTTCCCTTGGACCTTCCCATTGACGATGAAACACAGAAATTGCATCGGAATTAAATATATGAGACACAATGCCGACTTAAGTACAGGAAGACTGAGTCTTCCTACTGTCTATGTTTTAAGCGTTTCCTGTGTCACTAGTTTTACATTCCGATGCACCTCTGCAGGATTACTGTATTCCTTGGACCTTCCCATTGACGATGAAACACAGAAATTGCATCGGAATTAAATATAAGAGACACAATGCCGACTTAAGTACTGGAAGAATGAGTCTTCCTACTGTCTATGTGTTGAGCGTTTCCTGTGTCACCAGTTTTACATTCTGATGCACCTCTGCAGGTTTACTGTATCCCTTGGACCTTCCCATTGACGATGAATCATAGAAATTTCACGGAAATAAATATAAAAGACACAATGCCGACTTAAGTACAGGAAGACTGAGTCTTCCTACTGTCTATGTTTCGAGCGTTTCCTGTGTCACCAGTTTTACATTCCGATGCACCTCTGCAGGTTTACTGTATCCCTTGGACCTTCCCATTGACGATGAAACACAGAAATTGCATCGGAATTAAATATAAAAGACACAATGCCGACTTAAGTACAGGAAGACAGAGTCTTCCTACTGTCTATGTTTTGAGCGTTTCCTGTGTCACTAGTTTTACATTCCGATGCACCTCTGCAGGTTTACTGTATCCCTTGGACCTTCCCATTGACGATGAAACATAGAAATTTCACGGAAATAAATATAAAAGACACAATGTCGACTTAAGTACAGGAAGACAGAGTCTTCCTACTGTCTATGTTTGAGCGTTTCCTGTGTCACTAGTTTTACATTCCGATGCACCTCTGCAGGTTTACTGTATTCCTTGGACCTTCCCATTGACGATGAAACACAGAAATTGCATCGGAATTAAATATAAGAGACACAATGCCGACTTAAGTACTGGAAGAATGAGTCTTCCTACTGTCTATGTTTTGAGCGTTTCCTGTGTCACCAGTTTTACATTCTGATGCACCTCTGCAGGTTTACTGTATCCCTTGGACCTTCCCATTGACGATGAAACATAGAAATTTCACGGAAATAAATATAAAAGACACAATGCCGACTTAAGTACAGGAATACTGAGTCTTCCTACTGTCTATGTTTTGAGCGTTTCCTGTGTCACCAGTTTTACATTCCGATGCACCTCTGCAGGTTTACTGTTTCCCTTGGACCTTCCCATTGACGATGAAACACAGAAATTGCATAGGAATTAAATATAAGAAACACAATGCCGACTTAGGTACAGGAAGACTGAGTCTTTCTACTGTCTATGTTTTGAGCGTTTCCTGTGTCAGCAGTTTTACATTCTGATGCACCTCTGCAGGATAACTGTTTCCCTTGGACCTTCCCATTGACGATGAAAAACAGAAATTGTATCGAAATTAAATATAAGAGACACAATGCCGACTTAAGTACAGGAAGACTGAGTCTTCCTACTGTCTATGTTTTGAGCGTTTTCTGTGTCATCAGTTTTACATTCAGATGCACCTCTGCAGGTTTACTGTATCCCTTGGACCTTCCCATTGACGATGAAAAACAAAAATTGCATCGGAATTAAATGTAAGAGACACAATGCCGACTGAAGTAGAGGAAGTCTAAGTCTTCCTACTGTATATGTTTTGAGCGCTTCCTGTGTCATCAGTTTTACTTTCCGATGCACCTCTGCAGGATTACTATATCCCATGGACCTTCCCATTCACGATGAAACACAGAAATTTCATCAGAATTAAATACAAGAGACAAAATGCCGACTAAAGTACAGGAAGACTGAGTCTTCCTAATGTCTATGTTTTGAGCGTTTCCTGTGTCACCAGTTTTACATTCCGATGCACCTCTGCAGGTTTACTGTTTCCCTTGGACCTTCCCATTGACGATGAAACACAGAAATTGCATCGGAATTAAATATAAGAGACACAATGCCGACTTAAGTACAGGAAGACTGAGTCTTCCTACTGTCTATGTTTTGAGCGTTTCCTGTGTCACTAGTTTTACATTCCGATGCACCTGTGCAGGTTTACTGTATTCCTTGTACCTTCCCATTGACGATGAAACACAGAAATTGCATCGGAATTAAATATAAGAGATACACTGCCGACTTAAGTACTGGAAGAATGAGTCTTCCTACTGTCTATGTGTTGAGCGTTCCCTGTGTCACCAGCTTTACATTCTGAAGCACCTCTGCAGGTTTACTGTATCCCTTGGACCTTCCCATTGACGATGAAAAACAGAAATTGCATAGGAATTAAAATTATAAGAGACACAATGCCCACTGAAGTATAGGAAGACTAAGTCTTCCCACTGTCTATGTTTTGAGCGTTTCCTGTGTCATCAGTTTTACTTTCCGATGCACCTCTGCAGGATTACTATATCCCTTGGACCTTCCCATTCACGATGAAACACAGAAATTTCATCGGAATTAAATACAAGAGACACAATGCCGACTTAAGTACAGGAAGACTGAGTCTTCCTACTGTCTATGATTTGAGCGTTTCCTGTGTCACCAGTTTAACATTCCGATGCACCTCTGCAGGTTTACTGTTTCCCTTGGACCTTCCCATTGACGATGAAACACAGAAATTGCATCGGAATTAAATATATGAGACACAATGCCGACTTAAGTACAGGAAGACTGAGTCTTCCTACTGTCTATGTTTTAAGCGTTTCCTGTGTCACTAGTTTTACATTCCGATGCACCTCTGCAGGATTACTGTATTCCTTGGACCTTCCCATTGACGATGAAACACAGAAATTGCATCGGAATTAAATATAAGAGACACAATGCCGACTTAAGTACTGGAAGAATGAGTCTTCCTACTGTCTATGTGTTGAGCTTTTCCTGTGTCACCAGTTTTACATTCTGATGCACCTCTGCAGGTTTACTGTATCCCTTGGACCTTCCCATTGACGATGAATCATAGAAATTTCACGGAAATAAATATAAAAGACACAATGTCGACTTAAGTACAGGAAGACAGAGTCTTCCTACTGTCTATGTTTGAGCGTTTCCTGTGTCACTAGTTTTACATTCAGATGCACCTCTGCAGGTTTACTGTATTCCTTGGACCTTCCCATTGACGATGAAACACAGAAATTGCATCGGAATTAAATATAAGAGACACAATGCCGACTTAAGTACTGGAAGAATGAGTCTTCCTACTGTCTATGTTTTGAGCGTTTCCTGTGTCACCAGTTTTACATTCTGATGCACCTCTGCAGGTTTACTGTATCCCTTGGACCTTCCCATTGACGATGAAACATAGAAATTTCACGGAAATAAATATAAAAGACACAATGCCGACTTAAGTACAGGAATACTGAGTCTTCCTACTGTCTATGTTTTGAGCGTTTCCTGTGTCACCAGTTTTACATTCCGATGCACCTCTGCAGGTTTACTGTTTCCCTTGGACCTTCCCATTGACGATGAAACACAGAAATTGCATAGGATTAAATATAAGAAACACAATGCCGACTTAGGTACAGGAAGACTGAGTCTTTCTACTGTCTATGTTTTGAGCGTTTCCTGTGTCAGCAGTTTTACATTCTGATGCACCTCTGCAGGATAACTGTTTCCCTTGGACCTTCCCATTGACGATGAAAAACAGAAATTGTATCGAAATTAAATATAAGAGACACAATGCCGACTTAAGTACAGGAAGACTGAGTCTTCCTACTGTCTATGTTTTGAGCGTTTTCTGTGTCATCAGTTTTACATTTAGATGCACCTCTGCAGGTTTACTGTATCCCTTGGACCTTCCCATTGACGATGAAAAACAAAAATTGCATCGGAATTAAATATAAGAGACACAATGCCGACTGAAGTACAGGAAGTCTAAGTCTTCCTACTGTATATGTTTTGAGCGTTTCCTGTGTCATCAGTTTTACTTTCCGATGCACCTCTGCAGGATTACTATATCCCATGGACCTTCCCATTCACGATGAAACACAGAAATTTCATCGGAATTAAATACAAGAGACAAAATGCCGACTAAAGTACAGGAAGACTGAGTCTTCCTAATGTCTATGTTTTGAGCGTTTCCTGTGTCACCAGTTTTACATTCCGATGCACCTCTGCAGGTTTACTGTTTCCCTTGGACCTTCCCATTGACGATGAAACACAGAAATTGCATCGGAATTAAATATAAGAGACACAATGCCGACTTAAGTACAGGAAGACTGAGTCTTCCTACTGTCTATGTTTTGAGCGTTTCCTGTGTCACTAGTTTTACATTCCGATGCACCTGTGCAGGTTTACTGTATTCCTTGTACCTTCCCATTGACGATGAAACACAGAAATTGCATCGGAATTAAATATAAGAGATACACTGCCGACTTAAGTACTGGAAGAATGAGTCTTCCTACTGTCTATGTGTTGAGCGTTTCCTGTGTCACCAGCTTTACATTCTGAAGCACCTCTGCAGGTTTACTGTATCCCTTGGACCTTCCCATTGACGATGAAAAACAGAAATTGCATAGGAATTAAAATTATAAGAGACACAATGCCCACTGAAGTATAGGAAGACTAAGTCTTCCCACTGTCTATGTTTTGAGCGTTTCCTGTGTCATCAGTTTTACTTTCCGATGCACCTCTGCAGGATTACTATATCCCTTGGACCTTCCCATTCACGATGAAACACAGAAATTTCATCGGAATTAAATACAAGAGACACAATGCCGACTTAAGTACAGGAAGACTGAGTCTTCCTACTGTCTATGATTTGAGCGTTTCCTGTGTCACCAGTTTTACATTCCGATGCACCTCTGCAGGTTTACTGTTTCCCTTGGACCTTCCCATTGACGATGAAACACAGAAATTGCATCGGAATTAAATATATGAGACACAATGCCGACTTAAGTACAGGAAGACTGAGTCTTCCTACTGTCTATGTTTTAAGCGTTTCCTGTGTCACTAGTTTTACATTCCGATGCACCTCTGCAGGATTACTGTATTCCTTGGACCTTCCCATTGACGATGAAACACAGAAATTGCATCGGAATTAAATATAAAAGACACAATGCCGACTTAAGTACAGGAAGACAGAGTCTTCCTACTGTCTATGTTTTGAGCGTTTCCTGTGTCACTAGTTTTACATTCCGATGCACCTCTGCAGGTTTACTGTATCCCTTGGACCTTCCCATTGACGATGAAACATAGAAATTTCACGGAAATAAATATAAAAGACACAATGTCGACTTAAGTACAGGAAGACAGAGTCTTCCTACTGTCTATGTTTGAGCGTTTCCTGTGTCACTAGTTTTACATTCCGATGCACCTCTGCAGGTTTACTGTATTCCTTGGACCTTCCCATTGACGATGAAACACAGAAATTGCATCGGAATTAAATATAAGAGACACAATGCCGACTTAAGTACAGGAAGAATGAGTCTTCCTACTGTCTATGCGTTGAGCGTTTCCTTTGTCAACAGTTTTACATTCTGATTCACCTCTGCAGGTTTACTGTATCCGTTGGACCTCCCCATTGACGATGAAACTTAGAAATTTCATCGGAAATAAATATAAGAGACACAATGCCGACTTAAGTACAGGAAGACTGAGTCTTCCTACTGTCTACGTTTTGAGCGTTTCCTGTGTCACCAGTTTTACATTCCGATGCACCTCTGCAGGTTTACTGTTTCCCTTGGACCTTCCCATTGACGATGAAAAACAGAAATTGCATCGGAATTAAATATAAGAGACACAATGCCGACTTAAGTACAGGAAGACAGAGTCTTCCTACTGTCTATGTTTTGAGCGTTTCCTGTGTCACTAGTTTTACATTCCGATGCACCTCTGCAGGTTTACTGTATCCCTTGGACCTTCCCATTGACGATGAAACACAGAAATTGCATCGGAATTAAATATAAGAGACACAATGCCGACTTAAGTACAGGAAGAATGAGTCTTCCGACTGTCTATGTGTTGAGCGTCTCCTGTGTCAACAGTTTTACATTCTGATGCACCTCTGCAGGTTTACTGTATCCCTTGGACCTTCCCATTGACGATGAAACATAGAAATTTCATCGGAAATAAATATAAGAGACACAATGCCGACTTAAGTACAGGAAGACTGAGTCTCCGTACTGTCTATGTTTTGAGCGTTTCCAGTGTCACCAGTTTTACATTCCGATGCACCTCTGCAGGTTTACTGTTTCCCTTTGACCTTCCCATTGACGATGAAACACAGAAATTGCATGGAACTTAAATTTAAGAGACACAATGCCGACTTACGTACAGGAAGACTAAGTCTTCCTACTGTCTATATTTGAGCGTTTCCTGTGTCATCAGTTTTTACTTTCCGATGCACCACTGCAGGTTTACTATATCCCTTGGACCTTCCCATTCACGATGAAACACTGAAATTTCATCGGAATTAAATACAAGAGACACAATGCCGACTTAAGTACAGGAAGACTGAGTCTTCCTACTGTCTATGTTATGAGCGTTTCCTGTGTCACCAGTTTTACATTCCGATGCACCTCTGCAGGTTTACTGTTTCCCTTGGACCTTCCCATTCACGATGAAACACAGAAATTGCATCGGAATTAAATATAAGAGACACAATGCCGACTTAAGTACAGGAAGACTGAGTCTTCCTACTGTCTATGTTTTGAGCGTTTCCTGGGTCACTAGTTATACATTCCGATGCACCTCTGCTGGTTTACTGTATTCCTTGGACCTTCCCATTGACGATGAAACACAGAAATTGCATCGGAATTAAATATAAGAGACACAATGCAGACTTAAGTACAGGAAGAATGAGTCTTCCTACTGTCTATGTGTTCAGCGTTTCCTGTGTCACCAGTTTTACATTCTGATGCACCTCTGCAGGTTTACTGTATCCCTTGGACCTTCCCATTGACGATGCAACATAGAAATTTCACGGAAATAAATATAAGAGACACAATGCCGACTTAAGTACAGGAAGACTGAGTCTTCCTACTGTCTATGTTTCGAGCGTTTCCTGTGTCACCAGTTTTACATTCCGATGCACCTCTGCAGGTTTACTGTTTCCCTTGGACCTTCCCATTGACGATGAAACACAGAAATTGCATCGGAATTAAATATAAGAGACACACTGCCGACTGAAGTACAGGAAGACTGAGTCTTCCTACACTCTATGCTTTGAGCGTTTCCTGTGTCACCAGTTTTACATTCTGATGCACCTCTGCAGGCTTTCTGTATCCCTTGCACCTTCCCATTGACGATGAAACACAGAAATTGCATCGGAATTAAATATAAAAGACACAATGTCGACTTAAGTACAGGAAGACAGAGTCTTCCTACTGTCTATGTTTTGAGCGTTTCCTGTGTCACTAGTTTTACATTCCGATGCACCTCTGCAGGTTTACTGTATTCTTTGGACCTTCCCATTGACGATGAAACACAGAAATTGCATCGGAATTAAATATAAGAGACACAATGCCGACTTAAGTACAGGAAGAATGAGTCTTCCTACTGTCTATGTGTTGAGCGTTTCCTTTGTCAAAAGTTTTACATCCTGATTCACCTCTGCAGGTTTACTGTATCCCTTGGACCTTCCCATTGACGATGAAACATAGAAATTTCATCGGAAATAAATATAAGAGACACAATGCCGACTTAAGTACAGGAAGACTGAGTCTTCCTACTGTCTATGCTTTGAGCGTTTCCTGTGTCACCAGTTTTACATTCCGATGCACCTCTGCAGGTTTACTGTTTCCCTTGGACCTTCCCATTGACGATGAAAAACAGAAATTGCATCGGAATTAAATATAAGAGACACAATGCCGACTTAAGTACAGGAAGACAGAGTCTTCCTACTGTCTATGTTTTGAGCGTTTCCTGTGTCACTAGTTTTACATTCTGAAGCACCGCTGCAGGTTTACTGTATCCCTTGGACCTTCCCATTGACGATGAAACACAGAAATTGCATCGGAATTAAATATAAGAGACACAATGCCGACTGAAGTACAGGAAGACTGAGTCTTCCTACACTCTATGCTTTGAGCGTTTCCTGTGTCACCAGTTTTACATTCTGATGCACCTCTGCAGGCTTACTGTATCCCTTGGACCTTCCCATTGACGATGAAACACAGAAATTGCATCGGAATGAAATATAAGAGACACAATGCCGACTTAAGTACAGGAAGACAGAGTCTTCCTACTGTCTATGTTTTGAGCGTTTCCTGTGTCACTAGTTTTACATTCCGATGCACCTCTGCAGGTTTACTGTATTCCTTGGAACTTCCCATTGACGATGAAACACAGAAATTGCATCGGAATTAAATATAAGAGACACAATGCCGACTTAAGTACAGGAAGAATGAGTCTTCCGACTGTCTATGTGTTGAGCGTTTCCTGTGTCACTAGTTTTACATTCCGATGCACCTCTGCAGGTTTACTGTATTCCTTGGACCTTCCCATTGACGATGAAACACAGAAATTGCATCGGAATTAAATATAAGAGACGCAATGCCGACTTAAGTACTGGAAGAATGAGCCTTCCTACTGTCTATGTGTTGAGCGTTTCCTGTGTCACCAGTTTTACATTCTCATGCACCTCTGCAGGTTTACTGTATCCCTTGGACCTTCCCATTGACGATGAAACATAGAAATTTCACGGAAATAAATATAAGAGACACAATGCCGACTTAAGTACAGGAAGACTGAGTCTTCCTACTGTCTATGTTTTGAGCGTTTCCTGTGTCACCAGTTTTACATTCCGATGCACCTCTGCAGGTTTACTGTTTCTCTTGGACCTTCCCACTGACGATGAAACACAGAAATTGCATCGGAATTAAATATAAGAGACACAATGCCGACTTAAGTACAGGAAGACAGAGTCTTCCTACTGTCTATGTTTTGAGCGTTTCCTGTGTCACTAGTTTTACATTCCGATGCACCTCTGCAGGTTTACTGTATCCCTTGGACCTTCCCATTCACGATGAAACACAGAAATTGCATCGGAATTAAATGTAAGAGACACAATGCCGACTGAAGTACAGGAAGACTGAGTCTTCCTACACTCTATGCTTTGAGCGTTTCCTGTGTCACCAGTTTTACATTCTGATGCACCTCTGCAGGCTTACTGTATCCCTTGGTCCTTCCCATTGACGATGAAACACAGTAATTGCATCGGAATTAAATATAAGAGACACAATGCCGACTTAAGTATATGAAGACAGAGTCTTCCTATTGTCTATGATTTGAGCGTTTCCTATGTCACTAGTTTTACATTCCGATGCACCTCTGCAGGTTTACTGTATTCCTTGGACCTTCCCATTGACGATGAAACACAGAAATTGCATCGGAATTAAATATAAGAGACACAATGCCGACTTAAGTACAGGAAGAATGAGTCTTCCTACTGCCTATGTGTTGAGCGTCTCCTGTGTCAACAGTTTTACATTCTGATGCACCTCTGCATGTTTACTGTATCCCTTGGACCTTCCCATTGACGATGAAACATAGAAATTTCATCGGAAATAAATATAAGAGACACAATGCCGACTTAAGTACAGGAAGACTGAGTCTTCCTACTGTCTATGTTTTGAGCGTTTCCTGTGTCACCAGTTTTACATTCCGATGCACCTCTGCAGGTTTACTGTTTCCCTTGGACCTTCCCATTGACGATGAAACACAGAAATTGCATCGGACTTAAATTTAAGAGACACAATGCCGACTTAAGTACAGGAAGACTAAGTCGTCCTACTGTCTATGTTTTGAGCGTTTCCTGTGTCATCAGTTTTACTTTCCGATGCACCTCTGCAGGTTTACTTTATCCCTTGGACCTTCCCATTCACGATGAAACACTGAAATTTCATCGGAATTAAATATAAGAGACACAATGCCGACTTAAGTACAGGAAGACTGAGTCTTCCTACTGTCTTTGTTTTTAGCGTTTCCTGTGTCACCAGTTTCACATTCCGATGCACCTCTGCAGGTTTACTGTATCCTTTGGACCTTCCCATTGACGATGAAACACAGAAATTGCATCGGAATAAAATATAAGAGACACAATGCCGACTTAGGTAAAGGAAGACTGAGTCTTCCTACTGTCTATGTTTTGAGCGTTTCCTGTGTCACTAGTTTTACATTCCGATGCAAATCTGCAGGTTTACTGTATCCCTTGGACCTTCCCATTGACGATGAAACACAGAAATTGCATCGGAATTAAATATAAGAGACACAATGCCGTCTTAAGTACAGGAAGACTGACTCTTCCTACAGTCTATGTTTTGAACGTCTGCTGTGTCAACAGTTTTACATTCTGATGCACCTCTGCAAGTTTACTGTATCCCTTGGACCTTCCCATTGACGATGAAACACAGAAATTGCATCGGAATTAAATATAAGAGACACAATGCCGACTTAAGTACAAGAAAACAGTCTTCGTACGGTTAATGATTTGAGCGTTTCCTGTGTCACCAGTTTTACATTCCGATGCACCTCTGCCGGTTTACTGTATCCCTTGGACCTTCCCCTTGTCGATGAAACACAGAAATCGCATCGGAATTAAATATAAGAGACACAATGCCGACTTAATTATAGGAAGACTGAGTCTTCCTACTGTCTATGTTTTGAGCGTTTCCTGTGTCACCAGTTTTACATTCTGATGCTCCTCTGCAGGTCTTCTGTATCCATTGGACCTTCCCATGGACGATGAAACACAGATATTGCATCGGAATTAAATATAAGAGACACAATGCAGTCTTAAGTACAGGAAGACTGAGTCTTCCTACTGTCTATGTGTTGAGCGTTTCCTTTGTCAAAAGTTTTACATTCTGATTCACCTCTGCAGGTTTACTGTATCCCTTGGACCTTCCCATTGACGATGAAACATAGAAATTTCATCGGAAATAAATATAAGAGACACAATGCCGACTTAAGTACAGGAAGACTGAGTCTTCCTACTGTCTATGCTTTGAGCGTTTCCTGTGTCACCAGTTTTACATTCCGATGCACCTCTGCAGGTTTACTGTTTCCCTTGGGCCTTCCCATTGACGATGAAAAACAGAAATTGCATCGGAATTAAATATAAGAGACACAATGCCGACTTAAGTACAGGAAGACAGAGTCTTCCTACTGTCTATGTTTTGAGCGTTTCCTGTGTCACTAGTTTTACATTCCGAAGCACCTCTGCAGGTTTACTGTATCCCTTGGACCTTCCCATTGACGATGAAACACAGAAATTGCAACGGAATTAAATATAAGAGACACAATGCCGACTGAAGTACAGGAAGACTGAGTCTTCCTACACTCTATGCTTTGAGCGTTTCCTGTGTCACCAGTTTTACATTCTGATGCACCTCTGCAGGCTTACTGTATCCCTTGGACCTTCCCATTGATGATGAAACACAGAAATTGCATCGGAATTAAATATAAGAGACACAATGCCGACTTAAGTACAGGAAGACAGAGTCTTCCTACTGTCTATGTTTTGAGCGTTTCCTGTGTCACTAGTTTTACATTCCGATGCACCTCTGCAGGTTTACTGTATTCCTTGGAACTTCCCATTGACGATGAAACACAGAAATTGCATCGGAATTAAATATAAGAGACACAATGCCGACTTAAGTACAGGAAGAATGAGTCTTCCGACTGTCTATGTGTTGAGCGTTTCCTGTGTCACTAGTTTTACATTCCGATGCACCTCTGCAGGTTTACTGTATTCCTTGGACCTTCCCATTGACGATGAAACACAGAAATTGCATCGGACTTAAATTTAAGAGACACAATGCCGACTTAAGTACAGGAAGACTAAGTCGTCCTACTGTCTATGTTTTGAGCGTTTCCTGTGTCATCAGTTTTACTTTCCGATGCACCTCTGCAGGTTTACTTTATCCCTTGGACCTTCCCATTCACGATGAAACACTGAAATTTCATCGGAATTAAATATAAGAGACACAATGCCGACTTAAGTACAGGAAGACTGAGTCTTCCTACTGTCTTTGTTTTTAGCGTTTCCTGTGTCACCAGTTTTACATTCCGATGCACCTCTGCAGGTTTACTGTATCCTTTGGACCTTCCCATTGACGATGAAACACAGAAATTGCATCGGAATAAAATATAAGAGACACAATGCCGACTTAAGTAAAGGAAGACTGAGTCTTCCTACTGTCTATGTTTTGAGCGTTTCCTGTGTCACTAGTTTTACATTCCGATGCAAATCTGCAGGTTTACTGTATCCCTTGGACCTTCCCATTGACGATGAAACACAGAAATTGCATCGGAATTAAATATAAGAGACACAATGCCGTCTTAAGTACAGGAAGACTGACTCTTCCTACAGTCTATGTTTTGAACGTCTGCTGTGTCAACAGTTTTACATTCTGATGCACCTCTGCAAGTTTACTGTATCCCTTGGACCTTCCCATTGACGATGAAACACAGAAATTGCATCGGAATTAAATATAAAAGACACAATGCCGACTTAAGTACAAGAAAACAGTCTTCGTACGGTTAATGATTTGAGCGTTTCCTGTGTCACCAGTTTTACATTCCGATGCACCTCTGCCGGTTTACTGTATCCCTTGGACCTTCCCCTTGTCGATGAAACACAGAAATCGCATCGGAATTAAATATAAGAGACACAATGCCGACTTAATTATAGGAAGACTGAGTCTTCCTACTGTCTATGTTTTGAGCGTTTCCTGTGTCACCAGTTTTACATTCTGATGCTCCTCTGCAGGTCTTCTGTATCCATTGGACCTTCCCATGGACGATGAAACACAGATATTGCATCGGAATTAAATATAAGAGACACAATGCAGTCTTAAGTACAGGAAGACTGAGTCTTCCTACTGTCTATGTGTTGAGCGTTTCCTTTGACAAAAGTTTTACATTCTGATTCACCTCTGCAGGTTTACTGTATCCCTTGGACCTTCCCATTGACGATGAAACATAGAAATTTCATCGGAAATAAATATAAGAGACACAATGCCGACTTAAGTACAGGAAGACTGAGTCTTCCTACTGTCTATGCTTTGAGCGTTTCCTGTGTCACCAGTTTTACATTCCGATGCACCTCTGCAGGTTTACTGTTTCCCTTGGGCCTTCCCATTGACGATGAAAAACAGAAATTGCATCGGAATTAAATATAAGAGACACAATGCCGACTTAAGTACAGGAAGACAGAGTCTTCCTACTGTCTATGTTTTGAGCGTTTCCTGTGTCACTAGTTTTACATTCCGAAGCACCTCTGCAGGTTTACTGTATCCCTTGGACCTTCCCATTGACGATGAAACACAGAAATTGCATCGGAATTAAATATAAGAGACACAATGCCGACTGAAGTACAGGAAGACTGAGTCTTCCTACACTCTATGCTTTGAGCGTTTCCTGTGTCACCAGTTTTACATTCTGATGCACCTCTGCAGGCTTACTGTATCCCTTGGACCTTCCCATTGATGATGAAACACAGAAATTGCATCGGAATTAAATATAAGAGACACAATGCCGACTTAAGTACAGGAAGACAGAGTCTTCCTACTGTCTATGTTTTGAGCGTTTCCTGTGTCACTAGTTTTACATTCCGATGCACCTCTGCAGGTTTACTGTATTCCTTGGAACTTCCCATTGACGATGAAACACAGAAATTGCATCGGAATTAAATATAAGAGACACAATGCCGACTTAAGTACAGGAAGAATGAGTCTTCCGACTGTCTATGTGTTGAGCGTTTCCTGTGTCACTAGTTTTACATTCCGATGCACCTCTGCAGGTTTACTGTATTCCTTGGACCTTCCCATTGACGATGAAACACAGAAATTGCATCGGAATTAAATATAAGAGACGCAATGCCGACTTAAGTACTGGAAGAATGAGTCTTCCTACTGTCTATGTGTTGAGCGTTTCCTGTGTCACCAGTTTTACATTCTCATGCACCTCTGCAGGTTTACTGTATCCCTTGGACCTTCCCATTGACGATGAAACATAGAAATTTCACGGAAATAAATATAAGAGACACAATGCCGACTTAAGTACAGGAAGACTGAGTCTTCCTACTGTCTATGTTTTGAGCGTTTCCTGTGTCACCAGTTTTACATTCCGATGCACCTCTGCAGGTTTACTGTTTCTCTTGGACCTTCCCACTGACGATGAAACACAGAAATTGCATCGGAATTAAATATAAGATACACAATGCCGACTTAAGTACAGGAAGACAGAGTCTTCCCACTGTCTATGTTTTGAGCGTTTCCTGTGTCACTAGTTTTACATTCCGATGCACCTCTGCAGGTTTACTGTATCCCTTGGACCTTCCCATTCACGATGAAACACAGAAATTGCATCGGAATTAAATATAAGAGACACAATGCCGACTGAAGTACAGGAAGACTGAGTCTTCCTACACTCTATGCTTTGAGCGTTTCCTGTGTCACCAGTTTTACATTCTGATGCACCTCTGCAGGCTTACTGTATCCCTTGGTCCTTCCCATTGACGATGAAACACAGTAATTGCATCGGAATTAAATATAAGAGACACAATGCCGTCTTAAGTACAGGAAGACAGAGTCTTCCTACTGTCTATGTGTTGAGCGTTTCCTTTGTCAACAGTTTTACATTCTGATGCACCTCTGCAGGTTTACTGTATCCCTTGGGCCTTCTCATTGACGATGAAACATTGAAATTTCATCGGAAATAAATATAAGAGACACAATGCCGACTTAAGTACAGGAAGACTGAGTCTTCCTACTGTCTATGTTTTGAGCGTTTCCTGTGTCACTAGTTTTACATTCCGATGCACCTCTGCAGGTTTACTGTATTCCTTGGACCTTCCCATGACGATGAAACACAGAAATTGCATCGGAATTAAATATAAGAGACACAATGCCGACTTAAGTACTGGAAGAATGAGTCTTCCTACTGTCTATGTGTTGAGCGTCTCCTGTGTCACCAGTTTTACATTCTGATGCACCTCTGCAGGTTTACTGTATCCCTTGGACCTTCCCATTGACGATGAAACATAGAAATTTCACGGAAATAAATATAAGAGACACAATGCCGACTTAAGTACAGGAAGACTGAGTCTTCCTACTGTCTATGTTTTGAGCGTTTCCTGTGTCACCAGTTTTACATTCCGATGCACCTCTGCAGGTTTACTGTTTCCCTTGGACCTTCCCATTGACGATGAAACACAGAAATTGCATCGGAATTAAATATAAGAGACACAATGCCGACTTAAGTACAGGAAGACAGAGTCTTCCTACTGTCTATGTTTTGAGCGTTTCCTGTGTCACTAGTTTTACATTCCGATGCACCTCTGCAGGTTTACTGTATCCCTTATACCTTCCCATTGACGATGAAACACAGAAATTGCATCGGAATTAAATATAAGAGACACAATGCCGACGGAAGTACAGGAAGACTGAGTCTTCCTACACTCTATGCTTTGAGCGTTTCCTGTGTCACCAGTTTTACATTCTGATGCACCTCTGCAGGTTTACTGTATTCCTTGAACCTTCCCATTGACGATGAAACACAGAAATTGCATCGGAATTAAATATAAGAGACACAATGCCGACTTAAGTACATGAAGACAGAGTCTTCCTATTGTCTATGATTTGAGCGTTTCCTATGTCACTAGTTTTACATTCCGATGCACCTCTGCAGGTTTACTGTATTCCTTGGACCTTCCCATTGACGATGAAACACAGAAATTGCATCGGAATTAAATATAAGAGACACAATGCCGACTTAAGTACAGGAAGAATGAGTCTTCCTACTGCCTATGTGTTGAGCGTCTCCTGTGTCAACAGTTTTACATTCTGATGCACCTCTGCATGTTTACTGTATCCCTTGGACCTTCCCATTGACGATGAAACATAGAAATTTCATCGGAAATAAATATAAGAGACACAATGCCGACTTAAGAACAGGAAGACTGAGTCTTCCTACTGTCTTTGTTTTGAGCGTTTCCTGTGTCACCAGTTTTACATTCCGATGCACCTCTGCAGGTTTACTGTATCCTTTGGACCTTCCCATTGACGATGAAACACAGAAATTGCATCGGAATAAAATATAAGAGACACAATGCCGACTTAGGTACAGGAAGACTGAGTCTTCCTACTGTCTATGTTTTGAGCGTTTCCTGTGTCACTAGTTTTACATTCCGATGCAAATCTGCAGGTTTACTGTATCCCTTGGACCTTCCCATTGACGATGAAACACAGAAATTGCATCGGAATTAAATATAAGAGACACAATGCCGTCTTAAGTACAGGAAGACTGACTCTTCCTACAGTCTATGTTTTGAACGTCTGCTGTGTCAACAGTTTTACATTCTGATGCACCTCTGCAAGTTTACTGTATCCCTTGGACCTTCCCATTGACGATGAAACACAGAAATTGCATCGGAATTAAATATAAGAGACACAATGCCGACTTAAGTACAAGAAAACAGTCTTCGTACGGTCAATGATTTGAGCGTTTCCTGTGTCACCAGTTTTACATTCCGATGCACCTCTGCCGGTTTACTGTATCCCTTGGACCTTCCCCTTGTCGATGAAACACAGAAATCGCATCGGAATTAAATATAAGAGACACAATGCCGACTTAAGTATAGGAAGACTGAGTCTTCCTACTGTCTATGTTTTGAGCGTTTCCTGTGTCACCAGTTTTACATTCTGATGCTCCTCTGCAGGTCTTCTGTATCCATTGGACCTTCCCATGGACGATGAAACACAGATATTGCATCGGAATTAAATGTAAGAGACACAATGCAGTCTTAAGTACAGGAAGACTGAGTCTTCCTACTGTCCATGTTTTGAGCGTTTCCTGTGTCAGCAGTTTTACATTCTGATGCACCTCTGCAGGATTACTCTATCCCTTGGACCTTCCCATTGACGATGAAACAAAGAAATTGCATCGGAATTAAATATGACACAATGCCGACTTAAGTACAGGAAGACTGAGTCTTCCTACTGTCTATGCTTTGAGCTTTTTCTGTGTCATCAGTTTTACATTCAGATGCACCTCTGCAGGTTTACTGTATCCCTTGGACCTTCCCATTGACGATGAAACACAGAAATTGCATCGGAATTAAATATAAGAGTCACAATGCCAACTTAAGCACAGGAAGACAGAGTCTTCCTACTCTCTATGTTTTGAGCGTTTCCTGTGTTACCAGTTTGACATTACGATGCACCTCTGCAGGTTTCCCGTATCCCTTGGACCTTCCCATTGACGATGAAACACAGAAATTGCATCGAAATTAAATATAAGAGACACAATGCCGACTTAAGTACAAGAAAACAGTCTTCGTACGGTCAATGTTTTGAGCGTTTCCTGTGTCACCAGTTTTACATTCCGATGCACCTCTGCCGGTTTACTGTATCCCTTGGACCTTCCCCTTGTCGATGAAACACAGAAATCGCATCGGAATTAAATATAAGAGACACAATGCCGACTTAAGTATACGAAGACTGAGTCTTCCTACTGTCTATGTTTTGAGCGTTTCCTGTGTCACCAGTTTTACATTCCGATGCAAATCTGCAGGTTTACTGTATCCCTTGGACCTTCCCATTGACGATGAAACACAGAAATTGCATCGGAATTATATATAAGAGACACAATGCCGTCTTAAGTACACGAAGACTGAGTCTTCCTACAGCCTATGTTTTGAGCGTTTCCTGTGTCACCAGTTTTACATTCTGATGCCACTCTGCAGGTTTACTGTATCCCTTGGACCTTCCCATTGACGATGAAGCACAGATATTGCATCGGAATTAAAATAAGAGACACAATGCCGACTTCAGTACAGGAAGACTGAGTCTTCCTAGTGTCTATAATTTGAGCGTTTCCTGTGTCACCAGTTTTACATTCCGATGCACCTCTACAGGTTTACTGTATCCCTTGGACCTTCACAGTGACGATGAAACACAGAAATTGCATCGGAATTAAATATAAGAGAGACAATGCCGACTTAAGTACAGGAAGACTAAGTCCTCCTACTGTCTGTGTTTTGAGCGTTTCGTGTGTTACCAGTTTGACATTCCGATGCACCTCTGCAGGTTTCCTGTATCCCTTGGACCTTCCCATTGACGATGAAACACAGAAATTGCATCGAAATTAAATATAAGAGACACAATGCCGACTTAAGTACAAGAAACCAGTCTTCGTACGGTCAATGTTTTGAGCGTTTCCTGTGTCACCAGTTTTACATTCCGATGCATCTCTGCCGATTTACTGTATCCCTTGGACCTTCCCCTTGTCGATGAAACACAGAAATCGCATCGGAATTAAATATAAGAGACACAATGCCGACTTAAGTATAGGAAGACTGAGTCTTCCTACTCTCTATGATTTGAGCGTTTCCTGTGTCAACAGTTTTACATTCTGATGCTCCTCTGCAGGTCTTCTGTATCCATTGGACCTTCCCATGGACGATGAAACACAGATATTGCATCGGAATTAAATATAAGAGACACAATGGCGTCTTAAGTACAGGAAAACTGAGTCTTCCTACTGTCTATGTTTTGAGCGTTTCCTGTGTCACCAGTTTTACATTCTGATGCACCTCTGCAGGTTTTCTGTATCCATTGGACCTTCCCATTGACGATGAAACACAGAAATGGCATCGGAATTAAATATAAGAGACACAATGCCGACTTAAGTACAGGAAGACTGAGTCTTCCTACTGTCTATGTTTTGAGCGTTTCCTGTGTCAGCAGTTTTACATTCTGATGCACCTCTGCAGGATTACTGTATCCCTTGGACCTTCTTATTGACGATGAAACACAGAAATTGCATCGGAATTAAATATAAGAGACACAATGCCGACTTAAGTACAGGAAGACTGAGTCTTCCTACTGTCTATGATTTGAGCGTTTCCTGTGTCACTAGTTTTACATTCCGATGCACCTCTGCAGGTTTACTGTATCCCTTGGACCTTCCCATTGACGATGAAACACAGAAATTGCATCGGAATTAAATATAAGAGACCAATGCCGACTTAAGTACAGGAAGAATGAGTCTTCCTACTGTCTATGTGTTGAGCGTTTCCTGTGTCACCAATTTTACATTCTGATGCACCTCTGCAGGTTTACTGTATCCCTTGGACCTTCCCATTGACGATGAAAAGCAGAAATTGCATCGGAATTAAATATAAGAGACACAATGCCGACTTAAGTACAGGAAGACTGAGTCTTCCTACTGTCTATGATTTGAGCGTTTCCTGTGTCATCAGTTTTACTTTCCGATGCACCTCTGCAGGATTACTATATCCCTTGGACCTTCCCATTCACTATGAAACACAGAAATTTCATCGGAAATAAATATAAGAGACACAATGAAGACTTAAGTACAGGAAGACTGAGTCTTCCTACTGTCTATGTTTTGAGCGTTTCCTGTGTCACCAGTTTTACATTCCGATGCAACTCTGCAGGTTTACTGTTTCCCTTGGACCTTCCCATTGACGATGAAACACAGAAATTGCATCGGAATTAAATATAAGAGACACAATGCCGACTTAAGTACAGGGAGACAGAGTCTTCCTACTGTCTATGTTTTGAGCGTTTCCTGTGTCACGAGTTTTACATTCCGATGCACCACTGCAGGTTTACTGTGTCCCTTGGACCTTCCCATTGACGATGAAACACAGAAATTGCATCGGAATTAAATATAAGAGACACAATGCCGACTTAAGTACAGGAAGAATGAGTCTTCCTACTGTCAATGTGTTGAGCGTTTCCTGTGTCACCAGTTTTACATTCTGATGCACCTCTGCAGGTTTACTGTATCCCTTGGACATTCCCATTGACGATGAAACACAGAAATTGCATCGGAATTAAATATAAGAGACACAAAGCCGACTTAAGTACAGGAAGACTGAGTCTTCCTACTGTCTATGTTTTGAGCGTTTCCTGTGTCACCAGTTTTACATTCCGAAGCACGTCTGCAGGTTTACTGTATCCCTTGGACCTTCCCATTGACGCGAAACACAGAAATTGCATCGGAATTAAATATAAGAGACACAATGCCGACTTAAGTACAGGAAGACTGAGTCTTCCTACTGTCTATAATTTGAGCGTTTCCTGTGTCACCAGTTTTACATTCCGATGCACCTCTACAGGTTTACTGTATCCGTTGGACCTTCACAGTGACGATGAAACACAGAAATTGCATCGGAATTAAATATAAGAGACACAATGCCGACTTAAGTACAGGAAGACTAAGTCTTCCTACTGTCTATGTTTTGAGTGTTTCCTGTGTCATCAGTTTTACTTTCCGATGCACCTCTGCTGGTTTACTATATCCCTTGGACCTTCCCATTCACGATGAAACACAGAAATTTCATCGGAAATAAATATAAGAGACACAATGCCGACTTAAGTATAGGAAGACAGAGTCTTCCTACTGTCTATGTTTTGAGCGTTTCCTGTGTCACTAGTGTAAAGGATGAGCCAGACAATAAGGAATTTTACTTTATTATATGAGCCTCCAACCGGTAACTTCATTTTTCCATTACGGCCAAGCCACGGCCGGCAGTGTTAGCTGCCTGTAAATTCTTTCGTCCCACGGTCTAGTAACAGGAAGTCAGCACCGAGGAAGGGCACCTTGTTCACGCGCCTCTCTCGTGTGCTGACGAGGTAACGCCGTCCCAGGCGTCGCTTAGCAGGCAACGCTCTGGAAAGTTCCTTGCCGCCCGCACGGTTTGCTCGGTCCTGACCAATCAGGAAGCCGCGTGGTGCGTCGAATATACCCGGCCGCCCGTCGCCGGGCCCGCTCTCTTGTATTCTTGCTCACCCGTGAGTCGGATGCGCGCCCTGTAGCATTGAACATCTCCCGCTTCTCCCGGTGCTACGGCACTGCGGACTTAGTTTTGGCAGACAACCACTTTCGGTAGCTTCGCGAACAATGTTCGCCAAATTGCAAGCTCTGGCTCACCATCACCTCCCTAGGCCTATGTAGCCCCGTTCAACATGCTTTAGCCAATAAATGGCCTTTCTCTAAAAATTACTCTATTATTCCATAACGCCCACCGCCTGCCCATACCCGCCATCCTGTACAAATTGTTGTCGGAAGTGGGATTCCGTTCCCGTAGTGACTTTGTCGCTACACTAAATTTCTCCCGGCAAGACGCCGTACACTTCGCGCATTGAATGCGCCAACCGGCCGCCACGTTTGCTCCACGTGGGCCGTGGCTGCTCCACTAAACACGCACAGGGGCAGCGAGGCAGCCCACGCTAGTCAGCCACGTGAGCCGGACGCCGCCGCGCTGCCCGCTGCCTGAGTTCGAGGGGCCAGCGCTGCGCTGCGCGACCGGCCGGGCCGCCGTCATCCGCCGCCGCGCCAGCCGCCGCCGCGCCAGCCGCCGCCGCCGCGCCGCCCACCGTCGCCCGCCGCCAACACATCTGCCGCCGCCCGAGGGTCCGGACGCCGCCGCCGCCGCCCGCTGCCGCCCACCGACCACCGACCACCGCCGCCGCAGCCACTGCTCCACGCCGTCGCCGCCACCACTGCGTCGCACCGCGTCCATCGCCATGTAAGTCGCCGCGATGCTTACAACTATAGCTTCGACGATCTTCCGCCGCTGGATTGAGAATCTTTGTGGCCGTCCTTTTTTTGTAACAATCATTACTTTTTTCTGGTCACTAGCGTCCCATAAAATTGTAAACATGCCGATAGGGACACGAGCGACGGAACGGGATACCCCCGTAGAGGCACCTGTCGCACAAGACCCGCTCGAGGCCATAAATGCACAAACGCGCCAGTTATTCGCACAAAATCAGGAGCTACTTGAGCAAAACCGCGTCTTGAAACAGACGCTGGAAGCTAGTGCGCGAACTTCCATACCTGTGGCTAGCTCCGCCCCTGTAACAAATGCTCAAACAGAGACAACTAACACTAATTCTGTCTCTAATACAAACGCCACAATTTCTGCTAACATGGCGACTGTAAGCAATTTTCCTGCGGCTGATTTCATTCCCACCTTTTCTGGGAAGTCCCACGAAAATGTGGCTATGTTTTTAGAAAATATTCGTGATGTGGGTCGCACGTGTGCCTGGCCGGATGATCTACTGGTCAATGTAGCCAGACTGAAGTTGACAGGGGAAGCCCGAATGTTCATAGAAACGGTGGACGAATTGCGTGACACGCACGAATTTGAAGTATTGGCCCGCGGATTGACTACGCGTTATTCCGATACCAGAGGTACCGCATATTACAGAGATCAATTATCAACCCTTAGGCAGAAGCCTAACGAGGATTTTGATGCCTTTGCAGATCGCATACGAGCAGTATCCTGTCGTACATATAAGCTAGGTGAAAGTGCCAGTGAAAACAGAATTTTGCGCTCAGAAGCGGAAGCGCGTGCAATTGATGCATTTGTTCGCAGTATTGACCCCCGCATCGGAGGAGAAGTCAAAGCAGCCTCCCCAACTTCTCTGTTTGAAGCTGTTCGTTTGGCAATGCTTCGCGAAGAGGTGTTGCGCTTTTGCGCTGCCGCACCGCGCCCGCCGGACCCAGTACCGGTCCCAGGAAAAGAAGTATTTTGTCAGCGTTGTGGGAAGCCCAACCATACGGCAATGCGCTGTCGCGCGCCGTATTGCACCATTTGCCAGACAGTAGGTCATCCTAATAATGTTTGCCTTACAAAGTCACCATTTTCAAATCAGATGCGCGGCCACCGCCGCAACGCGGGGTCGAATCAGGGAAACGCTTGGGGGCAGGTTCCGCCACCCACCCGCGCCCCCGACAAAAGTAATACACCCGGTTAGGACCGAAAAATGTAAAGAGGTGGAACACGTTAGTCTATTTGGCGTACTCGGGAACAAATTAGTTAGAATTTTAGTTGATACTGGTGCTGAAGTTAGTGTACTGTTTGTGGAGAAAAATGATCGAAGGGTGTTACAGCCACCCCGGTACCATATCAGTGGCCTTGGAGAGGAAGTAATTGTCCCTGCAGGTTCGTGTGTAGTGAATCTGCAAATCGACGAGGGTAAATACAGTCAGAGGATGGAGGTAGTAAGGCTAAAGAAGGGTGAATTTGACATCATACTAGGGAATGACTTCCTGCACCGTTATCAGGGGATAGTGGATTATCGAACGCGAACTGTGCAGTTCGGCGAAGCAATTCATCGATTTGGCAGTGCGCACCCCCGTCAGACGCGAGGGAGCTGCGAAAGGCGCCGTTCGCAGTCTCACATAAAACCGCAGATGGGGGCGATAAAAACCACTGACCCTGTGAGGATAAAAGGCGGAAGTGGAAAGATTCTCTGGATAGATGTCAAAAATCAAGAACAGCCCAAGACAGACATTCTGGTTGACCCGCTCACCCAGAATGATGTTTTAGATCGTCAGTCAGTACTTATAAAGAGAAGTATCTGCCGACCGGAAAGGAGACAGAAGGGTTTTGCGATACCAGTGAGTATAGATGATTTTGGTGTAGAAGATGTTGTGATACCGAAGGGTACTATTGTTGCCAGTGGTCAGGAAATTTTTGAGGAAATAAGAGGAGCTGAGAAGCAGCGAGATAAAGATGAGAAAGGAAGGAAAGGAAAGAAATGTTCAGTTAGGGAAGTGCGATATGTCGCGTCGACGTTAAGGAGTAAGTTAGCAGAGAAGTTAGGTCATTTAAACAGTGAGGAGAAAAGAATGTTGCAGCCAGTATTAGAGGAATTTTCGTGGTTGTTTGAAGAGAGGCAGTTTCTACCGGCTACGGATTTGGTTCAGCACGAAATTCCGACCGGAGAAGCTCGGCCAATTGCACAAAAACCTTACCGTATACCATATCATTTGCAGTCTGTAGTTGAAGATACGATTCAGCAGCAATTAGCTGCAGGAATCATACAACCCTCCTCGAGTGCGTGGGCGTCCCCCGTGGTCGTTGTGCCAAAGAAATCAGTAAATGGGGAGAAAGCCTATCGCCTATGTGTCGATATGCGGGCAGTAAATCGGGTAACGACACCAGACACATATCCGTTACCGCGCATTGATGAAACATTGGACCGATTGGGCAACTGTAAGTATTTTACCACCCTTGATTTGCGTTCTGGGTACCATCAAATCCCTGTTGCACCCCAGGACCGCCATAAAACTGCTTTTGTTGTACCTACAGGATTGTATGAATTTGTAAGGATGCCGTTTGGATTGAGAAACGCCCCTGCCACTTTTCAAAGATTTGCAGACTTGCTGCTGCGTGGGTTGAAACCTACAACATGCTTGGTGTATTTAGATGACATTATTATTTTTTCTAAAACGATAAAAGAACATGCAGAAAGACTGAGGGATGTTTTGCAAAGGTTAAAAGGAGCTCATTTGAGTGTAAAATTAGAAAAGTGTGCTTTCGCCCAGTCACAAGTACAATATTTAGGTCATATAATAAGTGGAGAAGGTGTCAAACCGGACCCCCGTTTGACCACCGCAGTAAAGGAATTTCCAACACCGACAAATGTCAAGGAACTACAGTCATTTTTAGGCCTTGCAAACTACTACAGACGTTTTGTGAATAAATATGCCACCCTTGCTAAGCCCCTGACTAATTTATTGAAAAAAGGAGTTAGTTTTATTTGGACCAAAGAATGTGATAAAGCTATGCAACAAATTCAACATGTTTTAACTAGAGCCCCTGTACTAGCGTACCCGGATTTTGAAAAACCATTCATACTGTCAGTGGACGCCTCAGATTATGCTGTAGGAGCCATCCTGTCACAAGAGATAGATGGCGAAGAACGACCAATTGGTTATGCGTCTCGACAGCTAAATAAAGCAGAGTCAAATTACAGCACAACTGAGAAGGAACTACTAGCACTCATGTTTGGTGTAACTTATTTCCGATGTTATTTGTATGGGAGAAAATTCACTGTCATCACTGATCACGCCGCGTTACAGTGGATGTTGAGCTTAAAAGACCCTAGTAGTAGGCTAACTCGTTGGGCTTTGAAATTGAGCGAATTTGAGTATGAGGTGAAACACAAACCGGGCAAGTTACATCAAAACGCCGACGCATTAAGCCGAAAAGTCAGAGTGATCGTAGCTAATGACGTTTCTATTGAAGAATTAAGGGAGGCACAGCAAAGAGACGTCGAATGTCAGAAATATGTGGCTTTGCCTGAATTTTCCGTTGAAGATGGAATTTTATATCGAAAGACCCACTTGGGTAAACAGGCAGTAATCCCGAAAGAATTACGTTCCAAGATTATCGCACAGTGTCACGATAGCCTGCAGGCATGTCATAACGGCCTTCGCGCCACAAATTGCCGAATAGCCGCCCGTTATTTCTGGGCAGGAAGACGGAAAGACGTGCAAAAGTATATACAAAATTGTCTACCTTGCGTTAAGAGGTCATTACCACCTCGAACGAAAGTGCCTTTACAGCAGGTACCAGAAGCCACTTATCCCTGGGCAGTAGTAGCAGCAGATATTGTCGGTCCTTTCCCTGTGAGCCCCCAAAATAATCGGTATATTCTGTCCCTTATAGATCATTTCTCTAGGTTCTTGATTCTCATTCCTATACCAGATATGTCCGCTGAAACAGTAGCGCGTGCTTTTGTCACCCATTTGGTGTTACCATACGGAAGCCCTGAAGCTGTACTCACAGACCAGGGTACGAATTTCATGTCTGCGGTATTTACCGAAGTTTGTCGGTTATTGCGAATTAAAAAGTGGCGAACGACGCCGTTCCACCCAAAAGCAAACGGTCGCCTGGAGCGAGTCCACCGCACCGTTATGCGCATGCTGTCTTACTATGTTAATAAACATCACTCTGACTGGGATAAGTATGTTCAATACGTTACGTCAGCATATAACAGCCGTGTCCATGAAGCTACAGGGTACTCACCTTATGAAGCAGTATATGGCCGCCCTATGAATTCGCCTTTTGAAATTGACAAACAGCCCCCTGGAATTAAATCCAAAGATGTGAAAGGTCTAGCTCGACGTCTAAAATCCATTTGGAAAAAAGTAAGAGGGAACAATGCCCGAGCCACCGCCCAACAGTTAAAGAGAAGTAATCAAAAAGCAAAAATGCCAGAGTACAAAGTAGGAGACCTAGTTATGTTGAGCAATCCAGTCGTAAAAAAGGGAAGAACCAAAAAGTTTACACCTACTTACGAAGGACCGTACCGTATCATCCGGCTTACTTCACCAGTAAATGCGGAAATTCAGTTAGCGGAACGGACAGTGATCGTTCATTTTGACAGATTGAAACTGTATAAAGGACCCGAGCCACCCCCACCTAATAGTGAAACCGGGCCTATTAAGCCAGTAGTTCCACCCAAAAAAGCAAGAAAGAAGGTAATACAACCGCCTAGACAGCAACGTAGATATGCTCTAAGGTCAAACCCCTATGATTTGCGTTCCTGAAAGTAGGTCTGGAATGGTATGTAAACAGTTGGAAAAGTCCTGCATGCAGCAAGAGAATTAATTGACGGAAAACACCGTAGTTACTATACATTTAATTAAATTGTGCATGTTAGTTATAAGTAGACATAAGAATTGGCAACCATTGGTAACTGGTAATAGAATTTATGATGTCACATGTTAATGGAAGAGATGAAAGTTATGTAATCATTTTGTCTTGTCATTTAACGTCTCCAGTAACGTTATCGTAGCAGTCGAGAATTAAAAACACAAACATTCTTTAATCATGGAAGTAAGGGGACAGTTGTCCTTGTCAAAAGAACACGTAGAGAAAGAATCAGTTAATCTTGTATATTTCAAAGGGATTCACATTTCACTTGTTGATTTAGTGTATAGTGAACAAAAACAGCTATTAAAGCTTTACCATAAAAGCATGATAGTAACACGCCTTCGTAACTACCAGTAGATCAGTGACTACATGCTGCCGTCTACCTGTCCTTTGAAATACGCCCAATTACATGTATGTTTTGCTAAATGATCACACAACGATAATAACAAGAATAAATACGTCCAAGTTAAACAACAAATAGGCTACTCTAAAGTAAAAGGAGTCTTCCTCAAGTGCTATTTTATTGTTTTCATGATGCGATGTGAACAGACAAGGTAAGTTTTCTTGGTACCACGTATTTCTGTATATTAAATGCCACGGAAGGAGTCGCGTAAATACCGCCGCTGTTGTCTACAGCTGTTTACATGCGCCGAGTCCCACCCCTCCCTGTCAGCTGGCGACGCGGCCCCCTTCCCTTCCCTCTCACCGGCCTGCCGAGAGAGCGGCCATTGCAGTTCCCACTCCCCCACCCACCGCCTCTGTCTTTGGCGCATACAGCATCTGCACCTCTCCCCTCGCCCCTCCTCTTCACCCATCCTTCGCCCTGCACGCCACGTGCGTCAGCCACGCTACACCTTCGTACATTCGTACGTTGCAGCTTAAATAGCAAACCTAAATGGATAGTTATAGAAATAAATTCACCAGCTTAATATTGTCCTACAGATTTTACTAGTCCGATCTAACGATGGAAATCTATTTGTTTTGTCGGAGAGAGAACTTTTTCCTGGTACGTATTGTCTAAACCATCAGGATTAGCAAACGTTGGAATTTCAGATCGATCTCCGGCTATGTTGTATCACCACCACGGTTAATAAACGGATGTATATGGTGTCAAGGAAGCCGGCACTTGCCGCTATATCTGTCCTGTAAACGACCGCTGTGTGGGAAACGCGTTAGCCAAGGAGTTGGGTTTGGAATGCCATCGCAAAAATAGAGTTTATCTAGAAGCCTAACACCTGCCAGTTACCTAAATTTTAGAAGAACAGAGTGTTTAAGTAAAATAATTGGAACCCGATAGTTTTGTGACCTCTAGCGATTTAAGTTATTAGAGTCCATTAGAAAAGAACATCCTCCATGCAGAACTGTCGTGAACAACATAAGATAACTCTGGAAGGAAATTTTGTGACTGTACCGAGAGATTAACTCCACGCGTAACAAGAGGACGGACCGAGCGTGAGCGCCAGTTATGCTGCCGAGCCAGTGAAACCGGACGCAGCCGTACTGTCAGCTGTACTGTCAGCAACTTACAATCTCACGAGCGCGACGCGTGTCGCACCTTAGCACCTCAAGCTGCACTGAATCTCAACACAAAAATACTTAACCATTGTATAACGAACCCTTTGAATAACTTTATGCACATTCTCAATAGTCAGGAACTTACTTTGCTCCCTACACACTTTTTATATGACACATGAACTTTAATTTTATTAAAAACCAAAGCACCGACAGGTAAGTCATATCGACGTCTTCGAGATGCAGCCAGCTTCGTCGAGCCGCCAATATTGATTATATGGAAACAGGTAAGTGAGAGAATTAACAAAAGGAAGAACCAATACACACCGGAACGATTGACTGGGTGACTGATAATCACAAATATTTGCAAAAGCAAATCAACACAGGAAACGGTTTATCACACGATTAATAATTATTGGTCTGTCCATTGAAGGAGACATAAAATCATTTTTCATCAGAGTCTTGTTAAAGGGAGTATTAACGTGACATCACACTACTCCACAGCATTACACACAACATTGCCATTACTTAATGACAGTTTTCTTGTGGGTAGAAGTACCAAAGATCAGTTGGTATGGAGATGCAAACGAGAGCATAAAGGAATACCAAGGGATGCTTACATTCATTTTGCTACGAAATGTAACTGGAGGATAAGGAAGTTTTGTTTGAAAGAAATAATATTTTAAACTTTTGCTTTGTTGCGGTTTTGCCATGTCTTGTAGTATCACTATGACGAGTTGCCAATTACTTATGTCTAATTACTTGTGTCCAATTACTTAAGTCCATGTATTATTGTTGTTCATTTTGACTGTTTTATTACTATCTATTTAGAGAATTTTGCTAAAGTTTTGCCAGCACCAGTAATTTAGTATTTGTATCAACCTAGTGTTTCCATGTGTCGCTGTGTTACTATACTGATGAGGATAATCATTTTGTAGGATTTCAAGTATGCTAGAGTAAGTTCCCGAGTACTGCCAATTATTTGTGTAATAATAATGATGTCTTAGGTGATAAATTGTTTTGGAAGAGTAGTTTAGGATGTAACCATGCTTTATTTTGATTTGTATTTGAATGTTTATCTGGATGAACAAGAGAACCACACCCGCAGGGGCACGTACCTGACGTGACGCGAATGGCGATCGCGCGGAACCCTAGCTGTCTATGCCGTTTCTTCACTTTTCATCTTCGCGGCATAGTCTGTTCTAACCACTTTCATCTGTCAACTTCCAACAGACACAAAACTATTCAGCCCAGACTTTGATCTTCCATGTCGAAGAAGAGTTCACGAGAACAGTGTTCCGTGCTCTCTGACGACAGCTGATCAGGCAACGTCAGACGCGAACCGCGTCTAGCCCGCAGCTAAACGCCAGTAAGCGGAAATCTCTGTTCAAAACCTTGAGCCTTCTTTGTTTCCCCATTGTATTTTCCGAAGGAATACCGATTATTGAAGTAGTAGCATTTAACTGTATGACGTGTCCCAGGACACTGCGATACAAGCAAGGATAGACGGAGTTTTAAGCAACCAGTTGGGCCCGAGGAGGCCAGCACTACGGAGTTATGAAGACGGCGAATTTGGCCGCAAAGTAAAGTTTAGTCGCAATATGTTCAGAGGATAAAGACGACGAATTTTGTCGCGCAGTAAAGTTTTGTTTTAGGTGAGAGAAGTCGAGTTTGAAGAAGAAGTATGAAGTAGCTATCGTGGAATCGCAGAATGGTCATATACACAGTTAAGTAGGCGAAAACGTCGTGTAAACGATGCGCCATGCACTGTATCTTCATAAAGGGAAAGTCCTTCAGAAATTACGCTCAACTTAGTCTTTTCTTATCCAATTCCTTACGCTTTCTGTTTCCACTATGGAAATCTCTAGATTCTTGTCGAGTTTTGTTTCCCCCCTCTCGTTAGCAACAGCCTTGACTTCCAACGACACAATCTACGCCCCACCTGCACCAAACTGGTGTCATTTTTCTTGGTCAGTCTCCATTTATGGTGTTCAGCAAATATATTGAGTTACGAGAAATTTCTTCTCAAAATGTGAATGTTATTACACTTGGATGGTTAGCCCAAGGAGACATTTAACTTTTTTGTTTGTCATTGATATGGCATTTGCAACAATTTGATATGATACTTGTGTGCCTCATTTCTACATTTATGTATGTTTATGTAATTTTAAACAGAACCTACGGTAACAACGCGTCTAGCGTGATGACACGCGTAATCCCACTTCTATTTTGTTTGTCGTCAGTGAATAAACCATATCGATTACGCATATCTATTTCCCTTTGGAGAGAATGTAAAATACAGACAGCGCAGTGAACAGCGTCGGTAGGCTTCATCGCTCTCTCTCGCTCTTACATCTGACGCATGCTTCCTGCGCCGCGCACGTGCGCACTTCGCTTCTCAGCTGCCGCGTGCAGCTCTGACGCGGCGCTGCCTTTTGAAGTTATCTGCCGCGCGCCTTTCTGACGTAGCGCGAGATTGGCCTTGCAGTCAGCTGCCACTCTGACGTAGCCTCCGCGCAGATCTTCAGCAAACGGTTCCTGTTGGAACACCATTAATAACCTTTCATGCCACTATGGCTTACTCAATTACTATTCGCGCCCCTTTAATTATGTTTTTTTATACCTAAAAGCCATTTCATGATTCCTCTGTCAGCTAACTTGCCAGCTTTATCTAATCAATCAAATGATCACCTATCGTCAATTGATGATTTGCTAAAAAATGAAAAAGGGACAAATTTCTTACGTTCGCCTGTTAGCACACCTAAATTAATGGCAAACCGCCACTGAATGCCATACAACCATCATACCCAGTACCAAGATAACGCCGGTCACTATTATTCTTCTTCTTATTATTATTATACTAATATGGACCTAAAAAAAAAGAGAAAACAAAAACCTATCAGGCATGTGCCCTCCCTTAGTTTTAAGAGTGAAACTGAGATATCAATTAATGTGGAAAAACTAGTGTAGTGTAGTGAAGTGTTCCCTTAGTGATAACTCCCTTTTCAACTGTGTTTTGAAACATGTGGACCTCCCCTCATACCCCCCCTGCGCTGAGTTGCAGTGCACGGACCTGGCCACGGCCACGCCCCCTTCCCGCCGGCAGCCTGCGCGCTGCCCGCTGAGGTCAACACACCACGCCGCCTCGTGCCACTCGCCCTCGCCGTGACTCATCAGTGGTGATATGTTTATATTTTCAACTTATTCTAACAAAAGAAAAAAAAATATTTTTACTTCAACTTAGCAACAAGAACACTTGACATGTTTACCTAACTCACACTGTATGTTTTGTTCTAATTTTGTGATATTTTATGATGTTCAGATGTTTTACTATGTTTTGATGTTTTAAGATGATTCTTGTATACACACAATATTGTTGACTTGTGTAAGTCCCCTTGCGACCCTTAGGAGGTCTTTAGAGTCTCTATACCGTCCCATAGATTAAGACCCCTGCCGTCTTCCGTGAGAGCCAATGTTCACTTTCTTTTGCAAGATAAATTTCTTTACATTCAAATAATAATTACATTGAGCGAATTCACGTACGTTCTTCGCTCCCACGGAAGGGGGAGGAATGTAAAGGATGAGCCAGACAATAAGGGATTTTACTTTATTATATGAGCCTCCAACCGGTAACTTCATTTTTCCATTACGCCCAAGCCACGGCCGGCAGTGTTAGCTGCCTGTAAATTCTTTCGTCCCACGGTCTAGTAACAGGAAGTCAGCACCGAGGAAGGGCACCTTGTTCACGCGCCTCTCTCGTGTGCTGACGAGGTAACGCCGTCCCAAGCGTCGCTTAGCAGGCAACGCTCTGGAAAGTTCCTTGCCGCCCGCACGGTTTGCTCGGTCCTGACCAATCAGGAAGCCGCGTGGTGCGTCGAATATACCCGGCCGCCCGTCGCCGGGCCCGCTCTCTTGTATTCTTGCTCACCCGCGAGTCGGATGCGCGCCCTGTAGCATTGAACATCTCCCGCTTCTCCCGGTGCTACGGCACTGCGGACTTAGTTTTGGCAGACAGCCACTTTCGGTAGCTTCGCGAACAATGTTCGCCAAATTGCAAGCTCTGGCTCACCCTCACCTCCCTAGGCCTATGTAGCCCCGTTCAACATGCTTTAGCCAATAAATGGCCTTTCTCTAAAAATTACTCTATTATTCCATAACGCCCACCGCCTGCCCATACCCGCCATCCTGTACACTAGTTTTACATTCCGATGCACCACTGCAGGTTTACTATATCCCTTGGACCTTCCCATTGACGATGAAACACAGAAATTGCATCGGAATTAAATATAAGACACACAATGCCAACTTAAGTACAGGAAGACTCAGTCTTCCTACTCTCTATGTTTTGAGCGTTTCCTGTGTCACCAGTTTTACATTCTGATGCACCTCTGCAGGCTTACTGTATTCCTTTGGACATTCCCACTGACGCGAAACACAGAAATTGCATCGGAATTAAATATAAGAGACACAATGCCGACTTAAGTACAGGAAGACTAAGTCTTCCTACTGTCTATGTTTTGAGCGTTTCCTGTGTCATCAGTTTTACTTTCCGATGCACCACTGCAGGTTTACTATATCCCTTGGACCTTCCCATTCACGATGAAACACAGAAATTTCATCGGAAAGAAATATAAGAGACACAATGATGACTTAAGTATAGGAAGACTGAGTCTTCCTACTGTCTATGTTTTGAGCGTTTCCTGGGTCACCAGTTTTACATTCTGATGCACCTCTGCAGGTCTTCTGTAGCCATTGGACCTTCCCATTGACGATGAAACACAGAAATTGCATCGGAATTAAATATAAGAGACACAATGCCGACTTAAGTACAGGAAGAGTTAGTCTTCCTACTGTCTATGTTTTGAGCGTTTCCTGTGTCAGCAGTTTTACATTCTGATGCACCTCTGCAGGATTACTGTATCCCTTGCACCTTCCCATTGACGATGAAACACAGAAATTGCATCGGAATTAAATATAAGAGACACAATGCCGACTTAAGTACAGGAAGACTGAGTCTTCCTACTCTCTATGTTTTGAGCGTTTTCTGTGTCATCAGTTTTTCATTCAGATGCACCTCTGATGGTTTACTGTATCCCTTGGACCTTCCCAATGACGATGAAAAACAGAAATTGCATCGGAATTAAATATAAGAGACACAATGCCGACTTAAGTACAGGAAGACTGAGTCTTCCTACTGTCTATGTTTTGAGCGTTTCCTGTGTCACTAGTTTTACATTCCGATGCACCTCTGCAGGTTTACTGTATCCCTTGGACCTTCCCATTGACGATGAAACACAGAAATTGCTCGGAATTAAATATAAGAAACACAATGCCGACTTAAGTACAGTAAGACTGAGTCTTCCTACTGTCTATGTTTTGAGCGTTTCCTGTGTCACTAGTATTACATTCCGATGCACCACTGCAGGTTTACTGTATAACTTGGACCTTCCCATTGACGATGAAACACAGAAATTACATCGGAATTCAATATAAGAGACACAATGCCGACTTAAGTACCAGAAAACATTCTTCTTACGGTCTATATTTTGAGCGTTTCCTGTGTCACCAGTTTTACATTCGATGCACCTCTGCAGGTTTACTGTTTCCCTTGGACCTTCCCATTGACGATGAAACACAGAAATTGCATCGGAATTAAATATAAGAGACACAATGCCGACTTAAGCACAGGAAGACAGAGTCTTCCTACTGTCTATGTTTTGAGCGTTTCCTGTGTCACTAGTTTTACATTCCGATGCATCACTGCAGGTTTACCTTATCCCTTGGACCTTCCCATTGACGATGAAACACAGAAATTGCATCGGAATTAAATATAAGAGACACAATGCCGACTTAAGTACAGGAAGAATGGGTCTTCCTACTGTCTATGTGTTGAGCGTTTCCTGTGTCACCAGTTTTACATTCTGATGCACCTCTGCAGGTTTACTGTATCCCTTGGACCTTCCCATTGACGATGAAACACAGAAATTGCATCGGAATGAAATATAAGAGACACAATGCCGACTTAAGTACAGGAAGACTGAGTCTTCCTATAATTTGAGAGTTTCCTGTGTCACCAGTTTTACATTCCGATGCACCTCTACAGGTTTACTGTATCCGTTGGACCTTCACAGTGACGATGAAACACAGAAATTGCATCGGAATTCAATATAAGAGACACAATGCCGACTTAAGTACCAGAAAACATTCTTCTTACGGTCTATATTTTGAGCGTTTCCTGTTTCACCAGTTTTACATTCCGATGCACCTCTGCAGGATTACTATATCCCTTGGACCTTCCCATTCACGATGAAACACAGAAATTGCATCGGAAATAAGTATAAGAGACACAATGCCGACTTAAGTACAGGAAGACTGAGTCTTCCTACTGTCTATGTTTTGAGCGTTTCCTGTGTCACCAGTTTTACATTCGATGCACCTCTGCAGGATTACTGTATCCCTTGGACCTTCCCATTGACGATGAATCACAGAAATTGCATCGGAATTAAATATAAGAGACACAATGCCGACATAAGTACAGGAAGACTGAGTCTTCCTACTGTCTATGTTTTGAGCGTTTTCTGTGTCATCAGTTTTTCATTCAGATGCACCTCTGCAGGTTTACTGTATCCCTTGGACCTTCCCATTGACGATGAAACACAGTAATTGCATCGGAATTCAATATAAGAGACACAATGCCGACTTAAGTACCAGAAAACATTCTTCTTACGGTCTATATTTTGAGCGTTTCCTGTTTCACCAGTTTTACATTCCGATGCACCTCTGCAGGATTACTATATCCCTTGGACCTTCCCATTCACGATGAAACACAGAAATTGCATCGGAAATAAGTATAAGAGACACAATGCCGACTTACGTACAGGAAGACTGAGTCTTCCTACTGTCTATGTTTTGAGCGTTTCCTGTGTCACCAGTTTTACATTCGATGCACCTCTGAAGGTTTACTGTTTCCCTTGGACCTTCCCATTGACGATGAAACACAGAAATTGCATCGGAATTAAATATAAGAGACACATGCCGACTTAAGCACAGGAAGACAGAGTCTTCCTACTGTCTACGTTTTGAGCGTTTCCTGTGTCACTAGTTTTACATTCCGATGCATCACTGCAGGTTTACCTTATCCCTTGGACCTTCCCATTGACGATGAAACACAGAAATTGCATCGGAATTAAATATAAGAGACACAATGCCGACTTAAGTACAGGAAGAATGAGTCTTCCTACTGTCTATGTGTTGAGCGTTTCCTGTGTCACCAGTTTTACATTCTGATGCACCTCTGCAGGTTTACTGTATACCTTGGACCTTCCCATTGACGATGAAACACAGAAAATGCATCGGAATTAAATATAAGAGACACAATGCAGACTTAAGTACAGGAAGAATGGGTCTTCCTACTGTCTATGTGTTGAGCGTTTCCTGTGTCACCAGTTTTACATTGTGATGCACCTCTGCAGGTTTACTGTATCCCTTGGACCTTCCCATTGACGATGAAACACAGAAAATGCATCGGAATTAAATATAAGTGACACAATGCCGACTTAAGTACAGGAAGACTGAGTCTTCCTACTGTCTATGTTTTGAGCGTTTCCTGTGACACTGGTTTTACATTCCGATGCACCTCTGCAGGTTTAGTGTATCCTTTGGACCTTCCCATTGACGATGAAACACAGAAATTGCATCGGAATGAAATATAAGAGACACAATGCCGACTTAAGTACAGGAAGACTGAGTCTTCCTATAATTTGAGAGTTTCCTGTGTCACCAGTTTTACATTCCGATGCACCTCTACAGGTTTACTGTATCCGTTGGACCTTCCCATTGACGATGAAACAAAGAAATTGCATCGGAATTCAATATAAGAGACACAATGCCGACTTAAGTACCAGAAAACATTCTTCTTACGGTCTATATTTTGAGCGTTTCCTGTTTCACCAGTTTTACATTCCGATGCACCTCTGCAGGATTACTATATCCCTTGGACCTTCCCATTCACGATGAAACACAGAAATTGCATCGGAAATAAGTATAAGAGACACAATGCCGACTTACGTACAGGAAGACTGAGTCTTCCTACTGTCTATGTTTTGAGCGTTTCCTGTGTCACCAGTTTTACATTCGATGCACCTCTGCAGGTTTACTGTTTCCCTTGGACCTTCCCATTGACGATGAAACACAGAAATTGCATCGGAATTAAATATAAGAGACACAATGCCGACTTAAGCACAGGAAGACAGAGTCTTCCTACTGTCTATGTTTTGAGCGTTTCCTGTGTCACTTGTTTTACATTCCGATGCATCACTGCAGGTTTACCTTATCCCTTGGACCTTCCCATTGACGATGAAACACAGAAATTGCATCGGAATTAAATATAAGAGACACAATGCCGACTTAAGTACAGGAAGACAGAGTCTTCCTACTGTCTATGTGTTGAGCGTTTCCTGTGTCACCAGTTTTACATTCTGATGCACCTCTGCAGGTTTACTGTATACCTTGGACCTTCCCATTGACGATGAAACACAGAAAATGCATCGGAATTAAATATAAGAGACACAATGCAGACTTAAGTACAGGAAGACTGAGTCTTCCTACTGTCTATGTTTTGAGCGTTTCCTGTGACACTAGTTTTACATTCCGATGCACCTCTGCAGGTTTAGTGTATCCCTTGGACCTTCCCATTGACGATGAAACACAGAAATTGCATCGGAATGAAATATAAGAGACACAATGCCGACTTAAGTACAGGAAGACTGAGTCTTCCTATAATTTGAGTGTTTCCTGTGTCACCAGTTTTACATTCCGATGCACCTCTACAGGTTTACTGTATCCGTTGGACCTTCACAGTGACGATGAAACACAGAATTTGCATCGGAATTAAATATAAGAGACACAATGCCGACTTAAGTACCAGAAAACATTCTTCTTACGGTCTATATTTTGAGCGTTTCCTGTTTCACCAGTTTTACATTCCGATGCACCTCTGCAGGGTTACTATATCCCTTGGACCTTCCCATTCACGATGAAACACAGAAATTGCATCGGAAATAAGTATAAGAGACACAATGCCGACTTAAGTACAGGAAGACTGAGTCTTCCTACTGTCTATGTTTTGAGCGTTTCCTGTGTCACCAGTTTTACATTCGATGCACCTCTGCAGGTTTACTGTTTCCCTTGGACCTTCCCATTGACGATGAAACACAGAAATTGCATCGGAATTAAATATAAGAGACACATGCCGTCTTAAGCACAGGAAGACAGAGTCTTCCTACTGTCTACGTTTTGAGCGTTTCCTGTGTCACTAGTTTTACATTCCGATGCATCACTGCAGGTTTACCTTATCCCTTGGACCTTCCCATTGACGATGAAACACAGAAATTGCATCGGAATTAAATATAAGAGACACAATGCCGACTTAAGTACAGGAAGAATGAGTCTTCCTACTGTCTATGTGTTGAGCGTTTCCTGTGTCACCAGTTTTACATTCTGATGCACCTCTGCAGGTTTACTGTATACCTTGGACCTTCCCATTGACGATGAAACACAGAAAATGCTTCGGAATTAAATATAAGAGACACAATGCAGACTTAAGTACAGGAAGAATGGGTCTTCCTACTGTCTATGTGTTGAGCGTTTCCTGTGTCAACAGTTTTACATTGTGATGCACCTCTGCAGGTTTACTGTATCCCTTGGACCTTCCCATTGACGATGAAACACAGAAAATGCATCGGAATTAAATATAAGTGACACAATGCCGACTTAAGTACAGGAAGACTGAGTCTTCCTACTGTCTATGTTTTGAGCGTTTCCTGTGACACTAGTTTTACATTCCGATGCACCTCTGCAGGTTTAGTGTATCCTTTGGACCTTCCCATTGACGATGAAACACAGAAATTGCATCGGAATGAAATATAAGAGACACAATGCCGACTTAAGTACAGGAAGACTGAGTCTTCCTATAATTTGAGAGTTTCCTGTGTCACCAGTTTTACATTCCGATGCACCTCTACAGGTTTACTGTATCCGTTGGACCTTCCCATTGACGATGAAACAAAGAAATTGCATCGGAATTCAATATAAGAGACACAATGCCGACTTAAGTACCAGAAAACATTCTTCTTACGGTCTATATTTTGAGCGTTTCCTGTTTCACCAGTTTTACATTCCGATGCACCTCTGCAGGATTACTATATCCCTTGGACCTTCCCATTCACGATGAAACACAGAAATTGCATCGGAAATAAGTATAAGAGACACAATGCCGACTTACGTACAGGAAGACTGAGTCTTCCTACTGTCTATGTTTTGAGCGTTTCCTGTGTCACCAGTTTTACATTCGATGCACCTCTGCAGGTTTACTGTTTCCCTTGGACCTTCCCATTGACGATGAAACACAGAAATTGCATCGGAATTAAATATAAGAGACACAATGCCGACTTAAGCACAGGAAGACAGAGTCTTCCTACTGTCTATGTTTTGAGCGTTTCCTGTGTCACTAGTTTTACATTCCGATGCATCACTGCAGGTTTACCTTATCCCTTGGACCTTCCCATTGACGATGAAACACAGAAATTGCATCGGAATTAAATATAAGAGACACAATGCCGACTTAAGTACAGGAAGACAGAGTCTTCCTACTGTCTATGTGTTGAGCGTTTCCTGTGTCACCAGTTTTACATTCTGATGCACCTCTGCAGGTTTACTGTATACCTTGGACCTTCCCATTGACGATGAAACACAGAAAATGCATCGGAATTAAATATAAGAGACACAATGCAGACTTAAGTACAGGAAGACTGAGTCTTCCTACTGTCTATGTTTTGAGCGTTTCCTGTGACACTAGTTTTACATTCCGATGCACCTCTGCAGGTTTAGTGTATCCCTTGGACCTTCCCATTGACGATGAAACACAGAAATTGCATCGGAATGAAATATAAGAGACACAATGCCGACTTAAGTACAGGAAGACTGAGTCTTCCTATAATTTGAGTGTTTCCTGTGTCACCAGTTTTACATTCCGATGCACCTCTACAGGTTTACTGTATCCGTTGGACCTTCACAGTGACGATGAAACACAGAATTTGCATCGGAATTAAATATAAGAGACACAATGCCGACTTAAGTACCAGAAAACATTCTTCTTACGGTCTATATTTTGAGCGTTTCCTGTTTCACCAGTTTTACATTCCGATGCACCTCTGCAGGGTTACTATATCCCTTGGACCTTCCCATTCACGATGAAACACAGAAATTGCATCGGAAATAAGTATAAGAGACACAATGCCGACTTAAGTACAGGAAGACTGAGTCTTCCTACTGTCTATGTTTTGAGCGTTTCCTGTGTCACCAGTTTTACATTCGATGCACCTCTGCAGGTTTACTGTTTCCCTTGGACCTTCCCATTGACGATGAAACACAGAAATTGCATCGGAATGAAATATAAGAGACACAATGCCGACTTAAGTACAGGAAGACTGAGTCTTCCTATAATTTGAGAGTTTCCTGTGTCACCAGTTTTACATTCCGATGCACCTCTACAGGTTTACTGTATCCGTTGGACCTTCACAGTGACGATGAAACACAGAATTTGCATCGGAATTAAATATAAGAGACACAATGCCGACTTAAGTACCAGAAAACATTCTTCTTACGGTCTATATTTTGAGCGTTTCCCGTTTCACCAGTTTTACATTCCGATGCACCTCTGCAGGGTTACTATATCCCTTGGACCTTCCCATTCACGATGAAACACAGAAATTGCATCGGAAATAAGTATAAGAGACACAATGCCGACTTAAGTACAGGAAGACTGAGTCTTCCTACTGTCTATGTTTTGAGCGTTTCCTGTGTCACCAGTTTTACATTCGATGCACCTCTGCAGGTTTACTGTTTCCCTTGGACCTTCCCATTGACGATGAAACACAGAAATTGCATCGGAATTAAATATAAGGGACACAATGCCGACTTAAGCACAGGAAGACAGAGTCTTCCTACTGTCTATGTTTTGAGCGTTTCCTGTGTCAGCAGTTTTACATTCTGATGCACCTCTGCAGGATTACTGTATCCCTTGGACCTTCCCATTGACGATGAAACACAGAAATTGCATCGGAATTAAATATAAGAGACACAATGCCGACTTAAGTACAGGAAGACTGAGTCTTCCTACTGTCTATGTTTTTAGCGTTTTCTGTGTCATCAGTTTTTCATTCAGATGCACCTCTGCAGGTTTACTGTATCCCTTGGACCTTCCCATTGACGATGAAACACAGAAAATGCATCGGAATTCAATATAAGAGACACAATGGCGACTTAAGTACCAGAAAACATTCTTCTTACGGTCTATATTTTGAGCGTTTCCTGTTTCACCAGTTTTACATTCCGATGCACCTCTGCAGGATTACTATATCCCTTGGACCTTCCCATTCACGAAGAAACACAGAAATTGCATCGGAAATAAGTATAAGAGACACAATGCCGACTTACGTACAGGAAGACTGAGTCTTCCTACTGTCTATGTTTTGAGCGTTTCCTGTGTCACCAGTTTTACATTCGATGCACCTCTGCAGGATTACTGTTTCCCTTGGACCTTCCCATTGACGATGAAACACAGAAATTGCATCGGAATTAAATATAAGAGACACAATGCCGACTTAAGCACAGGAAGACAGAGTCTTCCTACTGTCTATGTTTTGAGCGTTTCCTGTGTCACTAGTTTTACATTCCGATGCATCACTGCAGGTTTACCTTATCCCTTGGACCTTCCCATTGACGATGAAACACAGAAATTGCATCGGAATTAAATATAAGAGACACAATGCCGACTTAAGTACAGGAAGACAGAGTCTTCCTACTGTCTATGTGTTGAGCGTTTCCTGTGTCACCAGTTTTACATTCTGATGCACCTCTGCAGGTTTACTGTATACGTTGGACCTTCCCATTGACGATGAAACACAGAAAATGCATCGGATTAAATATAAGAGACACAATGCAGACTTAAGTACAGGAAGACTGAGTCTTCCTACTGTCTATGTTTTGAGCGTTTCCTGTGAAACTAGTTTTACATTCCGATGCACCTCTGCAGGTTTACTGTATCCCTTGGACCTTCCCATTGACGATGAAACAAAGAAATTGCATCGGAATGAAATATAAGAGACACAATGCCGACTTAAGTACAGGAAGACTGAGTCTTCCTACAATTTGAGCGTTTCCTGTGTCACCAGTTTTACATTCCGATGCACCTCTACAGGTTTACTGTATCCGTTGGTCCTTCACAGTGACGACGAAACACAGAAACTGCATTGGAATTATATATAAGAGACACAATGCAGATTTAAGTATAGGAAGACTGAGTCTTCCTACTGTCTATGTTTTGAGCGTTTCCTGTGTCACCAGTTTTACATTCTGATGCTCCTCTGCAGGTCTTTTGTATCCATTGGACCTTCCCATTGACGATGAAACACAGAAATTGCATCGGAATTAAATATAAGAGACACAAAGCCGACTTAAGTACAGGAAGACTGAGTCTTCCTACTGTCTATGTTTTGAGCGTTTCCTGTGTCACTAGTTTTACATTCCGATGCACTTCTGCAGGTTTACTGCATCCCTTGGACCTTCCCATTGACGATGAAACACAGAAATTGCATCGGAATTAAATATAAGAGACACAATGCCGACTTAAGTACAGGAAGAATGAGTCTTCCTACTGTCTATGTGTTGAGCGTTTCCTGTGTCACCAGTTTTACATTCTGATGATCCTCTGCTGGTTTACTGTATCCCTTGGACCTTCCCATTGACGATGAAAAACAGAAATTGCATCGGAATTGAATATAAGAGACACAATGCCGACTTAAGTACAGGAAGACTGAGTCTTCCTACTGTCTATGTTTTGAGCGTTTCCTGTGTCATCAGTTTTACTTTCCGATGCACCTCTGCAGGATTACTATATCCCTTGGACCTTCCCATTCACGATGAAACACAGAAATTTCATCGGAAATAAATATAAGAGACACATAGCCGACTTAAGTACAGGAAGACTGAGTCTTCCTACTGTCTATATTTTGAGCGTTTCCTGTGTCACCAGTTTTACATTCAGATGCACCTCTGCAGGTTCACTGTTTCCCTTGGACCTTCCCATTGACGATGAAACACAGAAATTGCATCGGAATTAAATATAAGAGACACAATGCCGACTTAAGTACAGGAAGACAGAGTCTTCCTACTGTCTATGTTTTGAGCGTTTCCTGTGTCACTAGATTTACCTTAAGATGCACCACTACAGGTTTAGTGTATCCCATGGACCATCCCATTGACGATGAAACACAGAAATTGTATCGGAATTAAATATAAGAGACACAATGCCGACTTAAAAACAGGAAGAATGAGTCTTCCTACTGTCTATGTGTTGAGCGTTTCCTGTGTCACCAGTTTTACATTCTGATGCACCTCTGCAGGGTTACTGTATCCCTTGGACCTTCCCATTGACGATGAAACACAGAAATTGCATCGGAATTAAGTATAAGAGACACAATGCAGACTTAAGTACAGGAAGACTGAGTCTTCCTACTGTCTACGTTTTGAGCGTTTCCTGTGCCACCAGTTTTACATTCCGATGCAACTCTGCAGTTTTACTGTATCCCTTGGACCTTCCCATTGACGATGAAACACAGAAATTGCATCGGACTTTAATATAAGAGGCACAATGCCGACTTAAGTACAGGAAGACTGAGTCTTCCTACTGTCTATGTTTGAGCGTTTCCTGTGACACTAGTTTTACATTCCGATGCACCTCTGCAGGTTTACTGTATCCCTTGGACCTTCCCATTGACGATGAAACACAGAAATTGCATCGGAGTTAAATATAAGGGACACAATGCCGACTTAAGTACAGGAAGACTGAGTCTTCCTACTCTGTATGTTTTGAGCGTTTCCTGTGTCACCAGTTTTACATTCTGATGCACCTCTGCAGGCTTGCTGTATCCCTTGGACCTTCCTATTGACGATGAAACACAGAAATTGCATCGGAATTAAATATAAGAGACACAATGCCGACTTAAGTACAGGAAGACTGAGTCTTCCTATAATTTGAGCGTTTCCTGTGTCACCAGTTTTACATTCCGATGCACCTCTACATGTTTGCTGTATCCGTTGGACCTTCACAGTGACGATGAAACACAGAAATTGCATCGGAATTAAATATAAGAGACACAATGCCGACTTAAGTACAGGAAGACTGAGTCTTCCTACTGTCTATGTTTTGAGCGTATCCTGTGTCATCAGTTTTCCTTTCCGATGCACCTCTGCAGGTTTACTATATACCTTGGACCTTCCCATTCACGATGAAACACAGAAATTTCATCGGAAATAAATATAAGAGACACAATGCCGACTTAAGTATAGGAAGACTGAGTCTTCCTGCTGTCTATGATTTGAGCGTTCCCTGTGTCACCAGTTTTACATTCTGATGCTCCTCTGCAGGTCTTCTGTATCCATTCGACCTTCCCATTGACGATGTAACACAGAAATTTCATCGGAACTAAATATAAGAGACACAATGCCGACTTAAGTACAGGAAGAATGAGTCTTCCTACTGTCTATGTGTTGAGCGTTTCCTGTGTCATAAGTTTTACATTCTGATGCACCTCTGAAGGTTTACTGTATCCCTTGGACCTTCCCATTGACGACGAAACACAGAAAATGCATCGGAATTAAATATAAGAGACTCAATGCCGACTTAAGTACAGGAAGACTGAGTCTTCCTACTGTCTATGATTTGAGCGTTTCCTGTGACACTAGTTTTACATTTCGATGCACCTCTGCAGGTTTACTGTATCCCTTGGACCTTCCCATTGACGATGAAACACAGAAAATGCATCGGAATTAAATATAAGAGACACAATGCCGACTTAAGTACAGGAAGACTTAGTCTTCCTTCTCTCTATGTTTTGAGCGTTTCCTGTGTCACCAGTTTTACATTCTGATGCACCTCTGCAGGCTTACTGTATCCCTTGGACCTTCCCATTGACGATGAAACACAGAAATTGCATCGGAATGAAATATAAGAGACACAATGCCGACTTAAGTACAGGAAGACTGAGTCTTCCTACTGTCTATGCTTTGAGCGTTTCCTGTGACACCAGTTTTACATTCCGATGCACCTCTACAGGTTTACTGTATCCCTTGGACCTTCCCATTGACGATGAAACACAGAAATTGCATCAGAATGAAATAGAAGAGACACAATGCCGACTTAAGTACAGGAAGACTGAGTCTTCCTACTGTCTATAATTTGAGCGTTTCCTGTGTCACCAGTTTTACATTCCGATGCACCTCTACAGGTTTACTGTATCCCTTGGACCTTCCCATTGACGATGAAACACAGAAATTGCATCAGAATGAAATATAAGAGACACAATGCCGACTTAAGTACAGGAAGACTGAGTCTTCCTACTGTCTATGTTTTGAGCGTTTCCTGTGTCACCAGTTTTACATTCTGATGCTCCTCTGCAGATCTTTTGTATCCATTGGACCTTCCCATTGACGATGAAACACAGAAATTGCATCGGAATTAAATATAAGATACACAAAGCCGACTTAAGTACAGGAAGACTGAGTCTTCCTACTGTCTATGTTTTGAGCGTTTCCTGTGTCACTAGTTTTACATTCCGATGCACTTCTGCAGGTTTACTGCATCCCTTGGACCTTCCCATTGACGATGAAACACAGAAATTGCATCGGAATTAAATATAAGAGACACAATGCCGACTTAAGTACAGGAAGAATGAGTCTTCCTACTGTCTATGTGTTGAGCGTTTCCTGTGTCACCAGTTTTACATTCTGATGATCCTCTGCTGGTTTACTGTATCCCTTGGACCTTCCCATTGACGATGAAAAACAGAAATTGCATCGGAATTGAATATAAGAGACACAATGCCGACTTAAGTATAGGAAGACTGAGTCTTCCTACTGTCTATGTTTTGAGCGTTTCCTGTGTCATCAGTTTTACTTTCCGATGCACCTCTGCAGGATTACTATATCCCTTGGACCTTCCCATTCACGATGAAACACAGAAATTTCATCGGAAATAAATATAAGAGACACAATGCCGACTTAAGTACAGGAAGACTGAGTCTTCCTACTGTCTATGTTTTGAGCGTTTAATGTGTCACCAGTTTTACATTCAGATGCACCTCTGCAGGTTCACTGTTTCCCTTGGACCTTCCCATTGACGATGAAACACAGAAATTGCATCGGAATTAAATATAAGAGACACAATGCCGACTTAAGTACAGGAAGACAGAGTCTTCCTACTGTCTATGTTTTGAGCGTTTCCTGTGTCACTAGATTTACCTTAAGATGCACCACTGCAGGTTTAGTGTATCCCTTGGACCAACCCATTGACGATGAAACACAGAAATTGTATCGGAATTAAATATAAGAGACACAATGCCGACTTAAAAACAGGAAGAATGAGTCTTCCTACTGTCTATGTGTTGAGCGTTTCCTGTGTCACCAGTTTTACATTCTGATGCACCTCTGCAGGTTTACTGTATCCCTTGGACCTTCCCATTGACGATGAAACACAGAAATTGCATCGGAATTAAGTATAAGAGACACAATGCAGACTTAAGTACAGGAAGACTGAGTCATCCTACTGTCTACGTTTTGAGCGATTCCTGTGCCACCAGTTTTACATTTCGATGCAACTCTGCAGTTTTACTGTATCCCTTGGACCTTCCCATTGACGATGAAACACAGAAATTGCATCGGAGTTAAATATAAGGGACACAATGCCGACTTAAGTACAGGAAGACTGAGTCTTCCTACTCTGTATGTTTTGAGCGTTTCCTGTGTCACCAGTTTTACATTCTGATGCACCTCTGCAGGCTTACTGTATCCCTTGGACCTTCCCATTGACGATGAAACACAGAAATTGCATCGGAATTAAATATAAGAGACACAATGCCGACTTAAGTACAGGAAGACTGAGTCTTCCTATAATTTGAGCGTTTCCTGTGTCACCAGTTTTACATTCCGATGCACCTCTACATGTTTACTGTATCCGTTGGACCTTCACAGTGACGATGAAACACAGAAATTGCATCGGAATTAAATATAAGAGACACAATGCCGACTTAAGTACAGGAAGACTGAGTCTTCCTACTGTCTATGTTTTGAGCGTATCCTGTGTCATCAGTTTTCCTTTCCGATGCACCTCTGCAGGTTTACTATATCCCTTGGACCTTCCCATTCACGATGAAACACAGATATTTCATCGGAAATAAATATAAGAGACACAATGCCGACTTAAGTATAGGAAGACTGAGTCTTCCTGCTGTCTATGATTTGAGCGTTTCCTGTGTCACCAGTTTTACATTCTGATGCTCCTCTGCAGGTCTTCTGTATCCATTCGACCTTCCCATTGACGATGAAACACAGAAATTTCATCGGAACTAAATATAAGAGACACAATGCCGACTTAAGTACAGGAAGAATGAGTCTTCCTACTGTCTATGTGTTGAGCGTTTCCTGTGTCATAAGTTTTACATTCTGATGCACCTCTGCAGGTTTACTGTATCCCTTGGACCTTCCCATTGACGATGAAACACAGAAAATGCATCGGAATTAAATATAAGAGACTCAATGCCGACTTAAGTACAGGAAGACTGAGTCTTCCTACTGTCTATGTTTTGAGCGTTTCCTGTGACACTAGTTTTACATTTCGATGCACCTCTGCAGGTTTACTGTATCCATTGGACCTTCCCATTGACGATGAAACACAGAAAATGCATCGGAATTAAATATAAGAGACACAATGCCGACTTAAGTACAGGAAGACTGAGTCTTCCTTCTCTCTATGTTTTGAGCGTTTCCTGTGTCACCAGTTTTACATTCTGATGCACCTCTGCAGGCTTACTGTATCCCTTGGACCTTCCCATTGACGATGAAACACAGAAATTGCATCGGAATGAAATATAAGAGACACAATGCCGACTTAAGTACAGGAAGACTGAGTCTTCCTTCTGTCTTTGTTTTGAGCGTTTCCTGTGACACCAGTTTTACATTCCGATGCACCTCTACAGGTTTACTGTATCCCTTGGACCTTCCCATTGACGATGAAACACAGAAATTGCATCTGAATGAAATATAAGAGACACAATGCCGACTTAAGTACAGGAAGACTGAGTCTTCCTACTGTCTATAATTTGAGCGTTTCCTGTGTCACCAGTTTTACATTCCGATGCACCTCTACAGGTTTACTGTATCCGTTGGACCTTCACAGTGACGACGAAGCACAGAAATTGCATTGGAATTAAATATAAGGGACACAATGCCGACTTAAGTACAGGAAGACTAAGTCTTCATACTGTCTATGTTTTGAGCGTTTCCTGTGTCATCAGTTTTCCTTTCCGATGCACCTCTGCAGGTTTACTATATCCCTTGGACCTTCCCATTCACGATGAAACACAGAAATTTCATCGGAAATAAATATAAGACACAAAATGCAGACTTAAGTATAGGAAGACTGAGTCTTCCTGCTGTCTATGTTTTGAGCGTTTCCTGTGTCACCAGTTTTACATTCTGATGCTCCTATGCAGGTCTTCTATATCCATTGGACCTTCCCATTGACGATGAAACACAGAAATTGCATCGGAATTAAATATAAGAGACACAATGCCGACTTAAGTACAGGAAAACTGAGTCTTCCTACTGTCTATGTTTTGAGCGTTTCCTGTGTCACCAGTTTTACATTCTGATGCACCTCTGCAGGTTTTCTGTATCCATTGGACCTTCCCATTGACGATGAAACACAGAAATTGAATCGGAATTAAATATAAGAGACACAATGCCGACTTACGTACGGGAAGACTAAGTCATCATACTGTCTATGCTTTGAGCGTTCCCTGTGTCATCAGTTTTACTTTCCGATGCACCTCTGCAGGTTTACTATATCCCTTGGACCTTCCCATTCACGATGAAACACAGAAATTTCATCGGAAATAAATATAAGAGACACAATGCCGACTTAAGTATAGGAAGACTGAGTCTTCCTACTGTCTATGATTTGAGCGTTTCCTGTGTCACCAGATTTACATTCCGATGCACCTCTGCAGGTTTCCTGTATCCCGTGGAGATTCCCATTGACGATGAAACACAGAAATTGCATCGGAATTAAATATAAGCCACACAATGCCGACTTAAGTACAGAAAGACGGAGTCTTCCTACTGTCTATGATTTGAGCGTTTCCTGTGTCACCAGTTTTACATTCCGATACACCTCTGCAGGTTTCCTGTATCCCTTGGACCTTCCCAGTGACGATGAAACACAGAAATTGTATCGAAATTAAATATAAGAGACACAATGCCGACTTAAGTACAAGAAAACAGTCTTCGTACGGTCAATGTTTTGAGCGTTTCCTGTGTCACCAGTTTTACATTCTGATGCACCTCTGCCGGTTTATTGTATCCCTTGGACCTTCCCATTGTCGATGAAACACAGAATTCGCAACGGAATTAAATATAAGAAACACAATGCCGACTTATGTACAGGAAGACTGAGTCTTCCTACTGTCTATGTTTTGAGCGTTTCCTGTGTCACCAGTTTTACATTCTGAAGCACCTTTGCAGGTTTACTGTAACCATTGGACCTTCCCATTGAAGATGAAACACATAAATTGCATCGGAGTTAAATATAAGAGACACAATGCCGACTTAAGTACAGGAAGACTGAGTCTTCCTACTGTCTATGTTTTGAGCGTTTCCTGTGTCACCAGTTTTACATTCTGATGCACCTCTGCAGGTTTACTGTATCCCTTGCACCTTCGCATTGACGATGAAACACAGAAATTGCATTGGAATTAAATATAAGAGACACAATGCCGACTTAAGTACAGAAAGACTGAGTCTTCCTTCTGTCTATGTTTTGAGCGTTTCCTGTGTCATCAGTTTTACATTCCGATGCACCTCTGAGGGTTTACTGTATCCCTTGGACGTTCCCATTGACGATGAAAAACAGAAATTGCACGGGAATTAAATATAAGAGACACAATGCCGACTTAAGTAAAGGATGACTGAGTCTTCCTACTGTCTATGTTTTGAGCGTTTCCTGTGTCATCAGTTTTACTTTCCGATGCACCTCTACAGGATTACTATATCCCTTAGACCTTCCCATTCACGATGAAACACAGAAATTTCATCGGAAATAAATATAAGAGACACAATGCCGACTTAAGTATAGGAAGACTGAGTCTTCCTACTGTCTATGTTTTGAGCGTTTCCTGTGTCACCAGTTTTACATTCCGATGCACCTCTGCAGGTTCACTGTTTCCCTTGGACCTTCCCATTGACGATGAAGCATAGAAATTGCATCGGAATTAAATATAAGAGACACAATGCCGACTTAAGTACAGGAAGACAGAGTCTTCCTACTGTCTATGTTTTGAGCGTTTCCTGTGTCACTAGATTTACATTAAGATGCACTACTGCAGGTTTAGTGTATCCCTTGGACCTTCCCATTGACGATGAAACACAGAAATTGTATCGGAATTAAATATAAGAGACACAATGCCGACTTAAATACAGGAAGAATGAGTCTTCCTACTGTCTATGTGTTGAGCGTTTCCTGTGTCACCAGTTTTACATTCTGATGCACCTCTGCAGGTTTACTGTATCCCTTGGACCTTCCCATTGACGATGAAACACAGAAATTGCATCGGAATTAAGTATAAGAGACACAATGCAGACTTAAGTACAGGAAGACTGAGTCTTCCTACTGTCTACGTTTTGAGCGTTACCTGTGTCACCAGTTTTACATTCCGATGCACCTCTGCGGGTTAAACTGTATCCCTTGGACCTTCCCATTGACGATGAAACACAGAAATTGCATCGGAATGAAATATAAGAGACACAATGCCGACTTAAGTACAGGAAGACTGAGTCTTCCTACTGTCTATGTTTGAGCGTTTCCTGTGACACTAGTTTTACATTCCGATGCACCTCTGCAGGTTTACTGTATCCCTTGGACCTTCCCATTGACGATGAAACACAGAAGTTGCATCGGAATTAAATATAAGAGACACAATGCCGACTTAAGTACAGGGAGAATGAGTCTTCCTACTCTCTATGTTTTGAGCGTTTCCTGTGTCACCAGTTTTACATTCTGATGCACCTCTGCACGCTTACTGTATCCCTTGGACCTTCCCATTGACGATGAAACACAGAAATTGCATCGGAATTAAATATAAGAGACACAATGCCGACTTAAGTACAGGAAGACTGAGTCTTCCTATTATTTGAGCGTTTCCTGTGTCACCAGTTTTACATTCCGATGCACCTCTACAAGTTTACTGTATCCGTTGGACCTTCACAGTGACGATGAAACACAGAAATTGCATCGGAATTAAATATAAGAGACACAATGCCGACTTAAGTACAGGAAGACTAAGTCTTCCTACTGTCTATGTTTTGAGCGTTTCCTGTGTCATCAGTTTTCCTTTCCGATGCACCTCTGCATTTTTACTATATCCCTTGGACCTTCCCATTCACGATGAAACACAGAAATTTCATCGGAAATAAATATAAGAGACACAATGCCGACTTAAGTATAGGAAGACTGAGTCTTCCTGCTGTCTATGTTTTGAGCGTTTCCTGTGTCACCAGTTTTACTTTCTGATGCTCCTCCGCAGGTCTTCTGTATCCATTGGACCTTCCCATTGACGATGAAACACAGAAATTGTATCGGAATTAAATATAAGAGACACAATGCCGACTTAAAAACAGGAAGAATGAGTCTTCCTACTGTCTATGTGTTGAGCGTTTCCTGTGTCACCAGTTTTACATTCTGATGCACCTCTGCAGGTTTACTGTATCCCTTGGACCTTCCCATTGACGATGAAACACAGAAATTGCATCGGAATTAAGTATAAGAGACACAATGCAGACTTAAGTACAGGAAGACTGAGTCTTCCTACTGTCTACGTTTTGAGCGATTCCTGTGCCACCAGTTTTACATTCCGATGCAACTCTGCAGTTTTACTGTATCCCTTGGACCTTAACATTGACGATGAAACACAAAAATTGCATCGGACTTTAATATAAGAGGCACAATGCCGGCTTAAGTACAGGAAGACTGAGTCTTCCTACTGTCTATGTTTGAGCGTTTCCTGTGACACTAGTTTTACATTCCGATGCACCTCTGCAGGTTTACTGTATCCCTTGGACCTTCCCATTGACGATGAAACACAGAAATTGCATCGGAGTTAAATATAAGGGACACAATGCCGACTTAAGTACAGGAAGACTGAGTCTTCCTACTCTGTATGTTTTGAGCGTTTCCTGTGTCACCAGTTTTACATTCTGATGCACCTCTGCAGGCTTACTGTATCCCTTGGACCTTCCCATTGACGATGAAACACAGAAATTGCATCGGAATTAAATATAAGAGACACAATGCCGACTTAAGTACAGGAAGACTGAGTCTTCCTATAATTTGAGCGTTTCCTGTGTCACCAGTTTTACATTCCGATGCACCTCTACATGTTTACTGTATCCGTTGGACCTTCACAGTGACGATGAAACACAGAAATTGCATCGGAATTAAATATAAGAGACACAATGCCGACTTAAGTACAGGAAGACTGAGTCTTCCTACTGTCTATGTTTTGAGCGTTTCCTGTGTCATCAGTTTTCCTTTCCGATGCACCTCTGCAGGTTTACTATATCCCTTGGACCTTCCCATTCACGATGAAACACAGAAATTTCATCGGAAATAAATATAAGACACAAAATGCAGACTTAAGTATAGGAAGACTGAGTCTTCCTGCTGTCTATGTTTTGAGCGTTTCCTGTGTCACCAGTTTTACATTCTGATGCTCCTATGCAGGTCTTCTATATCCATTGGACCTTCCCATTGACGATGAAACACAGAAATTGCATCGGAATTAAATATAAGAGACACAATGCTGACTTAAGTACAGGAAAACTGAGTCTTCCTACTGTCTATGTTTTGAGCGTTTCCTGTGTCACCAGTTTTACATTCTGATGCACCTCTGCAGGTTTTCTGTATCCATTGGACCTTCCCATTGACGATGAAACACAGAAATTGAATCGGAATTAAATATAAGAGACACAATGCCGACTTACGTACGGGAAGACTAAGTCATCATACTGTCTATGCTTTGAGCGTTTCCTGTGTCATCAGTTTTACTTTCCGATGCACCTCTGCAGGTTTACTATATCCCTTGGACCTTCCCATTCACGATGAAACACAGAAATTTCATCGGAAATAAATATAAGAGACACAATGCCGACTTAAGTATAGGAAGACTGAGTCTTCCTACTGTCTATGATTTGAGCGTTTCCTGTGTCACCAGATTTACATTCCGATGCACCTCTGCAGGTTTCCTGTATCCCGTGGAGATTCCCATTGACGATGAAACACAGAAATTGCATCGGAATTAAATATAAGCCACACAATGCCGACTTAAGTACAGAAAGACGGAGTCTTCCTACTGTCTATGATTTGAGCGTTTCCTGTGTCACCAGTTTTACATTCCGATACACCTCTGCAGGTTTCCTGTATCCCTTGGACCTTCCCAGTGACGATGAAACACAGAAATTGTATCGAAATTAAATATAAGAGACACAATGCCGACTTAAGTACAAGAAAACAGTCTTCGTACGGTCAATGTTTTGAGCGTTTCCTGTGTCACCAGTTTTACATTCTGATGCACCTCTGCCGGTTTATTGTATCCCTTGGACCTTCCCATTGTCGATGAAACACAGAATTCGCAACGGAATTAAATATAAGAAACACAATGCCGACTTATGTACAGGAAGACTGAGTCTTCCTACTGTCTATGTTTTGAGCGTTTCCTGTGTCACCAGTTTTACATTCTGAAGCACCTTTGCAGGTTTACTGTAACCATTGGACCTTCCCATTGAAGATGAAACACATAAATTGCATCGGAGTTAAATATAAGAGACACAATGCCGACTTAAGTACAGGAAGACTGAGTCTTCCTACTGTCTATGTTTTGAGCGTTTCCTGTGTCACCAGTTTTACATTCTGATGCACCTCTGCAGGTTTACTGTATCCCTTGCACCTTCGCATTGACGATGAAACACAGAAATTGCATTGGAATTAAATATAAGAGACACAATGCCGACTTAAGTACAGAAAGACTGAGTCTTCCTTCTGTCTATGTTTTGAGCGTTTCCTGTGTCATCAGTTTTACATTCCGATGCACCTCTGAGGGTTTACTGTATCCCTTGGACGTTCCCATTGACGATGAAAAACAGAAATTGCACGGGAATTAAATATAAGAGACACAATGCCGACTTAAGTAAAGGATGACTGAGTCTTCCTACTGTCTATGTTTTGAGCGTTTCCTGTGTCATCAGTTTTACTTTCCGATGCACCTCTACAGGATTACTATATCCCTTAGACCTTCCCATTCACGATGAAACACAGAAATTTCATCGGAAATAAATATAAGAGACACAATGCCGACTTAAGTATAGGAAGACTGAGTCTTCCTACTGTCTATGTTTTGAGCGTTTCCTGTGTCACCAGTTTTACATTCCGATGCACCTCTGCAGGTTCACTGTTTCCCTTGGACCTTCCCATTGACGATGAAGCATAGAAATTGCATCGGAATTAAATATAAGAGACACAATGCCGACTTAAGTACAGGAAGACAGAGTCTTCCTACTGTCTATGTTTTGAGCGTTTCCTGTGTCACTAGATTTACATTAAGATGCACTACTGCAGGTTTAGTGTATCCCTTGGACCTTCCCATTGACGATGAAACACAGAAATTGTATCGGAATTAAATATAAGAGACACAATGCCGACTTAAATACAGGAAGAATGAGTCTTCCTACTGTCTATGTGTTGAGCGTTTCCTGTGTCACCAGTTTTACATTCTGATGCACCTCTGCAGGTTTACTGTATCCCTTGGACCTTCCCATTGACGATGAAACACAGAAATTGCATCGGAATTAAGTATAAGAGACACAATGCAGACTTAAGTACAGGAAGACTGAGTCTTCCTACTGTCTACGTTTTGAGCGTTACCTGTGTCACCAGTTTTACATTCCGATGCACCTCTGCGGGTTAAACTGTATCCCTTGGACCTTCCCATTGACGATGAAACACAGAAATTGCATCGGAATGAAATATAAGAGACACAATGCCGACTTAAGTACAGGAAGACTGAGTCTTCCTACTGTCTATGTTTGAGCGTTTCCTGTGACACTAGTTTTACATTCCGATGCACCTCTGCAGGTTTACTGTATCCCTTGGACCTTCCCATTGACGATGAAACACAGAAGTTGCATCGGAATTAAATATAAGAGACACAATGCCGACTTAAGTACAGGGAGAATGAGTCTTCCTACTCTCTATGTTTTGAGCGTTTCCTGTGTCACCAGTTTTACATTCTGATGCACCTCTGCACGCTTACTGTATCCCTTGGACCTTCCCATTGACGATGAAACACAGAAATTGCATCGGAATTAAATATAAGAGACACAATGCCGACTTAAGTACAGGAAGACTGAGTCTTCCTATTATTTGAGCGTTTCCTGTGTCACCAGTTTTACATTCCGATGCACCTCTACAAGTTTACTGTATCCGTTGGACCTTCACAGTGACGATGAAACACAGAAATTGCATCGGAATTAAATATAAGAGACACAATGCCGACTTAAGTACAGGAAGACTAAGTCTTCCTACTGTCTATGTTTTGAGCGTTTCCTGTGTCATCAGTTTTCCTTTCCGATGCACCTCTGCAGGTTTACTATATCCCTTGGACCTTCCCATTCACGATGAAACACAGAAATTTCATCGGAAATAAATATAAGAGACACAATGCCGACTTAAGTATAGGAAGACTGAGTCTTCCTGCTGTCTATGTTTTGAGCGTTTCCTGTGTCACCAGTTTTACTTTCTGATGCTCCTCCGCAGGTCTTCTGTATCCATTGGACCTTCCCATTGACGATGAAACACAGAAATTGTATCGGAATTAAATATAAGAGACACAATGCCGACTTAAAAACAGGAAGAATGAGTCTTCCTACTGTCTATGTGTTGAGCGTTTCCTGTGTCACCAGTTTTACATTCTGATGCACCTCTGCAGGTTTACTGTATCCCTTGGACCTTCCCATTGACGATGAAACACAGAAATTGCATCGGAATTAAGTATAAGAGACACAATGCAGACTTAAGTACAGGAAGACTGAGTCTTCCTACTGTCTACGTTTTGAGCGATTCCTGTGCCACCAGTTTTACATTCCGATGCAACTCTGCAGTTTTACTGTATCCCTTGGACCTTAACATTGACGATGAAACACAAAAATTGCATCGGACTTTAATATAAGAGGCACAATGCCGGCTTAAGTACAGGAAGACTGAGTCTTCCTACTGTCTATGTTTGAGCGTTTCCTGTGACACTAGTTTTACATTCCGATGCACCTCTGCAGGTTTACTGTATCCCTTGGACCTTCCCATTGACGATGAAACACAGAAATTGCATCGGAGTTAAATATAAGGGACACAATGCCGACTTAAGTACAGGAAGACTGAGTCTTCCTACTCTGTATGTTTTGAGCGTTTCCTGTGTCACCAGTTTTACATTCTGATGCACCTCTGCAGGCTTACTGTATCCCTTGGACCTTCCCATTGACGATGAAACACAGAAATTGCATCGGAATTAAATATAAGAGACACAATGCCGACTTAAGTACAGGAAGACTGAGTCTTCCTATAATTTGAGCGTTTCCTGTGTCACCAGTTTTACATTCCGATGCACCTCTACATGTTTACTGTATCCGTTGGACCTTCACAGTGACGATGAAACACAGAAATTGCATCGGAATTAAATATAAGAGACACAATGCCGACTTAAGTACAGGAAGACTGAGTCTTCCTACTGTCTATGTTTTGAGCGTTTCCTGTGTCATCAGTTTTCCTTTCCGATGCACCTCTGCAGGTTTACTATATCCCTTGGACCTTCCCATTCACGATGAAACACAGAAATTTCATCGGAAATAAATATAAGACACAAAATGCAGACTTAAGTATAGGAAGACTGAGTCTTCCTGCTGTCTATGTTTTGAGCGTTTCCTGTGTCACCAGTTTTACATTCTGATGCTCCTATGCAGGTCTTCTATATCCATTGGACCTTCCCATTGACGATGAAACACAGAAATTGCATCGGAATTAAATATAAGAGACACAATGCCGACTTAAGTACAGGAAAACTGAGTCTTCCTACTGTCTATGTTTTGAGCGTTTCCTGTGTCACCAGTTTTACATTCTGATGCACCTCTGCAGGTTTTCTGTATCCATTGGACCTTCCCATTGACGATGAAACACAGAAATTTCATCGGAAATAAATATAAGAGACACAATGCCGACTTAAGTATAGGAAGACTGAGTCTTCCTACTGTCTATGATTTGAGCGTTTCCTGTGTCACCAGATTTACATTGCGATGCACCTCTGCAGGTTTACTGTATCCCGTGGAGGTTCCCATTGACGATGAAACACAGAAATTGCATCGGAATTAAATATAAGACGCACAATGCCGACTTAAGTACAGAAAGACGGAGTCTTCCTACTGTCTATGATTTGAGCGTTTCCTGTGTCACCAGTTTTACATTCCGATACACCTCTGCAGGTTTCCTGTATCCCTTGGACCTTCCCAGTGACGATGAAACACAGAAATTGTATCGAAATTAAATATAAGAGACACAATGCCGACTTAAGTACAAGAAAACAGTCTTCGTACGGTCAATGTTTTGAGCGTTTCCTGTGTCACCAGTTTTACATTCCGATGCACCTCTGCCGGTTTATTGTATCCCTTGGACCTTCCCATTGTCGATGAAACACAGAATTCGCAACGGAATTAAATATAAGAAACACAATGCCGACTTATGTACAGGAAGACTGAGTCTTCCTACTGTCTATGTTTTGAGCGTTTCCTGTGTCACCAGTTTTACATTCTGAAGCACCTTTGCAGGTTTACTGTAACCATTGGACCTTCCCATTGAAGATGAAACACATAAATTGCATCGGAGTTAAATATAAGAGACACAATGCCGACTTAAGTACAGGAAGACTGAGTCTTCCTACTGTCTATGTTTTGAGCGTTTCCTGTGTCATCAGTTTTACTTTCCGATGCACCTCTGCAGGATTACTATATCCCTTAGACCTTCCCATTCACGATGAAACACAGAAATTTCATCGGAAATAAATATAAGAGACACAATGCCGACTTAAGTATAGGAAGACTGAGTCTTCCTACTGTCTATGTTTTGAGCGTTTCCTGTGTCACCAGTTTTACATTCCGATGCACCTCTGCAGGTTCACTGTTTCCCTTGGACCTTCCCATTGACGATGAAGCACAGAAATTGCATCGGAATTAAATATAAGAGACACAATGCCGACTTAAGTACAGGAAGACAGAGTCTTCCTACTGTCTATGTTTTGAGCGTTTCCTGTGTCACTAGATTTACATTAAGATGCACTACTGCAGGTTTAGTGTATCCCTTGGGCCTTCCCATTGACGATGAAACACAGAAATTGTATCGGAATTAAATATAAGAGACACAATGCCGACTTAAATACAGGAAGAATGAGTCTTCCTACTGTCTATGTGTTGAGCGTTTCCTGTGTCACCAGTTTTACATTCTGATGCACCTCTGCAGGTTTACTGTATCCCTTGGACCTTCCCATTGACGATGAAACACAGAAATTGCATCGGAATTAAGTATAAGAGACACAATGCAGACTTAAGTACAGGAAGACTGAGTCTTCCTACTGTCTACGTTTTGAGCGTTTCCTGTGTCACCAGTTTTACATTCCGATGCACCTCTGCGGGTTAAACTGTATCCCTTGGACCTTCCCATTGACGATGAAACACAGAAATTGCATCGGAATGAAATAGAAGAGACACAATGCCGACTTAAGTACAGGAAGACTGAGTCTCCCTACTGTCTATGTTTGAGCGTTTCCTGTGACACCAGTATTACATTCCGATGCACCTCTGCAGGTTTACTGTATCCCTTGGACCTTCCCATTGACGATGAAACACAGAAGTTGCATCGGAATTAAATATAAGAGACACAATGCTGACTTAAGTACAGGGAGAATGAGTCTTCCTACTCTCTATGTTTTGAGCGTTTCCTGTGTCACCAGTTTTACATTCTGATGCACCTCTGCAGGCTTACTGTATCCCTTGGACCTTCCCATTGACGATGAAACACAGAAATTGCATCGGAATTAAATATAAGAGACACAATGCTGACTTAAGTACAGGAAGACTGAGTCTTCCTATTATTTGAGCGTTTCCTGTGTCACCAGTTTTACATTCCGATGCACCTCTACAAGTTTACTGTATCCGTTGGACCTTCACAGTGACGATGAAACACAGAAATTGCATCGGAATTAAATATAAGAGACACAATGCCGACTTAAGTACAGGAAGACTAAGTCTTCCTACTGTCTATGTTTTGAGCGTTTCCTGTGTCATCAGTTTTCCTTTCCGATGCACCTCTGCAGGTTTACTATATCCCTTGGACCTTCCCATTCACGATGAAACACAGAAATTTCATCGGAAATAAATATAAGAGACACAATGCCGACTTAAGTATAGGAAGACTGAGTCTTCCTGCTGTCTATGTTTTGAGCGTTTCCTGTGTCACCAGTTTTACTTTCTGATGCTCCTCTGCAGGTCTTCTGTATCCATTGGACCTTCCCATTGACGATGAAACACAGAATTGCATCGGAATTAATTATAAGAGACACAATGCCGACTTAAGTACAGGAAGAATGAGTCTTCCTACTGTCTATGTGTTGAGCGTTTCCTGTGTCATAAGTTTTACATTCTGATGCACCTCTGCAAGTTTACTGTATCCCTTGGACCTTCCCATTGACGATGAAACACAGAAAATGCATCGGAATTAAATATAAGAGACACAATGCCGACTTAAGTACAGGAAGACTGAGTCTTCCTACTGTCTATGTTTTGAGCGTTTCCTGTGACACTAGTTTTACATTCCGATGCACCTCTGCAGGTTTAGTGTATCCCTTGGACCTTCACATTGACGATGAAACACAGAAATTGCATCGGAATGAAATATAAGAGACACAATGCCGACTTAAGTACAGGAAGACTGAGTCTTCCTACTGTCTATAATTTGAGCGTTTCCTGTGTCACCAGTTTTACATTCCGATGCACCTCTACAGGTTTACTGTATCCCTTGGACCTTCCCATTGATGATGAAACACAGAAATTGCATCGGAATTAAATATAAGAGACACAATGCCGACTTAAGTACAGGAAGACTGAGTCTTCCTATTATTTGAGCGTTTCCTGTGTCACCAGTTTTACATTCCGATGCACCTCTACAAGTTTACTGCATCCGTTGGACCTTCACAGTGACGATGAAACACAGAAATTGCATCGGAATTAAATATAAGAGACACAATGCCGACTTATGTACAGGAAGACTAAGTCTTCCTACTGTCTATGTTTTGAGCGTTTCCTGTGTCATCAGTATCCTTTCCGATGCACCTCTGCAGGTTTACTATATCCCTTGGACCTTCCCATTCACGATGAAACACAGAAATTTCATCGGAAATAAATATAAGAGACACAATGCCGACTTAAGTATAGGAAGACTGAGTCTTCCTGCTGTCTATGTTTTGAGCGTTTCCTGTGTCACCAGTTTTACTTTCTGATGCTCCTCTGCAGGTCTTCTGTATCCATTGGACCTTCCCATTGACGATGAAACACAGAATTGCATCGGAATTAATTATAAGAGACACAATGCCGACTTAAGTACAGGAAGAATGAGTCTTCCTACTGTCTATGTGTTGAGCGTTTCCTGTGTCATAAGTTTTACATTCTGATGCACCTCTGCAAGTTTACTGTATCCCTTGGACCTTCCCATTCACGATGAAACACAGAAAATGCATCGGAATTAAATATAAGAGACACAATGCCGACTTAAGTACAGGAAGACTGAGTCTTCCTACTGTCTATGTTTTGAGCGTTTCCTGTGACACTAGTTTTACATTCCGATGCACCTCTGCAGGTTTACTGTATCCCTTGGACCTTCACATTGACGATGAAACACAGAAATTGCATCGGAATGAAATATAAGAGACACAATGCCGACTTAAGTACAGGAAGACTGAGTCTTCCTACTGTCTATAATTTGAGCGTTTCCTGTGTCACCAGTTTTACATTCCGATGCACCTCTACAGGTTTACTGTATCCCTTGGACCTTCCCATTGATGATGAAACACAGAAATTGCATCGGAATGAAATATAAGAGACACAATGCCGACTTAAGTACAGGAAGACTGAGTCTTCCTACTGTCTATAATTTGAGCGTTTCCTGTGTCACCAGTTTTACATTCCGATGCACCTCTACAGGTTTACTGTATCCGTTGGACCTTCACAGTGACGACGAAACACAGAAATTGCATTGGAATTAAATATAAGAGACACAATGCCGACTTAAGTACAGGAAGACTAAGTCTTCATACTGTCTATGTTTTGAGCGTTTCCTGTGTCACCAGTTTTACATTCTGATGCACCTCTGCAGGCTTACTGTATCCCTTGGACCTTCCCATTGACGATGAAACACAGAAATTGCATCGGAATTAAATATAAGAGACACAATGCCGACTTAAGTACAGGAAGACTGAGTCTTCCTATTATTTGAGCGTTTCCTGTGTCACCAGTTTTACATTCCGATGCACCTCTACAAGTTTACTGTATCCGTTGGACCTTCACAGTGACGATGAAACACAGAAATTGCATCGGAATTAAATATAAGAGACACAATGCCGACTTAAGTACAGGAAGACTAAGTCTTCCTACGGTCTATGTTTTGAGCGTTTCCTGTGTCATCAGTTTTCCTTTCCGATGCACCTCTGCAGGTTTACTATATCCCTTGGACCTTCCCATTCACGATGAAACACAGAAATTTCATCGGAAATAAATATAAGAGACACAATGCCGACTTAAGTATAGGAAGACTGAGTCTTCCTGCTGTCTATGTTTTGAGCGTTTCCTGTGTCACCAGTTTTACTTTCTGATGCTCCTCTGCAGGTCTTCTGTATCCATTGGACCTTCCCATTGACGATGAAACACAGAATTGCATCGAAATTAATTATAAGAGACACAATGCCGACTTAAGTACAGGAAGAATGAGTCTTCCTACTGTCTATGTGTTGAGCGTTTCCTGTGTCATACGTTTTACATTCTGATGCACCTCTGCAAGTTTACTGTATCCCTTGGACCTTCCCATTGACGATGAAACACAGAAAATGCATCGGAATTAAATATAAGAGACACAATGCCGACTTAAGTACAGGAAGACTGAGTCTTCCTACTGTCTATGTTTTGAGCGTTTCCTGTGACACTAGTTTTACATTCCGATGCACCTCTGCAGGTTTACTGTATCCCTTGGACCTTCACATTGACGATGAAACACAGAAATTGCATCGGAATTAAATATAAGACACACAACGCCGACTTAAGTACAGGAAGACTGAGTCTTCCTACTCTCTATGTTTTGAGCGTTTCCTGTGTCACCAGTTTTACATTCTGATGCACCTCTGCAGGCTTACTGTATCCCTTGGACCTTCCCATTGACGATGAAACACAGAAATTGCATCGGAATGAAATATAAGAGACACAATTCCGACTTAAGTACAGGGAGACTGAGTCTTCCTACTGTCTATAATTTGAGCGTTTCCTGTGTCACCAGTTTTACATTCCGATGCACCTCTACAGGTTTACTGTATCCCTTGGACCTTCCCATTGATGATGAAACACAGAAATTGCATCGGAATGAAATATAAGAGACACAATGCCGACTTAAGTACAGGAAGACTGAGTCTTCCTACTGTCTATAATTTGAGCGTTTCCTGTGTCACCAGTTTTACATTCCGATGCACCTCTACAGGTTTACTGTATCCGTTGGACCTTCACAGTGACGACGAAACACAGAAATTGCATTGGAATTAAATATAAGAGACACAATGCCGACTTATGTACAGGAAGACTAAGTCTTCATACTGTCTATGTTTTGAGCGTTTCCTGTGTCATCAGTTTTACTTTCAGATGCATCTCTGCAGGTTTACTATATCCCTTGGACCTTCCCATTCACGATGAAACACAGAAATTTCATCGGAAATAAATATAAGAGACACAATGCCGACTGAAGTATAGGAAGACTGAGTCTTCCTTCTGTCTATGTTTTGAGCGTTACCTGTGTCACCAGTTTTACATTCTGATGCTCCTCTGCAGGTCTTCTGTATCCATTGGACCTTCCCATTGACGATGAAACACAGAAATTGCATCCGAATTAAATATAAGAGACACAATGCCGACTTAAGTACAGGAAGACTAAGTCTTCATACTGTCTATGTTTTGAGCGTTTCCTGTGTCACTAGTTTTACATTCCGGTGCACCTCTGCAGGTTTACTGCATCCCTTGGACCTTCCCATTGTCGATGAAACACAGAAATTGCATCGGAATTAAATATAAGAGACACAATGCCGACTTAAGTACAAGGAAGAATGAGTCTTCCTACTGTCTATGTGTTGAGCGTTTCCTGTGTCACCAGTTTTACATTCTGATGCTCCTCTGCTGGTTTACTGTATCCCTTGGACCTTCCCATTGACGATGAAAAACAGAAATTGCATCGGAATGAAATATAAGAGACACAATGCCGACTGAAGTACAGGAAGACTGAGTCTTCCTACTGTCTATGTTCTGAGCGTTTCCTGTATCACCAGTTTTACATTCCGATGCACCTCTGCAGGTTCACTGTTTCCCTTGGACCTTCCCATTGACGATGAAACACAGAAATTGCATCGGAATTAAATATAAGAGACACAATGCCGACTTAAGTACAGGAAGACAGAGTCTTCCTACTGTCTATAATTTGAGCGTTTCCTGTGTCACCAGTTTTACATTCCGATGCACCTCTACAGGTTTACTGTATCCGTTGGACCTTCACAGTGACGACGAAACACAGAAATTGCATTGGAATTAAATATAAGAGACACAATGCCGACTTAAGTACAGGAAGACTAAGTCTTCATACTGTCTATGTTTTGAGCGTTTCCTGTGTCACCAGTTTTACATTCTGATGCACCTCTGCAGGCTTACTGTATCCCTTGGACCTTCCCATTGACGATGAAACACAGAAATTGCATCGGAATTAAATATAAGAGACACAATGCCGACTTAAGTACAGGAAGACTGAGTCTTCCTATTATTTGAGCGTTTCCTGTGTCACCAGTTTTACATTCCGATGCACCTCTACAAGTTTACTGTATCCGTTGGACCTTCACAGTGACGATGAAACACAGAAATTGCATCGGAATTAAATATAAGAGACACAATGCCGACTTAAGTACAGGAAGACTAAGTCTTCCTACGGTCTATGTTTTGAGCGTTTCCTGTGTCATCAGTTTTCCTTTCCGATGCACCTCTGCAGGTTTACTATATCCCTTGGACCTTCCCATTCACGATGAAACACAGAAATTTCATCGGAAATAAATATAAGAGACACAATGCCGACTTAAGTATAGGAAGACTGAGTCTTCCTGCTGTCTATGTTTTGAGCGTTTCCTGTGTCACCAGTTTTACTTTCTGATGCTCCTCTGCAGGTCTTCTGTATCCATTGGACCTTCCCATTGACGATGAAACACAGAATTGCATCGGAATTAATTATAAGAGACACAATGCCGACTTAAGTACAGGAAGAATGAGTCTTCCTACTGTCTATGTGTTGAGCGTTTCCTGTGTCATAAGTTTTACATTCTGATGCACCTCTGCAAGTTTACTGTATCCCTTGGACCTTCCCATTGACGATGAAACACAGAAAATGCATCGGAATTAAATATAAGAGACACAATGCCGACTTAAGTACAGGAAGACTGAGTCTTCCTACTGTCTATGTTTTGAGCGTTTCCTGTGACACTAGTTTTACATTCCGATGCACCTCTGCAGGTTTACTGTATCCCTTGGACCTTCACATTGACGATGAAACACAGAAATTGCATCGGAATTAAATATAAGACACACAACGCCGACTTAAGTACAGGAAGACTGAGTCTTCCTACTCTCTATGTTTTGAGCGTTTCCTGTGTCACCAGTTTTACATTCTGATGCACCTCTGCAGGCTTACTGTATCCCTTGGACCTTCCCATTGACGATGAAACACAGAAATTGCATCGGAATGAAATATAAGAGACACAATTCCGACTTAAGTACAGGGAGACTGAGTCTTCCTACTGTCTATAATTTGAGCGTTTCCTGTGTCACCAGTTTTACATTCCGATGCACCTCTACAGGTTTACTGTATCCCTTGGACCTTCCCATTGATGATGAAACACAGAAATTGCATCGGAATGAAATATAAGAGACACAATGCCGACTTAAGTACAGGAAGACTGAGTCTTCCTACTGTCTATAATTTGAGCGTTTCCTGTGTCACCAGTTTTACATTCCGATGCACCTCTACAGGTTTACTGTATCCGTTGGACCTTCACAGTGACGACGAAACACAGCAATTGCATTGGAATTAAATATAAGAGACACAATGCCGACTTATGTACAGGAAGACTAAGTCTTCATACTGTCTATGTTTTGAGCGTTTCCTGTGTCATCAGTTTTACTTTCAGATGCATCTCTGCAGGTTTACTATATCCCTTGGACCTTCCCATTCACGATGAAACACAGAAATTTCATCGGAAATAAATATAAGAGACACAATGCCGACTGAAGTATAGGAAGACTGAGTCTTCCTTCTGTCTATGTTTTGAGCGTTACCTGTGTCACCAGTTTTACATTCTGATGCTCCTCTGCAGGTCTTCTGTATCCATTGGACCTTCCCATTGACGATGAAACACAGAAATTGCATCGGAATTAAATATAAGAGACACAATGCCGACTTAAGTACAGGAAGACTAAGTCTTCATACTGTCTATGTTTTGAGCGTTTCCTGTGTCACTAGTTTTACATTCCGGTGCACCTCTGCAGGTTTACTGCATCCCTTGGACCTTCCCATTGTCGATGAAACACAGAAATTGCATCGGAATTAAATATAAGAGACACAATGCCGACTTAAGTACAAGGAAGAATGAGTCTTCCTACTGTCTATGTGTTGAGCGTTTCCTGTGTCACCAGTTTTACATTCTGATGCTCCTCTGCTGGTTTACTGAATCCCTTGGACCTTCCCATTGACGATGAAGAACAGAAATTGCATCGGAATGAAATATAAGAGACACAATGCCGACTGAAGTACAGGAAGACTGAGTCTTCCTACTGTCTATGTTCTGAGCGTTTCCTGTATCACCAGTTTTACATTCCGATGCACCTCTGCAGGTTCACCGTTTCCCTTGGACCTTCCCATTGACGATGAAACACAGAAATTGCATCGGAATTAAATATAAGAGACACAATGCCGACTTAAGTACAGGAAGACAGAGTCTTCTTACTGTCTATGTTTTGAGCGTTTCCTGTGTCAATAGATTTACATTAAGATGCACCACTGCAGGTTTACTGTATCCCTTGGACCTTCCCATTGATGATGAAACACAGAAATTGCATCGGAATTAAATATAAGAGACACAATGCCGACTTAAATACAGGAAGAATGAGTCTTCCTACTGTCTATGTGTTGAGCGTTTCCTGTGTCACCAGTTTTACATTCTGATGCACCTCTGCAGGTTTAATGTATCCCTTGGACCTTCCCATTGACGATGAAACACAGAAAATGCATCGGAATTAAGTATAAGAGACACAATGCAGACTTAAGTACAGGAAGACTGAGTCTTCCTACTGTCTACGTTTTGAGCGTTTCCTGTGTCACCAGTTTTACATTCCGATGCACCTCTGCAGGTTTACTGTATCCCTTGGACCTTCCCATTGACGATGAAACATAGAAATTGCATCGGAATTAAATATAAGAGACACAATGCCGACTTAAGTACAGGAAGACTGAGTCTTCCTACTGTCTATGTTTGAGCGTTTCCTGTGACACTAGTTTTACATTCCGATGCACCTCTGCAGGTTTACTGTATCCCTTGGACCTTCCCATTGACGATGAAGCACAGAAATTGCATCGGAATTAAATATAAGGGACACAATGACGACTTAAGTACAGGAAGACTGAGTCTTCCTACTCTCTATGTTTTGAGCGTTTCCTGTGTCACCAGTTATACATTCTGTTGCACCTCTGCAGGCTTACTGTATCCCTTGGACCTTCCCATTGACGATGAAACACAGAAATTGCATCGGAATTAAATATAAGAGACACAATGCCGACTTAAGTACAGGAAGACTGAGTCTTCCTATAATTTGAGCGTTTCCTGTGTCACCAGTTTTATATTCCGATGCACCTCTACATGTTTACTGTATCCGTTGGACCTTCACAGTGACGATGAAACACAGAAATTGCATCGGAATTAAATATAAGAGACACAATGCCGACTTAAGTACAGGAAGACTAAGTCTTCCAACTGTCTATGTTTTGAGCGTTTCCTTTGTCATCAGTTTTCCTTCCTGATGCACCGCTGCAGGTTTACTATATCCCTTGGACCTTCCCATTCACGATGAAACACAGAAATTTCATTGGAAATAAATATAAGAGACACAATGCCGACTTAAGTATAGGAAGACTGAGTCTTCCTGCTGTCTATGTTTTGAGCGTTTCCTGTGTCATCAGTTTTACATTCTGATGCTCCTCTGCAGGTCTTCTGTATCCATTGGACCTTCACATTGACGATGATACACTGAAATTGCATCGGAATTAAATATAAGAGACACAATGCCGACTTAAGTACTGGAAGAATGAGTCTTCCTACTGTCTATGTGTTGAGCGTTTCCTGTGTCATAAGTTTTTACATTCTGATGCACCTCTGCAGGTTTACTGTATCCCTGGGACCTTCCCATTGACGATGAAACACAGAAAATGCATCGGAATTAAATATAAGAGACACAATGCCGACTTAAGTACAGGAAGACTGAGTCTTCCTACTGTCTGTGTTTTGAGCGTTTCCTGTGACACTAGTTTTACATTCCGATGCACCTCTGCAGGTTTACTGTATCCCTTGGTTCTTCCCATTGACGATGAAACACAGAAATTGCATCGGAATTAAATATAAGAGACACAATGCCGACTTAAGTACAGGAAGACTGAGTCTTCCTACTCTCTATGTTTTGAGCGTTTCCTGTGTCACCAGTTTTACATTCTGATGCACCTCTGCAGGCTTACTGTATCCCTTGGACCTTCCCATTGACGATGAAACACAGAAATTGCATCGGAATGAAATATAAGAGACACAATGCCGACTTAAGTACAGGAAGACTGAGTCTTCCTACTGTCTATAATTTGAGCGTTTCCTGTGTCACCAGTTTTACATTCCGATGCACCTCTACAGGTTTACTGTATCCCTTGGACCTTCCCATTGACGATGAAACACAGAAATTGCATCGGAATGAAATATAAGAGACACAATGCCGACTTAAGTACAGGAAGACTGAGTCTTCTACTGTCTATAATTTGAGCGTTTCCTGTGTCACCAGTTTTACATTCCGATGCACCTCTACAGGTTTACTGTATCCGTTGGACCTTCACAGTGACGACGAAACACAGAAATTGCATTGGAATTAAATATAAGAGACACTATGCCGACTTAAGTACAGGAAGACTAAGTCTTCATACTGTCTATGTTTTGAGCGTTTCCTGTGTCATCAGTTTTACTTTCAGATGCACCTCTGCAGGTTTACTATATCCCTTGGACCTTTCCATTCATGATGAAACACAGAAATTTCATCGGAAATAAATATAAGAGACACAACGCCGACTTAAGTATAGGAAGACTGAGTCTTCCTACTGTCTATGTTTTGAGCGTTTCCTGTGTCACTAGTTTTACATTCCGATGCACCTCTGCAGGTTTACTGCATCCCTTGGACCTTCCCATTGACGATGAAACACAGAAATTGCATCGGAATTAAATATAAGAGACACAATGCCGACTTAAGTACAGGAAGAATGAGTCTTCCTACTGTCTATGTGTTGAGCGTTTCCTGTGTCACCAGTTTTACATTCTGATGCTCCTCTGCTGGTTTACTGCATCCCTTGGACCTTCCCATTGACGATGAAAAACAGAAATTGCATCGGAATTAAATATAAGAGACACAATGCCGACTTAAGTACAGGAAGAGTGAGTCTTCCTACTGTCTATGTTTTGAGCGTTTCCTGTGTCATCAGTTTTACTTTCCGATGCACCTCTGCAGGATTACTATATCCCTTGGACCTTCCCATTCACGATGAAACACAGAAATTTCATCGGAAATAAATATAAGAGACACAATGCCGTCTTAAGTACAGGAAGACAGAGTCTTCCTACTGTCTATGTTTTGAGCGTTTCCTGTGTCACTAGATTTACATTAAGATGCACCACTGCAGGTTTACTGTATCCCTTGGACCTTCCCATTGATGATGAAACACAGAAATTGCATCGGAATTAAATATAAGAGACAGAATGCCGACTTCAATACAGGAAGAATGAGTCTTCCTACTGTCTATGTGTTGAGCGTTTCCTGTGTCACTAGTTTTACATTCTGATGCACCTCTGCAGGTTTACTGTATCCCTTGGACCTTCCCATTGACGATGAAACACAGAAAATGTATCAGAATTAAGTATAAGAGACACAATGCAGACTTAAGTACAGGAAGACTGAGTCCTCCTACTGTCTAAGTTTTGAGCGTTTTCTGTGTCACCAGTTTTACATTCCGATGCACCTCTGCAGGTTTACTGTATCCCTTGGACCTTCCCATTGACGATGAAACACAGAAATTGCATCGGAATGAAATATAAGAGACACAATGCCGACTTAAGTACAGGAAGACGGAGTCTTCCTACTGTCTGTGATTTGAGCTTTTCCTGTGTCGCCAGTTTTACATTCCGATGCACCTCTGCAGGTTTCCTGTAACCCTTGGACCTTCCCATTGACGATGAAACACAGAAATTGTATCGAAATTAAATATAAGAGACACAATGCCGACTTAAGTACAAGAAAACAGTCTTCGTATGGTCAATGTTTTGAGCGTTTCCTGTGTCACCAGTTTTACATTCCGATGCACCTCTGCCGGTTTATTGTATCCCTTGTCTATGTTTTGAGCGTTTCCTGTGTCATCAGTTTTACATTCCGATGCACCTCTGGGGGTTTACTGTATCCCTTGGACGTTATAAGTTCCCATTGACGATGAAAAACAGAAATTGCATCGGAATTAAATTTAAGGGACACAATGCCGACTTAAGTACAGGAAGACTAAGTCTTCATACTCTCTATGTTTTGAGCGTTTCCTGTGTCATCAGTATTACTTTCAGATGCACCTCTGCAGGTTTACTATATCCCTTGGACCTTCCCATTCACGATGAAACACAGAAATTTCATCGTAAACAAATATAAGAGACACAATGCCGACTTAAGTATAGGAAGACTGAGTCTTCCTACTGTCTATGTTTTCAGCGTTTCCTGGGTCACCAGTTTTACATTCTGATGCTCCTCTGCAGGTCTTCTGTATCCATTGGACCTTCCCATTGACGATGAAACACAGAAATTGCATCGGAATTAAATATAAGAGACACAATGCCGACTTAAACACAGGAAGACTGAGTCTTCCTACTGTCTATGTTTTCAGCGTTTCCTGTGTCACCAGTTTTACATTCTGATGCTCCTCTGCAGGTCTTCTGTATCCCTTGGACCTTCCCATTGACGATGAAACACAGAAATTGCATCGGAATTAAATATAAGAGACACAATGCCGACTTAAGTACAGGATGACCGAGTCTTACTACTGTCTATAATTTGAGCGTTTCCTGTGTCACCAGTTTTAAATTCCGATGCACCTCTACAGGTTTACTGTATCCGTTGGACCTTCACAGTGACGACGAAACACAGAAATTGCATTGGAATTAAATATAAGAGATACAATGCCGACTTAAGTACAGGAAGACTAAGTCTTCATACTGTCTATGTTTTGAGCGTTTCCTGTGTCATCAGTTTTACTTTCAGATGCACCTCTGCAGGTTTACTATATCCCTTGGACCTTCCCATTCACGATGAAACACAGAAATTTCATCGGAAATAAATATAAGAGACACAATGCCGACTTAAGTATAGGAAGACTGAGTCTTCCTACTGTCTATGTTCTCAGCGTTTCCTGTGTCACCAGTTTTACATTCTGATGCTCCTCTGCAGGTCTTCTGTATCCATTGGTCCTTCCCATTGACAATGAAACACAGAAATTGCATCGGAATTAAATATAAGAGACACAATGCCGACTTAAGTACAGGAAGAATGAGTCTTCCTACTGTCTATGTTTTGAGCGTTTCCTGTGTCATCAGTTTTACTTTCCGATGCACCTCTGCAGGATTACTATGTCCCTTGGACCTTCCCATTCACGATGAAACACAGAAATTTCATCGGAAATAAATATAAGAGACACAATGCCGACTTAAGTACAGGAAGATTGAGTCTTCCTACTGTCTATGTTTTGAGCGTTTCCTGTGTCACCAGTTTTACATTCCGATGCACCTCTGCAGGTTCACTGTTTCCCTTGGACCTTCCCATTGACGATGAAACACAGAAATTGCATCGGAATTAAATATAAGAGACACAATGCCGACTTAAGTACAGGAAGACAGAGTCTTCCTACTGTCTATGTTTTGAGCGTTTCCTGTGTCACTAGATTTACATTAAGATGCACCACTGCAGGTTTACTGTATCCCTTGGACCTTCCCATTGTTGATGAAACACAGAAATTGCATCGGAATTAAATATAATATACACAATGCAGACTTAAATACAGGAAGACTGAGTCTTCCTACTGTCTACGTTTTGAGCGTTTCCTGTGTCACCAGTTTTACATTCCGATGCACCTCTGCAGGTTTACTGTATCCCTTGGACCTTCCCATTGACGATGAAACACAGAAATTGCATCGGAATTAAATATAAGGGACACAATGCCGACTTGAGTACAGGAAGACTGAGTCTTCCTACTCTCTATGTTTTGAGCGTTTCCTGTGTCACCAGTTTTACATTCTGATGCACCTCTGCAGGCTTACTGTATCCCTTCGAACATCCCATTGACGATGAAACACAGAAATCGCATCCGAATTAAATATAAGAGACACAATGCCTACTGAAGTACAGGAAGACTGAGTCTTCCTATAATTTGAGCGTTTCCTGTGTCACCAGTTTTACATTCCGATGCACCTCTACATGTTTACTGTATCAGTTGGACCTTCACAGTGACGATGAAACACAGAAATTGCATCGGAATTAAATATAAGAGACACAATGCCGACTTAAGTACAGGAAGACTAAGTCTTACTACTGTCTATGTTTTGAGCGTTTCCTGTGTCATCCGTTTTCCTTTCCGATGCACCTCTGCAGGCTTACTATGTCCCTTGGACCTTCCCATTCACGATGAAACACAGAAATTTCATCGGAAATAAATATAAGAGACACAATGCCGACTTAAGTATAGGAAGACTGAGTCTTCCTGCTGTCTATGTTTTGAGCGTTTCCTGTGTCACCAGTTTTACATTCTGATGATCCTCTGCAGGTCTTCTGTATCCATTGGACCTTCCCATTGACGATGAAACACAGAAATTGCATCGGAATTAAATATAAGGGACACAATGCCGACTTCAGTACAGGAAAACTGAGTCTTCCTACTGTCTATGTTTTGAGCGTTTCCTGTGTCACCAGTTTTACATTCCGATGCACCTCTGCAGGTTTACTGTATCCCTTGGACCTTCGCATTGATGATGAAACACAGAAATTGCATCGGAATTAAATATAAGAGACACAATGCCGACTTAAATACAGGAAGAATGAGTCTTCCTACTGTCTATGTGTTGAGCGTTTCCTGTGTCACCAGTTTTACATTCTGATGCACCTCTGCAGGTTTACTGTATCCCTTGGACCTTCCCATTGACGATGAAACACAGAAAATGCATCGGAATTAAGTATAAGAGACACAATGCAGACTTAAGTACAGGAAGACTGAGTCTTCCTACTGTCTACGATTTGAGCGTTTCCTGTGTCACCAGTTTTACATTCCTATGCACCTCTGCAGGTTTTCTGTATACCTTGGACCTTCCCATTGACGATGAAACACAGAAATTGCATCGGAATTAAATATAAGGGACACAATGACGACTTAAGTACAGGAAGACTGCGTCTTCCTACTCTCTATGTTTTGAGCGTTTCCTGTGTCACCAGTTTTACATTCTGATGCACCTCTGCAGGCTTACTGTATCCCTTGGACCTTCCCATTCACGATGAAACACAGAAATTGCATCGGAATTAAATATAAGAGACACAATGCCGACTTAAGTACAGGAAAACTGAGTCTTCCTACTGTCTGTGATTTGAGCTTTTCCTGTGTCACCAGTTTTACATTCCTATGCACCTCTGCAGGTTTTCTGTATCCATTGTACCTTCCCATTGACGATGAAACACAGAAATTGTATCGGAATTAAATATAAGACACACAATGCCGACTTAAGTACAGGAAGACGGAGTCTTCCTACTGTCTGTGATCTGAGCTTTTCCTGTGTCACCAGTTTTACATTCCTATGCACCTCTGCAGGTCTCCTGTATTCCTTGGACCTTCCCATTGACGATGAAGCACAGAAATTGTATCGAAATTAAATATAAGAGACACTATGCCGACTTAAGTACAAGAAAACAGTCTTCGTACGGTCAATGTTTTGAGCGTTTCCTGTGTCACCAGTTTTATATTCCGATGCACCTCTGCCGGTTTATTGTATCCCTTGGACCTTCCCATTGTCGATGAAACACAGAATTCGCAACGGAATTAAATATAAGAGACACAATGCCGACTTATGTACAGAAAGACTGAGTCTTCCTACTGTCTATGTTTTGAGCGTATCCTGTGTCATCAGTTTTACATTCTGAAGCACCTCTGCAGGTTTACTGTAACCATTGGACCTTCCCATTGAAGATGAAACACAGAAATTGCATCGGAGTTAAATATAAGAGCCACAATGCCGACTTAAGTACAGGAAGACTGAGTCTTCCTACAGTCTATGTTTTGAGCTTTTCCTGTGTCACCAGTTTTACATTCTGATGCACCTCTGCACGTTTACTGTATCCCTTGGACCTTCGCATTGACGATGAAACACAGAAATTGCATTGGAATTAAATATAAGAGACACAATGCCGACTTAAGTACAGAAAGACTGAGTCTTCCTTCTGTCTTTGTTTTGAGCGTTTCCTGTGTCATCAGTTTTACATTCCGATGCACCTCTGAGGGTTTACTGTATCCCTTGGACGTTCCCATTGACGATGAAATACAGAAATTGCATCGGAATTAAATTTAAGGGACACAATGCCGACTTAAGTACAGGAAGACTAAGTCTTCCTACAGTCTATGTTTTGAGCGTTTCCTGTGTCATCAGTTTTACTTTCCGATGCACCTCTGCAGGTTTACTATATCCCTTGGACCTTCCCATTCACGATGAAACACAGAAATTGCATCGGAATTAAATATAAGAGACACAATGCCGACTTAAGTACAGGAAGACTGAGTCTTCCTACTGTCTATGTTTTGAGCGTTTCCTGTGTCATCAGTTTTACTTTCCGATGCACCTCTGCAGGATTACTATATCCCTTGGACCTTCCCATTCACGATGAAACACAGAAATTTCATCGGAAATAAATATAAGAGACACAATGCCGACTTAAGTACAGGAAGACTGAGTCTTCCTACTGTCTATGTTTTGAGCGTTTCCTGTGTCACCAGTTTTACATTCCGATGCACCTCTGCAGGTTCACTGTTTCCCTTGGACCTTCCCATTGACGATTAAACACAGAAATTGCATCGGAATTAAATATAAGGGACACAATGCCGACTTAAGTACAGGAAGACTGAGTCTTCCTACTCTCTATGTTTTGAGCGTTTCCTGTGTCACCAGTTTTACATTCTGATGCACCTCTGCAGGCTTACTGTATCCCTTGGACCATCCCATTGACGATGAAACACAGAAATTGCATCGGAATTAAATATAAGAGACACAATGCCGACTTAAGTACAGGAAGACTGAGTCTTCCTATAATTTGAGCGTTTCCTGTGTCACCAGTTTTGCATTCCGATGCACCTCTACATGTTTACTGTATCCGTTGGACCTTCACAGTGACGATGAAACACAGAAATTGCATCGGAATTATATATAAGAGACACAATGCCGACTTAAGTACAGGAAGACTAAGTCTTCCTACTGTCTATGTTTTGAGCGTTTCATGTGTCATCAGTTTTCCTTTCCGATGCACCTCTGCAGGTTTACTATATCCCTTGGACCTTCCCATTCACGATGAAACACAGAAATTTCATCGGAAATAAATATAAGACACACAATGCCGACTTAAGTATAGGAAGACTGAGTCTTCCTGCTGTCTATGTTTTGAGCGTTTCCTGTGTCACCAGTTTTACATTCTGATGCTCCTCTGCAGGTCTTCTGTATCCATTGGACCTTCCCATTGACGATGAAACACAGAAATTGCATCGGAATGAAATATAAGAGACACAATGCCGACTTAAGTACAGGAAAACTGAGTCTTCCTACTGTCTATGTTTGGGCGTTTCCTGTGTCACCAGTTTTAGATTCTGATGCACCTCTGCAGGTTTTCTGTATCCATTGGACCTTCCCATTGACGATGAAACACAGGAATTGAATCGGAATTAAATATAAGACACACAATGCCGACTTACGTACAGGAAGACTAAGTCATCATACTGTCTATGTTTTGAGCGTTTCCTGTGTCATCAGTTTTACTTTCCGATGCACCTCTGCAGGTTTACTATATCCCTTGGACCTTCCCATTCACGATGAAACACAGTAATTGCATTGGAATTAAATATAAGAGACACAATGCCGACTTAAGTACAAAAAGACTGAGTCTTCCTTCTGTCTATGTTTTGCGCGTTTCCTGTGTCATCAGTTTTACATTCCGATGCACGTCTGAGGGTTTCCTGTATCCCTTGGACGTTCCGATTGACGATGAAAAACAGAAATTGCATCGGAATTAAATTTAAGGGACACAATGCCGACTTAAGCACAGGAAGACTAAGTCTTCCTACTGTCTATGTTTTGAGCGTTTCCTGTGTCATAAGTTTTAATTTCCGATGCACCTCTGCAGGTTTACTATATCTCTTGGACCTTCCCATTCAAGATGAAACACAGAAATTGCATCGGAAATAAATGTAAGAGTCACAATGCCGACTTCAGTACAGGAAGACTGAGTCTTCCTACTGTCTATGTTTTTAACGTTTCCTGTGTCACTAGCTTTAAATTCCGATGCACCTCTGCAGGTTTACTGTATCCCTTGGACCTTCCCATTGACGATGAAACACAGAAATTGCATCGGAATTAAATATAAGAGACACAATGCCGACTTAAGTACAGGAAGACTGAGTCTTCCTACTCTCTATAATTTGAGCGTTACCTGTATCACCAGTTTTACATTCCGATGCACATCTACAGGTCTTATGTATCCATTGGACCTTCCCATTGACGATGAAACACAGAAATTGAATCGAAATTAAATATGAGAGTTACAATGCCGACTTACGTACAGGAAGACTAAGTCATCTCACTCTCTATGATTTGAGCGTTTCCTGTGTCATCAGTTTTACTTTCCGATGCACCTCTGCAGGTTTACTATATCCCTTGGACCTTCCCATTCACGATGAAACACAGATATTTCATCGGAAATAAATATAAGAGACACAATGCCGACTTAAGTATAGGAAGACTGAGTCTTCCTACTGTCTATGATTTGAGCGTTTCCTGTGTCACGAGATTTACATTCCGATGCACCTCTGCAGGTTTACTGTATCCCGTGGAGCTTCCCATTGACGATGAAACACAGAAATTGCATCGGAATTAAATATAAGACACACAATGCCGACTTACGTACAGGAAGACGGAGTCTTCCTACTGTCTGTGATTTGAGCTTTGCCTGTGTCACCAGTTTTACATTCCGATGCACCTCTGCAGGTTTCCTGTATCCCTTGGACCTTCCCATTGACGATGAAACACAGAAATTGTATCGAAATTAAATATAAGAGACACAATGCCGACTTAAGTACAAGAAAACAGTCTTCGTACGGTCAATGTTTTGAGCGTTTCCTGTGTCACCAGTTTTACATTCCGATGCACCTCTGCCGGTTTATTGTATCCCTTGCACCTTCCCATTGTCGATGAAACACAGAATTCGCATCGGAATTAAATATCAGAGACACAATGCCGACTTATGTACAGAAAGACTGAGTCTTCCTACTGTCTATGTTTTGAGCGTTTCCTGTGTCACCAGTTTTACATTCTGATGCACCTCTGCAGGTTTACTGTAACCATTGGACCTTCCCATTGAAGATAAAACACAGAAATTGCATCGGAGTTAAATATAAGAGACACAATGCCGACTTAAGTACAAGAAAACAGTCTTCTTACAGTCAATGATTTGAGCGTTTCCTGTGTCACCAGTTTTACATTCCGATGCACCTCTGCAGGTTTACTGTATCCCTTGGACCTTCCCTATCTCGATGAAACACAGAAATCGCATCGGAATTAAATATAAGAAACACAATGCCGACTTAAGTACAGGAAGACTGAGTCTTCCTACTGTCTATGTTTTGAGCGTTTCCTGTGTCACCAGTTTTACATTCTGATGCACCTCTGCAGGCTTTCCGTATCCATTGGACCTTCCCATTGACGATGAAACACAGAAATTGCATCGGAATTAAATATAAGAGACACAATGCCGACTTAAGTACAGGAAGACTTAGTCTTCCTACTGTCTGTGATTTGAGCTTTTCCTGTGTCACCAGTTTTACATTCCGATGCACCTCTGCAGGTTGCCTGTATCCCTTGGACCTTCCCATTCACGATGAAACACAGAAATTTCATCGGAAATAAATATAAGAGACACAATGCCGACTGAAGTACAGGAAGACTGAGTCTTCCTACTGTCAATGTTTTGAGCGTTTCCTGTGTCACCAGTTTTACATTCCGATGCACCTCTGCCGGTTTACTGTATCCCTTTGACCTTCCCTACCTCGATGAAACACAGAAATCGCATCGGAATTAAATATAAGAAACACAATGCCGACTTAAGTACAGGAAGACTGAGTCTTCCTACTGTCTATGTTTTGAGCGTTTCCTGTGTCACCAGTTTTACATTCTGATGCACCTCTGCAGGTTTTCTGTATCCATTGGACCTTCCCATTGACGATGAAACACAGAAATTGCATCGGAATTAAATATAAGAAACACAATGCCGACTTAAGTACAGGAAGACGGAGTCTTCCTACTGTCTGTGCTTTGAGCTTTTCGTGTGTCACCAGTTTTACATTCCGATGCACCTCTGCAGGTTTCCTGTATCCCTTGGACCTTCCCATTGACGATGAAACACAGAAATTGCATCGGAATTAAATATAAGAGATACAATGCCGACTTAAGTACAGGAAGACTGAGACCTCCTACTGTCATGTTTTGAGCGTTTTCTGTGTCATCAGTTTTACATTCAGATGCACCTCTGCAGGTTTACTGTATCCCTTGGACCTTCCCATTGACGATGAAAAACAGAAATTGCATCGGAATTAAATATAAGAGACACAATGCCGACTTAAGTACAGGAAGACTGAGTCTTCCTACTCTCTATGGTTTGAGCGTTTGTTGTGTCACTAGTTTTACATTCCGATGCACCACTGCAGGTTTACTGTATCCCTTGGACCTTCCCATTGTCGATGAAACACAGATATTGCATCGGAATTAAATATAAGAGACACAATGCCGACTTAAGTACAGGAAGACTGAGTCTTAATACTGTCTACGTTTTTAGCGTTTCCTGTGTCACCAGTTTTACATTCCGATGCACCTCTGCAGGTTTACTGCATCCCTAAGATCTTCCCATTGACGATGAAACACAGAAATTGCATCGGAATTAAATATAAGAGACACAATGCCGACTTAAGTACAGGAAGACTGAGTCTTCCTACTGTCTATGTTTTGAGCGTTTCCTGTGACAGTAGTTTTACATTCCGATGCACCTCTGCAGATTTACTGTATCCCTTGGACCTTCCCATTGACGATGAAACACAGAAATTGCATCGAAAATAAATATAAGAGACACAATGCCGACTTAAGTACAGGAAGACTGAGTCTTCCTACTGTCTATGTTTTGAGCGTTTCCTGTGACACTAGTTTTACATTCCGATGCACCTCTGCAGATTTACTGTATCCCTTGGACCTTCCCATTGACGATGAAACACAGAAATTGCATCAAAATTAAATATAAGAGACACAATGCCGACTTAAGTGCAAGAAAACAGACTTCGTACGGTCAATGTTTTGAGCGTTTCCTGTGTCACCAGTTTTACATTCCGATGCACCTCTGCCGGTTTACTGTATCCCTTTGACCTTCCCTTTCTCGATGAAACACAGAAATCGCATCGGAATTAAATATAAGAAACACAATGCCGACTTAAGTACAGGAAGACTGAGTCTTCCTACTGTCTATGTTTTGAGCGTTTCCGGGGTCAGCAGTTTTACATTCTGATGCACCTCTGCAGGATTACTGTATCCCTTGGACCTTCCCATTGACGATGAAACACAGAAATTGCATCGGAATTAAATATAAGAGACACAATGCCGACTTAAGTACAGGAAGACTGAGTCTTCCTATTGTCTATGTTTTGAGCGTTTTCTGTGTCATCAGTTTTACATTCAGATGCACCTCTGCAGGTTTACTGTATCCCTTGGACCTTCCCATTGACGATGAAAAACAGAAATGGCATCGGAATTAAATATAAGAGTCACAATGCCGACTTAAGTACAGGAAGACTGAGTCTTCCTACTGTCTATGTTTTGAGCGTTTCCTGTGTCACTAGTTTTACATTCCGATTCACCACTGCAGGTTTACTGTATCCCTTGGACCTTCCCATTGACGATGAAACACAGAATTTGCATCGGAATTAAATATAAGAGACACAATGACGACTTAAATACAGGAAGAATGAGTCTTCCTACTGTCTATGTGTTGAGCGTTTCCTGTGTCACCAGTTTTACATTCTGATGCACCTCTGCAGGTTTACTGTATCCCTTGGACCTCCTCGTTGACGATGAAACACAGAAATTGCATCGGAATTAAATATAAGAGACACAATGCCGACTTAAGTACAGGAAGACTGAGTCTTCCTACTGTCTACGTTTTGAGCGTTTCCTGTGTCACCAGTTTTACATTCCGATGCACCTCTGCAGGTTTACTGTATCCCTTGGACCTTCCCATTGACGATGAAACACAGAAATTGCATCGGAATTAAATATAAGAGACACAATGCCGACTTAAGTACAGGAAGACTGAGTCTTCCTATTGTCTATGTTTTGAGCGTTTCCTGTGACACTAGTATTACATTCCGATGCACCTCTGCAGGTTTACTGTATCCCTTGGACCTTCCCATTGACGATGAAACACAGAAATTGCATCGGAATTAAATATAAGAGACACAAGGCCGACTTAAGTACAGGAAGACTGAGTCTTCCTACTGTATATGTTTTGAGCGTGTCCTGTGTCACCAGTTTTACATTCCGATGCACCTCTGCAGGCTTACTGTATCCCTTGGACCATCCCATTGACGATGAAACACAGAAATTGCATCTGAATTAAATATAAGAGACACAATGCCGACTTAAGTACAAGAAGACTGAGTCTTCCAATAATTTGAGCGTTTCCTGTGTCACCAGTTTTACATTCCGATGCACCTCTACATGTTTACTGTATCCGTTGGACCTTCACAGTGACGATGAAACACAGAAATTGCATCGGAATTAAATATAAGAGACACAATGCCGACTTAAGTACAGGAAGACTGAGTCTTCCTACTGTCTATGTTTTGAGCGTTTCCTGTGACACTAGTATTACATTCCGATGCACCTCTGCACGCTTACTGTATCCCTTGGACCTTCCCATTGACGATGAAACACAGAAATTTCATCGGAAATAAATATAAGAGACACAATGCCGACTTAAGAACAGCAAGACTGTCTTCCTACTCTCTATGTTTTGAGCGTTTCCTGTGTCACTAGTTTTACATTCCGATGCACCTCTGCAGGTTTTCTGTATCCATTGGACCTTCCCATTGACGATGAAACACAGAAATTGCATCGGAATTAAATATAAGAGACCCAATGCCGACTTAAGTACAGGAAAACTGAGACTTCCTACTGTCTATGTTTTGAGCGTTTCCTGTGTCACCAGTTTTACATTCTGATGCACCTCTGCAGGTTTTCTGTATCCATTGGACCTTCCCATTGACGATGAAACACAGATATTGAATCGAAATTAAATATGAGAGACACAATGCCGACTTACGTACAGGAAGACTAAGTCATCTCACTGTCTATGTTTTGAGCGTTTCCTGTGTCATCAGTTTTACTTTCCGATGCCCCTCTGCAGGTTTACTATATCCCTTGGACCCTCCCATTCACGATGAAACACAGAAATTTCATCGGAAATAAATATAAGAGACACAATGCCGACTTAAGTATAGGAAGACTGAGTCTTCCTACTGTCTATGATTTGAGCGTTTCCTGTGTCACGAGATTTACATTCCGATGCACCTCTGCAGGTTTACTGTATCCCTTGGACCTTCCCATTCACGATGAAACACAGAAATTTCATCGGAAATAAATATAAGAGACACAATGCCGACTTAAGTACAGGAAGACTGAGTCTTCCTACTGTCTATGTTTTGAGCGTTTTCTGTGTCATCAGTTTTACATTGAGATGCACCTCTGCAGGTTTACTGTATCCCTTGGACCTTCCCATTGACGATGAAAAACAGAAATTGCATCGGAATTAAATATAAGAGTCACAATGCCGACTTAAGTACAGGAAGACTGAGTCTTCCTACTGTCTATGTTTTGAGCGTTTCCTGTGTCACTAGTTTTACATTCCGATTCACCACTGCAGGTTCACTGTATCCCTTGGACCTTCCCATTGACGATGAAACACAGAATTTGCATCGGAATTAAATATAAGAGACACAATGACGACTTAAATACAGGAAGAATGAGTCTTCCTACTGTCTATGTGTTGAGCGTTTCCTGTGTCACCAGTTTTACATTCTGATGCACCTCTGCAGGTTTACTGTATCCCTTGGACCTCCTCGTTGACGATGAAACACAGAAATTGCATCGGAATTAAATATAAGAGACACAATGCCGACTTAAGTACAGGAAGACTGAGTCTTCCTACTGTCTACGTTTTGAGCGTTTCCTGTGTCACCAGTTTTACATTCCGATGCACCTCTGCAGGTTTACTGTATCCCTGGGACCTTCCCATTGACGATGAAACACAGAAATTGCATCGGAATTAAATATAAGAGACACAATGCCGACTAAAGTACAGGAAGACTGAGTCTTCCTACTGTCTATGTTTTGAGCGTTTCCTGTGACACTGGTATTACATTCCGATGCACCTCTGCAGGTTTACTGTATCCCTTGGACCTTCCCATTGACGATGAAACACAGAAATTGCATCGGAATTAAATATAAGAGACACAAGGCCGACTTAAGTACAGGAAGACTGAGTCTTCCTACTGTCTATGTTTTGAGCGTGTCCTGTGTCACCAGTTTTACATTCCGATGCACCTCTGCAGGCTTACTGTATCCCTTGGACCATCCCATTGACGATGAAACACAGAAATTGCATCTGAATTAAATATAAGAGATACAATGGCGACTTAAGTACAAGAAGACTGAGTCTTCCTATAATTTGAGCGTTTCCTGTGTCACCAGTTTTACATTCCGATGCACCTCTACATGTTTACTGTATCCGTTGGACCTTCATAGTGACGATGAAACACAGAAATTGCATCGGAATTAAATATAAGAGACACAATGCCGACTTAAGTACAGGAAGACTTTGTCTTCCTACTGTCTATGTTTTAAGCGTTTCCTGTGTCACCAGTTTTACATTCTGATGCACCTCTGCAGGTTTACTGTAACCATTGGACCTTCCCATTGAAGATAAAACACAGAAATTGCATCGCAGTTAAATATAAGAGACACAATGCCGACTTAAGTACAAGAAAACAGTCTTCTTACAGTCAATGTTTTGAGCGTTTCCTGTGTCACCAGTTTTACATTCCGATGCACCTCTGCAGGTTTACTGTATCCCTTGGACCTTCCCTATCTCGATGAAACACAGAAATCGCTTCGGAATTAAATATAAGAAACACAATGCCGACTTAAGTACAGGAAGACTGAGTCTTCCTACTGTCTATGTTTTGAGCGTTTCCTGTGTCACCAGTTTTACATTCTGATGCACCTCTGCAGGTTTACTGTATCCCTTGGACCTTCCCATTGACGATGAAACACAGAAATTGCATCGGAATTAAATATAAGAGACACAAGGCCGACTCAAGTACAGGAAGACTGAGTCTTCCTACTGTCTATGATTTGAGCGTTTCCTGTGTCACCAGTTTTACATTCCGATGCACTTCTGCAGGTTTACTGTATCCCTTGGACCTTCCCATTGACTATGAAACACAGAAATTGCATCGGAATTAAATATAAGAGACACAATGCCGACTTAAGTACAGGAAGACTGAGTCTTCCTACTGTCTGTTTTGAGCGTTTCCTGTGACACTAGTTTTACATTCCGATGCACCTCTGCAGGTTTACTATATCCCTTGGACCTTCCCATTGACGATGAATCACAGAAATTGCATCGAAATAAAATATAAGAGACACAATGCCGACTTAAGTGCAAGAAAACAGTCTTCGTACGGTCAATGTTTTGAGCGTTTCCTGTGTCACCAGTTTTACATTCCGATGCACCTCTGCCGGTTTACTGTATCCCTTTGACCTTCCCTACCTCGATTAAACACAGAAATCGCATCGGAATTAAATATAAGAAACACAATGCCGACTTAAGTACAGGAAGACTGAGTCTTCCTACTGTCTATGTTTTGAGCGTTTCCTGTGTCACCAGTTTTACATTCTGATGCACCTCTGCAGGTTTTCTGTATCCATTGGACCTTCCCATTGACGATGAAACACAGAAATTGCATCGGAATTAAATATAAGAAACACAATGCCGACTTAAGTACAGGAAGACGGAGTCTTCCTACTGTCTGTGATTTGAGCTTTTCGTGTGTCACCAGTTTTACATTCCGATGCACCTCTGCAGGTTTCCTGTATCCCTTGGACCTTCCCATTGACGATGAAACACAGAAATTGCATCGGAATGAAATATAAGAGACACAATGCCGACTTAAGTACAGGAAGACTGAGTCTTCCTACTGTCTATGTTTTGAGCGTTTCCTGTGTCTCCAGTTTTACATTCCGATGCACCTCTGCAGGTTTACTTTATCCCTTGGACGTTCACTGTGACGAAGAAACACAGAAATTGCATCGAAATTAAATATAAGAGACACAATGCCGACTTAAGTACAGGAAGACTGAGTCTTCCTACTGTCTATGTTTTGAGCGTTTCCTGTGTCACCAGTTTTACATTCTGATGCACCTCTGCAGGTTTACTGTAACCATTGGACCTTCCCATTGAAGATAAAACACAGACATTGCATCGGAGTTAAATATAAGAGACACAAAGCCGACTTAAGTACAAGAAAACAGTCTTCTTACAGTCAATGTTTTGAGCGTTTCCTGTGTCACCAGTTTTACATTCCGATGCACCTCTGCAGGTTTACTGTATCCCTTGGACCTTCCCTATCTCGATTAAACACAGAAATCGCATCGGAATTAAATATAAGAAACACAATGCCGACTTAAGTACAGGAAGACTGAGTCTTCCTACTGTCTATGTTTTGAGCGTTTCCTGTGTCACCAGTTTTACATTCTGATGCACCTCTGCAGGTTTTCTGTATCCATTGGACCTTCCCATTGACGATGAAACACAGGAATTGCATCGGAATTAAATATAAGAGACACAATGCCGACTTAATTACAGGAAGACTGAGTCTTCCTACTGTCTGGATTTGAGCTTTTCCTGTGTCACCAGTTTTACATTCCGATGCACCTCTGCAGGTTGCCTGTATCCCTTGGACCTTCCCATTCACGATGAAACACAGAAATTTCATCGGAAATAAATATAAGAGACACAATGCCTACGTAAGTAAAGGAAGACTGAGTCTTCCTAATCTCTATGTTTTGAGCGTTTCCTGTGTCACTAGTTTTACATTCCGATGCACCACTGCAGGTTTACTGTATCCCTTGGACCTTCCCATTGACGATGAAACACAGAAATTGCATAAGAATTAAATATAAGAGACACAATGCCGACTTAAGTACAGGAAGACTGAGTCTTCCTACTGTCTGTGATTTGAGCTTTTCCTGTGTCACCAGTTTTACATTCCGATGCACCTCTGCAGGTTGCCTGTATCCCTTGGACCTTCCCATTGACGATGAAACACAGAAATTGCATCGAAATTAAATATAAGGGACACAATGCCGACTTAAGTGCAAGAAAACAGTCTTCGTACGGTCAATGTTCTGAGCGTTTCCTGTGTCACCAGTTTTACATTCCGATGCACCTCTGCCGGTTTACTGTATCCCTTTGACCTTCCCTACCTCGATGAAACACAGAAATCGCATCGGAATTAAATATAAGAAACACAATGCCGACTTAAGTACAGGAAGACTGAGTCTTCCTACTGTCTATGTTTTGAGCGTTTCCTGTGTCACCAGTTTTACATTCTGATGCACCTCTGCAGGTTTTCTTTATCCATTGGACCTTCCCATTGACGATGAAACACAGAAATTGCATCGGAATTAAATATAAGAAACACAATGCCGACTTAAGTACAGGAAGACGGAGTCTTCCTACTGTCTGTGATTTGAGCTTTTCGTGTGTCACCAGTTTTACATTCCGATGCACCTCTGCAGGTTTCCTGTATCCCTTGGACCTTCCCATTGACGATGAAACACAGAAATTGCATCGGAATTAAATATAAGAGATACAATGCCGACTTAAGTACAGGAAGACTGAGACTTCCTACTGTCATGTTTTGAGCGTTTTCTGTGTCATCAGTTTTACATTCAGATGCACCTCTGCAGGTTTACTGTATCCCTTGGACCTTCCCATTGACGATGAAAAACAGAAATTGCATCGGAATTAAATATAAGAGACACAATGCCGACTTAAGTACAGGAAGACTAAGTCTTCCTACTCTCTATGGTCTGAGCGTTTATTGTGTCACTAGTTTTACATTCCGATGCACCACTGCAGGTTTACTGTATTCCTTGGACCTTCCCATTGTCGATGAAACACAGAAATTGCATCGGAATTAAATATAAGAGACACAATGCCGACTTAAGTACAAGAAGACTGAGTCTTCCTACTGTCTATGTTTTGAGCGTTTCCTGTGTCTCCAGTTTTACATTCCGATGCACCACTGCAGGTTTACTGTATCCCTTGGACCTTCCCATTGACGATGAAACACAGAAATTGCATCGGAATTAAATGTAAGAGACACAATGCCGACTTAAGTACAGGAAGACTGAGTCTTCCTACTGTCTGTTTTGAGCGTTTCCTGTGAACTAGTTTTACATTCCGATGCACCTCTGCAGGTTTACTGTATCCCTTGGAACTTCCTATTGACGATGAATCACAGAAATTGCATCGAAATTAAATATAAGAGACACAATGCCGACTTAAGTGCAAGAAAACAGTCTTCGTACGGTCAATGTTTTGAGCGTTTCCTGTGTCACCAGTTTTACATTCCGATGCACCTCTGCCGGTTTACTGTATCCCTTTGACCTTCCCTACCTCGATGAAACACAGAAATCGCATCGGAATTAAATATAAGAAACACAATGCCGACTTAAGTACAGGAAAGTAAGACTTTTATCTATTGTGGATGTGGAGCACTGCGACTGTGGTGTGAACAGGTTTTCAGAAATTACTGCAACCAGTCGCCTTTTATGTAGATGTATTTTATTTAACCATGACCGGTTTCGAGCTGCCTAGCAACTCATCATCAGATGGTGTATACATTTAGTGCTTTTTTGTACCCATTGTGTGGGTGGTTGAGTATCTGTGGCTAGACAGAAACGAGAACAAATAATCGCTACATGTGGTACAGTAACACGACATATTTACAGCATAATTTATGTTTAACGTATAAGAGCAAATAATCACTACATGTGGTACAGTTACATGAAATATTTACAGTTTAATTAACGTTATTGAGGTGTTACTTACAAATAAATCTTTTTGCAGGTATATATATCTCTTTTAGGACGTATTTTTGAAACCATTGTGTCTTGTTTTTCACAATTTCACAAGTTAAAACTTTCACTAGATGTATATTACTTTTATGAGGCACTGTTGGAGACATATATTTCGTTTTTCGTAAACATCGCTGAACACACTTAGCCACAGATACGAATACAGGATTTACACATTATAAACAAGCCAAAGATTGCAATATAACTACAGTATCAAAGATTTCAAGTTGACCAGAGGCATTATTAGTCAACACACACACTGACAAGAGATTTGTCTTTATTACATAGAAAATAAATGTAAATTAGCTTAAACTAGTAAAATGTTTATTTATAAATTAGCTGTGCAATTTAACAGGTATATAAAACTAGATTTTATACATTATATTTCAGTTACATTTAAGATTATTGGTATTGAGAGTATTATGACAGCTAATTTCTTGCTCCTTCCATTGGCTGATCTTGGCATATGATGTCTGGGATGAGAGGTTGATGGTTAACTTAAAATAATAAGTAATGCTGGAACTTATAAGGGTGTGGAAAAGGAGTTGGCGGTGGGGGGGGGGGGAGTTGGTTGTATAGGAAAAAGGAGAGGGGGGGGGGCAGAAGTGGTACAAGCTTTTATGTGTGTGTGTAGGGGGGGGGGCATTTTGTTACTGAATAACTGTTTAGTTTTTTAAGTTCAAAAAATCCTTAAAATTCTGAAAGAAGGAGTTATTCGCCAGTTCTGTCTGCTCATTTAAAATGGTATGTGGGGAATTATGTTTGTGGGTAAAAATCTCTAATTGTTCGAGAAGATCCATCTTGAATCCCTTGTCTACAGTGTGTAGGATTTGAAGGTTAGTTTTAATGTCTGTTATGGAATGTTTATTATCTGCTAGATGGGTAGCAAAAGTGGATCTATTTAAGTTGTTTAGGCGAAGTGCATCAGTGTGCTCTTTGTATCGGATCTCAAAATTTCTACCTGTTTGTCCTATGTAGTAGCAGGAGCAGCTGTCACATCTTAATTTATATATACCAGATTTTTGGTAGGGTGTGCTGGCTCTTTTGGTGTTGTGGACTATTTTGTTCTGTATTTTGTTGTTAGTGTGAATACTTATTTTGACATTATGTGGTTTGAATAGCTTAGCGAGTTTGTATGAGATATTGCCGAGAAACGGCATACAAACGAATTTGGTTTCTTCTGCTACTGAGGTCTGGCTTGCTAGTTTTGCTTTGTTAGATATAATGTTTTTATCTAATTTTTCAATTATGCTTGGGTCATAAGCATTGTTTGATGCTATTGTTTTTAATATATTGATTTCATTAATTTTTGCAGTAGGATCAGCTTGAATCTTGTTGATACGGTTAAGTGCTGATTTGAAAACAGCTAGTTTATGCTGATTTGGGTGGCATGATGTATTGTTTATTATAACATCTGAAGTGGTGGGTTTCCTATATATCTGAAATTTATGTTTGTTGTTGTGATGTGTTATGTTTAGGTCAAGAAAAAAGATACCTTTTTGGGTTTGGTGTTCTACTGTGAACTGTATTTTGGGGTGAACATTATTAAGTTTACCAGCTAAGGCCTCAATTTCAGTGGCTGTCCCATCATATAACAACAGGGTGTCATCAACATATCGTTTATAATAAATGATCTTGTCTGTTTCTATTGGGTTTGCTTTAAAGAATTTAATTTCAAGATCATTAATGTAGATGTCAGCAAGAAGGCCAGCTAGACTACTGCCCATTGCTAGACCATCATGTTGAATATATATTTTGTTGTTGAAGGTGAAGTAATTGTGGGACAGCACTAATTCAAGTAAATCCATCAGCTCACAGATTTCCATGTCACTTAACTTTTTATGTTGTAATAAGTTATTTTTTATTATTCGAAGTGTGTCTAATATAGGTATGTTTGTGTACAGGTTGACAATATCAAGGGATGCAAAGTTAGCTGCATTGGGAATGGAAATTTCTCTGATACTGTCAATCAAATCATAGGTGTTTTTTATGGAATAATTGGTTCAGAATGTATAATATTTCTTGAGTATTTCATGCAGTTTTTTAGTCACTTTGTACCCTGGGCTATTTATGGAATTCACAATCGGGCGTATCGGGTGTCCATCTTTATGAATTTTAGGTTGTGATCTAAGCTTTGGTGCTGTAGGGTTCATTATAACACATTGTTTGGCTTCAATGGATGTCAGCAGAAAGTTACAATTTTTTAACATGTCTTTTATTTTAGCTTGGTATTTGGGAGTGGGGTCAGATTTCAACTCAGTTATGTTGTTATTCTTGAAAAATTCTAGGGTTTTCTTAATGTAATCAGACTCGTACATTATCACGGCTGTGCTGCCTTTGTCAGATTTAACAACAAGGGCACTACTGTTTGTTAGCTTTTTGTTAATTTGTTTCAGTGTTACAGATTCATCATGTTTATTACTATGGAGCTTTTGTGCATCTATGGTTTTCTTTATTATTTTGTTTGCATCATGGGCTAGAGCATTTTGATCATTCTGATCTAGTTTTGATGTTATACATGCTATTTTGGTGTTAGTTATTAGGTCTTTAACACTGTTGTAATCAAGTTTTGTGGCAATATTATGTTTAAGTCCCTTATTTAACAAATTTAATTCTGTGCTATTGAAATTAATGCTTGTTGTGTTAACTACTCTCTCAAAGAATTTATGTTGCATGGGAGGGCATTCATTTGGTGGAATGGGGGATTTTTTGGCAATCAGGAGTGAGAGCTTTTCTTTTTGTTTATGTGCAATTTTCAACATCTCTTTATGCACATTTAGTTGGGTTAGATCTAAGAAATTAGTGATTTGGCTTAGAGTGAGATAGTTGCTTAACTCTAAGTGCAGCATGTAGATGTCCCTGTTTAACAAGTCTTTTCGTTTGTAATGTGATCTAATTTCATTTTTGATCCATACAATTTCACATTTTCTCTTGGCTGCTTGTGCAGATTCACTCTGGTCTTTAACTACAACTCTTATGTAATTAGGAGTTACATTCTCTAAGATACATTGCTTATTAAATTTGATGGAAAGAATAGTTTTCATTAATTTCACTTTGCACTTCCTGTATTTGTTCATTGTTCCTTTAACCTGGCTAGGTAGCAAAATAAGACTTTTATCCATTGTGGATGTGGAGCACTGCGACTGTGGTGTGAACAGGTTTTCAGAAATTACTGCAACCAGTCGCCTTTTATGTAGATGTATTTTATTTAACCATGACCGGTTTCGAGCTGCCTAGCAACTCATCATCAGATGGTGTATACATTTAGTGCTTTTTTGTACCCATTGTGTGGGTGGTTGAGTATCTGTGGCTAGACAGAAACGAGAACAAATAATCGCTACATGTGGTACAGTAACACGACATATTTACAGCATAATTTATGTTTAACGTATAAGAGCAAATAATCACTACATGTGGTACAGTTACATGAAATATTTACAGTTTAATTAACGTTATTGAGGTGTTACTTACAAATAAATCTTTTTGCAGGTATATATATCTCTTTTAGGACGTATTTTTGAAACCATTGTGTCTTGTTTTTCACAATTTCACAAGTTAAAACTTTCACTAGATGTATATTACTTTTATGAGGCACTGTTGGAAACATATATTTCGTTTTTCGTAAACATCGCTGAACACACTTAGCCACAGATACGAATACAGGATTTACACATTATAAACAAGCCAAAGATTGCAATATAACTACAGTATCAAAGATTTCAAGTTGACCAGAGGCATTATTAGTCAACACACACACTGACAAGAGATTTGTCTTTATTACATAGAAAATAAATGTAAATTAGCTTAAACTAGTAAAATGTTTATTTATAAATTAGCTGTGCAATTTAACAGGTATATAAAACTAGATTTTATACATTATATTTCAGTTACATTTAAGATTATTGGTATTGAGAGTATTATGACAGCTAATTTCTTGCTCCTTCCATTGGCTGATCTTGGCATATGATGTCTGGGATGAGAGGTTGATGGTTAACTTAAAATAATAAGTAATGCTGGAACTTATAAGGGTGTGGAAAAGGAGTTGGCGGTGGGGGGGGGGGGGAGGTGGTTGTATAGGAAAAAGGAGAGGGGGGGGCAGAAGTGGTACAAGCTTTTATGTGTGTGTGTAGGGGGGGGGGGCATTTTGTTACTGAATAACTGTTTAGTTTTTTAAGTTCAAAGAATCCTTAAAATTCTGAAAGAAGGAGTTATTCGCCAGTTCTGTCTGCTCATTTAAAATGGTATGTGGGGAATTATGTTTGTGGGTAAAAATCTCTAATTGTTCGAGAAGATCCATCTTGAATCCCTTGTCTACAGTGTGTAGGATTTGAAGGTTAATTTTAATGTCTGTTATGGAATGTTTATTATCTGCAAGATGGGTAGCAAAAGTGGATCTATTTAAGTTGTTTAGGCGAAGTGCATCAGTGTGCTCTTTGTATCGGATCTCAAAACTTCTACCTGTTTGTCCTATGTAGTAGCAGGAGCAGCTGTCACATCTTAATTTATATATACCAGATTTTTGGTAGGGTGTGCTGGCTCTTTTGGTGTTGTGGACTATTTTGTTCTGTATTTTGTTGTTAGTGTGAAAACTTATTTTGACATTATGTGGTTTGAATAGCTTAGCGAGTTTGTATGAGATATTGCCGAGAAACGGCATACAAACGAATTTGGTTTCTTCTGCTACTGAGGTCTGGCTTGCTAGTTTTGCTTTGTTAGATATAATGTTTTTATCTAATTTTTCAATTATGCTTGGGTCATAAGCATTGTTTGATGCTATTGTTTTTAATATATTGATTTCATTAATTTTTGCAGTAGGATCAGCTTGAATCTTGTTGATACGGTTAAGTGCTGATTTGAAAAAAGCTAGTTTATGCTGATTTGGGTGGCATGATGTTGTTTATTATAACATCTGAAGTGGTGGGTTTCCTATATATCTGAAATTTATGTTTGTTGTTGTGATGTGTTATATTTAGGTCAAGAAAATAGATTCCTTTTTGGGTTTGGTGTTCTACTGTGAACTGTATTTTGGGGTGAACATTATTAAGTTTACCAGCTAAGGCCTCAATTTCAGTGGCTGTCCCATCATATAACAACAGGGTGTCATCAACATATCGTTTATAATAAATGATCTTGTCTGTTTCTATTGGGTTTGCTTTAAAGAATTTAATTTCAAGATCATTAATGTAGATGTCAGCAAGAAGGCCAGCTAGACTACTGCCCATTGCTAGACCATCATGTTGAATATATATTTTGTTGTTGAAGGTGAAGTAATTGTGGGACAGCACTAATTCAAGTAAATCCATCAGCTCACAGATTTCCATGTCACTTAACTTTTTATGTTGTAATAAGTTATTTTTTATTATTCGAAGTGTGTCTATTATAGGTATGTTTGTGTACAGGTTGACAATATCAAGGGATGCAAAGTTAGCTGCATTGGGAATGGAAATTTCTCTGATACTGTCATTCAAATCATAGGTGTTTTTATGGAATAATTGGTTGGGAATGTATAATATTTCTTGAGTATTTCATGCAGTTTTTTAGTCACTTTGTACCCTGGGCTATTTATGGAATTCACAATCGGGCGTATCGGGTGTCCATCTTTATGAATTTTAGGTTGTGATCTAAGCTTTGGTGCTGTAGGGTTCATTATAACACATTGTTTGGCTTCAATGGATGTCAGCAGAAAGTTACAATTTTTTAACATGTCTTTTATTTTAGCTTGGTATTTGGGAGTGGGGTCAGATTTCAACTCAGTTATGTTGTTATTCTTGAAAAATTCTAGGGTTTTCTTAATGTAATCAGACTCGTACATTATCACGGCTGTGCTGCCTTTGTCAGATTTAACAACAAGGGCACTACTGTTTGTTAGCTTTTTGTTAATTTGTTTCAGTGTTACAGATTCATCATGTTTATTACTATGGAGCTTTTGTGCATCTATGGTTTTCTTTATTATTTTGTTTGCATCATGGGCTAGAGCATTTTGATCATTCTGATCTAGTTTTGATGTTATACATGCTATTTTGGTGTTAGTTATTAGGTCTTTAACACTGTTGTAATCAAGTTTTGTGGCAATATTATGTTTAAGTCCCTTATTTAACAAATTTAATTCTGTGCTATTGAAATTAATGCTTGTTGTGTTAACTACTCTCTCAAAGAATTTATGTTGCACGGGAGGGCATTCATTTGGTGGAATGGGGGATTTTTTGGCAATCAGGAGTGAGAGCTTTTCTTTTTGTTTATGTGCAATTTTCAACATCTCTTTATGCACATTTAGTTGGGTTAGATCTAAGAAATTAGTGATTTGGCTTAGAGTGAGATAGTTGCTTAACTCTAAGTGCATCATGTAGATGTCCCTGTTTAACAAGTCTTTTCGTTTGTAATGTGATCTAATTTCATTTTTGATCCATACAATTTCACATTTTCTCTTGGCTGCTTGAGCAGATTCACTCTGGTCTTTAACTACAACTCTTATGTAATTAGGAGTTACATTCTCTAAGATACATTGCTTATTAAATTTGATGGCAAGAATAGTTTTCATTAATTTCACTTTGCACTTCCTGTATTTGTTCATTGTTCCTTTTACCTGGCTAGGTAGCAAAATAAGACTTTTATCCATTGTGGATGTGGAGCACTGCGACTGTGGTGTGAACAGGTTTTCAGAAATTACTGCAACCAGTCGCCTTTTATGTAGATGTATTTTATTTAACCATGACCGGTTTCGAGCTGCCTAGCAACTCATCATCAGATGGTGTATACATTTAGTGCTTTTTTGTACCCATTGTGTGGGTGGTTGAGTATCTGTGGCTAGACAGAAACGAGAACAAATAATCGCTACATGTGGTACAGTAACACGACATATTTACAGCATAATTTATGTTTAACGTATAAGAGCAAATAATCACTACATGTGGTACAGTTACATGAAATATTTACAGTTTAATTAACGTTATTGAGGTGTTACTTACAAATAAATCTTTTTGCAAGTATATATATCTCTTTTAGGACGTATTTTTGAAACCATTGTGTCTTGTTTTTCACAATTTCACAAGTTAAAACTTTCACTAGATGTATATTACTTTTATGAGGCACTGTTGGAAACATATATTTCGTTTTTCATAAACATCGCTGAACACACTTAGCCACAGATACGAATACAGGATTTACACATTATAAACAAGCCAAAGATTGCAATATAACTACAGTATCAAAGATTTCAAGTTGACCAGAGGCATTATTAGTCAACACACACACTGACAAGAGATTTGTCTTTATTACATAGAAAATAAATGTAAATTAGCTTAAACTAGTAAAATGTTTATTTATAAATTAGCTGTGCAATTTAACAGGTATATAAAACTAGATTTTATACATTATATTTCAGTTACATTTAAGATTATTGGTATTGAGAGTATTATGACAGCTAATTTCTTGCTCCTTCCATTGGCTGATCTTGGCATATGATGTCTGGGATGAGAGGTTGATGGTTAACTTAAAATAATAAGTAATGCTGGAACTTATAAGGGTGTGGAAAAGGAGTTGGCGGTGGGGGGGGGGGGGGAGGTGGTTGTATAGGAAAAAGGAGAGGGGGGGGCAGAAGTGGTACAAGCATTTATGTGTGTGTGTAGGGGGGGGGGGCATTTTGTTACTGAATAACTGTTTAGTTTTTTAAGTTCAAAGAATCCTTAAAATTCTGAAAGAAGGAGTTATTCGCCAGTTCTGTCTGCTCATTTAAAATGGTATGTGGGGAATTATGTTTGTGGGTAAAAATCTCTAATTGTTCGAGAAGATCCATCTTGAATCCCTTGTCTACAGTGTGTAGGATTTGAAGGTTAGTTTTAATGTCTGTTATGGAATGTTTATTATCTGCTAGATGGGTAGCAAAAGTGGATCTATTTAAGTTGTTTAGGCGAAGTGCATCAGTGTGCTCTTTGTATCGGATCTCAAAATTTCTACCTGTTTGTCCTATGTAGTAGCAGGAGCAGCTGTCACATCTTAATTTATATATACCAGATTTTTGGTAGGGTGTGCTGGCTCTTTTGGTGTTGTGGACTATTTTGTTCTGTATTTTGTTGTTAGTGTGAAAACTTATTTTGACATTATGTGGTTTGAATAGCTTAGCGAGTTTGTATGAGATATTGCCGAGAAACGGCATACAAACGAATTTGGTTTCTTCTGCTACTGAGGTCTGGCTTGCTAGTTTTGCTTTGTTAGATATAATGTTTTTATCTAATTTTTCAATTATGCTTGGGTCATAAGCATTGTTTGATGCTATTGTTTTTAATATATTGATTTCATTAATTTTTGCAGTAGGATCAGCTTGAATCTTGTTGATACGGTTAAGTGCTGATTTGAAAAAAGCTAGTTTATGCTGATTTGGGTGGCATGATCTATTGTTTATTATATCATCTGAAGTGGTGGGTTTCCTATATATCTGAAATTTATGTTTGTTGTTGTGATGTGTTAAGTTTAGGTCAAGAAAATAGATACCTTTTTGGGTTTGGTGTTCTACTGTGAATTGTATTTTGGGGTGAACATTATTAAGTTTACCAGCTAAGGCCTCAATTTCAGTGGCTGTCCCATCATATAACAACAGGGTGTCATCAACATATCGTTTATAATAAATGATCTTGTCTGTTTCTATTGGGTTTGCTTTAAAGAATTTAATTTCAAGATCATTAATGTAGATGTCAGCAAGAAGGCCAGCTAGACTACTGCCCATTGCTAGACCATCATGTTGAATATATATTTTGTTGTTGAAGGTGAAGTAATTGTGGGACAGCACTAATTCAAGTAAATCCAAACTCTCATCCCAGACATCATATGCCAAGATCAGCCAATGGAAGGAGCAAGAAATTAGCTGTCATAATACTCTCAATACCAATAATCTTAAATGTAACTGAAATATAATGTATAAAATCTAGTTTTATATACCTGTTAAATTGCACAGCTAATTTATAAATAAACATTTTACTAGTTTAAGCTAATTTACATTTATTTTCCATGTAATAAAGACAAATCTCTTGTCAGTGTGTGTGTTGACTAATAATGCCTCTGGTCAACTTGAAATCTTTGATACTGTAGTTATATTGCAATCTTTGGCTTGTTTATAATGTGTAAATCCTGTATTCGTATCTGTGGCTAAGTGTGTTCAGCGATGTTTACGAAAAACGAAATATATGTTTCCAACAGTGCCTCATAAAAGTAATATACATCTAGTGAAAGTTTTAACTTGTGAAATTGTGAAAAACAAGACACAATGGTTTCAAAAATACGTCCTAAAAGAGATATATATACCTGCAAAAAGATTTATTTGTAAGTAACACCTCAATAACGTTAATTAAACTGTAAATATTTCATGTAACTGTACCACATGTAGTGATTATTTGCTCTTATACGTTAAACATAAATTATGCTGTAAATATGTCGTGTTACTGTACCACATGTAGCGATTATTTGTTCTCGTTTCTGTCTAGCCACAGATACTCAACCACCCACACAATGGGTACAAAAAAGCACTAAATGTATACACCATCTGATGATGAGTTGCTAGGCAGCTCGAAACCGGTCATGGTTAAATAAAATACATCTACATAAAAGGCGACTGGTTGCAGTAATTTCTGAAAACCTGTTCACACCACAGTCGCAGTGCTCCACATCCACAATGGATAAAAGTCTTATTTTGCTACCTAGCCAGGTAAAAGGAACAATGAACAAATACAGGAAGTGCAAAGTGAAATTAATGAAAACTATTCTTGCCATCAAATTTAATAAGCAATGTATCTTAGAGAATGTAACTCCTAATTACATAAGAGTTGTAGTTAAAGACCAGAGTGAATCTGCACAAGCAGCCAAGAGAAAATGTGAAATTGTATGGATCAAAAATGAAATTAGATCACATTACAAACGAAAAGACTTGTTAAACAGGGACATCTACATGCTGCACTTAGAGTTAAGCAACTATCTCACTCTAAGCCAAATCACTAATTTCTTAGATCTAACCCAACTAAATGTGCATAAAGAGATGTTGAAAATTGCACATAAACAAAAAGAAAAGCTCTCACTCCTGATTGCCAAAAAATCCCCCATTCCACCAAATGAATGCCCTCCCATGCAACATAAATTCTTTGAGAGAGTAGTTAACACAACAAGCATTAATTTCAATAGCACAGAATTAAATTTGTTAAATAAGGGACTTAAACATAATATTGCCACAAAACTTGATTACAACAGTGTTAAAGACCTAATAACTAACACCAAAATAGCATGTATAACATCAAAACTAGATCAGAATGATCAAAATGCTCTAGCCCATGATGCAAACAAAATAATAAAGAAAACCATAGATGCACAAAAGCTCCATAGTAATAAACATGATGAATCTGTAACACTGAAACAAATTAACAAAAAGCTAACAAACAGTAGTGCCCTTGTTGTTAAATCTGACAAAGGCAGCACAGCCGTGATAATGTACGAGTCTGATTACATTAAGAAAACCCTAGAATTTTTCAAGAATAACAACATAACTGAGTTGAAATCTGACCCCACTCCCAAATACCAAGCTAAAATAAAAGACATGTTAAAAAATTGTAACTTTCTGCTGACATCCATTGAAGCCAAACAATGTGTTATAATGAACCCTACAGCACCAAAGCTTAGATCACAACCTAAAATTCATAAAGATGGACACCCGATACGCCCGATTGTGAATTCCATAAATAGCCCAGGGTACAAAGTGACTAAAAAACTGCATGAAATACTCAAGAAATATTATACATTCTGAACCAATTATTCCATAAAAAACACCTATGATTTGATTGACAGTATCAGAGAAATTTCCATTCCCAATGCAGCTAACTTTGCATCCCTTGATATTGTCAACCTGTACACAAACATACCTATATTAGACACACTTCGAATAATAAAAAATAACTTATTACAACATAAAAAGTTAAGTGACATGGAAATCTGTGAGCTGATGGATTTACTTGAATTAGTGCTGTCCCACAATTACTTCACCTTCAACAACAAAATATATATTCAACATGATGGTCTAGCAATGGGCAGTAGTCTAGCTGGCCTTCTTGCTGACATCTACATTAATGATCTTGAAATTAAATTCTTTAAAGCAAACCCAATAGAAACAGACAAGATCATTTATTATAAACGATATGTTGATGACACCCTGTTGTTATATGATGGGACAGCCACTGAAATTGAGGCCTTAGCTGGTAAACTTAATAATGTTCACCCCAAAATACAGTTCACAGTAGAACACCAAACCCAAAAAGGTATCTTTTTTCTTGACCTAAACATAACACATCACAACAACAAACATAAATTTCAGATATATAGGAAACCCACCACTTCAGATGTTATAATAAACAATACATCATGCCACCCAAATCAGCATAAACTAGCTGTTTTCAAATCAGCACTTAACCGTATCAACAAGATTCAAGCTGATCCTACTGCAAAAATTAATGAAATCAATATATTAAAAACAATAGCATCAAACAATGCTTATGACCCAAGCATAATTGAAAAATTAGATAAAAACATTATATCTAACAAAGCAAAACTAGCAAGCCAGACCTCAGTAGCAGAAGAAACCAAATTCGTTTGTATGCCGTTTCTCGGCAATATCTCATACAAACTCGCTAAGCTATTCAAACCACATAATGTCAAAATAAGTTTTCACACTAACAACAAAATACAGAACAAAATAGTCCACAACACCAAAAGAGCCAGCACACCCTACCAAAAATCTGGTATATATAAATTAAGATGTGACAGCTGCTCCTGCTACTACATAGGACAAACAGGTAGAAATTTTGAGATCCGATACAAAGAGCACACTGATGCACTTCGCCTAAACAACTTAAATAGATCCACTTTTGCTACCCATCTAGCAGATAATAAACATTCCATAACAGACATTAAAACTAACCTTCAAATCCTACACACTGTAGACAAGGGATTCAAGATGGATCTTCTCGAACAATTAGAGATTTTTACCCACAAACATAATTCCCCACATACCATTTTAAATGAGCAGACAGAACTGGCGAATAACTCCTTCTTTCAGAATTTTAAGGATTTTTTGAACTTAAAAAACTAAACAGTTATTCAGTAACAAAATGCCCCCCCCCCTACACACACACATAAAAGCTTGTACCACTTCTGCCCCCCCTCTCCTTTTTCCTATACAACCAACTCCCCCCCCCCACCGCCAACTCCTTTTCCACACCCTTATAAGTTCCAGCATTACTTATTATTTTAAGTTAACCATCAACCTCTCATCCCAGACATCATATGCCAAGATCAGCCAATGGAAGGAGCAAGAAATTAGCTGTCATAATACTCTCAATACCAATAATCTTAAATGTAACTGAAATATAATGTATAAAATCTAGTTTTATATACCTGTTAAATTGCACAGCTAATTTATAAATAAACATTTTACTAGTTTAAGCTAATTTACATTTATTTTCTATGTAATAAAGACAAATCTCTTGTCAGTGTGTGTGTTGACTAATAATGCCTCTGGTCAACTTGAAATCTTTGATACTGTAGTTATATTGCAATCTTTGGCTTGTTTATAATGTGTAAATCCTGTATTCGTATCTGTGGCTAAGTGTGTTCAGCGATGTTTACGAAAAACGAAATATATGTTTCCAACAGTGCCTCATAAAAGTAATATACATCTAGTGAAAGTTTTAACTTGTGAAATTGTGAAAAACAAGACACAATGGTTTCAAAAATACGTCCTAAAAGAGATATATATACCTGCAAAAAGATTTATTTGTAAGTAACACCTCAATAACGTTAATTAAACTGTAAATATTTCATGTAACTGTACCACATGTAGTGATTATTTGCTCTTATACGTTAAACATAAATTATGCTGTAAATATGTCGTGTTACTGTACCACATGTAGCGATTATTTGTTCTCGTTTCTGTCTAGCCACAGATACTCAACCACCCACACAATGGGTACAAAAAAGCACTAAATGTATACACCATCTGATGATGAGTTGCTAGGCAGCTCGAAACCGGTCATGGTTAAATAAAATACATCTACATAAAAGGCGACTGGTTGCAGTAATTTCTGAAAACCTGTTCACACCACAGTCGCAGTGCTCCACATCCACAATGGATAAAAGTCTTATTTTGCTACCTAGCCAGGTTAAAGGAACAATGAACAAATACAGGAAGTGCAAAGTGAAATTAATGAAAACTATTCTTGCCATCAAATTTAATAAGCAATGTATCTTAGAGAATGTAACTCCTAATTACATAAGAGTTGTAGTTAAAGACCAGAGTGAATCTGCACAAGCAGCCAAGAGAAAATGTGAAATTGTGTGGATCAAAAATGAAATTAGATCACATTACAAACGAAAAGACATGTTAAACAGGGACATCTACATGCTGCACTTAGAGTTAAGCAACTATCTCACTCTAAGCCAAATCACTAATTTCTTAGATCTAACCCAACTAAATGTGCATAAAGAGATGTTGAAAATTGCACATAAACAAAAAGAAAAGATCTCACTCCTGATTGCCAAAAAATCCCCCATTCCACCAAATGAATGCCCTCCCGTGCAACATAAATTCTTTGAGAGAGTAGTTAACACAACAAGCATTAATTTCAATAGCACAGAATTAAATTTGTTAAATAAGGGACTTAAACATAATATTGCCACAAAACTTGATTACAACAGTGTTAAAGACCTAATAACTAACACCAAAATAGCATGTATAACATCAAAACTAGATCAGAATGATCAAAATGCTCTAGCCCATGATGCAAACAAAATAATAAAGAAAACCATAGATGCACAAAAGCTCCATAGTAATAAACATGATGAATCTGTAACACTGAAACAAATTAACAAAAAGCTAACAAACAGTAGTGCCCTTGCTGTTAAATCTGACAAAGGCAGCACAGCCGTGATAATGTACGAGTCTGATTACATTAAGAAAACCCTAGAATTTTTCAAGAATAACAACATAACTGAGTTGAAATCTGACCCCACTCCCAAATACCAAGCTAAAATAAAAGACATGTTAAAAAATTGTAACTTTCTGCTGACATCCATTGAAGCCAAACAATGTGTTATAATGAACCCTACAGCACCAAAGCTTAGATCACAACCTAAAATTCATAAAGATGGACACCCGATACGCCCGATTGTGAATTCCATAAATAGCCCAGGGTACAAAGTGACTAAAAACTGCATGAAATACTCAAGAAATATTATACATTCTGAACCAATTATTCCATAAAAAACACCTATGATTTGATTGACAGTATCAGAGAAATTTCCATTCCCAATGCAGCTAACTTTGCATCCCTTGATATTGTCAACCTGTACACAAACATACCTATAATAGACACACTTCGAATAATAAAAAATAACTTATTACAACATAAAAAGTTAAGTGACATGGAAATCTGTGAGCTGATGGATTTACTTGAATTAGTGCTGTCCCACAATTACTTCACCTTCAACAACAAAATATATATTCAACATGATGGTCTAGCAATGGGCAGTAGTCTAGCTGGCCTTCTTGCTGACATCTACATTAATGATCTTGAAATTAAATTCTTTAAAGCAAACCCAATAGAAACAGACAAGATCATTTATTATAAACGATATGTTGATGACACCCTGTTGTTATATGATGGGACAGCCACTGAAATTGAGGCCTTAGCTGGTAAACTTAATAATGTTCACCCCAAAATACAATTCACAGTAGAACACCAAACCCAAAAAGGTATCTATTTTCTTGACCTAAACATAACACATCACAACAACAAACATAAATTTCAGATATATAGGAAACCCACCACTTCAGATGTTATAATAAACAATACATCATGCCACCCAAATCAGCATAAACTAGCTTTTTTCAAATCAGCACTTAACCGTATCAACAAGATTCAAGCTGATCCTACTGCAAAAATTAATGAAATCAATATATTAAAAACAATAGCATCAAACAATGCTTATGACCCAAGCATAATTGAAAAATTATATAAAAACATTATATCTAACAAAGCAAAACTAGCAAGCCAGACCTCAGTAGCAGAAGAAACCAAATTCGTTTGTATGCCGTTTCTCGGCAATATCTCATACAAACTCGCTAAGCTATTCAAACCACATAATGTCAAAATAAGTTTTCACACTAACAACAAAATACAGAACAAAATAGTCCACAACACCAAAAGAGCCAGCACACTCTACCAAAAATCTGGTATATATAAATTAAGATGTGACAGCTGCTCCTGCTACTACATAGGACAAACAGGTAGAAATTTTGAGATCCGATACAAAGAGCACACTGATGCACTTCGCCTAAACAACTTAAATAGATCCACTTTTGCTACCCATCTAGCAGATAATAAACATTCCATAACAGACATTAAAACTAACCTTCAAATCCTACACACTGTAGACAAGGGATTCAAGATGGATCTTCTCGAACAATTAGAGATTTTTACCCACAAACATAATTCCCCACATACCATTTTAAATGAGCAGACAGAACTGGCGAATAACTCCTTCTTTCAGAATTTTAAGGATTCTTTGAACTTAAAAAACTAAACAGTTATTCAGTAACAAAATGCCCCCCCCCTACACACACACATAAAAGCTTGTACCACTTCTGCCCCCCCCCTCTCCTTTTTCCTATACAACCACCTCCCCCCCCCCCCCACCGCCAACTCCTTTTCCACACCCTTATAAGTTCCAGCATTACTTATTATTTTAAGTTAACCATCAACCTCTCATCCCAGACATCATATGCCAAGATCAGCCAATGGAAGGAGCAAGAAATTAGCTGTCATAATACTCTCAATACCAATAATCTTAAATGTAACTGAAATATAATGTATAAAATCTAGTTTTATATACCTGTTAAATTGCACAGCTAATTTATAAATAAACATTTTACTAGTTTAAGCTAATTTACATTTATTTTCTATGTAATAAAGACAAATCTCTTGTCAGTGTGTGTGTTGACTAATAATGCCTCTGGTCAACTTGAAATCTTTGATACTGTAGTTATATTGCAATCTTTGGCTTGTTTATAATGTGTAAATCCTGTATTCGTATCTGTGGCTAAGTGTGTTCAGCGATGTTTATGAAAAACGAAATATATGTTTCCAACAGTGCCTCATAAAAGTAATATACATCTAGTGAAAGTTTTAACTTGTGAAATTGTGAAAAACAAGACACAATGGTTTCAAAAATACGTCCTAAAAGAGATATATATACCTGCAAAAAGATTTATTTGTAAGTAACACCTCAATAACGTTAATTAAACTGTAAATATTTCATGTAACTGTACCACATGTAGTGATTATTTGCTCTTATACGTTAAACATAAATTATGCTGTAAATATGTCGTGTTACTGTACCACATGTAGCGATTATTTGTTCTCGTTTCTGTCTAGCCACAGATACTCAACCACCCACACAATGGGTACAAAAAAGCACTAAATGTATACACCATCTGATGATGAGTTGCTAGGCAGCTCGAAACCGGTCATGGTTAAATAAAATACATCTACATAAAAGGCGACTGGTTGCAGTAATTTCTGAAAACCTGTTCACACCACAGTCGCAGTGCTCCACATCCACAATGGATAAAAGTCTTATTTTGCTACCTAGCCAGGTAAAAGGAACAATGAACAAATACAGGAAGTGCAAAGTGAAATTAATGAAAACTATTCTTGCCATCAAATTTAATAAGCAATGTATCTTAGAGAATGTAACTCCTAATTACATAAGAGTTGTAGTTAAAGACCAGAGTGAATCTGCTCAAGCAGCCAAGAGAAAATGTGAAATTGTATGGATCAAAAATGAAATTAGATCACATTACAAACGAAAAGACTTGTTAAACCGGGACATCTACATGCTGCACTTAGAGTTAAGCAACTATCTCACTCTAAGCCAAATCACTAATTTCTTAGATCTAACCCAACTAAATGTGCATAAAGAGATGTTGAAAATTGCACATAAACAAAAAGAAAAGCTCTCACTCCTGATTGCCAAAAAATCCCCCATTCCACCAAATGAATGCCCTCCCGTGCAACATAAATTCTTTGAGAGAGTAGTTAACACAACAAGCATTAATTTCAATAGCACAGAATTAAATTTGTTAAATAAGGGACTTAAACATAATATTGCCACAAAACTTGATTACAACAGTGTTAAAGACCTAATAACTAACACCAAAATAGCATGTATAACATCAAAACTAGATCAGAATGATCAAAATGCTCTAGCCCATGATGCAAACAAAATAATAAAGAAAACCATAGATGCACAAAAGCTCCATAGTAATAAACATGATGAATCTGTAACACTGAAACAAATTAACAAAAAGCTAACAAACAGTAGTGCCCTTGTTGTTAAATCTGACAAAGGCAGCACAGCCGTGATAATGTACGAGTCTGATTACATTAAGAAAACCCTAGAATTTTTCAAGAATAACAACATAACTGAGTTGAAATCTGACCCCACTCCCAAATACCAAGCTAAAATAAAAGACATGTTAAAAAATTGTAACTTTCTGCTGACATCCATTGAAGCCAAACAATGTGTTATAATGAACCCTACAGCACCAAAGCTTAGATCACAACCTAAAATTCATAAAGATGGACACCCGATACGCCCGATTGTGAATTCCATAAATATCCCAGGGTACAAAGTGACTAAAAAACTGCATGAAATACTCAAGAAATATTATACATTCCCAACCAATTATTCCATAAAAACACCTATGATTTGAATGACAGTATCAGAGAAATTTCCATTCCCAATGCAGCTAACTTTGCATCCCTTGATATTGTCAACCTGTACACAAACATACCTATAATAGACACACTTCGAATAATAAAAAATAACTTATTACAACATAAAAAGTTAAGTGACATGGAAATCTGTGAGCTGATGGATTTACTTGAATTAGTGCTGTCCCACAATTACTTCACCTTCAACAACAAAATATATATTCAACATGATGGTCTAGCAATGGGCAGTAGTCTAGCTGGCCTTCTTGCTGACATCTACATTAATGATCTTGAAATTAAATTCTTTAAAGCAAACCCAATAGAAACAGACAAGATCATTTATTATAAACGATATGTTGATGACACCCTGTTGTTATATGATGGGACAGCCACTGAAATTGAGGCCTTAGCTGGTAAACTTAATAATGTTCACCCCAAAATACAGTTCACAGTAGAACACCAAACCCAAAAAGGAATCTATTTTCTTGACCTAAATATAACACATCACAACAACAAACATAAATTTCAGATATATAGGAAACCCACCACTTCAGATGTTATAATAAACAACATCATGCCACCCAAATCAGCATAAACTAGCTTTTTTCAAATCAGCACTTAACCGTATCAACAAGATTCAAGCTGATCCTACTGCAAAAATTAATGAAATCAATATATTAAAAACAATAGCATCAAACAATGCTTATGACCCAAGCATAATTGAAAAATTAGATAAAAACATTATATCTAACAAAGCAAAACTAGCAAGCCAGACCTCAGTAGCAGAAGAAACCAAATTCGTTTGTATGCCGTTTCTCGGCAATATCTCATACAAACTCGCTAAGCTATTCAAACCACATAATGTCAAAATAAGTTTTCACACTAACAACAAAATACAGAACAAAATAGTCCACAACACCAAAAGAGCCAGCACACCCTACCAAAAATCTGGTATATATAAATTAAGATGTGACAGCTGCTCCTGCTACTACATAGGACAAACAGGTAGAAATTTTGAGATCCGATACAAAGAGCACACTGATGCACTTCGCCTAAACAACTTAAATAGATCCACTTTTGCTACCCATCTAGCAGATAATAAACATTCCATAACAGACATTAAAACTAACCTTCAAATCCTACACACTGTAGACAAGGGATTCAAGATGGATCTTCTCGAACAATTAGAGACTTTTACCCACAAACATAATTCCCCACATACCATTTTAAATGAGCAGACAGAACTGGCGAATAACTCCTTCTTTCAGAATTTTAAGGATTCTTTGAACTTAAAAAACTAAACAGTTATTCAGTAACAAAATGCCCCCCCCTACACACACACATAAAAGCTTGTACCACTTCTGCCCCCCCCCTCTCCTTTTTCCTATACAACCACCTCCCCCCCCCCCCACCACCAACTCCTTTTCCACACCCTTATAAGTTCCAGCATTACTTATTATTTTAAGTTAACCATCAACCTCTCATCCCAGACATCATATGCCAAGATCAGCCAATGGAAGGAGCAAGAAATTAGCTGTCATAATACTCTCAATACCAATAATCTTAAATGTAACTGAAATATAATGTATAAAATCTAGTTTTATATACCTGTTAAATTGCACAGCTAATTTATAAATAAACATTTTACTAGTTTAAGCTAATTTACATTTATTTTCTATGTAATAAAGACAAATCTCTTGTCAGTGTGTGTGTTGACTAATAATGCCTCTGGTCAACTTGAAATCTTTGATACTGTAGTTATATTGCAATCTTTGGCTTGTTTATAATGTGTAAATCCTGTATTCGTATCTGTGGCTAAGTGTGTTCAGCGATGTTTACGAAAAACGAAATATATGTTTCCAACAGTGCCTCATAAAAGTAATATACATCTAGTGAAAGTTTTAACTTGTGAAATTGTGAAAAACAAGACACAATGGTTTCAAAAATACGTCCTAAAAGAGATATATATACCTGCAAAAAGATTTATTTGTAAGTAACACCTCAATAACGTTAATTAAACTGTAAATATTTCATGTAACTGTACCACATGTAGTGATTATTTGCTCTTATACGTTAAACATAAATTATGCTGTAAATATGTCGTGTTACTGTACCACATGTAGCGATTATTTGTTCTCGTTTCTGTCTAGCCACAGATACTCAACCACCCACACAATGGGTACAAAAAAGCACTAACTGTATACACCATCTGATGATGAGTTGCTAGGCAGCTCGAAACCGGTCATGGTTAAATAAAATACATCTACATAAAAGGCGACTGGTTGCAGTAATTTCTGAAAACCTGTTCACACCACAGTCGCAGTGCTCCACATCCACAATGGATAAAAGTCTTATTTTGCTACCTAGCCAGGTAAAAGGAACAATGAACAAATACAGGAAGTGCAAAGTGAAATTAATGAAAACTATTCTTGCCATCAAATTTAATAAGCAATGTATCTTAGAGAATGTAACTCCTAATTACATAAGAGTTGTAGTTAAAGACCAGAGTGAATCTGCACAAGCAGCCAAGAGAAAATGTTAAAATTGTATGGATCAAAAATGAAATTAGATCACATTACAAACGAAAAGACTTGTTAAACAGGGACATCTACATGCTGCACTTAGAGTTAAGCAACTATCTCACTCTAAGCCAAATCACTAATTTCTTAGATCTAACCCAACTAAATGTGCATAAAGAGATGTTGAAAATTGCACATAAACAAAAAGAAAAGCTCTCACTCCTGATTGCCAAAAAATCCCCCATTCCACCAAATGAATGCCCTCCCGTGCAACATAAATTCTTTGAGAGAGTAGTTAACACAACAAGCATTAATTTCAATAGCACAGAATTAAATTTGTTAAATAAGGGACTTAAACATAATATTGCCACAAAACTTGATTACAACAGTGTTAAAGACCTAATAACTAACACCAAAATAGCATGTATAACATCAAAACTAGATCAGAATGATCAAAATGCTCTAGCCCATGATGCAAACAAAATAATAAAGAAAACCATAGATGCACAAAAGCTCCATAGTAATAAACATGATGAATCTGTAACACTGAAACAAATTAACAAAAAGCTAACAAACAGTAGTGCCCTTGTTGTTAAATCTGACAAAGGCAGCACAGCCGTGATAATGTACGAGTCTGATTACATTAAGAAAACCCTAGAATTTTTCAAGAATAACAACATAACTGAGTTGAAATCTGACCCCACTCCCAAATACCAAGCTAAAATAAAAGACATGTTAAAAAATTGTAACTTTCTGCTGACATCCATTGAAGCCAAACAATGTGTTATAATGAACCCTACAGCACCAAAGCTTAGATCACAACCTAAAATTCATAAAGATGGACACCCGATACGCCCGATTGTGAATTCCATAAATAGCCCAGGGTACAAAGTGACTAAAAAACTGCATGAAATACTCAAGAAATATTATACATTCCCAACCAATTATTCCATAAAAACACCTATGATTTGAATGACAGTATCAGAGAAATTTCCATTCCCAATGCAGCTAACTTTGCATCCCTTGATATTGTCAACCTGTACACAAACATACCTATAATAGACACACTTCGAATAATAAAAAATAACTTATTACAACATAAAAAGTTAAGTGACATGGAAATCTGTGAGCTGATGGATTTACTTGAATTAGTGCTGTCCCACAATTACTTCACCTTCAACAACAAAATATATATTCAACATGATGGTCTAGCAATGGGCAGTAGTCTAGCTGGCCTTCTTGCTGACATCTACATTAATGATCTTGAAATTAAATTCTTTAAAGCAAACCCAATAGAAACAGACAAGATCATTTATTATAAACGATATGTTGATGACACCCTGTTGTTATATGATGGGACAGCCACTGAAATTGAGGCCTTAGCTGGTAAACTTAATAATGTTCACCCCAAAATACAGTTCACAGTAGAACACCAAACCCAAAAAGGAATCTATTTTCTTGACCTAAATATAACACATCACAACAACAAACATAAATTTCAGATATATAGGAAACCCACCACTTCAGATGTTATAATAAACAACATCATGCCACCCAAATCAGCATAAACTAGCTTTTTTCAAATCAGCACTTAACCGTATCAACAAGATTCAAGCTGATCCTACTGCAAAAATTAATGAAATCAATATATTAAAAACAATAGCATCAAACAATGCTTATGACCCAAGCATAATTGAAAAATTAGATAAAAACATTATATCTAACAAAGCAAAACTAGCAAGCCAGACCTCAGTAGCAGAAGAAACCAAATTCGTTTGTATGCCGTTTCTCGGCAATATCTCATACAAACTCGCTAAGCTATTCAAACCACATAATGTCAAAATAAGTTTTCACACTAACAACAAAATACAGAACAAAATAGTCCACAACACCAAAAGAGCCAGCACACCCTACCAAAAATCTGGTATATATAAATTAAGATGTGACAGCTGCTCCTGCTACTACATAGGACAAACAGGTAGAAATTTTGAGATCCGATACAAAGAGCACACTGATGCACTTCGCCTAAACAACTTAAATAGATCCACTTTTGCTACCCATCTTGCAGATAATAAACATTCCATAACAGACATTAAAACTAACCTTCAAATCCTACACACTGTAGACAAGGGATTCAAGATGGATCTTCTCGAACAATTAGAGACTTTTACCCACAAACATAATTCCCCACATACCATTTTAAATGAGCAGACAGAACTGGCGAATAACTCCTTCTTTCAGAATTTTAAGGATTCTTTGAACTTAAAAAACTAAACAGTTATTCAGTAACAAAATGCCCCCCCCTACACACACACATAAAAGCTTGTACCACTTCTGCCCCCCCCCTCTCCTTTTTCCTATACAACCACCTCCCCCCCCCCACCACCAACTCCTTTTCCACACCCTTATAAGTTCCAGCATTACTTATTATTTTAAGTTAACCATCAACCTCTCATCCCAGACATCATATGCCAAGATCAGCCAATGGAAGGAGCAAGAAATTAGCTGTCATAATACTCTCAATACCAATAATCTTAAATGTAACTGAAATATAATGTATAAAATCTAGTTTTATATACCTGTTAAATTGCACAGCTAATTTATAAATAAACATTTTACTAGTTTAAGCTAATTTACATTTATTTTCTATGTAATAAAGACAAATCTCTTGTCAGTGTGTGTGTTGACTAATAATGCCTCTGGTCAACTTGAAATCTTTGATACTGTAGTTATATTGCAATCTTTGGCTTGTTTATAATGTGTAAATCCTGTATTCGTATCTGTGGCTAAGTGTGTTCAGCGATGTTTACGAAAAACGAAATATATGTTTCCAACAGTGCCTCATAAAAGTAATATACATCTAGTGAAAGTTTTAACTTGTGAAATTGTGAAAAACAAGACACAATGGTTTCAAAAATACGTCCTAAAAGAGATATATATACCTGCAAAAAGATTTATTTGTAAGTAACACCTCAATAACGTTAATTAAACTGTAAATATTTCATGTAACTGTACCACATGTAGTGATTATTTGCTCTTATACGTTAAACATAAATTATGCTGTAAATATGTCGTGTTACTGTACCACATGTAGCGATTATTTGTTCTCGTTTCTGTCTAGCCACAGATACTCAACCACCCACACAATGGGTACAAAAAAGCACTAACTGTATACACCATCTGATGATGAGTTGCTAGGCAGCTCGAAACCGGTCATGGTTAAATAAAATACATCTACATAAAAGGCGACTGGTTGCAGTAATTTCTGAAAACCTGTTAAGTACAGGAAGACTGAGTCTTCCTACTGTCTATGTTTTGAGCGTTTCCTGTGTCTCCAGTTTTACATTCCGATGCACCTCTGCAGGTTTACTTTATCCCTTGGACGTTCACTGTGACGAAGAAACACAGAAATTGCATCGAAATTAAATATAAGAGACACAATGCCGACTTAAGTACAGGAAGACTGAGTCTTCCTACTGTCTATGTTTTGAGCGTTTCCTGTGACACTAGTTTTACATTCCGATGCACCTCTGCAGATTTACTGTATCCCTTGGACCTTCCCATTGACGATGAAACACAGAAATTGCATAAAAATTAAATATAAGAGACACAATGCCGACTTAAGTGAAAGAAAACAGTCTTCGTACGGTCAATGTTTTGAGCGTTTCCTGTGTCACCAGTTTTACATTCCGATGCACCTCTGCCGGTTTACTGTATCCCTTTGACCTTCCCTTTCTCGATGAAACACAGAAATCGCGTCGGAATTAAATATAAGAAACACAATGCCGACTTAAGTACAGGAAGACTGAGTCTTCCTACTGTCTATGTTTTGAGCGTTTCCTGTGTCACCAGTTTTACATTCTGGTGCACCTCTGCAGGTTTACTGTAACCATTGGACCTTCCCATTGAAGATAAAACACAGAAATTGCATCGGAGTTAAATATAAGAGACACAATGCCGACTTAAGTACAAGAAAACAGTCTTCTTACAGTCAATGTTTTGAGCGTTTCCTGTGTCACCAGTTTTACATTCCGATGCACCTCTGCAGGTTTACTGTATCCCTTGGACCTTCCCTATCTCGATGAAACACAGAAATCGCATCGGAATTAAATATAAGAAACACAATGCCGACTTAAGTACAGGAAGACTGAGTCTTCCTACTGTCTATGTTTTGAGCGTTTCCTGTGTCACCAGTTTTACATTCTGATGCACCTCTGCAGGTTTTCTGTATCCATTGGACCTTCCCATTGACGATGAAACACAGAAATTGCATCGGAATTAAATATAAGAGACACAATGCCGACTTAAGTACGGGAAGACTGAGTCTTCCTACTGTCTGTGATTTGAGCTTTTCCTGTGTCACCAGTTTTACATTCCGATGCACCTCTGCAGGTTGCCTGTATCCCTTGGACCTTCCCATTCACGATGAAACACAGAAATTTAATCGGAAATAAAAACAAGAGACACAATGCCGACGTAAGTAAAGGAAGACTGAGTCTTCCTACTCTCTATGTTTTGAGCGTTTCCTGTGTCACTAGTTTTACATTCCGATGCACCACTGCAGGTTTACTGTATCCCTTGGACCTTCCCATTGACGATGAAACACAGAAATTGCATCGGAATTAAACATAAGAGACACAATGCCGACTTAAGTACAGGAAGACTTAGTCTTCCTACTGTCTGTGATTTGAGCTTTTCCTGTGTCACCAGTTTTACATTCCGATGCACCTCTGCAGGTTGCCTGTATCCCTTGGACCTTCCCATTGACGATGAAACACAGAAATTGCTTCGAAATTAAATATAAGAGACACAATGCCGACTTAAGTGCAAGAAAACAGTCTTCTTACGGTCAATGCTTTGAGCGTTTCCTGTGTCACCAGTTTTACATTCCGATGCACCTCTGCCGGTTTACTGTATCCCTTTGACCTTCCCTACCTCGATGAAACACAGAAATCGCATCGGAATTAAATATAAGAAACACAATGCGGACTTAAGTACAGGAAGACTGAGTCTTCCTACTGTCTATGTTTTGAGCGTTTCCTGTGTCACCAGTTTTACATTCTGATGCACCTCTGCAGGTTTTCTGTATCCATTGGACCTTCCCATTGACGATGAAACACAGAAATTGCATCGGAATTAAATATAAGAAACACAATGCCGACTTAAGTACAGGAAGACGGAGTCTTCCTACTGTCTGTGATTTGAGCTTTTTGTGTGTCACCAGTTTTACATTCCGATTTACCTCTGCAGGTTTGCTGTATCCCTTGGACCTTCCCATTGACGATGAAACACAGACATTGCATCGGAATTAAATATAAGAGATACAATGCCGACTTAAGTACAGGAAGACTGAGACTTCCTACTGTCATGTTTTGAGCGTTTTCTGTGTCATCAGTTTTACATTCAGATGCACCTCTGCAGGTATACTGTATCCCTTGGACCTTCCCATTGACGATGAAAAACAGAAATTGCATCGGAATTAAATATAAGAGACACAATGCCGACTTAAGTACAGGAAGACTGAGTCTTCCTACTCTCTAAGATTTAGCGTTTCCTGTGACACTAGTTTTACATTCCGATGCACCACTGCAGGTTTACTGTATCCCTTGGACCTTCCCATTGTCGATGAAACACAGAAATTGCATCGGAATTAAATATAAAAGACACAATGCCGACTTAAGTACAGGAAGACTGAGTCTTCCTACTGTCTATGTTTTGAGCGTTTCCTGTGACACTAGTATTACATTCCGATGCACCTCTGCAGGTTTACTGTATCCCTTGGACCTTCCCATTGACGATGAAACACAGAAATTGCATCGGAATTAAATATAAGAGACACAAGGCCGACTTAAGTACAGGAAGACAGAGTCTTCCTACTGTCTATGTTTTGAGCGTGTCCTGTGTCACCAGTTTTACATTCCGATGCACCTCTGCAGGCTTACTATATCCCTTGGACCTTCCCATTGACGATGAAACACAGAAATTGCATCGGAATTAAATATAAGAGACACAATGCCGACTTAAGTACAAGAAGACTGAGTCTTCCTATAATTTGAGCGTTTCCTGTGTCACCAGTTTTACTTTCCGATGCACCTCTACATGTTTACTGTATCCGTTGGACCTTCACAGTGACGATGAAACACAGAAATTGCATCGGAATTAAATATAAGAGACACAATGCCGACTTAAGTACAGGAAGACTGAGTCTTCCTACTGTCTATGATTTGAGCGTTTCCTGTGACACTAGTTTTACATTCCGATGCACCTCTGCAGATGTACTGTATCCCTTGGACCTTCCCATTGACGATGAAAGACAGAAATCGCATCGAAATTAAATATAAGAGACACAATGCCGACTTAAGTGCAAGAAAACAGTCTTTGTACGGTTTAATGTTTTGAGCGTTTCCTGTGTCACCAGTTTTACATTCCGATGCACCTCTGCCGGTTTACTGTATCCCTTTGACCTTCCCTTTCTCGATGAAACACAGAATTTGCATCGGAATTAAATATAAGAGACACAATACCGACTTAAATACAGGAAGAATGAGTCTTCCTACTGTCTATGGTTCAAATGGCTCTGAGCACTATGGGACTCAACTGCTGAGGTCATAAGTCCCCTAGAACTTAGAACTACTTAAACCTAACTAACCTAAGGACAACACACACATCCATGCCCGAGGCAGGATTCGAACCTGCGACCGTAGCGGTCGCGCGGTTCCAGACTGTAGCGCCAGAACCGCTCGGCCACCAGCGGCCGGCTACTGTCTATGTTTTGAGCGTTTCCTGTGTCAGCAGTTTTACATTCTGATGCACCACTGCAGGTTTACTGTATCCCTTGGACCTTCCCATTGACGATGAAACACAGAATTTGCATCGGAATTAAATATAAGAGACACAATACCGACTTAAATACAGGAAGAATGAGTCTTCCTACAGTCTATGTGTTGAGCGTTTCCTGTGTCACCAGTTTTACATTCTGATGCACCTCTGCAGGTTTACTGTATCCCTTGGACCATCTCGTTGACGATGAAACACAGAAATTGCATCGGAATTAAATATAAGGGACACAATGCCGACTTAAGTACAGGAAGACTGAGTCTTCCTACTGTCTACGTTTTGAGCGTTCCCTGTGTCACCAGTTTTACATTCCGATGCACCTCTGCAGGTTTACTGTATCCCTTGGACCTTCCCATTGACGATGAAACACAGAAATTGCATCGGAATTAAATATAAGAGACACAATGCCGACTTAAGTACAGGAAGACTGAGTCTTCCTACTGTCTATGTTTTGAGCGTTTCCTGTGTCACTAGTTTTACATTCCGATGCACCACTGCAGGTTTACTGTATCCCTTGGACCTTCCCATTGACGATGAAACACAGAATTTGCATCGGAATTAAATATAAGAGACACAATGCCGACTTAAATGCAGGAAGAATGAGTCTTCCTACTGTCTATGGGTTGAGCGTTTCCTGTGTCACCAGTTTTACATTCTGATGCACCTCTGCAGGTTTACTGTATCCCTTGGACCTTCCCATTGACGATGAAACACAGAGATTGCATCGGAATTAAATATAAGAGACACAATGACGACTTAAGTACAGGAAGACTGAGTCTTCCTACTGTCTACGTTTTGAGCGTTTCCTGTGTCACCAGTTTTACATTCCGATGCACCTCTGCAGGTTTACTGTATCCCTTGGACCTTCCCATTGACGATGAAACAAAGAAATTGCATCGGAATTAAGTATAAGAGACACAATGCCGACTTAAGTACAGGAAGACTGAGTCTTCCTACTCTGTATGTTTTGAGCGTTTCCTGTGTCACTAGTTTTACATTCCAATGCACCACTGCAGGTTTACTGTATCCCTTGGACCTTCCCATTGTCGATGGAACACAGAAATTGCATCGGAATTAAATATAAGAGACACAATGCCGACTTAAATACAGGAAGAATGAGTCTTCCTACTGTCTATGTGTTGAGCGTTTTAAATTCTGATGCACCTCTGCAGGTTTACTGTATCCCTTGGACCTTTCCATTGACGATGAAACTCAGAAATTGCATCGGAATTAAATATAAGAGACACAATGCCGACTTAAGTACAGGAAGACTGAGTCTTCCTACTGTCTATGTTTTGAGCGTTTCCTGTGACACTAGTTTTACATTCCGATGCACCTCTGCTGGTTTACTGTATCCCTTTGACGTTCCCTTTCTCGATGAAACACAGAAATCGCATCGGAATTAAATATAAGAAACACAATGCCGACTTAAGTACAGGAAGACTGAGTCTTCCTACTGTCTACGTTTTGAGCGTTCCCTGTGTCACCAGTTTTACATTCCGATGCACCTCTGCAGGTTTACTGTATCCCTTGGACCTTCCCATTGACGATGAAACACCGAAATTGCATCGGAATTAAATATAAGAGACACAATGCCGACTTAAGTACAGGAAGACTGAGTCTTCCTACACTGTATGTTTTGAGCGTTTTCTGTGTCACTAGTTTTACATTCCGATGCACCACTGCAGGTTTACTGTATCCCTTGGACCTTCCCATTGACGATGAAACACAGAATTTGCATCGGAATTAAATATAAGAGACACAATGCCGACTTAAATGCAGGAAGAATGAGTCTTACTACTGTCTATGTGTTGAGCGTTTCCTGTGTCACCAGTTTTACATTCTGATGCACCTCTGCAGGTTTACTGTATCCCTTGGACCATCTCGTTGATGATGGAACACAGAAATTGCATCGGAATTAAATATAAGAGACACAATGCCGACTTAAGTACAGGAAGACTGAGTCTTCCTACTGTCTACGTTTTGAGCGTTCCCTGTGTCACCAGTTTTACATTCCGATGCACCTCTGCAGGTTTACTGTATCTCTTGGACCTTCCCATTGACGATGAAACACAGAAATTGCATCGGAATTAAATATAAGAGACACAATGCCGACTTATGTACAGGAAGACTAAGTCTTCCTACTGTCTATGTTTTCAGCTTTTCCTGTGTCATCTGTTTTACTTTCCGATGCACCTCTGCAGGATTACTATATCCATTGGACCTTCCCATTCACGATGGAACACAGAAATTTCATCGGAAATAAATATAAGAGACAGAATGCCGACTTAAGTACAGGAAGACTGAGTCTTCCTACTGTCTATCTTTTGAGCGTTTCCTGTGTCACTAGTTTTACATTCCGATGCACCACTGCAGGTTTACTGTATCCCTTGGACCTTCCCATTGACGATGAAACACAGAATTTGCATCGGAATTAAATATAAGAGACACAATGCCGACTTAAATGCAGGAAGAATGAGTCTTCCTACTGTCTATGTGTTGAGCGTTTCCTGTGTCACCAGTTTTACATTCTGATGCACTTCTGCAGGTTTACTGTATCCCTTGGACCTTCTCGTTGACGATGAAACACAGAAATTGCATCGGAATTAAATATAAGAGACACAATGCCGACTTAAGTACAGGAAGACTGAGTCTTCCTACTGTCTACGTTTTGAGCGTTCCCTGTGTCACCAGTTTTACATTCCGATGCACCTCTGCAGGTTTACTGTATCCCTTGGACCTTCCCATTGACGATGAAACACAGAAATTGCATCGGAATTAAATATAAGAGACACAATGCCGACTTAAATACAGGAAGAATGAGTCTTCCTACTGTCTATGTGTTGAGCGTTTCCTGTGTCACCAGTTTTACATTCTGGTGCAGCTCTGCAGGTTTACTGTATCCCTTGGACCTTCCCATTGACGATGAAACACAGAGATTGCGTCGGAATTAAATATAAGAGACACAATGCCGACTTAAGTACAGGAAGACTGAGTCTTCCTACTGTCTACGTTTTGAGCGTTTCCTGTGTCACCAGTTTTACATTCCGATGCACCTCTGCAGGTTTACTGTATCCCTTGGACCTTCCCATTGACGATGAAACAAAGAAATTGCATCGGAATTAAATATAAGAGACACAATGCCGACTTAAGTACAGGAAGACTGAGTCTTCCTACTCTGTATGTTTTGAGCGTTTCCTGTATCACTAGTTTTACATTCCGATGCACCACTGCAGGTTTACTGTATCCCTTGGACCTTCCCATTGTCGATGGAACAGAGAAATTGCATCGGAATTAAATATAAGAGACACAATGCCGACTTAAATACAGGAAGAATGAGTCATCCTACTGTCTATGTGTTGAGCGTTTCCTGTGTCACCAGTTTTAAATTCTGATGCACCTCTGCAGGTTTACTGTATCCCTTGGACCTTCCCATTGACGATGAAACACAGAGATTGAATCGGAATTAAATATAAGAGACACAATGCCGACTTAAGTACAGGAAGACTGAGTCTTCCTACTGTCTACGTTTTGAGCGTTTCCTGTGTCACCAGTTTTACATTCCGATGCACCTCTGCAGGTTTACTGTATCCCTTGGACCTTTCCATTGACGATGAAACTCAGAAATTGCATTGAATTAAATATAAGAGACACAATGCCGACTTAAGTACAGGAAGACTAGGTCTTCCTACTGTCTATGTTTTGAGCGTTTCCTGTGACACTAGTTTTACATTCCGATGCACCTCTGCATATTTACTGTATCCCTTGGACCTTCCCATTGACAATGAAACACAGTAATTGCATCGAAATTAAATATAAGAGACACAATGCCGACTTAAGTGCAAGAAAACAGTCTTCGTACGGTCAATGTTTTGAGCGTTTCCTGTGTCACCAGTTTTACATTCCGATGCACCTCTGCTGGATTACTGTATCCCATGGACCTTCCCATTCACGATGGAACACAGAAATTTCATCCGAAATAAATATAAGAGACACAATGCCGACTTAAGTACAGGAAGACTGAGTCTTCCTACTCTCTATGTTTTGAGCGTTTCCTGTGTCACTAGTTTTACATTCCGCTGCACCACTGCAGGTTTACTGTATCCCTAGGACCTTCCCATTGACGATGAAACACAGAATTTGCATCGGAACTAAATATAAGAGACACAATGCCGACTTAAATACAGGAAGAATGAGTCTTCCTACTGTCTATGTGTTGAGCGTTTCCTGTGTCACCAGGTTTACATTCTGATGCACCTCTGCAGGTTAACTGTATCCCTTGGACCTTCTCGTTGACGATGAAACACAGAAATTGCATCGGAATTAAATATAAGAGACACAATGCCGACTTAAGTACAGGAAGACAGAGTCTTCCTACTGTCTACGTCTTGAGCGTTTCCTGTGTCACCAGTTTTACATTCCGATGCACCTCTGCAGGCTTACTGTATCCCTTGGACCTTCCCATTGACGATGAAACACAGATATTGCATCGGAATTAAATATAAGAGACACAATGCCGACTTAAGTACAGGAAGACTGGGTCTTCCTACTGTCTATGTTTTGAGCGTTTCCTGTGACACTAGTATTACATTCCGATGCACCTCTGCAGGTTTACTGTATCCTTTGGACCTTCCCATTGATGATGAAGCACAGAAATTGCATCGGAATTAAATATAAGAGACACAATGCCGACTTAAATACAGGAAAAATGAGTCTTCCTACTGTCTATGTGTTGAGCGTTTCCTGTGTCACCAGTTTTACATTCTGATGCACCTCTGCAGGTTTACTGTATCCCTTGGACCTTCCCATTGATGATGAAACACAGAGATTGCATCGGAATTAAATATAAGAGACACAATGCCGACTTAAGTACAGGAGGACTGAGTCTTCCTACTGTCTACGTTTTTAGTGTTTCCTGTGTCACCAGTTTAAATTCCGATGCACCTCTGCAGGTTTAGTGTATCCCTCGGACCTTCCCATTAACGATGAACCACAGAAATTGCATCGGAATTAAATATAAGAGACACAATGCCGACTTAAGTACAGGAGGACTGAGTCTTCCTACTGTCTATGTTTTGAGCGTTTCCTGTGTCACCAGTTTTACATTCTGATGCACCTCTGCAGGTTAACTGTATCCCTTGGACCTTCTCGTTGACGATGAAACACAGAAATTGCATCGGAATTAAATATAAGAGACACAATGCCGACTTAAGTACAGGAGGTCTGAGTCTTCCTACTGTCTACGTTTTGAGCGTTCCCTGTGTCACCAGTTTTACATTCCGATGCACCTCTGCAGGTTTACTGTATCCCTTGGACCTTCCCATTGACGATGAAACGCTGAAATTGCATCGGAATTAAATATAAGAGACACAATGCCGACTTATGTACAGGAAGACTAAGTCTTCCTACTGTCTATGTTTTGAGCTTTTCCTGTGTCATCTGTTTTACTTTCCGATGCACCTCTGCAGGATTACTATATCCTTTGGACCTTCCCATTCACGATGGAACACAGAAATTTCATCGGAAATAAATATAAGAGACACAATGCCGACTTAAGTACAGGAAGACTGAGTCTTCCTACTGTCTATGTTTTGAGCGTTTCCTGTGTCACTAGTTTTACATTCCGATGCACCACTGCAGGTTTACTGTATCCCTTGGACCTTCCCATTGACGATGAAACACAGAATTTGCATCGGAATTAAATATAAGAGACACAATGCCGACTTAATGGCAGGAAGAGTGAGTCTTCCTACTGTCTATGTGTTGAGCGTTTCCTGTGTCACCAGTTTTACATTCTGATGCACTTCTGCAGGTTTACTAAATCCCTTGGACCTTCTCGTTGACGATGAAACACAGAAATTGCATCGGAATTAAATATAAGAGACACAATGCCGACTTAAGTACAGGAAGACTGAGTCTTCCTACTGTCTATGTTTTGAGCGTTTTCTGTGACACTAGTATTACATTCCGATGCACCTCTGCAGGTTTACTGTATCCCTTGGACCTTCCCATTGACGATGAAACACAGAAATTGCATCGGAATTAAATATAAGAGACACAATGCCGACATAAATACAGGAAGAATGAGTCTTCCTACTGTCTATGTGTTGAGCGTTTCCTGTGTCACCAGTTTTACATTCTGGTGCAGCTCTGCAGGTTTACTGTATCCCTTGGACCTTCCCATTGACGATGAAACACAGAGATTGCGTCGGAATTAAATATAAGAGACACAATGCCGACTTAAGTACAGGAAGACGGAGTCTTCCTACTGTCTACGTTTTGAGCGTTTCCTGTGTCACCAGTTTTACATTCCGATGCACCACTGCAGGTTTACTGTATCCCTTGGACCTTCCCATTGTCGATGGAACAGAGAAATTGCATCGGAATTAAATATAAGAGACACAATGCCGACTTAAATACAGGAAGAATGAGTCTTCCTACTGTCTATGTGTTGAGCGTTTCCTGTGTCACCAGTTTTAAATTCTGATGCACCTCTGCAGGTTTACTGTATCCCTTGGACCTTCCCATTGACGATGAAACACAGAGATTGAATCGGAATTAAATATAAGAGACACAATGCCGACTTAAGTACAGGAAGACTGAGTCTACCTACTGTCTACGTTTTGAGCGTTTCCTGTGTCACCAGTTTTACATTCCGATGCACCTCTGCAGGTTTACTGTATCCCTTGGACCTTTCCATTGACGATGAAACTCAGAAATTGCATTGAATTAAATATAAGAGACACAATGCCGACTTAAGTACAGGAAGACTAGGTCTTCCTACTGTCTATGTTTTGAGCGTTTCCTGTGACACTAGTTTTACATTCCGATGCACCTCTGCATATTTACTGTATCCCTTGGACCTTCCCATTGACAATGAAACACAGTAATTGCATCGAAATTAAATATAAGAGACACAATGCCGACTTAAGTGCAAGAAAACAGTCTTCGTACGGTCAATGTTTTGAGCGTTTCCTGTGTCACCAGTTTTACATTCCGATGCACCTCTGCTGGATTACTATATCCCATGGACCTTCCCATTCACGATGGAACACAGAAATTTCATCCGAAATAAATATAAGAGACACAATGCCGACTTAAGTACAGGAAGACTGAGTCTTCCTACTCTCTATGTTTTGAGCGTTTCCTGTGTCACTAGTTTTACATTCCGATGCACCACTGCAGGTTTACTGTATCCCTTGGACCTTCCCATTGACGATGAAACACAGAATTTGCATCGGAACTAAATATAAGAGACACAATGCCGACTTAAATACAGGAAGAATGAGTCTTCCTACTGTCTATGTGTTGAGCGTTTCCTGTGTCACCAGTTTTACATTCTGATGCACCTCTGCAGGTTAACTGTATCCCTTGGACCTTCTCGTTGACGATGAAACACAGAAATTGCATCGGAAATAAATATAAGAGACACAATGCCGACTTAAGTACAGGAAGACAGAGTCTTCCTACTGTCTACGCCTTGAGCGTTTCCTGTGTCACCAGTTTTACATTCCGATGCACCTCTGCAGGCTTACTGTATCCCTTGGACCTTCCCATTGACAATGAAACACAGATATTGCATCGGAATTAAATATAAGAGACACAATGCCGACTTAAGTACAGGAAGACTGAGTCTTCCTACTGTCTATGTTTTGAGCGTTTCCTGTGACACTAGTATTACATTCCGATGCACCTCTGCAGGTTTACTGTATCCTTTGGACCTTCCCATTGATGATGAAGCACAGAAATTGCATCGGAATTAAATATAAGAGACACAATGCCGACTTAAATACAGGAAAAATGAGTCTTCCTACTGTCTATGTGTTGAGCGTTTCCTGTGTCACCAGTTTTACATTCTGATGCACCTCTGCAGGTTTACTGTATCCCTTGGACCTTCCCATTGATGATGAAACACAGAGATTGCATCGGAATTAAATATAAGAGACACAATGCCGACTTAAGTACAGGAGGACTGAGTCTTCCTACTGTCTACGTTTTTAGCGTTTCCTGTGTCACCAGTTTAAATTCCGATGCACCTCTGCAGGTTTAGTGTATCCCTCGGACCTTCCCATTAACGATGAAACACAGAAATTGCATCGGAATTAAATATAAGAGACACAATGCCGACTTAAGTACAGGAGGACTGAGTCTTCCTACTGTCTATGTTTTGAGCGTTTCCTGTGTCACCAGTTTTACATTCTGATGCACCTCTGCAGGTTAACTGTATCCCTTGGACCTTCTCGTTGACGATGAAACACAGAAATTGCATCGGAATTAAATATAAGAGACACAATGCCGACTTAAGTACAGGAGATCTGAGTCTTCCTACTGTCTATGTTTTGAGCGTTTCCTGTGTCACCAGTTTTACATTCCGATGCAACTCTGCCGGTTTACTGTATCCCTTTGACCTTCCCTTTCTCGATGAAACACATAAATCGCATCGGAATTAAATATAAGAAACACAATGCCGACTTAAGTACAGGAAGACTGAGTCTTCCTACTGTCTATGTTTTGAGCATTTCCTGTGTCACCAGTTTTACATTCTAATGCACCTCTGCAGGTTTTCTGTATCCATTTTACCTTCCCATTGACGATGAAGCACAGAAATTGCATCGGAATTAAATATAAGAAACGCAATGCCGACTTAAGTACAGGAAGAGTGAGTCTTCCTACTGTCTATGTTTTCAGCGCTTCCGGTGTCAGCAGTTTTACATTCTGATGCACCTCTGCAGGATTACTGTATCCCTTGGACCTTCCCATTGACGATGAAAAACAGAAATTGCGTCGGAATTAAATATAAGAGACACAATGCCGACTTAAGTACAGGGAGACTAAGTCTTCCTACTGTCTATGTTTTGAGCTTTTCCTGTGTCATCAGTTTTACTTTCCGATGCACACCTGCAGGATTACTATATCCCTTGGACCTTCCCATTCACGATGGAACACAGAAATTTCATCGGAAATAAATATAAGAGACACAATGCCAACTTAAATACAGGAAGAATGAGTCTTCCTACTGTCTATGTGTTGAGCGTTTCCTGTGTCACCAGTTTTACATTCTGATGCACCTGTGCAGGTTTACTGTATCCCTTGGACCTTCCCAATGACGATGAAACACAGAAATTGCATCGGAATTAAATATAAGAGACACAATGCCGACTTAAGTACAGGAAGACTGAGTCTTCCTACTGTCTATGTTTTGAGCGTTTCCTGCGACACTAGTATTACATTCCGATGCACCTCTGCAGGTTTACTGTATCCCTTGGACCTTCCCAATGACGATGAAACAAAGGAATTGCATCGGAATTAAATATAAGAGACACAATGCCGACTTAAATACAGGAAGAATGAGTCTTCCTACTGTCTATGTTTTGAGCGTTTCCTGTGTCACCAGTTTTACATTCTGATGCTACTCTGCAGGTCTTATGTATCCATTGGACCTTCCCATTGACGATGAAACACAGAAATTGAATCGGAATTAAATATGAGAGACACAATGCCGACTTACGTACAGGAAGACTAAGTCATCATACTGTCTATGTTTTGAGCGCTTCCTGTGTCATCAGTTTTACTTTCCGATGCACCTCTGCAGGTTTACTATATCCCTTGGACCTTCCCATTCACGATGAAACACAGAAATTTCATCGGAAATAAATATAAGAGACACAATGCCGACTTAAGTATAGGAAGACTGAGTCTTCCTGCTGTCTATGATTTGAGCGTTTCCTGTGTCACCAGATTTACATTCCGATGCACCTCTGCAGGTGTACTGTATCCCGTGCAGCTTCCCATTGACGATTAAACACAGAAATTGCATCGGAATTAAATATAAGTCACACAATGCCGACTTAAGTACAGGAAGACGGAGTCTTCCTACTGTCTGTGATTTGAGCTTTTCCTGTGTCACCAGTTTTACATTCCGATGCACCTCTGCAGGTTTCCTGTATCCCTTGGACCTTCCCATTGTCGATGAAACACAGAATTCGCATCAAAATCAAATATCAGAGACACAATGCCGATTAATGTACAGAAAGACTGAGTCTTCCTACTGTCTATGTTTTGAGCGTTTCCTGTGTCACCAGTTTTACATTCTGATGCACCTCTGCAGGTTTACTGTAACCATTGGACCTTCCCATTGTCGATGAAACACAGAATTCGCATCAAAATCAAATATCAGAGACACAATGCCGATTAATGTACAGAAAGACTGAGTCTTCCTACTGTCTATGTTTTGAGCGTTTCCTGTGTCACCAATTTTACATTCCGATGCACCTCTGCCGGTTTATTGTATCCCTTGGACCTTCCCATTGTCGATGAAACACAGAATTCGCATCAAAATCAAATATCAGAGACACAATGCCGATTAATGTACAGAAAGACTGAGTCTTCCTACTGTCTATGTTTTGAGCGTTTCCTGTGTCACCAGTTTTACATTCTGATGCACCTCTGCAGGTTTACTGTAACCATTGGACCTTCCCATTGAAGATGAAACACAGAAATTGCATCGGAGTTAAATATAAGAGACACAATGCCGACTTAGGTACAGAAAGACTGAGTCTTCCTTCTGTCTATGTTTTGAGCGTTTCCTGTGTCATCAGTTTTACATTCTGATGCACCTCTGAGGGTTTACTGAATCCCTTGGATGTTCCCATTGACGATGAAAAACAGAAATTGCATCGGAATTAAATTTAAGGGACACAATGCCGCCTTAAGTACAGGAAGACTAAGTATTCCTACTGTCTATGTTTTGAGCGTTTCCTGTGTATCAGTTTTACTTTCCGATGCACCTCTGCAGGTTTACTATATCCCTTGGACCTTCCCATTCACGATGAAACACACAAATTTCATCGGAAATAAATATAAGAGGCACAATGCCGACTTAAGTACAGGAAGACTGAGTCTTCCTACTGTCTATGTTTTTAACGTTTCCTGTGTCACTAGCTTTACATTCCGATGCACCTCTGCAGGTTTACTGTATCCCTTGGACCTTCCCATTGACGATGAAACACTGAAATTGCATCGGAATTAAATATAAGAGACACAATGCCGACTTATGTACAGGAAGACTAAGTCTTCCTACTGTCTATGTTTTGAGCTTTTCCTGTGTCATCTGTTTTACTTTCCGATGCACCTCTGCAGGATTACTATATCCTTTGGACCTTCCCATTCACGATGGAACACAGAAATTTCATCGGAAATAAATATAAGAGACACAATGCCGACTTAAGTACAGGAAGACTGAGTCTTCCTACTGTCTATGTTTTGAGCGTTTCCTGTGTCACTAGTTTTACATTCCGATGCACCACTGCAGGTTTACTGTATCCCTTGGACCTTCCCATTGACGATGAAACACAGAATTTGCATCGGAACTAAATATAAGAGACACAATGCCGACTTAAATACAGGAAGAATGAGTCTTCCTACTGTCTATGTGTTGAGCGTTTCCTGTGTCACCAGTTTTACATTCTGATGCACCTCTGCAGGTTAACTGTATCCCTTGGACCTTCTCGTTGACGATGAAACACAGAAATTGCATCGGAATTAAATATAAGAGACACAATGCCGACTTAAGTGCAAGAAAACAGTCTTCGTACGGTCAATGTTTTGAGCGTTTCCTGTGTCACCAGTTTTACATTCCGATGCACCTCTGCTGGATTACTATATCCCATGGACCTTCCCATTCACGATGGAACACAGAAATTTCATCCGAAATAAATATAAGAGACACAATGCCGACTTAAGTACAGGAAGACTGAGTCTTCCTACTCTCTATGTTTTGAGCGTTTCCTGTGTCACTAGTTTTACATTCCGATGCACCACTGCAGGTTTACTGTATCCCTTGGACCTTCCCATTGACGATGAAACACAGAATTTGCATCGGAACTAAATATAAGAGACACAATGCCGACTTAAATACAGGAAGAATGAGTCTTCCTACTGTCTATGTGTTGAGCGTTTCCTGTGTCACCAGTTTGACATTCTGATGCACCTCTGCAGGTTAACTGTATCCCTTGGACCTTCTCGTTGACGATGAAACACAGAAATTGCATCGGAATTAAATATAAGAGACACAATGCCGACTTAAGTACAGGAAGACAGAGTCTTCCTACTGTCTACGCCTTGAGCGTTTCCTGTGTCACCAGTTTTACATTCCGATGCACCTCTGCAGGCTTACTGTATCCCTTGGACCTTCCCATTGACAATGAAACACAGATATTGCATCGGAATTAAATATAAGAGACACAATGCCGACTTAAGTACAGGAAGACTGAGTCTTCCTACTGTCTATGTTTTGAGCGTTTCCTGTGACACTAGTATTACATTCCGATGCACCTCTGCAGGTTTACTGTATCCTTTGGACCTTCCCATTGATGATGAAGCACAGAAATTGCATCGGAATTAAATATAAGAGACACAATGCCGACTTAAATACAGGAAAAATGAGTCTTCCTACTGTCTATGTGTTGAGCGTTTCCTGTGTCACCAGTTTTACATTCTGATGCACCTCTGCAGGTTTACTGTATCCCTTGGACCTTCCCATTGATGATGAAACACAGAGATTGCATCGGAATTAAATATAAGAGACACAATGCCGACTTAAGTACAGGAGGACTGAGTCTTCCTACTGTCTACGTTTTTAGCGTTTCCTGTGTCACCAGTTTAAATTCCGATGCACCTCTGCAGGTTTAGTGTATCCCTCGGACCTTCCCATTAACGATGAAACACAGAAATTGCATCGGAATTAAATATAAGAGACACAATGCCGACTTAAGTACAGGAGGACTGAGTCTTCCTACTGTCTATGTTTTGAGCGTTTCCTGTGTCACCAGTTTTACATTCTGATGCACCTCTGCAGGTTAACTGTATCCCTTGGACCTTCTCGTTGACGATGAAACACAGAAATTGCATCGGAATTAAATATAAGAGACACAATGCCGACTTAAGTACAGGAGGTCTGAGTCTTCCTACTGTCTATGTTTTGAGCGTTTCCTGTGTCACCAGTTTTACATTCCGATGCAACTCTGCCGGTTTACTGTATCCCTTTGACCTTCCCTTTCTCGATGAAACACATAAATCGCATCGGAATTAAATATAAGAAACACAATGCCGACTTAAGTACAGGAAGACTGAGTCTTCCTACTGTCTATGTTTTGAGCATTTCCTGTGTCACCAGTTTTACATTCTAATGCACCTCTGCAGGTTTTCTGTATCCATTTTACCTTCCCATTGACGATGAAGCACAGAAATTGCATCGGAATTAAATATAAGAAACGCAATGCCGACTTAAGTACAGGAAGAGTGAGTCTTCCTACTGTCTATGTTTTCAGCGCTTCCGGTGTCAGCAGTTTTACATTCTGATGCACCTCTGCAGGATTACTGTATCCCTTGGACCTTCCCATTGACGATGAAAAACAGAAATTGCGTCGGAATTAAATATAAGAGACACAATGCCGACTTAAGTACAGGGAGACTAAGTCTTCCTACTGTCTATGTTTTGAGCTTTTCCTGTGTCATCAGTTTTACTTTCCGATGCACACCTGCAGGATTACTATATCCCTTGGACCTTCCCATTCACGATGGAACACAGAAATTTCATCGGAAATAAATATAAGAGACACAATGCCAACTTAAATACAGGAAGAATGAGTCTTCCCACTGTCTATGTGTTGAGCGTTTCCTGTGTCACCAGTTTTACATTCTGATGCACCTGTGCAGGTTTACTGTATCCCTTGGACCTTCCCAATGACGATGAAACACAGAAATTGCATCGGAATTAAATATAAGAGACACAATGCCGACTTAAGTACAGGAAGACTGAGTCTTCCTACTGTCTATGTTTTGAGCGTTTCCTGTGACACTAGTATTACATTCCGATGCACCTCTGCAGGTTTACTGTATCCCTTGGACCTTCCCAATGACGATGAAACAAAGGAATTGCATCGGAATTAAATATAAGAGACACAATGCCGACTTAAATACAGGAAGAATGAGTCTTCCTACTGTCTATGTTTTGAGCGTTTCCTGTGTCACCAGTTTTACATTCTGATGCTACTCTGCAGGTCTTATGTATCCATTGGACCTTCCCATTGACGATGAAACACAGAAATTGAATCGGAATTAAATATGAGAGACACAATGCCGACTTACGTACAGGAAGACTAAGTCATCATACTGTCTATGTTTTGAGCGCTTCCTGTGTCATCAGTTTTACTTTCCGATGCACCTCTGCAGGTTTACTATATCCCTTGGACCTTCCCATTCACGATGAAACACAGAAATTTCATCGGAAATAAATATAAGAGACACAATGCCGACTTAAGTATAGGAAGACTGAGTCTTCCTGCTGTCTATGATTTGAGCGTTTCCTGTGTCACCAGATTTACATTCCGATGCACCTCTGCAGGTGTACTGTATCCCGTGCAGCTTCCCATTGACGATTAAACACAGAAATTGCATCGGAATTAAATATAAGTCACACAATGCCGACTTAAGTACAGGAAGACGGAGTCTTCCTACTGTCTGTGATTTGAGCTTTTCCTGTGTCACCAGTTTTACATTCCGATGCACCTCTGCAGGTTTCCTGTATCCCTTGGACCTTCCCATTGTCGATGAAACACAGAATTCGCATCAAAATCAAATATCAGAGACACAATGCCGATTAATGTACAGAAAGACTGAGTCTTCCTACTGTCTATGTTTTGAGCGTTTCCTGTGTCACCAGTTTTACATTCTGATGCACCTCTGCAGGTTTACTGTAACCATTGGACCTTCCCATTGTCGATGAAACACAGAATTCGCATCAAAATCAAATATCAGAGACACAATGCCGATTAATGTACAGAAAGACTGAGTCTTCCTACTGTCTATGTTTTGAGCGTTTCCTGTGTCACCAGTTTTACATTCTGATGCACCTCTGCAGGTTTACTGTAACCATTGGACCTTCCCATTGAAGATGAAACACAGAAATTGCATCGGAGTTAAATATAAGAGACACAATGCCGACTTAGGTACAGAAAGACTGAGTCTTCCTTCTGTCTATGTTTTGAGCGTTTCCTGTGTCATCAGTTTTACATTCTGATGCACCTCTGAGGGTTTACTGAATCCCTTGGATGTTCCCATTGACGATGAAAAACAGAAATTGCATCGGAATTAAATTTAAGGGACACAATGCCGCCTTAAGTACAGGAAGACTAAGTATTCCTACTGTCTATGTTTTGAGCGTTTCCTGTGTATCAGTTTTACTTTCCGATGCACCTCTGCAGGTTTACTATATCCCTTGGACCTTCCCATTCACGATGAAACACACAAATTTCATCGGAAATAAATATAAGAGGCACAATGCCGACTTAAGTACAGGAAGACTGAGTCTTCCTACTGTCTATGTTTTTAACGTTTCCTGTGTCACTAGCTTTACATTCCGATGCACCTCTGCAGGTTTACTGTATCCCTTGGACCTTCCCATTGACGATGAAACACTGAAATTGCATCGGAATTAAATATAAGAGACACAATGCCGACTTATGTACAGGAAGACTAAGTCTTCCTACTGTCTATGTTTTGAGCTTTTCCTGTGTCATCTGTTTTACTTTCCGATGCACCTCTGCAGGATTACTATATCCTTTGGACCTTCCCATTCACGATGGAACACAGAAATTTCATCGGAAATAAATATAAGAGACACAATGCCGACTTAAGTACAGGAAGACTGAGTCTTCCTACTGTCTATGTTTTGAGCGTTTCCTGTGTCACTAGTTTTACATTCCGATGCACCACTGCAGGTTTACTGTATCCCTTGGACCTTCCCATTGACGATGAAACACAGAAATTGCATCGGAATTAAATATAAGAGACACAATGCCGACTTAAATGCAGGAAGAGTGAGTCTTCCTACTGTCTATGAGTTGAGCGTTTCCTGTGTCACCAGTTTTACATTCTGATGCACTTCTGCAGGTTTACTAAATCCCTTGGACCTTCTCGTTGACGATGAAACACAGAAATTGCATCGGAATTAAATATAAGAGACACAATGCCGACTTAAGTACAGGAAGACTGAGTCTTCCTACTGTCTATGTTTTGAGCGTTTTCTGTGACACTAGTATTACATTCCGATGCTCCTCTGCAGGTTTACTGTATCCCTTGGACCTTCCCATTGGCGATGAAACACAGAAATTGCATCGGAATTAAATATAAGAGACACAATGCCGACTTAAATACAGGAAGAATGAGTCTTCCTACTGTCTATGTGTTGAGCGTTTCCTGTGTCACCAGTTTTACATTCTGGTGCAGCTCTGCAGGTTTACTGTATCCCTTGGACCTTCCCATTGACGATGAAACACAGAGATTGCGTCGGAATGAAATATAAGAGACACAATGCCGACTTAAGTACAGGAAGACTGAGTCTTCCTACTGTCTACGTTTTGAGCGTTTCCTGTGTCACCAGTTTTACATTCCGATGCACCTCTGCAGGTTTACTGTATCCCTTGGACCTTCCCATTGACGATGAAACAAAGAAATTGCATCGGAATTAAATATAAGAGACACAATGCCGACTTAAGTACAGGAAGACTGAGTCTTCCTACTCTGTATGTTTTGAGCGTTTCCTGTATCACTAGTTTTACATTCCGATGCACCACTGCAGGTTTACTGTATCCCTTGGACCTTCCCATTGTCGATGGAACAGAGAAATTGCATCGGAATTAAATATAAGAGACACAATGCCGACTTAAATACGGGAAGAATGAGTCTTCCTACTGTCTATGTGTTGAGCGTTTCCTGTGTCACCAGTTTTAAATTCTGATGCACCTCTGCAGGTTTACTGTATCCCTTGGACCTTCCCATTGACGATGAAACACAGAGATTGAATCGGAATTAAATATAAGAGACACAATGCCGACTTAAGTACAGGAAGACTGAGTCTTCCTACTGTCTACGTTTTGAGCGTTTCCTGTGTCACCAGTTTTACATTCCGATGCACCTCTGCAGGTTTACTGTATCCCTTGGACCTTTCCATTGACGATGAAACTCAGAAATTGCATTGAATTAAATATAAGAGACACAATGCCGACTTAAGTACAGGAAGACTAGGTCTTCCTACTGTCTATGTTTTGAGCGTTTCCTGTGACACTATTTTTACATTCCGATGCACCTCTGCATATTTACTGTATCCCTTGGACCTTCCCATTGACAATGAAACACAGTAATTGCATCGAAATTAAATATAAGAGACACAATGCCGACTTAAGTGCAAGAAAACAGTCTTCGTACGGTCAATGTTTTGAGCGTTTCCTGTGTCACCAGTTTTACATTCCGATGCACCTCTGCTGGATTACTATATCCCATGGACCTTCCCATTCACGATGGAACACAGAAATTTCATCCGAAATAAATATAAGAGACACAATGCCGACTTAAGTACAGGAAGACTGAGTCTTCCTACTCTCTATGTTTTGAGCGTTTCCTGTGTCACTAGTTTTACATTCCGATGCACCACTGCAGGTTTACTGTATCCCTTGGACCTTCCCATTGACGATGAAACACAGAATTTGCATCGGAACTAAATATAAGAGACACAATGCCGACTTAAATACAAGAAGAATGAGTCTTCCTACTGTCTATGTGTTGAGCGTTTCCTGTGTCACCAGTTTTACATTCTGATGCACCTCTGCAGGTTAACTGTATCCCTTGGACCTTCTCGTTGACGATGAAACACAGAAATTGCATCGGAATTAAATATAAGAGACACAATGCCGACTTAAGTACAGGAAGACAGAGTCTTCCTACTGTCTACGTCTTGAGCGTTTCCTGTGTCACCAGTTTTACATTCCGATGCACCTCTGCAGGCTTACTGTATCCCTTGGACCTTCCCATTGACGATGAAACACAGATATTGCATCGGAATTAAATATAAGAGACACAATGCCGACTTAAGTACAGGAAGACTGTGTCTTCCTACTGTCTATGTTTTGAGCGTTTCCTGTGACACTAGTATTACATTCCGATGCACCTCTGCAGGTTTACTGTATCCTTTGGACCTTCCCATTGATGATGAAGCACAGAAATTGCATCGGAATTAAATATAAGAGACACAATGCCGACTTAAATACAGGAAAAATGAGTCTTCCTACTGTCTATGTGTTGAGCGTTTCCTGTGTCACCAGTTTTACATTCTGATGCACCTCTGCAGGTTTACTGTATCCCTTGGACCTTCCCATTGATGATGAAACACAGAGATTGCATCGGAATTAAATATAAGAGACACAATGCCGACTTAAGTACAGGAGGACTGAGTCTTCCTACTGTCTACGTTTTTAGCGTTTCCTGTGTCACCAGTTTAAATTCCGATGCACCTCTGCAGGTTTAGTGTATCCCTCGGACCTTCCCATTAACGATGAAACACAGAAATTGCATCGGAATTAAATATAAGAGACACAATGCCGTCTTAAGTACAGGAGGACTGAGTCTTCCTACTGTCTATGTTTTGAGCGTTTCCTGTGTCACCAGTTTTACATTCTGATGCACCTCTGCAGGTTAACTGTATCCCTTGGACCTTCTCGTTGACGATGAAACACAGAAATTGCATCGGAATTAAATATAAGAGACACAATGCCGACTTAAGTACAGGAGGTCTGAGTCTTCCTACTGTCTATGTTTTGAGCGTTTCCTGTGTCACCAGTTTTACATTCCGATGCAACTCTGCCGGTTTACTGTATCCCTTTGACCTTCCCTTTCTCGATGAAACACATAAATCGCATCGGAATTAAATATAAGAAACACAATGCCGACTTAAGTACAGGAAGACTGAGTCTTCCTACTGTCTATGTTTTGAGCATTTCCTGTGTCACCAGTTTTACATTCTAATGCACCTCTGCAGGTTTTCTGTATCCATTGGACCTTCCCATTGACGATGAAGCACAGAAATTGCATCGGAATTAAATATAAGAAACGCAATGCCGACTTAAGTACAGGAAGAGTGAGTCTTCCTACTGTCTATGTTTTCAGCGTTTCCGGTGTCAGCAGTTTTACATTCTGATGCACCTCTGCAGGATTACTGTATCCCTTGGACCTTCCCATTGACGATGAAAAACAGAAATTGCGTCGGAATTAAATATAAGAGACACAATGCCGACTTAAGTACAGGGAGACTAAGTCTTCCTACTGTCTATGTTTTGAGCTTTTCCTGTGTCATCAGTTTTACTTTCCGATGCACACCTGCAGGATTACTATATCCCTTGGACCTTCCCATTCACGATGGAACACAGAAATTTCATCGGAAATAAATATAAGAGACACAATGCCAACTTAAATACAGGAAGAATGAGTCTTCCTACTGTCTATGTGTTGAGCGTTTCCTGTGTCACCAGTTTTACATTCTGATGCACCTGTGCAGGTTTACTGTATCCCTTGGACCTTCCCAATGACGATGAAACACAGAAATTGCATCGGAATTAAATATAAGAGACACAATGCCGACTTAAGTACAGGAAGACTGAGTCTTCCTACTGTCTATGTTTTGAGCGTTTCCTGTGACACTAGTATTACATTCCGATGCACCTCTGCAGGTTTACTGTATCCCTTGGACCTTCCCAATGACGATGAAACAAAGGAATTGCATCGGAATTAAATATAAGAGACACAATGCCGACTTAAATACAGGAAGAATGAGTCTTCCTACTGTCTATGTTTTGAGCGTTTCCTGTGTCACCAGTTTTACATTCTGATGCTCCTCTGCAGGTCTTATGTATCCATTGGACCTTCCCATTGACGATGAAACACAGAAATTGAATCGGAATTAAATATGAGAGACACAATGCCGACTTACGTACAGGAAGACTAAGTCATCATACTGTCTATGTTTTGAGCGTTTCCTGTGTCATCAGTTTTACTTTCCGATGCACCTCTGCAGGTTTACTATATCCCTTGGACCTTCCCATTCACGATGAAACACAGAAATTTCATCGGAAATAAATATAAGAGACACAATGCCGACTTAAGTATAGGAAGACTGAGTCTTCCTGCTGTCTATGATTTGAGCGTTTCCTGTGTCACCAGATTTACATTCCGATGCACCTCTGCAGGTGTACTGTATCCCGTGCAGCTTCCCATTGACGATTAAACACAGAAATTGCATCGGAATTAAATATAAGTCACACAATGCCGACTTAAGTACAGGAAGACGGAGTCTTCCTACTGTCTGTGATTTGAGCTTTTCCTGTGTCACCAGTTTTACATTCCGATGCACCTCTGCAGGTTTCCTGTATCCCTTGGACCTTCCCATTGACGATGAAACACAGAAATTGTATCGAAATTAAATATAAGAGACACAATGCCGACTTAAGTACAAGAAAACAGTCTTCGTACGGTCAATGTTTTGAGCGTTTCCTGTGTCACCAATTTTACATTCCGATGCACCTCTGCCGGTTTATTGTATCCCTTGGACCTTCCCATTGTCGATGAAACACAGAATTCGCATCAAAATCAAATATCAGAGACACAATGCCGATTAATGTACAGAAAGACTGAGTCTTCCTACTGTCTATGTTTTGAGCGTTTCCTGTGTCACCAGTTTTACATTCTGATGCACCTCTGCAGGTTTACTGTAACCATTGGACCTTCCCATTGAAGATGAAACACAGAAATTGCATCGGAGTTAAATATAAGAGACACAATGCCGACTTAGGTACAGAAAGACTGAGTCTTCCTTCTGTCTATGTTTTGAGCGTTTCCTGTGTCATCAGTTTTACATTCTGATGCACCTCTGAGGGTTTACTGAATCCCTTGGATGTTCCCATTGACGATGAAAAACAGAAATTGCATCGGAATTAAATTTAAGGGACACAATGCCGCCTTAAGTACAGGAAGACTAAGTATTCCTACTGTCTATGTTTTGAGCGTTTCCTGTGTATCAGTTTTACTTTCCGATGCACCTCTGCAGGTTTACTATATCCCTTGGACCTTCCCATTCACGATGAAACACACAAATTCCATCGGAAATAAATATAAGAGGCACAATGCCGACTTAAGTACAGGAAGACTGAGTCTTCCTACTGTCTATGTTTTTAACGTTTCCTGTGTCACTAGCTTTACATTCCGATGCACCTCTGCAGGTTTACTGTATCCCTTGGACCTTCCCATTGACGATGAAACACAGAAATTGCATCGAATTTCAATATAAGAGGCACAATGCCGACTTAAGTACAGGAAGACTGAGTCTTCCTACCGTCTATGTTTTGTGCGTTTCCTGTGTCACCAGTTTTTCATTCTGATGCACCTCTGCAGGTTTTCTGAATCCATTGGACCTTCCCATTGACGATGAAACACAGAAATTGCATCGGAATTAAATATAAGAGACACAATGCCGACTTAAGTACAGGAAGACTGAGTCTTCCTACTCTCTATGTTTTGAGCGTTTCCTGTGTCACTAGTTTTACATTCCGATGCACCACTGCAGGTTTACTGTATCCCTTGGACCTTCCCATTGTCGATGAAACACAGAAATTGTATCGGAATTAAATATAAGAGACACAATGCCGACTTAAATACAGGAAGAATTAGTCTTCCTACTGTCTATGTTTTGAGCGTTTTCTATGTCATCAGTTTTACATTCAGATGCACCTCTGCAGGTTTACTGTATCCCTTGGACCTTCCCATTGACGATGAAAAACAGAAATTGCATCGGAATTAAATATAAGAGACACAATGCCGACTTAAGTACAGGAAGACTAAGTCTTCCTACTGTCTATGTTTTGAGCGTTTCCTGTATCATCAGTTTTACTTTCCGATGCACCTCTGCAGGATTACTATATCCCTTGGACCTTCCCATTCACGATGGAACACAGAAATTTCATCGGAAATAAATATAAGAGACACAATGCCGACTTAAGTGCAGGAAGACTGAGTCTTCCTACTCTCTATGTTTTGAGCGTTTCCTGTGTCACTAGTTTTACATTCCGATGCAATACTGCAGGTTTACTGTATCCCTTGGATCTTCCCATTGTCGATGAAACACAGAAATTGTATCGGAATTAAATATAAGAGACACAATGCTGACTTAAATACAGGAAGAATGAGTCTTCCTACTGTCTATGTGTTGAGCGTTTCCTGTGTCACCAGTATTACATTCCGATGCACCTCTGCCGGTTTACTGTATCCCTTTGACCTTCCCTTTCTCGATGAAACACAGAAATCGCATCGGAATTAAATATAAGAGACACAATGCCGACTTAAGTACAGGAAGACAGAGTCTTCCTACTGTCTATGTTTTGAGCGTTTTCTGTGTCATCAGTTTTACATTCAGATGCACCTCTGCAGGTTTACTGTATCCCTTGGACCTTCCCATTGACGATGAAACACAGAAATTGCATCGGAATTAAATATACGAGACACAATGCCGACTTAAGTACAGGAAGACTAAGTCTTCCTACTGTCTATGTTTTGAGCGTTTCCTGTATCATCAGTTTTCCTTTCCGATGCACCTCTGCGGGATTACTATATCCCTTGGACCTTCCCATTCACGATGGAACACAGAAATTTCATCGGAAATAAATATAAGAGACACAATGCCGACTTAAGTACAGGAAGACTGAGTCTTCCTACTCTCTATGTTTTGAGCGTTTCCTGTGTCACTAGTTTTACATTCCGATGCACCACTGCAGGTTTACTGTATCCCTTGGACCTTCCCATTGACGATGAAACACAGAAATTGCATCGGAATTAAATATAAGAGACACAATGCCGACTTAAGTACAGGAAGAATGAGTCTTCCTACTGTCTATGTGTTGAGCGTTTCCTGTGTCACCAGTTTTACATTCTGATGCACCTCTGCAGGTTTACTGTATCCCTTGGACCTTCCCATTGACGATGAAACACAGAAATTGCATCGGAATTAAATATAAGAGACACAATGCCGACTTAAGTACAGGAAGACAGAGTCTTCCTACTGTCTATGTTTGAGCGTTTCCTGTGTCACCAGTTTTACATTCCGATGCACCCCTGCAGGTTTACTGTATCCCTTGGACCTTCCCATTGACGATGAAACACAGAAATTGCATCGGAATTAAATATAAGAGACACAATGCCGACTTAAGTACAGGAAGATTGAGTCTTCCTACTGTCTATGCTTTGAGCGTTTCCTGTGACACTAGTTTTACTTTCCGATGCACCTCTGCAGGTTTACTGTATCCCTTGGACCTTCCCATTGACGATGAAACACAGAAATTGCATCGAAATTAAATATAAGAGACACAATGCCGACTTAAGTGCAAGAAAACAGTCTTCGTACGGTCAATGTTTTGAGCGTTTCCTGTGTCACCAGTTTTACATTCCGACGCACCTCTGCTGGTTTACTGTATCCCTTTGACCTTCCCTTTCTCGATAAAACACAGAAATCGCATCGGAATTAAATATAAGAAACACAATGCCGATTTAAGTACAGGAAGACTGAGTCTTCCTACTGTCTATGTTTTGAGCGTTTCCTGTGTCACCAGTTTTACATTGTGATACACCTCTGCAGGTTTTCTGTATCCATTGGACCTTCCCATTGACGATGAAAAACAGAAATTGCATCGGAATTAAATAAAAGAGACACAATGCCGACTTAAGTACAGGAAGACTAAGTTTTCCTACTGTCTATGTTTTGAGCGTTTCCTGTATCATCAGGTTTCCTTTCCGATGTACCTCTGCTGGATTACTATATCCCTTGGACATTCCCATTGTCAATGAAACACAGAAATTGCATCGGAATTAAATGTAAGAGACACAATGCCGACTTAAATACAGGAAGAATGAGTCTTCCTACTGTCTATGTGTTGAGCGTTTCCTGTGTCACCAGTTTTACATTCTGATGCACCTCTGCAGGTTTACTGTATCCCTTGGACCTTCCCATTGACGATGAAACACAGAAATTGCATCGGAATTAAATATAAGAGATACAATGCCGACTTAAGTACAGGAAGACTCAGTCTTCCTACTGTCTACGTTTTGAGCGTTTCCTGTGTCACCAGTTTTACATTCCGATGCACCTCTGCAGGTTTACGGTATCCCTTGGACCTTCCGATTGACGATGAAACATAGAAATTGCATCGGAATTAAATATTAGAAACACCATGCCGACTTAAGTACAGGAAGACTGAGTCTTCCTACCGTCTATGTTTTGAGCGTTTCCTGTATCACCAGTTTTTCATTCTGATGCACCTCTGCAGGTTTTCTGTATCCATTGGACCTTCCCATTGACGATGAAACACAGAAATTGCATCGGAATTAAATATAGGAGACACAGTGCCGACTTAAGTACAGGAAGACTGAGTCTTCCTACTCTCTATGTTTTGAGGGTTTCCTGTGTCACTAGTTTTACATTCCGATGCACCACAGCAGGTTTACTGTATCCCTTGGACCTTCCCATTGTCGATGAAACACAGATATTGTATCGGAATTAAATATAAGAGACACAATGCCGACTTAAATACAGGAAGAATGAGTCTTCCTACTGTCTATGTTTTGACGTTTTCTGTGTCATCAGTTTTACATTCAGATGCACCTCTGCAGGTTTACTGTATCCCTTGGACCTTCCCATTGACGATGAAAAACAGAAATTGCATCGGAATTAAATATAAGAGACACAATGCCGACTTAAGTATAGGAAGACTAAGTCTTCCTACTGTCTATGTTTTGAGCGTTTCCTGTATCATCAGTTTTACTTTCCGATGCACCTCTGCAGGATTACTATATCCCTTGGACCTTCCCATTCACGATGGAACACAGAAATTTCGTCGGAAATAAATATAAGAGACACAATGCCGACTTAAGTACAGGAAGACTGAGTCTTCCTACTCTCTATGTTTTGAGCGTTTCCTGTGTCACTAGTTTTACATTACGATGCAATACTGCAGGTTTACTGTATCCCTTGGACCTTCCCATTGTCGATGAAACACAGAAATTGTATCGGAATTAAATATAAGAGACACAATGCCGACTTAAATACAGGAAGAATGAGTCTTCCTACTGTCTATGTGTTGAGCGTTTCCTGTGTCACCAGTTTTACATTCTGATGCACCTCTGCAGGTCTACTGTATCCCTTGGACCTTCCCATTGACGATGAAACACAGAAATTGCATCGGAATTAAATATAAGAGACACAATGCCGACTTAAGTACAGGAAGACTGAGTCTTCCTACTGTCTACGTTTTGAGCGTTTCCTGTGTCACCAGTTTTACATTCCGATGCACCTCTGCAGGATTACTGTATCCCTTGGACCTTCCCATTGACGATGAAACACAGAAATTGCATCGGAATTAAATATAAGAGACACAATGCCGACTTAAGTACAGGAAGACTGAGTCTTCCTACTGTCTATGTTTTGAGCGTTTCCTGTGACACTAGTTTTACATTCCGATGCACCTCTGCAGGTTTACTGTATCCCTTGGACCATCCCATAGACGATGAAACACAGAAATTGCATCGAAATTTAATATAAGAGACACAATGCCGACTTAAGTGCAAGAAAACAGTCTTCGTACGGTCAATGTTTTGAGCGTTTCCTGTGTCACCAGTTTTACATTCCGATGCACCTCTGCCGGTTTACTGTATCCCTTTGACCTTCCCTTTCTCGATGAAACACAGAAATCGCATCGGAATTAAATATAAGAGACACAATGCCGACTTAAGTACTGGAAGACTGAGTCTTCCTACCGTCTATGTTTTGAGCGTTTCCTGTGTCACCAGTTTTACATTCTGATGCACCTCGACAGGTTTTCTTTATCCATTGGACCTTCCCATTGACGATGAAACACAGAAATTGCATCGGAATTAAATATAAGAAACACAATTCCGACTTAAGTAGAGGAAGACTGAGTCTTCCTACTGTCTTTGTTTTGAGCGCTTCGTGTGTCAGCAGTTTTACATTCTGATGCACCTCTGCAGGAGTACTGTATCCCTTGGACCTTCCCATTGACGATGAAACACAGAAATTGCATCGGAATTAAATATAAGAGACACAATGCCGACTTAAGTACAGGAAGACAGAGTCTTCCTACTGTCTATGTTTTGAGCGTTTTCTGTGTCATCAGTTTTACATTCAGATGCACCTCTGCAGGTTTACTGTATCCCTTGGACCTTCCCATTGACGATGAAAAACAGAAATTGCATCGGAATTAAATATAAGAGACACAATGCCGACTTAAGTACAGGAAGACTAAGTCTTCCTACTGTCTATGTTTTGAGCGTTTCCTGTATCATCAGTTTTACTTTCCGATGCACCTCTGCAGGATTACTATGTCCCTTGGACCTTCCCATTCACGATGGAACACAGAAATTTCATCGGAAATAAATATAAGAGACACAATGCCGACTTAAGTACAGGAAGACTGAGTCTTCCTACTCTCTATGTTTTGAGCGTTTCCTGTGTCACTAGTTTTACATTCCGATGCAATACTGCAGGTTTACTGTATCCCTTGGACCTTCCCATTGTCGATGAAACACAGAAATTGTATCGGAATTAAATATAAGAGACACAATGCCGACTTAAATACAGGAAGAATGAGTCTTCCTACTGTCTATGTGTTGAGCGTTTCCTGTGTCACCAGTTTTACATTCTGATGCACCTCTGCAGGTTTACTGTATCCCTTGGACCTTCCCATTGACGATGAAACACAGAAATTGCATCGGAATTAAATATAATAGACACAATGCCGACTTAAGTACAGGAAGACTGAGTCTTCCTACTGTCTATGTTTTGAGCGTTTCCTGTGTCACCAGTTTTACATTCCGATGCACCTCTGCAGGTTTACTGTATCCCTTGGACCTTCCCATTGACGATGAAACACAGAAATTGCATCGAAATTAAATATAAGAGACCCAATGCCGACTTAAGTGCAAGAAAACAGTCTTCGTACGGTCAATGTTTTGAGCGTTTCCTGTGTCACCAGTTTTACATTCCGATGCACCTCTGCCAGTTTACTGTATCCCTTTGACCTTCCCTTTCTCGATGAAACACAGAAATCGCATCGGAATTAAATATAAGAGACACAATGCCGCCTTAAGTACAGGAAGACTGAGTCTTCCTACCGTCTATGTTTTGAGCGTTTCCTGTGTCACCAGTTTTACATTCTGATGCACCTCTGCAGGTTTTCTTTATCCATTGGACCTTCCCATTGACGATGAAACACAGAAATTGCATCGGAATTAAATATAAGAAACACAATTCCGACTTAAGTACAGGAAGACTGAGTCTTCCTACTGTCTATGTTTTGAGCGTTTCCTGTGTCAGCAGTTTTACATTCTGATGCACCTCTGCAGGATTACTGTATCCCTTGGACCTTCCCATTGACGATGAAACACAGAAATTGCATCGGAATTAAATATAAGAGACACAATGCCGACTTAAGTACAGGAAGACAGAGTCTTCCTACTGTCTATGATTTGAGCGTTTTGTGTGTCATCAGTTTTACATTCAGATGCACCTCTGCAGGTTTACTGTATCCCTTGGTCCTTCCCATTGACGATGAAAAACAGAAATTGCATCGGAATTAAATATAAGAGACACAATGCCGTCTTAAATACAGGAAGACTAAGTCTTCCTACCGTCTATGTTTTGAGCGTTTCCTGTATCATCAGTTTTCCTTTCCGATGCACCTCTGCAGGATTACTATATCCCTTGGACCTTCCCATTCACGATGGAACACAGAAATTTCATCGGAAATAAATATAAGAGACACAATGCCGACTTAAGTACAGGAAGACTCAGTCTTCCTACTGTCTACGTTTTGAGCGTTTCCTGTGTCACCAGTTTTACATTCCGATGCACCTCTGCAGGTTTACGGTATCCCTTGGACCTTCCGATTGACGATGAAACATAGAAATTGCATCGGAATTAAATATTAGAAACACCATGCCGACTTAAGTACAGGAAGACTGAGTCTTCCTACCGTCTATGTTTTGAGCGTTTCCTGTATCACCAGTTTTTCATTCTGATGCACCTCTGCAGGTTTTCTGTATCCATTGGACCTTCCCATTGACGATGAAACACAGAAATTGCATCGGAATTAAATATAGGAGACACAGTGCCGACTTAAGTACAGGAAGACTGAGTCTTCCTACTCTCTATGTTTTGAGGGTTTCCTGTGTCACTAGTTTTACATTCCGATGCACCACAGCAGGTTTACTGTATCCCTTGGACCTACCCATTGTCGATGAAACACAGATATTGTATCGGAATTAAATATAAGAGACACAATGCCGACTTAAATACAGGAAGAATGAGTCTTCCTACTGTCTATGTTTTGACGTTTTCTGTGTCATCAGTTTTACATTCAGATGCACCTCTGCAGGTTTACTGTATCCCTTGGACCTTCCCATTGCCGATGAAAAACAGAAATTGCATCGGAATTAAATATAAGAGACACAATGCCGACTTAAGTATAGGAAGACTAAGTCTTCCTACTGTCTATGTTTTGAGCGTTTCCTGTATCATCAGTTTTACTTTCCGATGCACCTCTGCAGGATTACTATATCCCTTGGACCTTCCCATTCACGATGGAACACAGAAATTTCGTCGGAAATAAATATAAGAGACACAATGCCGACTTAAGTACAGGAAGACTGAGTCTTCCTACTCTCTATGTTTTGAGCGTTTCCTGTGTCACTAGTTTTACATTACGATGCAATACTGCAGGTTTACTGTATCCCTTGGACCTTCCCATTGTCGATGAAACACAGAAATTGTATCGGAATTAAATATAAGAGACACCATGCCGACTTAAATACAGGAAGAATGAGTCTTCCTACTGTCTATGTGTTGAGCGTTTCCTGTGTCACCAGTTTTACATTCTGATGCACCTCTGCAGGTCTACTGTATCCCTTGGACCTTCCCATTGACGATGAAACACAGAAATTGCATCGGAATTAAATATAAGAGACACAATGCCGACTTAAGTACAGGAAGACTGGTCTACGTTTTGAGCGTTTCCTGTGTCACCAGTTTTACATTCCGATGCACCTCTGCAGGATTACTGTATCCCTTGGACCTTCCCATTGACGATGAAACACAGAAATTGCATCGGAATTAAATATAAGAGACACAATGCCGACATAAGTACAGGAAGACTGAGTCTTCCTACTGTCTATGTTTTGAGCGTTTCCTGTGACACTAGTTTTACATTCCGATGCACCTCTGCAGGTTTACTGTATCCCTTGGACCATCCCATTGACGATGAAACACAGAAATTGCATCGAAATTAAATATAAGAGACACAATGCCGACTTAAGTGCAAGAAAACAGTCTTCGTACGGTCAATGTTTTGAGCGTTTCCTGTGTCACCAGTTTTACATTCCGATGCACCTCTGCCGGTTTACTGTATCCCTTTGACCTTCCCTTTCTCGATGAAACACAGAAATCGCATCGGAATTAAATATAAGAGACACAATGCCGACTTAAGTACTGGAAGACTGAGTCTTCCTACCGTCTATGTTTTGAGCGTTTCCTGTGTCACCAGTTTTACATTCTGATGCACCTCTGCAGGTTTTCTTTATCCATTGGACCTTCCCATTGACGATGAAACACAGAAATTGCATCGGAATTAAATATAAGAAACACAATTCCGACTTAAGTACAGGAAGACTGAGTCTTCCTACTGTCTATGTTTTGAGCGTTTCCTGTGTCAGCAGTTTTACATTCTGATGCACCTCTGCAGGATTACTGTATCCCTTGGACCTTCCCATTGACGATGAAACACAGAAATTGCATCGGAATTAAATATAATAGACACAATGCCGACTTAAGTACAGGAAGAGTGAGTCTTCCTACTGTCTATGTTTTGAGCGTTTTCTGTGACACTAGTATTACATTCCGATGCTCCTCTGCAGGTTTACTGTATCCCTTGGACCTTCCCATTGGCGATGAAACACAGAAATTGCATCGGAATTAAATATAAGAGACACAATGCCGACTTAAATACAGGAAGAATGAGTCTTCCTACTGTCTATGTGTTGAGCGTTTCCTGTGTATCAGTTTTACTTTCCGATGCACCTCTGCAGGTTTACTATATTCCTTGGACCTTCCCATTGACGATGAAACACTGAAATTGCATCGGAATTAAATATAAGAGACACAATGCCGACTTATGTACAGGAAGACTAAGTCTTCCTACTGTCTATGTTTTGAGCTTTTCCTGTGTCACCAGTTTTACATTCCGATGCACCTCTGCAGGTTTCCTGTATCCCTTGGACCTTCCCATTGTCGATGAAACACAGAATTCGCATCAAAATCAAATATCAGAGACACAATGCCGATTAATGTACAGAAAGACTGAGTCTTCCTACTGTCTATGTTTTGAGCGTTTCCTGTGTCACCAGTTTTACATTCTGATGCACCTCTGCAGGTTTACTGTAACCATTGGACCTTCCCATTGTCGATGAAACACAGAATTCGCATCAAAATCAAATATCAGAGACACAATGCCGATTAATGTACAGAAAGACTGAGTCTTCCTACTGTCTATGTTTTGAGCGTTTCCTGTGTCACCAGTTTTACATTCTGATGCACCTCTGCAGGTTTACTGTAACCATTGGACCTTCCCATTGAAGATGAAACACAGAAATTGCATCGGAGTTAAATATAAGAGACACAATGCCGACTTAGGTACAGAAAGACTGAGTCTTCCTTCTGTCTATGTTTTGAGCGTTTCCTGTGTCATCAGTTTTACATTCTGATGCACCTCTGAGGGTTTACTGAATCCCTTGGATGTTCCCATTGACGATGAAAAACAGAAATTGCATCGGAATTAAATTTAAGGGACACAATGCCGCCTTAAGTACAGGAAGACTAAGTATTCCTACTGTCTATGTTTTGAGCGTTTCCTGTGTATCAGTTTTACTTTCCGATGCACCTCTGCAGGTTTACTATATCCCTTGGACCTTCCCATTCACGATGAAACACACAAATTTCATCGGAAATAAATATAAGAGGCACAATGCCGACTTAAGTACAGGAAGACTGAGTCTTCCTACTGTCTATGTTTTTAACGTTTCCTGTGTCACTAGCTTTACATTCCGATGCACCTCTGCAGGTTTACTGTATCCCTTGGACCTTCCCATTGACGATGAAACACTGAAATTGCATCGGAATTAAATATAAGAGACACAATGCCGACTTATGTACAGGAAGACTAAGTCTTCCTACTGTCTATGTTTTGAGCTTTTCCTGTGTCATCTGTTTTACTTTCCGATGCACCTCTGCAGGATTACTATATCCTTTGGACCTTCCCATTCACGATGGAACACAGAAATTTCATCGGAAATAAATATAAGAGACACAATGCCGACTTAAGTACAGGAAGACTGAGTCTTCCTACTGTCTATGTTTTGAGCGTTTCCTGTGTCACTAGTTTTACATTCCGATGCACCACTGCAGGTTTACTGTATCCCTTGGACCTTCCCATTGACGATGAAACACAGAAATTGCATCGGAATTAAATATAAGAGACACAATGCCGACTTAAATGCAGGAAGAGTGAGTCTTCCTACTGTCTATGAGTTGAGCGTTTCCTGTGTCACCAGTTTTACATTCTGATGCACTTCTGCAGGTTTACTAAATCCCTTGGACCTTCTCGTTGACGATGAAACACAGAAATTGCATCGGAATTAAATATAAGAGACACAATGCCGACTTAAGTACAGGAAGACTGAGTCTTCCTACTGTCTATGTTTTGAGCGTTTTCTGTGACACTAGTATTACATTCCGATGCTCCTCTGCAGGTTTACTGTATCCCTTGGACCTTCCCATTGGCGATGAAACACAGAAATTGCATCGGAATTAAATATAAGAGACACAATGCCGACTTAAATACAGGAAGAATGAGTCTTCCTACTGTCTATGTGTTGAGCGTTTCCTGTGTCACCAGTTTTACATTCTGGTGCAGCTCTGCAGGTTTACTGTATCCCTTGGACCTTCCCATTGACGATGAAACACAGAGATTGCGTCGGAATGAAATATAAGAGACACAATGCCGACTTAAGTACAGGAAGACTGAGTCTTCCTACTGTCTACGTTTTGAGCGTTTCCTGTGTCACCAGTTTTACATTCCGATGCACCTCTGCAGGTTTACTGTATCCCTTGGACCTTCCCATTGACGATGAAACAAAGAAATTGCATCGGAATTAAATATAAGAGACACAATGCCGACTTAAGTACAGGAAGACTGAGTCTTCCTACTCTGTATGTTTTGAGCGTTTCCTGTATCACTAGTTTTACATTCCGATGCACCACTGCAGGTTTACTGTATCCCTTGGACCTTCCCATTGTCGATGGAACAGAGAAATTGCATCGGAATTAAATATAAGAGACACAATGCCGACTTAAATACGGGAAGAATGAGTCTTCCTACTGTCTATGTGTTGAGCGTTTCCTGTGTCACCAGTTTTAAATTCTGATGCACCTCTGCAGGTTTACTGTATCCCTTGGACCTTCCCATTGACGATGAAACACAGAGATTGAATCGGAATTAAATATAAGAGACACAATGCCGACTTAAGTACAGGAAGACTGAGTCTTCCTACTGTCTACGTTTTGAGCGTTTCCTGTGTCACCAGTTTTACATTCCGATGCACCTCTGCAGGTTTACTGTATCCCTTGGACCTTTCCATTGACGATGAAACTCAGAAATTGCATTGAATTAAATATAAGAGACACAATGCCGACTTAAGTACAGGAAGACTAGGTCTTCCTACTGTCTATGTTTTGAGCGTTTCCTGTGACACTATTTTTACATTCCGATGCACCTCTGCATATTTACTGTATCCCTTGGACCTTCCCATTGACAATGAAACACAGTAATTGCATCGAAATTAAATATAAGAGACACAATGCCGACTTAAGTGCAAGAAAACAGTCTTCGTACGGTCAATGTTTTGAGCGTTTCCTGTGTCACCAGTTTTACATTCCGATGCACCTCTGCTGGATTACTATATCCCATGGACCTTCCCATTCACGATGGAACACAGAAATTTCATCCGAAATAAATATAAGAGACACAATGCCGACTTAAGTACAGGAAGACTGAGTCTTCCTACTCTCTATGTTTTGAGCGTTTCCTGTGTCACTAGTTTTACATTCCGATGCACCACTGCAGGTTTACTGTATCCCTTGGACCTTCCCATTGACGATGAAACACAGAATTTGCATCGGAACTAAATATAAGAGACACAATGCCGACTTAAATACAAGAAGAATGAGTCTTCCTACTGTCTATGTGTTGAGCGTTTCCTGTGTCACCAGTTTTACATTCTGATGCACCTCTGCAGGTTAACTGTATCCCTTGGACCTTCTCGTTGACGATGAAACACAGAAATTGCATCGGAATTAAATATAAGAGACACAATGCCGACTTAAGTACAGGAAGACAGAGTCTTCCTACTGTCTACGTCTTGAGCGTTTCCTGTGTCACCAGTTTTACATTCCGATGCACCTCTGCAGGCTTACTGTATCCCTTGGACCTTCCCATTGACGATGAAACACAGATATTGCATCGGAATTAAATATAAGAGACACAATGCCGACTTAAGTACAGGAAGACTGTGTCTTCCTACTGTCTATGTTTTGAGCGTTTCCTGTGACACTAGTATTACATTCCGATGCACCTCTGCAGGTTTACTGTATCCTTTGGACCTTCCCATTGATGATGAAGCACAGAAATTGCATCGGAATTAAATATAAGAGACACAATGCCGACTTAAATACAGGAAAAATGAGTCTTCCTACTGTCTATGTGTTGAGCGTTTCCTGTGTCACCAGTTTTACATTCTGATGCACCTCTGCAGGTTTACTGTATCCCTTGGACCTTCCCATTGATGATGAAACACAGAGATTGCATCGGAATTAAATATAAGAGACACAATGCCGACTTAAGTACAGGAGGACTGAGTCTTCCTACTGTCTACGTTTTTAGCGTTTCCTGTGTCACCAGTTTAAATTCCGATGCACCTCTGCAGGTTTAGTGTATCCCTCGGACCTTCCCATTAACGATGAAACACAGAAATTGCATCGGAATTAAATATAAGAGACACAATGCCGTCTTAAGTACAGGAGGACTGAGTCTTCCTACTGTCTATGTTTTGAGCGTTTCCTGTGTCACCAGTTTTACATTCTGATGCACCTCTGCAGGTTAACTGTATCCCTTGGACCTTCTCGTTGACGATGAAACACAGAAATTGCATCGGAATTAAATATAAGAGACACAATGCCGACTTAAGTACAGGAGGTCTGAGTCTTCCTACTGTCTATGTTTTGAGCGTTTCCTGTGTCACCAGTTTTACATTCCGATGCAACTCTGCCGGTTTACTGTATCCCTTTGACCTTCCCTTTCTCGATGAAACACATAAATCGCATCGGAATTAAATATAAGAAACACAATGCCGACTTAAGTACAGGAAGACTGAGTCTTCCTACTGTCTATGTTTTGAGCATTTCCTGTGTCACCAGTTTTACATTCTAATGCACCTCTGCAGGTTTTCTGTATCCATTGGACCTTCCCATTGACGATGAAGCACAGAAATTGCATCGGAATTAAATATAAGAAACGCAATGCCGACTTAAGTACAGGAAGAGTGAGTCTTCCTACTGTCTATGTTTTCAGCGTTTCCGGTGTCAGCAGTTTTACATTCTGATGCACCTCTGCAGGATTACTGTATCCCTTGGACCTTCCCATTGACGATGAAAAACAGAAATTGCGTCGGAATTAAATATAAGAGACACAATGCCGACTTAAGTACAGGGAGACTAAGTCTTCCTACTGTCTATGTTTTGAGCTTTTCCTGTGTCATCAGTTTTACTTTCCGATGCACACCTGCAGGATTACTATATCCCTTGGACCTTCCCATTCACGATGGAACACAGAAATTTCATCGGAAATAAATATAAGAGACACAATGCCAACTTAAATACAGGAAGAATGAGTCTTCCTACTGTCTATGTGTTGAGCGTTTCCTGTGTCACCAGTTTTACATTCTGATGCACCTGTGCAGGTTTACTGTATCCCTTGGACCTTCCCAATGACGATGAAACACAGAAATTGCATCGGAATTAAATATAAGAGACACAATGCCGACTTAAGTACAGGAAGACTGAGTCTTCCTACTGTCTATGTTTTGAGCGTTTCCTGTGACACTAGTATTACATTCCGATGCACCTCTGCAGGTTTACTGTATCCCTTGGACCTTCCCAATGACGATGAAACAAAGGAATTGCATCGGAATTAAATATAAGAGACACAATGCCGACTTAAATACAGGAAGAATGAGTCTTCCTACTGTCTATGTTTTGAGCGTTTCCTGTGTCACCAGTTTTACATTCTGATGCTCCTCTGCAGGTCTTATGTATCCATTGGACCTTCCCATTGACGATGAAACACAGAAATTGAATCGGAATTAAATATGAGAGACACAATGCCGACTTACGTACAGGAAGACTAAGTCATCATACTGTCTATGTTTTGAGCGTTTCCTGTGTCATCAGTTTTACTTTCCGATGCACCTCTGCAGGTTTACTATATCCCTTGGACCTTCCCATTCACGATGAAACACAGAAATTTCATCGGAAATAAATATAAGAGACACAATGCCGACTTAAGTATAGGAAGACTGAGTCTTCCTGCTGTCTATGATTTGAGCGTTTCCTGTGTCACCAGATTTACATTCCGATGCACCTCTGCAGGTGTACTGTATCCCGTGCAGCTTCCCATTGACGATTAAACACAGAAATTGCATCGGAATTAAATATAAGTCACACAATGCCGACTTAAGTACAGGAAGACGGAGTCTTCCTACTGTCTGTGATTTGAGCTTTTCCTGTGTCACCAGTTTTACATTCCGATGCACCTCTGCAGGTTTCCTGTATCCCTTGGACCTTCCCATTGACGATGAAACACAGAAATTGTATCGAAATTAAATATAAGAGACACAATGCCGACTTAAGTACAAGAAAACAGTCTTCGTACGGTCAATGTTTTGAGCGTTTCCTGTGTCACCAATTTTACATTCCGATGCACCTCTGCCGGTTTATTGTATCCCTTGGACCTTCCCATTGTCGATGAAACACAGAATTCGCATCAAAATCAAATATCAGAGACACAATGCCGATTAATGTACAGAAAGACTGAGTCTTCCTACTGTCTATGTTTTGAGCGTTTCCTGTGTCACCAGTTTTACATTCTGATGCACCTCTGCAGGTTTACTGTAACCATTGGACCTTCCCATTGAAGATGAAACACAGAAATTGCATCGGAGTTAAATATAAGAGACACAATGCCGACTTAGGTACAGAAAGACTGAGTCTTCCTTCTGTCTATGTTTTGAGCGTTTCCTGTGTCATCAGTTTTACATTCTGATGCACCTCTGAGGGTTTACTGAATCCCTTGGATGTTCCCATTGACGATGAAAAACAGAAATTGCATCGGAATTAAATTTAAGGGACACAATGCCGCCTTAAGTACAGGAAGACTAAGTATTCCTACTGTCTATGTTTTGAGCGTTTCCTGTGTATCAGTTTTACTTTCCGATGCACCTCTGCAGGTTTACTATATCCCTTGGACCTTCCCATTCACGATGAAACACACAAATTCCATCGGAAATAAATATAAGAGGCACAATGCCGACTTAAGTACAGGAAGACTGAGTCTTCCTACTGTCTATGTTTTTAACGTTTCCTGTGTCACTAGCTTTACATTCCGATGCACCTCTGCAGGTTTACTGTATCCCTTGGACCTTCCCATTGACGATGAAACACAGAAATTGCATCGAATTTCAATATAAGAGGCACAATGCCGACTTAAGTACAGGAAGACTGAGTCTTCCTACCGTCTATGTTTTGTGCGTTTCCTGTGTCACCAGTTTTTCATTCTGATGCACCTCTGCAGGTTTTCTGAATCCATTGGACCTTCCCATTGACGATGAAACACAGAAATTGCATCGGAATTAAATATAAGAGACACAATGCCGACTTAAGTACAGGAAGACTGAGTCTTCCTACTCTCTATGTTTTGAGCGTTTCCTGTGTCACTAGTTTTACATTCCGATGCACCACTGCAGGTTTACTGTATCCCTTGGACCTTCCCATTGTCGATGAAACACAGAAATTGTATCGGAATTAAATATAAGAGACACAATGCCGACTTAAATACAGGAAGAATTAGTCTTCCTACTGTCTATGTTTTGAGCGTTTTCTATGTCATCAGTTTTACATTCAGATGCACCTCTGCAGGTTTACTGTATCCCTTGGACCTTCCCATTGACGATGAAAAACAGAAATTGCATCGGAATTAAATATAAGAGACACAATGCCGACTTAAGTACAGGAAGACTAAGTCTTCCTACTGTCTATGTTTTGAGCGTTTCCTGTATCATCAGTTTTACTTTCCGATGCACCTCTGCAGGATTACTATATCCCTTGGACCTTCCCATTCACGATGGAACACAGAAATTTCATCGGAAATAAATATAAGAGACACAATGCCGACTTAAGTGCAGGAAGACTGAGTCTTCCTACTCTCTATGTTTTGAGCGTTTCCTGTGTCACTAGTTTTACATTCCGATGCAATACTGCAGGTTTACTGTATCCCTTGGATCTTCCCATTGTCGATGAAACACAGAAATTGTATCGGAATTAAATATAAGAGACACAATGCTGACTTAAATACAGGAAGAATGAGTCTTCCTACTGTCTATGTGTTGAGCGTTTCCTGTGTCACCAGTATTACATTCCGATGCACCTCTGCCGGTTTACTGTATCCCTTTGACCTTCCCTTTCTCGATGAAACACAGAAATCGCATCGGAATTAAATATAAGAGACACAATGCCGACTTAAGTACAGGAAGACAGAGTCTTCCTACTGTCTATGTTTTGAGCGTTTTCTGTGTCATCAGTTTTACATTCAGATGCACCTCTGCAGGTTTACTGTATCCCTTGGACCTTCCCATTGACGATGAAACACAGAAATTGCATCGGAATTAAATATACGAGACACAATGCCGACTTAAGTACAGGAAGACTAAGTCTTCCTACTGTCTATGTTTTGAGCGTTTCCTGTATCATCAGTTTTCCTTTCCGATGCACCTCTGCGGGATTACTATATCCCTTGGACCTTCCCATTCACGATGGAACACAGAAATTTCATCGGAAATAAATATAAGAGACACAATGCCGACTTAAGTACAGGAAGACTGAGTCTTCCTACTCTCTATGTTTTGAGCGTTTCCTGTGTCACTAGTTTTACATTCCGATGCACCACTGCAGGTTTACTGTATCCCTTGGACCTTCCCATTGACGATGAAACACAGAAATTGCATCGGAATTAAATATAAGAGACACAATGCCGACTTAAGTACAGGAAGAATGAGTCTTCCTACTGTCTATGTGTTGAGCGTTTCCTGTGTCACCAGTTTTACATTCTGATGCACCTCTGCAGGTTTACTGTATCCCTTGGACCTTCCCATTGACGATGAAACACAGAAATTGCATCGGAATTAAATATAAGAGACACAATGCCGACTTAAGTACAGGAAGACAGAGTCTTCCTACTGTCTATGTTTGAGCGTTTCCTGTGTCACCAGTTTTACATTCCGATGCACCCCTGCAGGTTTACTGTATCCCTTGGACCTTCCCATTGACGATGAAACACAGAAATTGCATCGGAATTAAATATAAGAGACACAATGCCGACTTAAGTACAGGAAGATTGAGTCTTCCTACTGTCTATGCTTTGAGCGTTTCCTGTGACACTAGTTTTACTTTCCGATGCACCTCTGCAGGTTTACTGTATCCCTTGGACCTTCCCATTGACGATGAAACACAGAAATTGCATCGAAATTAAATATAAGAGACACAATGCCGACTTAAGTGCAAGAAAACAGTCTTCGTACGGTCAATGTTTTGAGCGTTTCCTGTGTCACCAGTTTTACATTCCGACGCACCTCTGCTGGTTTACTGTATCCCTTTGACCTTCCCTTTCTCGATAAAACACAGAAATCGCATCGGAATTAAATATAAGAAACACAATGCCGATTTAAGTACAGGAAGACTGAGTCTTCCTACTGTCTATGTTTTGAGCGTTTCCTGTGTCACCAGTTTTACATTGTGATACACCTCTGCAGGTTTTCTGTATCCATTGGACCTTCCCATTGACGATGAAAAACAGAAATTGCATCGGAATTAAATAAAAGAGACACAATGCCGACTTAAGTACAGGAAGACTAAGTTTTCCTACTGTCTATGTTTTGAGCGTTTCCTGTATCATCAGGTTTCCTTTCCGATGTACCTCTGCTGGATTACTATATCCCTTGGACATTCCCATTGTCAATAAAACACAGAAATTGCATCGGAATTAAATGTAAGAGACACAATGCCGACTTAAATACAGGAAGAATGAGTCTTCCTACTGTCTATGTGTTGAGCGTTTCCTGTGTCACCAGTTTTACATTCTGATGCACCTCTGCAGGTTTACTGTATCCCTTGGACCTTCCCATTGACGATGAAACACAGAAATTGCATCGGAATTAAATATAAGAGATACAATGCCGACTTAAGTACAGGAAGACTCAGTCTTCCTACTGTCTACGTTTTGAGCGTTTCCTGTGTCACCAGTTTTACATTCCGATGCACCTCTGCAGGTTTACGGTATCCCTTGGACCTTCCGATTGACGATGAAACATAGAAATTGCATCGGAATTAAATATTAGAAACACCATGCCGACTTAAGTACAGGAAGACTGAGTCTTCCTACCGTCTATGTTTTGAGCGTTTCCTGTATCACCAGTTTTTCATTCTGATGCACCTCTGCAGGTTTTCTGTATCCATTGGACCTTCCCATTGACGATGAAACACAGAAATTGCATCGGAATTAAATATAGGAGACACAGTGCCGACTTAAGTACAGGAAGACTGAGTCTTCCTACTCTCTATGTTTTGAGGGTTTCCTGTGTCACTAGTTTTACATTCCGATGCACCACAGCAGGTTTACTGTATCCCTTGGACCTTCCCATTGTCGATGAAACACAGATATTGTATCGGAATTAAATATAAGAGACACAATGCCGACTTAAATACAGGAAGAATGAGTCTTCCTACTGTCTATGTTTTGACGTTTTCTGTGTCATCAGTTTTACATTCAGATGCACCTCTGCAGGTTTACTGTATCCCTTGGACCTTCCCATTGACGATGAAAAACAGAAATTGCATCGGAATTAAATATAAGAGACACAATGCCGACTTAAGTATAGGAAGACTAAGTCTTCCTACTGTCTATGTTTTGAGCGTTTCCTGTATCATCAGTTTTACTTTCCGATGCACCTCTGCAGGATTACTATATCCCTTGGACCTTCCCATTCACGATGGAACACAGAAATTTCGTCGGAAATAAATATAAGAGACACAATGCCGACTTAAGTACAGGAAGACTGAGTCTTCCTACTCTCTATGTTTTGAGCGTTTCCTGTGTCACTAGTTTTACATTACGATGCAATACTGCAGGTTTACTGTATCCCTTGGACCTTCCCATTGTCGATGAAACACAGAAATTGTATCGGAATTAAATATAAGAGACACAATGCCGACTTAAATACAGGAAGAATGAGTCTTCCTACTGTCTATGTGTTGAGCGTTTCCTGTGTCACCAGTTTTACATTCTGATGCACCTCTGCAGGTCTACTGTATCCCTTGGACCTTCCCATTGACGATGAAACACAGAAATTGCATCGGAATTAAATATAAGAGACACAATGCCGACTTAAGTACAGGAAGACTGAGTCTTCCTACTGTCTACGTTTTGAGCGTTTCCTGTGTCACCAGTTTTACATTCCGATGCACCTCTGCAGGATTACTGTATCCCTTGGACCTTCCCATTGACGATGAAACACAGAAATTGCATCGGAATTAAATATAAGAGACACAATGCCGACTTAAGTACAGGAAGACTGAGTCTTCCTACTGTCTATGTTTTGAGCGTTTCCTGTGACACTAGTTTTACATTCCGATGCACCTCTGCAGGTTTACTGTATCCCTTGGACCATCCCATTGACGATGAAACACAGAAATTGCATCGAAATTAAATATAAGAGACACAATGCCGACTTAAGTGCAAGAAAACAGTCTTCGTACGGTCAATGTTTTGAGCGTTTCCTGTGTCACCAGTTTTACATTCCGATGCACCTCTGCCGGTTTACTGTATCCCTTTGACCTTCCCTTTCTCGATGAAACACAGAAATCGCATCGGAATTAAATATAAGAGACACAATGCCGACTTAAGTACTGGAAGACTGAGTCTTCCTACCGTCTATGTTTTGAGCGTTTCCTGTGTCACCAGTTTTACATTCTGATGCACCTCGACAGGTTTTCTTTATCCATTGGACCTTCCCATTGACGATGAAACACAGAAATTGCATCGGAATTAAATATAAGAAACAGAATTCCGACTTAAGTAGAGGAAGACTGAGTCTTCCTACTGTCTTTGTTTTGAGCGCTTCGTGTGTCAGCAGTTTTACATTCTGATGCACCTCTGCAGGAGTACTGTATCCCTTGGACCTTCCCATTGACGATGAAACACAGAAATTGCATCGGAATTAAATATAAGAGACACAATGCCGACTTAAGTACAGGAAGACAGAGTCTTCCTACTGTCTATGTTTTGAGCGTTTTCTGTGTCATCAGTTTTACATTCAGATGCACCTCTGCAGGTTTACTGTATCCCTTGGACCTTCCCATTGACGATGAAAAACAGAAATTGCATCGGAATTAAATATAAGAGACACAATGCCGACTTAAGTACAGGAAGACTAAGTCTTCCTACTGTCTATGTTTTGAGCGTTTCCTGTATCATCAGTTTTACTTTCCGATGCACCTCTGCAGGATTACTATGTCCCTTGGACCTTCCCATTCACGATGGAACACAGAAATTTCATCGGAAATAAATATAAGAGACACAATGCCGACTTAAGTACAGGAAGACTGAGTCTTCCTACTCTCTATGTTTTGAGCGTTTCCTGTGTCACTAGTTTTACATTCCGATGCAATACTGCAGGTTTACTGTATCCCTTGGACCTTCCCATTGTCGATGAAACACAGAAATTGTATCGGAATTAAATATAAGAGACACAATGCCGACTTAAATACAGGAAGAATGAGTCTTCCTACTGTCTATGTGTTGAGCGTTTCCTGTGTCACCAGTTTTACATTCTGATGCACCTCTGCAGGTTTACTGTATCCCTTGGACCTTCCCATTGACGATGAAACACAGAAATTGCATCGGAATTAAATATAATAGACACAATGCCGACTTAAGTACAGGAAGACTGAGTCTTCCTACTGTCTATGTTTTGAGCGTTTCCTGTGTCACCAGTTTTACATTCCGATGCACCTCTGCAGGTTTACTGTATCCCTTGGACCTTCCCATTGACGATGAAACACAGAAATTGCATCGAAATTAAATATAAGAGACCCAATGCCGACTTAAGTGCAAGAAAACAGTCTTCGTACGGTCAATGTTTTGAGCGTTTCCTGTGTCACCAGTTTTACATTCCGATGCACCTCTGCCAGTTTACTGTATCCCTTTGACCTTCCCTTTCTCGATGAAACACAGAAATCGCATCGGAATTAAATATAAGAGACACAATGCCGCCTTAAGTACAGGAAGACTGAGTCTTCCTACCGTCTATGTTTTGAGCGTTTCCTGTGTCACCAGTTTTACATTCTGATGCACCTCTGCAGGTTTTCTTTATCCATTGGACCTTCCCATTGACGATGAAACACAGAAATTGCATCGGAATTAAATATAAGAAACACAATTCCGACTTAAGTACAGGAAGACTGAGTCTTCCTACTGTCTATGCTTTGAGCGTTTCCTGTGTCAGCAGTTTTACATTCTGATGCACCTCTGCAGGATTACTGTATCCCTTGGACCTTCCCATTGACGATGAAACACAGAAATTGCATCGGAATTAAATATAAGAGACACAATGCCGACTTAAGTACAGGAAGACAGAGTCTTCCTACTGTCTATGATTTGAGCGTTTTGTGTGTCATCAGTTTTACATTCAGATGCACCTCTGCAGGTTTACTGTATCCCTTGGACCTTCCCATTGACGATGAAAAACAGAAATTGCATCGGAATTAAATATAAGAGACACAATGCCGTCTTAAATACAGGAAGACTAAGTCTTCCTACCGTCTATGTTTTGAGCGTTTCCTGTATCATCAGTTTTCCTTTCCGATGCACCTCTGCAGGATTACTATATCCCTTGGACCTTCCCATTCACGATGGAACACAGAAATTTCATCGGAAATAAATATAAGAGACACAATGCCGACTTAAGTACAGGAAGACTCAGTCTTCCTACTGTCTACGTTTTGAGCGTTTCCTGTGTCACCAGTTTTACATTCCGATGCACCTCTGCAGGTTTACGGTATCCCTTGGACCTTCCGATTGACGATGAAACATAGAAATTGCATCGGAATTAAATATTAGAAACACCATGCCGACTTAAGTACAGGAAGACTGAGTCTTCCTACCGTCTATGTTTTGAGCGTTTCCTGTATCACCAGTTTTTCATTCTGATGCACCTCTGCAGGTTTTCTGTATCCATTGGACCTTCCCATTGACGATGAAACACAGAAATTGCATCGGAATTAAATATAGGAGACACAGTGCCGACTTAAGTACAGGAAGACTGAGTCTTCCTACTCTCTATGTTTTGAGGGTTTCCTGTGTCACTAGTTTTACATTCCGATGCACCACAGCAGGTTTACTGTATCCCTTGGACCTACCCATTGTCGATGAAACACAGATATTGTATCGGAATTAAATATAAGAGACACAATGCCGACTTAAATACAGGAAGAATGAGTCTTCCTACTGTCTATGTTTTGACGTTTTCTGTGTCATCAGTTTTACATTCAGATGCACCTCTGCAGGTTTACTGTATCCCTTGGACCTTCCCATTGCCGATGAAAAACAGAAATTGCATCGGAATTAAATATAAGAGACACAATGCCGACTTAAGTATAGGAAGACTAAGTCTTCCTACTGTCTATGTTTTGAGCGTTTCCTGTATCATCAGTTTTACTTTCCGATGCACCTCTGCAGGATTACTATATCCCTTGGACCTTCCCATTCACGATGGAACACAGAAATTTCGTCGGAAATAAATATAAGAGACACAATGCCGACTTAAGTACAGGAAGACTGAGTCTTCCTACTCTCTATGTTTTGAGCGTTTCCTGTGTCACTAGTTTTACATTACGATGCAATACTGCAGGTTTACTGTATCCCTTGGACCTTCCCATTGTCGATGAAACACAGAAATTGTATCGGAATTAAATATAAGAGACACCATGCCGACTTAAATACAGGAAGAATGAGTCTTCCTACTGTCTATGTGTTGAGCGTTTCCTGTGTCACCAGTTTTACATTCTGATGCACCTCTGCAGGTCTACTGTATCCCTTGGACCTTCCCATTGACGATGAAACACAGAAATTGCATCGGAATTAAATATAAGAGACACAATGCCGACTTAAGTACAGGAAGACTGGTCTACGTTTTGAGCGTTTCCTGTGTCACCAGTTTTACATTCCGATGCACCTCTGCAGGATTACTGTATCCCTTGGACCTTCCCATTGACGATGAAACACAGAAATTGCATCGGAATTAAATATAAGAGACACAATGCCGACATAAGTACAGGAAGACTGAGTCTTCCTACTGTCTATGTTTTGAGCGTTTCCTGTGACACTAGTTTTACATTCCGATGCACCTCTGCAGGTTTACTGTATCCCTTGGACCATCCCATTGACGATGAAACACAGAAATTGCATCGAAATTAAATATAAGAGACACAATGCCGACTTAAGTGCAAGAAAACAGTCTTCGTACGGTCAATGTTTTGAGCGTTTCCTGTGTCACCAGTTTTACATTCCGATGCACCTCTGCCGGTTTACTGTATCCCTTTGACCTTCCCTTTCTCGATGAAACACAGAAATCGCATCGGAATTAAATATAAGAGACACAATGCCGACTTAAGTACTGGAAGACTGAGTCTTCCTACCGTCTATGTTTTGAGCGTTTCCTGTGTCACCAGTTTTACATTCTGATGCACCTCTGCAGGTTTTCTTTATCCATTGGACCTTCCCATTGACGATGAAACACAGAAATTGCATCGGAATTAAATATAAGAAACACAATTCCGACTTAAGTACAGGAAGACTGAGTCTTCCTACTGTCTATGTTTTGAGCGTTTCCTGTGTCAGCAGTTTTACATTCTGATGCACCTCTGCAGGATTACTGTATCCCTTGGACCTTCCCATTGACGATGAAACACAGAAATTGCATCGGAATTAAATATAATAGACACAATGCCGACTTAAGTACAGGAAGACTGAGTCTTCCTACTGTCTATGTTTTGAGCGTTTCCTGTGTCACTAGTTTTACATTCCGATGCAATACTGCAGGTTTACTGTATCCCTTGGACCTTCCCATTGTCGATGAAACACAGATATTGTATCGGAATTAAATATAAGAGACACAATGCCGACTTAAATACAGGAAGAATGAGTCTTCCTACTGTCTATGTGTTGAGCGTTTCCTGTGTCACCAGTTTTACATTCTGATGCACCTCTGCAGGTTTACTGTATCCCTTGGACCTTCCCATTGACGATGAAACACAGAAATTGCATTGGAATTAAATATAATAGACACAATGCCGACTTAAGTACAGGAAGACTGAGTCTTCCTACTGTCTATGTTTTGAGCGTTTCCTGTGTCACCAGTTTTACATTCCGATGCACCTCTGCAGGTTTCCTGTATCCCTTGGACCTTCCCATTGACGATGAAACACAGAAATTGCATCGAAATTAAATATAAGAGACCCAATGCCGACTTAAGTGCAAGAAAACAGTCTTCGTACGGTCAATGTTTTGAGCGTTTCCTGTGTCACCAGTTTTACATTCCGATGCACCTCTGCCAGTTTACTGTATCCCTTTGACCTTCCCTTTCTCGATGAAACACAGAAATCGCATCGGAATTAAATATAAGAGACACAATGCCGCCTTAAGTACAGGAAGACTGAGTCTTCCTACCGTCTATGTTTTGAGCGTTTCCTGTGTCACCAGTTTTACATTCTGATGCACCTCTGCAGGTTTTCTTTATCCATTGGACCTTCCCATTGACGATGAAACACAGAAAATGCATCGGAATTAAATATAAGAAACACAATTCCGACTTAAGTACAGGAAGACTGAGTCTTCCTACTGTCTATGTTTTGAGCGTTTCCTGTGTCAGCAGTTTTACATTCTGATGCACCTCTGCAGGATTACTGTATCCCTTGGACCTTCCCATTGACGATGAAACACAGAAATTGCATCGGAATTAAATATAAGAGACACAATGCCGACTTAAGTACAGGAAGACAGAGTCTTCCTACTGTCTATGATTTGAGCGTTTTGTGTGTCATCAGTTTTACATTCAGATGCACCTCTGCAGGTTTACTGTATCCCTTGGACCTTCCCATTGACGATGAAAAACAGAAATTGCATCGGAATTAAATATAAGAGACACAATGCCGTCTTAAATACAGGAAGACTAAGTCTTCCTACCGTCTATGTTTTGAGCGTTTCCTGTATCATCAGTTTTCCTTTCCGATGCACCTCTGCAGGATTACTATATCCCTTGGACCTTCCCATTCACGATGGAACACAGAAATTTCATCGGAAATAAATATAAGAGACACAATGCCGACTTAAGTACAGGAAGACTGAGTCTTCCTACTCCCTATGTTTTGAGCGTTTCCTGTGTCACTAGTTTTACATTATGATGCAATACTGCAGGTTTACTGTATCCCTTGGACCTTCCCATTGTCGATGAAAAACAGAAATTGTATCGGAATTAAATATAAGAGACACAATGCCGACCTAAATACAGGAAGAATGAGTCTTCCTACTGTCTATGTTTTTGAGCGTTTCCTGTGTCACCAGTTTTACATTCTGATGCACCTCTGCAGGTCTACTGTATCCCTTGGACCCTCCCATTGACGATGAAACACAGAAATTGCATCGGAATTAAATATAAGAGACACAATGCCGACTTAAGTACAGGAAGACAGAGTCTTCCTACTGTCTATGTTTGAGCGTTTCCTGTGTCACCAGTTTTACATTCCGACGCACCTCTGCTGGTATACTGTATCCCTTTGACCTTCCCTTTCTCGATAAAACACAGAAATCGCATCGGAATTAAATATAAGAAACACAATGCCGACTTAAGTACAGGAAGACTGAGTCTTCCTACTGTCTATGTTTTGAGCGTTTCCTGTGTCACCAGTTTTACATTCTGATGCACCTCTGCAGGTTTTCTGTATCCATTGGACCTTCCCATTGACGATGAAACACAGAAATTGCATCGGAATTAAATATAAGAAACACAATGCCGATTTAAGTACAGGAAGACTGAGTCTTCCTACTGTCTATGTTTTGAGCGTTTCCGGTGTCAGCAGTTTTACATTCTGATGCACCTCTGCAGGATTACTGTATCCCTTGGACCTTCCCATTGACGATGAAACACAGAAATTGAATCGGAATTAAATATAAGAGATACAATGCCGACTTAAGTACAGGAAGACTGAGTCTTCCTACTCTCTATGTTTTGAGCGTTTCCTGTGTCACTAGTTTTACATTCCGGTGCACCACTGCAGGTTTACTGTATCCCTTGGACCTTCCCATTGTCGATGAAACACAGAAGTTGCATCGGAATTAAATGTATGAGACACAATGCCGACTTAAATACAGGAAGAATGAGTCTTCCTACTGTCTATGTGTTGAGCGTTTCCTGTGTCACCAGTTTTACATTCTGATGCACCTCTGCAGGTTTACTGTATCCCTTGGACCTTCCCATTGACGATGAAACACAGAAATTGCATCGGAATTAAATATAAGAGATACAATGCCGACTTAAGTACAGGAAGACAGAGTCTTCCTACCGTCTATGTTTTGAGCGTTTCCTGTGTCACTAGTTTTTCATTCTGATGCACCTCTGCAGGTTTTCTGTATCCATTGGACCTTCCCATTGACGATGAAACACAGAAATTGCATCGGAATTAAATATAAGAGACACAATGCCGACTTAAGTACAGGAAGACTGAGTCTTCCTACCGTCTATGTTTTGAGCATTTCCTGTATCACCAGTTTTTCATTCTGATGCACCTCTGCAGGTTTTCTGTATCCATTGGACCTTCCCATTGACGATGAAACACAGAAATTGCATCGGAATTAAATATAGGAGACACAATGCCGACTTAAGTACAGGAAGACTGAGTCTTCCTACTCTCTATGTTTTGAGGGTTTCCTGTGTCACTAGTTTTACATTCCGATGCTCCACAGCAGGTTTACTGTATCCCTTGGACCTTCCCATTGTCGATGAAACACAGAAATTGTATCGGAATTAAATATAAGAGACACAATGCCGACTTAAATACAGGAAGAATGGGTCTTCCTACTGTCTATGTTTTGACGTTTTCTGTGTCATCAGTTTTACATTCAGATGCACCTCTGCAGGTTTACTGTATCCCTTGGACCTTCCCATTGACGATGAAAAACAGAAATTGCATCGGAATTAAATATAAGAGACACAATGCCGACTTAAGTATAGGAAGACTAAGTCTTCCTACTGTCTATGTTTTGAGCGTTTCCTGTATCATCAGTTTTACTTTCCGATGCACCTCTGCAGGATTACTATATCCCTTGGACCTTCCCATTCACGATGGAACACAGAAATTTCGTCGGAAATAAATATAAGAGACACAATGCCGACTTAAGTACAGGAAGACTGAGTCTTCCTACTCTCTATGTTTTGAGCGTTTCCTGTGTCACTAGTTTTACATTACGATGCAATACTGCAGGTTTACTGTATCCCTTGGACCTTCCCATTGTCGATGAAACACAGAAATTGTATCGGAATGAAATATAAGAGACACCATGCCGACTTAAATACAGGAAGAATGAGTCTTCCTACTGTCTATGTGTTGAGCGTTTCCTGTGTCACCAGTTTTACATTCTGATGCACATCTGCAGGTCTACTGTATCCCTTGGACCTTCCCATTGACGATGAAACACAGAAATTGCATCGGAATTAAATATAAGAGACACAATGCCGACTTAAGTACAGGAAGACTGAGTCTTCCTACTGTCTACGTTTTGAGCGTTTCCTGTGTCACCAGTTTTACATTCCGATGCACCTCTGCAGGTTTACTGTATCCCTTGGACCTTCCCATTGACGATGAAACACAGAAATTGTATCGGAATTAAATATAAGTGCCACAATGCCGACTTAAGTACAGGAAGACTGAGTCTTCCTACTGTCTATGTTTTGAGCGTTTCCTGTGACACTAGTTTTACATTCCGATGCACCTCTGCAGGTTTACTGTATCCCTTGGACCATCCCATTGACGATGAAACACAGAAATTGCATCGAAATTAAATATAAGAGACACAATGCCGACTTAAGTGCAAGAAAACAGTCTTCGTACGGTCAATGTTTTGAGCGTTTCCTGTGTCACCAGTTTTACATTCCGATGCACTACTGCCGGTTTACTGTATCCCTTTGACCTTCCCTTTCTCGATGAAACACAGAAATCGCATCGGAATTAAATATAAGAGACACAATGCCGACTTAAGTACTGGAAGACTGAGTCTTCCTACCGTCTATGTTTTGAGCGTTTCCTGTGTCACCAGTTTTACATTCTGATGCACCTCTGCAGGTTTTCTTTATCCATTGGACCTTCCCATTGACGATGAAACACAGAAATTGCATCGGAATTAAATATAAGAAACACAATTCCGACTTAAGTAGAGGAAGACTGAGTCTTCCTACTGTCTTTGTTTTGAGCGCTTCCTGTGTCAGCAGTTTTACATTCTGATGCACCTCTGCAGGAGTACTGTATCCCTTGGACCTTCCCATTGACGATGAAACACAGAAATTGCATCGGAATTAAATATAAGAGACACAATGCCGACTTAAGTACAGGAAGACAGAGTCTTCCTACTGTCTATGTCTTGAGCGTTTTCTGTGTCATCAGTTTTACATTCAGATGCACCTCTGCAGGTTTACTGTATCCCTTGGACCTTCCCATTGACGATGAAAAACAGAAATTGCATCGGAAATAAATATAAGAGACACAATGCCGACTTAAGTACTGGAAGACTGAGTCTTCCTACCGTCTATGTTTTGAGCGTTTCCTGTGTCACCAGTTTTACATTCTGATGCACCTCTGTAGGTTTTCTTTATCCATTGGACCTTCCCATTGACGATGAAAAACAGAAATTGCATCGGAAATAAATATAAGAGACACAATGCCGACTTAAGTACAGGAAGACTAAGTCTTCCTACTGTCTATGTTTTGAGCGTTTCCTGTATCATCAGTTTTACTTTCCGATGCACCTCTGCAGGATTACTATATCCCTTGGACCTTCCCATTCACGATGGAACACAGAAATTTCATCGGAAATAAATATAAGAGACACAATGCCGACTTACGTACAGGAAGACTCAGTCTTCCTACTCTCTATGTTTTGAGCGTTTCCTGTGTCACTAGTTTTACATTCCGATGCAATACTGCAGGTTTACTGTATCCCTTGGACCTTCCCATTGTCGATGAAACACAGAAATTGTATCGGAATTAAATATAAGAGACACAATGCCGACTTAAATACAGGAAGAATGAGTCTTCCTACTGTCTATGTGTTGAGCGTTTCCTGTGTCACCAGTTTTACATTCTGATGCACCTCTGCAGGTTTACTGTATCCCTTGGACCTTCCCATTGACGATGAAACACAGAAATTGCATCGGAATTAAATATAAGAGACACAATGCCGACTTAAGTACAGGAAGACTGAGTCTTCCTACTGTCTATGTTTTGAGCGTTTCCTGTGTCACCAGTTTTACATTCCGATGCACCTCTGCAGGTTTACTGTATCCCTTGGACCTTCCCATTGACGATGAAACACAGAAATTGCATCGAAATTAAATATAAGAGACCCAATGCCGACTTAAGTGCAAGAAAACAGTCTTCGTACGGTCAATGTTTTGAGCGTTTCCTGTGTCACCAGTTTTACATTCCGATGCACCTCTGCCAGTTTACTGTATCCCTTTGACCTTCCCTTTCTCGATGAAACACAGAAATCGCATCGGAATTAAATATAAGAGACACAATGCCGCCTTAAGTACAGGAAGACTGAGTCTTCCTACCGTCTATGTTTTGAGCGTTTCCTGTGTCACCAGTTTTACATTCTGATGCACCTCTGCAGGTTTTCTTTATCCATTGGACCTTCCCATTGACGATGAAACACAGAAATTGCATCGGAATTAAATATAAGAAACACAATTCCGACTTAAGTACAGGAAGACTGAGTCTTCCTACTGTCTATGTTTTGAGCGTTTCCTGTGTCAGCAGTTTTACATTCTGATGCACCTCTGCAGGATTACTGTATCCCTTGGACCTTCCCATTGACGATGAAACACAGAAATTGCATCGGATTTAAATATAAGAGACACAATGCCGACTTAAGTACAGGAAGACAGAGTCTTCCTACTGTCTATGATTTGAGCGTTTTGTGTGTCATCAGTTTTACATTCAGATGCACCTCTGCAGGTTTACTGTATCCCTTGGACCTTCCCATTGACGATGAAAAACAGAAATTGCATCGGAATTAAATATAAGAGACACAATGCCGTCTTAAATACAGGAAGACTAAGTCTTCCTACCGTCTATGTTTTGAGCGTTTCCTGTATCATCAGTTTTCCTTTCCGATGCACCTCTGCAGGATTACTATATCCCTTGGACCTTCCCATTCACGATGGAACACAGAAATTTCATCGGAAATAAATATAAGAGACACAATGCCGACTTAAGTACAGGAAGACTGAGTCTTCCTACTCTCTATGTTTTGAGCGTTTCCTGTGTCACTAGTTTTACATTATGATGCAATACTGCAGGTTTACTGTATCCCTTGGACCTTCCCATTGTCGATGAAAAACAGAAATTGTATCGGAATTAAATATAAGAGACACAATGCCGACCTAAATACAGGAAGAATGAGTCTTCCTACTGTCTATGTTTTTGAGCGTTTCCTGTGTCACCAGTTTTACATTCTGATGCACCTCTGCAGGTCTACTGTATCCCTTGGACCCTCCCATTGACGAGAAACACAGAAATTGCATCGGAATTAAATATAAGAGACACAATGCCGACTTAAGTACAGGAAGACAGAGTCTTCCTACTGTCTATGTTTGAGCGTTTCCTGTGTCACCAGTTTTACATTCCGATGCACCTCTGCAGGTTTACTGTATCCCTTGGACCTTCCCATTGACGATGAAACACAGAAATTGCATCGGAATTAAATATAAGAGACACAATGCCGACTTAAGTACAGGAAGACTGAGTCTTCCTACTGTCTATGTTTTGAGCGTTTCCTGTGACACTAGTTTTACATTCCGATGCACCTCTGCAGGTTTACTGTATCCCTTGGACCTTCCGATTGACGATGAAACACAGAAATTGCATCGAAATTAAATATAAGAGACACAATGCCGACTTAAGTGCAAGAAAACAGTCTTCGTACGGTCAATGTTTTGAGCGTTTCCTGTGTCACCAGTTTTACATTCCGACGCACCTCTGCTGGTTTACTGTATCCCTTTGACCTTCCCTTTCTCGATAAAACACAGAAATCGCATCGGAATTAAATATAAGAAACACAATGCCGACTTAAGTACAGGAAGACTGAGTCTTCCTACTGTCTATGTTTTGAGCGTTTCCTGTGTCACCAGTTTTACATTCTGATGCACCTCTGCAGGTTTTCTGTATCCATTCGACCTTCCCATTGACGATGAAACACAGAAATTGCATCGGAATTAAATATAAGAAACACAATGCCGATTTAAGTACATTAAGACTGAGTCTTCCTACTGTCTATGTTTTGAGCGTTTCCGGTGTCAGCAGTTTTACATTCTGATGCACCTCTGCAGGATTACTGTATCCCTTGGACCTTCCCATTGACGATGAAACACAGAAATTGAATCGGAATTAAATATAAGAGATACAATGCCGACTTAAGTACAGGAAGACTGAGTCTTCCTACTCTCTATGTTTTGAGCGTTTCCTGTGTCACTAGTTTTACATTCCGATGCACCACTGCAGGTTTACTGTATCCCTTGGACCTTCCCATTGTCGATGAAACACAGAAGTTGCATCGGAATTAAATGTAAGAGACACAATGCCGACTTAAATACAGGAAGAATGAGTCTTCCTACTGTCTATGTGTTGAGCGTTTCCTGTGTCACCAGTTTTACATTCTGATGCACCTCTGCAGGTTTACTGTATCCCTTGGACCTTCCCATTGACGATGAAACACAGAAATTGCATCGGAATTAAATATAAGAGATACAATGCCGACTTAAGTACAGGAAGACAGAGTCTTCCTACCGTCTATGTTTTGAGCGTTTCCTGTGTCACCAGTTTTTCATTCTGATGCACCTCTGCAGGTTTTCTGTATCCATTGGACCTTCCCATTGACGATGAAACACAGAAATTGCATCGGAATTAAATATAAGAGACACAATGCCGACTTAAGTACAGGAAGACTGAGTCTTCCTACCGTCTATGTTTTGAGCATTTCCTGTATCACCAGTTTTTCATTCTGATGCACCTCTGCAGGTTTTCTGTATCCATTGGACCTTCCCATTGACGATGAAACACAGAAATTGCATCGGAATTAAATATAGGAGACACAATGCCGACTTAAGTACAGGAAGACTGAGTCTTCCTACTCTCTATGTTTTGAGGGTTTCCTGTGTCACTAGTTTTACATTCCGATGCTCCACAGCAGGTTTACTGTATCCCTTGGACCTTCCCATTGTCGATGAAACACAGAAATTGTATCGGAATTAAATATAAGAGACACAATGCCGACTTAAATACAGGAAGGATGGGTCTTCCTACTGTCTATGTTTTGACGTTTTCTGTGTCATCAGTTTTACATTCAGATGCACCTCTGCAGGTTTACTGTATCCCTTGGACCTTCCCATTGACGATGAAAAACAGAAATTGCATCGGAATTAAATATAAGAGACACAATGCCGACTTAAGTATAGGAAGACTAAGTCTTCCTACTGTCTATGTTTTGAGCGTTTCCTGTATCATCAGTTTTACTTTCCGATGCACCTCTGCAGGATTACTATATCCCTTGGACCTTCCCATTCACGATGGAACACAGAAATTTCGTCGGAAATAAATATAAGAGACACAATGCCGACTTAAGTACAGGAAGACTGAGTCTTCCTACTCTCTATGTTTTGAGCGTTTCCTGTGTCACTAGTTTTACATTACGATGCAATACTGCAGGTTTACTGTATCCCTTGGACCTTCCCATTGTCGATGAAACACAGAAATTGTATCGGAATTAAATATAAGAGACACCATGCCGACTTAAATACAGGAAGAATGAGTCTTCCTACTGTCTATGTGTTGAGCGTTTCCTGTGTCACCAGTTTTACATTCTGATGCACATCTGCAGGTCTACTGTATCCCTTGGACCTTCCCATTGACGATGAAACACAGAAATTGCATCGGAATTAAATATAAGAGACACAATGCCGACTTAAGTACAGGAAGACTGAGTCTTCCTACTGTCTACGTTTTGAGCGTTTCCTGTGTCACCAGTTTTACATTCCGATGCACCTCTGCAGGTTTACTGTATCCCTTGGACCTTCCCATTGACGATGAAACACAGAAATTGTATCGGAATTAAATATAAGTGCCACAATGCCGACTTAAGTACAGGAAGACTGAGTCTTCCTACTGTCTATGTTTTGAGCGTTTCCTGTGACACTAGTTTTACATTCCGATGCACCTCTGCAGGTTTACTGTATCCCTTGGACCATCCCATTGACGATGAAACACAGAAATTGCATCGAAATTAAATATAAGAGACACAATGCCGACTTAAGTGCAAGAAAACAGTCTTCGTACGGTCAATGTTTTGAGCGTTTCCTGTGTCACCAGTTTTACATTCCGATGCACTACTGCCGGTTTACTGTATCCCTTTGACCTTCCCTTTCTCGATGAAACACAGAAATCGCATCGGAATTATATATAAGAGACACAATGCCGACTTAAGTACTGGAAGACTGAGTCTTCCTACCGTCTATGTTTTGAGCGTTTCCTGTGTCACCAGTTTTACATTCTGATGCACCTCTGCAGGTTTTCTTTATCCATTGGACCTTCCCATTGACGATGAAACACAGAAATTGCATCGGAATTAAATATAAGAAACACAATTCCGACTTAAGTAGAGGAAGACTGAGTCTTCCTACTGTCTTTGTTTTGAGCGCTTCCTGTGTCAGCAGTTTTACATTCTGATGCACCTCTGCAGGAGTACTGTATCCCTTGGACCTTCCCATTGACGATGAAACACAGAAATTGCATCGGAATTAAATATAAGAGACACAATGCCGACTTAAGTACAGGAAGACAGAGTCTTCCTACTGTCTATGTCTTGAGCGTTTTCTGTGTCATCAGTTTTACATTCAGATGCACCTCTGCAGGTTTACTGTATCCCTTGGACCTTCCCATTGACGATGAAAAACAGAAATTGCATCGGAAATAAATATAAGAGACACAATGCCGACTTAAGTACTGGAAGACTGAGCCTTCCTACCGTCTATGTTTTGAGCGTTTCCTGTGTCACCAGTTTTACATTCTGATGCACCTCTGTAGGTTTTCTTTATCCATTGGACCTTCCCATTGACGATGAAAAACAGAAATTGCATCGGAAATAAATATAAGAGACACAATGCCGACTTAAGTACAGGAAGACTAAGTCTTCCTACTGTCTATGTTTTGAGCGTTTCCTGTATCATCAGTTTTACTTTCCGATGCACCTCTGCAGGATTACTATATCCCTTGGACCTTCCCATTCACGATGGAACACAGAAATTTCATCGGAAATAAATATAAGAGACACAATGCCGACTTAAGTACAGGAAGACTCAGTCTTCCTACTCTCTATGTTTTGAGCGTTTCCTGTGTCACTAGTTTTACATTCCGATGCAATACTGCAGGTTTACTGTATCCCTTGGACCTTCCCATTGTCGATGAAACACAGAAATTGTATCGGAATTAAATATAAGAGACACAATGCCGACTTAAATACAGGAAGAATGAGTCTTCCTACTGTCTATGTGTTGAGCGTTTCCTGTGTCACCAGTTTTACATTCTGATGCACCTCTGCAGGTTTACTGTATCCCTTGGACCTTCCCATTGACGATGAAACACAGAAATTGCATCGGAATTAAATATAGGAGACACAGTGCCGACTTAAGTACAGGAAGACTGAGTCTTCCTACAGTCTACGTTTTGAGCGTTTCCTGTGTCACCAGTTTTACATTCCGATGCACCTCTGCAGGTTTACTGTATCCCTTGGACCTTCCCATTGACGATAAAACACAGAAATTGCATCGAAATTAAATATAAGAGACCCAATGCCGACTTAAGTGCAAGAAAACAGTCTTCGTACGGTCAATGTTTTGAGCGTTTCCTGTGTCACCAGTTTTACATTCCGATGCACCTCTGCCAGTTTACTGTATCCCTTTGACCTTCCCTTTCTCGATGAAACACAGAAATCGCATCGGAATTAAATATAAGGGACACAATGCCGACTTAAGTACAGGAAGACTGAGTCTTCCTACCGTCTATGTTTTGAGCGTTTCCTGTGTCACCAGTTTTACATTCTGATGCACCTCTGCAGGTTTTCTTTATCCATTGGACCTTCCCATTGACGATGAAACACAGAAATTGCATCGGAATTAAATATAAGAAACACAATTCCGACTTAAGTACAGGAAGACTGAGTCTTCCTACTGTCTATGTTTTGAGCGTTTCCTGTGTCAGCAGTTTTACATTCTGAAGCACCTCTGCAGGATTACTGTATCCCTTGGACCTTCCCATTGACGATGAAACACAGAAATTGCATCGGAATTAAATATAAGAGACACAATGCCGACTTAAGTACAGGAAGACAGAGTCTTCCTACTGTCTATGATTTGAGCGTTTTCTGTGTCATCAGTTTTACATTCAGATGCACCTCTGCAGGTTTACTGTATCCCTTGGACCTTCCCATTGACGATGAAAAACAGAAATTGCATCGGAATTAAATATAAGAGACACAATGCCGTCATAAGTACAGGAAGACTAAGTCTTCCTACTGTCTATGTTTTGAGCGTTTCCTGTATCATCAGTTTTCCTTTCCGATGCACCTCTGCAGGATTACTATATCCCTTGGACCTTCCCATTCACGATGGAACACAGAAATTTCATCGGAAATAAATATAAGAGACACAATGCCGACTTAAGTACAGGAAGACTGAGTCTTCCTACTCTCTATGTTTTGTGCGTTTCCTGTGTCACTAGTTTTACATTATGATGCAATACTGCAGGTTTACTGTATCCCTTGGACCTTCCCATTGTCGATGAAACACAGAAATTGTATCGGAATTAAATATAAGAGACACAATGCCGACCTAAATACAGGAAGAATGAGTCTTCCTACTGTCTATGTGTTGAGCGTTTCCTGTGTCACCAGTTTTACATTCTGATGCACCTCTGCAGGTCTACTGTATCCCTTGGACCCTCCCATTGACGATGAAACACAGAAATTGCATCGGAATTAAATATAAGAGACACAATGCCGACTTAAGTACAGGAAGACAGAGTCTTCCTACTGTCTATGTTTGAGCGTTTCCTGTGTCACCAGTTTTACATTCCGATGCACCTCTGCAGGTTTACTGTATCACTTGGACCTTCCCATTGACGATGAAACACAGAAATTGCATCGGAATTAAATATAAGAGACACAATGCCGACTTAAGTACAGGAAGACTGAGTCTTCCTACTGTCTATGTTTTGAGCGTTTCCTGTGACACTAGTTTTACATTCCGATGCACCTCTGCAGGTTTACTGTATCCCTTGGACCTTCCCATTGACGATGAAACACAGAAATTGCATCGAAATTAAATATAAGAGACACAATGCCGACTTAAGTGCAAGAAAACAGTCTTCGTACGGTCAATGTTTTGAGCGTTTCCTGTGTCACCAGTTTTACATTCCGACGCACCTCTGCTGGTTTACTGTATCCCTTTGACCTTCCCTTTCTCGATAAAACACAGAAATCACATCGGAATTAAATATAAGAAACACAATGCCGACTTAAGTACAGGAAGACTGAGTCTTCCTACTGTCTATGTTTTGAGCGTTTCCTGTGTCACCAGTTTTACATTCTGATGCACCTCTGCAGGTTTTCTGTATCCATTGGACCTTCCCATTGACGATGAAACACAGAAATTGCATCGGAATTAAATATTAGAAACACAATGCCGATTTAAGTACAGGAAGACTGAGTCTTCCTACTGTCTATGTTTTGAGCGTTTCCGGTGTCAGCAGTTTTACATTCTGATGCACCTCTGCAGGATTACTGTATCCCTTGGACCTTCCCATTGACGATGAAATACAGAAATTGAATCGGAATTAAATATAAGAGATACAATGCCGACTTAAGTACAGGAAGACTGAGTCTTCCTACTCTCTATGTTTTGAGCGTTTCCTGTGTCACTAGTTTTACATTCCGATGCACCACTGCAGGTTTACTGTATCCCATGGACCTTCCCATTGTCGATGAAACACAGAAATTGCATCGGAATTAAATGTAAGAGACACAATGCCGACTTAAATACAGGAAGAATGAGTCTTCCTACTGTCTATGTGTTGAGCGTTTCCTGTGTCACCAGTTTTACATTCTGATGCACCTCTGCAGGTTTACTGTATCCCTTGGACCTTCCCATTGACGATGAAACACAGAAATTGCATCGGAATTAAATATAAGAGATACAATGCCGACTTAAGTACAGGAAGACTGAGTCTTCCTACCGTCTATGTTTTGAGCGTTTCCTGTGTCACCAGTTTTTCATTCTGATGCACCTCTGCAGGTTTTCTGTATCCATTGGACCTTCCCATTGACGATGAAACACAGAAATTGCATCGGAATTAAATATAAGAGACACAATGCCGACTTAAGTACAGGAAGACTGAGTCTTCCTACTGTCTATGTTTTGAGCGTTTCCTGTGTCACTAGTTTTACATTCCGATGCACCACAGCAGGTTTACTGTATCCATTGGACCTTCCCATTGACGATGAAACACAGAAATTTCATCGGAAATAAATATAAGAGACACAATGCCGACTTAAGAACAGGAAGACTGAGTCTTCCTACTCTCTATGTTTTGAGCGTTTCCTGTGTCTCTAGTTTTACATTACGATGCTATACTGCAGGTTTACTGTATCCCTTGGACCTTCCCATTGATGATGAAACACAGAAATTGTATCGGAATTAAATATAAGAGACACAATGCCGACTTAAGTGCAAGAAAACAGTCTTCGTACGGTCAACGTTTTGAGCGTTTCCTGTGTCACCAGTTTTACATTCCGATGCACCTCTGCCGGTTTACTGTATCCCTTTGACCTTCCCTTTCTCGATGAAACACAGAAATCGCATCGGAATTAAATATAAGAGACACAATGCCGACTTAAGTACAGGAAGACTGAGTCTTCCTACCGTCTATGTTTTGAGCGTTTCCTGTGTCACCAGTTTTACATTCTGATGCACCTCTGCAGGTTTTCTTTATCCATTGGACCTTCCCATTGACGATGAAACACAGAAATTGCATCGGAATTAAATATAAGAAACACAATTCCGACTTAAGTAGAGGAAGACTGAGTCTTCCTACTGTCTATGTTTTGAGCGTTTCCTGTGTCAGCAGTTTTACATTCTGATGCACCTCTGCAGGATTACTGTATCCCTTGGACCTTCCCATTGACGATGAAACACAGAAATTGCATCGGAATTAAATATAAGAGACACAATGCCGACTTAAGTACAGGAAGACAGTGTCTTCCTACTGTCTATGTTTTGAGCGTTTTCTGTGTCATCAGTTTTACATTCAGATGCACCTCTGCAGGTTTACTGTATCCCTTGGACCTTCCCATTGACGATGAAAAACAGAAATTGCATCGGAATTAAATGTAAGAGACACAATGCCGACTTAAGTACAGGAAGACTAAGTCTTCCTACAGTGTATGTTTTGAGCGTTTCCTGTATCATCAGTTTTCCTTTCCGATGCACCTCTGCAGGATTACTATACCCTTGGACCTTCCCATTCACGATGGAACACGGAAATTTCATCGGAAAAAAATATAAGAGACACAATGCCGACTTAAGTACAGGAAGACTGAGTCTTCCTACTCTCTATGTTTTGAGCGTTTCCTGTGTCACTAGTTTTAAATTCCGATGCACCACTGCAGGTTTACTGTATCCCTTGGACCTTCCCATTGACGATGAAACACAGAAATTGCATCGGAATTAAATATAAGAGACACAATGCCGACTTAAGTACAGGAAGACTGAGTCTTCCTACTCTCTATGTTTGAGCGTTTCCTGTGTCACTAGTTTTACATTCCGATGCACCACTGCAGGTTTACTGTATCCCTTGGACCTTCCCATTGTCGATGAAACACAGAAATTGCATCGGAATTAAATGTAAGAGACACAATGCCGACATAAATACAGGAAGAATGAGTCTTCCTACTGTCTATGTGTTGAGCGTTTCCTGTGTCACCAGTTTTACATTCTGATGCACCTCTGCAGGTTTACTGTATCCCTTGGACCTTCCCATTGACGATGAAACACAGAAATTGCATCGGAATTAAATATAAGAGATACAATGCCGACTTAAGTACAGGAAGACTGAGTCTTCCTACCGTCTATGTTTTGAGCGTTTCCTGTGTCACCAGTTTTTCATTCTGATGCACCTCTGCAGGTTTTATGTATCCATTGGACCATCCCATTGACAACGAAACACAGAAATTGCATCGGAATTAAATATAAGAGACACAATGCCGACTTAAGTACAGGAAGACTAAGTCTTCCTACTCTCTATGTTTTGAGCGTTTCCTGTGTCACTAGTTTTACATTCCGATGCACCACAGCAGGTTTACTGTATCCCTTGGACCTTCCCATTGTCGATGAAACACAGAAATTGTATCGGAATTAAATATAAGAGACACAATGCCGACTTAAATACAGGAAGAATGAGTCTTCCTACTGTCTATGTTTTGAGCGTTTTCTGTGTCATCAGTTTTACATTCAGATGCAACTCTGCACGTTTACTGTATCCCTTGGAGCTTCCCATTGACGATGAAAAACAGGAATTGCATCGGAATTAAATATAAGAGACACAATGCCGACTTAAGTACAGGAAGACTAAGTCTTCCTACTGTCTATGTTTTGAGCGTTTTCTGTATCATCAGTTTTACTTTCCGATGCACCTCTGCAGGATTACTATATCCCTTGGACCATCCCATTCACGATGGAACACAGAAATTTCATCGGAATTAAATATAAGAGACACAATGCCGATTTAAGTACAGGAAGACTGAGTCTTCCTACTCTCCATGTTTTGAGCGTTTCCTGTGTCACTAGTTTTACATTACGATGCAATACTGCAGGTTTACTGTATCCCTTGGACCTTCCCATTGTCGATGAAACACAGAAATTGTATCGGAATTAAATATAAGAGACACAATGCCGACTTAAATACAGGAAGAATGAGTCTTCCTACTGTCCATGTGTTGAATGTTTCCTGTGTCACCAGTTTTACATTCTGATGCACCTCTGCAGGTCTACTGTATCCCTTGGACCTTCCCATTGACGATGAAACACAGAAATTGCATCGGAATTAAATATAAGAGACACAATGCCGACTTAAGTACAGGAAGACTGAATCTTCCTACTGTCTACGTTTTGAGCGTTTCCTGTGTCACCAGTTTTACATTCCGATGCACCTCTGCAGGTTTACTGTATCCCTTGGACCTTCCCATTGACGATGAAACACAGAAATTGCATCGGAATTAAATATAAGAGACACAATGCCGACTTAAGTAGAGGAAGACTGAGCCTTCCTACTGTCTATGTTTTGAGCGTTTCCTGTGTCAGCAGTTTTACATTCTGATGCACCTCTGCAGGATTACTGTATCCCTTGGACCTTCCCATTGACGATGAAACACAGAAATTGCATCGGAATTAAATATAAGAGACACAATGCCGACTTAAGTACAGGAAGACTGAGTCTTCCTACTGTCTATGTTTTGAGCGTTTCCTGTGACACTAGTTTTACATTCCGATGCTCCTCTGCAGGTTTACTGTATCCCTTGGACCTTCCCATTGTCGATGAAACACAGAAATTGCATCGAAATTAAATATAAGAGACACAATGCCGACTTAAGTGCAAGAAAACAGTCTTCGTACGGTCAATGCTTTGAGCGTTTCCTGTGTCACCAGTTTTACATTCCGACGCACCTCTGCTGGTTTACTGTATCCCTTTGACCTTCCCTTTCTCGATAAAACACAGAAATCGCATCGGAATTAAATGTAAGAAACACAATGCCGACTTAAGTACAGGAAGACTGAGTCTTGCTACTGTCTATGTTTTGAGCGTTTCCTGTGTCACCAGTTTTACATTCTGATGCACCTCTGCAGGTTTTCTGTATCCATTGGACCTTCCCATTGACGATGAAACACAGAAATTGCATCGGAATTAAATATGAGAAACACAATGCCGATTTAAGTACAGGAAGACTGAGTCTTCCTACTGTCTATGTTTTGAGCGTTTCCGGTGTCAGCAGTTTTACATTCTGATGCACCTCTGCAGGATTACTGTATCCCTTGGACCTTCCCATTGACGATGAAACACAGAAATTGCATCGGAATTAAATATAAGAGATACAATGCCGACTTAAGTACAGGAAGACTGAGTCTTCCTACTCTCTATGTTTTGAGCGTTTCCTGTGTCACTAGTTTTACATTCCGATGCACCACTGCAGGTTTACTGTATCCCTTGGACCTTCCCATTGTCGATGAAACACAGAAATTGCATCGGAATTAAATGTAAGAGACACAATGCCGACTTAAATACAGGAAGAATGAGTCTTCCTACTGTCTATGTGTTGAGCGTTTCCTGTGTCACCAGTTTTACATTCTGATGCACCTCTGCAGGTTTACTGTATCCCTTGGACCTTCCCATTGACGATGAAACACAGAAATTGCATCGGAATTAAATATAAGAGACACAATGCCGACTTAAGTACAGGAAGACTCAGTCTTCCTACTGTCTTCGTTTTGAGCGTTTCCTGTGTCACCAGTTTTACATTCCGATGCACCTCTGCAGGTTTACGGTATCCCTTGGACCTTCCGATTGACGATGAAACACAGAAATTGCATCGGAATTAAATATAAGAAACACAATGCCGACTTAAGTACAGGAAGACTGAGTCTTCCTACCGTCTATGTTTTGAGCGTTTCCTGTGTCACCAGTTTTTCATTCTGATGCACCTCTGCAGTTTTTCTGTATCCATTGGACCTTCCCATTGACGATGAAACACAGAAATTGCATCGGAATTAAATATAAGAGACACAATGCCGACTTAAGTACAGGAAGACTGAGGCTTCCTACTCTCTATGTTTTGAGCGTTTCCTGTGCCACTAGTTTTACATTCCGATGCACCACAGCAGGTTTACTGTATCCCTTGGACCTTCCCATTGTCGATGAAACACAGAAATTGTATCGGAATTAAATATAAGAGACACAATGCCGACTTAAATACAGGAAGAATGAGTCTTCCTACTGTCTATGTTTTGAGCGTTTTCTGTGTCATCAGTTTTACATTCAGATGCACCACTGCAGGTTTACTGTATCCCTTGGACCTTCCCATTGACGATGAAAAACAGAAATTGCATCGGAATTAAATATAAGAGACACAATGCCGACTTAAGTACAGGAAGACTAAGTCTTCCTACTGTCTATGTTTTGAGCCTTTCCTGTATCATCAGTTTTACTTTCCGATGCACCTCTGCAGGATTACTATATCCCTTGGACCTTCCCATTCACGATGGAACACAGAAATTTCATCGGAAATGAATATAAGAGACACAATGCCGACTTAAGTACAGGAAGACTGAGTCTTCCTACTCTCTATGTTTTGAGCGTTTCCTGTGTCACTAGTTTTACATTACGATGCAATACTGCAGGTTTACTGTATCCCTTGGACCTTCCCATTGTCGATGAAACACAGAAATTGTATCGGAATTAAATATAAGAGACACAATGCCGACTTAAATACAGGAAGCATGAGTCTTCCTACTATCTATGTGTTGAGCGTTTCCTGTGTCACCAGTTTTACATTCTGATGCACCTCTGCAGGTCTACTGTATCCCTTGGACCTTCCCATTGACGATGAAACACAGAAATTGCATCGGAATTAAATATAAGAGACACAATGCCGACTTATGTACAGGAAGACTGAGTCTTCCTACTGTCTACGTTTTGAGCGTTTCCTGTGTCACCAGTTTTACATTCCGATGCACCTCTGCAGGTTTACTGTATCCCTTGGACCTTCCCATTGACGATGAAACACAGAAATTGCATCGGAATTAAATATAAGAGACACAATGCCGACTTAAGTACAGGAAGACAGAGTCTTCCTACTGTCTATGTTTTGAGCGTTTTCTGTGTCATCATTTTTACATTCAGATGCACCTCTGCAGGTTTACTGTATCCCTTGGACCTTCCCATTGACGATGAAAAACAGAAATTGCATCGGAATTAAATAAAAGAGACACAATGCCGACTTAAGTACAGGAAGACTAAGTCTTCCCACTGTCTATGTTTTCAGCGATTCCTGTATCATCAGTTTTCCTCTCCGATGCACCTCTGCAGGATTACTATATCCCTAGGACCTTCCCATTCACGATGGAACACAGAAATTTCATCGGAAATAAATATAAGAGACACAATGCCGACTTAAGTACAGGAAGACTGAGTCTTCCTACTCTCTATGTTTTGAGCGTTTCCTGTGTCACTTGTTTTACATTCCGATGCACCACTGCAGGTTTACTGTATCCCTTGGACCTTCCCATTGACGATGAAACACAGAAATTGCAGCGGAATTAAATATAAGAGACAGAATGCCGACTTAAGTACAGGAAGACTGAGTCTTCCTACTGTCTATGTTTTGAGCGTTTCCTGTGACACTAGTTTTACATTCCGATGCACCTCTGCAGGTTTACTGTATCCCTTGGACCTTCCCATTGACGATGAAACACAGAAATTGCATCGAAATTAAATATAAGAGACACAATGCCGACTTAAGTGCAAGAAAACAGTCTTCGTACGGTCAATGTTTGAGCGTTTCCTGTGTCACCAGTTTTACATTCCGATGCACCTCAGCCGGTTTTCTGTATCCCTTTGACCTTCCCTTTCTCGATAAAACACAGAAATCGCATCGGAATTAAATATAAGAAACACAATGCCGACCTAAGTACAGGAAGACTGAGTCTTCCTACTGTCTATGTTTTGAGCGTTTCCTGTGTCACCAGTTTTACATTCTGATGCACCTCTGCAGGTTTTCTGTATCCATTGGACCTTCCCATTGACGATGAAACACAGAAATTGCATCGGAATTAAATATAAGAAACACAATGCCGACTTAAGTACAGGAAGACTGAGTCTTCCTACTGTCTATGTTTTGAGCGTTTCCGGTGTCAGCAGTTTTACATTCTGATGCACCACTGCAGGTTTACTGTATCCCTTGGACCTTCCCATTGTCGATGAAACACAGAAATTGCATCGGAATTAAATATAAGAGACACAATGCCGACTTAAGTACAGGAAGACTAAGTCTTCCTACAGTCTATGTTTTGAGCGTTTCCTGTATCATCAGTTTTCCTTTCCGATGCACCTCTGCAGGATTACTATACCCTTGGACCTTCCCATTCACGATGGAACACGGAAATTTCATCGGAAAAAAATATAAGAGACACAATGCCGACTTAAGTACAGGAAGACTGAGTCTTCCTACTCTCTATGTTTTGAGCGTTTCCTGTGTCACTAGTTTTAAATTCCGATGCACCACTGCAGGTTTACTGTATCCCTTGGACCTTCCCATTGACGATGAAACACAGAAATTGCATCGGAATTAAATATAAGAGACACAATGCCGACTTAAGTACAGGAAGACTGAGTCTTCCTACTCTCTATGTTTCAGCGTTTCCTGTGTCACTAGTTTTACATTCCGATGCACCACTGCAGGTTTACTGTATCCCTTGGACCTTCCCATTGTCGATGAAACACAGAAATTGCATCGGAATTAAATGTAAGAGACACAATGCCGACATAAATACAGGAAGAATGAGTCTTCCTACTGTCTATGTGTTGAGCGTTTCCTGTGTCACCAGTTTTACATTCTGATGCACCTCTGCAGGTTTACTGTATCCCTTGGACCTTCCCATTGACGATGAAACACAGAAATTGCATCGGAATTAAATATAAGAGATACAATGCCGACTTAAGTACAGGAAGACTGAGTCTTCCTACCGTCTATGTTTTGAGCGTTTCCTGTGTCACCAGTTTTTCATTCTGATGCACCTCTGCAGGTTTTATGTATCCATTGGACCATCCCATTGACAATGAAACACAGAAATTGCATCGGAATTAAATATAAGAGACACAATGCCGACTTAAGTACAGGAAGACTGAGTCTTCCTACTCTCTATGTTTTGAGCGTTTCCTGTGTCACTAGTTTTACATTCCGATGCACCACAGCAGGTTTACTGTATCCCTTGGACCTTCCCATTGTCGATGAAACACAGAAATTGTATCGGAATTAAATATAAGAGACACAATGCCGACTTAAATACAGGAAGAATGAGTCTTCCTACTGTCTATGTTTTGAGCGTTTTCTGTGTCATCAGTTTTACATTCAGATGCAACTCTGCAGGTTTACTGTATCCCTTGGAGCTTCCCATTGACGATGAAAAACAGGAATTGCATCGGAATTAAATATAAGAGACACAATGCCGACTTAAGTACAGGAAGACTAAGTCTTCCTACTGTCTATGTTTTGAGCGTTTCCTGTATCATCAGTTTTACTTTCCGATGCACCTCTGCTGGATTACTATATCCCTTGGACCATCCCATTCACGATGGAACACAGAAATTTCATCGGAATTAAATATAAGAGACACAATGCCGATTTAAGTACAGGAAGACTGAGTCTTCCTACTCTCCATGTTTTGAGCGTTTCCTGTGTCACTAGTTTTACATTACGATGCAATACTGCAGGTTTACTGTATCCCTTGGACCTTCCCATTGTCGATGAAACACAGAAATTGTATCGGAATTAAATATAAGAGACACAATGCCGACTTAAATACAGGAAGAATGAGTCTTCCTACTGTCCATGTGTTGAGCGTTTCCTGTGTCACCAGTTTTACATTCTGATGCACCTCTGCAGGTCTACTGTATCCCTTGGACCTTCCCATTGACGATGAAACACAGAAATTGCATCGGAATTAAATATAAGAGACACAATGCCGACTTAAGTACAGGAAGACTGAATCTTCCTACTGTCTACGTTTTGAGCGTTTCCTGTGTCACCAGTTTTACATTCCGATGCACCTCTGCAGGTTTACTGTATCCCTTGGACCTTCCCATTGACGATGAAACACAGAAATTGCATCGGAATTAAATATAAGAGACACAATGCCGACTTAAGTAGAGGAAGACTGAGCCTTCCTACTGTCTATGTTTTGAGCGTTTCCTGTGTCAGCAGTTTTACATTCTGATGCACCTCTGCAGGATTACTGTATCCCTTGGACCTTCCCATTGACGATGAAACACAGAAATTGCATCGGAATTAAATATAAGAGACACAATGCCGACTTAAGTACAGGAAGACTGAGTCTTCCTACTGTCTATGTTTTGAGCGTTTCCTGTGACACTAGTTTTACATTCCGATGCACCTCTGCAGGTTTACTGTATCCCTTGGACCTTCCCATTGACGATGAAACACAGAAATTGCATCGAAATTAAATATAAGAGACACAATGCCGACTTAAGTGCAAGAAAACAGTCTTCGTAAGGTCAATGTTTTGAGCGTTTCCTGTGTCACCAGTTTTACATTCCGACGCACCTCTGCTGGTTTACTGTATCCCTTTGACCTTCCCTTTCTCGATAAAACACAGAAATCGCATCGGAATTAAATGTAAGAAACACAATGCCGAGTTAAGTACAGGAAGACTGAGTCTTGCTACTGTCTATGTTTTGAGCGTTTCCTGTGTCACCAGTTTTACATTCTGATGCACCTCTGCAGGTTTTCTGTATCCATTGGACCTTCCCATTGACGATGAAACACAGAAATTGCATCGGAATTAAATATAAGAAACACAATGCCGATTGAAGTACAGGAAGACTGAGTCTTCCTACTGTCTATGTTTTGAGCGTTTCCGGTGTCAGCAGTTTTACATTCTGATGCACCTCTGCAGGATTACTGTATCCCTTGGACCTTCCCATTGACGATGAAACACAGAAATTGCATCGGAATTAAATATAAGAGATACAATGCCGACTTAAGTACAGGAAGACTGAGTCTTCCTACTCTCTATGTTTTGAGCGTTTCCTGTGTCACTAGTTTTACATTCCGATGCACCACTGCAGGTTTACTGTATCCCTTGGACCTTCCCATTGTCGATGAAACACAGAAATTGCATCGGAATTAAATGTAAGAGACACAATGCCGACTTAAATACAGGAAGAATGAGTCTTCCTACTGTCTATGTGTTGAGCGTTTCCTGTGTCACCAGTTTTACATTCCGATGCACCTCTGCAGGTTTACTGTATCCCTTGGACCTTCCCATTGACGATGAAACACAGAAATTGCATCGGAATTAAATATAAGAGACACAATGCCGACTTAAGTACAGGAAGACTCAGTCTTCCTACTGTCTACGTTTTGAGCGTTTCCTGTGTCACCAGTTTTACATTCCGATGCACCTCTGCAGGTTTACGGTATCCCTTGGACCTTCCGATTGACGATGAAACACAGAAATTGCATCGGAATTAAATATAAGAAACACAATGCCGACTTAAGTACAGGAACACTGAGTCTTCCTACCGTCTATGTTTTGAGCGTTTCCTGTGTCACCAGTTTTTCATTCTGATGCACCTCTGCAGTTTTTCTGTATCCATTGGACCTTCCCATTGACGATGAAACACAGAAATTGCATCGGAATTAAATATAAGAGACACAATGCCGACTTAAGTACAGGAAGACTGAGTCTTCCTACTCTCTATGTTTCGAGCGTTTCCTGTGCCACTAGTTTTACATTCCGATGCACCACAGCAGGTTTACTGTATCCCTTGGACCTTCCCATTGTCGATGAAGCACAGAAATTGTATCGGAATTAAATATAAGAGACACAATGCCGACTTAAATACATGAAGAATGAGTCTTCCTACTGTCTATGTTTTGAGCGTTTTCTGTGTCATCAGTTTTAAATTCAGATGCACCACTGCAGGTTTACTGTATCCCTTGGACCTTCCCATTGACGATGAAAAACAGAAATTGCATCGGAATTAAATATAAGAGACACAATGCCGACTTAAGTACAGGAAGACTAAGTCTTCCTACTGTCTATGTTTTGAGCCTTTCCTGTATCATCAGTTTTACTTTCCGATGCACCTCTGCAGGATTACTATATCCCTTGGACCTTCCCATTCACGATGGAACACAGAAATTTCATCGGAAATGAATATAAGAGACACAATGCCGACTTAAGTACAGGAAGACTGAGTCTTCCTACTCTCTATGTTTTGAGCGTTTCCTGTGTCACTAGTTTTACATTACGATGCAATACTGCAGGTTTACTGTATCCCTTGGACCTTCCCATTGTCGATGAAACACAGAAATTGTATCGGAATTAAATATAAGAGACACAATGCCGACTTAAATACAGGAAGAATGAGTCTTCCTACTGTCTATGTGTTGAGCGTTTCCTGTGTCACCAGTTTTACATTCTGATGCACCTCTGCAGGTCTACTGTATCCCTTGGACCTTCCCATTGACGATGAAACACAGAAATTGCATCGGAATTAAATATAAGAGACACAATGCCGACTTATGTACAGGAAGACTGAGTCTTCCTACTGTCTACGTTTTGAGCGTTTCCTGTGTCACCAGTTTTACATTCCGATGCACCTCTGCAGGTTTACTGTATCCCTTGGACCTTCCCATTGACGATGAAACACAGAAATTGCATCGGAATTAAATATAAGAGACACAATGCCGACTTAAGTACAGGAAGACTGAGTCTTCCTACTGTCTATGTTTTGAGCGTTCCCTGTGACACTAGTTTTACATTCCGATGCACCTCTGCAGGTCTACTGTATCCCTTGGACCATCCCATTGACGATGACACACAGAAATTGCATCGAATTTAAATATAAGAGACACAATGCCGACTTAAGTGCAAGAAAACAGTCTTCGTACGGTCAATGTTTTGAGCGTTTCCTGTGTCACCAGTTTTACATTCCGACGCACCTCTGCCGGTTTACTGTACCCCTTTGACCTTCCCTTTCTCGATGAAAGAAATCGCATCGGAATTAAATATAAGAGACTTAAGTACAGGAAGACTGAGTCTTCCTACCGTCTATGTTTTGAGCGTTTCCTGTGTCACCAGTTTTACATTCTGATGCACCTCTGCTGGTTTTCTTTATCCATTGGACCTTCCCATTGACGATGAAACACAGAAATTGCATCGAAATTAAATATAAGAAACACAATTCCGACTTAAGTAGAGGAAGACTGAGTCTTCCTACTGTCTATGTTTTGAGCGTTTCCTGTGTCAGCAGTTTTACATTCTGATGCACCTCTGCAGGATTACTGTATCCCTTGGACCTTCCCATTGACGATGAAACACAGAAATTGCATCGGAATTAAATATAAGAGACACAATGCCGACTTAAGTACAGGAAGACAGTGTCTTCCTACTGTCTATGTTTTGAGCGTTTTCTGTGTCATCATTTTTACATTCAGATGCACCTCTGCAGGTTTACTGTATCCCTTGGACCTTCCCATTGACGATGAAAAACAGAATTTGCATCGGAATTAAATAAAAGAGACACAATGCCGACTTAAGTACAGGAAGACTAAGTCTTCCTACTGTCTATGTTTTCAGCGATACCTGTATCATCAGTTTTCCTTTCCGATGCACCTCTGCAGGATTACTATATCCCTAGGACCTTCCCATTCACGATGGAACACAGAAATTTCATCGGAAATAAATATAAGAGACACAATGCCGACTTAAGTACAGGAAGACTGAGTCTTCCTACTCTCTATGTTTTGAGCGTTTCCTGTGTCACTAGTTTTACATTCCGATGCACCACTGCAGGTTTACTGTATCCCTTGGACCTTCCCATTGACGATGAAACACAGAAATTGCAGCGGAATTAAATATAAGAGACAGAATGCCGACTTAAGTACAGGAAGACTGAGTCTTCCTACTGTCTATGTTTTGAGCGTTTCCTGTGACACTAGTTTTACATTCCGATGCACCTCTGCAGGTTTACTGTATCCCTTGGACCTTCCCATTGACGATGAAACACAGAAATTGCATCGAAATTAAATATAAGAGACACAATGCCGACTTAAGTGCAAGAAAACAGTCTTCGTACGGTCAATGTTTGAGCGTTTCCTGTGTCACCAGTTTTACATTCCGATGCACCTCAGCCGGTTTTCTGTACCCCTTTGACCTTCCCTTTCTCGATAAAACACAGAAATCGCATCGGAATTAAATATAAGAAACACAATGCCGACCTAAGTACAGGAAGACTGAGTCTTCCTACTGTCTATGTTTTGAGCGTTTCCTGTGTCACCAGTTTTACATTCTGATGCACCTCTGCAGGTTTTCTGTATCCATTGGACCTTCCCATTGACGATGAAACACAGAAATTGCATCGGAATTAAATATAAGAAACACAATGCGGACTTAAGTACAGGAAGACTGAGTCTTCCTACTGTCTATGTTTTGAGCGTTTCCGGTGTCAGCAGTTTTACATTCTGATGCACCTCTGCAGGATTACTGTATCCCTTGGACCTTCCCATTGACGATGAAACACAGAAATTGCATCGGAATTAAATGTAAGAGACACAATGCCGACTTAAATACAGGAAGAATGAGTCTTCCTACTGTCTATGTGTTGAGCGTTTCCTGTGTCACCAGTTTTACATTCTGATGCACCTCTGCAGGTTTACTGTATCCCTTGGACCTTCCCATTGACGATGAAACATAGAAATTGCATCGGAATTAAATATAAGAGATACTATGCCGACTTAAGTACAGGAAGACTCAGTCTTCCTACTGTCTATGTTTTGAGCGTTTCCGGTGTCAGCAGTTTTACATTCTGATGCACCTCTGCAGGATTACTGTATCCCTTGGACCTTCCCATTGACGATGGAACACAGAAATTGCATCGGAATTAAATATAAGACACACAATGCCGACTTAAGTACAGGAAGACTGAGTCTTCCTACTGTCTATGCTTTGAGCGTTTCCTGTGACACTAGTTTTACATTCCGATGCACCTCTGCAGGTTTACTGTATCCCTTGGACCATCCCATTGACGATGAAACACAGAAATTGCATCGGAATTAAATGTAAGAGACACAATGCCGACTTAAATACAGGAAGAATGAGTCTTCCTACTGTCTATGTGTTGAGCGTTTCCTGTGTCACCAGTTTTACATTCTGATGCACCTCTGCAGGTTTACTGTATCCCTTGGACCTTCCCATTGACGATGAAACATAGAAATTGCATCGGAATTAAATATAAGAGATACAATGCCGACTTAAGTACAGGAAGACTCAGTCTTCCTACTGTCTACGTTTTGAGCGTTTCCTGTGTCACCAGTTTTACATTCTGATGCACCTCTGCAGGTTTTCTGTATCCATTGAACCTTCCCATTGACGATGAAACACAGAAATTGCATCGGAATTAAATATAAGAAACACAATGCCGACTTAAGTACAGGAAGACTGAGTCTTCCTACTGTCTATGTTTTGAGCGTTTCCTGTGACACTAGTTTTACATTCCGAAGCACCTCTGCAGTTTTACTGTATCCCTTGGACCTTCCCATTGACGATGAAACACAGAAATTGCATCGAAATTAAATATAAGAGACACAATGCCGACTTAAGTGCAAGAAAACAGTCTTCGTACGGTCAATGTTTTGAGCGTTTCCTGTGTCACCAGTTTTTCATTCTGATGCACCTCTGCAGGTTTTCTGTATCCATTGGACCTTCCCATTGACGATGAAACACAGAAATTGCATCGGAATTAAATATAAGAGACACAATGCCGACTTAAGTACAGGAAGACTGAGTCTTCCTACTCTCTATGTTTTGAGCGTTTCCTGTGCCACTAGTTTTACATTCCGATGCACCACAGCAGGTTTACTGTATCCCTTGGACCTTCCCATTGTCGATGAAACACAGAGATTGTATCGGAATTAAATATAAGAGACACAATGCCGACTTAAGTACAGGAAGACTAAGTCTTCCTACTGTCTATGTTTTGAGCGTTTCCTGTATCATCAGGTTTACTTTCCGATGCACCTCTGCAGGATTACTATATCTCTTGGACCTTCCCATTCACGATGGAACACAGAAATTTCATCGGAAATAAATATAAGAGACACAATGCCGACTTAAGTACAGGAAGACTGAGTCTTCCTACTCTCTATGTTTTGAGCGTTTCCTGTGTCACTAGTTTTACATTATGATGCAATACTGCAGGTTTACTGTATCCCTTGGACCTTCCCATTGTCGATGAAACACAGAAATTGTATAGGAATTAAATATAAGAGACACAATGCCGACTTAAATACAGGAAGAATGAGTCTTCCTACTGTCTATGTGTTGAGCGTTTCCTGTGTCACCAGTTTTACATTCTGATGCACCTCTGCAGGTCTACTGTATCCCTTGGACCTTCCCATTGACGATGAAACACAGAAATTGCATCGGAATTAAATATAAGAGACACAATGCCGACTTAAGTACAGGAAGACTGAGTCTTCCTACTGTCTACGTTTTGAGCGTTTCCTGTGTCCCCAGTTTTACATTCCGATGCACCTCTGCATGTTTACTGTATCCCTTGGACCTTCCCTTTGACGATGAAACACAGAAATTGCATCGGAATTAAATACAAGAGACACAATGCCGACTTAAGTACAGGAAGACTGAGTCTTCCTACTGTCTATGTTTTGAGCGTTTCCTGTGACACTAGTTTTACATTCCGATGCACCTCTGCAGGTCTACTGTATCCCTTGGACCATCCCATTGACGATGACACACAGAAATTGCATCGAAATTAAATATAAGAGACACAATGCCGACTTAAGTGCAAGAAAACAGTCTTCGTACGGTCAATGTTTTGAGCGTTTCCTGTGTCACCAGTTTTACATTCCGATGCACCTCTGCCGGTTTACTGTATCCCTTTGACCTTCCCTTTCTCGATGAAACACAGAAATCGCATCGGAATTAAATATAAGAGACACAATGCCGACTTAAGTACAGGAAGACTGAGTCTTCCTACCGTCTATGTTTTGAGCGTTTCCTGTGTCACCAGTTTTACATTCTGATGCACCTCTGCAGGTTTTCTTTATCCATTGGACCTTCCCATTGACGATGAAACACAGAAATTGCATCGGAATTAAATATAAGAAACACAATTCCGACTTAAGTAGAGGAAGACTGAGTCTTCCAACTGTCTATGTTTTGAGCGTTTCCTGTGTCAGCAGTTTTACATTGTGATGCCCCTCTGCAGGATTACTGTATCCCTTGGACCTTCCCATTGACGATGAAACACAGAAATTGCATCGGAATTAAATATAAGAGACACAATGCCGACTTAAGTACAGGAAGACAGAGTCTTACTACTGTCTATGTTTTGAGCGTTTTCTGTGTCATCATTTTTACATTCAGATGCAGGTTTACTGTATCCCTTGGACCTTCCCATTGACGATGAAAAACAGAAATTGCATCGGAATTAAATAAAAGAGACACAATGCCGACTTAAGTACAGGAAGACTAAGTCTTCCTACTGTCTATGTTTTGAGCGTTTCCTGTATCATCAGTTTTCCTTTCCGATGCACCTCTGCAGGATTACTATATCCCTTGGACCTTCCCATTCACGATGGAACACAGAAATTTCATCGAAATAAATATAAGAGACACAATGCCGACTTAAGTACAGGAAGACTGAGTCTTCCTACTCTCTATGTTTTGAGCGTTTCCTGTGTCACTAGTTTTACATTCCGATGCACCACTGCAGGTTTACTGTATCCCTTGGACCTTCCCATTGACGATGAAACACAGAAATTGCATCGGAATTAAATATAAGACACACAATGCCGACTTAAGTACAGGAAGACTGAGTCTTCCTACTGTCTATGCTTTGAGCGTTATCTGTGACACTAGTTTTACATTCCGATACACCTCTGCAGGTTTACTGTATCCCTTGGACCATCCCATTGACGATGAAACACAGAAATTGCGTCGGAATTAAATGTAAGAGACACAATGCCGACTTAAATACAGGAAGAATGAGTCTTCCTACTGTCTATGTGTTGAGCGTTTCCTGTGTCACCAGTTTTACATTCTGATGCACCTCTGCAGGTTTACTGTATCCCTTGGACCCTCCCATTGACGATGAAACATAGAAATTGCATCGGAATTAAATATAAGAGATACAATGCCGACTTAAGTACAGGAAGACTCAGTCTTCCTACTGTCTACGTTTTGAGCGTTTCCTGTGTCACCAGTTTTACATTCTGATGCACCTCTGCAGGTTTTCTGTATCCATTGGACCTTCCCATTGACGATGAAACACAGAAATTGCATCGGAATTAAATATAAGAAACACAATGCCGACTTAAGTACAGGAAGACTGAGTCTTCCTACTGTCTATGTTTTGAGCGTTTCCGGTGTCAGCGGTTTTACATTCTGATGCACCTCTGCAGGATTACTGTATCCCTTGGACCTTCCCATTCACGATGGAACCCAGAAATTTCATCGGAAATAAATATAAGAGACACAATGCCGACTTCAGTACAGGAAGACTGAGTCTTCCTACTCTCTATGTTTTGAGCGTTTCCTGTGTCACTAGTTTTACATTCCGATGCACCACTGCAGGTTTACTGTATCCCTTGGACCTTCCCATTGACGATGAAACACAGAAATTGCAGCGGAATTAAATATAAGAGACACAATGCCGACTTAAGTACAGGAAGACTGAGTCTTCCTACTGTCTATGTTTTGAGCGTTTCCTGTGACACTAGTTTTACATTCCGATGCACCTCTGCAGGTTTACTGTATCCCTTGGACCTTCCCATTGACGATGAAACACAGAAATTGCATCGAAATTATATATAAGAGACACAATGCCGACTTAAGTGCAAGAAAACAGTCTTCGTACGGTCAATGTTTTGAGCGTTTCCTGTGTCACCAGTTTTACATTCCGATGCACCTCAGCCGGTTTACTGTATCCCTTTGACCTTCCCTTTCTCGATAAAACACAGAAATCGCATCGGAATTAAATATAAGAAACACAATGCCGACTTAAGTACAGGAAGACTGAGTCTTCCTACTGTCTATGTTTTGAGCGTTTCCTGTGTCACCAGTTTTACATACTGATGCACCTCTGCAGGATTACTGTATCCCTTAACCCTTCCCATTCACGATGGAACACAGAAATTTCATCGGAAATAAATATAAGAGACACAATGCCGACATAAGTACAGGAAGACTGAGTCTTCCCACTCTCTATGTTTTGAGCGTTTCCTGTGTCACTAGTTTTACATTACGATGCAATACTGCAGGTTTACTGTATCCCTTCGACCTTACCATTGTCGATGAAACACAGAAATTGTATAGGAATTAAATATAAGAGACACAATGCCGACTTAAATACAGGAAGAATGAGTCTTCCTCCTGTCTATGTGTTGAGCGTTTCCTGTGTCACTAGTTTTACATTCTGATGCACCTCTGCAGGTCTACTGTATCCCTTGGACCTTCCCATTGACGATGAAACACAGAAATTGCATCGGAATGAAATATAAGAGACACAATGCCGACTTAAGTACAGGAAGACTGAGTCTTCCTACTGTCTACGTTTTGAGCGTTTCCTGTGTCCCCAGTTTTACATTCCGATGCACCTCTGCAGGTTTACTGTATCCCTTGGACCTTCCCATTGACGATGAAACACAGAAATTGCATCGGAATTAAATACAAGAGACACAATGCCGACTTAAGTACAGGAAGACTGAGTCTTCCTACTGTCTATGTTTTGAGCGTTTCCTGCGACACTAGTTTTACATTCCGATGCACCTCTGCAGGTCTACTGTATCCCTTGGACCATCCCATTGACGATGACACACAGAAATTGCATCGAAATTAAATATAAGAGACACAATGCCGACTTAAGTGCAAAAAATCAGTCTTCGTACGGTCAATGTTTTGAGCGTTTCCTGTGTCACCAGTTTTACATTCCGATGCACCTCTGCCGGTTTACTGTATCCCTTTGACCTTCCCTTTCTCGATGAAACACAGAAATCGCATCGGAATTAAATATAAGAGACACAATGCCGACTTAAGTACAGGAAGACTGAGTCTTCCTACCGTCTATGTTTTGAGCGTTTCCTGTGTCACCAGTTTTACATTCTGATGCACCTCTGCAGGTTTTCTTTATCCATTGGACCTTCCCATTGACGATGAAACACAGAAATTGCATCGGAATTAAATATAAGAAACACAATTCCGACTTAAGTAGAGGAAGACTGAGTCTTCCTACTGTCTATGTTTTGAGCGTTTCCTGTGTCAGCAGTTTTACATTGTGATGCACCTCTGCAGGATTACTGTATCCCTTGGACCTTCCCATTGACGATGAAACACAGAAATTGCATCGGAATTAAATATAAGAGACACAATGCCGACTTAAGTACAGGAAGACAGAGTCTTACTACTGTCTATGTTTTGAGCGTTTTCTGTGTCATCATTTTTACATTCAGATGCACCTCTGCAGGATTACTGTATCCCTTGGACCTTCCCATTGACGATGAAAAACAGAAATTGCATCGGAATTAAATAAAAGAGACACAATGCCGACTTAAGTACAGGAAGACTAAGTCTTCCTACTGTCTATGTTTTGAGCGTTTCCTGTATCATCAGTTTTCCTTTCCGATGCACCTCTGCAGGATTACTATATCCCTTGGACCTTCCCATTCACGATGGAACACAGAAATTTCATCGAAATAAATATAAGAGACACAATGCCGACTTAAGTACAGGAAGACTCAGTCTTCCTACTGTCTACGTTTTGAGCGTTTCCTGTGTCACCAGTTTTACATTCTGATGCACCTCTGCAGGTTTTCTGTATCCATTGGACCTTCCCATTGACGATGAAACACAGAAATTGCATCGGAATTAAATATAAGAAACACAATGCCGACTTAAGTACAGGAAGACTGAGTCTTCCTACTGTCTATGTTTTGAGCGTTTCCGGTGTCAGCAGTTTTACATTCTGATGCACCTCTGCAGGATTACTGTATCCCTTGGACCTTCCCATTCACGATGGAACCCAGAAATTTCATCGGAAATAAATATAAGAGACACAATGCCGACTTAAGTACAGGAAGACTGAGTCTTCCTACTCTCTATGTTTTGAGCGTTTCCTGTGTCACTAGTTTTACATTCCGATGCACCACTGCAGGTTTACTGTATCCCTTGGACCTTCCCATTGACGATGAAACACAGAAATTGCAGCGGAATTAAATATAAGAGACACAATGCCGACTTAAATGCAGGAAGACTGAGTCTTCCTACTGTCTATGTTTTGAGCGTTTCCTGTGACACTAGTTTTACATTCCGATGCACCTCTGCAGGTTTACTGTATCCCTTGGACCTTCCCATTGACGATGAAACACAGAAATTGCATCGAAATTATATATAAGAGACACAATGCCGACTTAAGTGCAAGAAAACAGTCTTCGTACGGTCAATGTTTTGAGCGTTTCCTGTGTCACCAGTTTTACATTCCGATGCACTTCAGCCGGTTTACTGTATCCCTTTGACCTTCCCTTTCTCGATAAAACACAGAAATCGCATCGGAATTAAATATAAGAAACACAATGCCGACTTAAGTACAGGAAGACTGAGTCTTCCTACTGTCTATGTTTTGAGCGTTTCCTGTGTCACCAGTTTTACATTCTGATGCACCTCTGCAGGATTACTGTATCCCTTAAACCTTCCCATTCACGTTGGAACACAGAAATTTCATCGGAAATAAATATAAGAGACACAATGCCGACTTAAGTATAGGAAGACTGAGTCTTCCCACTCTCTATGTTTTGAGCGTTTCCTGTGTCACTAGTTTTACATTACGATGCAATACTGCAGGTTTACTGTATCCCTTCGACCTTACCATTGTCGATGAAACACAGAAATTGTATAGGAATTAAATATAAGAGACACAATGCCGACTTAAGTACAGGAAGACTGAGTCTTCCTACTGTCTATGTTTTGAGCGTTTCCTGTGTCACCAGTTTTACATTCTGATGCACCTCTGCAGGTCTACTGTATCCCTTGGACCTTCCCATTGACGATGAAACACAGAAATTGCATCGGAATTAAATATAAGAGACACAATGCCGACTTAAGTACAGGAAGACTGAGTCTTCCTACTGACTACGTTTTGAGCGTTTCCTGTGTCCCCAGTTTTACATTCCGATGCACCTCTGCAGGTTTACTGTATCCCTTGGACCTTCCCATTGACGATGAAACACAGAAATTGCATCGGAATTAAATACAAGAGACACAATGCCGACTTAAGTACAGGAAGACTGAGTCTTCCTACTGTCTATGTTTTGAGCGTTTCCTGCGACACTAGTTTTACATTCCGATGCACCTCTGCAGGTCTACTGTATCCCTTGGACCATCCCATTGACGATGACACACAGAAATTGCATCGAAATTAAATATAAGAGACACAATGCCGACTTAAGTGCAAGAAAACAGTCTTCGTACGGTCAATGTTTTGAGCGTTTCCTGTGTCACCAGTTTTACATTCCGATGCACCTCTGCCGGTTTACTGTATCCCTTTGACCTTCCCTTTCTCGATGAAACACAGAAATCGCATCGGAATTAAATATAAGAGACACAATGCCGACTTAAGTACAGGAAGACTGAGTCTTCCTACCGTCTATGTTTTGAGCGTTTCCTGTGTCACCAGTTTTACATTCTGATGCACCTCTGCAGGTTTTCTTTATCCATTGGACCTTCCCATTGACGATGAAACACAGAAATTGCATCGGAATTAAATATAAGAAACACAATTCCGACTTAAGTAGAGGAAGACTGAGTCTTACTACTGTCTATGTTTTGAGCGTTTTCTGTGTCATCATTTTTACATTCAGATGCACCTCTGCAGGTTTACTGTATCCCTTGGACCTTCCCATTGACGATGAAAAACAGAAATTGCATCGGAATTAAATAAAAGAGACACATTGCCGACTTCAGTACAGGAAGACTGAGTCTTCCTACTCTCTATGTTTTGAGCGTTTCCTGTGTCACTAGTTTTACATTCCGATGCACCACTGCAGGTTTACTGTATCCCTTGGACCTTCCCATTGACGATGAAACACAGAAATTGCATCGGAATTAAATATAAGACACACAATGCCGACTTAAGTACAGGAAGACTGAGTCTTCCTACTGTCTATGCTTTGAGCGTTTCCTGTGACACTAGTTTTACATTCCGATGCACCTCTGCAGGTTTACTGTATCCCTTGGACCATCCCATTGACGATGAAACACAGAAATTGCATCGGAATTAAATGTAAGAGACACAATGCCGACTTAAATACAGGAAGAATGAGTCTTCCTACTGTCTATGTGTTGAGCGTTTCCTGTGTCACCAGTTTTACATTCTGATGCACCTCTGCAGGTTTACTGTATCCCTTGGACCTTCCCATTGACGATGAAACATAGAAATTGCATCGGAATTAAATATAAGAGATACAATGCCGACTTAAGTACAGGAAGACTCAGTCTTCCTACTGTCTACGTTTTGAGCGTTTCCTGTGTCACCAGTTTTACATTCTGATGCACCTCTGCAGGTTTTCTGTATCCATTGGACCTTCCCATTGACGATGAAACACAGAAATTGCATCGGAATTAAATATAAGAAACACAATGCCGACTTAAGTACAGGAAGACTGAGTCTTCCTACTGTCTATGTTTTGAGCGTTTCCGGTGTCAGCAGTTTTACATTCTGATGCACCTCTGCAGGATTACTGTATCCCTTGGACCTTCCCATTCACGATGGAACCCAGAAATTTCATCGGAAATAAATATAAGAGACACAATGCCGACTTAAGTACAGGAAGACTGAGTCTTCCTACTCTCTATGTTTTGAGCGTTTCCTGTGTCACTAGTTTTACATTCCGATGCACCACTGCAGGTTTACTGTATCCCTTGGACCTTCCCATTGACGATGAAACACAGAAATTGCAGCGGAATTAAATATAAGAGACACAATGCAAACTTAAGTACAGGAAGACTGAGTCTTCCTACTGTCTATGTTTTGAGCGTTTCCTGTGACACTAGTTTTACATTCCGATGCACCTCTGCAGGTTTACTGTATCCCTTGGACCTTCCCATTGACGATGAAACACAGAAATTGCATCGAAATTATATATAAGAGACACAATGCCGACTTAAGTGCAAGAAAACAGTCTTCGTACGGTCAATGTTTTGAGCGTTTCCTGTGTCACCAGTTTTACATTCCGATGCACCTCAGCCGGTTTACTGTATCCCTTTGACCTTCCCTTTCTCGATAAAACACAGAAATCGCATCGGAATGAAATATAAGAAACACAATGCCGACTTAAGTACAGGAAGACTGAGTCTTCCTACTGTCGTTGTTTTGAGCGTTTCCTGTGTCACCAGTTTTACATTCTGATGCACCTCTGCAGGATTACTGTATCCCTTAAACCTTCCCATTCACGATGGAACACAGAAATTTCATCGGAAATAAATATAAGAGACACAATGCCGACTTAAGTACAGGAAGACTGAGTCTTCCCACTCTCTATGTTTTGAGCGTTTCCTGTGTCACTAGTTTTACATTACGATGCAATACTGCAGGTTTACTGTATCCCTTCGACCTTCCCATTGTCGATGAAACACAGAAATTGTATAGGAATTAAATATAAGAGACACAATGCCGACTTAAATACAGGAAGAATGAGTCTTCCTCCTGTCTATTTGTTGAGCGTTTCCTGTGTCACCAGTTTTACATTCTGATGCACCTCTGCAGGTCTACTGTATCCCTTGGACCTTCCCATTGACGATGAAACACAGAAATTGCATCGGAATGAAATATAAGAGACACAATGCCGACTTAAGTACAGGAAGACTGAGTCTTCCTACTGTCTACGTTTTGAGCGTTTCCTGTGTCCCCAGTTTTACATTCCGATGCACCTCTGCAGGTTTACTGTATCCCTTGGACCTTCCCATTGACGATGAAACACAGAAATTGCATCGGAATTAAATACAAGAGACACAATGCCGACTTAAGTACAGGAAGACTGAGTCTTCCTACTGTCTATGTTTTGAGCGTTTCCTGTGACACTAGTTTTACATTCCGATGCACCTCTGCAGGTCTACTGTATCCCTTGGACCATCCCATTGACGATGACACACAGAAATTGCATCGAAATTAAATATAAGAGACACAATGCCGACTTAAGTGCAAGAAAACAGTCTTCGTACGGTCAATGTTTTGAGCGTTTCCTGTGTCACCAGTTTTACATTCCGATGCACCTCTGCCGGTTTACTGTATCCCTTTGAACTTCCCTTTCTCGATGAAACACAGAAATCGCATCGGAATTAAATATAAGAGACACAATGCCGACTTAAGTACAGGAAGACTGAGTCTTCCTACCGTCTATGTGTTGAGCGTTTCCTGTGTCACCAGTTTTACATTCTGATGCACCTCTGCAGGTTTTCTTTATCCATTGGACCTTCCCATTGACGATGAAACACAGAAATTGCATCGGAATTAAATATAAGAAACACAATTCCGACTTAAGTAGAGGAAGACTGAGTCTTCCTACTGTCTATGTTTTGAGCGTTTCCTGTGTCAGCAGTTTTACATTCTGATGCACCTCTGCAGGATTACTGTATCCCTTGGACCTTCCCATTGACGATGAAACACAGAAATTGCATCGGAATTAAATATAAGAGACACAATGCCGACTTAAGTACAGGAAGACAGAGTCTTACTACTGTCTATGTTTTGAGCGTTTTCTGTGTCATCATTTTTACATTCAGATGCACCTCTGCAGGTTTACTGTATCCCTTGGACCTTCCCATTGACGATGAAAAACAGAAATTGCATCGGAATTAAATAAAAGAGACACAATGCCGACTTAAGTAAATGAAGACTAAGTCTCCCTACTGTCTATGTTTTGAGCGTTCCCTGTATCATCAGTTTTCCTTTCCGATGCACCTCTGCAGGATTACTATATCCCTTGGACCTTCCCATTCACGATGGAACACAGAAATTTCATCGAAATAAATATAAGAGACACAATGCCGACTTAAGTACAGGAAGACTGAGTCTTTCTAATCTCTATGTTTTGAGCGTTTCCTGTGTCACTAGTTTTACATTCCGATGCACCACTGCAGGTTTACTGTATCCCTTGGACCTTCCCATTGACGATGAAACACAGAAATTGCAGCGGAATTAAATATAAGAGACACAATGCCGACTTAAGTACAGGAAGACTGAGTCTTCCTACTGTCTATGTTTTGAGCGTTTCCTGTGACACTAGTTTTACATTCCGATGCACCTCTGCAGGTTTACTGTATCCCTGGTACCTTCCCATTGGCGATGAAACACAGAAATTGCATCGAAATTAAATATAAGAGACACAATGCCGACTTAAGTGCAAGAAAACAGTCTTCGTACGGTCAATGTTTTGAGCGTTTCCTGTGTCACCAGTTTTACATTCCGATGCACCTCAGCCAGTTTACTGTATCCCTTTGACCTTCCCTTTCTCGATAAAACACAGAAATCGCATCGGAATTAAATATAAGAAACACAATGCCGTCTTAAGTACACGAAGACTGAGTCTTCCTACTGTCTATGTTTTGAGCGTTTCCTGTGTCACCAGTTTTACATTCTGATGCACCTCTGCAGGTTTTCTGTATCCATTGGACCTTCCCATTGACGATGAAACACAGAAATTGCATCGGAATTAAATATAAGAAACACAATGCCGACTTAAGTACAGGAAGACTGAGTCTTCCTACTGTCTATGTTTTGAGCGTTTCCGGTGTCAGCAGTTTTACATTCTGATGCACCTCTGCAGGATTACTGTATCCCTTGGACCTTCCCATTGACGATGAAACACAGAAATTGCATCGGAATTAAATATAAGAGATACAATGCCGACTTAAGTACAGGAAGACTGAGTCTTCCTACTCTCTATGTTTTGAGCGTTTCCTGTGTCACTAGTTTTACATTCCCATGCACCACTGCAGGTTTACTGTATCCCTTGGACCTTCCCATTGTCGATGAAACACAGAAATTGCATCGGAATTAAATGTAAGAGACAGAATGCCGACTTAAATACAGGAGGAATGAGTCTTCCTACTGTCTATGTGTTGAGCGTTTCCTGTGTCACCAGTTTTACATTCTGATGCACCTCTGCAGGTTTACTGTATCCCTTGGACCTTCCCATTGACGATGAAACACAGAAATTGCATCGGAATTAAATATAAGAGATACAATGCCGACTTAAGTACAGGAAGACTCAGTCTTCCTACTGTCTACGTTTTGAGCGTTTCCTGTGTCACCAGTTTTACATTCCGATGCACCTCTGCAGGTTTACTGTATACCTTGGACCATCCCATTGACGATGAAACACAGAAATTGCATCGGAATTAAATGTAAGAGACACAATGCCGACTTAAATACAGGAAGAATGAGTCTTCCTACTGTCTATGTGTTGAGCGTTTCCGGTGTCAGCAGTTTTACATTCTGATGTACCTCTGCAGGATTACTGTATCCCTTGGACCTTCCCATTCACGATGGAACACAGAAATTTCATCGGAAATAAATATAAGAGACACAATGCCGACTTAAGTACAGGAAGACTGAGTCTTCCTACTCTCTATGTTTTGAGCGTTTCCAGTGTCACTAGTTTTACATTCCGATGCACCACTGCAGGTTTACTGTATCCCTTGGACCTTCCCATTGACGATGAAACACAGAAATTGCAGCGGAATTAAATATAAGAGACACAATGCCGACTTAAGTACAGGAAGACTGAGTCTTCCTACTGTCTATGTTTTGAGCGTTTCCTGTGACACTAGTTTTACATTCCGATGCACCTCTGCAGGTTTACTGTATCCCTTGGACCTTCCCATTGACGATGAAACACAGAAATTGCATCGAAATTATATATAAGAGACACAATGCCGACTTAAGTGCAAGAAAACAGTCTTCGTACGGTCAATGTTTTGAGCGTTTCCTGTGTCACCAGTTTTACATTCCGATGCACCTCAGCCGGTTTACTGTATCCCTTTGACCTTCCCTTTCTCGATAAAACACAGAAATCGCATCGGAATTAAATATAAGAAAGACAATGCCGACTTAAGTACAGGAAGACTGAGTCTTCCTACTGTCTATGTTTTGAGCGTTTCCGGTGTCAGCAGTTTTACATTCTGATGCACCTCTGCAGGATTACTGTATCCCTTGGACCTTCCCATTGACGATGAAACACAGAAATTGCATCGGAATTAAATATAAGAGATACAATGCCGCCTTAAGTACAGGAAAACTGAGTCCTCCTACTCTCTATGCTTTGAGCGTTTCCTGTGTCACAAGTTTTACATTCCGATGCACCACTGCAGGTTTACTGTATCGCTTGGACCTTCCCATTGTCGATGAAACACAGAAATTGCATCGGAATTAAATGTAAGAGACACAATGCCGACTTAAATACAGGAAGAATGAGTCTTCCTACTGTCTATGTGTTGAGCGTTTCCTGTGTCACCAGTTTTACATTCTGATGCACCTCTGCAGGTTTACTGTATCCCTTGGACCTTCCCATTGACGATGAAACACAGAAATTGCATCGGAATTAAATATAAGAAACACAATTCCGACTTAAGTAGAGGAAGACTGAGTCTTCCTACTGTCTATGTTTTGAGCGTTTCCTGTGTCAGCAGTTTTACATTCTGATGCACCTCTGCAGGATTACTGTATCCCTTGGACCTTCCCATTGACGATGAAACACAGAAATTGCATCGGAATTAAATATAAGAGACACAATGCCGACTTAAGTACAGGAAGACAGAGTCTTACTACTGTCTATGTTTTGAGCGTTTTCTGTGTCATCATTTTTACATTCAGATGCACCTCTGCAGGTTTACTGTATCCCTTGGACCTTCCCATTGACGATGAAAAACAGAAATTGCATCGGAATTAAATAAAAGAGACACAATGCCGACTTAAGTAAATGAAGACTAAGTCTCCCTACTGTCTATGTTTTGAGCGTTCCCTGTATCATCAGTTTTCCTTTCCGATGCACCTCTGCAGGATTACTATATCCCTTGGACCTTCCCATTCACGATGGAACACAGAAATTTCATCGAAATAAATATAAGAGACACAATGCCGACTTAAGTACAGGAAGACTGAGTCTTTCTACTCTCTATGTTTTGAGCGTTTCCTGTGTCACTAGTTTTACATTCCGATGCACCACTGCAGGTTTACTGTATCCCTTGGACCTTCCCATTGACGATGAAACACAGAAATTGCAGCGGAATTAAATATAAGAGACACAATGCCGACTTAAGTACAGGAAGACTGAGTCTTCCTACTGTCTATGTTTTGAGCGTTTCCTGTGACACTAGTTTTACATTCCGATGCACCTCTGCAGGTTTACTGTATCCCTGGTACCTTCCCATTGGCGATGAAACACAGAAATTGCATCGAAATTAAATATAAGAGACACAATGCCGACTTAAGTGCAAGAAAACAGTCTTCGTACGGTCAATGTTTTGAGCGTTTCCTGTGTCACCAGTTTTACATTCCGATGCACCTCAGCCAGTTTACTGTATCCCTTTGACCTTCCCTTTCTCGATAAAACACAGAAATCGCATCGGAATTAAATATAAGAAACACAATGCCGTCTTAAGTACACGAAGACTGAGTCTTCCTACTGTCTATGTTTTGAGCGTTTCCTGTGTCACCAGTTTTACATTCTGATGCACCTCTGCAGGTTTTCTGTATCCATTGGACCTTCCCATTGACGATGAAACACAGAAATTGCATCGGAATTAAATATAAGAAACACAATGCCGACTTAAGTACAGGAAGACTGAGTCTTCCTACTGTCTATGTTTTGAGCGTTTCCGGTGTCAGCAGTTTTACATTCTGATGCACCTCTGCAGGATTACTGTATCCCTTGGACCTTCCCATTGACGATGAAACACAGAAATTGCATCGGAATTAAATATAAGAGATACAATGCCGACTTAAGTACAGGAAGACTGAGTCTTCCTACTCTCTATGTTTTGAGCGTTTCCTGTGTCACTAGTTTTACATTCCCATGCACCACTGCAGGTTTACTGTATCCCTTGGACCTTCCCATTGTCGATGAAACACAGAAATTGCATCGGAATTAAATGTAAGAGACAGAATGCCGACTTAAATACAGGAGGAATGAGTCTTCCTACTGTCTATGTGTTGAGCGTTTCCTGTGTCACCAGTTTTACATTCTGATGCACCTCTGCAGGTTTACTGTATCCCTTGGACCTTCCCATTGACGATGAAACACAGAAATTGCATCGGAATTAAATATAAGAGATACAATGCCGACTTAAGTACAGGAAGACTCAGTCTTCCTACTGTCTACGTTTTGAGCGTTTCCTGTGTCACCAGTTTTACATTCCGATGCACCTCTGCAGGTTTACTGTATACCTTGGACCATCCCATTGACGATGAAACACAGAAATTGCATCGGAATTAAATGTAAGAGACACAATGCCGACTTAAATACAGGAAGAATGAGTCTTCCTACTGTCTATGTGTTGAGCGTTTCCGGTGTCAGCAGTTTTACATTCTGATGTACCTCTGCAGGATTACTGTATCCCTTGGACCTTCCCATTCACGATGGAACACAGAAATTTCATCGGAAATAAATATAAGAGACACAATGCCGACTTAAGTACAGGAAGACTGAGTCTTCCTACTCTCTATGTTTTGAGCGTTTCCAGTGTCACTAGTTTTACATTCCGATGCACCACTGCAGGTTTACTGTATCCCTTGGACCTTCCCATTGACGATGAAACACAGAAATTGCAGCGGAATTAAATATAAGAGACACAATGCCGACTTAAGTACAGGAAGACTGAGTCTTCCTACTGTCTATGTTTTGAGCGTTTCCTGTGACACTAGTTTTACATTCCGATGCACCTCTGCAGGTTTACTGTATCCCTTGGACCTTCCCATTGACGATGAAACACAGAAATTGCATCGAAATTATATATAAGAGACACAATGCCGACTTAAGTGCAAGAAAACAGTCTTCGTACGGTCAATGTTTTGAGCGTTTCCTGTGTCACCAGTTTTACATTCCGATGCACCTCAGCCGGTTTACTGTATCCCTTTGACCTTCCCTTTCTCGATAAAACACAGAAATCGCATCGGAATTAAATATAAGAAAGACAATGCCGACTTAAGTACAGGAAGACTGAGTCTTCCTACTGTCTATGTTTTGAGCGTTTCCTGTGTCACCAGTTTTACATTCTGATGCACCTCTGCAGGTTTACTGTATCCATTGGACCTTCCCATTGACGATGAAACACAGAAATTGCATCGGAATTAAATATAAGAAACACAATGCCGACTTAAGTACAGGAAGACTGAGTCTTCCTACTGTCTATGTTTTGAGCGTTTCCGGTGTCAGCAGTTTTACATTCTGATGCACCTCTGCAGGATTACTGTATCCCTTGGACCTTCCCATTGACGATGAAACACAGAAATTGCATCGGAATTAAATATAAGAGATACAATGCCGCCTTAAGTACAGGAAAACTGAGTCCTCCTACTCTCTATGCTTTGAGCGTTTCCTGTGTCACAAGTTTTACATTCCGATGCACCACTGCAGGTTTACTGTATCGCTTGGACCTTCCCATTGTCGATGAAACACAGAAATTGCATCGGAATTAAATGTAAGAGACACAATGCCGACTTAAATACAGGAAGAATGAGTCTTCCTACTGTCTATGTGTTGAGCGTTTCCTGTGTCACCAGTTTTACATTCTGATGCACCTCTGCAGGTTTACTGTATCCCTTGGACCTTCCCATTGACGATGAAACACAGAAATTGCATCGGAATTAAATATAAGAGATACAATGCCGACTTAAGTACAGGAAGACCCAGTCTTCCTACTGTCTACGTTTTGAGCGTTTCCTGTGTCACAAGTTTTACATTCCGATGCACCTCTGCAGGTTTACGGTATCCCTTGGACCTTCCCATTGACGATGAAGCACAGAAATTGCATCGGAATTAAATATAAGAAACTCAATGCCGACTAAAGTACAGGAAGACTGAGTCTTCCTACTGTCTATGTTTTGAGCGTTTCCGGTGTCAGCAGTTTTACATTCTGATGCACCTCTGCAGGATTACTGTATCCCTTGGACCTTCCCATTGACGATGAAACACAGAAATTGCATCGGAATTAAATATAAGAAACACAATGCCGACTTAAGTACAGGAAGACTGAGTCTTCCTACTCTCTATGTTTTGAGCGTTTCCTGTGCCACTAGTTTTACATTCCGATGCACCACAGCAGGTTTACTGTATCCCTTGGACCTTCCCATTGTCGATGAAACACAGAAATTGTATCGGAATTAAATATAAGAGACACAATGCCGACTTAAATACAGGAAGAATGAGTCTTCCTACTGTCTATGTTTTGAGCGTTTTCTGTGTCATCAGTTTTACATTCAGATGCACCTCTGCAGGTTTACTGTATCCCTTGGACCTTCCCATTGACGATGAAAAACAGAGATTGCATCGGAATTAAATATAAGAGACACAATGCCGACTTAAGTACAGGAAGACTAAGTCTTCCTACTGTCTATGTTTTGAGCGTTTCCTGCATCATCAGTTTTACTTTCCGATGCACCTCTGCAGGATTACTATATCCCTTGGACCTTCCCATTCACGATGGAACACAGAAATTTCATCGGAAATAAATATAAGAGACACAATGCCGACTTAAGTACAGGAAGACTGAGTCTTCCTACTCTCTATGTTTTGAGCGTTTCCTGTTACACTAGTTTTACATTACGATGCAATACTGCAGGTTTACTGTATCCCTTGGACCTTCCCATTGTCGATGAAACACAGAAATTGTATCGGAATTAAATATAAGAGACACAATGCCGACTTAAATACAGGAAGAATGAGTCTTCCTACTGTCTATGTGTTGAGCGTTTCCTGTGTCACCAGTTTTACATTCTGATGCACCTCTGCAGGTCTACTGTATCCCTTGGACCTTCCCATTAACGATGAAACACAGAAATTGCATCGGAATTAAATATAAGAGACACAATGCCGACTTAAGTACAGGAAGACTGAGTCTTCCTACTCTCTATGTTTTGAGCGTTTCCTGTGTCACTAGTTTTACATTCCGATGCACCACTGCAGGTTTACTGTATCCCTTGGACCTTCCCATTGACGATGAAACACAGAAATTGCAGCGGAATTAAATATCAGAGACACAATGCCGACTTAAGTACAGGAAGACTGAGTCTTCCTACTGTCTATGTTTTGAGCGTTTCCTGTGACACTAGTTTTACATTCCGATGCACCTCTGCAGGTTTACTGTATCCCTTGGACCTTCCCATTGACGATGAAACACAGAAATTGCATCGGAATTAAATATAAGAGACACAATGCCGACTTAAGTGCAAGAAAACAGTCTTCGTACGGTCAATGTTTTGAGCGTTTCCTGTGTCACCAGTTTTACATTCCGATGCACCTCAGCCGGTTTACTGTATCCCTTTGACCTTCCCTTCCTCGATAAAACACAGAAATTGCATCGGAATTAAATATAAGAAACACAATGCCGACTTAAGTACAGGAAGACTGAGTCTTCCTACTGTCTACGTTTTGAGCGTTTCCTGTGTCATCAGTTTTACATTCCGATGCACCTCTGCAGGTTTACTGTATCCCTTGGACCTTCCCATTGACGATGAAACACAGAAATTGCATCGGAATTAAATATAAGACACACAATGCCGACTTAAGTACAGGAAGACTGAGTCTTCCTACTGTCTATGTTTTGAGCGTTTCCTGTGACACTAGTTTTACATTCCGATGTACCTCTGCAGGTTTACTGTATCCCTTGGACCTTCCCATTGACGATGAAACGCAGAAATTGCATCGAAATTATATATAAGAGACACAATGCAGACTTAAGTGCAAGAAAACAGTTTTCGTACGGTCAATGTTTTGAGCGTTTACTGTGTCACCAGTTTTACATTCCGATGCACCTCAGCCGGTTTACTGTATCCCTTTGACCTTCCCTTTCTCGATAAAACACAGAAATCGCATCGGAATTAAATATAAGAAACACAATGCCGACTTAAGTACAGGAAGACTGAGTCTTCCTACTGTCTATGTTTTGAGCGTTTCCTGTGTCTCCAGTTTTACATTCTGATGCACCTCTGCAGGTTTTCTGTATCCATTGGACCTTCCCATTGACGATGAAACACAGAAATTGCATCGGAATTAAATATAAGAAACACAATGGCGACTTAAGTACAGGAAGACTGAGTCTTCCTACTGTCTATGTTTTGAGCGTTTCCGGTGTCAGCAGTTTTACATTCTGATGCACCTCTGCAGGATTACTGTACCCCTTGGACCTTGCCATTGACGACGAAACACAGAAATTGCATCGGAATTAAATATAAGAGATACAATGCCGACTTAAGTACAGGAAGACTGAGTCTTCCTACTCTCTATGTTTTGAGCGTTTCCTGTGTCACAAGTTTTACATACCGATGCACCACTGCAGGTTTACTGTATCGCTTGGACCTTCCCATTGTCGATGAAACACAGAAATTGCATCGGAATTAAATGTAAGAGACACAATGCCGACTTAAATACAGGAAGAATGAGTCTAACTACTGTCTATGTGTTGAGCGTTTCCTGTGTCACCAGTTTTACATTCTGATGCACCTCTGCAGTTTTACTGTATCCCTTGGACCTTCCCATTGACGATGAAACACAGAAATTGCATCGGAATTAAATATAAGAGATACAATGCCGACTTAAGTACAGGAAGACTGAGTCTTCCTACTGTCTACGTTTTGAGCGTTTCCGGTGTCAGCAGTTTTACATTCTGATGCACCTCTGCAGGATTACTGTATCCCTTGGACCTTCCCATAGACGACGAAACACAGAAATTGCATCGGAATTAAATATAAGAAACACAATGCCGACTTAAGTACAGGAAGACTGAGTCTTCCTACTGTCTATGTTTTGAGCGTTTCCGGTGTCAGCAGTTTTACATTCTGATGCACCTCTGCAGGATTACTGTATCCCTTGGACCTTCCCATTCACGATGGAACACAGAAATTTCATCGGAAATAAATATAAGAGACACAATGCCGACTTAAGTACAGGAAGACTGAGTCTTCCTATTCTCTATGTTTTGAGCGTTTCCTGTGTCACTAGTTTTACATTCCGATGCACCACTGCAGGTTTACTGTATCCCTTGGACCTTCCCATTGACGATGGAACACAGAAATTGCAGCGGAATTAAATATAAGAGACACAATGCCGACTTAAGTACAGGAAGACTGAGTCTTCCTGCTGTCTATGTTTTGAGCGTTTCCTGTGACACTAGTTTTACATTCCGATGCACCTCAGCCGGTTTACTGTATCCCTTTGACCTTCCCTTTCTCGATAAAACACAGAAATCGCATCGGAATTAAATATAAGAAACACAATGCCGACTTAAGTACAGGAAGACTGAGTCTTCCTACTGTCTATGTTTTGAGCGTTTCCTGTGTCACCAGTTTTACATTCTGATGCACCTCTGCAGGTTTTCTGTATCCATTGGACGTTCCCATTGACGATGAAACACAGAAATTGCATCGGAATTAAATATAAGAAACACAACGCCGACTTAAGTACAGGAAGACTGAGTCTTCCTACTGTCTATGTTTTGAGCGTTACCGGTGTCAGCAGTTTTACATTCTGATGCACCTCTGCAGGATTACTGTATCCCTTGGACCTTCCCATTGACGATGAAACACAGAAATTGCATCGGAATTAAATATAAGAGATACAATGCCGACTTAAGTACAGGAAGACTGAGTCTTCCTACTCTCTATGTTTTGAGCGTTTCCTGAGTCACTAGTTTTACATTCTGATGCACCTCTGCAGGTTTACTGTATCCCTTGGACCTTCCCATTGACGATGAAACACAGAAATTGCATCGGAATTAAATATAAGAGATACAATGCCGACTTAAGTACAGGAAGACTCAGTCTTCCTACTGTCTACGTTTTGAGCGTTTCCTGTGTCATCAGTTTTACATTCCGATGCACCTCTGCAGGTTTACTGTATCCCTTGGACCTTCCCATTGACGATGAAACACAGAAATTGCATCGGAATTAAATATAAGACACACAATGCCGACTTAAGTACAGGAAGACTGAGTCTTCCTACTGTCTATGTTTTGAGCGTTTCCTGTGACACTAGTTTTACATTCCGATGCACCTCTGCAGGTTTACTGTATCCCGTGGACCATCCCATTGACGATGAAACACAGAAATTGCATCGGAATTAAATGTAAGAGACACAATGCCGACTTAAATACAAGAAGAATGAGTCCTCCTACTGTCTATGTGTTGAGCGTTTCCTGTGTCACCTGTTTTACATTCTGATGCACCTCTGCAGGTTTACTGTATCCCTTGGACCTTCCCATTGACGATGAAACACAGAAATTGCATCGGAATTAAATATAAGAGATACAATGCCGACTTAAGTACAGGAAGACTGAGTCTTCCTACTGTCTACGATTTGAGCGTTTCCTGTGTCACCAGTTTTACATTCTGATGCACCTCTGCAGGTTTTCTGTATCCATTGGACCTTCCCATTGACGATGAAACACAGAAATTGCATCGGAATTAAATATAAGAAACACAATCCCGACTTAAGTACAGGAAGACTGAGTCTTCCTACTGTCTATGTTTTGAGCGTTTCCGGTGTCAGCAGTTTTACATTCTGATGCACCTCTGCAGGATTACTGTATCCCTTGGACCTTCCCATTCACGATGGAACACAGAAATTTCATCGGAAATAAATATAAGAGACACAATGCCGACTTAAGTACAGGAAGACTGAGTCTTCCTACTCTCTACGTTTTGAGCTTTTCCTGTGTCATCAGTTTTACATTCCGATGCATCTCTGCAGGTTTACTGTATCCCTTGGACCTTCCCATTGACGATGAAACACAGAAATTGCATCGGAATTAAATATAAGACACACGATGCCGACTTAAGTACAGGAAGACTGAGTCTTCCTACTGTCTATGTTTTGAGCGTTTCCTGTGACACTAGTTTTACATTCCGATGCACCTCTGCAGGTTTACTGTATCCCTTGGACCATCCCATTGACGATGAAACACAGATATTGCATCGGAATTAAATGTAAGAGACACAATGCCGACTTAAATACAAGAAGAATGAGTCCTCCTACTGTCTATGTGTTGAGCGTTTCCTGTGTCACCAGTTTTACATTCTGATGCACCTCTGCAGGTTTACTGTATCCCTTGGACCTTCCCATTGACGATGAAACACAGAAATTGCATCGGAATTAAATATAAGAGATACAATGCCGACTTAAGTACAGGAAGACTCAGTCTTCCTACTGTCTACGTTTTGAGCGTTTCCTGTGTCACCAGTTTTACATTCTGATGCACCTCTGCAGGTTTTCTGTATCCATTGGACCTTCCCATTGACGATGAAACACAGAAATTGCATCGGAATTAAATATAAGAAACACAATGCCGACTTAAGTACAGGAAGACTGAGTCTTCCTACTCTCTACGTTTTGAGCGTTTCCTGTGTCATCAGTTTTACATTCCGATGCATCTCTGCAGGTTTACTGTATCCCTTGGACCTTCCCATTGACGATGAAACACAGAAATTGCATCGGAATTAAATATAAGACACACAATGCCGACTTAAGTACAGGAAGACTGAGTCTTCCTACTGTCTATGTTTTGAGCGTTTCCTGTGACACTAGTTTTACATTCCGATGCACCTCTGCAGGTTTACTGTATCCCTTGGACCATCCCATTGACGATGAAACACAGAAATTGCATCGGAATTAAATGTAAGAGACACAATGCCGACTTAAATACAAGAAGAATGAGTCCTCCTACTGTCTATGTTTTGAGCGTTTCCGGTGTCAGCAGTTTTACATTCTGATGCACCTCTGCAGGATTACTGTATCCCTTGGACCTTCCCATTCACGATGGAACACAGAAATTTCATCGGAAATAAATATAAGAGACACAATGCCGACTTAAGTACAGGAAGACTGAGTCTTCCTACTCTCTATGTTTTGAGCGTTTCCTGTGACACTAGTTTTACATTCCGATGCACCTCTGCAGGTTTACTGTATCCCTTGGACCTTCCCATTGACGATGAAACGCAGAAATTGCATCGAAATTATATATAAGAGACACAATGCCGACTTAAGTGCAAGAAAACAGTTTTCGTACGGTCAATGTTTTGAGCGTTTCCTGTGTCACCAGTTTTACATTCCGATGCACCTCAGCCGGTTTACTGTATCCCTTTGACCTTCCCTTTCTCGATAAAACACAGAAATCGCATCGGAATTAAATATAAGAAACACAATGCCGACTTAAGTACAGGAAGACTGAGTCTTCCTACTGTCTATGTTTTGAGCGTTTCCTGTGTCACCAGTTTTACATTCTGATGCACCTCTGCAGGTTTTCTGTATCCATTGGACCTTCCCATTGACGATGAAACACAGAAATTGCATCGGAATTAAATATAAGAAACACAATGCCGACTTAAGTACAGGAAGACTGAGTCTTCCTACTGTCTATGTTTTGAGCGTTTCCGGTGTCAGCAGTTTTACATTCTGATGCACCTCTGCAGGATTACTGTATCCCTTGGACCTTCCCATTGACGATGAAACACAGAAATTGCATCGGAATTAAATATAAGAGATACAATGCCGACTTAAGTACAGGAAGACTGAGTCTTCCTACTCTCTATGTTTTGAGCGTTTCCTGTGTCACAAGTTTTACATTCCGATGCACCACTGCAGGTTTACTGTATCGCTTGGACCTTCCCATTGTCGATGAAACACAGAAATTGCATCGGAATTAAATGTAAGAGACACAATGCCGACTTAAATACAGGAAGAATGAGTCTTCCTACTGTCTATGTGTTGAGCGTTTCCTGTGTCACCAGTTTTACATTCTGATGCACCTCTGCAGGTTTACTGTATCCCTTGGACCTTCCCATTGACGATGAAACACAGAAATTGCATCGGAATTAAATATAAGAGATACAATGCCGACTTAAGTACAGGAAGACTCAGTCTTCCTACTGTCTACGTTTTGAGCGTTTCCTGTGTCACCAGTTTTACATTCTGATGCACCTCTGCAGGTTTACGGTATCCCTTGGACCTTCCCATTGACGATGAAACACAGAAATTGCATCGGAATTAAATATAAGAGACACAATGCCGACTTAAGTACAGGAAGACTGAGTCATCCTACTGTCTATGTTTTGAGCGTTTCCTGTGACACTAGTTTTACATTCCGATGCACCTCTGCAGTTTTACTGTATCCCTTGGACCTTCCCATTGACGATGAAACACAGAAATTGCATCGAAATTAAATATAAGAGACACAATGCCGACTTAAGTGCAAGTAAACAGTCTTCGTACGGTCAATGTTTTGAGCGTTTCCTGTGTCACCAGTTTTACATTCTGATGCACCTCTGCAGGTTTACTGTATCCCTTGGACCTTCCCTTTGACGATGAAACACAGAAATTGCATCGGAATTAAATATAAGAGACACAATGCCGACTTAAGTACAGGAAGACTGAGTCTTCCTACTGTCTACGATTTGAGCGTTTTCTGTGTCATCAGTTTTACATTCAGATGCACCTCTGCAGGTTTACTGTATCCCTTGGACCTTCCCATTGACGATGAAAAACAGAAATTGCATTGGAATTAAATATAAGATACACAATGCCGACCTAAGTACAGGAAGACTAAGTCTTCCTACTGTCTATGTTTTGTGCTTTTCCTGTGTCATCAGTTTTACTTTCCGATGCACCTCTGCAGGATTACTATATCCCTTGGACCTTCCCATTCACGATGGAACACAAAAATTTCATCGGAAATAAATATAAAAGACACAATGCCGACTTAAGTACAGGAAGACTGAGTCTTCCTACTCTCTATGTTTTGAGCGTTTCCTGTGTCACTAGTTTTACATTCCGATGCACCACTGCAGGTTTACTGTATCCCTTGGACCTTCCCATTGACGATGAAACACAGAAATTGCAGCGGAATTAAATATAAGAGACACAATGCCGACTTAAGTACAGGAAGACTGAGTCTTCCTACTGTCTATGTTTTGAGCGTTTCCTGTGACACTAGTTTTACATTCCGATGCACCTCTGCAGGTTTACTGTATCCCTTGGACCTTCCCATTGACGATGAAACACAGAAATTGCATCGAAATTAAATATAAGAGGCACAATGCCGGCTTAAGTGCAAGAAAACAGTCTTCGTACGGTCAATGTTTTGAGCGTTTCCTGTGTCACCAGTTTTACATTCCGATGCACCTCAGCCGGTTTACTGTATCCCTTTGACCTTCCCTTTCTCGATAAAACACAGAAATCGCATCGGAATTAAATATAAGAAACACAATGCCGGCTTAAGTACAGGAAGACTGAGTCTTCCTACTGTCTATGTTTTGAGCGTTTCCTGTGTCAACAGTTTTACATTCTGATGCACTTCTGCAGGTTTTCTGTATCCATTGGACCTTCCCATTGACGATGAAACACAGAAATTGCATCGGAATTAAATATAAGAAACACAATGCCGACTTAAGTACAGGAAGACTGAGTCTTCCTACTGTCTATGTTTTGAGCGTTTCCGGTGTCAGCAGTTTTACATTCTGATGCACCTCTGCAGGATTACTGTACCCCTTGGACCTTGCCATTGACGATGAAACACAGAAATTGCATCGGAATTAAATATAAGAGATACAATGCCGACTTAAGTACAGGAAGACGCAGTCTTCCTACTCTCTATGTTTTGAGCGTTTCCTGTGTCACTAGTTTTACATTCCGATGCACCACTGCAGGTTTACTGTATCGCTTGGACCTTCCCATTGTCGATGAAACACAGAAATTGCATCGGAATTAAATGTAAGAGACACAATGCCGACCTAAATACAGGAAGAATGAGTCTTCCTACTGTCTATGTGTTGAGCGTTTCCTGTGTCACCAGTTTTACATTCTGATGCACCTCTGCAGGTTTACTGTATCCCTTGGACCTTCCCATTGACGATGAAACACAGAAATTGCATCGGAATTAAATGTAAGAGACACAATGCCGACTTAAGTACAGGAAGACTGAGTCTTCCTACTGTCTATGTTTTGAGCGTTTCCTGTGACACTAGTTTTACATTCCGATGCACCTCTACAGGTTTACTGTATCCCTTGGACCTTCCCATTGACGATGAAACACAGAAATTGCATCGAAATTAAATATAAGAGATACAATGCCGACTTAAGTACAGGAAGACTGAGTCTTCCTACTCTCTATGTTTTGAGCGTTTCCTGTGTCACCAGTTTTACATTCCGATGCACCTCAGCCGGTTTACTGTATCCCTTTGACCTTCCCTTTCTCGATAAAACACAGAAATCGCATCGGAATTAAATATAAGAAACACAATGCCGACTTAAGTACAGGAAGACTGAGTCATCCTACTGTCTATGTTTTGAGCGTTTCCTGTGTCACCAGTTTTACATTCAGATGCACCTCTGCAGGTTTACTGTATCCCTTGGACCTTCCCATTGACGATGAAAAACAGAAATTGCATCGGAATTAAATATAAGATACACAATGCCGACTTAAGTACAGGAAGACTAAGTCTTCCTACTGTCTATGTATTGTGCTTTTCCTGTGTCATCAGCTTTACTTTCCGATGCACCTCTGCAGGATTACTATATCCCTTGGACCTTCCCATTCACGATGGAACACAGAAATTTCATCGGAAATAAATATAAGAGACACAATGCCGATTTAAGTACAGGAAGACTGAGTCTTCCTACTGTCTATGTTTTGTGCGGTTCCTGTGTCACTAGTTTTACATTCCGAAGCACCACTGCAGGTTTACTGTATCCCTTGGACCTTCCCATTGACGATGAAACACAGAATTTGCATCGGAATTAAATATAAGAGACACAATGCCGACTTAAATACAGGAAGAATGAGTCTTCCTACTGTCTATGTGTTGAGCGTTTCCTGTGTCACCAGTTTTACATTCTGATGCACCTCTGCAGGTTTACTGTATCTCTTGGACCTTCCCATTGACGATGAAACACAGAAATTGCATCGGAATTAAATATAAGAGATACAATGCCGACTTAAGTACAGGAAGACTCAGTCTTCCTACTGTCTACGTTTTGAGCGTTTCCTGTGTCACCAGTTTTACATTCCGATGCACCTCTGCAGGTTTACGGTATCCCTTGGACCTTCCCATTGACGATGAAACACTGAAATTGCATCGGAATTAAATAGAAGAGACACAATGCCGACTTAAGTACAGGAAGACTGAGTCATCCTACTGTCTATGTTTTGAGCGTTTCCTGTGACACTAGTTTTACATTCCGATGCACCTCTGCAGTCTTACTGTATCCCTTGGACCTTCCCATTGACGATGAAACACAGAAATTGCATCGGAATTAAATATAAGAGACACAATGCCGACTTAAGTGCAAGAAAACAGTCTTCGTACGGTCAATGTTTTGAGCGTTTCCTGTGTCACCAGTTTTACATTCCGATGCACCTCTGCCGGTTTACTGTATCCCTTTGACCTTCCCTTTCTCGATGAAACACAGAAATCGCATCGGAATTAAATATAAGAAACACAATGCCGACTTAAGTACAGGAAGACTGAGTCATCCTACTGTCTATGTTTTGAGCGTTTCCTGTGTCACCAGTTTTACATTCAGATGCACCTCTGCAGGTTTACTGTATCCCTTGGACCTTCCCATTGACGATGAAAAACAGAAATTGCATCGGAATTAAATATAAGATACACAATGCCGACTTAAGTACAGGAAGACTAAGTCTTCCTACTGTCTATGTTTTGTGCTTTTCCTGTGTCATCAGTTTTACTTTCCGATGCACCTCTGCAGGATTACTATATCCCTTGGACCTTCCCATTCACGATGGAACACAGAAATTTCATCGGAAATAAATATAAGAGACACAATGCCGACTTAAGTACAGGAAGACTAAGTCTTCCTACTGTCTATGTTTTGAGCGGTTCCTGTGTCACTAGTTTTACATTCCGAAGCACCACTGCAGGTTTACTGTATCCCTTGGACCTTCCCATTGACGATGAAACACAGAATTTGCATCGGAATTAAATATAAGAGACACAATGCCGACTTAAATACAGGAAGAATGAGTCTAACTACTGTCTATGTGTTGAGCGTTTCCTGTGTCACCAGTTTTACATTCTGATGCACCTCTGCAGGTTTACTGTATCCCTTGGACCTTCCCATTGACGATGAAACACAGAAATTGCATCGGAATTAAATATAAGAGATACAATGCCGACTTAAGTACAGGAAGACTCAGTCTTCCTACTGTCTACGTTTTGAGCGTTTCCGGTGTCAGCAGTTTTACATTCTGATGCACCTCTGCAGGATTACTGTATCCCTTGGACCTTCCCATTGACGACGAAACACAGAAATTGCATCGGAATTAAATATAAGAAACACAATGCCGACTTCAGGAAGACTGAGTCTTCCTACTGTCTATGTTTTGAGCGTTTCCGGTGTCAGCAGTTTTACATTCTGATGCACCTCTGCAGGATTACTGTATCCCTTGGACCTTCCCATTCACGATGGAACACAGAAATTTCATCGGAAATAAATATAAGAGACACAATGCCGACTTAAGTACAGGAAGACTGAGTCTTCCTATTCTCTATGTTTTGAGCGTTTCCTGTGTCACTAGTTTTACATTCCGATGCACCACTGCAGGTTTACTGTATCCCTTGGACCTTCCCATTGACGATGGAACACAGAAATTGCAGCGGAATTAAATATAAGAGACACAATGCCGACTTAAGTACAGGAAGACTGAGTCTTCCTGCTGTCTATGTTTTGAGCGTTTCCTGTGACACTAGTTTTACATTCCGATGCACCTCAGCCGGTTTACTGTATCCCTTTGACCTTCCCTTTCTCGATAAAACACAGAAATCGCATCGGAATTAAATATAAGAAACACAATGCCGACTTAAGTACAGGAAGACTGAGTCTTCCTACTGTCTATGTTTTGAGCGTTTCCTGTGTCACCAGTTTTACATTCTGATGCACCTCTGCAGGTTTTCTGTATCCATTGGACCTTCCCATTGACGATGAAACACAGAAATTGCATCGGAATTAAATATAAGAAACCCAACGCCGACTTAAGTACAGGAAGACTGAGTCTTCCTACTGTCTATGTTTTGAGCGTTTCCGGTGTCAGCAGTTTTACATTCTGATGCACCTCTGCAGGATTACTGTATCCCTTGGACCTTCCCATTGACGATGAAACACAGAAATTGCATCGGAATTAAATATAAGAGATACAATGCCGACTTAAGTACAGGAAGACTGAGTCTTCCTACTCTCTATGTTTTGAGCGTTTCCTGAGTCACTAGTTTTACATTCTGATGCACCTCTGCAGGTTTACTGTATCCCTTGGACCTTCCCATTGACGATGAAACACAGAAATTGCATCGGAATTAAATATAAGAGATACAATGCCGACTTAAGTACAGGAAGACTCAGTCTTCCTACTGTCTACGTTTTGAGCGTTTCCTGTGTCATCAGTTTTACATTCCGATGCACCTCTGCAGGTTTACTGTATCCCTTGGACCTTCCCATTGACGATGAAACACAGAAATTGCATCGGAATTAAATATAAGACACACAATGCCGACTTAAGTACAGGAAGACTGAGTCTTCCTACTGTCTATGTTTTGAGCGTTTCCTGAGTCACTAGTTTTACATTCTGATGCACCTCTGCAGGTTTACTGTATCCCTTGGACCTTCCCATTGACGATGAAACACAGAAATTGCATCGGAATTAAATATAAGAGATACAATGCCGACTTAAGTACAGGAAGACTCAGTCTTCCTACTGTCTACGTTTTGAGCGTTTCCTGTGTCATCAGTTTTACATTCCGATGCACCTCTGCAGGTTTACTGTATCCCTTGGACCTTCCCATTGACGATGAAACACAGAAATTGCATCGGAATTAAATATAAGAAACACAATGCCGACTTAAGTACAGGAAGACTGAGTCTTCCTACTGTCTATGTTTTGAGCGTTTCCGGTGTCAGCAGTTTTACATTCTGATGCACCTCTGCAGGATTACTGTATCCCTTGGACCTTCCCATTCACGATGGAACACAGAAATTTCATCGGAAATAAATATAAGAGACACAATGCCGACTTAAGTACAGGAAGACTGAGTCTTCCTATTCTCTATGTTTTGAGCGTTTCCTGTGTCACTAGTTTTACATTCCGATGCACCACTGCAGGTTTACTGTATCCCTTGGACCTTCCCATTGACGATGGAACACAGAAATTGCAGCGGAATTAAATATAAGAGACACAATGCCGACTTAAGTACAGGAAGACTGAGTCTTCCTGCTGTCTATGTTTTGAGCGTTTCCTGTGACACTAGTTTTACATTCCGATGCACCTCAGCCGGTTTACTGTATCCCTTTGACCTTCCCTTTCTCGATAAAACACAGAAATCGCATCGGAATTAAATATAAGAAACACAATGCCGACTTAAGTACAGGAAGACTTAGTCTTCCAACTGTCTATGTTTTGAGCGTTTCCTGTGTCACCAGTTTTACATTCTGATGCACCTCTGCAGGTTTTCTGTATCCATTGGACCTTCCCATTGACGATGAAACACAGAAATTGCATCGGAATTAAATATAAGAAACACAACGCCGACTTAAGTACAGGAAGACTGAGTCTTCCTACTGTCTATGTTTTGAGCGTTTCCGGTGTCAGCAGTTTTACATTCTGATGCACCTCTGCAGGATTACTGTATCCCTTGGACCTTCCCATTGACGATGAAACACAGATATTGCATCGGAATTAAATATAAGAGATACAATGCCGACTTAAGTACAGGAAGACTGAGTCTTCCTACTCTCTATGTTTTGAGCGTTTCCTGAGTCACTAGTTTTACATTCTGATGCACCTCTGCAGGTTTACTGTATCCCTTGGACCTTCCCATTGACGATGAAACACAGAAATTGCATCGGAATTAAATATAAGAGATACAATGCCGACTTAAGTACAGGAAGACTCAGTCTTCCTACTGTCTACGTTTTGAGCGTTTCCTGTGTCATCAGTTTTACATTCCGATGCACCTCTGCAGGTTTACTGTATCCCTTGGACCTTCCCATTGACGATGAGACACAGAAATTGCATCGGAATTAAATATAAGACACACAATGCCGACTTAAGTACAGGAAGACTGAGTCTTCCTACTGTCTATGTTTTGAGCGTTTCCTGTGACACTAGTTTTACATTCCGATGCACCTCTGCAGGTTTACTGTATCCCTTGGACCATCCCATTGACGATGAAACACAGAAATTGCATCGGAATTAAATGTAAGAGACACAATGCCGACTTAAATACAAGAAGAATGAGTCCTCCTACTGTCTATGTGTTGAGCGTTTCCTGTGTCACCAGTTTTACATTCTGATGCACCTCTGCAGGTTTACTGTATCCCTTGGACCTTCCCATTGACGATGAAACACAGAAATTGCATCGGAATTAAATATAAGAGATACAATGCCGACTTAAGTACAGGAAGACTCAGTCTTCCTACTGTCTACGTTTTGAGCGTTTCCTGTGTCACCAGTTTTACATTCTGATGCACCTCTGCAGGTTTTCTGTATCCATTGGACCTTCCCATTGACGATGAAACACAGAAATTGCATCGGAATTAAATATAAGAAACACAATGCCGACTTAAGTACAGGAAGACTGAGTCTTCCTACTGTCTATGTTTTGAGCGTTTCCGGTGTCAGCAGTTTTACATTCTGATGCACCTCTGCAGGATTACTGTATCCCTTGGACCTTCCCATTCACGATGGAACACAGAAATTTCATCGGAAATAAATATAAGAGACACAATGCCGACTTAAGTACAGGAAGACTGAGTCTTCCTACTCTCTACGTTTTGAGCGTTTCCTGTGTCATCAGTTTTACATTCCGATGCATCTCTGCAGGTTTACTGTATCCCTTGGACCTTCCCATTGACGATGAAACACAGAAATTGCATCGGAATTAAATATAAGACACACAATGCCGACTTAAGTACAGGAAGACTGAGTCTTCCTACTGTCTATGTTTTGAGCGTTTCCTGTGACACTAGTTTTACATTCCGATGCACCTCTGCAGGTTTACTGTATCCCTTGGACCATCCCATTGACGATGAAACACAGAAATTGCATCGGAATTAAATGTAAGAGACACAATGCCGACTTAAATACAAGAAGAATGAGTCCTCCTACTGTCTATGTGTTGAGCGTTTCCTGTGTCACCAGTTTTACATTCTGATGCACCTCTGCAGGTTTACTGTATCCCTTGGACCTTCCCATTGACGATGAAACACAGAAATTGCATCGGAATTAAATATAAGAGATACAATGCCGACTTAAGTACAGGAAGACTCAGTCTTCCTACTGTCTACGTTTTGAGCGTTTCCTGTGTCACCAGTTTTACATTCTGATGCACCTCTGCAGGTTTTCTGTATCCATTGGACCTTCCCATTGACGATGAAACACAGAAATTGCATCGGAATTAAATAAAAGAAACACAATGCCGACTTAAGTACAGGAAGACTGAGTCTTCCTACTCTCTACGTTTTGAGCGTTTCCTGTGTCATCAGTTTTACATTCCGATGCATCTCTGCAGGTTTACTGTATCCCTTGGACCTTCCCATTGACGATGAAACACAGAAATTGCATCGGAATTAAATATAAGACACACAATGCCGACTTAAGTACAGGAAGACTGAGTCTTCCTACTGTCTATGTTTTGAGCGTTTCCTGTGACACTAGTTTTACATTCCGATGCACCTCTGCAGGTTTACTGTATCCCTTGGACCATCCCATTGACGATGAAACACAGAAATTGCATCGGAATTAAATGTAAGAGACACAATGCCGACTTAAATACAAGAAGAATGAGTCCTCCTACTGTCTATGTTTTGAGCGTTTCCGGTGTCAGCAGTTTTACATTCTGATGCACCTCTGCAGGATTACTGTATCCCTTGGACCTTCCCATTCACGATGGAACACAGAAATTTCATCGGAAATAAATATAAGAGACACAATGCCGACTTAAGTACAGGAAGACTGAGTCTTCCTACTCTCTATGTTTTGAGCGTTTCCTGTGACACTAGTTTTACATTCCGATGCACCTCTGCAGGTTTACTGTATCCCTTGGACCTTCCCATTGACGATGAAACGCAGAAATTGCATCGAAATTATATATAAGAGACACAATGCCGACTTAAGTGCAAGAAAACAGTTTTCGTACGGTCAATGTTTTGAGCGTTTCCTGTGTCACCAGTTTTACATTCCGATGCACCTCAGCCGGTTTACTGTATCCCTTTGACCTTCCCTTTCTCGATAAAACACAGAAATCGCATCGGAATTAAATATAAGAAACACAATGCCGACTTAAGTACAGGAAGACTGAGTCTTCCTACTGTCTATGTTTTGAGCGTTTCCTGTGTCACCAGTTTTACATTCTGATGCACCTCTGCAGGTTTTCTGTATCCATTGGACCTTCCCATTGACGATGAAACACAGAAATTGCATCGGAATTAAATATAAGAAACACAATGCCGACTTAAGTACAGGAAGACTGAGTCTTCCTACTGTCTATGTTTTGAGCGTTTCCGGTGTCAGCAGTTTTACATTCTGATGCACCTCTGCAGGATTACTGTATCCCTTGGACCTTCCCATTGACGATGAAACACAGAAATTGCATCGGAATTAAATATAAGAGATACAATGCCGTCTTAAGTACAGGAAGACTGAGTCTTCCTACTCTCTATGTTTTGAGCGTTTCCTGTGTCACAAGTTTTACATTTCGATGCACCACTGCAGGTTTACTGTATCGCTTGGACCTTCCCATTGTCGATGAAACACAGAAATTGCATCGGAATTAAATGTAAGAGACACAATGCCGACTTAAATACAGGAAGAATGAGTCTTCCTACTGTCTATGTGTTGAGCGTTTCCTGTGTCACCAGTTTTACATTCTGATGCACCTCTGCAGGTTTACTGTATCCCTTGGACCTTCCCATTGACGATGAAACACAGAAATTGCATCGGAATTAAATATAAGAGATACAATGCCGACTTAAGTACAGGAAGATTCAGTCTTCCTACTGTCTACGTTTTGAGCGTTTCCTGTGTCACCAGTTTTACATTCTGATGCACCTCTGCAGGTTTACGGTATCCCTTGGACCTTCCCATTGACGATGAAACACAGAAATTGCATCGGAATTAAATATAAGAGACACAATGCCGACTTAAGTACAGGAAGACTGAGTCATCCTACTGTCTATGTTTTGAGCGTTTCCTGTGACACTAGTTTTACATTCCGATGCACCTTTGCAGTTTTACTGTATCCCTTCGACCTTCCCATTGACGATGAAACACAGAAATTGCATCGAAATTAAATATAAGAGACACAATGCCGACTTAAGTGCAAGAAAACAGTCTTCGTACGGTCAATGTTTTGAGCGTTTCCTGTGTCACCAGTTTTACATTCTGATGCACCTCTGCAGGTTTACAGTATCCCTTGGACCTTCCCATTGACGATGAAACACAGAAATTGCATCGGAATTAAATATAAGAGACACAATGCCGACTTAAGTACAGGAAGACTGAGTCTTCCTACTGTCTACGATTTGAGCGTTTTCTGTGTCATCAGTTTTACATTCAGATGCACCTCTGCAGGTTTACTGTATCCCTTGGACCTTCCCATTGACGATGAAAAACAGAAATTGCATTGGAATTAAATATAAGATACACAATGCCGACCTAAGTACAGGAAGACTAAGTCTTCCTACTGTCTATGTTTTGTGCTTTTCCTGTGTCATCAGTTTTACTTTCCGATGCACCTCTGCAGGATTACTATATCCCTTGGACCTTCCCATTCACGATGGAACACAAAAATTTCATCGGAAATAAATATAAAAGACACAATGCCGACTTAAGTACAGGAAGACTGAGTCTTCCTACTCTCTATGTTTTGAGCGTTTCCTGTGTCACTAGTTTTACATTCCGATGCACCACTGCAGGTTTACTGTATCCCTTGGACCTTCCCATTGACGATGAAACACAGAAATTGCAGCGGAATTAAATATAAGAGACACAATGCCGACTTAAGTACAGGAAGACTGAGTCTTCCTACTGTCTATGTTTTGAGCGTTTCCTGTGACACTTGTTTTACATTCCGATGCACCTCTGCAGGTTTACTGTATCCCTTGGACCCTCCCATTGACGATGAAACACAGAAATTGCATCGAAATTAAATATAAGAGACACAATGCCGGCTTAAGTGCAAGAAAACAGTCTTCGTACGGTCAATGTTTTGAGCGTTTCCTGTGTCACCAGTTTTACATTCCGATGCACCTCCGCCGGTTTACTGTATCCCTTTGACCTTCCCTTTCTCGATAAAACACAGAAATCGCATCGGAATTAAATATAAGAAACACAATGCCGACTTAAGTACAGGAAGACTGAGTCTTCCTACTGTCTATGTTTTGAGCGTTTCCTGTGTCAACAGTTTTACATTCTGATGCACCTCTGCAGGTTTTCTGTATCCATTGGACCTTCCCATTGACGATGAAACACAGAAATTGCATCGGAATTAAATATAAGAAACACAATGCCGACTTAAGTACAGGAAGACTGAGTCTTCCTATTGTCTATGTTTTGAGCGTTTCCGGTGTCAGCAGTTTTACATTCTGATGCACCTCTGCAGGATTACTGTACCCCTTGGACCTTGCCATTGACGATGAAACACAGAAATTGCATCGGAATTAAATATAAGAGATACAATGCCGACTTAAGTACAGGAAGACGCAGTCTTCCTACTCTCTATGTTTTGAGCGTTTCCTGTGTCACTAGTTTTACATTCCGATGCACCACTGCAGGTTTACTGTATCGCTTGGACCTTCCCATTGTCGATGAAACACAGAAATTGCATCGGAATTAAATGTAAGAGACACAATGCCGACTTAAATACAGGAAGAATGAGTCTTCCTACTGTCTATGTGTTGAGCGTTTCCTGTGTCACCAGTTTTACATTCTGATGCACCTCTGCAGGTTTACTGTATCCCTTGGACCTTCCCATTGACGATGAAACACAGAAATTGAATCGGAATTAAATGTAAGAGACACAATGCCGACTTAAGTACAGGAAGACTGAGTCTTCCTACTCTCTATGTTTTGAGCGTTTCCTGTGACACTAGTTTTACATTCCGATGCACCTCTACAGGTTTACTGTATCCCTTGGACCTTCCCATTGACGATGAAACACAGAAATTGCATCGAAATTAAATATAAGAGATACAATGCCGACTTAAGTACAGGAAGACTGAGTCTTCCTACTCTCTATGTTTTGAGCGTTTCCTGTGTCACCAGTTTTACATTCCGATGCACCTCAGCCGGTTTACTGTATCCCTTTGACCTTCCCTTTCTCGATAAAACACAGAAATCGCATCGGAATTAAATATAAGAAACACAATGCCGACTTAAGTACAGGAAGACTGAGTCATCCTACTGTCTATGTTTTGAGCGTTTCCTGTCTCACCAGTTTTACATTCAGATGCACCTCTGCAGGTTTACTGTATCCCTTGGACCTTCCCATTGACGATGAAAAACAGAAATTGCATCGGAATTAAATATAAGATACACAATGCCGACTTAAGTACAGGAAGACTAAGTCTTCCTACTGTCTATGTATTGTGCTTTTCCTGTGTCATCAGCTTTACTTTCCGATGCACCTCTGCAGGATTACTATATCCCTTGGACCTTCCCATTCACGATGGAACACAGAAATTTCATCGGAAATAAATATAAGAGACACAATGCCGATTTAAGTACAGGAAGACTGAGTCTTCCTACTGTCTATGTTTTGAGCGGTTCCTGTGTCACTAGTTTTACATTCCGAAGCACCACTGCAGGTTTACTGTATCCCTTGGACCTTCCCATTGACGATGAAACACAGAATTTGCATCGGAATTAAATATAAGAGACACAATGCCGACTTAAATACAGGAAGAATGAGTCTTCCTACTGTCTATGTGTTGAGCGTTTCCTGTGTCACCAGTTTTACATTCTGATGCACCTCTGCAGGTTTACTGTATCCCTTGGACCTTCCCATTGACGATGAAACACAGAAATTGCATCGGAATTAAATATAAGAGATACAATGCCGACTTAAGTACAGGAAGACTCAGTCTTCCTACTGTCTACGTTTTGAGCGTTTCCTGTGTCACCAGTTTTACATTCCGATGCACCTCTGCAGGTTTACGGTATCCCTTGGACCTTCCCATTGACGATGAAACACTGAAATTGCATCGGAATTAAATATAAGAGACACAATGCCGACTTAAGTGCAAGAAAACAGTCTTCGTACGGTCAATGTTTTGAGCGTTTCCTGTGTCACCAGTTTTACATTCCGATGCACCTCTGCCGGTTTACTGTATCCCTTTGACCTTCCCTTTCTCGATGAAACACAGAAATCGCATCGGAATTAAATATAAGAAACACAATGCCGACTTAAGTACAGGAAGACTGAGTCATCCTACTGTCTATGTTTTGAGCGTTTCCTGTGTCACCAGTTTTACATTCAGATGCACCTCTGCAGGTTTACTGTATCCCTTGGACCTTCCCATTGACGATGAAAAACAGAAATTGCATCGGAATTAAATATAAGATACACAATGCCGACTTAAGTACAGGAAGACTAAGTCTTCCTACTGTCTATGTTTTGTGCTTTTCCTGTGTCATCAGTTTTACTTTCCGATGCACCTCTGCAGGATTACTATATCCCTTGGACCTGCCCATTCACGATGGAACACAGAAATTTCATCGGAAATAAATATAAGAGACACAATGCCGACTTAAGTACAGGAAGACTGAGTCTTCCTACTGTCTATGTTTTGAGCGGTTCCTGTGTCACTAGTTTTACATTCCGAAGCACCACTGCAGGTTTACTGTATCCCTTGGACCTTCCCATTGACGATGAAACACAGAATTTGCATCGGAATTAAATATAAGAGACACAATGCCGACTTAAATACAGGAAGAATGAGTCTTCCTACTGTCTATGTGTTGAGCGTTTCCTGTGTCACCAGTTTTAAATTCTGATGCACCTCTTCAGGTTTACTGAATCCCTTGGACCTTCTCGTTGACGATGAGACCCAGAAATTGCATCGGAATTAAATATAAGACACACAATGCCGACTTAAGTACAGGAAGACTGAGTCTTCCTACTGTCTACGTTTTGAGCGTTTCCTGTGTCACCAGTTTTACATTCCGATGCACCTCTGCAGGTTTACTGTATCCCTTGGACCTTCCCATTGACGATGAAACACAGAAATTGCATCGGAATTAAATATAAGAGACACAATGCCGACTTAAGTACAGGAAGACTGAGTCTTCCTACTGTCTATGTTTTGAGTGTTTCCTGCGACACTAGTATTACATTCCGATGCACCTCTGCAGGTTTACTGTATCCCTTCGACCTTCCCATTGACAATGAAACACAGAAATTGCATCGGAATTAAATATAAGAGACACAATGCCGACTTAAGTACAGGAAGACTGAGTCTTCCTACTGTCTATGTATTGAGCGTGTCCTGTGTCACCAGTTTTACATTCCGATGCACCTCTGTAGGCTTACTGTATCCCTTGGACCTTCCCATTGACGATGAAACACAGAAATTGCATCGGAATTAAATATAAGAGACACAATGCCGACATAAGTACAGGAAGACAGAGTCTTCCTACTGTCTATGTTTTGAGCGTTTTCTGTGTCATCATTTTTACATTCAGATGCACCTCTGCATGTTTACTGTATCCCTTGGACCTTCCCATTGACGATGAAAAACAGAAATTGCATCGGAATTAAATAAAAGAGACACAATGCCGACTTAAGTACAGGAAGACTAAGTCTTCCTACTGTCTATGCTTTGAGCGTTTCCTGTATCATCAGTTTTCCTTTCCGATGCACCTCTGCAGGATTACTATATCCCTTGGACCTTCCCATTCACGATGGAACACAGAAATTTCATCGGAAATAAATATAAGAGACACAATGCCGACTTAAGTACAGGAAGAATGAGTCTTCCTACTGTCTATGTTTTGAGCGTTTTCTGTGTCATCATTTTTACATTCAGATGCACCTCTGCAGGTTTACTGTATCCCTTGGACCTTCCCATTGACGATGAAAAACAGTAATTGCATCGGAATTAAATAAAAGAGACACAATGCCGACTTAATTACAGGAAGACTAAGTCTTCCTACTGTCTATGTTTTGAGCGTTTCCTGTATCATCAGTTTTCCTTTCCGATGCACCTCTGCAGGATTACTATATCCCTTGGACCTTCCCATTCACGATGGAACACAGAAATTTCATCGGAAATAAATATAAGAGACACAATGCCGACGTAAGTACAGGAAGACTGAGTCTTCCTACTCTCTATGTTTTGAGCGTTTCCTGTGTCACTAGTTTTACATTCCGATGCACCACTGCAGGTTTACTGTATCCCTTGGACCTTCCCATTGACGATGAAACACAGAATTTGCATCGGAATTAAATATAAGAGACACAATGCCGACTTAAATACAGGAAGTATGAGTCTTCCCACTGTCTATGTGTTGAGCGTTTCCTGTGTCACCAGTTTTACATTCTGATGCACCTCTGCAGGTTTACTGTATCCCTTGGACCTTCCCATTGACGATGAAACACAGAAATTGCATCGGAATTAAATATAAGAGATACAATGCCGACTTAAGTACAGGAAGACTCAGTCTTCCTACTGTCTACGATTTGAGCGTTTCCTGTGTCAACAGTTTTACATTCCGATGCACCTCTGCAGGTTTACGGTATCCGTTGGACCTTCCCATTGACGATGAAACACAGAAATTGCATCGGAATTAAATACAAGAGACACAATGCCGACTTAAGTACAGGAAGACTGAGTCATCCTACTGTCTATGTTTTGAGCGTTTCCTGTGACACTAGTTTTACATTCCGATGCAGCTCTGCAGTTTTACTGTATCCCTTGGACCTTCCCATTGACGATGAAACACAGAAATTGCATCGGAATTAAATATAAGAGACACAATGCCGACTTAAGTGCAAGAAAACAGTCTTCGTACGGTCAATGTTTTGAGCGTTTCCTGTGTCACCAGTTTTACATTCCGATGCAACTCTGCCGGTTTACTGTATCCCCTTGACCTTCCCTTTCTCGATGAAACACAGAAATCGCATCGGAATTAAATATAAGAAACACAATGCCGACTTAGGTACAGGAAGACTGAGTCATCCTACTGTCTATGTTTTGAGCGTTTCCTGTGTCACCAGTTTTACATTCAGATGCACCTCTGCAGGTTTACTGTATCCCTTGGACCTTCCCATTGACGATGAAAAACATAAATTGCATCGGAATTAAATATAAGATACACAATGCCGACTTAAGTACAGGAAGACTAAGTCTTCCTACTGTCTATGTTTTGTGCTTTTCCTGTGTCATCAGTTTTACTTTCCGATGCACCTCTGCAGGATTACTATATCCCTTGGACCTTCCCATTCACGATGGAACACAGAAATTTCATCGGAAATAAATATAAGAGACACAATGCCGACTTAAGTACAGGAAGACTGAGTCTTCCTACTGTCTATGTTTTGAGCGGTTCCTGTGTCACTAGTTTTACATTCCGAAGCACCACTGCAGGTTTACTGTATCCCTTGGACCTTCCCATTGACGATGAAACACAGAATTTGCATCGGAATTAAATATAAGAGACACAATGCCGACTTAAATACAGGAAGATTGAGTCTTCCTACTGTCTATGTGTTGAGCGTTTCCTGTGTCACCAGTTTTACATTCTGATGCACCTCTGCAGGTTTACTGTATCCCTTGGAACTTCTCGTTGACGATGAAACCCAGAAATTGCATCGGAATTAAATATAAGACACACAATGCCGACTTAAGTACAGGAAGACTGAGTCTTCCTACTGTCTACGTTTTGAGCGTTTCCTGTGTCACCAGTTTTACATTCCGATGCACCTCTGCAGGTTTACTGTATCCCTTGGACCTTCCCATTGACGATGAAACACAGAAATTGCATCGGAATTAAATATAAGAGACACAATGCCGACTTAAGTACAGGAAGACTGAGTCTTCCTACTGTCTATGTTTTGAGCGTTTCCTGTGACACTAGTATTACATTCCGATGCACCTCTGCAGGTTTACTGTATCTCTTCGACCTTCCCATTGACAATGAAACACAGAAATTGCATCGGAATTAAATATAAGAGACACAATGCCGACTTAAGTACAGGAAGACTGAGTCTTCCTACTGTCTATGTATTGAGCGTGTCCTGTGTCACCAGTTTTACATTCCGATGCACCTCTGCAGGCTTACTGTATCCCTTGGACCTTCCCATTGACGATGAAACACAGAAATTGCATCGGAATTAAATATAAGAGACACAATGCCGACTTAAGTACAGGAAGACAGAGTCTTCCTACTGTCTATGCTTTGAGCGTTTTCTGTGTCATCATTTTTACATTCAGATGCACCTCTGCATGTTTACTGTATCCCTTGGACCTTCCCATTGACGATGAAAAACAGAAATTGCATCGGAATTAAATAAAAGAGACACAATGCCGACTTAAGTACAGGAAGACTAAGTCTTCCTACTGTCTATGTTTTGAGCGTTTCCTGTATCATCAGTTTTCCTTTCCGATGCACCTCTGCAGGATTACTATATCCCTTGGACCTTCCCATTCACGATGGAACACAGAAATTTCATCGGAAATAAATATAAGAGACACAATGCCGACTTAAGTACAGGAAGAATGAGTCTTCCTACTGTCTATGTTTTGAGCGTTTTCTGTGTCATCATTTTTACATTCAGATGCACCTCTGCAGGTTTACTGTATCCCTTGGACCTTCCCATTCACGATGAAAAACAGTAATTGCATCGGAATTAAATAAAAGAGACACAATGCCGACTTAAGTACAGGAAGACTAAGTCTTCCTACTGTCTATGCTTTGAACGTTTCCTGTATCATCAGTTTTCCTTTCCGATGCACCTCTGCAGGATTACTGTATCCCTTGGACCTTCCCATTCACGATGGAACACAGAAATTTCATCGGAAATAAATATAAGAGACACAATGCCGACTTAAGTACAGGAAGACTGAGTCTTCCTATTCTCTATGTTTTGAGCGTTTCCTGTGTCACTAGTTTTACATTCCGATGCACCACTGCAGGTTTACTGTATCCCTTGGACCTTCCCATTGACGATGAAACACAGAAATTGCAGCGGAATTAAATATAAGAGACACAATGCCGACTTAAGTACAGGAAGACTGATTCTCCTTACTGTCTATGTTTTGAGCGTTTCCTGTGACACTAGTTTTACATTCCGATGCACCACTGCAGGTTTACTGTATCCCTTGGACCTTCCCATTGACGATGAAACACAGAAATTGCATCGAAATTAAATATAAGAGACACAATGCCGACTTAAGTACAGGAAGACTAAGTCTTCCTACTGTCTATGTTTTGAGCGTTTCCTGTATCATCAGTTTTCCTTTCCGATGCACCTCTGCAGGATTACTGTATCCCTTGGACATTCCCATTCACGATGTAACACAGAAATTTCATCGGAAATAAATATAAGAGACACAATGCCGACTTAAGTACAGGAAGACTGAGTCTTCCTACTCTCTATGTTTTGAGCGTTTCCTGTGTCACTAGTTTTACATTCCGATGCACCACTGCAGGTTTACTGTATCCCTTGGACCTTCCCATTGACGATGAAACACAGAAATTGCATCGAAATTAAATATAAGAGTCACAATGCCGACTTAAGTGCAAGAAAACAGTCTTCGTACGGTCAATGTTTTGAGCGTTTCCTGTGTCACCAGTTTTACATTCCGATGCACCTCTGCCGGTTTACTGTATCCCTTTGACCTTCCCTTTCTCGATAAAACACAGAAATCGCATCGGAATTAAATATAAGAAACACAATGCCGACTTAAGTACAGGAAGACTGAGTCTTCCTACTGTCTATGTTTTGAACGTTTCCTGTGTCACCAGTTTTACATTCTGATGCACCTCTGCAGGTTTTCTGTATCCATTGGACCTTCCCATTGACGATGAAACACAGAAATAGCATCGGAATTAAATATAAGAAACACAATGCCGACTTAAGTACAGGAAGACTGAGTCTTCCTACTGTCTATGTTTTGAGCGTTTCCGGTGTCAGCAGTTTTACATTCTGATGCACCTCTGCAGGATTACTGTATCCCTTGGACCTTCCCATTGACGATGAAACACAGAAATTGCATCGGAATTAAATATAAGAGATACAATGCCGACTTAAGTACAGGAAGACTGAGTCTTCCTACTCTCTATGTTTTGAGCGTTTCCAGTGTCACTAGTTTTACATTCCGATGCACCACTGCAGGTTTACTGTATCGCTTGGACCTTCCCATTGTCGATGAAACACAGAAATTGCATCGGAATTAAATGTAAGAGACACAATGCCGACTTAAATACAGGAAGAATGAGTCTTCCTACTGTCTATGTGTTGAGCGTTTCCTGTGTCACCAGTTTTACATTCTGATGCACCTCTGCAGGTTTACTGTATCCCTTGGACCTTCCCATTGACGATGAAACACAGAAATTGCATCGGAATTAAATATAAGAGATACAATGCCGACTTAGGTACAGGAAGACTCAGTCTTCCTACTGTCTACGTTTTGAGCGTTTCCTGTGTCACCAGTTTTACATTCCGATGCACCTCTGCCGGTTTACTGTATCCCTTTGACCTTCCCTTTCTCGATGAAATACAGAAATCGCATCTGAATTAAATATAAGAAACACAATGCCGACTTAAGTACAGGAAGACTGAGTCATCCTACTGTCTATGTTTTGAGCGTTTCCTGTGTCACCAGTTTTACATTCTAATGCACCTCTGCAGGTTTTCTGTATCCATTGGACCTTCCCATTGACGATGAAGCACAGAAATTGCATCGGAATTAAATATAAGAAACACAATGCCGACTTAAGTACATGAAGACTGAGTCTTCCTACTGTCTATGTTTTGAGCGTTTCCGTTGTCAGCAGTTTTACATTCTGATGCACCTCTGCAGGATTACTGTATCCCTTGGACCTTCCCATTGACGATGAAACACAGAAATTGCATCGGAATTAAATATAAGAGACACAATGCCGACTTAAGTACAGGAAGACTGAGTCTTCCTACTGTCTATGATTTGAACGTTTTCTGTGTGATCAGTTTTACATTGAGATGCACCTCTGCAGGTTTACTGTATCCCTTGGACCTTCCCATTGACGATGAAAAACAGAAATTGCATCGGAATTAAATATAAGATACACAATGCCGACTTAAGTACAGGAAGACTAAGTCTTCCTACTGTCTATGTTTTGTGCTTTTCCTGTGTCATCAGTTTTACTTTCCGATGCACCTCTGCAGGATTACTATATCCCTTGGACCTTCCCATTCACGATGGAACACAGAAATTTCATCGGAAATAAATATAAGAGACACATTGCCGACTTAAGTACAGGAAGACTGAGTCTTCCTACTGTCTATGTTTTGAGCGGTTCCTGTGTCACTAGTTTTACATTCCGAAGCACCACTGCAGGTTTACTGTATCCCTTGGACCTTCCCATTGACGATGAAACACAGAATTTGCATCGGAATTAAATATAAGAGACACAATGCCGACTTAAATACAGGAAGAATGAGTCTTCCTACTGTCTATGTGTTGAGCGTTTCCTGTGTCACCAGTTTTACATTCTGATGCACCTCTGCAGGTTTACTGTATCCCTTGGACCTTCTCGTTCACGATGAAACACAGAAATTGCATCGGAATTAAATATAAGACACACAATGCCGACTTAAGTACAGTAAGACTGAGTCTTCCTACTGTCTACGTTTTGAGCGTTTCCTGTGTCACCAGTTTTACATTCCGATGCACCTCTGCAGGTTTACTGTATCCCTTGGACCTTCCCATTGACGATGAAACACAGAAATTGCATCGGAATTAAATATAAGAGACACAATGCCGACTTAAGTACAGGAAGACTGAGTCTTCCTACTGTCTATGTTTTGAGCGTTTCCTGTGACACTAGTATTACATTCCGATGCACCTCTGCAGGTTTACTGTATCCCTTGGAACTTCCCATTGACGATGAAACACAGAAATTGCATCTGAATTAAATATATGAGACACAATGCCGACTTAAGTACAGGAAGACTGAGTCTTCCTACTGTCTATGTATTGAGCGTGTCCTGTGTCACCAGTTTTACATTCCGATGCACCTCTGCAGGCTTACTGTATCCCTTGGACCTTCCCATTGACGATGAAACACAGAAATTGCATCGGAATTAAATATAAGAGACACAATGCCGACTTAAGTACAGGAAGACTGAGTCTTCCTACTGTCTATGTTTTGAGCGTTTTCTGTGTCATCATTTTTACATTCAGATGCACCTCTGCAGGCTTACTGTATCCCTTGGACCTTCCCATTGACGATGAAACACAGAAATTGCATCGGAATTAAATATAAGAGACACAATGCCGACTTAAGTACAGGAGGACTAAATCTTCCTACTGTCTATGTTTTGAGCGTTTCCTGTATCATCAGTTTTCCTTTCCGATGCACCTCTGCAGGATTACTATATCCCTTGGACCTTCCCATTCACGATGGAACACAGAAATTTCATCGGAAATAAATATAAGAGACACAATGCCGACTTAAGTACAGGAAGACTGAGTCTTCCTACTCTCTATGTTTTGAGCGTTTCCTGTGTCACTAGTTTTACATTCCGATGCACCACTGCAGGTTTACTGTATCCCTTGGACCCTCCCATTGACGATGAGACACAGAAATTGCAGCGGAATTAAATATAAGAGACACAATGCCGACTTAAGTACAGGAAGACTGAGTCTTCCTACTGTCTATGTTTTGAGCGTTTCCTGTGACACTAGTTTTACATTCCGAAGCATCTCTGCAGTTTTGCTGTATCCCATGGACCTTCCCATTGACGATGAAACACAGAAATTGCATCGAAATTAAATATAAGAGACACAATGCAGACTTAAGTGCAAGAAAACAGTCTTCGTACGGTCAATGTTTTGAGCGTTTCCTGTGTCACCAGTTTTACATTCCGATGCACCTCTGCCGGTTTACTGTATCCCTTTGACCTTCCCTTTCTCGATGAAACACAGAAATCGCATCGGAATTAAATATAAGAAACACAATGCCGACTTAAGTACAGGAAGACTGAGTCATCCTACTGTCTATGTTTTGAGCGTTTCCTGTGTCACCAGTTTTACCTTCTAATGCACCTCTGCAGGTTTTCTGTATCCATTGGACCTTCCCATTGACGATGAAGCACAGAAATTGCATCGGAATAAATATAAGAAACACAATGCCGACTTAAGTACAGGAAGACTGAGTCTTCCTACTGTCTATGTTTTGAGCGTTTCCGGTGTCAGCAGTTTTACATTCTGATGCACCTCTGCAGGATTACTGTATCCCTTGGACCTTCTCATTGACGATGAAACACAGAAATTGCATCGGAATTAAATATAAGAGACACAATGCCGACTTAAGTACAGGAAGACTGAGTCTTCCTACTGTCTATGATTTGAGCGTTTTCTGTGTCATCAGTTTTACATTCAGATGCACCTCTGCAGGTTTACTGTATCCCTTGGACCTTCCCATTGACGATGAAACACAGAAATTGCATCGGAATTAAATATAAGAGATACAATGCCGACTTAGGTACAGGAAGACTCAGTCTTCCTACTGTCTACGTTTTGAGCGTTTCCTGTGTCACCAGTTTTACATTCCGATGCACCTCTGCCGGTTTACTGTATCCCTTTGACCTTCCCTTTCTCGATGAAATACAGAAATCGCATCTGAATTAAATATAAGAAACACAATGCCGACTTAAGTACAGGAAGACTGAGTCATCCTACTGTCTATGTTTTGAGCGTTTCCTGTGTCACCAGTTTTACATTCTAATGCACCTCTGCAGGTTTTCTGTATCCATTGGACCTTCCCATTGACGATGAAGCACAGAAATTGCATCGGAATTAAATATAAGAAACACAATGCCGACTTAAGTACATGAAGACTGAGTCTTCCTACTGTCTATGTTTTGAGCGTTTCCGTTGTCAGCAGTTTTACATTCTGATGCACCTCTGCAGGATTACTGTATCCCTTGGACCTTCCCATTGACGATGAAACACAGAAATTGCATCGGAATTAAATATAAGAGACACAATGCCGACTTAAGTACAGGAAGACTGAGTCTTCCTACTGTCTATGATTTGAACGTTTTCTGTGTGATCAGTTTTACATTGAGATGCACCTCTGCAGGTTTACTGTATCCCTTGGACCTTCCCATTGACGATGAAAAACAGAAATTGCATCGGAATTAAATATAAGATACACAATGCCGACTTAAGTACAGGAAGACTAAGTCTTCCTACTGTCTATGTTTTGTGCTTTTCCTGTGTCATCAGTTTTACTTTCCGATGCACCTCTGCAGGATTACTATATCCCTTGGACCTTCCCATTCACGATGGAACACAGAAATTTCATCGGAAATAAATATAAGAGACACATTGCCGACTTAAGTACAGGAAGACTGAGTCTTCCTACTGTCTATGTTTTGAGCGGTTCCTGTGTCACTAGTTTTACATTCCGAAGCACCACTGCAGGTTTACTGTATCCCTTGGACCTTCCCATTGACGATGAAACACAGAATTTGCATCGGAATTAAATATAAGAGACACAATGCCGACTTAAATACAGGAAGAATGAGTCTTCCTACTGTCTATGTGTTGAGCGTTTCCTGTGTCACCAGTTTTACATTCTGATGCACCTCTGCAGGTTTACTGTATCCCTTGGACCTTCTCGTTCACGATGAAACACAGAAATTGCATCGGAATTAAATATAAGACACACAATGCCGACTTAAGTACAGTAAGACTGAGTCTTCCTACTGTCTACGTTTTGAGCGTTTCCTGTGTCACCAGTTTTACATTCCGATGCACCTCTGCAGGTTTACTGTATCCCTTGGACCTTCCCATTGACGATGAAACACAGAAATTGCATCGGAATTAAATATAAGAGACACAATGCCGACTTAAGTACAGGAAGACTGAGTCTTCCTACTGTCTATGTTTTGAGCGTTTCCTGTGACACTAGTATTACATTCCGATGCACCTCTGCAGGTTTACTGTATCCCTTGGACCTTCCCATTGACGATGAAACACAGAAATTGCATCTGAATTAAATATATGAGACACAATGCCGACTTAAGTACAGGAAGACTGAGTCTTCCTACTGTCTATGTATTGAGCGTGTCCTGTGTCACCAGTTTTACATTCCGATGCACCTCTGCAGGCTTACTGTATCCCTTGGACCTTCCCATTGACGATGAAACACAGAAATTGCATCGGAATTAAATATAAGAGACACAATGCCGACTTAAGTACAGGAAGACTGAGTCTTCCTACTGTCTATGTTTTGAGCGTTTTCTGTGTCATCATTTTTACATTCAGATGCACCTCTGCAGGCTTACTGTATCCCTTGGACCTTCCCATTGACGATGAAACACAGAAATTGCATCGGAATTAAATATAAGAGACACAATGCCGACTTAAGTACAGGAGGACTAAATCTTCCTACTGTCTATGTTTTGAGCGTTTCCTGTATCATCAGTTTTCCTTTCCGATGCACCTCTGCAGGATTACTATATCCCTTGGACCTTCCCATTCACGATGGAACACAGAAATTTCATCGGAAATAAATATAAGAGACACAATGCCGACTTAAGTACAGGAAGACTGAGTCTTCCTACTCTCTATGTTTTGAGCGTTTCCTGTGTCACTAGTTTTACATTCCGATGCACCACTGCAGGTTTACTGTATCCCTTGGACCCTCCCATTGACGATGAGACACAGAAATTGCAGCGGAATTAAATATAAGAGACACAATGCCGACTTAAGTACAGGAAGACTGAGTCTTCCTACTGTCTATGTTTTGAGCGTTTCCTGTGACACTAGTTTTACATTCCGAAGCATCTCTGCAGTTTTGCTGTATCCCTTGGACCTTCCCATTGACGATGAAACACAGAAATTGCATCGAAATTAAATATAAGAGACACAATGCAGACTTAAGTGCAAGAAAACAGTCTTCGTACGGTCAATGTTTTGAGCGTTTCCTGTGTCACCAGTTTTACATTCCGATGCACCTCTGCCGGTTTACTGTATCCCTTTGACCTTCCCTTTCTCGATGAAACACAGAAATCGCATCGGAATTAAATATAAGAAACACAATGCCGACTTAAGTACAGGAAGACTGAGTCATCCTACTGTCTATGTTTTGAGCGTTTCCTGTGTCACCAGTTTTACATTCTGATGCACCTCTGCAGGTTTTCTGTATCCATTGGACCTTCCCATTGACGATGAAGCACAGAAATTGCATCGGAATAAATATAAGAAACACAATGCCGACTTAAGTACAGGAAGACTGAGTCTTCCTACTGTCTATGTTTTGAGCGTTTCCGGTGTCAGCAGTTTTACATTCTGATGCACCTCTGCAGGATTACTGTATCCCTTGGACCTTCTCATTGACGATGAAACACAGAAATTGCATCGGAATTAAATATAAGAGACACAATGCCGACTTAAGTACAGGAAGACTGAGTCTTCCTACTGTCTATGATTTGAGCGTTTTCTGTGTCATCAGTTTTACATTCAGATGCACCTCTGCAGGTTTACTGTATCCCTTGGACCTTCCCATTGACGGTGAAAAACAGAAATTTCATCGGAATTAAATATAAGATACACAATGCCGACTTAAGTACAGGAAGACTAAGTCTTCCTACTGTCTATGTTTTGTGCTTTTCCTGTGTCATCAGTTTTCCTTTCCGATGCACCTCTGCAGGATTACTATATCCCTTGGACCTTCCCATTCACGATGGAACACAGAAATTTCATCGGAAATAAATATAAGAGACACAATGCCGACTTAAGTACAGGAAGACTGAGTCTTCCTACTCTCTATGTTTTGAGCGTTTCCTGTGTCACTAGTTTTACATTCCGATGCACCACTGCAGGTTTACTGTATCCCTTGGACCCTCCCATTGACGATGAAACACAGAAATTGCAGCGGAATTAAATATAAGAGACACAATGCCGCTTTAAGTACAGGAAGACTGAGTCTTCCTACTGTCTATGTTTTGAGCGTTTCCTGTGACACTAGTTTTACATTCCGAAGCACCTCTGCAGTTTTGCTGTATCCCTTGGACCTTCCCATTGACGATGAAACACAGAAATTGCATCGAAATTAAATATAAGAGACACAATGCAGACTTAAGTGCAAGAAAACTGTCTTCGTACGGTCAATGTTTTGAGCGTTTCCTGTGTCACCAGTTTTACATTCCGATGCACCTCTGCCGGTTTACTGTATCCCTTTGACCTTCCCTTTCACGATGAAACACAGAAATCGCATCGGAATTAAATATAAGAAACACAATGCCGACTTAAGTACAGGAAGACTGAGTCATCCTACTGTCTATGTTTTGAGCGTTTCCTGTGTCACCAGTTTTACATTCTAATGCACCTCTGCAGGTTTTCTGTATCCATTGGACCTTCCCATTGACGATGAAGCACAGAAATTGCATCGGAATTAAATATAAGAAACACAATGCCGACTTAAGTACAGGAAGACTGAGTCTTCCTACTGTCTATGTTTTGAGCGTTTCCGGTGTCAGCAGTTTTACATTCTGATGCACCTCTGCAGGATTACTGTATCCCTTGGACCTTCCCATTGACGATGAAACACAGAAATTGCATCGGAATTAAATATAAGAGACACAATGTCGACTTAAGTACAGGAAGACTGAGTCTTCCTACTGTCTATGATTTGAGCGTTTTCTGTGTCATCAGTTTTACATTCAGATGCACCTCTGCAGGTTTACTGTATCCCTTGGACCTTCCCATTGACGGTGAAAAACAGAAATTGCATCGGAATTAAATATAAGATACACAATGCCGACTTAAGTACAGGAAGACTAAGTCTTCCTACTGTCTATGTTTTGTGCTTTTCCTGTGTCATCAGTTTTACTTTCCGATGCACCTCTGCAGGATTACTATATCCCTTGGACCTTCCCATTCACGATGGAACACAGAAATTTCATCGGAAATAAATATAAGAGACACAATGCCGACTTAAGTACAGGAAGACTGTGTCTTCCTACTGTCTATATTTTGAGCGGTTCCTGTGTCACTAGTTTTACATTCCGATGCACCACTGCAGGTTTACTGTATCCCTTGGACCTTCCCATTGACGATGAAACACAGAATTTGCATCGGAATTAAATATAAGAGACACAATGCCGACTTAAATACAGGAAGAATGAGTCTTCCTACTGTCTATGTGTTGAGCGTTTCCTGTGTCACCAGTTTTACATTCTGATGCACCTCTGCAGGCTTACTGTATCTCTTGGACCTTCTCGTTGACGATGAAACACAGAAATTGCATCGGAATTAAATATAAGACACACAATGCCGACTTAAGTACAGGAAGACTGAGACTTCCTACTGTCTACGATTTGAGCGTTTCCTGTGTCACCAGTTTTACATTCCGATGCACCTCTGCAGGTTTACTGCATCCCTTGGACCTTCCCATTGACGATGAAACACAGAAATTGCATCGGAATTAAATATAAGAGACACAATGCCGACTTAAGTACAGGAAGACTGAGTCTTCCTACTGTCTATGTTTTGAGCGTTTCCTGTGACACTAGTATTACATTCCGATGCACCTCTGCAGGTTTACTGTATCCCTTGGACCTTCCCATTGACGATGAAACACAGAAATTGCATCGGAATTAAATATAAGAGACACAATGCCGACTTAAGTACAGGAAGACTGAGTCTTCCTATAATTTGAGCGTTTCCTGTGTCACCAGTTTTACATTCCGATGCACCTCTACATGTTTACTGTATCCGTTGGACCTTCACAGTGACGATGAAACACAGATATTGCATCGGAAATAAATATAAGAGACACAATGCCGACTTAAATACAGGAAGAATGAGTCTTCCTACTGTCTACGTTTTGAGCGGTATCTGTGTCACCAGTTTTACATTCCGATGCACCTCTGCAGGTTTACTGTATCCCTTGGATCTTCCCATTGACGATGAAACACAGAAATTGCATCGGAATTAAATATAAGAGACACAATGCCGACTTAAGTACAGGAAGACTGAGTCTTCCTACTGTCTATGTTTTGAGCGTTTCCTGTGACACTAGTTTTACATTCCGATGCACCTCTGCAGATTTACTGTATCCCTTGGACCTTCCCATTGACGATGAAACACAGAAATTGCATCGAAATTAAATATAAGAGACACAATGCCGACTTAAGTGCAAGAAAACAGTCTTCGTACGGTCAATGTTTTGAGCGTTTCCTGTGTCACCAGTTTTACATTCCGATGCACCTCTGCCGGTTTACTGTATCCCTTTGACCTTCCCTTTCTCGATGAAACACAGAAATCGCATCGGAATTAAATATAAGAAACACAATGCCGACTTAAGTACAGGATGACTGAGTCTTCCTACTGTCTATGTTTTGAGCGTTTCCTGTGTCACCAGTTTTACATTCTAATGCACCTCTGCAGGTTTTCTGTATCCATTGGACCTTCCCATTGACGATGAAGCACAGAAATTGCATCGGAATTAAATATAAGAAACACAATGCCGACTTAAGTACAGGAAGACTGAGTCTTCCTAATGTCTATGTTTTGAGCGTTTCCGGTGTCAGCAGTTTTACATTCTGATGCACCTCTGCAGGATTACTGTATCCCTTGGACCTTCCCATTGACGATGAAACACAGAAATTGCATCGGAATTAAATATAAGAGACACAATGCCGACTTATGTACAGGAAGACTGAGTCTTCCTACTGTCTATGTTTGGAGCGTTTTCTGTGTCATCAGTTTTACATTCAGATGCACCTCTGCAGGTTTACTGTATCCCTTGGACCTTCCCATTGACGACGAAAAACAGAAATTGCATCGGAATTAAATATAAGAGACACAATGCCGACTTAAGTACAGGAAAACTGAGTCTTCGTACTGTCTATGCTTTGAGCGTTTCCTGTGTCACTAGTTTTAGATTCTGATGCACCTCTGCAGGTTTTCTGTATCCATTGGACCTTCCCATTGACGATGAAACACAGAAATTGAATCGGAATTAAATATAAGACACAGACAGGTTGGCTGGTTGCTTTTCGAGGAGCTCTTTGCGGTGTGGGGGAGTAGCCATGTATGTGAAAAACGGCATCGCATTTGATTCAATTGATGTTTCAAAGTACTGCACTGAAAAGGTGTTTGAATGTTGTGCAGGTGTGGTTAAATTTAACGGAGTTAAACTTGTAACTGTTGTTATTTATAGATCCCCAGACTCCGATTTCACAGCATTTTTGCCAAAGCTAGAGGAGGTTCTTGGTTCACTTTATAGGAAATACAAAAAGTTAGTTATATGTGGTGACTTCAATATTAATTGTATAAGTGATTGTGCAAGGAAGAGGATGCTGGTAGACCTCTTTAATTCATATAATCTTATGCAAACCGTATTCTTTCCAACGAGAGTGCAAGGGAACAGTAGAACAACCATAGACAACATTTTTGTTCATTCCTCATTACTAGAAGGGCATTCTGTTAGAAAAAAGGTGAATGGCCTTTCAGATCATGATGCGCAAATTTTAACTTTAAAAGATTTTTATGCTGCAACTCGTGTTAAATATAGTCATCAGCTGTTCAGGAAAGCTGATCCGGTTGTTGTAGAGACCTTTGTAAACCTTATAAAGGAACAAGAGTGGCAAGATGTTTATAGCGCTGAGACAGTAAACGATAAATATAATGCTTTTCTAAAGACCTTTCTCATGCTCTTTGAAAGTTGCTTTCCGTTACAACGTTTAAAACAGGGTACTAGCACAAACAGGCAGCCTGGGTGGCTGACTAGAGGGATAGGAATATCTTGTAGAACAAAGTGGCAATTATATCAAAACCTTAGAAACAGTCAAAATCTAAATGCAGCAGCCCATTACAAACAGTATTTTAAGGTGCTTAAAAATGTTATTAGGAAGGCAAAAAGTATGTGGTATGCAGATAGAATAGCTAAGTCTCAGGATAAAATTAACACCATATGGTCAGTCGTAAAGGAAGTTGCTGGTCTGCAGAGACAGGTCGAGGATATAGAATCAGTGCGTAGTGGGAATGTCCGTGTTACTGATAAGTCGCATATATGTACAGTATTTAATAATCACTTTCTGAATATAGCAGGTGAACTAAATAGAAACCTAATTCCAACAGGGAATCATATAGCGCTCTTAGAAAAAAGTGTTCCGAGACTGTTACCTGAAATGCTCCTCCATGATACTGACAAGAGGGAGATTGAGTTAATAATTAAATCACTAAAGACCAAGAACTCTCATGGATATGACGGGGTATCTAGCAGAATACTGAAGTATTGTTCTATGTATGTTAGCCCAGTACTTAGCCATATCTGTAACTTTTCCTTTAGGAGTGGTCGGTTTCCTGATCGATTAAAATACTCGGTAGTGAAGCCACTTTATAAAAAGGGAGACATTGATAATGTTGACAATTTTAGACCTATTTCTATGCCATCGGTGTTTGCTAAAGTTATCGAGAAGGTTGTATATACAAGGTTACTGGAGCATTTAAATTCACATAATTTGCTATCAAATGTTCAGTTTGGTTTTAGAAATGGTTTAACATCTGAAAATGCTATATTCTCTTTTCTCTGTGAGGTTTTCGACGGATTAAATAAAAGGTTGCGAACGCTAGGTGTTTTCTTTGATTTAACGAAGGCTTTTGACTGTGTTGACCACAAAATATTACTGCAGAAGTTGGACCATTATGGAGTAAGGGGAGTAGCTTACAATTGGTTCGCCTCTTACTTCAAGAACAGAAAGCAGAGGGTAATTCTCCGCAATATTGAGAGTGGTAGTGATGTTCAGTCCCAATGGGGCACTGTTAAGTGGGGCGTTCCCCAAGGGTCGGTGCTGGGGCCACTGCTGTTTCTTATTTATATAAATGATATGCCTTCTAGTATTACAGGTGATTCAAAAATATTTCTGTTTGCTGATGACACCAGCTTGATAGTGAAGGATCTTGTGTGTAATATTGAAACAGTAACAAATAATTTAGTTCATGAAATAAGTTCGTGGCTTGTGGAAAATAATTTGATGCTAAATCACAGTAAGACTCAGTTTTTACAGTTTCTAACTCACAATTCAACAAGAACTGACATTTTAATCAGACAGAATGGGCATGTTATAAGCGAGACGGAACAGTTCAAGTTCCTAGGTGTACGGATAGATAGTAAGCTGTTGTGGAAAGCCCATGTTCAGGATCTTGTTCAGAAACTAAATGCTGCTTTATTTACCATTAGAACAGTATCTGAAATAAGTGACACTTCAACACGAAAAGTAGTCTACTTCGCATATTTTCATACGCTTATGTCGTATGGTATTATTTTTTGGGGTAATTCTTCTGATTCAAAAAGGGTATTTTTGGCTCAAAAACGGGCTGTTCGAGCTATATGTGGTGTAAGTTCGAGAACCTCTTGTCGACCCCTATTCAAAAATCTGGGAATTCTGACATTGCCCTCACAGTATATATTTTCTTTAATGTCGTTTGTTGTTAGCAATATTAGCCTATTCCCAAGAGTTAGCAGCTTTCACTCAGTTAATACTAGGCAGAAATCAAATCTGCATGTAGGATGCAGTTCCTTGACTCTTGTGCAGAAAGGAGTGCAGTATTCTGCTGCATCCATTTTCAATAAGCTACCACAAGAACTCAAAAATCTTAGCAGTAGCCCAAACTCTTTTAAGTCTAAACTGAAGAGTTTCCTCATGGCTCACTCCTTCTATTCTGTCGAGGAGCTCCTGGAAGAGCTAAAAAATTAAGCAAATTCCAGTGTTACATTGTTGATTGTCTTCATTTAAACTTATGACTTGTCACCTGAATATGTTTTTTTTCTTTATTTCACTTTATCTGTTTCTAATATCGTGTTACAATTTCATGTATTGACTCGTTCCATGACCATGGAGATTTCTCCTTAATTTGGTCCCACGGAACAATAAATAAATAAATAAATAAATAAAAAACAATGCCGACTTAAGTACAGGAAGACGGAGTCTTCCTACTGTCTATGATTTGAGCTTTTCCTGTGTCACCAGTTTTACATTCTGATGCACCTCTGCAGGTTTCCTGTATCCCTTGGACCTTCCCATTGAAGATGAAACACAGAAATTGCATCGGAATTAAATATAAGAGACACAATGCCGACTTAAGTACAGGAAGACAGAGTCTTCCTACTGTCTATGTTTTGAGCGTTTTCTGTGTCATCAGTTTTACATTCAGATGCACCTCTGCAGGTTTACTGTATCCCTTGGACCTTCCCATTGACGATGAAAAACAGAAATTGCATCGGAATTAAATATAAGAGACACAATGCCGACTTAAGTACAGGAAGACTAAGTCTTCCTACTGTCTATGTTTTGAGCGTTTCCTGTATCATCAGTTTTCCTTTCCGATGCACCTCTGCAGGATTACTATATCCCTTGGACCTTCCCATTCACGATGGAACACAGAAATTCCATCGGAAATAAATATAAGAGACACAATGCCGACTTAAGTACAGGATGACTGAGTCTTCCTACTCTCTATGTTTTGAGCGTTTCCTGTGTCACTAGTTTTACATTCCGATGCACCACTGCAGGTTTACTGTATTCCTTGGACCTTCCCATTGACGATGAAACACAGAAATTGCATCGGAATTAAATATAAGAGACACAATGCCGACTTAAGTACAGGAAGAAAGAGTCTTCCTACCGTCTATGTGTTGAGCGTCTCCTGTGTCTCCAGTTTTACATTCTGATGCACCTCTGCAGGTTTACCGCATCCCTTGGACCTTCCCATTGACGATGAAACACAGAAATTGCATCGGAATTAAATATAATAAACACAATGCCTACTTATGTACAGGAAGACTGAGTCTTCCTACTGTCTACGTTTTGAGCGTTTCCTGTGTCACCAGTTTTACATTCCGATGCACCTCTGCAGGTTTACTGTATCCCTTGGACCTTCCCATTGACGATGAAATACAGAAATTGCATCGGAATTAAATATAAGAGACACAATGCCGACTTAAGTACAGGAAGACTGAGTCTTTCTACTGTCTATGTTTTGAGCGTTTCCTGTGACACTAGTTTTACATTCCGATGCACCTCTGCAGGTTTACTGTATACCTTGGACCTTCCCATTGACGATGAAGCACAGAAATTGCATCGAAATTAAATATAAGAGACACAATGCCGACTTAAGTGCAAGAAAACAGTCTTCGTACGGTCAATGTTTTGAGCGATTCCTGTGTCACCAGTTTTACATTCCGATGCACGTCTGCCGGTTTACTGTATCCCTTTGACCTTCCCTTTCTCGATAAAACACAGAAATCGCATCGGAATTAAATATAAGAAACACAATGCCGACTTAAGTACAGGAAGACTGAGTCTTCCTACTGTCTACGTTTTGAGCGTTTCCTGTTTCACCAGTTTTACATTCTGATGCACCTCTGCAGGTTTTCTGTATCCATTGGACCTTCCTATTGACGATGAAAAACAGAAATTGCATCGGAATTAAATATAAGAAACACAATGCCGACTTAAATACAGGAAGACTGAGTTTTCCTACTGTCTATGTTTTGAGCGTTTCCGGTGTCAGCAGTTTTACATTCTGATGCACCTCTGCAGGATAACTGTATCCCTTGGACCTTCCCATTGACGATGAAACACAGAAATTGCATCGGAATTAAATATAAGAGATACAATGCCGACTTAAGTACAGGAAGACTCAGTCTTCCTACTGTCTACGTTTTGAGCGTTTCCTGTGTCACCAGTTTTACATTCCGATGCACCCATGCAGGTTTACGGTATCCCTTGGACCTTCCCATTGACGATGAAACACAGAAATTGCATCGGAATTAAATATAAGAGACACAATGCCGACTTAAGTACAGGAAGACTGAGTCTTCCTACTGTCTATGTTTTGAGCGTTTCCTGTGACACTAGTTTTACATTCCGATGCACCTCTGCAGTTTTACTGTATCCCTTGGACCTTCCCATTGACGATGAAACACAGAAATTGCATCGAAATTAAATATAAGAGACACAATGCCGACTTAAGTGCAAGAAAACAGTCTTCGTACGGTCAATGTTTTGAGCGTTTCCTGTGTCACCAGTTTTACATTCCGATGCACCTCTGCCGGTTTACTGTATCCCTTTGACCTTCCCTTTCTCGATGAAACACAGAAATCGCATCGGAATTAAATATAAGAAACACAATGCCGACTTAAGTACAGGAAGACTGAGTCTTCCTACTGTCTATGTTTTGAGCGTTTCCTGTGTCACCAGTTTTACATTCTAATGCACCTCTGCAGGTTTTCTGTATCCATTGGACCTTCCCATTGACGATGAAGCACAGAAATTGCATCGGAATTAAATATAATAAACACAATGCCTACTTATGTACAGGAAGACTGAGTCTTCCTACTGTCTATGTTTTGAGCGTTTCCGGTGTCAGCAGTTTTACATTCTGATGCACCTCTGCAGGATTACTGTATCCCTTGGACCTTCCCATTGACGATGAAACACAGAAATTGCATCGGAATTAAATATAAGAGACACAATGCCGACTTAAGTACAGGAAGACTGAGTCTTCCTACTGTATATGATTTGAGCGTTTTCTGTGTCATCAGTTTTACATTCAGATGCATCTCTGCAGGTTTACTGTATCCCTTGGACCTTCCCATTGACGATGAAAAACAGAAATTGCATCGGAATTAAATATAAGAAACACAATGCCGACTTAAGTACAGGAAGACTGAGTCTTCGTACTGTCTATGTTTTGAGCGTTTCCTGTGTCACTAGTTTTACATTCCGATGCACCACTGCAGGTTTAGTGTATCCCTTGGACCTTCCCATTGACGATGAAACACAGAATTTGCATCGGAATTAGATATAAGAGACACAATGCCGACTTAAATAAAGGAAGACTGAGTCTTCCTACTGTCTATGTTTTGAGCGTTTCCTGTGTCACTAGTTTTACATTCCGATGCACCACTGCAGGTTTAGTGTATCCCTTGGACCTTCCCATTGACGATGAAACACAGAATTTGCATCGGAATTAGATATAAGAGACACAATGCCGACTTAAATAAAGGAAGAATGAGTCTTCCTACTGTCTATGTGTTGAGCGTTTCCTGTGTCACCAGTTTTACATTCTGATGCACCTCTGCAGGTTTACAGTATCCCTTGGACCTTCCCGTTGACGATGAAACACAGAAATTGAATCGGAATTAAATATAAGACACACAATGCCGACTTAAGTACAGGAAGACCGAGTCTTCCTACCGTCTATGATTTGAGCTTTTACTGTGTCACCAGTTTTACATTCCGATGCACCTCTGCAGGTTTACTGTATCCCTTGGACCTTCCCATTGAAGATGAAACACAGAAATTGCATCGGAATTAAATATAAGAGACACATTGCCGACTTCAGTACAGGAAGACAGAGTCTTCCTACTGTCTATGTTTTGAGCGTTTTCTGTGTCATCAGTTTTACATTCAGATGCACCTCTGCAGGTTTACTGTATCCCTTGGACCTTCCCATTGACGATGAATAACAGAAATTGCATCGGAATTAAATATAAGAGACACAATGCCGACTTAAGTACAGGCAGACTAAGTCTTCCTTCTGTCTATGTTTTGAGCGTTTCCTGTATCATCAGTTTTCCTTTCCGATGCACCTCTGCAGGATTACTATATCCCTTGGACCTTCCCATTCACGATGGAACACAGAAATTTCATCGGAAATAAATATAAGAGACACAATGCCGACTTAAGGACAGGAAGATCGAGTCTTCCTACTCTCTATGTTTTGAGCGATTCCTGTGTCACTAGTTTTACATTCCGATGCACCACTGCAGGTTTACTGTATCCCTTGGACCTTCCCATTGACGATGAAACACAGAAATTGCATCGGAATTAAATATAAGAGACACAATGCCGACTTAAGTACATGAAGAATGAGTCTTCCTACCTTCTATGTGTTGAGCGTTTCCTGTGTCTCCAGTTTTACATTCTGACGCACCTCTGCAAGTTTACCGCATCCCTTGGACCTTCCCATTGACGATGAAACACAGAAATTGCATCGGAATTAAATATAAGAGACACAATGCTGACTTAAGTACAGGAAGACTGAGTCTTCCTACTGTCTATGTTTTGAGCGTTTCCTGTGTCACCAGTTTTACATTCTAATGCACCTCTGCAGGTTTTCTGTATCCATTGGACATTCCCATTGACGATGATGCACAGAAATTGCATCCGAATTAAATATAATAAACACAATGCCGACTTAAGTACAGGAAGACTGAGTCTTCCTACTGTCTATGTTTTGAGCGTTTCCGGTGTCAGCAGTTTTACATTCTGATGCACCTCTGCAGGATTACTGTATCCCTTGGAGCTTCCCATTCACGATGAAACACAGAAATTGCATCGGAATTAAATATAAGAGACACAGAGCCGACTTAAATACAGGAAGACTGAGTCTTCCTATAATTTGAGCGTTTCCTGTGTCACCAGTTTTACATTCCGATGCACCTCTACATGTTTACTGTATCCGTTGGACCTTCACAGTGACGATGAAACACAGAAATTGCATCGGAATTAAATATAAGAGACACAATGCCGACTTAAATACAGGAAGACTGAGTCTTCCTACTGTCTATGTTTTGAGCGTTTCCTGTGACACTAGTATTACATTCCGATGCACCTCTGCAGGCTTACTGTATCCCTAGGACCTTCCCATTGACGATGAAACACAGAAATTTCATCGGAAATAAATATAAGAGACACAATGCCGACTTAAGTACAGGAAGACTGAGTCTTCCTACTCTCTATGTTTTGAGCGTTTCCTGTGTCACTAGTTTTACATTCCGATGCACCACTGCAGGTTTACTGTATCCCTTGGACCTTCCCATTGTCGATGAAACGCAGAAATTGCATCGGAATTAAATATAAGAGAGACAATGCCGACTTAAATACAGGATGAATGAGTCTTCCTTCTGTCTATGTGTTGAGCGTTTCCTGTGTCACCAGTTTTACATTCTGATACACCTCTGCAGGTTTACTGTATCCCTTGGACCTTCCCATTGACGATGAAACACAGAAATTGCATCGGAATTAAATATAAGAGACACAATGCCGACTTAAGTACAGGAAGACTGAGTCTTCCTACTGTCTACGATTTGAGTGTTTCCTGTGTCACCAGTTTTACATTCCGATGCACCTCTGCAGGTTTACTGTATCCCTTGGATCTTCCCATTGACGATGAAACACAGAAATTGCATCGGAATTAAATATAAGAGACACAATGCCGACTTAAGTACAGGAAGACTGAGTCTTCCTACTGTCTATGTTTTGAGCGTTTCCTGTGACACTAGTTTTACATTCCGATGCACCTCTGCAGATTTACTGTACCCCTTGGACCTTCCCATTGACGATGAAACACAGAAATTGCATCGAAATTAAATATAAGAGACACAATGCCGATTTAAGTGCAAGAAAACAGTCTTCGTACGGTCAATGTTTTGAGCGTTTCCTGTGTCACCAGTTTTACATTCCGATGCACCTCTGCCGGTTTACTGTATCCCTTTGACCTTCCCTTTCTCGATGAAACACAGAAATCGCATCGGAATTAAATATAAGAAACACAATGCCGACTTAAGTACAGGAAGACTGAGTCTTCCTACTGTCTATGTTTTGAGCGTTTCCTGTGTCACCAGTTTTACATTCTAATGCACCTCTGCAGGTTTTCTGTATCCATTGGACCTTCCCATTGACGATGAAGCACAGAAATTGCATCGGAATTAAATATAAGAAACACAATGCCGACTTAAGTACAGGAAGACTGAGTCTTCCTAATGTCTATGTTTTGAGCGTTTCCGGTGTCAGCAGTTTTACATTCTGATGCACCTTTGCAGGATTACTGTATCCCTTGGACCTTCCCATTGACGATGAAACACAGAAATTGCATCGGAATTAAATATAAGAGACACAATGCCGACTTAAGTACAGGAAGACTGAGTCTTCCTACTGTCTATGTTTGGAGCGTTTTCTGTGTCATCAGTTTTACATTCAGATGCACCTCTGCAGGTTTACTGTATCCCTTGGACCTTCCCATTGACGACGAAGAACAGAAATTGCATCGGAATTAAATATAAGAGACACAATGCCGACTTAAGTACAGGAAGACTAGGTCTTCCTACTGTCTATGTTTTGAGCGTTTCCTGTGTCATCAGTTTTCCTTTCCGAAACACCTCTGCAGGTTTACTATATACCTTGGACCTTCCCATTCACGATGAAACACAGAAATTTCATCGGAAATAAATATAAGAGACACAATGCCGACTTAAGTATAGGAAGACTGAGTCTTCCTGCTTTCTATGTTTTGAGCGTTTCCTGTGTCACCAGTTTTACATTCTGATGCTCCTCTGCAGGCCTTCTGTATCCACTGGACCCTCCCATTGACGATGTAACACAGAAATTGCATCGGAATTAAATATAAGAGACACAATGCCGACTTAAGTACAGGAAAACTGAGTCTTCGTACTGACTATGCTTTGAGCGTTTCCTGTGTCACCAGTTTTAGATTCTGATGCACCTCTGCTGGCTTTCTGTATCCATTGGACCTTCCCATTGACGATGAAACACAGATATTGAATCGGAATTAAATATAAGACACACAATGCCGACTTAAGTACAGGAAGACGGAGTCTTCTTACTGTCTATGATTTGAGCTTTTCCTGTGTCACCAGTTTTACATTCCGATGCACCTCTGCAGGTTTCCTGTATCCCTTGGACCTTCCCATTGAAGATGAAACACAGAAATTGCATCGGAGTTAAATATAAGAGACACAATGCCGACTTACGAACAGGAAGACTGAGTCTTCCTACTGTCTATGTTTTGAGCGTTTCCTGTGTCACCAGTTTTACTTTCCGATGCACCTCTGCAGGTTTACTATATCCCTTGGACCTTCCCATTGACGATGAAACACAGAAATTGCATCGGAATTAAATATAAGAGACACAATACCGACTTAAGTACAGGAAGACTGAGTCTTCCTACTGTCTATAATTTGAGCGTTTCCTGTATCACCAGTTTTACATTCCGATGCACATCTACAGGTTTTCTGTATCCCTTGGACGTTCACAGTGACGATGAAACACAGAAATTGCATCGGAATTAAATATAAGAGACACAATGCCGACTTAAGTACAAGAAAACAGTCTCCTTACAGTCGATGTTTTGAGCGTTTCCTGTGTCACCAGTTTTACATTACGATGCACCTCTGCAGGTTTACTGTATCCCTTGGATTTTCCATTGGCGATGAAACACACAAATTGCATCGGAATGAAATATAAGAGACACAATGCCGACTTAAGTACAGGAAGACTAAGTCTTCCTACTGTCTATGTTTTGAGCGTTTTCTGTGTCATCAGTTTTACATTCAGATGCACCTCTGCAGGTTTACTGTATCCCTTGGACCTTCCCATTGACGATGAAAAACAGATATTGCATCGGAATTAAATATAAGAGACACAATGCCGACTTAAGTACAGGAAGACTGAGTCTTCCTACTGTCTATGTTTTGAGCGTTTTCTGTGTCATCAGTTTTACATTCAGATGCACCTCTGCAGGTTTACTGTATCCCTTGGACCTTCCCATTGACGATGAAAAACAGATATTGCATCGGAATTAAATATAAGAGACACAATGCCGACTTAAGTACAGGAAGACTAAGTCTTCCTACTGTGTATGTTTTGAGCGTTTCCTGTATCATCAGTTTTACTTTCCGATGCACCTCTGCAGGATTACTATATCCCTTGGACCTTCCCATTCACGATGGAACACAGAAATTTCATCGGAAATAAATATAAGAGACACAATGCCGATTTAAGTACAGGAAGACTGAGTCTTCCTACTGTCTATGTTTTGAGCGGTTCCTGTGTCACTAGTTTTACATTCCGAAGCACCACTGCAGGTTTACTGTATCCCTTGGACCTTCCCATTGACGATGAAACACAGAATTTGCATCGGAATTAAATATAAGAGACACAATGCCGACTTAAATACAGGAAGAATGAGTCTTCCTACTGTCTATGTGTTGAGCGTTTCCTGTGTCACCAGTTTTACATTCTGATGCACCTCTGCAGGTTTACTGTATCCCTTGGACCTTCCCATTGACGATGAAACACAGAAATTGCATCGGAATTAAATATAAGAGATACAATGCCGACTTAAGTACAGGAAGACTCAGTCTTCCTACTGTCTACGTTTTGAGCGTTTCCTGTGTCACCAGTTTTACATTCCGATGCACCTCTGCAGGTTTACGGTATCCCTTGGACCTTCCCATTGACGATGAAACACTGAAATTGCATCGGAATTAAATATAAGAGACACAATGCCGACTTAAGTACAGGAAGACTGAGTCATCCTACTGTCTATGTTTTGAGCGTTTCCTGTGACACTAGTTTTACATTCCGATGCACCTCTGCAGTTTTACTGTATCCCTTGGACCTTCCCATTGACGATGAAACACAGAAATTGCATCGGAATTAAATATAAGAGACACAATGCCGACTTAAGTGCAAGAAAACAGTCTTCGTACGGTCAATGTTTTGAGCGTTTCCTGTGTCACCAGTTTTACATTCCGATGCACCTCTGCCGGTTTACTGTATCCCTTTGACCTTCCCTTTCTCGATGAAACACAGAAATCGCATCGGAATTAAATATAAGAAACACAATGCCGACTTAAGTACAGGAAGACTGAGTCATCCTACTGTCTATGTTTTGAGCGTTTCCTGTGTCACCAGTTTTACATTCAGATGCACCTCTGCAGGTTTACTGTATCCCTTGGACCTTCCCATTGACGATGAAAAACAGAAATTGCATCGGAATTAAATATAAGATACACAATGCCGACTTAAGTACAGGAAGACTAAGTCTTCCTACTGTCTATGTTTTGTGCTTTTCCTGTGTCATCAGTTTTACTTTCCGATGCACCTCTGCAGGATTACTATATCCCTTGGACCTGCCCATTCACGATGGAACACAGAAATTTCATCGGAAATAAATATAAGAGACACAATGCCGACTTAAGTACAGGAAGACTGAGTCTTCCTACTGTCTATGTTTTGAGCGGTTCCTGTGTCACTAGTTTTACATTCCGAAGCACCACTGCAGGTTTACTGTATCCCTTGGACCTTCCCATTGACGATGAAACACAGAATTTGCATCGGAATTAAATATAAGAGACACAATGCCGACTTAAATACAGGAAGAATGAGTCTTCCTACTGTCTATGTGTTGAGCGTTTCCTGTGTCACCAGTTTTAAATTCTGATGCACCTCTTCAGGTTTACTGAATCCCTTGGACCTTCTCGTTGACGATGAGACCCAGAAATTGAATCGGAATTAAATATAAGACACACAATGCCGACTTAAGTACAGGAAGACTGAGTCTTCCTACTGTCTACGTTTTGAGCGTTTCCTGTGTCACCAGTTTTACATTCCGATGCACCTCTGCAGGTTTACTGTATCCCTTGGACCTTCCCATTGACGATGAAACACAGAAATTGCATCGGAATTAAATATAAGAGACACAATGCCGACTTAAGTACAGGAAGACTGAGTCTTCCTACTGTCTATGTTTTGAGCGTTTCCTGTGACACTAGTATTACATTCCGATGCACCTCTGCAGGTTTACTGTATCCCTTCGACCTTCCCATTGACAATGAAACACAGAAATTGCATCGGAATTAAATATAAGAGACACAATGCCGACTTAAGTACAGGAAGACTGAGTCTTCCTACTGTCTATGTATTGAGCGTGTCCGGTGTCACCAGTTTTACATTCCGATGCACCTCTGTAGGCTTACTGTATCCCTTGGACCTTCCCATTGACGATGAAACACAGAAATTGCATCGGAATTAAATATAAGAGACACAATGCCGACTTAAGTACAGGAAGACAGAGTCTTCCTACTGTCTATGTTTTGAGCGTTTTCTGTGTCATCATTTTTACATTCAGATGCACCTCTGCATGTTTACTGTATCCCTTGGACCTTCCCATTGACGATGAAAAACAGAAATTGCATCGGAATTAAATAAAAGAGACACAATGCCGACTTAAGTACAGGAAGACTAAGTCTTCCTACTGTCTATGTTTTGAGCGTTTCCTGTATCATCAGTTTTCCTTTCCGATGCACCTCTGCAGGATTACTATATCCCTTGGACCTTCCCATTCACGATGGAACACAGAAATTTCATCGGAAATAAATATAAGAGACACAATGCCGACGTAAGTACAGGAAGACTGAGTCTTCCTACTCTCTATGTTTTGAGCGTTTCCTGTGTCACTAGTTTTACATTCCGATGCACCACTGCAGGTTTACTGTATCCCTTGGACCTTCCCATTGACGATGAAACACAGAATTTGCATCGGAATTAAATATAAGAGACACAATGCCGACTTAAATACAGGAAGTATGAGTCTTCCCACTGTCTATGTGTTGAGCGTTTCCTGTGTCACCAGTTTTACATTCTGATGCACCTCTGCAGGTTTACTGTATCCCTTGGACCTTCCCATTGACGATGAAACACAGAAATTGCATCGGAATTAAATATAAGAGATACAATGCCGACTTAAGTACAGGAAGACTCAGTCTTCCTACTGTCTACGATTTGAGCGTTTCCTGTGTCAACAGTTTTACATTCCGATGCACCTCTGCAGGTTTACGGTATCCGTTGGACCTTCCCATTGACGATGAAACACAGAAATTGCATCGGAATTAAATACAAGAGACACAATGCCGACTTAAGTACAGGAAGACTGAGTCATCCTACTGTCTATGTTTTGAGCGTTTCCTGTGACACTAGTTTTACATTCCGATGCAGCTCTGCAGTTTTACTGTATCCCTTGGACCTTCCCATTGACGATGAAACACAGAAATTGCATCGGAATTAAATATAAGAGACACAATGCCGACTTAAGTGCAAGAAAACAGTCTTCGTACGGTCAATGTTTTGAGCGTTTCCTGTGTCACCAGTTTTACATTCCGATGCACCTCTGCCGGTTTACTGTATCCCCTTGACCTTCCCTTTCTCGATGAAACACAGAAATCGCATCGGAATTAAATATAAGAAACACAATGCCGACTTAGGTACAGGAAGACTGAGTCTTCCTACTGTCTATGTTTTGAGCGGTTCCTGTGTCACTAGTTTTACATTCCGAAGCACCACTGCAGGTTTACTGTATCCCTTGGACCTTCCCATTGACGATGAAACACAGAATTTGCATCGGAATTAAATATAAGAGACACAATGCCGACTTAAATACAGGAAGATTGAGTCTTCCTACTGTCTATGTGTTGAGCGTTTCCTGTGTCACCAGTTTTACATTCTGATGCACCTCTGCAGGTTTACTGTATCCCTTGGAACTTCTCGTTGACGATGAAACCCAGAAATTGCATCGGAATTAAATATAAGACACACAATGCCGACTTAAGTGCAGGAAGACTGAGTCTTCCTACTGTCTACGTTTTGAGCGTTTCCTGTGTCACCAGTTTTACATTCCGATGCACCTCTGCAGGTTTACTGTATCCCTTGGACCTTCCCATTGACGATGAAACACAGAAATTGCATCGGAATTAAATATAAGAGACACAATGCCGACTTAAGTACAGGAAGACTGAGTCTTCCTACTGTCTATGTTTTGAGCGTTTCCTGTGACACTAGTATTACATTCCGATGCACCTCTGCAGGTTTACTGTATCTCTTCGACCTTCCCATTGACAATGAAACACAGAAATTGCATCGGAATTAAATATAAGAGACACAATGCCGACTTAAGTACAGGAAGACTGAGTCTTCCTACTGTCTATGTATTGAGCGTGTCCTGTGTCACCAGTTTTACATTCCGATGCACCTCTGCAGGCTTACTGTATCCCTTGGACCTTCCCATTGACGATGAAACACAGAAATTGCATCGGAATTAAATATAAGAGACACAATGCCGACTTAAGTACAGGAAGACTAAGTCTTCCTACTGTCTATGTTTTGAGCGTTTCCTGTATCATCAGTTTTCCTTTCCGATGCACCTCTGCAGGATTACTATATCCCTTGGACCTTCCCATTCACGATGGAACACAGAAATTTCATCGGAAATAAATATAAGAGACACAATGCCGACTTAAGTACAGGAAGAATGAGTCTTCCTACTGTCTATGTTTTGAGCGTTTTCTGTGTCATCATTTTTACATTCAGATGCACCTCTGCAGGTTTACTGTATCCCTTGGACCTTCCCATTCACGATGAAAAACAGTAATTGCATCGGAATTAAATAAAAGAGACACAATGCCGACTTAAGTACAGGAAGACTAAGTCTTCCTACTGTCTATGTTTTGAACGTTTCCTGTATCATCAGTTTTCCTTTCCGATGCACCTCTGCAGGATTACTGTATCCCTTGGACCTTCCCATTCACGATGGAACACAGAAATTTCATCGGAAATAAATATAAGAGACACAATGCCGACTTAAGTACTGGAAGACTGAGTCTTCCTACTCTCTATGTTTTGAGCGTTTCCTGTGTCACTAGTTTTACATTCCGATGCACCACTGCAGGTTTACTGTATCCCTTGGACCTTCCCATTGACGATGAAACACAGAAATTGCAGCGGAATTAAATATAAGAGACACAATGCCGACTTAAGTACAGGAAGACTGATTCTCCTTACTGTCTATGTTTTGAGCGTTTCCTGTGACACTAGTTTTACATTCCGATGCACCACTGCAGGTTTACTGTATCCCTTGGACCTTCCCATTGACGATGAAACACAGAAATTGCATCGAAATTAAATATAAGAGACACAATGCCGACTTAAGTACAGGAAGACTAAGTCTTCCTACTGTCTATGTTTTGAGCGTTTCCTGTATCATCAGTTTTCCTTTCCGATGCACCTCTGCAGGATTACTGTATCCCTTGGACATTCCCATTCACGATGTAACACAGAAATTTCATCGGAAATAAATATAAGAGACACAATGCCGACTTAAGTACAGGAAGACTGAGTCTTCCTACTCTCTATGTTTTGAGCGTTTCCTGTGTCACTAGTTTTACATTCCGATGCACCACTGCAGGTTTACTGTATCCCTTGGACCTTCCCATTGACGATGAAACACAGAAATTGCGTCGAAATTAAATATAAGAGTCACAATGCCGACTTAAGTGCAAGAAAACAGTCTTCGTACGGTCAATGTTTTGAGCGTTTCCTGTGTCACCAGTTTTACATTCCGATGCACCTCTGCCGGTTTACTGTATCCCTTTGACCTTCCCTTTCTCGATAAAACACAGAAATCGCATCGGAATTAAATATAAGAAACACAATGCCGACTTAAGTACAGGAAGACTGAGTCTTCCTACTGTCTATGTTTTGAACGTTTCCTGTGTCACCAGTTTTACATTCTGATGCACCTCTGCAGGTTTTCTGTATCCATTGGACCTTCCCATTGACGATGAAACACAGATATAGCATCGGAATTAAATATAAGAAACACAATGCCGACTTAAGTACAGGAAGACTGAGTCTTCCTACTGTCTATGTTTTGAGCGTTTCCGGTGTCAGCAGTTTTACATTCTGATGCACCTCTGCAGGATTACTGTATCCCTTGGACCTTCCCATTGACGATGAAACACAGAAATTGCATCGGAATTAAATATAAGAGATACAATGCCGACTTAAGTACAGGAAGACTGAGTCTTCCTACTCTCTATGTTTTGAGCGTTTCCAGTGTCACTAGTTTTACATTCCGATGCACCACTGCAGGTTTACTGTATCGCTTGGACCTTCCCATTGTCGATGAAACACAGAAATTGCATCGGAATTAAATGTAAGAGACACAATGCCGACTTAAATACAGGAAGAATGAGTCTTCCTACTGTCTATGTGTTGAGCGTTTCCTGTGTCACCAGTTTTACATTCTGATGCACCTCTGCAGGTTTACTGTATCCCTTGGACCTTCCCATTGACGATGAAACACAGAAATTGCATCGGAATTAAATATAAGAGATACAATGCCGACTTAGGTACAGGAAGACTCAGTCTTCCTACTGTCTACGTTTTGAGCGTTTCCTGTGTCACCAGTTTTACATTCCGATGCACCTCTGCCGGTTTACTGTATCCCTTTGACCTTCCCTTTCTCGATGAAATACAGAAATCGCATCTGAATTAAATATAAGAAACACAATGCCGACTTAAGTACAGGAAGACTGAGTCATCCTACTGTCTATGTTTTGAGCGTTTCCTGTGTCACCAGTTTTACATTCTAATGCACCTCTGCAGGTTTTCTGTATCCATTGGACCTTCCCATTGACGATGAAGCACAGAAATTGCATCGGAATTAAATATAAGAAACACAATGCCGACTTAAGTACATGAAGACTGAGTCTTCCTACTGTCTATGTTTTGAGCGTTTCCGTTGTCAGCAGTTTTACATTCTGATGCACCTCTGCAGGATTACTGTATCCCTTGGACCTTCCCATTGACGATGAAACACAGAAATTGCATCGGAATTAAATATAAGAGACACAATGCCGACTTAAGTACAGGAAGACTGAGTCTTCCTACTGTCTATGATTTGAACGTTTTCTGTGTGATCAGTTTTACATTGAGATGCACCTCTGCAGGTTTACTGTATCCCTTGGACCTTCCCATTGACGATGAAAAACAGAAATTGCATCGGAATTAAATATAAGATACACAATGCCGACTTAAGTACAGGAAGACTAAGTCTTCCTACTGTCTATGTTTTGTGCTTTTCCTGTGTCATCAGTTTTACTTTCCGATGCACCTCTGCAGGATTACTATATCCCTTGGACCTTCCCATTCACGATGGAACACAGAAATTTCATCGGAAATAAATATAAGAGACACATTGCCGACTTAAGTACAGGAAGACTGAGTCTTCCTACTGTCTATGTTTTGAGCGGTTCCTGTGTCACTAGTTTTACATTCCGAAGCACCACTGCAGGTTTACTGTATCCCTTGGACCTTCCCATTGACGATGAAACACAGAATTTGCATCGGAATTAAATATAAGAGACACAATGCCGACTTAAATACAGGAAGAATGAGTCTTCCTACTGTCTATGTGTTGAGCGTTTCCTGTGTCACCAGTTTTACATTCTGATGCACCTCTGCAGGTTTACTGTATCCCTTGGACCTTCTCGTTCACGATGAAACACAGAAATTGCATCGGAATTAAATATAAGACACACAATGCCGACTTAAGTACAGTAAGACTGAGTCTTCCTACTGTCTACGTTTTGAGCGTTTCCTGTGTCACCAGTTTTACATTCCGATGCACCTCTGCAGGTTTACTGTATCCCTTGGACCTTCCCATTGACGATGAAACACAGAAATTGCATCGGAATTAAATATAAGAGACACAATGCCGACTTAAGTACAGGAAGACTGAGTCTTCCTACTGTCTATGTTTTGAGCGTTTCCTGTGACACTAGTATTACATTCCGATGCACCTCTGCAGGTTTACTGTATCCCTTGGACCTTCCCATTGACGATGAAACACAGAAATTGCATCTGAATTAAATATATGAGACACAATGCCGACTTAAGTACAGGAAGACTGAGTCTTCCTACTGTCTATGTATTGAGCGTGTCCTGTGTCACCAGTTTTACATTCCGATGCACCTCTGCAGGCTTACTGTATCCCTTGGACCTTCCCATTGACGATGAAACACAGAAATTGCATCGGAATTAAATATAAGAGACACAATGCCGACTTAAGTACAGGAAGACTGAGTCTTCCTACTGTCTATGTTTTGAGCGTTTTCTGTGTCATCATTTTTACATTCAGATGCACCTCTGCAGGCTTACTGTATCCCTTGGACCTTCCCATTGACGATGAAACACAGAAATTGCATCGGAATTAAATATAAGAGACACAATGCCGACTTAAGTACAGGAAGACTAAATCTTCCTACTGTCTATGTTTTGAGCGTTTCCTGTATCATCAGTTTTCCTTTCCGATGCACCTCTGCAGGATTACTATATCCCTTGGACCTTCCCATTCACGATGGAACACAGAAATTTCATCGGAAATAAATATAAGAGACACAATGCCGACTTAAGTACAGGAAGACTGAGTCTTCCTACTCTCTATGTTTTGAGCGTTTCCTGTGTCACTAGTTTTACATTCCGATGCACCACTGCAGGTTTACTGTATCCCTTGGACCCTCCCATTGACGATGAGACACAGAAATTGCAGCGGAATTAAATATAAGAGACACAATGCCGACTTAAGTACAGGAAGACTGAGTCTTCCTACTGTCTATGTTTTGAGCGTTTCCTGTGACACTAGTTTTACATTCCGAAGCACCTCTGCAGTTTTGCTGTATCCCTTGGACCTTCCCATTGACGATGAAACACAGAAATTGCATCTGAATTAAATGTAAGAGACACAATGCCGACTTAAGTGCAAGAAAACAGTCTTCGTACGGTCAATGTTTTGAGCGTTTCCTGTGTCACCAGTTTTACATTCCGATGCACCTCAGCCGGTTTACTGTATCCCTTTGACCTTCCCTTTCTCGATAAAACACAGAAATCGCATCGGAATTAAATATAAGAAACACAATGCCGACTTAAGTACAGGAAGACTGAGTCTTCCTACTGTCTATGTTTTGAGCGTTTCCTGTGTCACCAGTTTTACATTCTGATGCACCTCTGCAGGTTTTCTGTATCCATTGGACCTTCCCATTGACGATGAAACACAGAAATTGCATCGGAATTAAATATAAGAGACACAATGCCGACTTAAGTACAGGAAGAAAGAGTCTTCCTACTGTCTATGTGTTGAGCGTCTCCTGTGTCTCCAGTTTTACATTCTGATGCACCTCTGCAGGTTTACCGCATCCCTTGGACCTTCCCATTGACGATGAAACACAGAAATTGCATCGGAATTAAATATAATAAACACAATGCCTACTTATGTACAGGAAGACTGAGTCTTCCTACTGTCTACGTTTTGAGCGTTTCCTGTGTCACCAGTTTTACATTCCGATGCACCTCTGCAGGTTTACTGTATCCCTTGGACCTTCCCATTGACGATGAAATACAGAAATTGCATCGGAATTAAATATAAGAGACACAATGCCGACTTAAGTACAGGAAGACTGAGTCTTCCTACTGTCTATGTTTTGAGCGTTTCCTGTGTCACCAGTTTTACATTCTGATGCACCTCTGCAGGTTTTCTGTATCCATTGGACCTTCCCATTGACGATGAAACACAGAAATTGCATCGGAATTAAATATAAGAGACACAATGCCGACTTAAGTACAGGAAGAAAGAGTCTTCCTACTGTCTATGTGTTGAGCGTCTCCTGTGTCTCCAGTTTTACATTCTGATGCACCTCTGCAGGTTTACCGCATCCCTTGGACCTTCCCATTGACGATGAAACACAGAAATTGCATCGGAATTAAATATAATAAACACAATGCCTACTTATGTACAGGAAGACTGAGTCTTCCTACTGTCTACGTTTTGAGCGTTTCCTGTGTCACCAGTTTTACATTCCGATGCACCTCTGCAGGTTTACTGTATCCCTTGGACCTTCCCATTGACGATGAAATACAGAAATTGCATCGGAATTAAATATAAGAGACACAATGCCGACTTAAGTACAGGAAGACTAAGTCTTCCTACTGTCTATGTTTTGAGCGTTTCCTGTATCATCAGTTTTCCTTTCCGATGCACCTCTGCAGGATTACTATATCCCTTGGACCTTCCCATTCACGATGGAACACAGAAATTTCATCGGAAATAAATATAAGAGACACAATGCCGACTTAAGTACAGGAAGAATGAGTCTTCCTACTGTCTATGTTTTGAGCGTTTTCTGTGTCATCATTTTTACATTCAGATGCACCTCTGCAGGTTTACTGTATCCCTTGGACCTTCCCATTCACGATGAAAAACAGTAATTGCATCGGAATTAAATAAAAGAGACACAATGCCGACTTAAGTACAGGAAGACTAAGTCTTCCTACTGTCTATGTTTTGAACGTTTCCTGTATCATCAGTTTTCCTTTCCGATGCACCTCTGCAGGATTACTGTATCCCTTGGACCTTCCCATTCACGATGGAACACAGAAATTTCATCGGAAATAAATATAAGAGACACAATGCCGACTTAAGTACTGGAAGACTGAGTCTTCCTACTCTCTATGTTTTGAGCGTTTCCTGTGTCACTAGTTTTACATTCCGATGCACCACTGCAGGTTTACTGTATCCCTTGGACCTTCCCATTGACGATGAAACACAGAAATTGCAGCGGAATTAAATATAAGAGACACAATGCCGACTTAAGTACAGGAAGACTGATTCTCCTTACTGTCTATGTTTTGAGCGTTTCCTGTGACACTAGTTTTACATTCCGATGCACCACTGCAGGTTTACTGTATCCCTTGGACCTTCCCATTGACGATGAAACACAGAAATTGCATCGAAATTAAATATAAGAGACACAATGCCGACTTAAGTACAGGAAGACTAAGTCTTCCTACTGTCTATGTTTTGAGCGTTTCCTGTATCATCAGTTTTCCTTTCCGATGCACCTCTGCAGGATTACTGTATCCCTTGGACATTCCCATTCACGATGTAACACAGAAATTTCATCGGAAATAAATATAAGAGACACAATGCCGACTTAAGTACAGGAAGACTGAGTCTTCCTACTCTCTATGTTTTGAGCGTTTCCTGTGTCACTAGTTTTACATTCCGATGCACCACTGCAGGTTTACTGTATCCCTTGGACCTTCCCATTGACGATGAAACACAGAAATTGCGTCGAAATTAAATATAAGAGTCACAATGCCGACTTAAGTGCAAGAAAACAGTCTTCGTACGGTCAATGTTTTGAGCGTTTCCTGTGTCACCAGTTTTACATTCCGATGCACCTCTGCCGGTTTACTGTATCCCTTTGACCTTCCCTTTCTCGATAAAACACAGAAATCGCATCGGAATTAAATATAAGAAACACAATGCCGACTTAAGTACAGGAAGACTGAGTCTTCCTACTGTCTATGTTTTGAACGTTTCCTGTGTCACCAGTTTTACATTCTGATGCACCTCTGCAGGTTTTCTGTATCCATTGGACCTTCCCATTGACGATGAAACACAGATATAGCATCGGAATTAAATATAAGAAACACAATGCCGACTTAAGTACAGGAAGACTGAGTCTTCCTACTGTCTATGTTTTGAGCGTTTCCGGTGTCAGCAGTTTTACATTCTGATGCACCTCTGCAGGATTACTGTATCCCTTGGACCTTCCCATTGACGATGAAACACAGAAATTGCATCGGAATTAAATATAAGAGATACAATGCCGACTTAAGTACAGGAAGACTGAGTCTTCCTACTCTCTATGTTTTGAGCGTTTCCAGTGTCACTAGTTTTACATTCCGATGCACCACTGCAGGTTTACTGTATCGCTTGGACCTTCCCATTGTCGATGAAACACAGAAATTGCATCGGAATTAAATGTAAGAGACACAATGCCGACTTAAATACAGGAAGAATGAGTCTTCCTACTGTCTATGTGTTGAGCGTTTCCTGTGTCACCAGTTTTACATTCTGATGCACCTCTGCAGGTTTACTGTATCCCTTGGACCTTCCCATTGACGATGAAACACAGAAATTGCATCGGAATTAAATATAAGAGATACAATGCCGACTTAGGTACAGGAAGACTCAGTCTTCCTACTGTCTACGTTTTGAGCGTTTCCTGTGTCACCAGTTTTACATTCCGATGCACCTCTGCCGGTTTACTGTATCCCTTTGACCTTCCCTTTCTCGATGAAATACAGAAATCGCATCTGAATTAAATATAAGAAACACAATGCCGACTTAAGTACAGGAAGACTGAGTCATCCTACTGTCTATGTTTTGAGCGTTTCCTGTGTCACCAGTTTTACATTCTAATGCACCTCTGCAGGTTTTCTGTATCCATTGGACCTTCCCATTGACGATGAAGCACAGAAATTGCATCGGAATTAAATATAAGAAACACAATGCCGACTTAAGTACATGAAGACTGAGTCTTCCTACTGTCTATGTTTTGAGCGTTTCCGTTGTCAGCAGTTTTACATTCTGATGCACCTCTGCAGGATTACTGTATCCCTTGGACCTTCCCATTGACGATGAAACACAGAAATTGCATCGGAATTAAATATAAGAGACACAATGCCGACTTAAGTACAGGAAGACTGAGTCTTCCTACTGTCTATGATTTGAACGTTTTCTGTGTGATCAGTTTTACATTGAGATGCACCTCTGCAGGTTTACTGTATCCCTTGGACCTTCCCATTGACGATGAAAAACAGAAATTGCATCGGAATTAAATATAAGATACACAATGCCGACTTAAGTACAGGAAGACTAAGTCTTCCTACTGTCTATGTTTTGTGCTTTTCCTGTGTCATCAGTTTTACTTTCCGATGCACCTCTGCAGGATTACTATATCCCTTGGACCTTCCCATTCACGATGGAACACAGAAATTTCATCGGAAATAAATATAAGAGACACATTGCCGACTTAAGTACAGGAAGACTGAGTCTTCCTACTGTCTATGTTTTGAGCGGTTCCTGTGTCACTAGTTTTACATTCCGAAGCACCACTGCAGGTTTACTGTATCCCTTGGACCTTCCCATTGACGATGAAACACAGAATTTGCATCGGAATTAAATATAAGAGACACAATGCCGACTTAAATACAGGAAGAATGAGTCTTCCTACTGTCTATGTGTTGAGCGTTTCCTGTGTCACCAGTTTTACATTCTGATGCACCTCTGCAGGTTTACTGTATCCCTTGGACCTTCTCGTTCACGATGAAACACAGAAATTGCATCGGAATTAAATATAAGACACACAATGCCGACTTAAGTACAGTAAGACTGAGTCTTCCTACTGTCTACGTTTTGAGCGTTTCCTGTGTCACCAGTTTTACATTCCGATGCACCTCTGCAGGTTTACTGTATCCCTTGGACCTTCCCATTGACGATGAAACACAGAAATTGCATCGGAATTAAATATAAGAGACACAATGCCGACTTAAGTACAGGAAGACTGAGTCTTCCTACTGTCTATGTTTTGAGCGTTTCCTGTGACACTAGTATTACATTCCGATGCACCTCTGCAGGTTTACTGTATCCCTTGGACCTTCCCATTGACGATGAAACACAGAAATTGCATCTGAATTAAATATATGAGACACAATGCCGACTTAAGTACAGGAAGACTGAGTCTTCCTACTGTCTATGTATTGAGCGTGTCCTGTGTCACCAGTTTTACATTCCGATGCACCTCTGCAGGCTTACTGTATCCCTTGGACCTTCCCATTGACGATGAAACACAGAAATTGCATCGGAATTAAATATAAGAGACACAATGCCGACTTAAGTACAGGAAGACTGAGTCTTCCTACTGTCTATGTTTTGAGCGTTTTCTGTGTCATCATTTTTACATTCAGATGCACCTCTGCAGGCTTACTGTATCCCTTGGACCTTCCCATTGACGATGAAACACAGAAATTGCATCGGAATTAAATATAAGAGACACAATGCCGACTTAAGTACAGGAAGACTAAATCTTCCTACTGTCTATGTTTTGAGCGTTTCCTGTATCATCAGTTTTCCTTTCCGATGCACCTCTGCAGGATTACTATATCCCTTGGACCTTCCCATTCACGATGGAACACAGAAATTTCATCGGAAATAAATATAAGAGACACAATGCCGACTTAAGTACAGGAAGACTGAGTCTTCCTACTCTCTATGTTTTGAGCGTTTCCTGTGTCACTAGTTTTACATTCCGATGCACCACTGCAGGTTTACTGTATCCCTTGGACCCTCCCATTGACGATGAGACACAGAAATTGCAGCGGAATTAAATATAAGAGACACAATGCCGACTTAAGTACAGGAAGACTGAGTCTTCCTACTGTCTATGTTTTGAGCGTTTCCTGTGACACTAGTTTTACATTCCGAAGCACCTCTGCAGTTTTGCTGTATCCCTTGGACCTTCCCATTGACGATGAAACACAGAAATTGCATCTGAATTAAATGTAAGAGACACAATGCCGACTTAAGTGCAAGAAAACAGTCTTCGTACGGTCAATGTTTTGAGCGTTTCCTGTGTCACCAGTTTTACATTCCGATGCACCTCAGCCGGTTTACTGTATCCCTTTGACCTTCCCTTTCTCGATAAAACACAGAAATCGCATCGGAATTAAATATAAGAAACACAATGCCGACTTAAGTACAGGAAGACTGAGTCTTCCTACTGTCTATGTTTTGAGCGTTTCCTGTGTCACCAGTTTTACATTCTGATGCACCTCTGCAGGTTTTCTGTATCCATTGGACCTTCCCATTGACGATGAAACACAGAAATTGCATCGGAATTAAATATAAGAGACACAATGCCGACTTAAGTACAGGAAGAAAGAGTCTTCCTACTGTCTATGTGTTGAGCGTCTCCTGTGTCTCCAGTTTTACATTCTGATGCACCTCTGCAGGTTTACCGCATCCCTTGGACCTTCCCATTGACGATGAAACACAGAAATTGCATCGGAATTAAATATAATAAACACAATGCCTACTTATGTACAGGAAGACTGAGTCTTCCTACTGTCTACGTTTTGAGCGTTTCCTGTGTCACCAGTTTTACATTCCGATGCACCTCTGCAGGTTTACTGTATCCCTTGGACCTTCCCATTGACGATGAAATACAGAAATTGCATCGGAATTAAATATAAGAGACACAATGCCGACTTAAGTACAGGAAGACTGAGTCTTCCTACTGTCTATGTTTTGAGCGTTTCCTGTGACACTAGTTTTACATTCCGATGCACCTCTGCAGGTTTACTGTATACCTTGGACCTTCCCATTGACGATGAAGCACAGAAATTGCATCGAAATTAAATATAAGAGACACAATGCCGACTTAAGTGCAAGAAAACAGTCTTCGTACGGTCAATGTTTTGAGCGATTCCTGTGTCACCAGTTTTACATTCCGATGCACGTCTGCCGGTTTACTGTATCCCTTTGACCTTCCCTTTCTCGATAAAACACAGAAATCGCATCGGAATTAAATATAAGAAACACAATGCCGACTTAAGTACAGGAAGACTGAGTCTTCCTACTGTCTACGTTTTGAGCGTTTCCTGTTTCACCAGTTTTACATTCTGATGCACCTCTGCAGGTTTTCTGTATCCATTGGACCTTCCTATTGACGATGAAAAACAGAAATTGCATCGGAATTAAATATAAGAAACACAATGCCGACTTAAATACAGGAAGACTGAGTTTTCCTACTGTCTATGTTTTGAGCGTTTCCGGTGTCAGCAGTTTTACATTCTGATGCACCTCTGCAGGATAACTGTATCCCTTGGACCTTCCCATTGACGATGAAACACAGAAATTGCATCGGAATTAAATATAAGAGATACAATGCCGACTTAAGTACAGGAAGACTCAGTCTTCCTACTGTCTACGTTTTGAGCGTTTCCTGTGTCACCAGTTTTACATTCCGATGCACCCATGCAGGTTTACGGTATCCCTTGGACCTTCCCATTGACGATGAAACACAGAAATTGCATCGGAATTAAATATAAGAGACACAATGCCGACTTAAGTACAGGAAGACTGAGTCTTCCTACTGTCTATGTTTTGAGCGTTTCCTGTGACACTAGTTTTACATTCCGATGCACCTCTGCAGTTTTACTGTATCCCTTGGACCTTCCCATTGACGATGAAACACAGAAATTGCATCGAAATTAAATATAAGAGACACAATGCCGACTTAAGTGCAAGAAAACAGTCTTCGTACGGTCAATGTTTTGAGCGTTTCCTGTGTCACCAGTTTTACATTCCGATGCACCTCTGCCGGTTTACTGTATCCCTTTGACCTTCCCTTTCTCGATGAAACACAGAAATCGCATCGGAATTAAATATAAGAAACACAATGCCGACTTAAGTACAGGAAGACTGAGTCTTCCTACTGTCTATGTTTTGAGCGTTTCCTGTGTCACCAGTTTTACATTCTAATGCACCTCTGCAGGTTTTCTGTATCCATTGGACCTTCCCATTGACGATGAAGCACAGAAATTGCATCGGAATTAAATATAATAAACACAATGCCTACTTATGTACAGGAAGACTGAGTCTTCCTACTGTCTATGTTTTGAGCGTTTCCGGTGTCAGCAGTTTTACATTCTGATGCACCTCTGCAGGATTACTGTATCCCTTGGACCTTCCCATTGACGATGAAACACAGAAATTGCATCGGAATTAAATATAAGAGACACAATGCCGACTTAAGTACAGGAAGACTGAGTCTTCCTACTGTATATGATTTGAGCGTTTTCTGTGTCATCAGTTTTACATTCAGATGCATCTCTGCAGGTTTACTGTATCCCTTGGACCTTCCCATTGACGATGAAAAACAGAAATTGCATCGGAATTAAATATAAGAAACACAATGCCGACTTAAGTACAGGAAGACTGAGTCTTCGTACTGTCTATGTTTTGAGCGTTTCCTGTGTCACTAGTTTTACAGTCCGATGCACCACTGCAGGTTTAGTGTATCCCTTGGACCTTCCCATTGACGATGAAACACAGAATTTGCATCGGAATTAGATATAAGAGACACAATGCCGACTTAAATAAAGGAAGACTGAGTCTTCCTACTGTCTATGTTTTGAGCGTTTCCTGTGTCACTAGTTTTACATTCCGATGCACCACTGCAGGTTTAGTGTATCCCTTGGACCTTCCCATTGACGATGAAACACAGAATTTGCATCGGAATTAGATATAAGAGACACAATGCCGACTTAAATAAAGGAAGAATGAGTCTTCCTACTGTCTATGTGTTGAGCGTTTCCTGTGTCACCAGTTTTACATTCTGATGCACCTCTGCAGGTTTACAGTATCCCTTGGACCTTCCCGTTGACGATGAAACACAGAAATTGAATCGGAATTAAATATAAGACACACAATGCCGACTTAAGTACAGGAAGACCGAGTCTTCCTACCGTCTATGATTTGAGCTTTTACTGTGTCACCAGTTTTACATTCCGATGCACCTCTGCAGGTTTACTGTATCCCTTGGACCTTCCCATTGAAGATGAAACACAGAAATTGCATCGGAATTAAATATAAGAGACACATTGCCGACTTCAGTACAGGAAGACAGAGTCTTCCTACTGTCTATGTTTTGAGCGTTTTCTGTGTCATCAGTTTTACATTCAGATGCACCTCTGCAGGTTTACTGTATCCCTTGGACCTTCCCATTGACGATGAATAACAGAAATTGCATCGGAATTAAATATAAGAGACACAATGCCGACTTAAGTACAGGCAGACTAAGTCTTCCTTCTGTCTATGTTTTGAGCGTTTCCTGTATCATCAGTTTTCCTTTCCGATGCACCTCTGCAGGATTACTATATCCCTTGGACCTTCCCATTCACGATGGAACACAGAAATTTCATCGGAAATAAATATAAGAGACACAATGCCGACTTAAGGACAGGAAGATCGAGTCTTCCTACTCTCTATGTTTTGAGCGATTCCTGTGTCACTAGTTTTACATTCCGATGCACCACTGCAGGTTTACTGTATCCCTTGGACCTTCCCATTGACGATGAAACACAGAAATTGCATCGGAATTAAATATAAGAGACACAATGCCGACTTAAGTACATGAAGAATGAGTCTTCCTACCTTCTATGTGTTGAGCGTTTCCTGTGTCTCCAGTTTTACATTCTGACGCACCTCTGCAAGTTTACCGCATCCCTTGGACCTTCCCATTGACGATGAAACACAGAAATTGCATCGGAATTAAATATAAGAGACACAATGCTGACTTAAGTACAGGAAGACTGAGTCTTCCTACTGTCTATGTTTTGAGCGTTTCCTGTGTCACCAGTTTTACATTCTAATGCACCTCTGCAGGTTTTCTGTATCCATTGGACATTCCCATTGACGATGATGCACAGAAATTGCATCCGAATTAAATATAATAAACACAATGCCGACTTAAGTACAGGAAGACTGAGTCTTCCTACTGTCTATGTTTTGAGCGTTTCCGGTGTCAGCAGTTTTACATTCTGATGCACCTCTGCAGGATTACTGTATCCCTTGGAGCTTCCCATTCACGATGAAACACAGAAATTGCATCGGAATTAAATATAAGAGACACAGAGCCGACTTAAATACAGGAAGACTGAGTCTTCCTATAATTTGAGCGTTTCCTGTGTCACCAGTTTTACATTCCGATGCACCTCTACATGTTTACTGTATCCGTTGGACCTTCACAGTGACGATGAAACACAGAAATTGCATCGGAATTAAATATAAGAGACACAATGCCGACTTAAATACAGGAAGACTGAGTCTTCCTACTGTCTATGTTTTGAGCGTTTCCTGTGACACTAGTATTACATTCCGATGCACCTCTGCAGGCTTACTGTATCCCTAGGACCTTCCCATTGACGATGAAACACAGAAATTTCATCGGAAATAAATATAAGAGACACAATGCCGACTTAAGTACAGGAAGACTGAGTCTTCCTACTCTCTATGTTTTGAGCGTTTCCTGTGTCACTAGTTTTACATTCCGATGCACCACTGCAGGTTTACTGTATCCCTTGGACCTTCCCATTGTCGATGAAACGCAGAAATTGCATCGGAATTAAATATAAGAGAGACAATGCCGACTTAAATACAGGATGAATGAGTCTTCCTTCTGTCTATGTGTTGAGCGTTTCCTGTGTCACCAGTTTTACATTCTGATACACCTCTGCAGGTTTACTGTATCCCTTGGACCTTCCCATTGACGATGAAACACAGAAATTGCATCGGAATTAAATATAAGAGACACAATGCCGACTTAAGTACAGGAAGACTGAGTCTTCCTACTGTCTACGATTTGAGTGTTTCCTGTGTCACCAGTTTTACATTCCGATGCACCTCTGCAGGTTTACTGTATCCCTTGGATCTTCCCATTGACGATGAAACACAGAAATTGCATCGGAATTAAATATAAGAGACACAATGCCGACTTAAGTACAGGAAGACTGAGTCTTCCTACTGTCTATGTTTTGAGCGTTTCCTGTGACACTAGTTTTACATTCCGATGCACCTCTGCAGATTTACTGTACCCCTTGGACCTTCCCATTGACGATGAAACACAGAAATTGCATCGAAATTAAATATAAGAGACACAATGCCGATTTAAGTGCAAGAAAACAGTCTTCGTACGGTCAATGTTTTGAGCGTTTCCTGTGTCACCAGTTTTACATTCCGATGCACCTCTGCCGGTTTACTGTATCCCTTTGACCTTCCCTTTCTCGATGAAACACAGAAATCGCATCGGAATTAAATATAAGAAACACAATGCCGACTTAAGTACAGGAAGACTGAGTCTTCCTACTGTCTATGTTTTGAGCGTTTCCTGTGTCACCAGTTTTACATTCTAATGCACCTCTGCAGGTTTTCTGTATCCATTGGACCTTCCCATTGACGATGAAGCACAGAAATTGCATCGGAATTAAATATAAGAAACACAATGCCGACTTAAGTACAGGAAGACTGAGTCTTCCTAATGTCTATGTTTTGAGCGTTTCCGGTGTCAGCAGTTTTACATTCTGATGCACCTTTGCAGGATTACTGTATCCCTTGGACCTTCCCATTGACGATGAAACACAGAAATTGCATCGGAATTAAATATAAGAGACACAATGCCGACTTAAGTACAGGAAGACTGAGTCTTCCTACTGTCTATGTTTGGAGCGTTTTCTGTGTCATCAGTTTTACATTCAGATGCACCTCTGCAGGTTTACTGTATCCCTTGGACCTTCCCATTGACGACGAAGAACAGAAATTGCATCGGAATTAAATATAAGAGACACAATGCCGACTTAAGTACAGGAAGACTAGGTCTTCCTACTGTCTATGTTTTGAGCGTTTCCTGTGTCATCAGTTTTCCTTTCCGAAACACCTCTGCAGGTTTACTATATACCTTGGACCTTCCCATTCACGATGAAACACAGAAATTTCATCGGAAATAAATATAAGAGACACAATGCCGACTTAAGTATAGGAAGACTGAGTCTTCCTGCTTTCTATGTTTTGAGCGTTTCCTGTGTCACCAGTTTTACATTCTGATGCTCCTCTGCAGGCCTTCTGTATCCACTGGACCCTCCCATTGACGATGTAACACAGAAATTGCATCGGAATTAAATATAAGAGACACAATGCCGACTTAAGTACAGGAAAACTGAGTCTTCGTACTGACTATGCTTTGAGCGTTTCCTGTGTCACCAGTTTTAGATTCTGATGCACCTCTGCTGGCTTTCTGTATCCATTGGACCTTCCCATTGACGATGAAACACAGATATTGAATCGGAATTAAATATAAGACACACAATGCCGACTTAAGTACAGGAAGACGGAGTCTTCTTACTGTCTATGATTTGAGCTTTTCCTGTGTCACCAGTTTTACATTCCGATGCACCTCTGCAGGTTTCCTGTATCCCTTGGACCTTCCCATTGAAGATGAAACACAGAAATTGCATCGGAGTTAAATATAAGAGACACAATGCCGACTTACGAACAGGAAGACTGAGTCTTCCTACTGTCTATGTTTTGAGCGTTTCCTGTGTCACCAGTTTTACTTTCCGATGCACCTCTGCAGGTTTACTATATCCCTTGGACCTTCCCATTGACGATGAAACACAGAAATTGCATCGGAATTAAATATAAGAGACACAATACCGACTTAAGTACAGGAAGACTGAGTCTTCCTACTGTCTATAATTTGAGCGTTTCCTGTATCACCAGTTTTACATTCCGATGCACATCTACAGGTTTTCTGTATCCCTTGGACGTTCACAGTGACGATGAAACACAGAAATTGCATCGGAATTAAATATAAGAGACACAATGCCGACTTAAGTACAAGAAAACAGTCTCCTTACAGTCGATGTTTTGAGCGTTTCCTGTGTCACCAGTTTTACATTACGATGCACCTCTGCAGGTTTACTGTATCCCTTGGATTTTCCATTGGCGATGAAACACACAAATTGCATCGGAATGAAATATAAGAGACACAATGCCGACTTAAGTACAGGAAGACTAAGTCTTCCTACTGTCTATGTTTTGAGCGTTTTCTGTGTCATCAGTTTTACATTCAGATGCACCTCTGCAGGTTTACTGTATCCCTTGGACCTTCCCATTGACGATGAAAAACAGATATTGCATCGGAATTAAATATAAGAGACACAATGCCGACTTAAGTACAGGAAGACTGAGTCTTCCTACTGTCTATGTTTTGAGCGTTTTCTGTGTCATCAGTTTTACATTCAGATGCACCTCTGCAGGTTTACTGTATCCCTTGGACCTTCCCATTGACGATGAAAAACAGATATTGCATCGGAATTAAATATAAGAGACACAATGCCGACTTAAGTACAGGAAGACTAAGTCTTCCTACTGTGTATGTTTTGAGCGTTTCCTGTATCATCAGTTTTACTTTCCGATGCACCTCTGCAGGATTACTATATCCCTTGGACCTTCCCATTCACGATGGAACACAGAAATTTCATCGGAAATAAATATAAGAGACACAATGCCGATTTAAGTACAGGAAGACTGAGTCTTCCTACTGTCTATGTTTTGAGCGGTTCCTGTGTCACTAGTTTTACATTCCGAAGCACCACTGCAGGTTTACTGTATCCCTTGGACCTTCCCATTGACGATGAAACACAGAATTTGCATCGGAATTAAATATAAGAGACACAATGCCGACTTAAATACAGGAAGAATGAGTCTTCCTACTGTCTATGTGTTGAGCGTTTCCTGTGTCACCAGTTTTACATTCTGATGCACCTCTGCAGGTTTACTGTATCCCTTGGACCTTCCCATTGACGATGAAACACAGAAATTGCATCGGAATTAAATATAAGAGATACAATGCCGACTTAAGTACAGGAAGACTCAGTCTTCCTACTGTCTACGTTTTGAGCGTTTCCTGTGTCACCAGTTTTACATTCCGATGCACCTCTGCAGGTTTACGGTATCCCTTGGACCTTCCCATTGACGATGAAACACTGAAATTGCATCGGAATTAAATATAAGAGACACAATGCCGACTTAAGTACAGGAAGACTGAGTCATCCTACTGTCTATGTTTTGAGCGTTTCCTGTGACACTAGTTTTACATTCCGATGCACCTCTGCAGTTTTACTGTATCCCTTGGACCTTCCCATTGACGATGAAACACAGAAATTGCATCGGAATTAAATATAAGAGACACAATGCCGACTTAAGTGCAAGAAAACAGTCTTCGTACGGTCAATGTTTTGAGCGTTTCCTGTGTCACCAGTTTTACATTCCGATGCACCTCTGCCGGTTTACTGTATCCCTTTGACCTTCCCTTTCTCGATGAAACACAGAAATCGCATCGGAATTAAATATAAGAAACACAATGCCGACTTAAGTACAGGAAGACTGAGTCATCCTACTGTCTATGTTTTGAGCGTTTCCTGTGTCACCAGTTTTACATTCAGATGCACCTCTGCAGGTTTACTGTATCCCTTGGACCTTCCCATTGACGATGAAAAACAGAAATTGCATCGGAATTAAATATAAGATACACAATGCCGACTTAAGTACAGGAAGACTAAGTCTTCCTACTGTCTATGTTTAGTGCTTTTCCTGTGTCATCAGTTTTACTTTCCGATGCACCTCTGCAGGATTACTATATCCCTTGGACCTGCCCATTCACGATGGAACACAGAAATTTCATCGGAAATAAATATAAGAGACACAATGCCGACTTAAGTACAGGAAGACTGAGTCTTCCTACTGTCTATGTTTTGAGCGGTTCCTGTGTCACTAGTTTTACATTCCGAAGCACCACTGCAGGTTTACTGTATCCCTTGGACCTTCCCATTGACGATGAAACACAGAATTTGCATCGGAATTAAATATAAGAGACACAATGCCGACTTAAATACAGGAAGAATGAGTCTTCCTACTGTCTATGTGTTGAGCGTTTCCTGTGTCACCAGTTTTAAATTCTGATGCACCTCTTCAGGTTTACTGAATCCCTTGGACCTTCTCGTTGACGATGAGACCCAGAAATTGAATCGGAATTAAATATAAGACACACAATGCCGACTTAAGTACAGGAAGACTGAGTCTTCCTACTGTCTACGTTTTGAGCGTTTCCTGTGTCACCAGTTTTACATTCCGATGCACCTCTGCAGGTTTACTGTATCCCTTGGACCTTCCCATTGACGATGAAACACAGAAATTGCATCGGAATTAAATATAAGAGACACAATGCCGACTCAAGTACAGGAAGACTGAGTCTTCCTACTGTCTATGTTTTGAGCGTTTCCTGTGACACTAGTATTACATTCCGATGCACCTCTGCAGGTTTACTGTATCCCTTCGACCTTCCCATTGACAATGAAACACAGAAATTGCATCGGAATTAAATATAAGAGACACAATGCCGACTTAAGTACAGGAAGACTGAGTCTTCCTACTGTCTATGTATTGAGCGTGTCCGGTGTCACCAGTTTTACATTCCGATGCACCTCTGTAGGCTTACTGTATCCCTTGGACCTTCCCATTGACGATGAAACACAGAAATTGCATCGGAATTAAATATAAGAGACACAATGCCGACTTAAGTACAGGAAGACAGAGTCTTCCTACTGTCTATGTTTTGAGCGTTTTCTGTGTCATCATTTTTACATTCAGATGCACCTCTGCATGTTTACTGTATCCCTTGGACCTTCCCATTGACGATGAAAAACAGAAATTGCATCGGAATTAAATAAAAGAGACACAATGCCGACTTAAGTACAGGAAGACTAAGTCTTCCTACTGTCTATGTTTTGAGCGTTTCCTGTATCATCAGTTTTCCTTTCCGATGCACCTCTGCAGGATTACTATATCCCTTGGACCTTCCCATTCACGATGGAACACAGAAATTTCATCGGAAATAAATATAAGAGACACAATGCCGACGTAAGTACAGGAAGACTGAGTCTTCCTACTCTCTATGTTTTGAGCGTTTCCTGTGTCACTAGTTTTACATTCCGATGCACCACTGCAGGTTTACTGTATCCCTTGGACCTTCCCATTGACGATGAAACACAGAATTTGCATCGGAATTAAATATAAGAGACACAATGCCGACTTAAATACAGGAAGTATGAGTCTTCCCACTGTCTATGTGTTGAGCGTTTCCTGTGTCACCAGTTTTACATTCTGATGCACCTCTGCAGGTTTACTGTATCCCTTGGACCTTCCCATTGACGATGAAACACAGAAATTGCATCGGAATTAAATATAAGAGATACAATGCCGACTTAAGTACAGGAAGACTCAGTCTTCCTACTGTCTACGATTTGAGCGTTTCCTGTGTCAACAGTTTTACATTCCGATGCACCTCTGCAGGTTTACGGTATCCGTTGGACCTTCCCATTGACGATGAAACACAGAAATTGCATCGGAATTAAATACAAGAGACACAATGCCGACTTAAGTACAGGAAGACTGAGTCATCCTACTGTCTATGTTTTGAGCGTTTCCTGTGACACTAGTTTTACATTCCGATGCAGCTCTGCAGTTTTACTGTATCCCTTGGACCTTCCCATTGACGATGAAACACAGAAATTGCATCGGAATTAAATATAAGAGACACAATGCCGACTTAAGTGCAAGAAAACAGTCTTCGTACGGTCAATGTTTTGAGCGTTTCCTGTGTCACCAGTTTTACATTCCGATGCACCTCTGCCGGTTTACTGTATCCCCTTGACCTTCCCTTTCTCGATGAAACACAGAAATCGCATCGGAATTAAATATAAGAAACACAATGCCGACTTAGGTACAGGAAGACTGAGTCATCCTACTGTCTATGTTTTGAGCGTTTCCTGTGTCACCAGTTTTACATTCAGATGCACCTCTGCAGGTTTACTGTATCCCTTGGACCTTCCCATTGACGATGAAAAACAGAAATTGCATCGGAATTAAATATAAGATACACAATGCCGACTTAAGTACAGGAAGACTAAGTCTTCCTACTGTCTATGTTTTGTGCTTTTCCTGTGTCATCAGTTTTACTTTCCGATGCACCTCTGCAGGATTACTATATCCCTTGGACCTTCCCATTCACGATGGAACACAGAAATTTCATCGGAAATAAATATAAGAGACACAATGCCGACTTAAGTACAGGAAGACTGAGTCTTCCTACTGTCTATGTTTTGAGCGGTTCCTGTGTCACTAGTTTTACATTCCGAAGCACCACTGCAGGTTTACTGTATCCCTTGGACCTTCCCATTGACGATGAAACACAGAATTTGCATCGGAATTAAATATAAGAGACACAATGCCGACTTAAATACAGGAAGATTGAGTCTTCCTACTGTCTATGTGTTGAGCGTTTCCTTTGTCACCAGTTTTACATTCTGATGCACCTCTGCAGGTTTACTGTATCCCTTGGAACTTCTCGTTGACGATGAAACCCAGAAATTGCATCGGAATTAAATATAAGACACACAATGCCGACTTAAGTACAGGAAGACTGAGTCTTCCTACTGTCTACGTTTTGAGCGTTTCCTGTGTCACCAGTTTTACATTCCGATGCACCTCTGCAGGTTTACTGTATCCCTTGGACCTTCCCATTGACGATGAAACACAGAAATTGCATCGGAATTAAATATAAGAGACACAATGCCGACTTAAGTACAGGAAGACTGAGTCTTCCTACTGTCTATGTTTTGAGCGTTTCCTGTGACACTAGTATTACATTCCGATGCACCTCTGCAGGTTTACTGTATCTCTTCGACCTTCCCATTGACAATGAAACACAGAAATTGCATCGGAATTAAATATAAGAGACACAATGCCGACTTAAGTACAGGAAGACTGAGTCTTCCTACTGTCTATGTATTGAGCGTGTCCTGTGTCACCAGTTTTACATTCCGATGCACCTCTGCAGGCTTACTGTATCCCTTGGACCTTCCCATTGACGATGAAACACAGAAATTGCATCGGAATTAAATATAAGAGACACAATGCCGACTTAAGTACAGGAAGACTAAGTCTTCCTACTGTCTATGTTTTGAGCGTTTCCTGTATCATCAGTTTTCCTTTCCGATGCACCTCTGCAGGATTACTATATCCCTTGGACCTTCCCATTCACGATGGAACACAGAAATTTCATCGGAAATAAATATAAGAGACACAATGCCGACTTAAGTACAGGAAGAATGAGTCTTCCTACTGTCTATGTTTTGAGCGTTTTCTGTGTCATCATTTTTACATTCAGATGCACCTCTGCAGGTTTACTGTATCCCTTGGACCTTCCCATTCACGATGAAAAACAGTAATTGCATCGGAATTAAATAAAAGAGACACAATGCCGACTTAAGTACAGGAAGACTAAGTCTTCCTACTGTCTATGTTTTGAACGTTTCCTGTATCATCAGTTTTCCTTTCCGATGCACCTCTGCAGGATTACTGTATCCCTTGGACCTTCCCATTCACGATGGAACACAGAAATTTCATCGGAAATAAATATAAGAGACACAATGCCGACTTAAGTACAGGAAGACTGAGTCTTCCTACTCTCTATGTTTTGAGCGTTTCCTGTGTCACTAGTTTTACATTCCGATGCACCACTGCAGGTTTACTGTATCCCTTGGACCTTCCCATTGACGATGAAACACAGAAATTGCAGCGGAATTAAATATAAGAGACACAATGCCGACTTAAGTACAGGAAGACTGATTCTCCTTACTGTCTATGTTTTGAGCGTTTCCTGTGACACTAGTTTTACATTCCGATGCACCACTGCAGGTTTACTGTATCCCTTGGACCTTCCCATTGACGATGAAACACAGAAATTGCATCGAAATTAAATATAAGAGACACAATGCCGACTTAAGTACAGGAAGACTAAGTCTTCCTACTGTCTATGTTTTGAGCGTTTCCTGTATCATCAGTTTTCCTTTCCGATGCATCTCTGCAGGATTACTGTATCCCTTGGACATTCCCATTCACGATGTAACACAGAAATTTCATCGGAAATAAATATAAGAGACACAATGCCGACTTAAGTACAGGAAGACTGAGTCTTCCTACTCTCTATGTTTTGAGCGTTTCCTGTGTCACTAGTTTTACATTCCGATGCACCACTGCAGGTTTACTGTATCCCTTGGACCTTCCCATTGACGATGAAACACAGAAATTGCATCGAAATTAAATATAAGAGTCACAATGCCGACTTAAGTGCAAGAAAACAGTCTTCGTACGGTCAATGTTTTGAGCGTTTCCTGTGTCACCAGTTTTACATTCCGATGCACCTCTGCCGGTTTACTGTATCCCTTTGACCTTCCCTTTCTCGATAAAACACAGAAATCGCATCGGAATTAAATATAAGAAACACAATGCCGACTTAAGTACAGGAAGACTGAGTCTTCCTACTGTCTATGTTTTGAACGTTTCCTGTGTCACCAGTTTTACATTCTGATGCACCTCTGCAGGTTTTCTGTATCCATTGGACCTTCCCATTGACGATGAAACACAGATATAGCATCGGAATTAAATATAAGAAACACAATGCCGACTTAAGTACAGGAAGACTGAGTCTTCCTACTGTCTATGTTTTGAGCGTTTCCGGTGTCAGCAGTTTTACATTCTGATGCACCTCTGCAGGATTACTGTATCCCTTGGACCTTCCCATTGACGATGAAACACAGAAATTGCATCGGAATTAAATATAAGAGATACAATGCCGACTTAAGTACAGGAAGACTGAGTCTTCCTACTCTCTATGTTTTGAGCGTTTCCAGTGTCACTAGTTTTACATTCCGATGCACCACTGCAGGTTTACTGTATCGCTTGGACCTTCCCATTGTCGATGAAACACAGAAATTGCATCGGAATTAAATGTAAGAGACACAATGCCGACTTAAATACAGGAAGAATGAGTCTTCCTACTGTCTATGTGTTGAGCGTTTCCTGTGTCACCAGTTTTACATTCTGATGCACCTCTGCAGGTTTACTGTATCCCTTGGACCTTCCCATTGACGATGAAACACAGAAATTGCATCGGAATTAAATATAAGAGATACAATGCCGACTTAGGTACAGGAAGACTCAGTCTTCCTACTGTCTACGTTTTGAGCGTTTCCTGTGTCACCAGTTTTACATTCCGATGCACCTCTGCCGGTTTACTGTATCCCTTTGACCTTCCCTTTCTCGATGAAATACAGAAATCGCATCTGAATTAAATATAAGAAACACAATGCCGACTTAAGTACAGGAAGACTGAGTCATCCTAATGTCTATGATTTGAGCGTTTCCTGTGTCACCAGTTTTACATTCTAATGCACCTCTGCAGGTTTTCTGTATCCATTGGACCTTCCCATTGACGATGAAGCACAGAAATTGCATCGGAATTAAATATAAGAAACACAATGCCGACTTAAGTACATGAAGACTGAGTCTTCCTACTGTCTATGTTTTGAGCGTTTCCGTTGTCAGCAGTTTTACATTCTGATGCACCTCTGCAGGATTACTGTATCCCTTGGACCTTCCCATTGACGATGAAACACAGAAATTGCATCGGAATTAAATATAAGAGACACAATGCCGACTTAAGTACAGGAAGACTGAGTCTTCCTACTGTCTATGATTTGAACGTTTTCTGTGTGATCAGTTTTACATTGAGATGCACCTCTGCAGGTTTACTGTATCCCTTGGACCTTCCCATTGACGATGAAAAACAGAAATTGCATCGGAATTAAATATAAGATACACAATGCCGACTTAAGTACAGGAAGACTAAGTCTTCCTACTGTCTATGTTTTGTGCTTTTCCTGTGTCATCAGTTTTACTTTCCGATGCACCTCTGCAGGATTACTATATCCCTTGGACCTTCCCATTCACGATGGAACACAGAAATTTCATCGGAAATAAATATAAGAGACACATTGCCGACTTAAATACAGGAAGAATGAGTCTTCCTACTGTCTATGTGTTGAGCGTTTCCTGTGTCACCAGTTTTACATTCTGATGCACCTCTGCAGGTTTACTGTATCCCTTGGACCTTCTCGTTCACGATGAAACACAGAAATTGCATCGGAATTAAATATAAGACACACAATGCCGACTTAAGTACAGTAAGACTGAGTCTTCCTACTGTCTACGTTTTGAGCGTTTCCTGTGTCACCAGTTTTACATTCCGATGCACCTCTGCAGGTTTACTGTATCCCTTGGACCTTCCCATTGACGATGAAACACAGAAATTGCATCGGAATTAAATATAAGAGACACAATGCCGACTTAAGTACAGGAAGACTGAGTCTTCCTACTGTCTATGTTTTGAGCGTTTCCTGTGACACTAGTATTACATTCCGATGCACCTCTGCAGGTTTACTGTATCCCTTGGACCTTCCCATTGACGATGAAACACAGAAATTGCATCTGAATTAAATATATGAGACACAATGCCGACTTAAGTACAGGAAGACTGAGTCTTCCTACTGTCTATGTATTGAGCGTGTCCTGTGTCACCAGTTTTACATTCCGATGCACCTCTGCAGGCTTACTGTATCCCTTGGACCTTCCCATTGACGATGAAACACAGAAATTGCATCGGAATTAAATATAAGAGACACAATGCCGACTTAAGTACAGGAAGACTGAGTCTTCCTACTGTCTATGTTTTGAGCGTTTTCTGTGTCATCATTTTTACATTCAGATGCACCTCTGCAGGCTTACTGTATCCCTTGGACCTTCCCATTGACGATGAAACACAGAAATTGCATCGGAATTAAATATAAGAGACACAATGCCGACTTAAGTACAGGAAGACTAAATCTTCCTACTGTCTATGTTTTGAGCGTTTCCTGTATCATCAGTTTTCCTTTCCGATGCACCTCTGCAGGATTACTATATCCCTTGGACCTTCCCATTCACGATGGAACACAGAAATTTCATCGGAAATAAATATAAGAGACACAATGCCGACTTAAGTACAGGAAGACTGAGTCTTCCTACTCTCTATGTTTTGAGCGTTTCCTGTGTCACTAGTTTTACATTCCGATGCACCACTGCAGGTTTACTGTATCCCTTGGACCCTCCCATTGACGATGAGACACAGAAATTGCAGCGGAATTAAATATAAGAGACACAATGCCGACTTAAGTACAGGAAGACTGAGTCTTCCTACTGTCTATGTTTTGAGCGTTTCCTGTGACACTAGTTTTACATTCCGAAGCACCTCTGCAGTTTTGCTGTATCCCTTGGACCTTCCCATTGACGATGAAACACAGAAATTGCATCGAAATTAAATATAAGAGACACAATGCAGACTTAAGTGCAAGAAAACAGTCTTCGTACGGTCAATGTTTTGAGCGTTTCCTGTGTCACCAGTTTTACATTCCGATGCACCTCTGCCGGTTTACTGTATCCCTTTGACCTTCCCTTTCTCGATGAAACACAGAAATCGCATCGGAATTAAATATAAGAAACACAATGCCGACTTAAGTACAGGAAGACTGAGTCATCCTACTGTCTATGTTTTGAGCGTTTCCTGTGTCACCAGTTTTACATTCTAATGCACCTCTGCAGGTTTTCTGTATCCATTGGACCTTCCCATTGACGATGAAGCACAGAAATTGCATCGGAATAAATATAAGAAACACAATGCCGACTTAAGTACAGGAAGACTGAGTCTTCCTACTGTCTATGTTTTGAGCGTTTCCGGTGTCAGCAGTTTTACATTCTGATGCACCTCTGCAGGATTACTGTATCCCTTGGACCTTCTCATTGACGATGAAACACAGAAATTGCATCGGAATTAAATATAAGAGACACAATGCCGACTTAAGTACAGGAAGACTGAGTCTTCCTACTGTCTATGATTTGAGCGTTTTCTGTGTCATCAGTTTTACATTCAGATGCACCTCTGCAGGTTTACTGTATCCCTTGGACCTTCCCATTGACGGTGAAAAACAGAAATTTCATCGGAATTAAATATAAGATACACAATGCCGACTTAAGTACAGGAAGACTAAGTCTTCCTACTGTCTATGTTTTGTGCTTTTCCTGTGTCATCAGTTTTACTTTCCGATGCACCTCTGCAGGATTACTATATCCCTTGGACCTTCCCATTCACGATGGAACACAGAAATTTCATCGGAAATAAATATAAGAGACACAATGCCGACTTAAGTACAGGAAGACTGAGTCTTCCTACTCTCTATGTTTTGAGCGTTTCCTGTGTCACTAGTTTTACATTCCGATGCACCACTGCAGGTTTACTGTATCCCTTGGACCCTCCCATTGACGATGAAACACAGAAATTGCAGCGGAATTAAATATCAGAGACACAATGCCGACTTAAGTACAGGAAGACTGAGTCTTCCTACTGTCTATGTTTTGAGCGTTTCCTGTGACACTAGTTTTACATTCCGAAGCACCTCTGCAGTTTTGCTGTATCCCTTGGACCTTCCCATTGACGATGAAACACAGAAATTGCATCGGAATTAAATATAATAAACACAATGCCTACTTATGTACAGGAAGACTGAGTCTTCCTACTGTCTACGTTTTGAGCGTTTCCTGTGTCACCAGTTTTACATTCCGATGCACCTCTGCAGGTTTACTGTATCCCTTGGACCTTCCCATTGACGATGAAATACAGAAATTGCATCGGAATTAAATATAAGAGACACAATGCCGACTTAAGTACAGGAAGACTGAGTCTTCCTACTGTCTATGTTTTGAGCGTTTCCTGTGACACTAGTTTTACATTCCGATGCACCTCTGCAGGTTTACTGTATACCTTGGACCTTCCCATTGACGATGAAGCACAGAAATTGCATCGAAATTAAATATAAGAGACACAATGCCGACTTAAGTGCAAGAAAACAGTCTTCGTACGGTCAATGTTTTGAGCGATTCCTGTGTCACCAGTTTTACATTCCGATGCACGTCTGCCGGTTTACTGTATCCCTTTGACCTTCCCTTTCTCGATAAAACACAGAAATCGCATCGGAATTAAATATAAGAAACACAATGCCGACTTAAGTACAGGAAGACTGAGTCTTCCTACTGTCTACGTTTTGAGCGTTTCCTGTTTCACCAGTTTTACATTCTGATGCACCTCTGCAGGTTTTCTGTATCCATTGGACCTTCCTATTGACGATGAAACACAGAAATTGCATCGGAATTAAATATAAGAAACACAATGCCGACTTAAATACAGGAAGACTGAGTTTTCCTACTGTCTATGTTTTGAGCGTTTCCGGTGTCAGCAGTTTTACATTCTGATGCACCTCTGCAGGATAACTGTATCCCTTGGACCTTCCCATTGACGATGAAACACAGAAATTGCATCGGAATTAAATATAAGAGACACAATGCCGACTTAAGTACAGGAAGACTGAGTCTTCCTACTGTATATGATTTGAGCGTTTTCTGTGTCATCAGTTTTACATTCAGATGCATCTCTGCAGGTTTACTGTATCCCTTGGACCTTCCCATTGACGATGAAAAACAGAAATTGCATCGGAATTAAATATAAGAAACACAATGCCGACTTAAGTACAGGAAGACTGAGTCTTCCTACTGTCTATGTTTTGAGCGTTTCCTGTGTCACTAGTTTTACATTCCGATGCACCACTGCAGGTTTAGTGTATCCCTTGGACCTTCCCATTGACGATGAAACACAGAATTTGCATCGGAATTAGATATAAGAGACACAATGCCGACTTAAATAAAGGAAGACTGAGTCTTCCTACTGTCTATGTTTTGAGCGTTTCCTGTGTCACTAGTTTTACATTCCGATGCACCACTGCAGGTTTAGTGTATCCCTTGGACCTTCCCATTGACGATGAAACACAGAATTTGCATCGGAATTAGATATAAGAGACACAATGCCGACTTAAATAAAGGAAGAATGAGTCTTCCTACTGTCTATGTGTTGAGCGTTTCCTGTGTCACCAGTTTTACATTCTGATGCACCTCTGCAGGTTTACAGTATCCCTTGGACCTTCCCGTTGACGATGAAACACAGAAATTGAATCGGAATTAAATATAAGACACACAATGCCGACTTAAGTACAGGAAGACCGAGTCTTCCTACCGTCTATGATTTGAGCTTTTTCTGTGTCACCAGTTTTACATTCCGATGCACCTCTGCAGGTTTACTGTATCCCTTGGACCTTCCCATTGAAGATGAAACACAGAAATTGCATCGGAATTAAATATAAGAGACACATTGCCGACTTCAGTACAGGAAGACAGAGTCTTCCTACTGTCTATGTTTTGAGCGTTTTCTGTGTCATCAGTTTTACATTCAGATGCACCTCTGCAGGTTTACTGTATCCCTTGGACCTTCCCATTGACGATGAAAAACAGAAATTGCATCGGAATTAAATATAAGAGACACAATGCCGACTTAAGTACAGGCAGACTAAGTCTTCCTTCTGTCTATGTTTTGAGCGTTTCCTGTATCATCAGTTTTCCTTTCCGATGCACCTCTGCAGGATTACTATATCCCTTGGACCTTCCCATTCACGATGGAACACAGAAATTTCATCGGAAATAAATATAAGAGACACAATGCCGACATAAGGACAGGAAGATCGAGTCTTCCTACTCTCTATGTTTTGAGCGATTCCTGTGTCACTAGTTTTACATTCCGATGCACCACTGCAGGTTTACTGTATCCCTTGGACCTTCCCATTGACGATGAAACACAGAAATTGCATCGGAATTAAATATAAGAGACACAATGCCGACTTAAGTACATGAAGAATGAGTCTTCCTACCTTCTATGTGTTGAGCGTTTCCTGTGTCTCCAGTTTTACATTCTGACGCACCTCTGCAAGTTTACCGCATCCCTTGGACCTTCCCATTGACGATGAAACACAGAAATTGCATCGGAATTAAATATAAGAGACACAATGCTGACTTAAGTACAGGAAGACTGAGTCTTCCTACTGTCTATGTTTTGAGCGTTTCCTGTGTCACCAGTTTTACATTCTAATGCACCTCTGCAGGTTTTCTGTATCCATTGGACATTCCCATTGACGATGATGCACAGAAATTGCATCCGAATTAAATATAATAAACACAATGCCGACTTAAGTACAGGAAGACTGAGTCTTCCTACTGTCTATGTTTTGAGCGTTTCCGGTGTCAGCAGTTTTACATTCTGATGCACCTCTGCAGGATTACTGTATCCCTTGGAGCTTCCCATTCACGATGAAACACAGAAATTGCATCGGAATTAAATATAAGAGACACAGAGCCGACTTAAATACAGGAAGACTGAGTCTTCCTATAATTTGAGCGTTTCCTGTGTCACCAGTTTTACATTCCGATGCACCTCTACATGTTTACTGTATCCGTTGGACCTTCACAGTGACGATGAAACACAGAAATTGCATCGGAATTAAATATAAGAGACACAATGCCGACTTAAATACAGGAAGACTGAGTCTTCCTACTGTCTATGTTTTGAGCGTTTCCTGTGACACTAGTATTACATTCCGATGCACCTCTGCAGGCTTACTGTATCCCTAGGACCTTCCCATTGACGATGAAACACAGAAATTTCATCGGAAATAAATATAAGAGACACAATGCCGACTTAAGTACAGGAAGACTGAGTCTTCCTACTCTCTATGTTTTGAGCGTTTCCTGTGTCACTAGTTTTACATTCCGATGCACCACTGCAGGTTTACTGTATCCCTTGGACCTTCCCATTGTCGATGAAACGCAGAAATTGCATCGGAATTAAATATAAGAGAGACAATGCCGACTTAAATACAGGATGAATGAGTCTTCCTTCTGTCTATGTGTTGAGCGTTTCCTGTGTCACCAGTTTTACATTCTGATACACCTCTGCAGGTTTACTGTATCCCTTGGACCTTCCCATTGACGATGAAACACAGAAATTGCATCGGAATTAAATATAAGAGACACAATGCCGACTTAAGTACAGGAAGACTGAGTCTTCCTACTGTCTACGATTTGAGTGTTTCCTGTGTCACCAGTTTTACATTCCGATGCACCTCTGCAGGTTTACTGTATCCCTTGGATCTTCCCATTGACGATGAAACACAGAAATTGCATCGGAATTAAATATAAGAGACACAATGCCGACTTAAGTACAGGAAGACTGAGTCTTCCTACTGTCTATGTTTTGAGCGTTTCCTGTGACACTAGTTTTACATTCCGATGCACCTCTGCAGATTTACTGTACCCCTTGGACCTTCCCATTGACGATGAAACACAGAAATTGCATCGAAATTAAATATAAGAGACACAATGCCGACTTAAGTGCAAGAAAACAGTCTTCGTACGGTCAATGTTTTGAGCGTTTCCTGTGTCACCAGTTTTACATTCCGATGCACCTCTGCCGGTTTACTGTATCCCTTTGACCTTCCCTTTCTCGATGAAACACAGAAATCGCATCGGAATTAAATATAAGAAACACAATGCCGACTTAAGTACAGGAAGACTGAGTCTTCCTACTGTCTATGTTTTGAGCGTTTCCTGTGTCACCAGTTTTACATTCTAATGCACCTCTGCAGGTTTTCTGTATCCATTGGACCTTCCCATTGACGATGAAGCACAGAAATTGCATCGGAATTAAATATAAGAAACACAATGCCGACTTAAGTACAGGAAGACTGAGTCTTCCTAATGTCTATGTTTTGAGCGTTTCCGGTGTCAGCAGTTTTACATTCTGATGCACCTTTGCAGGATTACTGTATCCCTTGGACCTTCCCATTGACGATGAAACACAGAAATTGCATCGGAATTAAATATAAGAGACACAATGCCGACTTAAGTACAGGAAGACTGAGTCTTCCTACTGTCTATGTTTGGAGCGTTTTCTGTGTCATCAGTTTTACATTCAGATGCACCTCTGCAGGTTTACTGTATCCCTTGGACCTTCCCATTGACGACGAAGAACAGAAATTGCATCGGAATTAAATATAAGAGACACAATGCCGACTTAAGTACAGGAAGACTAGGTCTTCCTACTGTCTATGTTTTGAGCGTTTCCTGTGTCATCAGTTTTCCTTTCCGAAACACCTCTGCAGGTTTACTATATACCTTGGACCTTCCCATTCACGATGAAACACAGAAATTTCATCGGAAATAAATATAAGAGACACAATGCCGACTTAAGTATAGGAAGACTGAGTCTTCCTGCTTTCTATGTTTTGAGCGTTTCCTGTGTCACCAGTTTTACATTCTGATGCTCCTCTGCAGGCCTTCTGTATCCACTGGACCCTCCCATTGACGATGTAACACAGAAATTGCATCGGAATTAAATATAAGAGACACAATGCCGACTTAAGTACAGGAAAACTGAGTCTTCGTACTGACTATGCTTTGAGCGTTTCCTGTGTCACCAGTTTTAGATTCTGATGCACCTCTGCTGGCTTTCTGTATCCATTGGACCTTCCCATTGACGATGAAACACAGATATTGAATCGGAATTAAATATAAGACACACAATGCCGACTTAAGTACAGGAAGACGGAGTCTTCTTACTGTCTATGATTTGAGCTTTTCCTGTGTCACCAGTTTTACATTCCGATGCACCTCTGCAGGTTTCCTGTATCCCTTGGACCTTCCCATTGAAGATGAAACACAGAAATTGCATCGGAGTTAAATATAAGAGACACAATGCCGACTTACGAACAGGAAGACTGAGTCTTCCTACTGTCTATGTTTTGAGCGTTTCCTGTGTCACCAGTTTTACTTTCCGATGCACCTCTGCAGGTTTACTATATCCCTTGGACCTTCCCATTGACGATGAAACACAGAAATTGCATCGGAATTAAATATAAGAGACACAATACCGACTTAAGTACAGGAAGACTGAGTCTTCCTACTGTCTATAATTTGAGCGTTTCCTGTATCACCAGTTTTACATTCCGATGCACATCTACAGGTTTTCTGTATCCCTTGGACGTTCACAGTGACGATGAAACACAGAAATTGCATCGGAATTAAATATAAGAGACACAATGCCGACTTAAGTACAAGAAAACAGTCTCCTTACAGTCGATGTTTTGAGCGTTTCCTGTGTCACCAGTTTTACATTACGATGCACCTCTGCAGGTTTACTGTATCCCTTGGATTTTCCATTGGCGATGAAACACACAAATTGCATCGGAATGAAATATAAGAGACACAATGCCGACTTAAGTACAGGAAGACTAAGTCTTCCTACTGTCTATGTTTTGAGCGTTTTCTGTGTCATCAGTTTTACATTCAGATGCACCTCTGCAGGTTTACTGTATCCCTTGGACCTTCCCATTGACGATGAAAAACAGATATTGCATCGGAATTAAATATAAGAGACACAATGCCGACTTAAGTACAGGAAGACTGAGTCTTCCTACTGTCTATGTTTTGAGCGTTTTCTGTGTCATCAGTTTTACATTCAGATGCACCTCTGCAGGTTTACTGTATCCCTTGGACCTTCCCATTGACGATGAAAAACAGATATTGCATCGGAATTAAATATAAGAGACACAATGCCGACTTAAGTACAGGAAGACTAAGTCTTCCTACTGTGTATGTTTTGAGCGTTTCCTGTATCATCAGTTTTACTTTCCGATGCACCTCTGCAGGATTACTATATCCCTTGGACCTTCCCATTCACGATGGAACACAGAAATTTCATCGGAAATAAATATAAGAGACACAATGCCGACTTAAGTACAGGAAGACTGAGTCTTCCTACTGTCTATGTTTTGAGCGTTTCCTGTGTCACCAGTTTTACATTCCGATGCACCTCTGCAGGTTTACTGTTTCCCTTGGACCTTCCCATTGACGATGAAACACAGAAATTTCATCGGAAATAAATATAAGAGACACAATGCCGACTTAAGTACAGGAAGACAGAGTCTTCCTACTGTCTATGTTTGAGCGTTTCCTGTGTCACTAGTTTTACATTCCGATGCGCCACTGCAGGTTTCCTGTATCCCTTGGACCTTCCCATTGACGATGAAACACAGAAATTGAATCGGAATTAAATATAACAGACACAATGCCGACTTAAGTACAGGAAGAATGAGTCTTCCTACTGTCTATGTGTTGAGCGTTTCCTGTGTTACCAGTTTTACATTCTGATGCACCTCTGCAGGTTTACTGTATCCTTTGGACCTTCCCATTGACGATGAAAAACAGAAATTGCATCGGAATTAAATATAAGAGACACAATGCCGACTTGAGTACAGGAAGACTGATTCTTCCTAATATCTATGTTTTGAGCGTTTCCTGTGTCACCAGTTTTACATTCCGATGCACCTCTGCACGTTTACTGTATCCCTTGGACCTTCCCATTGACGATGAAACACAGAAATTGCATCGGTATTAAATATAAGAGACACAATGCCGACTTATGTACAGGAAGACTGAGTCTTCCAACTGTCTATGTTTTGAGCGCTTCCTGTGTCACCAGTTTTACATTCCGATGCACCTCTGCAGGTTTACTGTATCCCTTGGACCTTCCCATTGACGATGAAACACAGAAATTGCATCGGAATTAAATATAAGAGACACAATGCCGACTTAAGTACAGGAAGACTGAGTCTTACTACTGTCTATAATTTGAGCGTTTCCTGTGTCACCAGTTTCACATTCCGATGCACCTCTACAGGTTTACTGTATCCCTTGGACCTTCACAGTGACGATGAAACACAGAAATTGAATCGGAATTAAATATAAGACACACAATGCCGACTTAAGTACAGGAAGACTAAGTCTTCCTACTGTCTATGTTTTGAGCGTTTCCTGTGTCATCAGTTTTACTTTCCGATGCACCTCTGCAGGTTTACTATATCACTTGGACCTTCCCATTCACGATGAAACACAGAAATTTCATCGGAAATAAATATAAGTGACACAATGCCGACTTAAGTATAGGAAGACTGAGTCTTCCTACTGTCTATGATTTGAGCGTTTCCTGTGTCACCAGATTTACATTCCGATGCACCTCTGCAGGTTTACTGTATACCGTAGAGCTTCCCATTGACGATGAAACACAGAAATTGCATCGGAATTAAATATAAGACACACAATGCCGACTTAAGTACAGGAAGACTGAGTCTTCCTACTGTCTATGATTTGAGCGTTTCCTGTGTCACCAGTTTTACATTCCGATGCATCTCTGCAGGTTTCCTGTATACCTTGGACCTTCCCATTGACGATGAAACACAGGAATTGCATCGAAATTAAATATAAGAGACACAATGCCTACTTAAGTACAAGAAAACAGTCTACGTACGGTCAATGTTTTGAGCGTTTCCTGTGTCAGCAGTTTTACATTCCGATGCACCTCTGCAGGTTTACTGTATCCCTTGGACCTTCCCATTGAAGATGAAACACAGAAATTGCATCGGAATTAAATATAAGAGACACATTGCCGACTTCAGTACAGGAAGACAGAGTCTTCCTACTGTCTATGTTTTGAGCGTTTTCTGTGTCATCAGTTTTACATTCAGATGCACCTCTGCAGGTTTACTGTATCCCTTGGACCTTCCCATTGACGATGAAAAACAGAAATTGCATCGGAATTAAATATAAGAGACACAATGCCGACTTAAGTACAGGCAGACTAAGTCTTCCTTCTGTCTATGTTTTGAGCGTTTCCTGTATCATCAGTTTTCCTTTCCGATGCACCTCTGCAGGATTACTATATCCCTTGGACCTTCCCATTCACGATGGAACACAGAAATTTCATCGGAAATAAATATAAGAGACACAATGCCGACTTAAGGACAGGAAGATCGAGTCTTCCTACTCTCTATGTTTTGAGCGATTCCTGTGTCACTAGTTTTACATTCCGATGCACCACTGCAGGTTTACTGTATCCCTTGGACCTTCCCATTGACGATGAAACACAGAAATTGCATCGGAATTAAATATAAGAGACACAATGCCGACTTAAGTACATGAAGAATGAGTCTTCCTACCTTCTATGTGTTGAGCGTTTCCTGTGTCTCCAGTTTTACATTCTGACGCACCTCTGCAAGTTTACCGCATCCCTTGGACCTTCCCATTGACGATGAAACACAGAAATTGCATCGGAATTAAATATAAGAGACACAATGCTGACTTAAGTACAGGAAGACTGAGTCTTCCTACTGTCTATGTTTTGAGCGTTTCCTGTGTCACCAGTTTTACATTCTAATGCACCTCTGCAGGTTTTCTGTATCCATTGGACATTCCCATTGACGATGATGCACAGAAATTGCATCCGAATTAAATATAATAAACACAATGCCGACTTAAGTACAGGAAGACTGAGTCTTCCTACTGTCTATGTTTTGAGCGTTTCCGGTGTCAGCAGTTTTACATTCTGATGCACCTCTGCAGGATTACTGTATCCCTTGGAGCTTCCCATTCACGATGAAACACAGAAATTGCATCGGAATTAAATATAAGAGACACAGAGCCGACTTAAATACAGGAAGACTGAGTCTTCCTATAATTTGAGCGTTTCCTGTGTCACCAGTTTTACATTCCGATGCACCTCTACATGTTTACTGTATCCGTTGGACCTTCACAGTGACGATGAAACACAGAAATTGCATCGGAATTAAATATAAGAGACACAATGCCGACTTAAATACAGGAAGACTGAGTCTTCCTACTGTCTATGTTTTGAGCGTTTCCTGTGACACTAGTATTACATTCCGATGCACCTCTGCAGGCTTACTGTATCCCTAGGACCTTCCCATTGACGATGAAACACAGAAATTTCATCGGAAATAAATATAAGAGACACAATGCCGACTTAAGTACAGGAAGACTGAGTCTTCCTACTCTCTATGTTTTGAGCGTTTCCTGTGTCACTAGTTTTACATTCCGATGCACCACTGCAGGTTTACTGTATCCCTTGGACCTTCCCATTGTCGATGAAACGCAGAAATTGCATCGGAATTAAATATAAGAGAGACAATGCCGACTTAAATACAGGATGAATGAGTCTTCCTTCTGTCTATGTGTTGAGCGTTTCCTGTGTCACCAGTTTTACATTCTGATACACCTCTGCAGGTTTACTGTATCCCTTGGACCTTCCCATTGACGATGAAACACAGAAATTGCATCGGAATTAAATATAAGAGACACAATGCCGACTTAAGTACAGGAAGACTGAGTCTTCCTACTGTCTACGATTTGAGTGTTTCCTGTGTCACCAGTTTTACATTCCGATGCACCTCTGCAGGTTTACTGTATCCCTTGGATCTTCCCATTGACGATGAAACACAGAAATTGCATCGGAATTAAATATAAGAGACACAATGCCGACTTAAGTACAGGAAGACTGAGTCTTCCTACTGTCTATGTTTTGAGCGTTTCCTGTGACACTAGTTTTACATTCCGATGCACCTCTGCAGATTTACTGTACCCCTTGGACCTTCCCATTGACGATGAAACACAGAAATTGCATCGAAATTAAATATAAGAGACACAATGCCGACTTAAGTGCAAGAAAACAGTCTTCGTACGGTCAATGTTTTGAGCGTTTCCTGTGTCACCAGTTTTACATTCCGATGCACCTCTGCCGGTTTACTGTATCCCTTTGACCTTCCCTTTCTCGATGAAACACAGAAATCGCATCGGAATTAAATATAAGAAACACAATGCCGACTTAAGTACAGGAAGACTGAGTCTTCCTACTGTCTATGTTTTGAGCGTTTCCTGTGTCACCAGTTTTACATTCTAATGCACCTCTGCAGGTTTTCTGTATCCATTGGACCTTCCCATTGACGATGAAGCACAGAAATTGCATCGGAATTAAATATAAGAAACACAATGCCGACTTAAGTACAGGAAGACTGAGTCTTCCTAATGTCTATGTTTTGAGCGTTTCCGGTGTCAGCAGTTTTACATTCTGATGCACCTTTGCAGGATTACTGTATCCCTTGGACCTTCCCATTGACGATGAAACACAGAAATTGCATCGGAATTAAATATAAGAGACACAATGCCGACTTAAGTACAGGAAGACTGAGTCTTCCTACTGTCTATGTTTGGAGCGTTTTCTGTGTCATCAGTTTTACATTCAGATGCACCTCTGCAGGTTTACTGTATCCCTTGGACCTTCCCATTGACGACGAAGAACAGAAATTGCATCGGAATTATTTATAAGAGACACAATGCCGACTTAAGTACAGGAAGACTAGGTCTTCCTACTGTCTATGTTTTGAGCGTTTCCTGTGTCATCAGTTTTCCTTTCCGAAACACCTCTGCAGGTTTACTATATACCTTGGACCTTCCCATTCACGATGAAACACAGAAATTTCATCGGAAATAAATATAAGAGACACAATGCCGACTTAAGTATAGGAAGACTGAGTCTTCCTGCTTTCTATGTTTTGAGCGTTTCCTGTGTCACCAGTTTTACATTCTGATGCTCCTCTGCAGGCCTTCTGTATCCACTGGACCCTCCCATTGACGATGTAACACAGAAATTGCATCGGAATTAAATATAAGAGACACAATGCCGACTTAAGTACAGGAAAACTGAGTCTTCGTACTGACTATGCTTTGAGCGTTTCCTGTGTCACCAGTTTTAGATTCTGATGCACCTCTGCTGGCTTTCTCTATCCATTGGACCTTCCCATTGACGATGAAACACAGATATTGAATCGGAATTAAATATAAGACACACAATGCCGACTTAAGTACAGGAAGACGGAGTCTTCTTACTGTCTATGATTTGAGCTTTTCCTGTGTCACCAGTTTTACATTCCGATGCACCTCTGCAGGTTTCCTGTATCCCTTGGACCTTCCCATTGAAGATGAAACACAGAAATTGCATCGGAGTTAAATATAAGAGACACAATGCCGACTTACGAACAGGAAGACTGAGTCTTCCTACTGTCTATGTTTTGAGCGTTTCCTGTGTCACCAGTTTTACTTTCCGATGCACCTCTGCAGGTTTACTATATCCCTTGGACCTTCCCATTGACGATGAAACACAGAAATTGCATCGGAATTAAATATAAGAGACACAATACCGACTTAAGTACAGGAAGACTGAGTCTTCCTACTGTCTATAATTTGAGCGTTTCCTGTATCACCAGTTTTACATTCCGATGCACATCTACAGGTTTTCTGTATCCCTTGGACGTTCACAGTGACGATGAAACACAGAAATTGCATCGGAATTAAATATAAGAGACACAATGCCGACTTAAGTACAAGAAAACAGTCTCCTTACAGTCGATGTTTTGAGCGTTTCCTGTGTCACCAGTTTTACATTACGATGCACCTCTGCAGGTTTACTGTATCCCTTGGATTTTCCATTGGCGATGAAACACACAAATTGCATCGGAATGAAATATAAGAGACACAATGCCGACTTAAGTACAGGAAGACTAAGTCTTCCTACTGTCTATGTTTTGAGCGTTTTCTGTGTCATCAGTTTTACATTCAGATGCACCTCTGCAGGTTTACTGTATCCCTTGGACCTTCCCATTGACGATGAAAAACAGATATTGCATCGGAATTAAATATAAGAGACACAATGCCGACTTAAGTACAGGAAGACTGAGTCTTCCTACTGTCTATGTGTTGAGCGTTTTCTGTGTCATCAGTTTTACATTCAGATGCACCTCTGCAGGTTTACTGTATCCCTTGGACCTTCCCATTGACGATGAAAAACAGATATTGCATCGGAATTAAATATAAGAGACACAATGCCGACTTAAGTACAGGAAGACTAAGTCTTCCTACTGTGTATGTTTTGAGCGTTTCCTGTATCATCAGTTTTACTTTCCGATGCACCTCTGCAGGATTACTATATCCCTTGGACCTTCCCATTCACGATGGAACACAGAAATTTCATCGGAAATAAATATAAGAGACACAATGCCGACTTAAGTACAGGAAGACTGAGTCTTCCTACTGTCTATGTTTTGAGCGTTTCCTGTGTCACCAGTTTTACATTCCGATGCACCTCTGCAGGTTTACTGTTTCCCTTGGACCTTCCCATTGACGATGAAACACAGAAATTTCATCGGAAATAAATATAAGAGACACAATGCCGACTTAAGTACAGGAAGACAGAGTCTTCCTACTGTCTATGTTTGAGCGTTTCCTGTGTCACTAGTTTTACATTCCGATGCGCCACTGCAGGTTTCCTGTATCCCTTGGACCTTCCCATTGACGATGAAACACAGAAATTGAATCGGAATTAAATATAACAGACACAATGCCGACTTAAGTACAGGAAGAATGAGTCTTCCTACTGTCTATGTGTTGAGCGTTTCCTGTGTTACCAGTTTTACATTCTGATGCACCTCTGCAGGTTTACTGTATCCTTTGGACCTTCCCATTGACGATGAAAAACAGAAATTGCATCGGAATTAAATATAAGAGACACAATGCCGACTTAAGTACAGGAAGACTGATTCTTCCTAATATCTATGTTTTGAGCGTTTCCTGTGTCACCAGTTTTACATTCCGATGCACCTCTGCAGGTTTACTGTATCCCTTGGACCTTCCCATTGACGATGAAACACAGAAATTGCATCGGTATTAAATATAAGAGACACAATGCCGACTTATGTACAGGAAGACTGAGTCTTCCAACTGTCTATGTTTTGAGCGCTTCCTGTGTCACCAGTTTTACATTCCGATGCACCTCTGCAGGTTTACTGTATCCCTTGGACCTTCCCATTGACGATGAAACACAGAAATTGCATCGGAATTAAATATAAGAGACACAATGCCGACTTAAGTACAGGAAGACTGAGTCTTACTACTGTCTATAATTTGAGCGTTTCCTGTGTCACCAGTTTCACATTCCGATGCACCTCTACAGGTTTACTGTATCCCTTGGACCTTCACAGTGACGATGAAACACAGAAATTGAATCGGAATTAAATATAAGACACACAATGCCGACTTAAGTACAGGAAGACTAAGTCTTCCTACTGTCTATGATTTGAGCGTTTCCTGTGTCATCAGTTTTACTTTCCGATGCACCTCTGCAGGTTTACTATATCACTTGGACCTTCCCATTCACGATGAAACACAGAAATTTCATCGGAAATAAATATAAGTGACACAATGCCGACTTAAGTATAGGAAGACTGAGTCTTCCTACTGTCTATGATTTGAGCGTTTCCTGTGTCACCAGATTTACATTCCGATGCACCTCTGCAGGTTTACTGTATACCGTAGAGCTTCCCATTGACGATGAAACACAGAAATTGCATCGGAATTAAATATAAGACACACAATGCCGACTTAAGTACAGGAAGACTGAGTCTTCCTACTGTCTATGATTTGAGCGTTTCCTGTGTCACCAGTTTTACATTCCGATGCATCTCTGCAGGTTTCCTGTATACCTTGGACCTTCCCATTGACGATGAAACACAGGAATTGCATCGAAATTAAATATAAGAGACACAATGCCTACTTAAGTACAAGAAAACAGTCTACGTACGGTCAATGTTTTGAGCGTTTCCTGTGTCAGCAGTTTTACATTCCGATGCACCTCTGCAGGTTTACTGTATACCTTGACCTTCCCATTGTCGATGAAACACAGAAATCGCATCGGAATTAAATATAGGAGACACAATGCCGACTTAAGTACAGAAAGACTGAGTCTTCCTACTGTCTATGTGTTGAGCGTTTCCTGTGTCACTAGTTTTACATTCCGATGCAAATCTGCAGGTTTACTGTATCCCTTGGACCTTCCCATTGACAATGAAACACAGAAATTGCATCGGAATTAAATATAAGAGACACAATGCCGGCTTAAGTACAGGAAGACTGAGTCTTCCTACAGTCTATGCTTTGAGCGTTTCCTGTGTCACCAGTTTTACTTTCTGATGCACCTCTGCAGGTTTACTATATCCCTTGGACCTTCCCATTCACGATGAAACACAGACATTTCATCGGAAATAAATATAAGAGACACAATGCCGACTTAAGTATGGGAAGACTGAGTCTTCCTCTATCTATGATTTGAGCGTTTCCTGTGTCACCAGTTTTACATTCCGATGCACCTCTGCAGGTTTACTGTATCCCTTGGACCTTCCCAATGACGATGAAACACAGAAATTGCATCGGAATTAAATATAAGAGTCACAATGCCGACTTAAGTACAGGAAGACTGAGTCTTCCTACTCTATATGTTTTGAGCGTTCCCTGTGTTACCAGTTTGACATTCCGATGCACCTCTGCAGGTTTCCTGTATCCCTTGGACCTTCCCATTGATAATGAAACACAGAAATTGCATCGAAATTAAATATAAGAGACTCAATGCCGACATAAGTACAAGAAAACAGTCTTCGTACGGTCAATGTTTTGAGCGTTTCCTGTGTCACAAGTTTTAAATTCCGATGCACCTCTGCCGGTTTACTGTATCCCTTGGACCTTCCCCTTGTCGATTAAACACAGAAATCGCATCGGAATTAAATATAAGAGACACAATGCCGACTTAAGTATAGGAAGACTGAGTCTTCCTACTGTCTATGTTTTGAGCGGTGCCTGTGTCACCAGTTTTACATTCTGATGCACCTCTGCAGGTTATCTGTATCCATTGGACCTTCCCATTGACGATGAAACACAGAAATTGCATCGGAATGAAATATAAGAGACACAATGCCGACTTAAGTACAGGAAGACTGAGTCTTCCTACTGTCTATGTTTTGAGCGTTTCTTGTGTCAGCAGTTTTACATTCTGATGCACCTCTGCAGGTTTACTGTATCCCTTGGACCTTTCCATTGACGATGAAACACAGAAATTGCATCGGAATTAAATATAAGAGACACAATGCCGACTTAAGTACAGGAAGACTGAGTCTTCCTACTGTCTATGTTTTTGAGCGTTTTCTGTGTCATCAGTTTTACTTTCAGATGCACCTCTGCAGGTTTACTGTATCCCTTGGACCTTCCCATTGACGATGAAAAACAGAAATTGCATCGGAATTAAATATAAGAGACACAATGGCGACTTAAGTACAGGAAGTCTAGGCCTTCCTACTGTCTATGTTTTGAGCGTTTCCTGTGTCATCAGTTTTACTTTCCGATGCACCTCTGCAGGATTACTATATCCCTTGGACCGTCCCATTCACGATGAAACACAGAAATTTCAGCGGAAATAAATATAAGAGACACAATGCCGACTTAAGTACAGGAAGACTGAGTCTTCCTACTGTTTATGCTTTTGAGCGTTTCCTGTGTCACCAGTTTTACATTCCGATGCACCTCTGCAGGTTTACTGTTTCCCTTGGACCTTCCCATTGACGATGAAACACAGAAATTGCATCGGAATTAAATATAAGAGACACAATGCCGACTTAAGTACAGGAAGACTGAGTCTTCATACTGTCTATGTTTTCAGCGTTTCCTGTGTCACTAGTTTTACATTCCGATGCACCTCTGCAGGTTTACTGTATCCCTTGGAACTTCCCATTGAAGATGAAACACAGAAATTGCATCGGAATTAAATACAAGAGACACAATGCCGACTTAAGTACAGGAAGAATGAGTCTTCCTACTGTCTATGAGTTGAGCGTTTCCTGTGTCACCAGTATTACATTCTGATGCACCTCTGCAGGTTTACTGTATCCCTTGGACCTTCCCATTGACGATGAAAAACAGAAATTGCATCGGAATTAAATATAAGAGACACAATGCCGACTTAAGTACAGGAAGACTGAGTCTTCCTAGTGTCTATGTTTTGAGCTTTTCCTGTGTCATCAGTTTTACTTTCCGATGCACCACTGCAGGTTTACTGTATTCCTTGGACCTTCCCATTCACGATGAAACACAGAAATTGCATCGGAATTAAATATAAGAGACACAATGCCGACTTAAGTACAGGAAGACAGAGTCTTCCTACTGTCCATGTTTTGAGCGTTTCCTGTGTCACTAGTTTTACATTCCAATGCACCACTGCAGGTTTACTGTATCCCTTGGACCTTCCCATTGACGATGAAACACAGAAATTGCATCGGAATTAAATATAAGAGACACAATGCCGACTTAAGTACAGGAAGAATGAGTCTTCCTACTGTCTATGATTTGAGCGTTTCCTGTGTCACTAGTTTTACATTCCGATGCACCTGTGCAGGTTTACTGTATCCCTTGGACCTTCCCATTGACGATGAAACACAGAAATTGCATCCGAATTAAATATAAGTGATACAATGCCGACTTAAGTACAGGAAGACTGAGTCTTCCTACTGTCTATGTTTTGAGCGTTTCCTGTGTCATCAGTTTTACTTTCCGATGCATCACTGCAGGTTTACTGTATTCCTTGGACCTTCCCATTCACGATGAAACACAGATATTTCATCGGAATTAAATATAAGAGACACAATGCCGACTTAAATACAGGAAGAATGAGCCTTCCTACTGCTATGTGTTGAGCGTTTCCTGTGTCACCAGTTTTACATTCTGATGCACCTCTGCAGGTTTACTGTATCCCTTGGACCTTCCCATTGACGATGAAAAACAGATATTGCATCGGAATTAAATATAAGAGACACAATGCCGACTTAAGTACAGGAAGACTAAGTCTTCCTACTGTGTATGTTTTGAGCGTTTCCTGTATCATCAGTTTTACTTTCCGATGCACCTCTGCAGGATTACTATATCCCTTGGACCTTCCCATTCACGATGGAACACAGAAATTTCATCGGAAATAAATATAAGAGACACAATGCCGACTTAAGTACAGGAAGACTGAGTCTTCCTACTGTCTATGTTTTGAGCGTTTCCTGTGTCACCTGTTTTACATTCCGATGCACCTCTGCAGGTTTACTGTTTCCCTTGGACCTTCCCATTGACGATGAAACACAGAAATTTCATCGGAAATAAATATAAGAGACACAATGCCGACTTAAGTACAGGAAGACTGACTCATCCTACTGTCTATGTTTTGAGCGGTTCCTGTGTCACCAGTTTTACATTCCGATGCACATCTGCAGGTTTACTGTTTCCCTTGGACCTTCCCATTGACGATGAAACACAGAAATTGCATCGGAATGGAATATAAGAGACACAATGCCGACTTAAGTACAGGAAGACAGAGTCTTCCTACTGTCTATGTTTGAGCGTTTCCTGTGTCACTAGTTTTACATTCCGATGCGCCACTGCAGGTTTCCTGTATCCCTTGGACCTTCCCATTGACGATGAAACACAGAAATTGAATCGGAATTAAATATAACAGACACAATGCCGACTTAAGTACAGGAAGAATGAGTCTTCCTACTGTCTATGTGTTGAGCGTTTCCTGTGTTACCAGTTTTACATTCTGATGCACCTCTGCAGGTTTACTGTATCCCTTGGACCTTCCCATTGACGATGAAAAACAGAAATTGCATCGGAATTAAATATAAGAGACACAATGCCGACTTAAGTACAGGAAGACTGAGTCTTCCTAATGTCTATGTTTTGAGCGTTTCCTGTGTCACCAGTTTTACATTCCAATGCACCTCTGCAGGTTTACTGTATCCCTTGGACCTTCCCATTGACGATGAAACACAGAAATTGCATCGGAATTAAATATAAGAGACTCAATGCCGACTTATGTACAGGAAGACTGAGTCTTTCCAACTGTCTATGTTTTGAGCGTTTCCTGTGTCACCAGTTTTACATTCCGATGCACCTCTGCAGGTTTACTGTATCCCTTGGACCTTCCCATTGACGATGAAACACAGAAATTGCATCGGAATTAAATATAAGAGACACAATGCCGACTTAAGTACAGGAAGACTGAGTCTTCCTACTGTCTATGTTTTGAGCGTTTCCTGTGTCACTAGTTTTACATTCCGATGGACCTCTGCAGGTTTACTGTATCGCTTGGACCTTCCCATTGACGATGAAACACAGAAATTGTATCGGAATTAAATATAAGAGACACATTGCCGACTTATGTACAGGAAGACTGAGTCTTCCTACTCTCTGTGCTTTGAGCGTTTCCTGTGTCACCAGTTTTACATTCTGATGCACCTCTGCAGGCTTACTGTATTCCTTGGACCTTCCCATTGACGATGAAACACAGAAATTGAATCGGAATTAAATATAAGACACACAATGCCGACTTAAGTACAGGAAGACTAAGTCTTCCTACTGTCTATGATTTGAGCGTTTCCTGTGTCATCAGTTTTACTTTCCGATGCACCTCTGCAGGTTTACTATATCCCTTGGACCTTCCCATTCACGATGAAACACAGAAATTTCATCGGAAATAAATATAAGTGACACAATGCCGACTTAAGTATAGGAAGACTGAGTCTTCCTACTGTCTATGATTTGAGCGTTTCCTGTGTCACCAGATTTACATTCCGATGCACCTCTGCAGGTTTACTGTATACCGTAGAGCTTCCCATTGACGATGAAACACAGAAATTGCATCGGAATTAAATATAAGACACACAATGCCGACTTAAGTACAGGAAGACTGAGTCTTCCTACTGTCTATGATTTGAGCGTTTCCTGTGTCACCAGTTTTACATTCCGATGCATCTCTGCAGGTTTCCTGTATACCTTGGACCTTCCCATTGACGATGAAACACAGGAATTGCATCGAAATTAAATATAAGAGACACAATGCCTACTTACGTACAAGAAAACAGTCTACGTACGGTCAATGTTTTGAGCGTTTCCTGTGTCAGCAGTTTTACATTCCGATGCACCTCTGCAGGTTTACTGTATCCCTTGGACCTTCCCATTGTCGATGAAACACAGAAATCGCATCGGAATTAAATATAGGAGACACAATGCCGACTTAAGTACAGAAAAACTGAGTCTTCCTACTGTCTATGTGTTGAGCGTTTCCTGTGTCACTAGTTTTACATTCCGATGCAAATCTGCAGGTTTACTGTATCCCTTGGACCTTCCCATTGACAATGAAACACAGAAATTGCATCGGAATTAAATATAAGAGACACAATGCCGGCTTAAGTACAGGAAGACTGAGTCTTCCTACAGTCTATGCTTTGAGCGTTTCCTGTGTCACCAGTTTTACTTTCTGATGCACCTCTGCAGGTTTACTATATCCCTTGGACCTTCCCATTCACGATGAAACACAGACATTTCATCGGAAATAAATATAAGAGACACAATGCCGACTTAAGTATGGGAAGACTGAGTCTTCCTCTATCTATGATTTGAGCGTTTCCTGTGTCACCAGTTTTACATTCCGATGCACCTCTGCAGGTTTACTGTATCCCTTGGACCTTCCCAATGACGATTAAACACAGAAATTGCATCGGAATTAAATATAAGAGTCACAATGCCGACTTAAGTACAGGAAGACTGAGTCTTCCTACTCTATATGTTTTGAGCGTTCCCTGTGTTACCAGTTTGACATTCCGATGCACCTCTGCAGGTTTCCTGTATCCCTTGGACCTTCCCATTGATGATGAAACACAGAAATTGCATCGAAATTAAATATAAGAGACTCAATGCCGACATAAGTACAAGAAAACAGTCTTCGTACGGTCAATGTTTTGAGCGTTTCCTGTGTCACAAGTTTTACATTCCGATGCACCTCTGCCGGTTTACTGTATCCCTTGGACCTTCCCCTTGTCGATTAAACACAGAAATCGCATCGGAATTAAATATAAGAGACACAATGCCGACTTAAGTATAGGAAGACTGAGTCTTCCTACTGTCTATGTTTTGAGCGGTGCCTGTGTCACCAGTTTTACATTCTGATGCACCTCTGCAGGTTATCTGTATCCATTGGACCTTCCCATTGACGATGAAACACAGAAATTGCATCGGAATGAAATATAAGAGACACAATGCCGACTTAAGTACAGGAAGACTGAGTCTTCCTACTGTCTATGTTTTGAGCGTTTCTTGTGTCAGCAGTTTTACATTCTGATGGACCTCTGCAGGTTTACTGTATCCCTTGGACCTTTCCATTGACGATGAAACACAGAAATTGCATCGGAACTAAATATAAGAGACACAATGCCGACTTAAGTACAGGAAGACTGAGTCTTCCTACTGTCTATGTTTTTGAGCGTTTTCTGTCTCATCAGTTTTACTTTCAGATGCACCTCTGCAGGTTTACTGTATCCCTTGGACCTTCCCATTGACGATGAAAAACAGAAATTGCATCGGAATTAAATATAAGAGACACAATGCCGACTTAAGTACAGGAAGTCTAGGCCTTCCTACTGTCTATGTTTTGAGCGTTTCCTGTGTCATCAGTTTTACTTTCCGATGCACCTCTGCAGGATTACTATATCCCTTGGACCGTCCCATTCACGATGAAACACAGAAATTTCATCGGAAATAAATATAAGAGACACAATGCCGACTTAAGTACAGGAAGACTGAGTCTTCCTACTGTTTATGCTTTTGAGCGTTTCCTGTGTCACCAGTTTTACATTCCGATGCACCTCTGCAGGTTTACTGTTTCCCTTGGACCTTCCCATTGACGATGAAACACAGAAATTGCATCGGAATTAAATATAAGAGACACAATGCCGACTTAAGTACAGGAAGACTGAGTCTTCATACTGTCTATGTTTTCAGCGTTTCCTGTGTCACTAGTTTTACATTCCGATGCACCTCTGCAGGTTTACTGTATCCCTTGGAACTTCCCATTGAAGATGAAACACAGAAATTGCATCGGAATTAAATACAAGAGACACAATGCCGACTTAAGTACAGGAAGAATGAGTCTTCCTACTGTCTATGAGTTGAGCGTTTCCTGTGTCACCAGTACTACATTCTGATGCACCTCTGCAGGTTTACTGTATCCCTTGGACCTTCCCATTGACGATGAAAAACAGAAATTGCATCGGAATTAAATATAAGAGACACAATGCCGACTTAAGTACAGGAAGACTGAGTCTTCCTAGTGTCTATGTTTTGAGCTTTTCCTGTGTCATCAGTTTTACTTTCCGTTGCACCACTGCAGGTTTACTGTATTCCTTGGACCTTCCCATTCACGATGAAACACAGAAATTGCATCGGAATTAAATATAAGAGACACAATGCCGACTTAAGTACAGGAAGACAGAGTCTTCCTACTGTCCATGTTTTGAGCGTTTCCTGTGTCACTAGTTTTACATTCCGATGCACCACTGCAGGTTTACTGTATCCCTTGGACCTTCCCATTGACGATGAAACACAGAAATTGCATCGGAATTAAATATAAGAGACACAATGCCGACTTAAGTACAGGAAGAATGAGTCTTCCTACTGTCTATGTGTTGAGCGTTTCCTGTGTCACCAGTTTTACATTCTGATGCACCTCTGCAGGTTTACTGTATCCCTTGGACCCTCCCATTGACGATGAAACACAGAAATTGCATCGGAATTAAATATAAGAGACACAATGCCGACTTAAGTACAGGAAGACTGTGTCTTCCTACTGTCTATGATTTGAGCGTTTCCTGTGTCACTAGTTTTACATTCCGATGCACCTGTGCAGGTTTACTGTATCCCTTGGACCTTCCCATTGACGATGAAACACAGAAATTGCATCCGAATTAAATATAAGTGATACAATGCCGACTTAAGTACAGGAAGACTGAGTCTTCCTACTGTCTATGTTTTGAGCGTTTCCTGTGTCATCAGTTTTACTTTCCGATGCATCACTGCAGGTTTACTGTATTCCTTGGACCTTCCCATTCACGATGAAACACAGATATTTCATCGGAATTAAATATAAGAGACACAATGCCGACTTAAATACAGGAAGAATGAGCCTTCCTACTGCTATGTGTTGAGCGTTTCCTGTGTCACCAGTTTTACATTCTGATGCACCTCTGCAGGTTTACTGTATCCCTTGGACCTTCCCATTGACGATGAAACACAGAAATTGCATCGGAATTAAATATAAGAGACACAATGCCGACTTATGTACAGGAAGACTGAGTCTTCCTACTGTCTACGTTTTGAGCGTTTCCTGTGTCACCAGTTTTACATTCCGATGCACCTCTGCAGGTTTACTGTATCCCTTGGACCTTCCCATTGACGATGAAACACAGAAATTGCATCGGAATTAAATATAAGAGACACAATGCCGACTTAAGTACAGGTAGACTGAGTCTTCCTACTGTCTATGTTTTGAGCGTTTCCTGTGACACTAGTTTTACATTCCGATGAACCTCTTCAGGTTTACTGTATCCCCTGGACCTTACCATTGACGATGAAACTCAGATATTGCATTGGAATTAAATATATGAGAGACAATGCCGACTTAAGTACAGGAAGACTGAGTCTTCCTACTCTCTCTGTTTTGTGCGTTTCCTGTGTCACCAGTTTTACATTCCGATGCACCTCTGCAGGTTTAGTGTTTCCCTTGGACCTTCCCATTGACGATGAAACACAGATTTTGCATCGGTATTAAATATAAGAGACACAATGCCGACTTAAGTACAGGAAGAATGAGTCTTCCTACTGTCTATGAGTTGAGCGTTTCCTGTGTCACCAGTTTTACATTCTGATGCATCTCTGCAGGTTTACTGTATCCCTTGGACCTTCCCATTGACGATGAAACACAGGAATTGCATCGAAATTAAATATAAGAGACACAATGCCTACTTAAGTACAAGAAAACAGTCTACGTACGGTCAATGTTTTGAGCGTTTCCTGTGTCAGCAGTTTTACATTCCGATGCACCTCTGCAGGTTTACTGTATCCCTTGGACCTTCCCATTGTCGATGAAACACAGAAATCGCATCGGAATTAAATATAGGAGACACAATGCCGACTTAAGTACAGAAAGACTGAGTCTTCCTACTGTCTATGTGTTGAGCGTTTCCTGTGTCACTAGTTTTACATTCCGATGCAAATCTGCAGGTTTACTGTATCCCTTGGACCTTCCCATTGACAATGAAACACAGAAATTGCATCGGAATTAAATATAAGAGACACAATGCCGGCTTAAGTACAGGAAGACTGAGTCTTCCTACAGTCTATGCTTTGAGCGTTTCCTGTGTCACCAGTTTTACTTTCTGATGCACCTCTGCAGGTTTACTATATCCCTTGGACCTTCCCATTCACGATGAAACACAGACATTTCATCGGAAATAAATGTAAGAGACACAATGCCGACTTAAGTATGGGAAGACTGAGTCTTCCTCTATCTATGATTTGAGCGTTTCCTGTGTCACCAGTTTTACATTCCGATGCACCTCTGCAGGTTTACTGTATCCCTTGGACCTTCCCAATGACGATGAAACACAGAAATTGCATCGGAATTAAATATAAGAGTCACAATGCCGACTTAAGTACAGGAAGACTGAGTCTTCCTACTCTATATGTTTTGAGCGTTCCCTGTGTTACCAGTTTGACATTCCGATGCACCTCTGCAGGTTTCCTGTATCCCTTGGACCTTCCCATTGATGATGAAACACAGAAATTGCATCGAAATTAAATATAAGAGACTCAATGCCGACATAAGTACAAGAAAACAGTCTTCGTACGGTCAATGTTTTGAGCGTTTCCTGTGTCACAAGTTTTACATTCCGATGCACCTCTGCCGGTTTACTGTATCCCTTGGACCTTCCCCTTGTCGATTAAACACAGAAATCGCATCGGAATTAAATATAAGAGACACAATGCCGACTTAAGTATAGGAAGACTGAGTCTTCCTACTGTCTATGTTTTGAGCGGTGCCTGTGTCACCAGTTTTACATTCTGATGCACCTCTGCAGGTTATCTGTATTCATTGGACCTTCCCATTGACGATGAAACACAGAAATTGCATCGGAATGAAATATAAGAGACACAATGCCGACTTAAGTACAGGAAGACTGAGTCTTCCTACTGTCTATGTTTTGAGCGTTTCTTGTGTCAGCAGTTTTACATTCTGATGCACCTCTGCAGGTTTACTGTATCCCTTGGACCTTTCCATTGACGATGAAACACAGAAATTGCATCGGAACTAAATATAAGAGACACAATGCCGACTTAAGTACAGGAAGACTGAGTCTTCCTACTGTCTATGTTTTTGAGCGTTTTCTGTGTCATCAGTTTTACTTTCAGATGCACCTCTGCAGGTTTACTGTATCCCTTGGACCTTCCCATTGACGATGAAAAACAGAAATTGCATCGGAATTAAATATAAGAGACACAATGCCGACTTAAGTACAGGAAGTCTAGGCCTTCCTACTGTCTATGTTTTGAGCGTTTCCTGTGTCATCAGTTTTACTTTCCGATGCACCTCTGCAGGATTACTATATCCCTTGGACCGTCCCATTCACGATGAAACACAGAAATTTCATCGGAAATAAATATAAGAGACACAATGCCGACTTAAGTACAGGAAGACTGAGTCTTCCTACTGTTTATGCTTTTGAGCGTTTCCTGTGTCACCAGTTTTACATTCCGATGCACCTCTGCAGGTTTACTGTTTCCCTTGGACCTTCCCATTGACGATGAAACACAGAAATTGCATCGGAATTAAATATAAGAGACACAATGCCGACTTAAGTACAGGAAGACTGAGTCTTCATACTGTCTATGTTTTCAGCGTTTCCTGTGTCACTAGTTTTACATTCCGATGCACCTCTGCAGGTTTACTGTATCCCTTGGAACTTCCCATTGAAGATGAAACACAGAAATTGCATCGGAATTAAATACAAGAGACACAATGCCGACTTAAGTACAGGAAGAATGAGTCTTCCTACTGTCTATGAGTTGAGCGTTTCCTGTGTCACCAGTACTACATTCTGATGCACCTCTGCAGGTTTACTGTATCCCTTGGACCTTCCCATTGACGATGAAAAACAGAAATTGCATCGGAATTAAATATAAGAGACACAATGCCGACTTAAGTACAGGAAGACTGAGTCTTCCTAGTGTCTATGTTTTGAGCTTTTCCTGTGTCATCAGTTTTACTTTCCGATGCACCACTGCAGGTTTACTGTATTCCTTGGACCTTCCCATTCACGATGAAACACAGAAATTGCATCGGAATTAAATATAAGAGACACAATGCCGACTTAAGTACAGGAAGAATGAGTCTTCCTACTGTCTATGTGTTGAGCGTTTCCTGTGTCACCAGTTTTACATTCTGATGCACCTCTGCAGGTTTACTGTATCCCTTGGACCCTCCCATTGACGATGAAACACAGAAATTGCATCGGAATTAAATATAAGAGACACAATGCCGACTTAAGTACAGGAAGACTGTGTCTTCCTACTGTCTATGATTTGAGCGTTTCCTGTGTCACTAGTTTTACATTCCGATGCACCTGTGCAGGTTTACTGTATCCCTTGGACCTTCCCATTGACGATGAAACACAGAAATTGCATCCGAATTAAATATAAGTGATACAATGCCGACTTAAGTACAGGAAGACTGAGTCTTCCTACTGTCTATGTTTTGAGCGTTTCCTGTGTCATCAGTTTTACTTTCCGATGCATCACTGCAGGTTTACTGTATTCCTTGGACCTTCCCATTCACGATGAAACACAGATATTTCATCGGAATTAAATATAAGAGACACAATGCCGACTTAAATACAGGAAGAATGAGCCTTCCTACTGCTATGTGTTGAGCGTTTCCTGTGTCACCAGTTTTACATTCTGATGCACCTCTGCAGGTTTACTGTATCCCTTGGACCTTCCCATTGACGATGAAACACAGAAATTGCATCGGAATTAAATATAAGAGACACAATGCCGACTTATGTACAGGAAGACTGAGTCTTCCTACTGTCTACGTTTTGAGCGTTTACTGTGTCACCAGTTTTACATTCCGATGCACCTCTGCAGGTTTACTGTATCCCTTGGACCTTCCCATTGACGATGAAACACAGAAATTGCATCGGAATTAAATATAAGAGACACAATGCCGACTTAAGTACAGGTAGACTGAGTCTTCCTACTGTCTATGTTTTGAGCGTTTCCTGTGACACTAGTTTTACATTCCGATGAACCTCTTCAGGTTTACTGTATCCCCTGGACCTTACCATTGACGATGAAACTCAGATATTGCATTGGAATTAAATATATGAGAGACAATGCCGACTTAAGTACAGGAAGACTGAGTCTTCCCACTCTCTCTGTTTTGTGCGTTTCCTGTGTCACCAGTTTTACATTCCGATGCACCTCTGCAGGTTTACTATATCCCTTGGACCTTCCCATTGACGATGAAACACAGATTTTGCATCGGTATTAAATATAAGAGACACAATGCCGACTTAAGTACAGGAAGAATGAGTCTTCCTACTGTCTATGAGTTGAGCGTTTCCTGTGTCACCAGTTTTACATTCTGATGCATCTCTGCAGGTTTACTGTATCCCTTGGACCTTCCCATTGACGATGAAACACAGAAATTGCATCGGAATTAAATATAAGAGACACAATGCCGACTTAAGTACAGGAAGACTGAGTCTTCCTACTCTCTATGTTTTGAGCGTTTCCTGTGTTACCAGTTTGACATTCCGATGCACCTCTGCAGGTTTCCTGTATCCCTTGGACCTTCCCATTGATGATGAAACACAGAAATTGCATCGAAATTAAATATAAGAGACTCAATGCCGACATAAGTACAAGAAAACAGTCTTCGTACGGTCAATGTTTTGAGCGTTTCCTGTGTCACAAGTTTTACATTCCGATGCACCTCTGCCGGTTTACTGTATCCCTTGGACCTTCCCCTTGTCGATTAAACACAGAAATCGCATCGGAATTAAATATAAGAGACACAATGCCGACTTAAGTATAGGAAGACTGAGTCTTCCTACTGTCTATGTTTTGAGCGTTTCCTGTGTCACCAGTTTTACATTTTGATACTCCTCTGCAGGTCTTCTCTATCCATTGGACCTTCCCATTGCCGATGAAACACAGAAATTGCATCGGAATTAAATATAAGAGACACAATGCCGACTAAAGTACAGGAAAACTGAGTCTTCCTACTGTCTATGTTTTGAGCGTTTCCTGTGTCACCAGTTTTACATTCTGATGCACCTCTGCAGGTTATCTGTATCCATTGGAGCTTCCCATAGACGATGAAACACAGAAATTGCATCGGAATTAAATATAAGAGACACAATGCCGTCTTAAGTACAGGAAGACTGAGTCTTCCTACTGTCTATGTTTTGAGCGTTTCTTGTGTCAGCAGTTTTACATTCTGATGCACATCTGCAGGATTACTGTATCCCTTGGACCTTTCCATTGACGATGAAACACAGAAATTGCATCTGAATTGAATATAAGAGACATAATGCCGACTTAAGTACAGGAAGACTGAGTCTTCCTACTGTCTATGTTTTTGAGCGTTTTCTGTGTCATCAGTTTTACTTTCAGATGCACCTCTGCAGGTTTACTGTATCCCTTGGACCTTCCCATTGACGATGAAAAACAGAAATTGCATCGGAATTAAATATAAGAGACACAATGCCGACTTAAGTACAGGAAGACTAGGCCTTCCTACTGTCTATGTTTTGAGCGTTTCCTGTGTCATCAGTTTTACTTTCCGATGCACCTCTGCAGGATTACTATATCACTTGGACCGTCCCATTCACGATGAAACACAGAAATTTCATCGGAAATAAATATAAGAGACACAATGCCGACTTAAGTACAGGAAGACTGAGTCTTCCTACTGTTTATGCTTTTGAGCGTTTCCTGTGTCACCAGTTTTACATTCCGATGCACCTCTGCAGGTTTACTGTTTCCCTTGGACCTTCCTATTGACGATGAAACACAGAAATTGCATCGGAATTAAATATAAGAGACACAATACCGACTTAAGTACAGGAAGACTGAGTCTTCATACTGTTTATGTTTTGAGCGTTTCCTGTATCACTAGTTTTACATTCCGATGCACCTCTGCAGGTTTACTGTATCCCTTGGACCTTCCCATTGAAGATGAAACACAGAAATTGCATCGGAATTAAATACAAGAGACACAATGCCGACTTAAGTACAGGAAGAATGAGTCTTCCTACTGTCTATGAGTTGAGCGTTTCCTGTGTCACCAGTATTACATTCTGATGCACCTCTGCAGGTTTACTGTATCCCTTGGACCTTCCCATTGACGATGAAAAACAGAAATTGCATCGGAATTAAATATAAGAGACACAATGCCGACTTAAGTACAGGAAGACTGAGTCTTCCTACCGTCTATGTTTTGAGCTTTTCCTGTGTCATCAGTTTTACTTTCCGATGCACCACTTCAGGTTTACTGTATTCCTTGGACCTACCCATTGACGATGAAACACAGAAATTGCATCGGAATTAAATATAAGAGACACAATGCCGACTTAAGTAGAGGAAGACAGAGTCTTCCTACTGTCTATGTTTTGAGCGTTTCCTGTGTCACTAGTTTTACATTCCGATGCACCACTGCAGGTTTACTGTATCCCTTGGACCTTCCCATTGACGATGAAACACAGAAATTGCATCGGAATTAAATATAAGAGACACAATGCCGACTTAAGTACAGGAAGAATGAGTCTTCCTACTGTCTATGTGTTGAGCGTTTCCTGTGTCACCAGTTTTACATTCTGATGCACCTCTGCAGGTTTACTGTATCCCTTGGACCTTCCCATTGACGATGAAACACAGAAATTGCATCGGAATTAAATATAAGAGACATAATGCCGACTTAAGTACAGGAAGTCTGTGTCTTCCTACTGTCTATGATTTGAGCGTTTCCTGTGTCACTAGTTTTACATTCCGATGCACCTCTGCAGGTTTACTGTATCCCTTGGACCTTCCCATTGACGATGAAACACAGAAATTGCATCCGAATTAAATATAAGTGATACAATGCCGACTTAAGTACAGGAAGACTGAGTCTTCCTACTGTCTATGTTTTGAGCGTTTCCTGTGTCATCAGTTTTACTTTCCGATGCATCACTGCAGGTTTACTGTATTCCTTGGACCTTCCCATTCACGATGAAACACAGATATTTCATCGGAATTAAATATAAGAGACACAATGCCGACTTAAATACAGGAAGAATGAGCCTTCCTACTGCTATGTGTTGAGCGTTTCCTGTGTCACCAGTTTTACATTCTGATGCACCTCTGCAGGTTTACTGTATCCCTTGGACCTTCCCATTGACGATGAAACACAGAAATTGCATCGGAATTAAATATAAGAGACACAATGCCGACTTATGTACAGGAAGACTGAGTCTTCCTACTGTCTACGTTTTGAGCGTTTCCTGTGTCACCAGTTTTACATTCCGATGCACCTCTGCAGGTTTACTGTATCCCTTGGACCTTCCCATTGACGATGAAACACAGAAATTGCATCGGAATTAAATATAAGAGACACAATGCCGACTTAAGTACAGGTAGACTGAGTCTTCCTACTGTCTATGTTTTGAGCGTTTCCTGTGACACTAGTTTTACATTCCGATGAACCTCTTCAGGTTTACTGTATCCCCTGGACCTTACCATTGACGATGAAACTCAGATATTGCATTGGAATTAAATATATGAGAGACAATGCCGACTTAAGTACAGGAAGACTGAGTCTTCTTACTCTCTCTGTTTTGTGCGTTTCCTGTGTCACCAGTTTTACATTCCGATGCACCTCTGCAGGTTTAGTGTTTCCCTTGGACCTTCCCATTGACGATGAAACACAGATTTTGCATCGGAATTAAATATAAGAGACACAATGCCGACTTAAGTACAGGAAGAATGAGTCTTCCTACTGTCTATGAGTTGAGCGTTTCCTGTGTCACCAGTTTTACATTCTGATGCATCTCTGCAGGTTTACTGTATCCCTTGGACCTACCCATTGACGATGAAACACAGAAATTGCATCGGAATTAAATATAAGAGACACAATGCCGACTTAAGTACAGGAAGACTGAGTCTTCCTACTCTCTATGTTTTGAGCGTTTCCTGTGTTACCAGTTTGACATTCCGATGCACCTCTGCAGGTTTCCTGTATCCCTTGGACCTTCCCATTGATGATGAAACACAGAAATTGCATCGAAATTAAATATAAGAGACTCAATGCCGACATAAGTACAAGAAAACAGTCTTCGTACGGTCAATGTTTTGAGCGTTTCCTGTGTCACAAGTTTTACATTCCGATGCACCTCTGCCGGTTTACTGTATCCCTTGGACCTTCCCCTTGTCGATTAAACACAGAAATCGCATCGGAATTAAATATAAGAGACACAATGCCGACTTAAGTATAGGAAGACTGAGTCTTCCTACTGTCTATGTTTTGAGCGTTTCCTGTGTCACCAGTTTTACATTTTCATGCTCCTCTGCAGGTCTTCTCTATCCATTGGACCTTCCCATTGCCGATGAAACACAGAAATTGCATCGGAATTAAATATAAGAGACACAATGCCGACTAAAGTACAGGAAAACTGAGTCTTCCTACTGTCTATGTTTTGAGCGTTTCCTGTGTCACCAGTTTTACATTCTGATGCACCTCTGCAGGTTATCTGTATCCATTGGAGCTTCCCATAGACGATGAAACACAGAAATTGCATCGGAATTAAATATAAGAGACACAATGCCGTCTTAAGTACAGGAAGACTGAGTCTTCCTACTGTCTATGTTTTGAGCGTTTCTTGTGTCAGCAGTTTTACATTCTGATGCACATCTGCAGGATTACTGTATCCCTTGGACCTTTCCATTGACGATGAAACACAGAAATTGCATCTGAATTGAATATAAGAGACATAATGCCGACTTAAGTACAGGAAGACTGAGTCTTCCTACTGTCTATGTTTTTGAGCGTTTTCTGTGTCATCAGTTTTACTTTCAGATGCACCTCTGCAGGTTTACTGTATCCCTTGGACCTTCCCATTGACGATGAAAAACAGAAATTGCATCGGAATTAAATATAAGAGACACAATGCCGACTTAAGTACAGGAAGTCTAGGCCTTCCTACTGTCTATGTTTTGAGCGTTTCCTGTGTCATCAGTTTTACTTTCCGATGCACCTCTGCAGGATTACTATATCACTTGGACCGTCCCATTCACGATGAAACACAGAAATTTCATCGGAAATAAATATAAGAGACACAATGCCGACTTAAGTACAGGAAGACTGAGTCTTCCTACTGTTTATGCTTTTGAGCGTTTCCTGTGTCACCAGTTTTACATTCCGATGCACCTCTGCAGGTTTACTGTTTCCCTTGGACCTTCCTATTGACGATGAAACACAGAAATTGCATCGGAATTAAATATAAGAGACACAATGCCGACTTAAGTACAGGAAGACTGAGTCTTCATACTGTTTATGTTTTGAGCGTTTCCTGTATCACTAGTTTTACATTCCGATGCACCTCTGCAGGTTTACTGTATCCCTTGGACCTTCCCATTGAAGATGAAACACAGAAATTGCATCGGAATTAAATACAAGAGACACAATGCCGACTTAAGTACAGGAAGAATGAGTCTTCCTACTGTCTATGAGTTGAGCGTTTCCTGTGTCACCAGTATTACATTCTGATGCACCTCTGCAGGTTTACTGTATCCCTTGGACCTTCCCATTGACGATGAAAAACAGAAATTGCATCGGAATTAAATATAAGAGACACAATGCCGACTTAAGTACAGGAAGACTGAGTCTTCCTAGTGTCTATGTTTTGAGCTTTTCCTGTGTCATCAGTTTTACTTTCCGATGCACCACTGCAGGTTTACTGTATTCCTTGGACCTTCCCATTGACGATGAAACACAGAAATTGCATCGGAATTAAATATAAGAGACACAATGCCGACTTAAGTAGAGGAAGACAGAGTCTTCCTACTGTCTATGTTTTGAGCGTTTCCTGTGTCACTAGTTTTACATTCCGATGCACCACTGCAGGTTTACTGTATCCCTTGGACCTTCCCATTGACGATGAAACACAGAAATTGCATCGGAATTAAATATAAGAGACACAATGCCGACTTAAGTACAGGAAGAATGAGTCTTCCTACTGTCTATGTGTTGAGCGTTTCCTGTGTCACCAGTTTTACATTCTGATGCACCTCTGCAGGTTTACTGTATCCCTTGGACCTTCCCATTGACGATGAAACACAGAAATTGCATCGGAATTAAATATAAGAGACATAATGCCGACTTAAGTACAGGAAGTCTGTGTCTTCCTACTGTCTATGATTTGAGCGTTTCCTGTGTCACTAGTTTTACATTCCGATGCACCTCTGCAGGTTTACTGTATCCCTTGGACCTTCCCATTGACGATGAAACACAGAAATTGCATCCGAATTAAATATAAGTGATACAATGCCGACTTAAGTACAGGAAGACTGAGTCTACCTACTGTCTATGTTTTAAGCGTTTCCTGTGTCATCAGTTTTACTTTCCGATGCATCACTGCAGGTTTACTGTATTCCTTGGACCTTCCCATTCACGATGAAACACAGATATTTCATCGGAATTAAATATAAGAGACACAATGCCGACTTAAATACAGGAAGAATGAGTCTTCCTACTGCTATGTGTTGAGCGTTTCCTGTGTCACCAGTTTTACATTCTGATGCACCTCTGCAGGTTTACTGTATTCCTTGGACCTTCCCATTGACGATGAAACACATAATTGCATCGGAATTAAATATAAGAGACACAATGCCGACTTATGTACAGGAAGACTGAGTCTTCCTACTGTCTACGTTTTGAGCGTTTCCTGTGTCACCAGTTTTACATTCCGATGCACCTCTGCAGGTTTACTGTATCCCTTGGACCTTCCCATTGACGATGAAACACAGAAATTGCATCGGAATTAAATATAAGAGACACAATGCCGACTTAAGTACAGGTAGACTGAGTCTTCCTACTGTCTATGTTTTGAGCGTTTCCTGTGACACTAGTTTTACATTCCGATGAACCTCTTCAGGTTTACTGTATCCCTTGGACCTTACCATTGACGATGAAACACAGATATTGCATTGGAATTAAATATATGAGACACAATGCCGACTTAAGTACAGGAAGACTGAGTCTTCCTACTCTCTCTGTTTTGAGCGTTTCCTGTGTCACCAGTTTTACATTCCGATGCACCTCTGCAGGTTTACTGTTTCCCTTGGACCTTCCCATTGACGATGAAACACAGATTTTGCATCGGAATTAAATATAAGAGACACAATGCCGACTTAAGTACAGGAAGAATGAGCCTTCCTACTGTCTATGAGTTGAGCGTTTCCTGTGTCACCAGTTTTACATTCTGATGCATCTCTGCAGGTTTACTGTATCCCTTGGACCTTCCCATTGACGATGAAACACAGAAATTGCTTCGGAAATAAATATAAGAAACACAATGCCGACTTAAGTACAGGAAGACTGAGTCTTCCTAATGTCTATGTTTTGAGCGTTTCCGTTGTCAGCAGTTTTACATTCTGATGCACCTTTGCAGGATTACTGTATCCCTTGGACCTTCCCATTGACGATGAAACACAGAAATTGCATCGGAATTAAATATAAGAGACACAATGCCGACTAAAGTACAGGAAGACAGAGTCTTCCTACTGTCTATGTTTGAGCGTTTCCTGTGTCACTAGTTTTACATTCCGACGCACCACTGCAGGTTTCCTGTATCCCTTGGACCTTCCCATTGACGATGAAACACAGAAATTGAATCGGAATTAAATATAACAGACACAATGCCGACTTAAGTACAGGAAGAATGAGTCTTCCTACTGTCTATGTGTTGAGCGTTTCCTGTGTCACCAGTTTTACATTCTGATGCACCTCTGCAGGTTTACTGTATCCCTTGGACCTTCCCATTGACGATGAAAAAAAGAAATTGCATCGGAATTAAATATAAGAGACACAATGCCGACTTAAGTACAGGAAGACTGAGTCTTCCTAATGTCTATGCTTTGAGCGTTTCCTGTGTCACCAGTTTTACATTCCGATGCACCTCTGCAGGTTTACTGTATCCCTTGGACCTTCCCATTGACGATGAAACACAGAAATTGCATCGGAATTAAATATAAGAGACACAATGCCGACTTATGTACAGGAAGACTGAGTCTTCCTACTGTCTATGTTTTGAGTGTTGTGTCGATTCCCTAAGGTCTCGACACAATGAGTGGCTAGGTGCACGCGAAACTAACGCAGACGGGCGTAAATTCTGAAACAGGAGACTGGATGAAAACTATAAAGAAAAGAAGAGAGATTTTAATATACTTAACTTTAATGTAGTCTTGTTCTTGTTGAAATACATCTCTTGCATAGTAGTAAGCAATTAGCAATGATACACATGGCGCCTTGCTAGGTAGTAGCGATGGACTAGCTGAAGGCTATTTAACCTGTCTCTCGGCAAATGAGAGGAATACTTGGTAGGTCTAGTCGCAAGCTATGTCGTCCGTACAACTGGGGCGAGGTCAAGTCCGTGTCTTGTGACCTGCCATGTGGTGGCGCTAGGTTTGCGATTACATAGTGGCGACACGCGGGTCCGACATGTACTACAGGACCGCGGCCGATTTAAGTTACCACCTAGCAAGTGTGGTGTCTAGCGGTGACACCACATTGAGCGTTTCCTGTGTCACTAGTTTTACATTCCGATGCACCTCTGCAGGTTTACTGTATCCCTTGGACCTTCCCAATGACGATGAAACACAGAAATTGCATCTGAATTAAATATAAGAGACACAATGCCGACTTAAGTACAGGAAGACTGAGTCTTCCTACTGTCTATGTTTTGAGCGTTTCCTGTGTCACCAGTTTTACATTCCGATGCACCTCTGCAGGTTTACTGTTTCCCTTGGACCTTCCCATTGACGATGAAACACAGAAATTGAATCGGAATTAAATATAAGAGACACAATGCTGACTAAAGTACAGGAAGACAGAGTCTTCCTACTGTCTATGTTTGAGCGTTTCCTGTGTCACTAGTTTTACATTCCGATGCACCACTGCAGGTTTCCTGTATCCCTTGGACCTTCCCATTGACGATGAAACACAGAAATTCAATCGGAATTAAATATAACATACACAATGCCGACTTAAGTACAGGAAGAATGAGTCTTCCTACTGTCTATGTGTTGAGCGTTTCCTGTGTCACCAGTTTTACATTCTGATGCACCTCTGCAGGTTTACTGTATCCCTTTTACCTTCCCATTGACGATGAAAAACAGAAATTGCATCGGAATTAAATATAACAGACACAATGCCGACTTAAGTACAGGAAGACTGAGTCTTCCTAATGTCTATGCTTTGAGCGTTTCCTGTGTCACCAGTTTTACATTCCGATGCACCTCTGCAGGTTTACTGTATCCCTTGGACCTTCCCATTGACGATGAAACACAGAAATTGCATCGGAATTAAATATAAGAGACACAATGCCGACTTATGTACAGGAAGACTGAGTCTTCCTACTGTCTATGTTTTGAGCGTTTCCTGTGTCACTAGTTTTACATTCCGATGCACCTCTGCAGGTTTACTGTATCCCTTGGACCTTCCCATTGACGATGAAACACAGAAATTGCATCGGAATTAAATATAAGAGACACAATGCCGACTGAATTACAGGAAGACTGAGTCTTCCTACTCTCTATGCTTTGAGCGTTTCCTGTGTCACTAGTTTTACATTCTGATGCACCTCTGCAGGCTTACTGTATTCCTTGGACCTTCCCATTGACGATGAAACACAGAAATTGCATCGGAATTAAATATAAGAGACACAATGCCGACTGAATTACAGGAAGACTGAGTCTTCCTACTCTCTATGCTTTGAGCGTTTCTTGTGTCACCAGTTTTACATTCTGATGCACCTCTGCAGGCTTACTGTATTCCTTGGACCTTCCCATTGACGATGAAACACAGAAATTGCATCGGAATTAAATATAAGAGACACAATGCCGACTTAAGTACAGGAAGAATGAGTCTTACTGCTTCTATAATTTGAGCGTTTCCTGTGTCACCAGTTTTACATTCCGATGCACCTCTACAGGTTTACTGTATCCCTTGGATCTTCACAGTGACGATGAAACACAGAAATTGAATCGGAATTAAATATAAGAGACACAATGCCGACTTAAGAACAGGAAGACTAAGTCTTCCTACTGTCTATGATTTGAGAGTTTCCTGTGTCATCAGTTTTACTTTCCGATGCACCTCTGCAGGTTTACTATATCCCTTGGACCTTCCCATTCACGATGAAACACAGAAATTTCATCGGAAATAAATATAAGTGACACAATGCCGACTTAAGTATAGGAAGACTGAGTCTTCCTACTGTCTATGATTTGAGCGTTTCCTGTGTCACCAGATTTACATTCCGATGCACCTCTGCAGGTTTACTGTATACCGTAGAGCTTCCCATTGACGATGAAACACAGAAATTGCATCGAAATTAAATATAAGAGACACAATGCCTACTTAAGTACAAGAAAACAGTCTACGTACGGTCAATGTTTTGAGCGTTTCCTGTGTCACCAGTTTTACATTCCGATGCACCTCTGCAGGTTTACTGTATCCCTTGGACCTTCCCGTTGTCGATGAAACACAGAAATCGCATCGGAATTAAATATAGGAGACACAATGCCGACTTAAGTACAGGAAGACTGAGTCTTCCTACTCTCTATGTTTTCAGCGTTTCCTGTGTCACCAGTTTTACATTCCGATGCACCTCTGCAGGTTTACTGTTTCCCTTGGACCTTCCCATTGACGATGAAACACAGATTTTGCATCGGAATTAAATATAAGAGACACAATGCCGACTTAAGTACAGGAAGAATGAGTCTTCCTACTGTCTATGAGTTGAGCGTTTCCTGTGTCACCAGTTTTACATTCTGATGCATCTCTGCAGGTTTACTGTATCCCTTGGACCTTCCCATTGACGATGAAACACAGAAATTGCATCCGAATTAAATATAAGTGATACAATGCCGACTTAAGTACAGGAAGACTGAGTCTTCCTACTGTCTATGTTTTGAGCGTTTCCTGTGTCATCAGTTTTACTTTCCGATGCATCACTGCAGGTTTACTGTATTCCTTGGACCTTCCCATTCACGATGAAACACAGATATTTCATCGGAATTAAATATAAGAGACACAATGCCGACTTAAATACAGGAAGAATAAGTCTTCCTACTGCTATGTGTTGAGCGTTTCCTGTGTCACCAGTTTTACATTCTGATGCACCTCTGCAGGTTTACTGTATTCCTTGGACCTTCCCATTGACGATGAAACACAGAAATTGCATCGGAATTAAATATAAGAGACACAATGCCGACTTATGTACAGGAAGACTGAGTCTTCCTACTGTCTACGTTTTGAGCGTTTCCTGTGTCACCAGTTTTACATTCCGATGCACCTCTGCAGGTTTACTGTATCCCTTGGACCTTCCCATTGACGATGAAACACAGAAATTGCATCGGAATTAAATATAAGAGACACAATGCCGACTTAAGTACAGGTAGACTGAGTCTTCCTACTGTCTATGTTTTGAGCGTTTCCTGTGACACTAGTTTTACATTCCGATGAACCTCTTCAGGTTTACTGTATCCCTTGGACCTTACCATTGACGATGAAACACAGATATTGCATTGGAATTAAATATATGAGACACAATGCCGACTTAAGTACAGGAAGACTGAGTCTTCCTACTCTCTCTGTTTTGAGCGTTTCCTGTGTCACCAGTTTTACATTCCGATGCACCTCTGCAGGTTTACTGTTTCCCTTGGACCTTCCCATTGACGATGAAACACAGATTTTGCATCGGAATTAAATATAAGAGACACAATGCCGACTTAAGTACAGGAAGAATGAGCCTTCCTACTGTCTATGAGTTGAGCGTTTCCTGTGTCACCAGTTTGACATTCTGATGCATCTCTGCAGGTTTACTGTATCCCTTGGACCTTCCCATTGACGATGAAACACAGAAATTGCTTCGGAAATAAATATAAGAGACACCATGCCGACTTAAGTACAGGAAGACTGAGTCTTCCTACTGTCTATGTTTTGAGCGTTTCCTGTGTCACCAGTTTACATTCCGATGCACCTCTGCAGGTTTACTGTATCCCTTGGACCTTCCCATTGACGATGAAACACAGAAATTGCATCGGAATTAAATATAAGAGACACAATGCCGACTAAAGTACAGGAAGACAGAGTCTTCCTACTGTCTATGTTTGAGCGTTTCCTGTGTCACTAGTTTTACATTCCGACGCACCACTGCAGGTTTCCTGTATCCCTTGGACCTTCCCAGTGACGATGAAACACAGAAATTGAATCGGAATTAAATATAACAGACACAATGCCGACTTAAGTACAGGAAGAATGAGTCTTCCTACTGTCTATGTGTTGAGCGTTTCCTGTGTCACCAGTTTTACATTCTGATGCACCTCTGCAGGTTTACTGTATCCCTTGGACCTTCCCATTGACGATGAAAAACAGAAATTGCATCGGAATTAAATATAAGAGACACAATGCCGACTTAAGTACAGGAAGACTGAGTCTTCCTAATGTCTATGCTTTGAGCGTTTCCTGTGTCACCAGTTTTACATTCCGATGCACCTCTGCAGGTTTACTGTATCCCTTGGACCTTCCCATTGACGATGAAACACAGAAATTGCATCGGAATTAAATATAAGAGACACAATGCCGACTTATGTACAGGAAGACTGAGTCTTCCTACTGTCTACGTTTTGAGCGTTTCCTGTGTCACCAGTTTTACATTCCGATGCACCTCTGCAGGTTTACTGTATCCCTTGGACCTTCCCATTGACGATGAAACACAGAAATTGCATCGGAATTAAATATAAGAGACACAATGCCGACTTAAGTACAGGTAGACTGAGTCTTCCTACTGTCTATGTTTTGAGCGTTTCCTGTGACACTAGTTTTACATTCCGATGAACCTCTTCAGGTTTACTGTATCCCTTGGACCTTACCATTGACGATGAAACACAGATATTGCATTGGAATTAAATATATGAGACACAATGCCGACTTAAGTACAGGAAGACTGAGTCTTCCTACTCTCTCTGTTTTGAGCGTTTCCTGTGTCACCAGTTTTACATTCCGATGCACCTCTGCAGGTTTACTGTTTCCCTTGGACCTTCCCATTGACGATGAAACACAGATTTTGCATCGGAATTAAATATAAGAGACACAATGCCGACTTAAGTACAGGAAGAATGAGCCTTCCTACTGTCTATGAGTTGAGCGTTTCCTGTGTCACCAGTTTTACATTCTGATGCATCTCTGCAGGTTTACTGTATCCCTTGGACCTTCCCATTGACGATGAAACACAGAAATTGCTTCGGAAATAAATATAAGAGACACAATGCCGACTTAAGTACAGGAAGACTGAGTCTTCCTACTGTCTATGGTTTGAGCGTTTCCTGTGTCACCAGTTTACATTCCGATGCACCTCTGCAGGTTTACTGTATCCCTTGGACCTTCCCATTGACGATGAAACACAGAAATTGCATCGGAATTAAATATAAGAGACACAATGCCGACTAAAGTACAGGAAGACAGAGTCTTCCTACTGTCTATGTTTGAGCGTTTCCTGTGTCACTAGTTTTACATTCCGACGCACCACTGCAGGTTTCCTGTATCCCTTGGACCTTCCCAGTGACGATGAAACACAGAAATTGAATCGGAATTAAATATAACAGACACAATGCCGACTTAAGTACAGGAAGAATGAGTCTTCCTACTGTCTATGTGTTGAGCGTTTCCTGTGTCACCAGTTTTACATTCTGATGCACCTCTGCAGGTTTACTGTATCCCTTGGACCTTCCCATTGACGATGAAAAACAGAAATTGCATCGGAATTAAATATAAGAGACACAATGCCGACTTAAGTACAGGAAGACTGAGTCTTCCTAATGTCTATGCTTTGAGCGTTTCCTGTGTCACCAGTTTTACATTCCGATGCACCTCTGCAGGTTTACTGTATCCCTTGGACCTTCCCATTGACGATGAAACACAGAAATTGCATCGGAATTAAATATAAGAGACACAATGCCGACTTATGTACAGGAAGACTGAGTCTTCCTACTGTCTACGTTTTGAGCGTTTCCTGTGTCACCAGTTTTACATTCCGATGCACCTCTGCAGGTTTACTGTATCCCTTGGACCTTCCCATTGACGATGAAACACAGAAATTGCATCGGAATTAAATATAAGAGACACAATGCCGACTTAAGTACAGGTAGACTGAGTCTTCCTACTGTCTATGTTTTGAGCGTTTCCTGTGACACTAGTTTTACATTCCGATGAACCTCTTCAGGTTTACTGTATCCCTTGGACCTTACCATTGACGATGAAACACAGATATTGCATTGGAATTAAATATATGAGACACAATGCCGACTTAAGTACAGGAAGACTGAGTCTTCCTACTCTCTCTGTTTTGAGCGTTTCCTGTGTCACCAGTTTTACATTCCGATGCACCTCTGCAGGTTTACTGTTTCCCTTGGACCTTCCCATTGACGATGAAACACAGATTTTGCATCGGAATTAAATATAAGAGACACAATGCCGACTTAAGTACAGGAAGAATGAGCCTTCCTACTGTCTATGAGTTGAGCGTTTCCTGTGTCACCAGTTTTACATTCTGATGCATCTCTGCAGGTTTACTGTATCCCTTGGACCTTCCCATTGACGATGAAACACAGAAATTGCTTCGGAAATAAATATAAGAGACACAATGCCGACTTAAGTACAGGAAGACTGAGTCTTCCTACTGTCTATGTTTTGAGCGTTTCCTGTGTCACCAGTTTACATTCCGATGCACCTCTGCAGGTTTACTGTTTCCCTTGGACCTTCCCATTGACGATGAAACACAGAAATTGCATCGGAATTAAATATAAGAGACACAATGCCGACTAAAGTACAGGAAGACAGAGTCTTCCTACTGTCTATGTTTGAGCGTTTCCTGTGTCACTAGTTTTACATTCCGACGCACCACTGCAGGTTTCCTGTATCCCTTGGACCTTCCCATTGACGATGAAACACAGAAATTGAATCGGAATTAAATATAACAGACACAATGCCGACTTAAGTACAGGAAGAATGAGTCTTCCTACTGTCTATGTGTTGAGCGTTTCCTGTGTCACCAGTTTTACATTCTGATGCACCTCTGCAGGTTTACTGTATCCCTTGGACCTTCCCATTGACGATGAAAAACAGAAATTGCATCGGAATTAAATATAAGAGACACAATGCCGACTTAAGTACAGGAAGACTGAGTCTTCCTAATGTCTATGCTTTGAGCGTTTCCTGTGTCACCAGTTTTACATTCCGATGCACCTCTGCAGGTTTACTGTATCCCTTGGACCTTCCCATTGACGATGAAACACAGAAATTGCATCGGAATTAAATATAAGAGACACAATGCCGACTTATGTACAGGAAGACTGAGTCTTCCTACTGTCTATGTTTTGAGCGTTTCCTGTGTCACTAGTTTTACATTCCGATGCACCTCTGCAGGTTTACTGTATCCCTTGGACCTTCCCATTGACGATGAAACACAGAAATTGCATCGGAATTAAATATAAGAGACACAATGCCGACTTAAGTACAGGAAGACTGAGTCTTCCTACTGTCTATGTTTTGAGCGTTTCCTGTGTCACCAGTTTTACATTCCGATGCACCTCTGCAGGTTTACTGTTTCCTTTGGACCTTCCCATTGACGATGAAACACATAAATTGCATCCGAATTAAATATAAGAGACACAATGCTGACTAAAGTACAGGAAGACAGAGTCTTCCTACTGTCTATGTTTGAGCGTTTCCTGTGTCACTAGTTTTACATTCCGATGCACCACTGCAGGTTTCCTGTATCCCTTGGACCTTCCCATTGACGATGAAACACAGAAATTCAATCGGAATTAAATATAACATACACAATGCCGACTTAAGTACAGGAAGAATGAGTCTTCCTACTGTCTATGTGTTGAGCGTTTCCTGTGTCACCAGTTTTACATTCTGATGCACCTCTGCAGGTTTACTGTATCCCTTTTACCTTCCCATTGACGATGAAAAACAGAAATTGCATCGGAATTAAATATAAGAGACACAATGCCGACTTAAGTACAGGAAGACTGAGTCTTCCTATTGTCTATGCTTTGAGCGTTTAGTGTGTCACCAGTTTTACATTCCGATGCACCTCTGCAGGTTTACTGTATCCCTTGGACCTTCCCATTGACGATGAAACACAGAAATTGCATCGGAATTAAATATAAGAGACACAATGCCGACTTATGTACAGGAAGACAGAGTCTTCCTACTGTCTATGTTTTGAGCGTTTCCTGTGTCACTAGTTTTACATTCCGATGCACCTCTGCAGGTTTACTGTATCCCTTGGACCTTCCCATTGACGATGAAACACAGAAATTGCATCGGAATTAAATATAAGAGACACAATGCCGACTGAATTACAGGAAGACTGAGTCTTCCTACTCTCTATGCTTTGAGCGTTTCCTGTGTCACCACTTTTACATTCTGATGCACCTCTGCAGGCTTACTGTATTCCTTGGACCTTCCCATTGACGATGAAACACAGAAATTGCATCGGAATTAAATATAAGAGACACAATGCCGACTGAATTACAGGAAGACTGAGTCTTCCTACTCTCTATGCTTTGAGCGTTTCTTGTGTCACCAGTTTTACATTCTGATGCACCTCTCCAGCCTTACTGTATTCCTTGGACCTTCCCATTGACGATGAAACACAGAAATTGCATCGGAATTAAATATAAGAGACACAATGCCGACTTAAGTACAGGAAGAATGAGTCTTACTGCTTCTATAATTTGAGCGTTTCCTGTGTCACCAGTTTTACATTCCGATGCACCTCTACAGGTTTACTGTATCCCTTGGATCTTCACAGTGACGATGAAACACAGAAATTGAATCGGAATTAAATATAAGAGACACAATGCCGACTTAAGAACAGGAAGACTAAGTCTTCCTACTGTCTATGATTTGAGAGTTTCCTGTGTCATCAGTTTTACTTTCCGATGCACCTCTGCAGGTTTACTATATCCCTTGGACCTTCCCATTCACGTTGAAACACAGAAATTTCATCGGAAATAAATATAAGTGACACAATGCCGACTAAAGTATAGAAAGACTGAGTCTTCCTACTGTCTATGATTTGAGCGTTTCCTGTGTCACCAGATTTACATTCCGATGCACCTCTGCAGGTTTACTGTATACCGTAGAGCTTCCCATTGACGATGAAACACAGAAATTGCATCGAAATTAAATATAAGAGACACAATGCCTACTTAAGTACAAGAAAACAGTCTACGTACGGCCAATGTTTTGAGCGTTTCCTGTGTCACCAGGTTTACATTCCGATGCACCTCTGCAGGTTTACTGTATCCCTTGGACCTTCCCGTTGTCGATGAAACACAGAAATCGCATCGGAATTAAATATAGGAGACACAATGCCGACTTAAGTACAGGAAGACTGAGTCTTCCTACTCTCTATGTTTTCAGCGTTTCCTGTGTCACCAGTTTTACATTCCGATGCACCTCTGCAGGTTTACTGTTTCCCTTGGACCTTCCCATTGACGATGAAACACAGAAATTGCATCGGAATTAAATATAAGAGACACAATGCCGACTAAAGTACAGGAAGACAGAGTCTTCCTACTGTCTATGTTTGAGCGTTTCCTGTGTCACTAGTTTTACATTTCGACGCACCACTGCAGGTTTACTGTATCCCTTGGACCTCCCCATTGAAGATGAAACACAGAAATTGAATCGGAATTAAATATAACAGACACAATGCCGACTTAAGTACAGGAAGAATGAGTCTTCCTACTGTCTACGTGTTGAGCGTTTCCTGTGTCACCAGTTTTACATTCTGATGCACCTCTGCAGGTTTACTGTATCCCTTGGACCTTCCCATTGACGATGAAAAACAGAAATTGCATCGGAATTAAATATAAGAGACACAATGCCGACTTAAGGACAGGAAGACTGAGTCTTCCTAATGTCTATGCTTTGAGCGTTTCCTGTGTCACCAGTTTTACATTCCGATGCACCTCTGCAGGTTTACTGTATCCCTTGGACCTTCCCATTGACGATGAAACACAGAAATTGCATCGGAATTAAATATAAGAGACACAATGAAGACTTATGTACAGGAAGACTAAGTCTTCCTACTGTCTATGTTTTGAGCGTTTCCTGTGTCACTAGTTTTACATTCCGATGCACTTCTGCAGGTTTACTGTATCCCTTGGACCTTCCCATTGACGATGAAACACAGAAATTGCATCGGAATTAAATATAAGAGACACAATGCCGACTTAAGTACAGGAAGACTGAGTGTTCCTACTGTCTATGTTTTGAGCGTCTCCTGTGTCACCATTTTTACATTCTGATGCACCTCTGCAGGCTTACTGTATTCCTTGGACCTTCCCATTGACGATGAAACACAGAAATTGCATCGGAATTAAATATAAGAGACACAATGCCGACTTAAGTACAGGAAGAATGAGTCTTACTGCTGTCTATAATTTGAGCGTTTCCTGTGTCACCAGTTTTATATTCCGATGCACCTCTACAGGTTTACTGTATCCCTTGGATCTTCACAGTGACGATGAAACACAGAAATTGAATCGGAATTAAATATAAGAGACACAATGCCGACTTAAGAACAGGAAGACTAAGTCTTCCTACTGTCTATGATTTGAGCGTTTCCTGTGTCATCAGTTATACTTTCCGATGCACCTCTGCAGGTTTACTATATCCCTTGCACCTTCCCATTCACGATGAAACACAGAAATTTCATCGGAAATAAATATAAGTGACACAATGCTGACTTAAGTATAGGAAGACTGAGTCTTCCTACAGTCTATGCTTTGAGCGTTTCCTGTGTCACCAGTTTTACATTCCGATGCACCTCTGCAAGTTTACTGTATCCCTTGGACCTTCCCATTGTCGATGAAACACAGAAATCGCATCGGAATTAAATATAGGAGACACAATGCCGACTTAAGTACAGAAAGACTGAGTCTTCCTACTGTCTATGTTTTGAGCGTTTCCTGTGTCACTAGTTTTACATTCCGATGCAAATCTGCAGGTTTACTGTATCCCTTGGACCTTCCCATTGACAATGAAACACAGAAATTGCATCGGAATTAAATATAAGAGACACAATGCCGGCTTAAGTACAGGAAGACTGAGTCTTCCTACAGTCTATGCTTTGAGCGTTTCCTGTGTCACCAGTTTTACATTCTGATGCACCTCTGCAGGTTTACTGTATCCCTTGGACCTTCCCATTGACGATGAAACACAGAAATTGCATCGGAATTAAATATAAGAGACACAATGCCGACTTAAGTACAGGAAGACTGAGTCTTCATACTGTCTATGTTTGAGCGTTTCCTGTGTCACTAGTTTTACATTCCGATGCACCTCTGCAGGTTTACTGTATCCCTTGGACCTTCCCATTGAAGATGAAACACAGAAATTGCATCGGAATTAAATACAAGAGACACAATGCCGACTTAAGTACAGGAAGAATGAGTCTTCCTACTGTCTATGAGTTGAGCGTTTCCTGTGTCATCAGTTTTACTTTCCGATGCACCACTGCAGGTTTACTGTATCCCTTGGACCTTCCCATTCACGATGAAACACAGAAATTGCATCGGAATTAAATATAAGAGACACACTTAGGTACAGGAAGACAGAGTCTTCCTACTGTCTATGTTTTGAGCGTTTCCTGTGTCACTAGTTTTACATTCCGATGCACCACTGCAGGTTTACTGTATCCCTTGGACCTTCCCATTGACGATGAAACACAGAAATTGCATCGGAATTAAATATAAGAGACACAATGCCGACTTAAGTACAGGAAGAATGAGTCTTCCTACTGTCTATGTGTTGAGCGTTTCCTGTGTCACCAGTTTTACATTCTGATGCACCTCTGCAGGTTTACTGTATCCCTTGGACCTTCCCATTGACGATGAAACACAGAAATTGCGTCGGAATTAAATATAAGAGACACAATGCCGACTTAAGTACAGGAAGACTGAGTCTTCCTACTGTCTATGATTTGAGCGTTTCCTGTGTCACTAGTTTTACATTCCGATGCACCTCTGCAGGTTTACTGATTTCTTGGACCTTCCCATTGATGATGAAACACAGAAATTGCATCCAAATTAAATATAAGTGACACAATGCCGACTTAAGTACAGGAAGACTGAGTCTTCCTACTGTCTATGTTTTGAGCGTTTCCTGTGTCAGCATTTTTACATTCTGATGCACCTCTGCAGGATTACTGTATCCCTTGGACCTTTCCATTGACGATGAAACACAGAAATTGCATCGGAATTAAATATAAGAGACACAATGCCGACTTAAGTACAGGAAGACTGAGTCTTCCTACTGTCTATGTTTTTGAGCGTTTTCTGTGTCATAAGTTTTACTTTCAGATGCACCTCTGCAGGTTTACTGTATCCCTTGGACCTTCCCATTGACGATGAAAAACAGAAATTGCATCGGAATTAAATATAAGAGACACAATGCCGACTTAAGTACAGGAAGTCTAAGCCTTCCTACTGTCTATGTTTTGAGCGTTTCCTGTGTCATCAGTTTTACTTTCCGATGCACCTCTGCAGGATTACTATATCCCTTGGACCTTCCCATTCACGGTGAAACACAGAAATTTCATCGGAAATAAATATAAGAGACACAATGCCGACTTAAGTACAGGAAGACTGAGTCTTCCTACTGTTTATGCTTTTGAGCGTTTCCTGTGTCACCAGTTTTACATTCCGATGCACCTCTGCAGGTTTATTGTATCCCTTGGACCTTCCCATTGACGATGAAACACAGAAATTGCATCGGAATTAAATATAAGAGACACAATGCCGACTTAAGTACAGGAAGACTGAGTCTTCATACTGTCTATGTTTTGAGCGTTTCCTGTGTCACTAGTTTTACATTCCGATGCACCTCTGCAGGTTTACTGTATCCCTTGGACCTTCCCATTGAAGATGAATCACAGAAATTGCATCGGAATTAAATACAAGAGACACAATGCCGACTTAAGTACAGGAAGAATGAGTCTTCATACTGTCTATGAGTTGAGCGTTTCCTGTGTCACCAGTATTACATTCTGATGCACCTCTGCAGGTTTACTGTATCCCTTGGACCTTCCCATTGACGATGAAAAACAGAAATTGCATCGGAATTAAATATAAGAGACACAATGCCGACTTAAGTACAGGAAGACTGAGTCTTCCTACTGTCTAAGTTTTGAGCTTTTCCTGTGTCATCAGTTTTACTTTCCGATGCACCACTGCAGGTTTACTGTATTCCTTGGACCTTCCCATTGACGATGAAACACAGAAATTGCATCGGAATTAAATATAAGAGACACAATGCCGACTTAAGTACAGGAAGACAGAGTCTTCCTACTGTCTATGTTTTGAGCGTTTCCTGTGTCACTAGTTTTACATTCCGATGCACCACTGCAGGTTTACTGTATCCCTTGGACCTTCCCATTGACGATGAAACACAGAAATTGCATCGGAATTAAATATAAGAGACACAATGCCGACTTAAGTACAGGAAGAATGAGTCTTCCTACTGTCTATGTGTTGAGCGTTTCCTGTGTCACCAGTTTTACATTCTGATGCACCTCTGCAGGTTTACTGTATGCCTTGGACCTTCCCATTGACGATGAAACACATAAATTGCATCCGAATTAAATATAAGAGACACAATGCCGACTTAAGTACAGGAAGACTGAGTCTTCCTACTGTCTATGATTTGAGCGTTTCCTGTGTCACTAGATTTACATTCCGATGCACCTCTGCAGGTTTACTGTATCCCTTGGACCTTCCCATTGACGATGAAACACAGAAATTGCATCCGAATTAAGTATAAGTGACACAATGCCGACTTGAGTACAGGAAGACTAAGTCTTCCTACTGTCTATGCTTTGAGCGTTTCCTGTGTCGTCAGTTTTACTTTCCGATGCATCACTGCAGGTTTACTGTATTCCTTGGACCTTCCCATTCACGATGAAACACAGATATTTCATCGGAATTAAATATAAGAGACACAATGCCGACTTAAATACAGGAAGAATGATTCTTCCTACTGCTATGTGTTGAGCGTTTCCTGTGTCACCAGTTTTACATTCTGATGCACCTCTGCAGGTTTACTGTATCCCTTGGACGTTCCCATTGACGATGAAACACAGAAATTGCATCGGAATTAAATATAAGAGACACAGTGCCGACTTAAGTACAGGAAGACTGAGTCTTCCTACTGTCTACGTTTTGAGCGTTTCCTGTGTCACCAGTTTTACATTCCGATGCACCTCTGCAGGTTTACTGTATCCCTTGGACCTTCCCATTGACGATGAAACACAGAAATTGCATCGGAATTAAATATAAGAGACACAATGCCGACTTAAGTACAGGAAGACTGAGTCTTCCTACTGTCTACGTTTTGAGCGTTTCCTGTGTCACCAGTTTTACATTCCGATGCACCTCTGCAGGTTCACTGTATCCCTTGGACCTTCCCATTGACGATGAAACACAGAAATTGCATCGGAATTAAATATAAGAGACACAATGCCGACTTAAGTACAGGAAGACTGAGTCTTCCTACTGTCTATGTGTTGAGCGTTTCCTGTGTCACCAGTTTTACATTCTGATGCACCTCTGCAGGTTTACTGTATCCCTTGGACCTTCCCATTGACGATGAAACACATAAATTGCATCCGAATTAAATATAAGAGACACAATGCCGACTTAAGTACAGGAAGACTGAGTCTTCCTACTGTCTATGATTTGAGCGTTTCCTGTGACACTAGTTTTACATTCCGATGCACCTCTGCAGGTCTACTGTATCACTTGGATCTTCCCATTGACGATGAAACACAGAAATTGCATCCGAATTAAGTATAAGTGACACAATGCCGACTTGAGTACAGGAAGACTGAGTCTTCCTACTGTCTATGTTTTGAGCGTTTCCTGTGTCATCAGTTTTACTTTCCGATGCATCACTGCAGGTTTACTATATTCCTTGGACCTTCCCATTCACGATGAAACACAGATATTTCATCGGAATTAAATATAAGAGACACAATGCCGACTTAAATACAGGAAGAATGATTCTTCCTACTGCTATGTGTTGAGCGTATCCTGTGTCACCAGTTTTACATTCTGATGCACCTCTGCAGGTTTACTGTATCCCTTGGACGTTCCCATTGACGATGAAACACAGAAATTGCATCGGATTTAAATATAAGAGACACAATGCCGACTTAAGTACAGGAAGACTGAGTCTTCCTACTGTCTACGTTTTGAGCGTTTCCTGTGTCACCAGTTTTACATTCCGATGCACCTCTGCAGGTTTACTGTATCCCTTGGACCTTCCCATTGACGATGAAACACAGAAATTGCATCGGAATTAAATATAAGAGACACAATGCCGACTTAAGTACAGGAAGACTGAGTCTTCCTACTGTCTATGTTTTGAGCGTTTCCTGTGACACTAGATTTATATTCCGATGCACCTCTTCAGGTTTACTGTATCCCTTTAACCTTCCCATTGACGATGAAACACAGAAATTGCATCGGTATTAAATATATGAGACACAATGCCGACTTAAGTACAGGAAGACTGAGTGTTCCTACTCTCTATGTTTTGAGCGTTTCCTGTGTCACCAGTTTTACATTCTGATGCACCTCTGCAGCATTACTGTATCCCTTGGGCCTTCCCATTGACGATGAAACACAGAAATTGCATCGGAATTAAATATAAGAAGACACAATGCCGACTTAAGTACAGGAAGAATGAGTCTTCCTACTGTCTATGTGTTTAGCGTTTCCTGTGTCACCAGTTTTACATTCTGATGCACCTCTGCAGGTTTGCTGTATCTCTTGGACCTTCCCATTGACGATGAAACACATAAATTGCATCCGAATTAAATATAAGAGACACAATGCCGACTTAAGTACAGGAAGACTGAGTCTTCCTACTGTCTATGATTTGAGCGTTTCCTGTGTCACTAGTTTTACATTCCGATGCACCTCTGCAGGTTTACTGTATCCCTTGGACCTTCCCATTGACGATGAAACACAGAAATTGCATCCGAATTAAGTATAAGTGACACAATGCCGACTTGAGTACAGGAAGACTGAGTCTTCCTACTGTCTAAGTTTTGAGCGTTTCCTGTGTCATCAGTTTTACTTTCCGATGCATCACTGCAGGTTGACTGTATTCCTTGGACCTTCCCATTCACGATGAAACACAGATATTTCATCGGAATTAAATATAAGAGACACAATGCCGACTTAAATTCAGGAAGAATGATTCTTCCTACTGCTATGTGTTGAGCGTTTCCTGTGTCACAAGTTTTACATTCTGATGCACCTCTGCAGGTTTACTGTATCCCTTGGACGTTCCCATTGTCGATGAAACACAGAAATTGCATCGGAATTAAATATAAGAGACACAATGCCGACTTAAGTACAGGAAGACTGAGTCTTCCTACTGTCTACGTTTTGAGCGTTTCCTGTGTCACCAGTTTTACATTCCGATGCACCTCTGCAGGTTTACTGTATCCCTTGGACCTTCCCATTGACGATGAAACACAGAAATTGCATCGGAATTAAATATAAGAGACACAATGCCGACTTAAGTACAGGAAGACTGAGTCTTCCTACTGTCTATGTGTTGAGCGTTTCCTGTGTCACCAGTTTTACATTCTGATGCACCTCTGCAGGTTTACTGTATCCCTTGGACCTTCCCATTGACGATGAAACACATAAATTGCATCCGAATTAAATATAAGAGACACAATGCCGACTTTAGTACAGGAAGACTGAGTCTTCCTACTGTCTATGATTTGAGCGTTTCCTGTGTCACTAGTTTTACATTCCGATGCACCTCTGCAGGTCTACTGTATCACTTGGATCTTCCCATTGACGATGAAACACAGAAATTGCTTCCGAATTAAGTATAAGTGACACAATGCCGACTTGAGTACAGGAAGACTGAGTCTTCCTACTGTCTATGTTTTGAGCGTTTCCTGTGTCATCAGTTTTACTTTCCGATGCATCACTGCAGGTTTACTATATTCCTTGGACCTTCCCATTCACGATGAAACACAGATATTTCATCGGAATTAAATATAAGAGACACAATGCCGACTTAAATACAGGAAGAATGATTCTTCCTACTGCTATGTGTTGAGCGTTTCCTGTGTCACCAGTTTTACATTCTGATGCACCTCTGCAGGTTTACTGTATCCCTTGGACGTTCCCATTGACGATGAAACACAGAAATTTCATCGGAATTAAATATAAGAGACACAATGCCGACTTAAGTACAGGAAGACTGAGTCTTCCTACTGTCTACGTTTTGAGCGTTTCCTGTGTCACCAGTTTTACATTCCGATGCACCTCTGCAGGTTTACTGTATCCCTTGGACCTTCCCATTGACGATGAAACACAGAAATTGCATCGGAATTAAATATAAGAGACACAATGCCGACTTAAGTACAGGAAGACTGAGTCTTCCTACTGTCTATGTTTTGAGCGTTTCCTGTGACACTAGTTTTATATTCCAATGCACCTCTTCAGGTTTACTGTATCCCTTGGACCTTCCCATTGACGATGAAACACAGAAATTGCATCGGAATTAAATATATGAGACACAATGCCGACTTAAGTACAGGAAGACTGAGTGTTCCTACTCTCTATGTTTTGAGCGTTTCCTGTGTCACCAGTTTTACATTCTGATGCACCTCTGCAGGATTACTGTATCCCTTGGACCTTTCCATTGACGATGAAACACAGAAATTGCATCGGAATTAAATATAAGAGACACAATGCCAACTTAAGTACAGGAAGACTGAGTCTTCCTACTGTCTATGTTTTTGAGCGTTTTCTGTGTCATAAGTTTTACTTTCAGATGCACCTCTGCAGGTTTACTGTATCCCTTGGACCTTCCCATTGACGATGAAAAACAGAAATTGCATCGGAATTAAATATGAGAGACACAATGCCGACTTAAGTACAGGAAGTCTAAGCCTTCCTACTGTCTATGTTTTGAGCGTTTCCTGTGTCATCAGTTTTACTTTCCGATGCACCTCTGCAGGATTACTATATCCCTTGGACCTTCCCATTCACGATGAAACACAGAAATTTCATCGGAAATAAATATAAGAGACACAATGCCGACTTAAGTACAGGAAGACTGAGTCTTCCTACTGTTTATGCTTTTGAGCGTTTCCTGTGTCACCAGTTTTACATTCCGATGCACCTCTGCAGGTTTATTGTATCCCTTGGACCTTCCCATTGACGATGAAACACAGAAATTGCATCGGAATTAAATATAAGAGACACAATGCCGACTTAAGTATAGGAAGACTGAGTCTTCATACTGTCTATGTTTTGAGCGTTTCCTGTGTCACTAGTTTTACATTCCGATGCACCTCTGCAGGTTTACTGTATCCCTTGGACCTTCCCATTGAAGATGAATCACAGAAATTGCATCGGAATTAAATATAAGAGACACAATGCCGACTTAAGTACAGGAAGAATGAGTCTTCCTACTGTCTATGTGTTGAGCGTTTCCTGTGTCACCAGTTTTACATTCTGATGCACCTCTGCAGGTTTACTGTATCCCTTGGACCTTCCCATTGACGATGAAACACATAAATTGCATCCGAATTATATATAAGAGACACAATGCCGACTTAAGTACAGGAAGACTGAGTCTTCCTACTGTCTATGATTTGAGCGTTTCCTGTGTCACTAGTTTTACATTCCGATGCACCTCTGCAGGTTTACTGTATCCCTTGGACCTTCCCATTGACGATGAAACACAGAAATTGCATCCGAATTAAGTATAAGTGACACAATGCCGACTTGAGTACAGGAAGACTGAGTCTTCCTACTGTCTATGTTTTGAGCGTTTCCTGTGTCATCAGTTTTACTTTCCGATGCATCACTGCAGGTTTACTGTATTCCTTGGACCTTCCCATTCACGATGAAACACAGATATTTCATCGGAATTAAATATAAGAGACACAATGCCGACTTAAATACAGGAAGAATGATTCTTCCTACTGCTATGTGTTGAGCGTTTCCTGTGTCACCAGTTTTACATTCTGATGCACCTCTGCAGGTTTACTGTATCCCTTGGACCTTCCCATTGACGATGAAACACAGAAATTGCATCGGAATTAAATATATGAGACACAATGCCGACTTAAGTACAGGAAGACTGAGTGTTCCTACTCTCTATGTTTTGAGCGTTTCCTGTGTCACCAGTTTTACATTCTGATGCACCTCTGCAGGATTACTGTATACCTTGGGCCTTCCCATTGACGATGAAACACAGAAATTGCATCGGAATTAAATATAAGAAGACACAATGCCGACTTAAGTACAGGAAGAATGAGTCTTCCTACTGTCTATGTGTTTAGCGTTTCCTGTGTCACCAGTTTTACATTCTGATGCACCTCTGCAGGTTTGCTGTATCTCTTGGACCTTCCCATTGACGATGAAACATATAAATTGCATCCGAATTAAATATAAGAGACACAATGCCGACTTAAGTACAGGAAGACTGAGTCTTCCTACTGTCTATGATTTGAGCGTTTCCTGTGTCACTAGTTTTACATACCGATGCACCTCTGCAGGTTTACTGTATCCCTTGGACCTTCCCATTGACGATGAAACACAGAAATTGCATCCGAATTAAGTATAAGTGACACAATGCCGACTTGAGTACAGGAAGACTGAGTCTTCCTACTGTCTATGTTTTGAGCGTTTCCTGTGTCATCAGTTTTACTTTCCGATGCATCACTGCAGGTTTACTATATTCCTTGGACCTTCCCATTCACGATGAAACACAGATATTTCATCGGAATTAAATATAAGAGACACAATGCCGACTTAAATACAGGAAGAATGATTCTTCCTACTGCTATGTGTTGAGCGTTTCCTGTGTCACCAGTTTTACATTCTGATGCACCTCTGCAGGTTTACTGTATCCCTAGGACGTTCCCATTGACGATGAAACACAGAAATTGCATCGGAATTAAATATAAGAGACACAATGCCGACTTAAGGGGAGTTGGAATGCCGGAAAATGGAAAAAATTCACATTTTCAGTTTTTAACCTTATAACTTAATTTGAAATTTTCTGCTTAAAATGGTGCAAAATTTGTTAAGAAATTCGAATTGGAAGTATTTTTATTTAATTTTTCAAAATTACATGTGCGCCCAGCAAAGTTACCCATCTTGTGATTTGTACACATTTAAATCTTCGCATTTCCGAAAACATTACATTTAGAAGGCTGTGGATTTCACTCTTCAGTTGTAGAATCTTTGATCCTTCCATAGGTACCATTGTTTTTACGACTAGCTGTGTTTATTGTTCAGTTTTTGATCTGTGAGTGTTTGTTTTGAGCCTCGAGTTTAGTTTGTCGCTCATTTGGAGTTTGTTATCTGTCTTGTTTTGACTTTCAGTGGTGAGTGCGTAGTTTCTACGATGCCTAGGAGTGCATCATTATTTAAAAAGCGAAAGTTTCGCGGTAATAGATTTACAAATAACGTTTGTTCAAGTGATTCTGCTTCAGCACCTGTTGATGCTGGTGAAAGTTCTGACGTTTGTACAGCTGAGATGTGTGAAGGAGACACGCCCACCAGTGCATCAAAAAAGAAGTTATCAAACTGTGCAAGTGAAATTACAGATGAAGCTTCTAATGAACAATATGTTTTAGTCGACTTTCCTGTTTTTACTGAGTTTATGAAGAAATGTTTGTGTTGTAATCTTTGTGGAGGTTCTTTTGATATGAACATAACAAACTCTATAGGACTTTCCTGCAAAATTGCTATAGTTTGTGCCAGTTGTGAAAATGAGACCTGTTTTTGGAGCTCTAAAACATGCAGTAGCAATTTGTTTGAGAGTAATATCAGGCTAATGTATGCAATGAGAGCAATTGGTAAAGGACATACTGCTGCTCAAACATTTTGTGCCATAATGAATCTTCCACCTCCACCTGCTAAAATTGACAATTACACTGAAGTGATAGGAGATGCTGTTCAGTCTGTAGCAGATTTATCAATGAAAGCTGCTGCCAGTGAAGCAAAATATATAAATGAAGGAAACCCAGATATCCCTGTTGCTTTTGATGGAACCTGGCAGAAAAGGGGTCACACATCCAAAAATGCTGTTGCTACTGTTACTAGTGTGGACAGCGGTAAAGTTTTGGACTATGAAGTGCTCACTAAACATTGTTACCATTGTGCATCTGGTAAGAAAGAAGCAGCTCACATATGTAGCAAGAATTATGAAGGTACGAGTGGAGGCATGGAGGCTGCCGCTGCTGTGAAAATGTTTAGCAGATCAGAAAAAGAACGGGGAGTATTTTACACAAAATTCCTTGGAGATGGGGACTCCAAGGCATACAAAAGTGTTACAGAATCCATGCCATATGTCAATAAGACAATAACTAAACTAGAATGTGTCGGTCATGTTCAGAAACGAATGGGCACTCGTCTAAGGAAACTGAAACAGAATCTGAAGGACAAAATTTTGTCAGATGGTAAAACCATTAGAGGTCGCCTGTCAGATAAAATTATAAATGAATTACAACAATACTATGGTATGGCAATAAGAAATAATGCAAATAATTTGCAGGAAATGAGACAAGCTGTATGGGCCACATATTTACATCGATCATCAACTGATGATAATCCTCAACATTTTGCTTGTCCAGATGGTCCTCAGTCATGGTGCAATTATAGAAAATCTCAAGCTACTGGGGATCCTTATCACCATAAAAATTATATTCCATTGGCTGTTATGGAAGTAATTAAACCAATATATAGAGACTTGGGGCATCCTGATCTTCTGCGAAAATGTCTTCATGGTTGTACCCAGAATCAAAACGAGTCGTTCAACAACCTCATTTGGACTCGTGTACCTAAGAATGTATTTGTTGGGATAAAAACATTGAAATGGGGAGTCAGTGATGCTGTTATTTCATTCAATGATGGTCATATGGGTAGGCTAAAGGTCATGGCAAGGCTCGGCATTGCTCCTGGTATCAACACCATCAGAGGTCTTCAGCTTCTGGACAGCGTGCGAGTAAGGAAGGCTCAGTATGCAGCTGAATTTAATACAAAAAAAGCAAGGGCAGCAAGGAGAAGAAAGCTTCTAGGTGAAGAAGAAGAACTAGAAGATGACCCTGATTACTCTGCTGGACACTTTTGATAATAGAATAAAAGGTATTTGTGAATTTTCATAATAAATTACTTTAATCGCATTTTCTGGCATTTGACATTTTTAGTGTTACATGTACCTTTATCTCATAAACCACTCAACCAACAACATTCAAATTTTCAGAAATGCTGCAAAACAGTTCAAAGAGGCCACTGAACTAGAATCATGACAAGAACTGGCTTATTCTCTGAACTAGGGAAGTTTATGTTATACTTTTTCCAATAAAAAATGGCTTAATGGTAAAAAATTCATAAATACTATACCAACAAAAAGAAAACATTGGTTCTAGTTCAGTGGGCTCACAATATATGCTGAAAACCTCTGCCAGAATTTCAAAGTTCTGAAGATAATAGTTCCAAAGAAAAAGGTACACAAAGTTAGCAAATTTAACATTGGCGAGATAGGGCATTCCAACTCCCCTTAAGTACAGGAAGACTGAGTCTTCCTACTGTCTACGTTTTGAGCGTTTCCTGTGTCACCAGTTTTACATTCCGATGCACCTCTGCAGGTTTACTGTATCCCTTGGACCTTCCCATTGACGATGAAACACAGAAATTGCATCGGAATTAAATATAAGAGACACAATGCCGACTTAAGTACAGGAAGACTGAGTCTTCCTACTGTCTATGTTTTGAGCGTTTCCTGTGACACTAGTTTTATATTCCAATGCAGCTCTTCAGGTTTACTGTATCCCTTGGACCTTCCCATTGACGATGAAACACAGAAATTGCATCGGAATTAAATATATGAGACACAATGCCGACTTAAGTACATGAAGACTGAGTGTTCCTACTCTCTATGTTTTGAGCGTTTCCTGTGTCACCAGTTTTACATTCTGATGCACCTCTGCAGGATTACTGTATCCCTTGGACCTTTCCATTGACGATGAAACACAGAAATTGCATCGGAATTAAATATAAGAGACACAATGCCGACTTAAGTACAGGAAGACTGAGTCTTCCTACTGTCTATGTTTTTGAGCGTTTTCTGTGTCATAAGTTTTACTTTCAGATGCACCTCTGCAGGTTTACTGTATCCCTTGGACCTTCCCATTGACGATGAAAAACAGAAATTGCATCGGAATTAAATATAAGAGACACAATGCCGACTTAAGTACAGGAAGTCTAAGCCTTCCTACTGTCTATGTTTTGAGCGTTTCCTGTGTCATCAGTTTTACTTTCCGATGCACCTCTGCAGGATTACTATATCCCTTGGACCTTCCCATTCACGATGAAACACAGAAATTTCATCGGAAATAAATATAAGAGACACAATGCCGACTTAAGTACAGGAAGACTGAGTCTTCCTACTGTTTATGCTTTTGAGCGTTTCCTGTGTCACCAGTTTTACATTCCGATGCACCTCTGCAGGTTTATTGTATCCCTTGGACCTTCCCATTGACGATGAAACACAGAAATTGCATCGGAATTAAATATAAGAGACACAATGCCGACTTAAGTATAGGAAGACTGAGTCTTCATACTGTCTATGTTTTGAGCGTTTCCTGTGTCACTAGTTTTACATTCCGATGCACCTCTGCAGGTTTACTGTATCCCTAGACCTTCCCATTGAAGATGAATCACAGAAATTGCATCGGAATTAAATACAAGAGACACAATGCCGACTTCAGTACAGGAAGAATGAGTCTTCATACTGTCTATGAGTTGAGCGTTTCCTGTGTCACCAGTATTACATTCTGATGCACCTCTGCAGGTTTACTGTATCCCTTGGACCTTCCCATTGACGATGAAAAACAGAAATTTCTTCGGAATTAAATATAAGAGACACAATGCCGACTTAAGTACAGGAAGACTGAGTCTTCCTACTGTCTATGTTTTGAGCTTTTCCTGTGTCATCAGTTTTACTTTCCGATGCACCACTGCAGGTTTACTGTATTCCTTGGACCTTCCCATTGACGATGAAACACAGAAATTGCATCGGAATTAAATATAAGAGACACAATGCCGACTTAAGTACAGGAAGACAGAGTCTTCCTACTGTCTATGTTTTGAGCGTTTCCTGTGTCACTAGTTTTACATTCCGATGCACCACTGCAGCTTTACTGTATCCCTTTTACCTTCCCATTGACGATGAAACACAGAAATTGCATCGGAATTAAATATAAGAGACACAATGCCGACTTAAGTACAGGAAGAATGAGTCTTCCTACTGTCTATGTGTTGAGCGTTTCCTGTGTCACCAGTTTTACATTCTGATGCACCTCTGCAGGTTTACTGTATCCCTTGGACCTTCCCATTGACGATGAAACACATAAATTGCATCCGAATTATATATAAGAGACACAATGCCGACTTAAGTACAGGAAGACTGAGTCTTCCTACTGTCTATGATTTGAGCGTTTCCTGTGTCACTAGTTTTACATTCCGATGCACCTCTGCAGGTTTACTGTATCCCTTGGACCTTCCCATTGACGATGAAACACAGAAATTGCATCCGAATTAAGTATAAGTGACACAATGCCGACTTGAGTACAGGAAGACTGAGTCTTCCTACTGTCTATGTTTTGAGCGTTTCCTGTGTCATCAGTTTTACTTTCCGATGCATCACTGCAGGTTTACTGTATTCCTTGGACCTTCCCATTCACGATGAAACACAGATATTTCATCGGAATTAAATATAAGAGACACAATGCCGACTTAAATACAGGAAGAATGATTCTTCCTACTGCTATGTGTTGAGCGTTTCCTGTGTCACCAGTTTTACATTCTGATGCACCTCTGCAGGTTTACTGTATCCCTTGGACGTTCCCATTGACGATGAAACACAGAAATTGCATCGGAATTAAATATAAGAGACACAATGCCGACTTAAGTACAGGAAGACTGAGTCTTCCTACTGTCTATGATTTGAGCGTTTCCTGTGTCACCAGATTTACATTCCGATGCACCGCTGCAGGTTTACTGTATACCGTAGAGCTTCCCATTGACGATGAAACACAGAAATTGCTTCGGAATTAAATATAAGACACACAATGCCGACTTAAGTACAGGAAGACTGAGTCTTCCTACTGTCTATGATTTGAGCGTTTCCTGTGTCACCAGTTTTACATTCCGATGCATCTCTGCAGGTTTCCTGTATACCTTGGACCTTCCCATTGACGATGAAACACAGAAATTGCATCGAAATTAATTATAAGAGACACAATGCCTACTTAAGTACAAGAAAACAGTCTACGTACGGTCAATGTTTTGAGCGTTTCCTGTGTCACCAGTTTTACATTCCGATGCACCTCTGCAAGTTTACTGTATCCCTTGGACCTTCCCATTATCGATGAAACACAGAAATCGCATCGGAATTAAATATAGGAGACACAATACCGACTTAAGTACAGAAAGACTGAGTCTTCCTACTGTCTATGCTTTGAGCGTTTCCTGTGTCACCAGTTTTACATTCCGATGCAAATCTGCAGGTTTACTGTACCCCTTGGACCTTCCCATTGACGATGAAACACAGAAATTGCATCGGAATTAAATATAAGAGACACAATGCCGGCTTAAGTACAGGAAGACTGAGTCTTCCTACAGTCTATGCTTTGAGCGTTTCCTGTGTCACCAGTTTTACATTCTGATGCACCTCTGCAGGTTTACTGTATCCCTTGGACCTTCCCATTGTCGATGAAACACAGAAATTGCTTCGAAATTAAATATAAGAGACTCAATGCCGACTTAAGTACAAGAAAACAGTCTTCGTACGGTCAATGTTTTGAGCGTTTCCTGTGTCACAAGTTTTACATTCCGATGCACCTCTGCCGGTTTATTGTATCCCTTGGACCTTCCCCTTGTCGATGAAACACAGAAATCGCATCGGAATTAAATATAAGAGACACAATGCCGACTTAAGTATAGGTAGACTGAGTCTTCCTACTGTCTATATTTTGAGCGTTTCCTGTGTCACCAGTTTTACATTTTGATGCTCGTCTGCAGGTCTTCTCTATCCATTGGACCTTCCCATTGCCGATGAAACACAGAAATTGCATCGGAATTAAATATAAGAGACACAATGCCGACTTAAGTACAGGAAGACTGAGTCTTCCTACTGTCTATGTTTTTGAGCGTTTTCTGTGTCATCAGTTTTACTTTCAGATGCACCTCTGCAGGTTTACTGTATCCCTTGGACCTTCCCATTGACGATGAAAAACAGAAATTGCATCGGAATTAAATATAAGAGACACAATGCCGACTTAAGTACAGGAAGTCTAAGCCTTCCTACTGTCTATGTTTTGAGCGTTTCCTGTGGCATCAGTTTTACTTTCCGATGCACCTCTGCAGGATTACTATATCCCTTGGACCTTCCCATTCACGATGAAACACAGAAATTTCATCGGAAAAAAATATAAGAGACACAATGCCGACTTAAGTACAGGAAGACTGAGTCTTCCTACTGTTTATGCTTTTGAGCGTTTCCTGTGTCACCAGTTTTACATTCCGATGTACCTCTGCAGGTTTACTGTTTCCCTTGGACCTTCCCATTGACGATGAAACACAGAAATTGCATCGGAATTAAATATAAGAGACACAATGCCGACTTAAGTACAGGAAGACTGAGTCTTCATACTGTCTATGTTTGAGCGTTTCCTGTGTCACTAGTTTTACATTCCGATGCACCTCTGCAGGTTTACTGTATCCCTTGGACCTTCCCGTTGAAGATGAAACACAGAAATTGCATCGGAATTAAATACAAGAGACACTATGCCGACTTAAGTACAGGAAGAATGAGTCTTCCTACTGTCTATGAGTTGAGCGTTTCCTGTGTCATCAGTTTTACTTTCCGATGCACCACTGCAGGTTTACTGTATCCCTTGGACCTTCCCATTCACGATGAAACACAGAAATTGCATCGGAATTAAATATAAGAGACACACTTAAGTACAGGAAGACAGAGTCTTCCTACTGTCTATGTTTTGAGCGTTTCCTGTGTCACTAGTTTTACATTCCGATGCACCACTGCAGGTTTACTGTATCCCTTGGACCTTCCCATTGACGATGAAACACAGAAATTGCATCGGAATTAAATATAAGAGACACAATGCCGACTTAAGTACAGGAAGAATGAGTCTTCCTACTGTCTATGTGTTGAGCGTTTCCTGTGTCACCAGTTTTACATTCTGATGCACCTCTGCAGGTTTACTGTATCCTTTGGACCTTCCCATTGACGATGAAACACAGAAATTGCGTCGGAATTAAATATAAGAGACACAATGCCGACTTAAGTACAGGAAGACTGAGTCTTCCTACTGTCTATGATTTGAGCGTTTCCTGTGTCACTAGTTTTACATTCCGATGCACCTCTGCAGGTTTACTGAATTCTTGGACCTTCCCATTGATGATGAAACACAGAAATTGCATCCAAATTAAATATAAGTGACCCATTGCCGACTTAAGTACAGGAAGACTGAGTCTTCCTACTGTCTATGTTTTGAGCGTTTCCTGTGTCAGCAGTTTTACATTCTGATGCACCTCTGCAGGATTACTGTATCCCTTGGACCTTTCCATTGACGATGAAACACAGAAATTGCATCGGAATTAAATATAAGAGACACAATGCCGACTTAAGTACAGGAAGACTGAGTCTTCCTACTGTCTATGTTTTTGAGCGTTTTCTGTGTCATAAGTTTTACTTTCAGATGCACCTCTGCAGGTTTACTGTATCCCTTGGACCTTCCCATTGACGATGAAAGACAGAAATTGCATCGGAATTAAATATAAGAGACACAATGCCGACTTAAGTACAGGAAGTCTAAGCCTTCCTACTGTCTATGTTTTGAGCGTTTCCTGTGTCATCAGTTTTACTTTCCGATGCACCTCTGCAGGATTACTATATCCCTTGGACCTTCCCATTCACGGTGAAACACAGAAATTTCATCGGAAATAAATATAAGAGACACAATGCCGACTTAAGTACAGGAAGACTGAGTCTTCCTACTGTTTATGCTTTTGAGCGTTTCCTGTGTCACCAGTTTTACATTCCGATGCACCTCTGCAGGTTTATTGTATCCCTTGGACCTTCCCATTGACGATGAAACACAGAAATTGCATCGGAATTAAATATAAGAGACACAATGCCGACTTAAGTACAGGAAGACTGAGTCTTCATACTGTCTATGTTTTGAGCGTTTCCTGTGTCACTAGTTTTACATTCCGATGCACCTCTGCAGGTTTACTGTATCCCTTGGACCTTCCCATTGAAGATGAATCACAGAAATTGCATCGGAATTAAATACAAGAGACACAATGCCGACTTAAGTACAGGAAGAATGAGTCTTCATACTGTCTATGAGTTGAGCGTTTCCTGTGTCACCAGTATTACATTCTGATGCACCTCTGCAGGTTTACTGTATCCCTTGGACCTTCCCATTGACGATGAAAAACAGAAATTGCATCGGAATTAAATATAAGAGACACAATGCCGACTTAAGTACAGGAAGACTGAGTCTTCCTACTGTCTATGTTTTGAGCTTTTCCTGTGTCATCAGTTTTACTTTCCGATGCACCACTGCAGGTTTACTGTATTCCTTGGACCATCCCATTGACGATGAAACACAGAAATTGCATCGGAATTAAATATAAGAGACACAATGCCGACTTAAGTACAGGAAGACAGAGTCTTCCTACTGTCTATGTTTTGAGCGTTTCCTGTGTCACTAGTTTTACATTCCGATGCACCACTGCAGGTTTACTGTATCCCTTGGACCTTCCCATTGACGATGAAACACAGAAATTGCATCGGAATTAAATATAAGAGACACAATGCCGACTTAAGTACAGGAAGAATGAGTCTTCCTACTGTCTATGTGTTGAGCGTTTCCTGTGTCACCAGTTTTACATTCTGATGCACCTCTGCAGGTTTACTGTATCCCTTGGACCTTCCCATTGACGATGAAACACATAAATTGCATCCGAATTATATATAAGAGACACAATGCCGACTTAAGTACAGGAAGACTGAGTCTTCCTACTGTCTATGATTTGAGCGTTTCCTGTGTCACTAGTTTTACATTCCGATGCACCTCTGCAGGTTTACTGTATCCCTTGGACCTTCCCATTGACGATGAAACACAGAAATTGCATCCGAATTAAGTATAAGTGACACAATGCCGACTTGAGTACAGGAAGACTGAGTCTTCCTACTGTCTATGTTTTGGGCGTTTCCTGTGTCATCAGTTTTACTTTCCGATGCATCACTGCAGGTTTACTGTATTCCTTGGACCTTCCCATTCACGATGAAACACAGATATTTCTTCGGAATTAAATATAAGAGACACAATGCCGACTTAAATACAGGAAGAATGATTCTTCCTACTGCTATGTGTTGAGCGTTTCCTGTGTCACCAGTTTTACATTCTGATGCACCTCTGCAGGTTTACTGTATCCCGTGGACGTTCCCATTGACGATGAAACACAGAAATTGCATCGGAATTAAATATAAGAGACACAATGCCGACTTAAGTACAGGAAGACTGAGTCTTCCTACTGTCTACGTTTTGAGCGTTTCCTGTGTCACCAGTTTTACATTCCAATGCACCTCTGCAGTTTTACTGTATCCCTTGGACCTTCCCATTGACGATGAAACACAGAAATTGCATCGGAATTAAATATAAGAGACACAATGCCGACTTAAGTACAGGAAGACTGAGTCTTCCTACTGTCTATGTTTTGAGCGTTTCCTGTGACACTAGTTTTATATTCCGATGCACCTCTTCAGGTTTACTGTATCCCTTGGACCTTCCCATTGACGATGAAACACAGAAATTGCATCGGAATTAAATATATGAGACACAATGCCGACTTAAGTACAGGAAGACTGAGTGTTCCTACTCTCTATGTTTTGAGCGTTTCCTGTGTCACCAGTTTTACATTCTGATGCACCTCTGCAGGATTACTGTATCCCTTGGACCTTCCCATTGACGATGAAACACAGAAATTGCATCGGAATTAAATATAAGAGACACAATGCCGACTTAAGTACTGGAAGACTGAGTCTTCCTACTGTCTATGTTTTTGAGCGTTTTCTGTGTCATAAGTTTTACTTTCAGATGCACCCCTGCAGGTTTACTGTATCCCTTGGACCTTCCCATTGACGATGAAAAACAGAAATTGCATCGGAATTAAATATAAGAGACACAATGCCGACTTAAGTACAGGAAGTCTAAGCCTTCCTACTGTCTATGTTTTGAGCGTTTCCTGTGTCATCAGTTTTACTTTCCGATGCACCTCTGCAGGATTACTATATCCCTTGGACCTTCCCATTCACGATGAAACACAGAAATTTCATCGGAAATAAATATAAGAGACACAATGCCGACTTAAGTACAGGAAGACTGAGTCTTCCTACTGTTTATGCTTTTGAGCGTTTCCTGTGTCACCAGTTTTACATTCCGATGCACCTCTGCAGGTTTATTGTATCCCTTGGACCTTCCCATTGACGATGAAACACAGAAATTGCATCGGAATTAAATATAAGAGACACAATGCCGACTTAAGTATAGGAAGACTGAGTCTTCATACTGTCTATGTTTTGAGCGTTTCCTGTGTCACTAGTTTTACATTCCGATGCACCTCTGCAGGTTTACTGTATCCCTTGGACCTTCCCATTGAAGATGAATCACAGAAATTGCATCGGAATTAAATACAAGAGACACAATGCCGACTTAAGTACAGGAAGAATGAGTCTTCATACTGTCTATGAGTCGAGCGTTTCCTGTGTCACCAGTATTACATTCTGATGCACCTCTGCAGGTTTACTGTATCCCTTGGACCTTCCCATTGACGATGAAAAACAGAAATTGCATCGGAATTAAATATAAGAGACACAATGCCGACTTAAGTACAGGAAGACTGAGTCTTCCTACTGTCTATGTTTTGAGCTTTTCCTGTGTCATCAGTTTTAATTTCCGATGCACCACTGCAGGTTTACTGTATTCCTTGGACCTTCCCATTGACGATGAAACACAGAAATTGCATCGGAATTAAATATAAGAAACACAATGCCGACTTAAGTACAGGAAGACAGAGTCTTCCTACTGTCTATGTTTTGAGCGTTTCCTGTGTCACTACTTTTACATTCCGATGCACCACTGCAGCTTTACTGTATCCCTTGGACCTTCCCATTGACGATGAAACACAGAAATTGCATCGGAATTAAATATAAGAGACACAATGCCGACTTAAGTACAGGAAGAATGAGTCTTCCTACTGTCTATGTGTTGAGCGTATCCTGTGTCACCAGTTTTACATTCTGATGCACCTCTGCAGGTTTACTGTATCCCTTGGACCTTCCCATTGACGATGAAACACATAAATTGCATCCGAATTATATATAAGAGACACAATGCCGACTTAAGTACAGGAAGACTGAGTCTTCCTACTGTCTATGATTTGAGCGTTTCCTGTGTCACTAGTTTTACATTCCGATGCACCTCTGCAGGTTTACTGTATCCCTTGGACCTTCCCATTGAGGATGAAACACAGAAATTGCATCCGAATTAAGTATAAGTGACACAATGCCGACTTGAGTACAGGAAGACTGAGTCTTCCTACTGTCTATGTTTTGAGCGTTTCCTGTGTCATCAGTTTTACTTTCCGATGCATCACTGCAGGTTTACTGTATTCCTTGGACCTTCCCATTCACGATGAAACACAGATATTTCAACGGAATTAAATATAAGAGACACAATGCCGACTTAAATACAGGAAGAATGATTCTTCCTACTGCTATGTGTTGAGCGTTTCCTGTGTCACCAGTTTTACATTCTGATGCACCTCTGCAGGTTTACTGTATCCCTTGGACGTTCCCATTGACGATGAAACACAGAAATTGCATCGGAATTAAATATAAGAGACACAATGCCGACTTAAGTACAGGAAGACTGAGTCTTCCTACTGTCTACGTTTTGAGCGTTTCCTGTGTCACCAGTTTTACATTCCGATGCACCTCTGCAGGTTTACTGTATCCCTTGGACCTTCCCATTGACGATGAAACACAGAAATTGCATCGGAATTAAATATAAGAGACACAATGCAGACTTAAGTACAGGAAGACTGAGTCTTCCTACTGTCTATGTTTTGAGCGTTTCCTGTGACACTAGTTTTATATTCCGATGCACCTCTTCAGGTTTACTGTATCCCTTGGACCTTCCCATTGACGATGAAACACAGAAATTGCATCGGAATTAAATATATGAGACACAATGCCGACTTAAGTACGGGAAGACTGAGTGTTCCTACTCTCTATGTTTTGAGCGTTTCCTGTGTCACCAGTTTTACATTCTGATGCACCTCTGCAGTTTTACTGTATCCCTTGGACCTTCCCATTGACGATGAAACACAGAAATTGCATCGGAATTAAATATAAGAGACACAATGCCGACTTAAGTACAGGAGGACTGAGTCTTCCTACTGTCTATAATTTGAGCGTTTCCTGTATCACCAGTTTTACATTCCGATGCACCTCTACAGGTTTACTGTATCCGTTGGACAATCACAGTGACGATGAAACACAGAAATTGCATCGGAATTAAATATAAGAGACACAATGCCGACTTAAGTACAGGAAGACTAAGTGTTCATACTGTCTATGTTTTGAGCGTTTCCTGTGTCATCAGCTTTACTTTCCGATGCACCTCTGCAGGTTTACTATATCCCTTGGAACTTCCCATTCACGAAGAAACACAGAAATTTCATCGGAAATATATATAAGAGACACAATGCCGACTTAATTATAGGAAGACTGAGTCTTCCTACTGTATATGATTTGAGCGTTTCCTGTGTCACCAGATTTACATTCCGATGCACCTCAGCAGGTTTACTGTATCCCGTGGAGCTTCCCATTGACGATGAAACACAGAAATTGCATCGGAATTAAATATAAGACACACAATGCCGACTTAAGTACAGGAAGACTGAGTCTTACTACTGTCTATAATTTGAGCGTTTCCTGTGTCACCAGTTTTACATTCCGATGCACCTCTACAGGTTTACTGTATCCCTTGGACCTTCACAGTGACGATGAAACACAGCAATTGAATCAGAATTAACTATAAGAGACACAATGCCGACTTAAGTACAGGAAGAATGAGTCTTCCTACTGTCTATGTGTTGAGCGTTTCCTGCGTCACCAGTTTTACATTCTGATGCACCTCTGCAGGTTTACTGTATCCCTTGGACCTTCCCATTGACGATGAAACACAGAAATTGCATCGGAATTAAATATAAGAGACACAATGCCGACTTAAGTACAGGAAAACTGAGTCTTCCTACTGTCTATGTTTTGAGCGTTTCCTCTGTCCCCAGTTTTACATTCTGATGCACCTCTGTAGGTTTTCTGTATCCATTGGACCTTCCCATTGACGATGAAACACAGAAATTGCATCGGAATTAAATAAAAGAGACACAATGCAGACTTAAGTACAGGAAGACTGAGTCTTCCTACTGTCTATGTTTTGAGCGTTTCCTGTGTCACCAGTTTTACATTCCGATGCACCTCTGCAGGTTTACTGTACCCCTTGGACCTTCCCATTGACGATGAAAAACAGAAATTGCATCGGAATTAAATATAAGGGACACAATGCCGACTTAAGTACAGGAAGACTGAGTCTTCCTACTGTCTATGTTTTGAGCTTTTCCTGTGTCATCAGTTTTACTTTCCGATGCACCACTGCAGGTTTACAGTATTCCTTGGACCTTCCCATTGACGATGAAACACAGAAATTGCATCGGAATTAAATATAAGAAACACAATGCCGACTTAAGTACAGGAAGACAGAGTCTTCCTACTGTCTATGTTTTGAGCGTTTCCTGTGTCACTAGTTTTACATTCCGATGCACCACTGCAGCTTTACTGTATCCCTTGGACCTTCCCATTGACGATGAAACACAGAAATTGCATCGGAATTAAATATAAGAGACACAATGCCGACTTAAGTACAGGAAGAATGAGTCTTCCTACTGTCTATGTGTTGAGCGTTTAATGTGTCACCAGTTTTACATTCTGATGCACCTCTGCAGGTTTACTGTATCCCTTGGACCTTCCCATTGCCGATGAAACACATAAATTGCATCCGAATTATATATAAGAGACACAATGCCGACTTAAGTACAGGAAGACTGAGTCTTCCTACTGTCTATGATTTGAGCGTTTCCTGTGTCATTAGTTTTACATTCCGATGCACCTCTGCAGGTTTACTGTATCCCTTGGACCTTCCCATTGACGATGAATCACAGAAATTGCATCCGAATTAAGTATAAGTGACACAATGCCGACTTGAGTACAGGAAGACTGAGTCTTCCTACTATCTATGTTTTGAGCGTTTCCTGTGTCATCAGTTTTACTTTCCGTTGCATCACTGCAGGTTTACTGTATTCCTTGGACCTTCCCATTCACGATGAAACACAGATATTTCATCGGAATGAAATATAAGAGACACAATGCCGACTTAAATACAGGAAGAATGATTCTTCCTACTGCTATGTGTTGAGCGTTTCCTGTGTCACCAGTTTTACATTCTGATGCACCTCTGCAGGTTTACTGTATCCCTTGGACGTTCCCATTGACGATGAAACACAGAAATTGCATCGGAATTAAATATAAGAGACACAATGCCGACTTAAGTACAGGAAGACTGAGTCTTCCTACTGTCTACGTTTTGAGCGTTTCCTGTGTCACCAGTTTTACATTCCGATGCACCTCTGCAGGTTTACTGTATCCCTTGGACCTTCCCATTGACGATGAAACACAGAAATTGCATCGGAATTAAATATAAGAGACACAATGCCGACTTAAGTACAGGAAGACTGAGTCTTTCTACTGTCTATGTTTTGAGCGTTTCCTGTAACACTAGTTTTATATTCCGATGCACCTCTTCAGGTTTACTGTATCCCTTGGACCTTCCCATTGACGATGAAACACAGAAATTGCATCGGAATTAAATATATGAGACACAATGCCGACTTAAGTACAGGAAGACTGAGTGTTCCTACTCTCTATGTTTTGAGCGTTTCCTGTGTCACCAGTTTTACATTCTGATGCACCTCTGCAGTTTTACTGTATCCCTTGGACCTTCCCATTGACGATGAAACACAGAAATTGCATCGGAATTAAATATAAGAGACACAATGCCGACTTAAGTACAGGAGGACTGAGTCTTCCTACTGTCTATAATTTGAGCGTTTCCTGTATCACCAGTTTTACATTCCGATGCACCTCTACAGGTTTACTGTATCCGTTGGACAATCACAGTGACGATGAAACACAGAAATTGCATCGGAATTAAATATAAGAGACACAATGCCGACTTAAGTACAGGAAGACTAAGTGTTCATACTGTCTATGTTTTGAGCGTTTCCTGTGTCATCAGCTTTACTTTCCGATGCACCTCTGCAGGTTTACTATATCCCTTGGACCTTCCCATTCACGAAGAAACACAGAAATTTCATCGGAAATAAATATAAGAGACACAATGCCGACTTAATTATAGGAAGACTGAGTCTTCCTACTGTATATGATTTGAGCGTTTCCTGTGTCACCAGATTTACATTCCGATGCACCTCAGCAGGTTTACTGTATCCCGTGGAGCTTCCCATTGACGATGAAACACAGAAATTGCATCGGAATTAAATATAAGACACACAATGCCGACTTAAGTACAGGAAGACTGAGTCTTACTACTGTCTATAATTTGAGCGTTTCCTGTGTCACCAGTTTTACATTCCGATGCACCTCTACAGGTTTACTGTATCCCTTGGACCTTCACAGTGACGATGAAACACAGAAATTGAATCGGAATTAACTATAAGAGACACAATGCCGACTTAAGTACAGGAAGAATGAGTCTTCCTACTGTCTATGTGTTGAGCGTTTCCTGCGTCACCAGTTCTACATTCTGATGCACCTCTGCAGGTTTACTGTATCCCTTGGACCTTCCCATTGACGATGAAACACAGAAATTGCATCGGAATTAAATATAAGAGACACAATGCCGACTTAAGTACAGGAAGACTGAGTCTTCATACTGTCTATGTTTTGAGCGTTTCCTGTGTCACTAGTTTTACATTCCGATGCACCTCTGCAGGTTTACTGTATCCCTTGGACCTTCCCATTGAAGATGAATCACAGAAATTGCATCGGAATTAAATACAAGAGACACAATGCCGACTTAAGTACAGGAAGAATGAGTCTTCATACTGTCTATGAGTTGAGCGTTTCCTGTGTCACCAGTATTACATTCTGATGCACCTCTGCAGGTTTACTGTATCCCTTGGACCTTCCCATTGACGATGAAAAACAGAAATTGCATCGGAATTAAATATAAGAGACACAATGCCGACTTAGTACAGGAAGACTGAGTCTTCCTACTGTCTATGTTTTGAGCTTTTCCTGTGTCATCAGTTTTACTTTCCGATGCACCACTGCAGGTTTACTGTATTCCTTGGACCATCCCATTGACGATGAAACACAGAAATTGCATCGGAATTAAATATAAGAGACACAATGCCGACTTAAGTACAGGAAGACAGAGTCTTCCTACTGTCTATGTTTTGAGCGTTTCCTGTGTCACTAGTTTTACATTCCGATGCACCACTGCAGGTTTACTGTATCCCTTGGACCTTCCCATTGACGATGAAACACAGAAATTGCATCGGAATTAAATATAAGAGACACAATGCCGACTTAAGTACAGGAAGAATGAGTCTTCCTACTGTCTATGTGTTGAGCGTTTCCTGTGTCACCAGTTTTACATTCTGATGCACCTCTGCAGGTTTACTGTATCCCTTGGACCTTCCCATTGACGATGAAACACATAAATTGCATCCGAATTATATATAAGAGACACAATGCCGACTTAAGTACAGGAAGACTGAGTCTTCCTACTGTCTATGATTTGAGCGTTTCCTGTGTCACTAGTTTTACATTCCGATGCACCTCTGCAGGTTTACTGTATCCCTTGGACCTTCCCATTGACGATGAAACACAGAAATTGCATCCGAATTAAGTATAAGTGACACAATGCCGACTTGAGTACAGGAAGACTGAGTCTTCCTACTGTCTATGTTTTGGGCGTTTCCTGTGTCATCAGTTTTACTTTCCGATGCATCACTGCAGGTTTACTGTATTCCTTGGACCTTCCCATTCACGATGAAACACAGATATTTCATCGGAATTAAATATAAGAGACACAATGCCGACTTAAATACAGGAAGAATGATTCTTCCTACTGCTATGTGTTGAGCGTTTCCTGTGTCACCAGTTTTACATTCTGATGCACCTCTGCAGGTTTACTGTATCCCTTGGACGTTCCCATTGACGATGAAACACAGAAATTGCATCGGAATTAAATATAAGAGACACAATGCCGACTTAAGTACAGGAAGACTGAGTCTTCCTACTGTCTACGTTTTGAGCGTTTCCTGTGTCACCAGTTTTACATTCCAATGCACCTCTGCAGTTTTACTGTATCCCTTGGACCTTCCCATTGACGATGAAACATAGAAATTGCATCGGAATTAAATATAAGAGACACAATGCCGACTTAAGTACAGGAAGACTGAGTCTTCCTACTGTCTATGTTTTGAGCGTTTCCTGTGACACTAGTTTTATATTCCGATGCACCTCTTCAGGTTTACTGTATCCCTTGGACCTTCCTATTGACGATGAAACACAGAAATTGCATCGGAATTAAATATATGAGACACAATGCCGACTTAAGTACAGGAAGACTGAGTGTTCCTACTCTCTATGTTTTGAGCGTTTCCTGTGTCACCAGTTTTACATTCTGATGCACCTCTGCAGGATTACTGTATCCCTTGGACCTTCCCATTGACGATGAAACACAGAAATTGCATCGGAATTAAATATAAGAGACACAATGCCGACTTAAGTACTGGAAGACTGAGTCTTCCTACTGTCTATGTTTTTGAGCGTTTTCTGTGTCATAAGTTTTACTTTCAGATGCACCCCTGCGGGTTTACTGTATCCCTTGGACCTTCCCATTGACGATGAAAAACAGAAATTGCATCGGAATTAAATATAAGAGACACAATGCCGACTTAGGTACAGGAAGTCTAAGCCTTCCTACTGTCTATGTTTTGAGCGTTTCCTGTGTCATCAGTTTTACTTTCCGATGCACCTCTGCAGGATTACTATATCCCTTGGACCTTCCCATTCACGATGAAACACAGAAATTTCATCGGAAATAAATATAAGAGACACAATGCCGACTTAAGTACAGGAAGACTGAGTCTTCCTACTGTTTATGCTTTTGAGCGTTTCCTGTGTCACCAGTTTTACATTCCGATGCACCTCTGCAGGTTTATTGTATCCCTTGGACCTTCCCATTGACGATGAAACACAGAAATTGCATCGGAATTAAATATAAGAGACACAATGCCGACTTAAGTATAGGAAGACTGAGTCTTCATACTGTCTATGTTTTGAGCGTTTCCTGTGTCACTAGTTTTACATTCCGATGCACCTCTGCAGGTTTACTGTATCCCTTAGACCTTCCCATTGAAGATGAATCACAGAAATTGCATCGGAATTAAATACAAGAGACACAATGCCGACTTAAGTACAGGAAGAATGAGTCTTCATACTGTCTATGAGTCGAGCGTTTCCTGTGTCACCAGTATTACATTCTGATGCACCTCTGCAGGTTTACTGTATCCCTTGGACCTTCCCATTGACGATGAAAAACAGAAATTGCATCGGAATTAAATATAAGAGACACAATGCCGACTTAAGTACAGGAAGACTGAGTCTTCCTACTGTCTATGTTTTGAGCTTTTCCTGTGTCATCAGTTTTAATTTCCGATGCACCACTGCAGGTTTACTGTATTCCTTGGACCTTCCCATTGACGATGAAACACAGAAATTGCATCGGAATTAAATATAAGAAACACAATGCCGACTTAAGTACAGGAAGACAGAGTCTTCCTACTGTCTATGTTTTGAGCGTTTCCTGTGTCACTACTTTTACATTCCGATGCACCACTGCAGCTTTACTGTATCCCTTGGACCTTCCCATTGACGATGAAACACAGAAATTGCATCGGAATTAAATATAAGAGACACAATGCCGACTTAAGTACAGGAAGAATGAGTCTTCCTACTGTCTATGTGTTGAGCGTTTCCTGTGTCACCAGTTTTACATTCTGATGCACCTCTGCAGGTTTACTGTATCCCTTGGACCTTCCCATTGACGATGAAACACATAAATTGCATCCGAATTATATATAAGAGACACAATGCCGACTTAAGTACAGGAAGACTGAGTCTTCCTACTGTCTATGATTTGAGCGTTTCCTGTGTCACTAGTTTTACATTCCGATGCACCTCTGCAGGTTTACTGTATCCCTTGGACCTTCCCATTGAGGATGAAACACAGAAATTGCATCCGAATTAAGTATAAGTGACTCAATGCCGACTTGAGTACAGGAAGACTGAGTCTTCCTACTGTCTATGTTTTGAGCGTTTCCTGTGTCATCAGTTTTACTTTCCGATGCATCACTGCAGGTTTACTGTATTCCTTGGACCTTCCCATTCACGATGAAACACAGATATTTCATCGGAATTAAATATAAGAGACACAATGCCGACTTAAATACAGGAAGAATGATTCTTCCTACTGCTATGTGTTGAGCGTTTCCTGTGTCACCAGTTTTACATTCTGATGCACCTCTGCAGGTTTACTGTATCCCTTGGACGTTCCCATTGACGATGAAACACAGAAATTGCATCGGAATTAAATATAAGAGACACAATGCCGACTTAAGTACAGGAAGACTGAGTCTTCCTACTGTCTACGTTTTGAGCGTTTCCTGTGTCACCAGTTTTACATTCCGATGCACCTCTGCAGGTTTACTGTGTCCCTTGGACCTTCCCATTGACGATGAAACACAGAAATTGCATCGGAATTAAATATAAGAGACACAATGCCGACTTAAGTACAGGAAGACTGAGTCTTCCTACTGTCTATGTTTTGAGCGTTTCCTGTGACACTAGTTTTATATTCCGATGCACCTCTTCAGGTTTACTGTATCCCTTGGACCTTCCCATTGACGATGAAACACAGAAATTGCATCGGAATTAAATATATGAGACACAATGCCGACTTAAGTACAGGAAGACTGAGTGTTCCTACTCTCTATGTTTTGAGCGTTTCCTGTGTCACCAGTTTTACATTCTGATGCACCTCTGCAGTTTTACTGTATCCCTTGGACCTTCCCATTGACGATGAAACACAGAAATTGCATCGGAATTAAATATAAGAGACACAATGCCGACTTAAGTACAGGAGGACTGAGTCTTCCTACTGTCTATAATTTGAGCGTTTCCTGTATCACCAGTTTTACATTCCGATGCACCTCTACAGGTTTACTGTATCCGTTGGACAATCACAGTGACGATGAAACACAGAAATTGCATCGGAATTAAATATAAGAGACACAATGCCGACTTAAGTACAGGAAGATTAAGTGTTCATACTGTCTATGTTTTGAGCGTTTCCTGTGTCATCAGCTTTACTTTCCGATGCACCTCTGCAGGTTTACTATATCCCTTGGAACTTCCCATTCACGAAGAAACACAGAAATTTCATCGGAAATAAATATAAGAGACACAATGCCGACTTAATTATAGGAAGACTGAGTCTTCCTACTGTATATGATTTGAGCGTTTCCTGTGTCACCAGATTTACATTCCGATGCACCTCAGCAGGTTTACTGTATCCCGTGGAGCTTCCCATTGACGATGAAACACAGAAATTGCATCGGAATTAAATATAAGACACACAATGCCGACTTAAGTACAGGAAGACTGAGTCTTACTACTGTCTATAATTTGAGCGTTTCCTGTGTCACCAGTTTTACATTCCGATGCACCTCTACAGGTTTACTGTATCCCTTGGACCTTCCCATTGACGATGAAACACAGAAATTGCATCGGAATTAAATATAAGAGACACAATGCCGACTTAAGTACAGGAAAACTGAGTCTTCCTACTGTCTATGTTTTGAGCGTTTCCTCTGTCCCCAGTTTTACATTCTGATGCACCTCTGTAGGTTTTCTGTATCCATTGGACCTTCCCATTGACGATGAAACACAGAAATTGCATCGGAATTAAATAAAAGAGACACAATGCAGACTTAAGTACAGGAAGACTGAGTCTTCCTACTGTCTATGTTTTGAGCGTTTCCTGTGTCACCAGTTTTACATTCCGATGCACCTCTGCAGGTTTACTGTACCCCTTGGACCTTCCCATTGACGATGAAAAACAGAAATTGCATCGGAATTAAATATAAGAGACACAATGCCGACTTAAGTACAGGAAGACTGAGTCTTCCTACTGTCTATGTTTTGAGCTTTTCCTGTGTCATCAGTTTTAATTTCCGATGCACCACTGCAGGTTTACTGTATTCCTTGGACCTTCCCATTGACGATGAAACACAGAAATTGCATCGGAATTAAATATAAGAAACACAATGCCGACTTAAGTACAGGAAGACAGAGTCTTCCTACTGTCTATGTTTTGAGCGTTTCCTGTGTCACTACTTTTACATTCCGATGCACCACTGCAGCTTTACTGTATCCCTTGGACCTTCCCATTGACGATGAAACACAGAAATTGCATCGGAATTAAATATAAGAGACACAATGCCGACTTAAGTACAGGAAGAATGAGTCTTCCTACTGTCTATGTGTTGAGCGTTTCCTGTGTCACCAGTTTTACATTCTGATGCACCTCTGCAGGTTTACTGTATCCCTTGGACCTTCCCATTGACGATGAAACACATAAATTGCATCCGAATTATATATAAGAGACACAATGCCGACTTAAGTACAGGAAGACTGAGTCTTCCTACTGTCTATGATTTGAGCGTTTCCTGTGTCACTAGTTTTACATTCCGATGCACCTCTGCAGGTTTACTGTATCCCTTGGACCTTCCCATTGAGGATGAAACACAGAAATTGCATCCGAATTAAGTATAAGTGACTCAATGCCGACTTGAGTACAGGAAGACTGAGTCTTCCTACTGTCTATGTTTTGAGCGTTTCCTGTGTCATCAGTTTTACTTTCCGATGCATCACTGCAGGTTTACTGTATTCCTTGGACCTTCCCATTCACGATGAAACACAGATATTTCATCGGAATTAAATATAAGAGACACAATGCCGACTTAAATACAGGAAGAATGATTCTTCCTACTGCTATGTGTTGAGCGTTTCCTGTGTCACCAGTTTTACATTCTGATGCACCTCTGCAGGTTTACTGTATCCCTTGGACGTTCCCATTGACGATGAAACACAGAAATTGCATCGGAATTAAATATAAGAGACACAATGCCGACTTAAGTACAGGAAGACTGAGTCTTCCTACTGTCTACGTTTTGAGCGTTTCCTGTGTCACCAGTTTTACATTCCGATGCACCTCTGCAGGTTTACTGTATCCCTTGGACCTTCCCATTGACGATGAAACACAGAAATTGCATCGGAATTAAATATAAGAGACACAATGCCGACTTAAGTACAGGAAGACTGAGTCTTCCTACTGTCTATGTTTTGAGCGTTTCCTGTGACACTAGTTTTATATTCCGATGCACCTCTTCAGGTTTACTGTATCCCTTGGACCTTCCCATTGACGATGAAACACAGAAATTGCATCGGAATTAAATATATGAGACACAATGCCGACTTAAGTACAGGAAGACTGAGTGTTCCTACTCTCTATGTTTTGAGCGTTTCCTGTGTCACCAGTTTTACATTCTGATGCACCTCTGCAGTTTTACTGTATCCCTTGGACCTTCCCATTGACGATGAAACACAGAAATTGCATCGGAATTAAATATAAGAGACACAATGCCGACTTAAGTACAGGAGGACTGAGTCTTCCTACTGTCTATAATTTGAGCGTTTCCTGTATCACCAGTTTTACATTCCGATGCACCTCTACAGGTTTACTGTATCCGTTGGACAATCACAGTGACGATGAAACACAGAAATTGCATCGGAATTAAATATAAGAGACACAATGCCGACTTAAGTACAGGAAGATTAAGTGTTCATACTGTCTATGTTTTGAGCGTTTCCTGTGTCATCAGCTTTACTTTCCGATGCACCTCTGCAGGTTTACTATATCCCTTGGAACTTCCCATTCACGAAGAAACACAGAAATTTCATCGGAAATAAATATAAGAGACACAATGCCGACTTAATTATAGGAAGACTGAGTCTTCCTACTGTATATGATTTGAGCGTTTCCTGTGTCACCAGATTTACATTCCGATGCACCTCAGCAGGTTTACTGTATCCCGTGGAGCTTCCCATTGACGATGAAACACAGAAATTGCATCGGAATTAAATATAAGACACACAATGCCGACTTAAGTACAGGAAGACTGAGTCTTACTACTGTCTATAATTTGAGCGTTTCCTGTGTCACCAGTTTTACATTCCGATGCACCTCTACAGGTTTACTGTATCCCTTGGACCTTCCCATTGACGATGAAACACAGAAATTGCATCGGAATTAAATATAAGAGACACAATGCCGACTTAAGTACAGGAAAACTGAGTCTTCCTACTGTCTATGTTTTGAGCGTTTCCTCTGTCCCCAGTTTTACATTCTGATGCACCTCTGTAGGTTTTCTGTATCCATTGGACCTTCCCATTGACGATGAAACACAGAAATTGCATCGGAATTAAATAAAAGAGACACAATGCAGACTTAAGTACAGGAAGACTGAGTCTTCCTACTGTCTATGTTTTGAGCGTTTCCTGTGTCACCAGTTTTACATTCCGATGCACCTCTGCAGGTTTACTGTACCCCTTGGACCTTCCCATTGACGATGAAAAACAGAAATTGCATCGGAATTAAATATAAGGGACACAATGCCGACTTAAGTACAGGAAGACTGAGTCTTCCTACTGTCTATGTTTTGAGCGTTTCCTGTGTCACCAGTTTTACATTCCGATGCACCTCTACAGGTTTACTGTATCCCTTGGACCTTCACAGTGACGATGAAACACAGCAATTGAATCAGAATTAACTATAAGAGACACAATGCCGACTTAAGTACAGGAAGAATGAGTCTTCCTACTGTCTATGTGTTGAGCGTTTCCTGCGTCACCAGTTTTACATTCTGATGCACCTCTGCAGGTTTACTGTATCCCTTGGACCTTCCCATTGACGATGAAACACAGAAATTGCATCGGAATTAAATATAAGAGACACAATGCCGACTTAAGTACAGGAAAACTGAGTCTTCCTACTGTCTATGTTTTGAGCGTTTCCTCTGTCCCCAGTTTTACATTCTGATGCACCTCTGTAGGTTTTCTGTATCCATTGGACCTTCCCATTGACGATGAAACACAGAAATTGCATCGGAATTAAATAAAAGAGACACAATGCAGACTTAAGTACAGGAAGACTGAGTCTTCCTACTGTCTATGTTTTGAGCGTTTCCTGTGTCACCAGTTTTACATTCCGATGCACCTCTGCAGGTTTACTGTACCCCTTGGACCTTCCCATTGACGATGAAAAACAGAAATTGCATCGGAATTAAATATAAGGGACACAATGCCGACTTAAGTACAGGAAGACTGAGTCTTCCTACTGTCTATGTTTTGAGCTTTTCCTGTGTCATCAGTTTTACTTTCCGATGCACCACTGCAGGTTTACAGTATTCCTTGGACCTTCCCATTGACGATGAAACACAGAAATTGCATCGGAATTAAATATAAGAAACACAATGCCGACTTAAGTACAGGAAGACAGAGTCTTCCTACTGTCTATGTTTTGAGCGTTTCCTGTGTCACTAGTTTTACATTCCGATGCACCACTGCAGCTTTACTGTATCCCTTGGACCTTCCCATTGACGATGAAACACAGAAATTGCATCGGAATTAAATATAAGAGACACAATGCCGACTTAAGTACAGGAAGAATGAGTCTTCCTACTGTCTATGTGTTGAGCGTTTAATGTGTCACCAGTTTTACATTCTGATGCACCTCTGCAGGTTTACTGTATCCCTTGGACCTTCCCATTGCCGATGAAACACATAAATTGCATCCGAATTATATATAAGAGACACAATGCCGACTTAAGTACAGGAAGACTGAGTCTTCCTACTGTCTATGATTTGAGCGTTTCCTGTGTCATTAGTTTTACATTCCGATGCACCTCTGCAGGTTTACTGTATCCCTTGGACCTTCCCATTGACGATGAATCACAGAAATTGCATCCGAATTAAGTATAAGTGACACAATGCCGACTTGAGTACAGGAAGACTGAGTCTTCCTACTATCTATGTTTTGAGCGTTTCCTGTGTCATCAGTTTTACTTTCCGTTGCATCACTGCAGGTTTACTGTATTCCTTGGACCTTCCCATTCACGATGAAACACAGATATTTCATCGGAATGAAATATAAGAGACACAATGCCGACTTAAATACAGGAAGAATGATTCTTCCTACTGCTATGTGTTGAGCGTTTCCTGTGTCACCAGTTTTACATTCTGATGCACCTCTGCAGGTTTACTGTATCCCTTGGACGTTCCCATTGACGATGAAACACAGAAATTGCATCGGAATTAAATATAAGAGACACAATGCCGACTTAAGTACAGGAAGACTGAGTCTTCCTACTGTCTACGTTTTGAGCGTTTCCTGTGTCACCAGTTTTACATTCCGATGCACCTCTGCAGGTTTACTGTATCCCTTGGACCTTCCCATTGACGATGAAACACAGAAATTGCATCGGAATTAAATATAAGAGACACAATGCCGACTTAAGTACAGGAAGACTGAGTCTTTCTACTGTCTATGTTTTGAGCGTTTCCTGTAACACTAGTTTTATATTCCGATGCACCTCTTCAGGTTTACTGTATCCCTTGGACCTTCCCATTGACGATGAAACACAGAAATTGCATCGGAATTAAATATATGAGACACAATGCCGACTTAAGTACAGGAAGACTGAGTGTTCCTACTCTCTATGTTTTGAGCGTTTCCTGTGTCACCAGTTTTACATTCTGATGCACCTCTGCAGTTTTACTGTATCCCTTGGACCTTCCCATTGACGATGAAACACAGAAATTGCATCGGAATTAAATATAAGAGACACAATGCCGACTTAAGTACAGGAGGACTGAGTCTTCCTACTGTCTATAATTTGAGCGTTTCCTGTATCACCAGTTTTACATTCCGATGCACCTCTACAGGTTTACTGTATCCGTTGGACAATCACAGTGACGATGAAACACAGAAATTGCATCGGAATTAAATATAAGAGACACAATGCCGACTTAAGTACAGGAAGACTAAGTGTTCATACTGTCTATGTTTTGAGCGTTTCCTGTGTCATCAGCTTTACTTTCCGATGCACCTCTGCAGGTTTACTATATCCCTTGGACCTTCCCATTCACGAAGAAACACAGAAATTTCATCGGAAATAAATATAAGAGACACAATGCCGACTTAATTATAGGAAGACTGAGTCTTCCTACTGTATATGATTTGAGCGTTTCCTGTGTCACCAGATTTACATTCCGATGCACCTCAGCAGGTTTACTGTATCCCGTGGAGCTTCCCATTGACGATGAAACACAGAAATTGCATCGGAATTAAATATAAGACACACAATGCCGACTTAAGTACAGGAAGACTGAGTCTTACTACTGTCTATAATTTGAGCGTTTCCTGTGTCACCAGTTTTACATTCCGATGCACCTCTACAGGTTTACTGTATCCCTTGGACCTTCACAGTGACGATGAAACACAGAAATTGAATCGGAATTAACTATAAGAGACACAATGCCGACTTAAGTACAGGAAGAATGAGTCTTCCTACTGTCTATGTGTTGAGCGTTTCCTGCGTCACCAGTTCTACATTCTGATGCACCTCTGCAGGTTTACTGTATCCCTTGGACCTTCCCATTGACGATGAAACACAGAAATTGCATCGGAATTAAATATAAGAGACACAATGCCGACTTAAGTACAGGAAGACTGAGTCTTCATACTGTCTATGTTTTGAGCGTTTCCTGTGTCACTAGTTTTACATTCCGATGCACCTCTGCAGGTTTACTGTATCCCTTGGACCTTCCCATTGAAGATGAATCACAGAAATTGCATCGGAATTAAATACAAGAGACACAATGCCGACTTAAGTACAGGAAGAATGAGTCTTCATACTGTCTATGAGTTGAGCGTTTCCTGTGTCACCAGTATTACATTCTGATGCACCTCTGCAGGTTTACTGTATCCCTTGGACCTTCCCATTGACGATGAAAAACAGAAATTGCATCGGAATTAAATATAAGAGACACAATGCCGACTTAGTACAGGAAGACTGAGTCTTCCTACTGTCTATGTTTTGAGCTTTTCCTGTGTCATCAGTTTTACTTTCCGATGCACCACTGCAGGTTTACTGTATTCCTTGGACCATCCCATTGACGATGAAACACAGAAATTGCATCGGAATTAAATATAAGAGACACAATGCCGACTTAAGTACAGGAAGACAGAGTCTTCCTACTGTCTATGTTTTGAGCGTTTCCTGTGTCACTAGTTTTACATTCCGATGCACCACTGCAGGTTTACTGTATCCCTTGGACCTTCCCATTGACGATGAAACACAGAAATTGCATCGGAATTAAATATAAGAGACACAATGCCGACTTAAGTACAGGAAGAATGAGTCTTCCTACTGTCTATGTGTTGAGCGTTTCCTGTGTCACCAGTTTTACATTCTGATGCACCTCTGCAGGTTTACTGTATCCCTTGGACCTTCCCATTGACGATGAAACACATAAATTGCATCCGAATTATATATAAGAGACACAATGCCGACTTAAGTACAGGAAGACTGAGTCTTCCTACTGTCTATGATTTGAGCGTTTCCTGTGTCACTAGTTTTACATTCCGATGCACCTCTGCAGGTTTACTGTATCCCTTGGACCTTCCCATTGACGATGAAACACAGAAATTGCATCCGAATTAAGTATAAGTGACACAATGCCGACTTGAGTACAGGAAGACTGAGTCTTCCTACTGTCTATGTTTTGGGCGTTTCCTGTGTCATCAGTTTTACTTTCCGATGCATCACTGCAGGTTTACTGTATTCCTTGGACCTTCCCATTCACGATGAAACACAGATATTTCATCGGAATTAAATATAAGAGACACAATGCCGACTTAAATACAGGAAGAATGATTCTTCCTACTGCTATGTGTTGAGCGTTTCCTGTGTCACCAGTTTTACATTCTGATGCACCTCTGCAGGTTTACTGTATCCCTTGGACGTTCCCATTGACGATGAAACACAGAAATTGCATCGGAATTAAATATAAGAGACACAATGCCGACTTAAGTACAGGAAGACTGAGTCTTCCTACTGTCTACGTTTTGAGCGTTTCCTGTGTCACCAGTTTTACATTCCAATGCACCTCTGCAGTTTTACTGTATCCCTTGGACCTTCCCATTGACGATGAAACATAGAAATTGCATCGGAATTAAATATAAGAGACACAATGCCGACTTAAGTACAGGAAGACTGAGTCTTCCTACTGTCTATGTTTTGAGCGTTTCCTGTGACACTAGTTTTATATTCCGATGCACCTCTTCAGGTTTACTGTATCCCTTGGACCTTCCTATTGACGATGAAACACAGAAATTGCATCGGAATTAAATATATGAGACACAATGCCGACTTAAGTACAGGAAGACTGAGTGTTCCTACTCTCTATGTTTTGAGCGTTTCCTGTGTCACCAGTTTTACATTCTGATGCACCTCTGCAGGATTACTGTATCCCTTGGACCTTCCCATTGACGATGAAACACAGAAATTGCATCGGAATTAAATATAAGAGACACAATGCCGACTTAAGTACTGGAAGACTGAGTCTTCCTACTGTCTATGTTTTTGAGCGTTTTCTGTGTCATAAGTTTTACTTTCAGATGCACCCCTGCGGGTTTACTGTATCCCTTGGACCTTCCCATTGACGATGAAAAACAGAAATTGCATCGGAATTAAATATAAGAGACACAATGCCGACTTAGGTACAGGAAGTCTAAGCCTTCCTACTGTCTATGTTTTGAGCGTTTCCTGTGTCATCAGTTTTACTTTCCGATGCACCTCTGCAGGATTACTATATCCCTTGGACCTTCCCATTCACGATGAAACACAGAAATTTCATCGGAAATAAATATAAGAGACACAATGCCGACTTAAGTACAGGAAGACTGAGTCTTCCTACTGTTTATGCTTTTGAGCGTTTCCTGTGTCACCAGTTTTACATTCCGATGCACCTCTGCAGGTTTATTGTATCCCTTGGACCTTCCCATTGACGATGAAACACAGAAATTGCATCGGAATTAAATATAAGAGACACAATGCCGACTTAAGTATAGGAAGACTGAGTCTTCATACTGTCTATGTTTTGAGCGTTTCCTGTGTCACTAGTTTTACATTCCGATGCACCTCTGCAGGTTTACTGTATCCCTTAGACCTTCCCATTGAAGATGAATCACAGAAATTGCATCGGAATTAAATACAAGAGACACAATGCCGACTTAAGTACAGGAAGAATGAGTCTTCATACTGTCTATGAGTCGAGCGTTTCCTGTGTCACCAGTATTACATTCTGATGCACCTCTGCAGGTTTACTGTATCCCTTGGACCTTCCCATTGACGATGAAAAACAGAAATTGCATCGGAATTAAATATAAGAGACACAATGCCGACTTAAGTACAGGAAGACTGAGTCTTCCTACTGTCTATGTTTTGAGCTTTTCCTGTGTCATCAGTTTTAATTTCCGATGCACCACTGCAGGTTTACTGTATTCCTTGGACCTTCCCATTGACGATGAAACACAGAAATTGCATCGGAATTAAATATAAGAAACACAATGCCGACTTAAGTACAGGAAGACAGAGTCTTCCTACTGTCTATGTTTTGAGCGTTTCCTGTGTCACTACTTTTACATTCCGATGCACCACTGCAGCTTTACTGTATCCCTTGGACCTTCCCATTGACGATGAAACACAGAAATTGCATCGGAATTAAATATAAGAGACACAATGCCGACTTAAGTACAGGAAGAATGAGTCTTCCTACTGTCTATGTGTTGAGCGTTTCCTGTGTCACCAGTTTTACATTCTGATGCACCTCTGCAGGTTTACTGTATCCCTTGGACCTTCCCATTGACGATGAAACACATAAATTGCATCCGAATTATATATAAGAGACACAATGCCGACTTAAGTACAGGAAGACTGAGTCTTCCTACTGTCTATGATTTGAGCGTTTCCTGTGTCACTAGTTTTACATTCCGATGCACCTCTGCAGGTTTACTGTATCCCTTGGACCTTCCCATTGAGGATGAAACACAGAAATTGCATCCGAATTAAGTATAAGTGACTCAATGCCGACTTGAGTACAGGAAGACTGAGTCTTCCTACTGTCTATGTTTTGAGCGTTTCCTGTGTCATCAGTTTTACTTTCCGATGCATCACTGCAGGTTTACTGTATTCCTTGGACCTTCCCATTCACGAAGAAACACAGAAATTTCATCGGAAATAAATATAAGAGACACAATGCCGACTTAATTATAGGAAGACTGAGTCTTCCTACTGTATATGATTTGAGCGTTTCCTGTGTCACCAGATTTACATTCCGATGCACCTCAGCAGGTTTACTGTATCCCGTGGAGCTTCCCATTGACGATGAAACACAGAAATTGCATCGGAATTAAATATAAGACACACAATGCCGACTTAAGTACAGGAAGACTGAGTCTTACTACTGTCTATAATTTGAGCGTTTCCTGTGTCACCAGTTTTACATTCCGATGCACCTCTACAGGTTTACTGTATCCCTTGGACCTTCACAGTGACGATGAAACACAGAAATTGAATCGGAATTAACTATAAGAGACACAATGCCGACTTAAGTACAGGAAGAATGAGTCTTCCTACTGTCTATGTGTTGAGCGTTTCCTGCGTCACCAGTTCTACATTCTGATGCACCTCTGCAGGTTTACTGTATCCCTTGGACCTTCCCATTGACGATGAAACACAGAAATTGCATCGGAATTAAATATAAGAGACACAATGCCGACTTAAGTACAGGAAGACTGAGTCTTCATACTGTCTATGTTTTGAGCGTTTCCTGTGTCACTAGTTTTACATTCCGATGCACCTCTGCAGGTTTACTGTATCCCTTGGACCTTCCCATTGAAGATGAATCACAGAAATTGCATCGGAATTAAATACAAGAGACACAATGCCGACTTAAGTACAGGAAGAATGAGTCTTCATACTGTCTATGAGTTGAGCGTTTCCTGTGTCACCAGTATTACATTCTGATGCACCTCTGCAGGTTTACTGTATCCCTTGGACCTTCCCATTGACGATGAAAAACAGAAATTGCATCGGAATTAAATATAAGAGACACAATGCCGACTTAGTACAGGAAGACTGAGTCTTCCTACTGTCTATGTTTTGAGCTTTTCCTGTGTCATCAGTTTTACTTTCCGATGCACCACTGCAGGTTTACTGTATTCCTTGGACCATCCCATTGACGATGAAACACAGAAATTGCATCGGAATTAAATATAAGAGACACAATGCCGACTTAAGTACAGGAAGACAGAGTCTTCCTACTGTCTATGTTTTGAGCGTTTCCTGTGTCACTAGTTTTACATTCCGATGCACCACTGCAGGTTTACTGTATCCCTTGGACCTTCCCATTGACGATGAAACACAGAAATTGCATCGGAATTAAATATAAGAGACACAATGCCGACTTAAGTACAGGAAGAATGAGTCTTCCTACTGTCTATGTGTTGAGCGTTTCCTGTGTCACCAGTTTTACATTCTGATGCACCTCTGCAGGTTTACTGTATCCCTTGGACCTTCCCATTGACGATGAAACACATAAATTGCATCCGAATTATATATAAGAGACACAATGCCGACTTAAGTACAGGAAGACTGAGTCTTCCTACTGTCTATGATTTGAGCGTTTCCTGTGTCACTAGTTTTACATTCCGATGCACCTCTGCAGGTTTACTGTATCCCTTGGACCTTCCCATTGACGATGAAACACAGAAATTGCATCCGAATTAAGTATAAGTGACACAATGCCGACTTGAGTACAGGAAGACTGAGTCTTCCTACTGTCTATGTTTTGGGCGTTTCCTGTGTCATCAGTTTTACTTTCCGATGCATCACTGCAGGTTTACTGTATTCCTTGGACCTTCCCATTCACGATGAAACACAGATATTTCATCGGAATTAAATATAAGAGACACAATGCCGACTTAAATACAGGAAGAATGATTCTTCCTACTGCTATGTGTTGAGCGTTTCCTGTGTCACCAGTTTTACATTCTGATGCACCTCTGCAGGTTTACTGTATCCCTTGGACGTTCCCATTGACGATGAAACACAGAAATTGCATCGGAATTAAATATAAGAGACACAATGCCGACTTAAGTACAGGAAGACTGAGTCTTCCTACTGTCTACGTTTTGAGCGTTTCCTGTGTCACCAGTTTTACATTCCAATGCACCTCTGCAGTTTTACTGTATCCCTTGGACCTTCCCATTGACGATGAAACATAGAAATTGCATCGGAATTAAATATAAGAGACACAATGCCGACTTAAGTACAGGAAGACTGAGTCTTCCTACTGTCTATGTTTTGAGCGTTTCCTGTGACACTAGTTTTATATTCCGATGCACCTCTTCAGGTTTACTGTATCCCTTGGACCTTCCTATTGACGATGAAACACAGAAATTGCATCGGAATTAAATATATGAGACACAATGCCGACTTAAGTACAGGAAGACTGAGTGTTCCTACTCTCTATGTTTTGAGCGTTTCCTGTGTCACCAGTTTTACATTCTGATGCACCTCTGCAGGATTACTGTATCCCTTGGACCTTCCCATTGACGATGAAACACAGAAATTGCATCGGAATTAAATATAAGAGACACAATGCCGACTTAAGTACTGGAAGACTGAGTCTTCCTACTGTCTATGTTTTTGAGCGTTTTCTGTGTCATAAGTTTTACTTTCAGATGCACCCCTGCGGGTTTACTGTATCCCTTGGACCTTCCCATTGACGATGAAAAACAGAAATTGCATCGGAATTAAATATAAGAGACACAATGCCGACTTAGGTACAGGAAGTCTAAGCCTTCCTACTGTCTATGTTTTGAGCGTTTCCTGTGTCATCAGTTTTACTTTCCGATGCACCTCTGCAGGATTACTATATCCCTTGGACCTTCCCATTCACGATGAAACACAGAAATTTCATCGGAAATAAATATAAGAGACACAATGCCGACTTAAGTACAGGAAGACTGAGTCTTCCTACTGTTTATGCTTTTGAGCGTTTCCTGTGTCACCAGTTTTACATTCCGATGCACCTCTGCAGGTTTATTGTATCCCTTGGACCTTCCCATTGACGATGAAACACAGAAATTGCATCGGAATTAAATATAAGAGACACAATGCCGACTTAAGTATAGGAAGACTGAGTCTTCATACTGTCTATGTTTTGAGCGTTTCCTGTGTCACTAGTTTTACATTCCGATGCACCTCTGCAGGTTTACTGTATCCCTTAGACCTTCCCATTGAAGATGAATCACAGAAATTGCATCGGAATTAAATACAAGAGACACAATGCCGACTTAAGTACAGGAAGAATGAGTCTTCATACTGTCTATGAGTCGAGCGTTTCCTGTGTCACCAGTATTACATTCTGATGCACCTCTGCAGGTTTACTGTATCCCTTGGACCTTCCCATTGACGATGAAAAACAGAAATTGCATCGGAATTAAATATAAGAGACACAATGCCGACTTAAGTACAGGAAGACTGAGTCTTCCTACTGTCTATGTTTTGAGCTTTTCCTGTGTCATCAGTTTTAATTTCCGATGCACCACTGCAGGTTTACTGTATTCCTTGGACCTTCCCATTGACGATGAAACACAGAAATTGCATCGGAATTAAATATAAGAAACACAATGCCGACTTAAGTACAGGAAGACAGAGTCTTCCTACTGTCTATGTTTTGAGCGTTTCCTGTGTCACTACTTTTACATTCCGATGCACCACTGCAGCTTTACTGTATCCCTTGGACCTTCCCATTGACGATGAAACACAGAAATTGCATCGGAATTAAATATAAGAGACACAATGCCGACTTAAGTACAGGAAGAATGAGTCTTCCTACTGTCTATGTGTTGAGCGTTTCCTGTGTCACCAGTTTTACATTCTGATGCACCTCTGCAGGTTTACTGTATCCCTTGGACCTTCCCATTGACGATGAAACACATAAATTGCATCCGAATTATATATAAGAGACACAATGCCGACTTAAGTACAGGAAGACTGAGTCTTCCTACTGTCTATGATTTGAGCGTTTCCTGTGTCACTAGTTTTACATTCCGATGCACCTCTGCAGGTTTACTGTATCCCTTGGACCTTCCCATTGAGGATGAAACACAGAAATTGCATCCGAATTAAGTATAAGTGACTCAATGCCGACTTGAGTACAGGAAGACTGAGTCTTCCTACTGTCTATGTTTTGAGCGTTTCCTGTGTCATCAGTTTTACTTTCCGATGCATCACTGCAGGTTTACTGTATTCCTTGGACCTTCCCATTCACGATGAAACACAGATATTTCATCGGAATTAAATATAAGAGACACAATGCCGACTTAAATACAGGAAGAATGATTCTTCCTACTGCTATGTGTTGAGCGTTTCCTGTGTCACCAGTTTTACATTCTGATGCACCTCTGCAGGTTTACTGTATCCCTTGGACGTTCCCATTGACGATGAAACACAGAAATTGCATCGGAATTAAATATAAGAGACACAATGCCGACTTAAGTACAGGAAGACTGAGTCTTCCTACTGTCTACGTTTTGAGCGTTTCCTGTGTCACCAGTTTTACATTCCGATGCACCTATGCAGGTTTACTGTATCCCTTGGACCTTCCCATTGACGATGAAACACAGAAATTGCATCGGAATTAAATATAAGAGACACAATGCCGACTTAAGTACAGGAAGACTGAGTCTTCCTACTGTCTATGTTTTGAGCGTTTCCTGTGACACTAGTTTTATATTCCGATGCACCTCTTCAGGTTTACTGTATCCCTTGGACCTTCCCATTGACGATGAAACACAGAAATTGCATCGGAATTAAATATATGAGACACAATGCCGACTTAAGTACAGGAAGACTGAGTGTTCCTACTCTCTATGTTTTGAGCGTTTCCTGTGTCACCAGTTTTACATTCTGATGCACCTCTGCAGTTTTACTGTATCCCTTGGACCTTCCCATTGACGATGAAACACAGAAATTGCATCGGAATTAAATATAAGAGACACAATGCCGACTTAAGTACAGGAGGACTGAGTCTTCCTACTGTCTATAATTTGAGCGTTTCCTGTATCACCAGTTTTACATTCCGATGCACCTCTACAGGTTTACTGTATCCGTTGGACAATCACAGTGACGATGAAACACAGAAATTGCATCGGAATTAAATATAAGAGACACAATGCCGACTTAAGTACAGGAGGACTGAGTCTTCCTACTGTCTATAATTTGAGCGTTTCCTGTATCACCAGTTTTACATTCCGATGCACCACTGCAGCTTTACTGTATCCCTTGGACCTTCCCATTGACGATGAAACACAGAAATTGCATCGGAATTAAATATAAGAGACACAATGCCGACTTAAGTACAGGAAGAATGAGTCTTCCTACTGTCTATGTGTTGAGCGTTTAATGTGTCACCAGTTTTACATTCTGATGCACCTCTGCAGGTTTACTGTATCCCTTGGACCTTCCCATTGACGATGAAACACATAAATTGCATCCGAATTATATATAAGAGACACAATGCCGACTTAAGTACAGGAAGACTGAGTCTTCCTACTGTCTATGATTTGAGCGTTTCCTGTGTCATTAGTTTTACATTCCGATGCACCTCTGCAGGTTTACTGTATCCCTTGGACCTTCCCATTGACGATGAATCACAGAAATTGCATCCGAATTAAGTATAAGTGACACAATGCCGACTTGAGTACAGGAAGACTGAGTCTTCCTACTATCTATGTTTTGAGTGTTTCCTGTGTCATCAGTTTTACTTTCCGATGCATCACTGCAGGTTTACTGTATTCCTTGGACCTTCCCATTCACGATGAAACACAGATATTTCATCGGAATGAAATATAAGAGACACCATGCCGACTTAAATACAGGAAGAATGATTCTTCCTACTGCTATGTGTTGAGCGTTTCCTGTGTCACCAGTTTTACATTCTGATGCACCTCTGCAGGTTTACTGTATCCCTTGGACGTTCCCATTGACGATGAAACACAGAAATTGCATCGGAATTAAATATAAGAGACACAATGCCGACTTAAGTACAGGAAGACTTAGTCTTCCTACTGTCTACGTTTTGAGCGTTTCCTGTGTCACCAGTTTTACATTCCGATGCACCTCTGCAGGTTTACTGTATCCCTTGGACCTTCCCATTGACGATGAAACACAGAAATTGCATCGGAATTAAATATAAGAGACACAATGCCGACTTAAGTACAGGAAGACTGAGTCTTTCTACTGTCTATGTTTTGAGCGTTTCCTGTAACACTAGTTTTATATTCCGATGCACCTCTTCAGGTTTACTGTATCCCTTGGACCTTCCCATTGACGATGAAACACAGAAATTGCATCGGAATTAAATATATGAGACACAATGCCGACTTAAGTACAGGAAGACTGAGTGTTCCTACTCTCTATGTTTTGAGCGTTTCCTGTGTCACCAGTTTTACATTCTGATGCACCTCTGCAGTTTTACTGTATCCCTTGGACCTTCCCATTGACGATGAAACACAGAAATTGCATCGGAATTAAATATAAGAGACACAATGCCGACTTAAGTACAGGAGGACTGAGTCTTCCTACTGTCTATAATTTGAGCGTTTCCTGTATCACCAGTTTTACATTCCGATGCACCTCTACAGGTTTACTGTATCCGTTGGACAATCACAGTGACGATGAAACACAGAAATTGCATCGGAATTAAATATAAGAGACACAATGCCGACTTAAGTACAGGAAGACTAAGTGTTCATACTGTCTATGTTTTGAGTGTTTCCTGTGTCATCAGCTTTACTTTCCGATGCACCTCTGCAGGTTTACTATATCCCTTGGACCTTCCCATTCACGAAGAAACACAGAAATTTCATCGGAAATAAATATAAGAGACACAATGCCGACTTAATTATAGGAAGACTGAGTCTTCCTACTGTATATGATTTGAGCGTTTCCTGTGTCACCAGATTTACATTCCGATGCACCTCAGCAGGTTTACTGTATCCCGTGGAGCTTCCCATTGACGATGAAACACAGAAATTGCATCGGAATTAAATATAAGACACACAATGCCGACTTAAGTACAGGAAGACTGAGTCTTACTACTGTCTATAATTTGAGCGTTTCCTGTGTCACCAGTTTTACATTCCGATGCACCTCTACAGGTTTACTGTATCCCTTGGACCTTCACAGTGACGATGAAACACAGAAATTGAATCGGAATTAACTATAAGAGACACAATGCCGACTTAAGTACAGGAAGAATGAGTCTTCCTACTGTCTATGTGTTGAGCGTTTCCTGCGTCACCAGTTTTACATTCTGATGCACCTCTGCAGGTTTACTGTATCCCTTGGACCTTCCCATTGACGATGAAACACAGAAATTGCATCGGAATTAAATATATGAGACACAATGCCGACTTAAGTACAGGAAAACTGAGTCTTCCTACTGTCTATGTTTTGAGCGTTTCCTGTGTCCCCAGTTTTACATTCTGATGCACCTCTGTAGGTTTTCTGTATCCATTGGACCTTCCCATTGACGATGAAACACAGAAATTGCATCGGAATTAAATAAAAGAGACACAATGCAGACTTAAGTACAGGAAGACTGAGTCTTCCTACTGTCTATGTTTTGAGCGTTTCCTGTGTCACCAGTTTTACATTCCGATGCACCTCTGCAGGTTTACTGTACCCCTTGGACCTTCCCATTGACGATGAAACACAGATATTGCATCGGAATTAAATATAAGAGACACCTTGCCGACTTAAGTACAGGAAGACTGAGTCTTCCTACTGTCTATAATTTGAGCGTTTCCTGTGTCACCAGTTTTACATTCCGATGCACCTCTACAGGTTTACTGTATCCATTGGACAATCACAGTGACGATCAAACACAGAAATTGCAACGGAATTAAATATAAGAGACACAATGCCGACTTAAGTACAGGAAGACTAAGTCCTACTGTCTATGTTTTGAGCGTTTCCTGTGTCACCATTTTTACATTCTGATACACCTCTGCACGTTTTCTGTATCCATTGGACCTTCCCATTGACGATGAAACACAGAAATTGCATCGGAATTAAATATAAGAGACACAATGCAGACTTAAGTACAGGAAGACTGAGTCTTCCTACTGTCTATGTTTTGAGCGTTTCCTGTGTCACCAGTTTTACATTCCGATGCACCTCTGCAGGTTTACTGTATCCCTTGGACCTTCCCATTGATGATGAAACACAGAAATTGCATCGGAATTAAATATAAGAGACACCTTGCCGACTTAAGTACAGGAAGACTGAGTCTTCCTACTGTCTATGTTTTGAGCGTTTCCTGTGACACTAGTTTTACATTCCGATGCACCTCTTCAGGTTTACTGTATCCCTTGGACCTTCCCATTGACGATGAAACACATAAATTGCATCCGAATTAAATATATGAGACACAATGCCGACTTATGTACAGGAAGACTGAGTCTTCCTACTCTCTATGTTTTGAGCGTTTCCTGTGTCACCAGTTTTACATTCTGATGCACCACTGCAGTTTTACTGTATCCCTTGGACCTTCCCATTGACGATGAAACACAGAAATTGCATAATAATTAAATATAAGAGACACAATGCCGACTTAAATACAGGAAGACTGAGTCTTCCTACCGTCTATAATTTGAGCGTTTCCTGTGTCACCAGTTTTACATTCCGATGCACCTCTACAGGTTTACTGTATCCGTTGGACAATCACAGTGACGATGAAACACAGAAATTGCATCGGAATTAAATATAAGAGTCACAATGCCGACTTAAGTACAGGAAGACTACGTCTTCCTACTGTCTATGTTTTGAGCGTTTCCTGTGTCATCAGTTTTCCTTTCCGATGCACCTCTGCAGGTTTACTATATCCCTTGGACCTTCCCATTCACGATGAAACACAGAAATTTCATCGGAAATAAATATAAGAGACACAATGCCGACTTAAGTGTAGGAAGACTGAGTCTTCCTGCTGTCTATGTTTTGAGCGTTTCCTGTGTCACCAGTTTTACATTCTGATGCTCCTCTGCAGGTCTTCTGTATCCATTGGACCTTCCCATTGACGATGAAACACAGAAATTGCATCGGAATTAAATATAAGAGACACAATGCCGACTTAAGTACAGGAAAACTGAGTCTTCCTACTGTCTATGTTTTGAGCGTTTCCTGTGTCCCCAGTTTTACATTCCGATGCACTTCTGCAGGTTTACTGTATCCCTTGGACCTTCCCATTGACGATGAAACACAGAAATTGCATCGGAATTAAATATAAGAGACACAATGCTGACTTAAGTACAGGAAGACTGAGTCTTCCTACTGTCTATGTTTTTAGCGTTTCCTGTGACACTAGTTTTACATTCCGATGCACCTCTTCAGGTTTACTGTATCCCTTGGACCTTCCCATTGACGATGAAACACAGAAATTGCATCGGAATTAAATATATGAGACACAATGCCGACTGAAGTACAGGAAGACTGAGTCTTCCTACTCTCTATGTTTTGAGCGTTTCCTGTGTCACCAGTTTTACATTCTGATGCACCTCTGCAGTTTTACTGTATCCCTTGGACCTTCCCATTGACGATGAAACACAGAAATTGCATCGGAATTAAATGTAAGAGACACAATGCCGACTTAAGTACAGGAAGACTAAGTCTTCCTACTGTCTATGTTTTGAGCTTTTCCTGTGTCATCAGTATTCCTTTCCGATGCACCTCTGCAGGTTTACTATATCCCTTGGACCTTCCCATTCACGATGAAACACAGAAATTTCATCGGAAATAAATATGAGACACAATGCCGACTTAAGTGTAGGAAGACTGAGTCTTCCTGCTGTCTATGTTTTGAGCGTTTCCTGTGTCACCAGTTTTACATTCTGACGCTCCTCTGCAGGTCTTCTGTATCCATTGGACCTTCCCATTGACGATGAAACACAGAAATTGCGTCGGAATTAAATATAAGAGACACAATGCCGACTTAAGTACAGGAGGACTGAGTCTTAGTACTGTCTATAATTTGAGCGTTTCCTGTGTCACCAGTTTTACATTCCGATGCACCTCTACAGGTTTACTGTATCCCTTGGACCTTCACAGTGACGATGAAACAATGCCAACTTAAGTACAGGAAGACTAAGTCTTCATACTGTCTATGTTTTGAGCGTTTCCTGTGTCATCAGCTTTACTTTCCGATGCACCTCTGCAGGTTTACTATATCCCTTGGACCTTCCCATTCACGAAGAAACACAGAAATTTCATCTGAAATAAATATAAGAGACACAATGCCGACTTAAGTATAGGAAGACTGAGTCTTCCTACTGTCTATGATTTAAGCGTTTCCTGTGTCACCAGATTTACATTCCGATGCACCTCTGCAGGTTTACTGTATCCCGTGGAGCTTCCCATTGATGATGAAACACAGAAATTGCATCGCAATTACATTTAAGACACACAATGCCGACTTAAGTACAGGAAGACTGAGTCTTACTACTGTCTATAATTTGAGCGTTTCCTGTGTCACCAGTTTTACATTCCGATGCACCTCTACAGGTTTACTGTATCCCTTGGACCTTCACAGTGACGATGAAACACAGAAATTGAATCGAAATTAACTATAAGAGACACAATGCCGACTTAAGTACAGGAAGAATGAGTCTTCCTACTGTCTATGTGTTGAGCGTTTCCTGTGTCACCAGTTTTACATTCTGATGCACCTCTGCAGGTTTTCTGTATCCATTGGACCTTCCCATTGACGATGAAACACAGAAATTGCATCGGAATTAAATATAAGAGACACAATGCCGATTTAAGTACAGGAAGACTGAGTCTTCCTACTGTCTATGTTTTGAGCGTTTCCTGTGTCACTAGTTTTACATTCCGATGCACCTCTGCAGGCTTACTGTATCTCTTGGACCTTCCCATTGACGATGAAACACAGAAATTGCATCGGAATTAAATATAAGAGACACAATGCCGACTTAAGAACAGGAAGACTGAGTCTTCCTACTGTCTATAATTTGAGCGTTTCCTGTGTCACCAGCTTTACATTCCGATGCACCTCTACAGGTTTACTGTATCCGTTGGACAATCACAGTGACGATGAAACACAGAAATTGCATCGGAATTAAATATAAGAGACACAATGCCGACTTAAGTACAGGAAGACTAAGTCCTACTGTCTATGTTTTGATCGTTTCCTGTGTCACCAGTTTTACATTCTGATGCACCTCTGCAGGTTTTCTGTATCCATTGGACCTTCCATTGACGATGAAACACAGAAATTGCATCGGAATTAAATATAAGAGACACAATGCCGACTTAAATACAGGAAGACTGAGTCTTCCTACTGTCTATAATTTGAGCGTTTCCTGTGTCACCAGTTTTACATTCCGATGCACCTCTACAGGTTTACTGTATCCGTTGGACAATCACAGTGACGATGAAACACAGAAATTGCATCGGAATTAAATATAAGAGTCACAATGCCGACTTAAGTACAGGAAGACTACGTCTTCCTACTGTCTATGTTTTGAGCGTTTCCTGTGTCATCAGTTTTCCTTTCCGATGCACCTCTGCAGGTTTACTATATCCCTTGGACCTTCCCATTCACGATGAAACACAGAAATTTCATCGGAAATAAATATAAGAGACACAATGCCGACTTAAGTGTAGGAAGACTGAGTCTTCCTGCTGTCTATGTTTTGAGCGTTTCCTGTGTCACCAGTTTTACATTCTGATGCTCCTCTGCAGGTCTTCTGTATCCATTGGACCTTCCCATTGACGATGAAACACAGAAATTGCATCGGAATTAAATATAAGAGACACAATGCCGACTTAAGTACAGGAAAACTGAGTCTTCCTACTGTCTATGTTTTGAGCGATTCCTGTGTCACCAGTTTTACATTCCGATGCACCTCTGCAGGTTTACTGTATCCCTAGGACCTTGCCATTGACGATGAAACACAGAAATTGCATCGGAATTAAATATAAGAGACACAATGCCGACTTAAGTACAGGAAGACTGAGTCTTCCTACTGTCTATGTTTTGAGCGTTTCCTGTGACACTAGTTTTACATTCCGATGCACCTCTTCAGGTTTACTGTATCCCTTGGACCTTCCCATTGACGATGAAACACAGAAATTGCATCGGAATTAAATATATGAGACACAATGCCGACTTAAGTACAGGAAGACTGAGTCTTCCTACTCTCTATGTTTTGAGCGTTTCCTGTGTCACCAGTTTTACATTCTGATGCACCTCTGCAGTTTTACTGTATCCCTTGGACCTTCCCATTGACGATGAAACACAGAAATTGCATCGGAATTAAATATAAGAGACACAATGCCGACATAAGTACAGGAAGACTGAGTCTTCCTACTGTCTATAATTTGAGCGTTTCCTGTGTCACCAGTTTTACATTACGATGCACCTCTACAGGTTTACTGTATCCGTTGGACAATCACAGTGATGATGAAACACAGAAATTGCATCGGAATTAAATATAAGAGACACAATGCCGACTTAAGTACAGGAAGAATGAGTCTTCCTACTGTCTATGTGTGAGCGTTTCCTGCGTCACCAGTTTTACATTCTGATGCACCTCTGCAGGTTTACTGTATCCCTTGGACCTTCCCATTGACGATGAAACACAGAAATTGCATCGGAATTAAATATAAGAGACACAATGCCGATTTAAGTACTGGAAGACTGATTCTTCCTACTGTCTATGTTTTGAGCGTTTCCTGTGTCACTAGTTTTACATTCCGATGCACCTCTGCAGGCTTACTGTATCTCTTGGACCTTCCCATTGACGATGAAACACAGAAATTGCATCGGAATTAAATATAAGAGACACAATGCCGACTTAAGAACAGGAAGACTGAGTCTTCCTACTGTCTATAATTTGAGCGTTTCCTGTGTCACCAGCTTTACATTCCGATGCACCTCTACAGGTTTACTGTATCCGTTGGACAATCACAGTGACGATGAAACACAGAAATTGCATCGGAATTAAATATAAGAGACACAATGCCGACTTAAGTACAGGAAGACTAAGTCCTACTGTCTATGTTTTGATCGTTTCCTGTGTCACCAGTTTTACATTCTGATGCACCTCTGCAGGTTTTCTGTATCCATTGGACCTTCCATTGACGATGAAACACAGAAATTGCATCGGAATTAAATATAAGAGACACAATGCCGACTTAAATACAGGAAGACTGAGTCTTCCTACTGTCTATAATTTGAGCGTTTCCTGTGTCACCAGTTTTACATTCCGATGCACCTCTACAGGTTTACTGTATCCGTTGGACAATCACAGTGACGATGAAACACAGAAATTGCATCGGAATTAAATATAAGAGTCACAATGCCGACTTAAGTACAGGAAGACTACGTCTTCCTACTGTCTATGTTTTGAGCGTTTCCTGTGTCATCAGTTTTCCTTTCCGATGCACCTCTGCAGGTTTACTATATCCCTTGGACCTTCCCATTCACGATGAAACACAGAAATTTCATCGGAAATAAATATAAGAGACACAATGCCGACTTAAGTGTAGGAAGACTGAGTCTTCCTGCTGTCTATGTTTTGAGCGTTTCCTGTGTCACCAGTTTTACATTCTGATGCTCCTCTGCAGGTCTTCTGTATCCATTGGACCTTCCCATTGACGATGAAACACAGAAATTGCATCGGAATTAAATATAAGAGACACAATGCCGACTTAAGTACAGGAAAACTGAGTCTTCCTACTGTCTATGTTTTGAGCGATTCCTGTGTCACCAGTTTTACATTCCGATGCACCTCTGCAGGTTTACTGTATCCCTAGGACCTTGCCATTGACGATGAAACACAGAAATTGCATCGGAATTAAATATAAGAGACACAATGCCGACTTAAGTACAGGAAGACTGAGTCTTCCTACTGTCTATGTTTTGAGCGTTTCCTGTGACACTAGTTTTACATTCCGATGCACCTCTTCAGGTTTACTGTATCCCTTGGACCTTCCCATTGACGATGAAACACAGAAATTGCATCGGAATTAAATATATGAGACACAATGCCGACTTAAGTACAGGAAGACTGAGTCTTCCTACTCTCTATGTTTTGAGCGTTTCCTGTGTCACCAGTTTTACATTCTGATGCACCTCTGCAGTTTTACTGTATCCCTTGGACCTTCCCATTGACGATGAAACACAGAAATTGCATCGGAATTAAATATAAGAGACACAATGCCGACATAAGTACAGGAAGACTGAGTCTTCCTACTGTCTATAATTTGAGCGTTTCCTGTGTCACCAGTTTTACATTACGATGCACCTCTACAGGTTTACTGTATCCGTTGGACAATCACAGTGATGATGAAACACAGAAATTGCATCGGAATTAAATATAAGAGACACAATGCCGACTTAAGTACAGGAAGAATGAGTCTTCCTACTGTCTATGTGTGAGCGTTTCCTGCGTCACCAGTTTTACATTCTGATGCACCTCTGCAGGTTTACTGTATCCCTTGGACCTTCCCATTGACGATGAAACACAGAAATTGCATCGGAATTAAATATAAGAGACACAATGCCGATTTAAGTACAGGAAGACTGAGTCTTCCTACTGTCTATAATTTGAGCGTTTCCTGTGTCACCAGTTTTACATTCCGATGCACCTCTACAGGTTTACTGTATCCGTTGGACAATCACAGTGACGATGAAACACAGAAATTGCATCGGAATTAAATATAAGAGACACAATGCCGACTTAAGTACAGGAAGACTAAGTCCTACTGTCTATGTTCTGAGCGTTTCCTGTGTCACTAGTTTTACATTCCGATGCACCTCTGCAGGCTTACTGTATCCCTTGGCCCTTCCCATTGACGATGAAACACAGAAATTGCATCGGAATTAAATATAAGAGACACCATGCAGACTTAAGTACAGGAAGACTGAGTCTTCCTACTGTCTATGTTTTGAGCGTTTCCTGTGTCCCGAGTTTTACATTCCGATGCACCTCTGCAGGTTTACTATATCCCTTGGACCTTCCCATTCACGAAGAAACACAGAAATTTCATCGGAAATAAATATAAGAGACACAATGCCGACTTAAGTGTAGGAAGACTGAGTCTTCCTACTGTCTATGATTTGAGCGTTTCCTGTGTCACCAGATTTACATTCCGATGCACCTCTGCAGGTTTACTGTATCCCGTGGAGCTTCCCATTGACGATGAAACACAGAAATTGCATCGGAATTAAATATAAGATACACAATGCCGACTTAAGTACAGGAAGACTGAGTCTTACTACTGTCTATAATTTGAGCGTTTCTTGTGTCACCAGTTTTACATTCCGATGCACCTCTACAGGTTTACTGTATCCCTTGGACCTTCACAGTGACGATGAAACACAGAAATTGAATCGGAATTAAATATAAGAGACACAATGCCGACTTAAGTACCGGAAGACTAAGTCTTCATACTGTCTATGTTTTGAGCGTTTCCTGTGTCATCAGCTTTACTTTCCGATGCACCTCTGCAGGTTTACTATATCCCTTGGACCTTCCCATTCAGGAAGAAATACAGAAATTTCAGCGGAAATAAATATAAGGGACACAATGCCGACTTAAGTATAGGAAGACTGAGTCTTCCTACTGTCTATGATTTGAGCGTTTCCTGTGTCACCAGATTTACATTCCGATGCACCTCTGCAGGTTTACTGTATCCCGTGGAGCTTCCCATTGACGATGAAACACAGAAATTGCATCGGAATTAATTATAAGACACACAATGCCGACTTAAGTACAGGAAGACTGAATCTTCCTACCCTCTATGTTTTTGAGCGTTTCCTGTGTCACCAGTTTTACTTTCTGATGCACCTCTGCAGGCTTACTGTATCCCTTGGACCTTCACATTGACGATGAAACACAGAAATTGCATCGGAATTAAATATGAGAGACACAATGCCGACTTAAATACAGGAAGACAGAGTCTTCCTACTGTCTATGTTTTGAGCGTTTCCTGTGTCACTAGTTTTACATACCGATGCACCACTGCAGGTTTACTGTATCCCTTGGACCTTCCCATTGACGATGAAAAACAGAAATTGCATCGGAATTAAATATAAGAGACACAATGCCGACTTAAATACAGGAAGACTGAGTCTTCCTACTCTCTAAAATTTGAGCGTTTCCTGTGTCACCAGTTTTACATTCCGATGCACCTCTACAGGTTTACTGTATCCGTTGGACAATCACAGTGACGATGAAACACAGAAATTGCATGGGAATTAAATATAAGAGACACAATGCCGACTTAAGTACAAGAAGACTAAGTCTTCCTACTGTCTATGTTTGAGCGTTTCCTGTGTCATCAGTTTTCCTTTCCGATGCACCTCTGCAGGTTTACTATATCCCTTGGACCTTCCCATTCACGATGAAACACAGAAATTTCATCGGAAATAAATATAAGAGACACAATACCGACTTAAGTGTAGGAAGACTGAGTCTTCCTGCTGTCTATGTTTTGAGCGTTTCCTGTGTCACCAGTTTTACACTCTGATGCACCTCTGCAGGTCTTCTGTATCCATTGGACCTTCCCATTGACGATGAAACACAGAAATTGCATCGGAGTTAAATATAAGAGACACAATGCCGACTTAAGTACAGGAAAACTGAGTCTTCCTACTGTCTATGTTTTGAGCGTTTCCTGTGTCACCAGTTTTACATTCTGATGCACCTCTGCAGGTTTTCTTTACATTCTGATGCTCCTCTGCAGGTCTTCTGTATCCATTGGACCATCCCATTGACGATGAAACACAGAAATTGCATCGGAATTAAATATAAGAGACACAATGCCGACTTAAGTACAGGAAAATTGAGTCTTCCTACTGTCTATGTTTTGAGCGTTTCCTGTGTCACCAGTTTTAAATTCTGATGCACCTCTGCAGGTTTTCTGTATCCATTGGACCTTCCCATAGACGATGAAACACAGAAATTGCATCGGAATTAAATATAAGAGACACAATGCCGACTTAAGTACAGGAAGACTGAGTCTTCCTGCTGTCTATGTTTGAGCGTTTCCTGTGACACTAGTTTTACATTCCGATGCACCTCTTCAGGTTTACTGTATCCCTTGGACCTTCCCATTGACGATGAAACACAGAAATTGCATCGGAATTAAATATAAGAGACACAATACCGACTTAAGTACAGGAAGACTGAGTCTTCCTACTCTCTATGTCTTGAGCGTTTCCTGTGTCACCAGTTTTACATTCTGATGCACCTCTGCAGGCTTACTGTATTCCTTGGACCTTCCCATTGACGATGAAACACAGAAATTGCATCGGAATTAAATATAAGAGACACAATACCGACTTAAGTACAGGAAGACTGAGTCTTCCTACTGTCTATAATTTGAGCGTTTCCTGTGTCACCAGTTTTACATTCCGATGCACCTCTACAGGTTTACTGTATCCGTTGGACCTTCACAGTGACGATGAAACACAGAAATTGCATCGGAATTAAATATAAGAGACACAATGCCGACTTAAGTACAGGAACACTAAGTCTTCCTACTGTCTATGCTTTGAGCGTTTCCTGTGTCATCAGTTTTCCTTTCCGATGCACCTCTGCAGGTTTACTGTATCCCTTGGACCTTCCCATTCACGATGAAACACACAAATTTCATCGGAAATAAATATAAGAGACACAATGCCGACATAAGTACAGGAAGACTAAGTCTTCATACTGTCTATGTTTTGAGAGTTTCCTGTGTCATCAGCTTTACTTTCCGATGCACCTCTGCAGGTTTACTATATCCTTCGGACCTTCCCATTCACGATGAAACACAGAAATTTCATCGGAAATAAATATAAGAGACACAATGCCGACTTAAGTACAGGAAGACGGAGTCTTCCTACTGTCTATAATTTGAGCGTTTCCTGTGTCACCAGATTTACATTCCGATGCACCTCTGCAGGTTTACTGTATCCCGTGGAGCTTCCCATTGACGATGAAACACAGAAATTGCATCGGAATTAAATATAAGAGACACAACGCCGACTTAAGTACAAGATAACAGTCTTCGTACGGTCAATGTTTTGAGCGTTTCCTGTGTCACCAGTTTTACATTCCGATGCACCTCTGCCGGTTTATTGTAGCCCTTGGACCTTCCCATTGTCGATGAAACACCAAAATCGCATTGGAATTAAATATAAGAGACACAATGCCGACTTATGTACAGAAAGACTGAGTCTTCCTTCTGTCTATGTTTGAGCGTTTCCTGTGTCATCAGTTTTACATTCCGATGCACCTCTGAGGGTTTACTGTATTCCTTGCACGTACCCATTGACGATGAAAAACAGAATTGCATCGGAATTACATTTAAGAGACACAATGCCGACTTAAGCACGGGAAGACTAAGTCTTCCTACTGTCTATGTTTTGAGCGTTTCCTGTGTCATCAGTTTTACTTTGTGATGCACCTCTGCAGGTTTACTATATCCCTTGGACCTTCCCATTTACGATGAAACACAGAAATTTCATCGGAAAGAAATATAAGAGACACAATGCCGATTTAAGTACAGGAAGACTGAGTCTTCCTACTGTCTATATTTTGAGCGTTTCCTGTGTCACCAGTTATACATTCCGATGCACCGCTGCAGGTTTACTGTATCCCTTGGGCCTTCCCATTGACGATGAAGCACAGAAATTGCATCGGAATTAAATATAAGAGACACAATGCCGAGTTAAGTACAGGATGACTGAGTCTTCCTACTGTCTATGCTTTGAGCGTTTCCTGTGTCACTAGTTTTACATTCCGATGCACCTCTGAAGGTTTACTGTATCCCTTGGACCTTCCCATTGACGATGAAACACAGAAATTGCATCGGAATTAAATATAAGAGACACAATGCCGACTGAAGTACAGGAAGACTGAGTCTTCCTACTGTCTATGTTTTGAGCGTTTCCTGTGTCACAAGTTTTACATTCCGATGCACCTCTGCAGGTTTACTGTATCCCTTGGACCTTCCCATTGACGATGAAACACAGAAATTGCATCGGAATTAAATATAAGAGACACAATGCCGACTTAAGTACAGGAAGACTGAGTCTTCCTACTGTCTATGGGTTGAGCGTTTCCTGTGTCACCAGTTTTACATTCTGATGCACCTCTGCAGGTTTACTGTATCCCTTGGACCTTCCCATTGACGATGAAAAAAAAAAATTGCATCGGAATTAAATATAAGAGACACAATGCCGACTTAAGTACAGGAAGACTGAGTCTTCCTACTGTCTATGTTTTGAGCGTTTCCTGTGACACTAGTTTTACATTCCGATGCACCTCTTCAGGTTTACTGTATCCCTTGGACCTTCCCATTGACGATGGAACACAGAAATTGCATCGGAATTAAATATAAGAGACACAATGCCGACTTAAGTACAGGAAGACTGAGTCTTCCTACTCTCTATGTTTTGAGCGTTTCCTATGTCACCAGTTTTACATTCTGATGCACCTCTGCAGGCTTACTGTATCCCTTGGACCTTCCCATTGACGATGAAACACAGAAATTGCATCGGAAATTAATATAAGAGACACAATGCCGACTTAAGTACAGGAAGACTGAGTCTTCCTACTGTCTATAATTTGAGCGTTTCCTGTGTCACCAGTTTTACATTCCGAAGCACCTCTACAGGTTTACTGTATCCGTCGGACCTTCACAGTGACGATGAAACACAGAAATTGCATCGGAATTAAATATAAGAGACACAATGCCCACTTAAGTACAGGAAGACTAAGTCTTCCTACTGTCTATGATTTGAGCGTTTCCTGTGTCACCAGATTTACATTCCGATGCACCTCTACAGGTTTACTGTATCCCGTGGAGCTTCCCATTGACGATGAAACACAGAAATTGCATCGGGATTAAATATAAGACACACAATGCCGACTTAAGTACAGGAAGACGGAGTCTTCCTACTGTCTATGATTTGAGCTTTTCCTGTGTCACCAGTTTTACATTCCGATGCACCTCTGCAGGTTTCCTGTATCCCTTGGACCTTCCCATTGACGATGAAGCACAGAAATTGTATCTAAATTAAACATAAGAGACACAATGCCGACTTAAGTACAAGAAAACAGTCTTCGTACGGTCAATGTTTTGAGCGTTTCCTGTGTCACCAGTTTTACATTCCGATGCACCTCTGCCGGTTTATTGTATCCCTTGGACCTTCCCATTGTCGATGAAACACCGAAATCGCATCGGAATTAAATATAAGAGACACAATGCCGACTTATGTACAGAAAGACTGAGTCTTCCTTCTGTCTATGTTCTGAGCGTTTCCTGTGTCTTCAGTTTTACATTCCGATGCACCTGTGAGGGTTTACTGTATTCCTTGGACGTTCCCATTGACGATGAAAAACAGAATTGCATCGGAATTAAATTTAAGAGACACAATGCCGACTTAAGTACGGGAAGACTAAGTCTTCCTACTGTCTATGTTTTGAGCGTTTTCTGTGTCATCAGTTTTACTTTCCGATGCACCTCTGCAGGTTTACTATATCCCTTGGACCTTCCCATTCACGATGAAACACAGAAATTTCATCGGAAATAAATATAAGATACACAATGCCGACTTAAGTATAGGAAGACTGAGTCTTCCTACTGTCTATGATTTGAGCGTTTCCTGTGTCACCAGTTTTACATTCTGATGCACCTCTGCAGGTTTACTGTATCCCTTGGACCTTCCCATTGACGATAAAACACCGAAATTGCATCGGAATTAAATATAAGAGACACAATGCCGACTTAAGTACAGGAAGACTGAGTCTTCCTACTGTCTATGATTTGAGCGTTTCCTGTGTCATCAGTTTTACTTTCCGATGCACCTCTGCAGGATTACTATATCCCTTGGACCTTCCCATTCACGATGAAACACAGAAATTTCATCAGAAATAAATATAAGAGACACAATGCCGACTTAAGTACAGGAAGACTGAGTCTTCCTACTGTCTATGTTTTGAGCGTTTCCTGTGTCACCAGATTTACATTCCGATGCACCTCTGCAGGTTTACTGTTTCCCTTGGACCTTCCCATTGACGATGAAACACAGAAATTGCATCGGAATTAAATATAAGACACACAATGCCGACTTAAGTACAGGAAGACGGAGTCTTCCTACTGTCTATGGTTTGAGCTTTTCCTGTGTCACCAGTTTTACATTCCGATGCACCTCTGCAGGTTTCCTGTATCCCGTGGACCTTCCCATTGACGATGAAGCTTAGAAATTGTATCTAAATTAAATATAAGAGACACAATGCCGACTTAAGTACAAGAAAACAGTCTTCGTACGGTCAATGTTTTGAGCGTTTCCTGTGTCACCAGTTTTACATTCCGATGCACCTCTGCCGGTTTATTGTATCTCTTGGACCTTCCCATTGTCGATGAAACACTGAAATCGCATCGGAATTAAATATAAGAGACACAATGCCGACATATGTACAGAAAGACTGAGTCTTCCTTCTGTCTATGTTATGAGCGTTTCCTGTGTCATCAGTTTTACATTCCGATGCACCTGTGAGGGTTTACTGTATTCCTTGGACGTTCCCTTTGACGATGAAAAACAGAATTGCATCGGAATTAAATTTAAGAGACACAATGCCGACTTAAATACAGGAAGACTGAGTCTTCCTACTGTCAATGTTTTGAGCGTTTCTTGTGTCACCAGTTTTACACTCCGATGCACCTCTGCAGGTTTACTGTATCCCTTGGACCTTCCCTTCACGATGAAACACAGAAATTGAATCGGAATTAAATATAAGAGACACAATGCCGACTTAAGTATAAGAAGACTGAGTCATCCTACTGTCTATGTTTTTAACGTTTCCTGTGTCACTAGTTTTACATTCCGATGCACCTCTACAGGTTTACTGTATCCGTTGGACCTTCCCTTTGGCGATGAAACACACAAATTGCATCGAATTTAAATATAAGAGACACAATGCCGACTTAGGTACAGGAAGACTGAGTCTTCCTACTGTCAATGTTTTGAGCGTTTCCTGTGTCACCAGTTTTACATTCCGATTCGCCTATGCAGGTTTTCTGTATCGATTGGACCTTCCCATTGACGACGAAAAACAGAAATTGCATCGGAATTAAATATAAGAGACACAATGCCGACTTAAGTACAGGAAGACCAAGTCTTGCTACTGTCTATGTTTTGAGCGTTTCCTGTGTCATCAGTTTTACTTTCCGAAGCACCTCTGCAGGTTTACTATATCCCTTGCACCTTCCCATTCACGATGAAACACAGAAATTTCATCGGAAATAAATATAAGAGACACAAAGCCGATTTAAGTACAGGAAGACTGAGTCTTCCTACTGTCTATGATTTGAGCTTTTCCTGTGTCACCAGTTTTACATACTGATGCACCTCTGCAGGTTTTCTGTATCCATTGGACCTTCCCATTGACGATGAAACAAAGAAATTGCATCGCAATTAAATATAAGAGACACAATGCCGACTTAAGTACAGGAAGACTGAGTCTTCCTACTGTCTATGTTTTGAGCGTTTCCTGTGACACTAGTTTTACATTCCGATGCACCTCTTCAGGTTTACTGTATCCCTTTGACCTTTCCATTGACGATGAAACACAGAAATTGCATCGGAATTAAATATAAGAGACACAATGCCGACTTAAGTACAGGGAGACTGAGTCTTCCTACTCTCTATGTTTTGAGCGTTTCCTGTGTCACCAGTTTTACATTCTGATGCACCTCTACAGGCTTACTGTATCCCTTGGACCTTCCCATTGACCATGAAACACAGAAATTGCATCGGAATTAAATATAAGAGACACAATGCCGACTTAAGTACAGGAAGACTGAGTCTTCCTACTGTCTATAATTTGAGCGTCTCCTGTGTCACCAGTTTTACATTCCGATGCACCTCTATAGGTTTGCTGTATCCGTTGGACCTTCACAGTGACAATGAAACACAGAAATTGCATCGGAATTAAATATAAGAGACTCAATGCCGACTTAAGTACAGGAAGACTAAGTCTTCCTACTGTCTATGTTTTGAGCGTTTCCTGTGTCATCAGTGTTCCTTTCCGATGCACCTCTGCAGGTTTACTATATCCCTTGGACCATCCCATTCACGATGAAACACAGAAATTTCATCGGAAATAAATATAAGAGACACAATGCCGACTTAAGTATAGGAGGACTGAGTCTTCCTACTGTCTATGATTTGAGCGTTTCCTGTGTCACCAGGTTTACATTCCGATGCACCTCTGCAGGTTTACTGTATCCCGTGGAGCTTCCCATTGACGATGAAACACAGAAATTGCACCGGAATTAAATATAAGACACAAAATGCCGTCTTAAGTACAGGAAGACTGAGTCTTCCTACTGTCTATGATTTGAGCTTTTCCTGTGTCACCAGTTTTACATTCCTATGCACCTCTGCAGTTTTCCTGTGTCCCTTGGACCTTCCCATTGACGATGAAACACAGAAATTGTATCGAAATTAAATATAAGAGACACAATGCCGACTTAAGTACAAGAAAACAGTCATCGTCGGAATTAAATATAAGACACAAAATGCCGTCTTAAGTACAGGAAGACTGAGTCTTCCTACTGTCTATGATTTGAGCTTATCCTGTGTCACCAGTTTTACATTCCTATGCACCTCTGCAGTTTTCCTGTATCCCTTGGACCTTCCCATTGAGCGTTTCTTGTGTCACCAGTTTTACATTCCGATGCACCTCTGACGGTTTATTGTATGCCTTGGACCTTCCCATTGTCGATGAAACACCGAAATCGCATCGGAATTAAATATAAGAGACACAATGCCGACTTATGTACAGAAAGACTGAGTCTTCCTTCTGTCTATGTTTTGAGCATTTCCTGTGTCATCAGTTTTACATTCCGATGGACCTCTGAGGGTTTACTGTATTCCTTGGACGTTCCCATTGATGATGAAAAACAGAATTGCATCGGAATTAAATATAAGAGACACAATGCCGTCTTAAGTACAGGAAGACTGAGTCTTCCTACTGTCTATAATTTGAGCGTTTCCTGTATCACCAGTTTTACATTCCGATGCACATCTACAGGTACTCTGTATCCCTTGGATCTTCACAGTGACGATGAAACACAGAAATTGCATCGGAATTAAATATAAGAGACACAATGCCGACTTAAGTACAAGAAAACAGTCTTCTTACAGTCAATGTTTTGAGCGTTTCCTGTGTCACCAGTTTTACATTCCGATGCACCTCTGCAGGTTTACTGTATCCCTTGGACCTTCCCTTTGGCGATGAAACACACAAATTGCATCGAATTTAAATATAAGAGACACAATGCCGACTTAGGTACAGGAAGACTGAGTCTTCCTACTGTCAATGTTTTGAGCGTTTCCTGTGTCACCAGTTTTACATTCCGATTCGCCTATGCAGGTTTTCTGTATCGATTGGACCTTCCCATTGACGACGAAAAACAGAAATTGCATCGGAATTAAATATAAGAGACACAATGCCGACTTAAGTAGAGGAAGACCAAGTCTTCCTACTGTCTATGTTTTGAGCGTTTCCTGTGTCATCAGTATTACTTTCCGAAGCACCTCTGCAGGTTTACTATATCCCTTGAACCTTCCCATTCACGATGAAACACAGAAATTTCATCGGAAATAAATATAAGAGACACAAAGCCGATTTAAGTACAGGAAGACTGAGTCTTCCTACTGTCTATGATTTGAGCTTTTCCTGTGTCACCAGTTTTACATTCCGATGCACCTCTGCAGGTTTACTGTACCCCTTGGACCTTCCCATTGACGATGAAACACAGAAATTGCATCGGAATTAAATATAAGAGACACAATGCCGACTTAAGTACAGGAAGACTGAGTCTTCCTACTGTCTATGTTTTGAGCGCTTCCTGTGTCACTAGTTTTACATTCCGATGTACCTCTGCAGGTTTACTGTTTCCCTTGGACCTTCCCATTGACGATGAAACACAGAAATTGCATCGGAATGAAATATAAGAGACACAATGCCGACTTAAGTACAGGAAGACTGAGTCTTCCTACTGTCTATGTTTTGAGCGTTTCCTGTGTCAGAAGTTTTACATTCCGATGCACCTCTGCAGGTTTACTGTATCCCTTGGACCTTCCCATTGACGATGAAACACAGAAATTGCATCGGAATTAAATATAAGAGACACAATGCCGACTAAAGTACAGGAAGACTGAGTCTTCCTACTGTCTATGTATTGAGCGTTTCCTGTGTCATCAGTTTTACATTCCGATGCACCTCTGAGGGTTTACTGTATTCCTTGGACGTTCCCATTGACGATGAAAAACAGAATTGCATCGGAATTAAATTTAAGAGACACAATGCCGACTGAAGTACGGGAAGACTAAGTCTTCCTACTGTCTATGTTTTGAGCGTTTCCTGTGTCATCATCTTTACTTTCCGATGCACCTCTGCAGGTTTACTATATCCCTTGGACCTTCCCATTCACGATGAAACACAGAAATTTCATCGGAAATAAATATAAGAGACACAATGCCGACTTAAGTATAAGAAGACTGAGTCTTCCTACTGTCTATGTTTTTAACGTTTCCTGTGTCACTAGTTTTACATTCCGATGCACCTCTGCAGGTTTACTGTATCCCTTGGACCTTCCCATTGACGATGAAACACAGAAATTGCATCGGAATTAAATATAAGACACACAATGCCGACTTAAGTACAGGAAGACTGAGTCTTCCTACTGTCTATAATTTGAGCGTTTCCTGTATCACCAGTTTTACATTCCGATGCACATCTACAGGTTTTCTGTATTCCTTGGACCTTCACAGTGACGATGAAACACAGAAATTGCATCGGAATTAAATATAAGAGACACAATGCCGACTTAAGTACAAGAAAACAGTCTTCTTACAGTCAATGTTTTGAGCGTTTCCTGTGTCACCAGTTTTACATTCTGATGCACCTCTGCAGGTTTTCTGTATCCATTGGACCTTCCCATTGACGATGAAACACAGAAATTGCATCGGAATTAAATATAAGAGACACAATGCCGACTTAAGTACAGGAAGACTGAGTCTTCCTACTGTCTATGTTTTGAGCGTTTCCTGTGACACTAGTTTTACATTCCGATGCACCTCTTCAGGTTTACCGTATCCCTTGGACCTTCCCATTGACGATGAAACACAGAAATTGCATCGGAATTAAATATAAGGGACACAATGCCGACTTAAGTACAGGAAGACTGAGTCTTCCTACTCTCTATGTTTTGTGCGTTTCCTGTGTCACCAGTTTTACATTCTGATGCACCTCTGCAGGCTTACTGTTTCCCTTGGACCTTCCCATTGACGATGAAACACAGAAATTGCATCGGAATTAAATATAAGAAACACAATGCCGACTTAAGTACAGGAAGACTGAGTCTTCCTACTGTCTATGTTTTGAGCGTTTCCTGTGTCATCAGTTTTCCTTTCCGATGCACCTCTGCAGGTTTACTATATCCCTTGGACCTTCCCATTCACGATGAAGCACAGAAACTTCATCGGAAATAAATATAAGAGACACAATGCCGACTTAAGTACACGAAGATTAAGTCTTCATACTGTCTATGTTTTGAGCGTTTCCTGTGTCATCAGCTTTACTTTCCGATGCACCTCTTCAGGTTTACTATATCCCTTGGACCTTCCCATTCACGATGAAACACAGAAATTTCATCTGAAATAAATATAAGAGACACAATGCCGACTTAGGTATAGGAAGACTGACTCTTCCTACTGTCTATGTTTTGAGCGTTTCCTGTGTCACCAGTTTTACATTCTGATGCTCCTCTGGTCTTCTGTATCCATTGGACCTTCCCATTGACGATGAAACACAGAAATTGTGTCGAAATTAAATATAAGAGACACAATGCCGACTTAAGTACAAGAAAACAGTCTTCGTACGGTCAATGTTTTGAGCGTTTCTTGTGTCACCAGTTTTACATTCCGATGCACCTCTGCCGGTTTATTGTATGCCTTGGACCTTCCCATTGACGATGAAACACAGAAATTTCATCGGAATTAAATATAAGAGACACAATGCCGGCTGAAGTACAGGAAAACTGAGTCTTCCTACTGTCTATGTTTTGAGCGTTTCCTGTGTCACCAGTTTTACATTCTGATGCACCTCTGCAGGTTTTCTGTATCCATTGGACCTTCCAATTGACGATGAAACACAGAAATTGCATCGGAATTAAATATAAGAGACACAATGCCGACTTAAGTACAGGAAGACTGAGTCTTCCTACTGTCTATGTTTTGAGCGTTTCCTGTGTCACAAGTTTTACATTCCGATGCACCTCTGCAGGTTTACTGTACCCCTTGGACCTTCCCATTGACGATGAAACACAGAAATTGCATCGGAATTAAATATAAGAGACACAATGCCGACTTAAGTACAGGAAGAATGAGTCTTCCTACTGTCTATGTGTTGAGCGTTTCCTGTGTCACCAGTTTTACATTCTGATGCACCTCTGCAGGTTTACTGTATCCCTTGGACCTTCCCATTGACGATGAAAAACAAAAATTGCATCGGAATTAAATATAAGAGACACAATGCCGACTTAAGTACAGGAAGACTGAGTCTTCCTACTGTCTATGTTTTGAGCGTTTCCTATGTCATTTTACTTTCCGATGCACCTCTGCAGGATAACTATCTCCTTTGGACCTTCCCATTCACGATGAAACACAGAAATTTCATCGGAAATAAATATTAGAGACACAATGCCGACTTAAGTACAGGAAGACTGAGTCTTCCTACTGTCTATAATTTGAGCGTTTCCTGTGTCACAAGTTTTACATTCCGATGCACCTCTACAGGTTTACTGTATCCGTTGGATCTTCGCAGTGACGATGAAACACAGAAATTGCATCGGAATTAAATATAAGAGACACAGTGCCGACTTAAGTACAGGAAGACTAAGTCTTCCTACTGTCTATGTTTTGAGCGTTTCCTGTGTCATCAGTTTTCCTTTCCGATGCACCTCTGCAGGTTTACTATATCCCTTGGACCTTCCCATTCACGATGAAACACAGAAATTTCATCGGAAATAAATATAAGAGACACAATGCCGACTTAAGTATAGGAAGACTGAGTCATCCTGCTGTCTATGTCTTGAGCGTTTCCTGTGTCACCAGTTTTACATTCTGATGCTCCTCTGTTCTTCTGTATCCATTGGACCTTCCCATTGACGATGAAACACACAAATTGCATCGGAATTAAATATAAGAGACACAATGCCGACTTAAGTACAGGAAAACTGAGTCTTCCTACTGTCTATGTTTTGAGCGTTTCCTGTGTCACCAGTTTTACATTCTGATGCACCTCTGCAGGTTTTCTGTATCCATTGGACCTTCCAATTGACGATGAAACACAGAAATTGCATCGGAATTAAATATAAGAGACACAATGCCGACTTAAGTACAGGAAGACTGAGTCTTCCTACTGTCTATGTTTTTAGCGTTTCCTGTAACACTAGTTTTACATTCCGATGCACCTCTTCAGGTTTACTGTATCCCTTGGACCTTCCCATTGTCGATGAAACACAGAAATTGCATCGGAATTAAATATAAGAGACACAATGCCGACTTAAGTACAGGAAGAATGAGTCTTCCTACTGTCTATGTGTTGAGCGTTTCCTGTGTCACCAGTTTTACATTCTGATGCACCTCTGCAGGTTTACTGTATCCCTTGGACCTTCCCATTGACGATGAAAAACAAAAATTGCATCGGAATTAAATATAAGAGACACAATGCCGACTTAACTACAGGAAGACTGAGTCTTCCTACTGTCTATGTTTTGAGCGTTTCCTGTGTCATCAGTTTTACATTCCTATGCACCTCTGCAGTTTTCCTGTATCCCTTGGACCATCCCATTGACGATGAAACACAGAAATTGTATCGAAATTAAATATAAGAGACACAATGCCGACTTAAGTACAAGAAAACAGTCTTCGTACGGTCAATGTTTTGAGCGTTTCTTGTGTCACCAGTTTTACATTCCGATGCACCTCTGCCGGTTTATTGTATGCCTTGGACCTTCCCATTGACGATGAAACACAGAAATTTCATCGGAATTAAATATAAGAGACACAATGCCGGCTGAAGTACAGGAAAACTGAGTCTTCCTACTGTCTATGTTTTGAGCGTTTCCTGTGTCACCAGTTTTACATTCTGATGCACCTCTGCAGGTTTTCTGTATCCATTGGACCTTCCAATTGACGATGAAACACAGAAATTGCATCGGAATTAAATATAAGAGACACAATGCCGACTTAAGTACAGGAAGACTGAGTCTTCCTACTGTCTATGTTTTGAGCGTTTCCTGTGTCACAAGTTTTACATTCCGATGCACCTCTGCAGGTTTACTGTACCCCTTGGACCTTCCCATTGACGATGAAACACAGAAATTGCATCGGAATTAAATATAAGAGACACAATGCCGACTTAAGTACAGGAAGAATGAGTCTTCCTACTGTCTATGTGTTGAGCGTTTCCTGTGTCACCAGTTTTACATTCCGATGCACCTCTTCAGGTTTACTGTATCCCTTGGACCTTCCCATTGACGATGAAACACAGAAATTGCATCGGAATTAAATATAAGAGACACAATGCCGACTTAAGTACAGGAAGACTGAGTCTTCCTACTGTCTATGTTTTGAGCGTTTCCTGTGTCACAAGTTTTACATTCCGATGCACCTCTGCAGGTTTACTGTATCCCTTGGACCTTCCCATTGACGATGAAACACAGAAATTTTCTCGGAAATAGATATAAGAGACACAATGCCGACTTAAGTACAGGAAGACTGATTCTTCCTACTGTCTATAATTTGAACGTTTCCTGTGTCACAAGTTTTACATTCCGATGCACCTCTACAGGTTTACTGTATCCGTTGGACCTTCACAGTGACGATGAAACACAGAAATTGCATCGGAATTAAATATAAGAGACACAGTGCCGACTTAAGTACAGGAAGACTAAGTCTTCCTACTCTCTATGTTTTGAGCGTTTCCTGTGTCATCAGTTTTCCTTTCCGATGCACCTCTGCAGGTTTACTATATCCCTTGGACCTTCCCATTCACGATGAAACACAGAAATTTCATCGGAAATAAATATAAGAGACACAATGCCGACTTAAGTATAGGAAGACTCAGTCATCCTGCTGTCTATGTCTTGAGCGTTTCCTCTGTCACCAGTTTTACATTCTGATGCTCCTCTGGTCTTCTGTATCCATTGGACCTTCCCATTGACGATGAAACACACAAATTGCATCGGCATTAAATATAAGAGACACAATGCCGGCTTAAGTACAGGAAAACTGAGTCTTCCTACTGTCTATGTTTTGAGCGTTTCCTGTGTCACCAGTTTTACATTCTGATGCACCTCTGCAGGTTTTCTGTATCCATTGGACCTTCCAATTGACGATGAAACACAGAAATTGCATCGGAATTAAATATAAGAGACACAATGCCGACTTAAGTACAGGAAGACTGAGTCTTCCTACTGTCTATGTTTTGAGCGTTTCCTGTGTCACAAGTTTTACATTCCGATGCACCTCTGCAGGTTTACTGTATCCATTGGACCTTCCCATTGACGATGAAACACAGAAATTGCATCGGAATTAAATATAAGAGACACAATGCCGACTTAAGTACAGGAAGAATGAGTCTTCCTACTGTCTATGTGTTGAGCGTTTCCTGTGTCCCCAGTTTTACATTCTGATGCACCTCTGCAGGTTTACTGTATCCCTTGGACCTTCCCATTGACGATGAAAAACAAAAATTGCATCGGAATTAAATATAAGAGACACAATGCCGACTTAAGTACAGGAAGACTGAGTCTTCCTACTGTCTATGTTTTGAGCGTTTCCTGTGTCATCAGTTTTACTTTCCGATGCACCTCTGCAGGATTACTATCTCCTTTGGACCTTCCCATTCACGATGAAACACAGAAATTTCATCGGAAATAAATATAAGAGACACAATGCCGACTTAAGTACAGGAAGACTGAGTCTTCCTACTGTCTATAATTTGAGCGTTTCCTGTGTCACAAGTTTTACATTCCGATGCACCTCTACAGGTTTACTGTATCCGTTGGACCTTCACAGTGACGATGAAACACAGAAATTGCATCGGAATTAAATATAAGAGACACAGTGCCGACTTAAGTACAGGAAGACTAAGTCTTCCTACTGTCTATGTTTTGAGCGTTTCCTGTGTCATCAGTTTTCCTTTCCGATGCACCTCTGCAGGTTTACTATATCCCTTGGACCTTCCCATTCACGATGAAACACAGAAATTTCATCGGAAATAAATATAAGAGACACAATGCCGACTTAAGTATAGGAAGACTGAGTCATCCTGCTGTCTATGTCTTGAGCGTTTCCTGTGTCACCAGTTTTACATTCTGATGCTCCTCTGGTCTTCTGTATCCATTGGACCTTCCCATTGACGATGAAACACACAAATTGCATCGGAATTAAATATAAGAGACACAATGCCGGCTTAAGTACAGGAAAACTGAGTCTTCCTACTGTCTATGTTTTGAGCGTTTCCTGTGTCACCAGTTTTACATTCTGATGCACCTCTGCAGGTTTTCTGTATCCATTGGACCTTCCAATTGACGATGAAACACAGAAATTGCATCGGAATTAAATATAAGAGACACAATGCCGACTTAAGTACAGGAAGACTGAGTCTTCCTACTGTCTATAATTTGAGCGTTTCCTGTGTCACCAGTTTTACATTCCGATGCACCTCTACAGGTTTACTGTATCCGTTGGACCTTCACAGTGACGATGAAACACAGAAATTGCATCGGAATTAAATATAAGAGACACAATGCCGACTTAAGTACAGGAAGACTAAGTCTTCCTACTGTCTATGTTTTGAGCGTTTCCTGTGTCATCAGTTTTCCTTTCCGATGCACCTCTGCAGGTTTACTATATCCCTTGGACCTTCCCATTGACGATGAAACACAGACATTGCATCGGAATTAAATATAAGAGACACAATGCCGACTTAAGTACAGGAAAACTGAGTCTTCCTACTGTCTATGTTTTGAGCGTTTCCTGTGTCACCAGTTTTACATTCTGATGCACCTCTGCAGGTTTTCTGTATCCATTGGACCTTCCAATTGACGATGAAACACAGAAATTGCATCGGAATTAAATATAAGAGACACAATGCCGACTTAAGTACAGGAAGACTGAGTCTTCCTACTGTCTATGTTTTGAGCGTTTCCTGTGTCACAAGTTTTACATTCCGATGCACCTCTGCAGGTTTACTGTATCCCTTGGACCTTCCCATTGACGATGAAACACAGAAATTGTATCGAAACTAAATATAAGAGACACAATGCCGACTTAAGTACAAGAAAACAGTCTTCGTACGGTCAATGTTTTGAGCGTTTCTTGTGTCACCAGTTTTACATTCCGATGCACCTCTGCCGGTTTATTGTATCCCTTAGACCTTTCCATTCACGATGAAACACAGAAATTTCATCGGAAATAAATATAAGAGACACAATGCCGACTTAAGTATAGGAAGACTGAGTCTTCCTACTGTCTATAATTTGAGCGTTTCCTGTGTCACCAGATTTACATTCCGATGCACCTCTGCAGGTTTACTGTATCCCGTGGAGCTTCCCATTGACGGTGAAACACAGAAATTTTATCGGAATTTAATATAAGACACACAATGCCGACTTAAGTACAGGAAGACTGAGTCTTCCTACTGTCTATGATTTGAGCTTTTCCTGTGTCACCAGTTTTACATTCCTATGCACCTCTGCAGTTTTCCTGTATCCCTTGGACCTTCCCATTGACGATGAAACACAGAAATTGTATCGAAATTAAATATAAGAGACACAATGCCGACTTAAGTACAAGAAAACAGTCTTCGTACGGTCAATGTTTTGAGCGTTTCTTGTGTCACCAGTTTTACATTCCGATGCACCTCTGCCGGTTTATTGTATGCCTTGGACCTTCCCATTGACGATGAAACACGAAATTGCATCGGAATTAAATATAAGAGACACAATGCCGACTTAAGTATAGGAAGACTGAGTCTTCCTACTGTCTATAATTTGAGCGTTTCCTGTGTCACCAGATTTACATTCCGATGCACCTCTGCAGGTTTACTGTATCCCGTGGAGCTTCCCATTGACGGTGAAACACAGACATTTTATCGGAATTTAATATAAGAGACACAATGCCGACTTAAGTACAGGAAGACTGAGTCTTCCTACTGTCTATGTTTTGAGCGTTTCCTGTGACACTAGTTTTATATTCCGATGCACCTCTTCAGGTTTACTGTATCCCTTGGACCTTCCCATTGACGATGAAACACAGAAATTGCATCGGAATTAAATATAAGAGACACAATGCCGACATATGTAAAGGAAGACTGAGTCTTCCTACTCTCTATGTTTTGAGCGTTTCCTGTGTCACCAGTTTTACATTCTGATGCACCTCTGCAGGCTTACTATATCCCTTGGACCTTCCCATTGACGATGAAACACAGAAATTGCATCGGAATTAAATATAAGTGACACAATGCCGACTTAAGTACAGGAAAACTGAGTCTTCCTACTGTCTATGTTTTGAGCGTTTCCTGTGTCACCAGTTTTACATTCTGATGCACCTCTGCAGGTTTTCTGTATCCATTGGACCTTCCAATTGACGATGAAACACAGACATTGCATCGGAATTAAATATAAGAGACACAATGCCGACTTAAGTACAGGAAGACTGAGTCTTCCTACTGTCTATGTTTTGAGCGTTTCCTGTGTCACAAGTTTTACATTCCGATGCACCTCTGCAGGTTTACTGTATCCCTTGGACCTTCCCATTGACGATGAAACACAGAAATTGCGTCGGAATTAAATATAAGAGACACAATGCCGACTTAAGTACAGGAAGAATGAGTCTTCCTACTGTCTATGTGTTGAGCGTTTCCTGTGTCACCAGTTTTACATTCTGATGCACCTCTGCAGGTTTACTGTATCCTTTGGACCTTCCCATTGACGATGAAACACAGAAATTGCGTCGGAATTAAATATAAGAGACACAATGCCGACTTAAGTACAGGAAGACTGAGTCTTCCTACTGTCTATGATTTGAGCGTTTCCTGTGTCACTAGTTTTACATTCCGATGCACCTCTGCAGGTTTACTGAATTCTTGGACCTTCCCATTGATGATGAAACACAGAAATTGCATCCAAATTAAATATAAGTGACCCATTGCCGACTTAAGTACAGGAAGACTGAGTCTTCCTACTGTCTATGTTTTGAGCGTTTCCTGTGTCAGCAGTTTTACATTCTGATGCACCTCTGCAGGATTACTGTATCCCTTGGACCTTTCCATTGACGATGAAACACAGAAATTGCATCGGAATTAAATATAAGAGACACAATGCCGACTTAAGTACAGGAAGACTAAGTCTTCCTACTGTCTATGTTTTGAGCGTTTCCTTTTTCATCAGTTTTCCTTTCCGATGCACCTCTGCAGGTTTACTATTTCCCTTGGACCTTCTCATTCACGATGAAACACAGAAATTTCATCGGAAATAAATATAAGAGACACAATGCCGACTTAAGTATAGGAAGACTGAGTCATCCTGCTGTCTATGTCTTGAGCGTTTCCTGTGTCACCAGTTTTACATTCTGATGCTCCTCTGGTCTTCTGTATCCATTGGACCTTCCCATTGACGATGAAACACAGAAATTGCATCGGAATTAAATATAAGAGACACAATGCCGACTTAAGTACAGGAAAACTGAGTCTACCTACTGTCTATGTTTTGAGCGTTTCCTTTGTCACCAGTTTTACATTCTGATGCACCTCTGCAGGTTTTCTGTATCCATTGGACCTTCCAATTGACGATGAAACACAGAAATTGCATCGGAATTAAATATAAGAGACACAATGCCGACTTAAGTACAGGAAGACTGAGTCTTCCTAATCTCTATGTTTTGAGCGTTTCCTGTGTCACCAGTTTTACATTCTGATGCACCTCTGCAGGCTTACTGTATCCCTTGGACCTTCGCATTGACGATGAAACACATAAATTGCATCGGAATTAAATATAAGAGACACAATGCCGACTTAAGTACAGGAAGACTGAGTCTTCCTACTGTCTATAATTTGAGCGTTTCCTGTGTCACCAGTTTTACATTCCGATGCACCTCTACAGGTTTACTGTATCCGTTGGACCTTCACAGTGACGATGAAACACAGAAATTGCATCGGAATTAAATATAAGAGACACAATGCCGACTTAAGTACAGGAAGACTAAGTCTTCCTACTGTCTATGTTTTGAGCGTTTCCTGTGTCATCAGTTTTCCTTTCCGATGCACCTCTGCAGGTTTACTATATCCCTTGGACCTTCCCATTCACGATGAAACACAGAAATTTCGTCGGAAATAAATATAAGAGACACAATGCCGACTTAAGTACAGGAAGACTGAGTCTTCCTACTGTCAATGATTTGAGCTTTTCCTGTGTCACCAGTTTTACATTCCGATTCACCTCTGCAGGTTTCCTGTATCCCTTGGACCTTCCCATTGACGATGAAACACAGAAATTGTATCGAAACTGTTGTGTCTATTTCATACAGCATAGACACAATGAGGTAGCTAGGTGCACGCTAAACTAACGCAGACGGGCTTGAAGTTCTGGAACATGAGACTTATCAATGAATAAGAGGAAAAGTACGTAGATGCGTTTAATACTTATCTTTATTCTCTTGTTGGAATACATCTCTCTTGAATATTAGTACGCTATTAGCACTGATACAAATGGCGCCTTGCTAGGTAGTAGCTATGGACTAAGCTGAAGGCTATTCTATCTGTCTCTCGGCAAATGAGAGGAAGACTTGGTACGTCTGGTCGCAAGCTATGTCGTCCGTACAACTGGGGGGAGGTCTAGTCCGTGTCTTGTGACCTGCCATGTGGTGGCGCTAGGTTTGCGATTACCCAGTGGCGACACGCGGGTCCGACATGTACTACAGGACCGCGGCCGATTTAAGTTACCACCTAGCAAGTGTGGTGTCTAGCGGTGACACCACATTCCTCCCCCGCAAATCGGCGAACGGTCGTGAGATAAGGCTTCCGCCCGCCGTGGGGAGGACCCCATGTTGACGTATGCGATGAGGTGGGGAGCCTAACAACAGGCGAGTCTGTGCCACTCGCACCCGGCCATTCGGTCCGAGGGGAGCTAGGAAACGCCTGCAAACCTAGTCCAGGGTGCACGTCAACATGAGGTGTATGCGCACGTAATGAGACAGGAGGGGCCGAAGGGTCGACCTCCATGTGGTCGGAGCACCCGACGGGTGAAGACGACATCCAGTCCGGAGCGGGCAAGAGGTCCATGGCGGAGGACGGCTGGGCACGGGAAGCGAGCGGCGGCGCGTGACCCAGGGAGGCGCCAGGCGACTGCAGCGAAGCGTCCGCTGCGGGCGGCGCCGGCGGCGGCGGCGGCGGCGGCGGCGGCGGCGCGACGCCATGAGGCAAAATGGAAGGCAGCGTCGGTAACACCTGGGGATGAGGCGAGCCAGTAGATGGGTCCCCAGGGCGCTGACCTGACGGCACCGTCGCTGAAAGCAGACGGGGAGCGGCAGAACCCAGGCGACGACAGAGGCGCAGCTGATTGAGATGCCGACGCACCTCACCAGAGGCCCCCAAAACCAAATACATCGCGCGGCCGAGGCAGCGAAGAATGCGCCCTGCGAGCCAACGCTGTGAACCGCGATAGTTGCGATAATAGACAACATCGCCAGGAGCAAAAGCAGGAGTCTGCCGCTGCACAGGAACCTGATGCGGCGGATGCAGCAAAGACATCAGGGTGCGATGAGATCGACCATGTAGCAACTCAGCCGGCGAGCGACCACCGCGGGGCTGAGAGCGATACGAGGACAAAAAGAGTAACAAAGCGTCCTCCCGAGAATGCGACTCTTTCAGTTTCAACATCTGGGACTTGAAAGTCCGGACCAATCGTTCAGCGGCACCGTTTGACTGAGGCGAAAACGGCGCGGATGTTAGATGTTGAATACCATTGGCCTTGCAGAATGACTGAAATTCTGCGGACATGAATTGTGGGCCATTGTCGGAAACAATAGTCTGCGGAAGACCTTCAATGCAAAAGATAGCAGACAAGGCTTGGATTGTGGCAGAAGACGTCGTGGAAGACATCCGGACAACAAAAGGAAAATTACTGAAAGCATCGACCACAACCAACCATCGAGCATTCCAGAATGGACCAGCAAAATCGATGTGCAAGCGTTGCCAAGGGGAAGTAGCTTTCGGCCATGCAAAGAATTTCCGCGGCGGTGCGGATTGTTGTTCGGCACACGCCACGCAAGAGGAGCACATATTTGTAATCGCAGCATCGATTCCGAACCAAGTACAGTGCTGACGAGCAAGTTGTTTCGTACGCACTATACCCCAATGTCCGTGGTGAAGAAGCTTTAAGACAGAGGACTGTAACGATCGTGGGACCACGACTCGGGATTGATCATTATCGGAACGCAACAACAAAACACCACGTCGGACAAAAAGTCTCTCCTTGTGAGCAAAAAAACGACGAACCAAAGGATCCTCGATCAGTGACTTTGACAAGGGCCATTGCGTAGCAACAAAACGCAAAACAGTAGCAAGGACAGGGTCAGCAGCTGTGGCTGTAGCTACACGACGAAAATCAATCGGAAACGATGCGACCACGTCATCGGCTTCCGAATCAATGAACATGCAAGCAAGTTCGGAAGAATCGAATGCTTTATCCTCAGCAACAGGCAAACGGGACAACGCATCAGCGTTTCCGTGCTGAGCAGTGGACCGATACAAGATATCGTAGCGGTACTGCGAGAGAAAAAGTGACCAGCGAATGAATTTCTGCGCTGTACGTGGAGGTACAGGCTTGTTCGGATGAAAAAGTGATGTCAAAGGTTTGTGGTCCGTGATGATTGTAAAGTGACGACCATACAAGAGGTCATGGAACTTGGTAACACCAAACACGAGAGCTAAAGCTTCTTTCTCTATTTGTGAATAATTTCGTTGCGCAGATGAGAGCAATTTTGACGCAAAGGCAATAGGGCGATCATGCGAACCATCTTTGTGCGCAAGCACAGCACCGATCCCGAAATCCGAGGCATCTACCATCAACAAAAGAGGTTTTCGGGGATCGAATGGCGTAAGGCACGTATGTGAAAGTAACGCCGATTTCAACTGGCGAAAGGCGCGTTCGCATTCCGTCGTCCAGACGAACGGAACACCTTTACGGCGTAAGCGATGAAGCGGAGCTGAAATGGAAGAAGCATTGCGCAGAAATTTATGATAATAATTTATTTTACCCAGCACACTCTGTAGCTGTTTTAAATTCTGCGGAGCAGGTAAATCCTGTATGGCACGGAGGTGCTCTGGACTCGGATGTATACCTTGGGCATTTATGACATGCCCCAGGTAGGGTAAGTCCCGAGCAAAAAACACACATTTGTCCTTCCTCAAGCGAAGACCATTCTGACGCAAGACCTGAAATAATGTTCGGAGATTTTGCAAATGTTCGGCTTCTGTCTTTCCTGAGATCACAATATCGTCCAGATAGTTCGCAGCAGTAGGGACCGACGCACAAACAGTTTGTAAATATTGCTGAAACAAAGCAGGGGCGGATGCACACCCGAATGGCAGTCTTGTGAAGCGATACAAGCCAAGATGCGTGTTGACCACCAAGACGCGCCGGGATTCTTCGTCCACAGGTATCTGCAAGTACGCATCTGCTAGGTCCAATTTGGAAAAATATTTTCCCGGGCACAGTTTGTCAAAAAGATCTTCCGGGCGGGGCAAAGGAAAAGTAGCAGTCACAAGTTGTGGATTCACAGTTGCCTTGAAGTCCACACAAAGTCGCAATTTTCCGGAAGGTTTTGGCAAAATTACTAAGGGTGAGGCCCAGAGAGAAGCCTGCACACGTTCAATTACACCTTGAGATTCTAAATCGTGCAATGTTCTTGCGACCTTATCACGCAATGCGTGGGGAACATTGCGCGCTCTGAAAAATTTCGGTTGCGCGTTGTCTTTCAGTTCCAAATGTGCAGCATAGTTCTTAGCGCAACCAAGGCCCGGTGCAAAAATGTCTGCAAATTCTTCACAAAGACTAGAAAAACTGGCGGAAGGCACAGTCTGATTCACTGATAGGACCTGATTTACTATAGACAATTTAAACAATTGAAACAAATCTAAACCAAACAAGTTCACTGCACCAGAAGAACGAAGAACGTAAAATGATACAAGTTTTGTCTGTCCCTTGTATGTGGCAAGAAGGCGGCACTGTCCTAACACAGGGAGAAGCTGTCCTGAGTAACTAGTTAACTTAACATTTGCGGCACGCAATGGCGGTTTGCCCAGTTGTTTGTACGTGTCGTGATTGAGCAATGAAACTGCAGCTCCGGTATCGAGCTGGAATGGTATCACTTTGCCTTCAAAGTCTAAGTCCACAAAAAGTTTATTGTCCTGCTGACGACAAGAGCGACTGTCACGTGCAAGTTGAACTGATACAGGTACAGAAGCACTTGCGACTTTACGGGATTTCCGGCGACGTCGACGCACACTTTTGGTGGGACGAACACAGTCACTGTTAGCTAAAGTGTCACTGGACGGGTGGGAATGAACTACATGAATTTCCATGGGCGAAGGTCCACGAGCCCGATTGTCCTGGGGTCGATTCCGGCGCGAAGCAAAAGGCCTGGAATTTGTGTGATTGTCTGATCGAAGCTTTTTCTGGCAAACACTTTGAACATGTCCTTTCTTTTGGCAGTAAAAGCAAATAGCTTGGCGTGACGGGCAATTTTCACGCGAATGTCTAGTTGCACACCTCGGGCATGATTTCACTGCAGTTGCTTGCTTACGCGGCGCACGTGTTTGCGAGCTAGGCTGCCGCTGCTGTGCGGACGGGCGCGAGGGCCGTGTAGCGTCCCGGGCAGCGCGGCCGGCGGGCCGGTTAATGTGACACACTGCTGGCGAAGTTTCAAATGATTCCTCAGCAAAGTCAAGTGTGTCTTGCCTATCCAATATGTCTATCACTTGCTGAAGGGAGGGATTAACTAGTTTCAAAATCTGTTCCCTTATGCGAACATCAGAAACGTTCTGTGCTATTGCATCACGCACCATAGTGTCTGAATAAGGAAGTCCACATTCGCATTCAAAGGCACACTCCCTAGTAAGTCCTTGCAAAGTTGCTACCCACTCCCGATTAGTCTGACCGGCCGTACGTTTTGTACGAAAGAACGTATACCGTTTTGCAACTACATTTACTGTTTCTTTAAAATAGGCATCTAAAGCAGACAAAATTTCTTCGTAGGACAGAGTTGCTACGTCGCGTCGGGGAAACAATTTCACTATCACACGGTAGGTAGACACACCGACACAAGAAAGCAAAAACGGCTGCCGCTCATTACCTTGAATTCTGTATGCTGCTAGGTGAAAGTTGAACTGGCGAGACCACTCGTGCCAGGTTTCTTCGGCCGCCACGTATGGCCGAAAAGGAGGTGCAACAGCGTTTTGAGGCAGCGGTAGCGAAGAAGAGGCGGCTGCCGCATTGGTTTGCAGCGCACGTTGACCCTGGACGAGCTGTCCAAGGGCTTCCAATAACGCCTGCGTCTGCTGATTCTGCAAGCGAAAAAATTCGGACAGTACATCTGGAGATTGTGGCGAAGCCATGACACAAACGAATTAATACAAACTCTTTTACTCGTCGCCAAATAATGTTGTGTCTATTTCATACAGCATAGACACAATGAGGTAGCTAGGTGCACGCTAAACTAACGCAGACGGGCTTGAAGTTCTGGAACATGAGACTTATCAATGAATAAGAGGAAAAGTACGTAGATGCGTTTAATACTTATCTTTATTCTCTTGTTGGAATACATCTCTCTTGAATATTAGTACGCTATTAGCACTGATACAAATGGCGCCTTGCTAGGTAGTAGCTATGGACTAAGCTGAAGGCTATTCTATCTGTCTCTCGGCAAATGAGAGGAAGACTTGGTACGTCTGGTCGCAAGCTATGTCGTCCGTACAACTGGGGGGAGGTCTAGTCCGTGTCTTGTGACCTGCCATGTGGTGGCGCTAGGTTTGCGATTACCCAGTGGCGACACGCGGGCCCGACTTGTACTACAGGACCGCGGCCGATTTAAGTTACCACCTAGCAAGTGTGGTGTCTAGCGGTGACACCACAGAAACTAAATATAAGTGACACAATGCCGACTTAAGTACAAGGAAACAGTCTTCGTACGGTCAATGTTTTGAGCGTTTCTTGTGTCACCAGTTTTACATTCCGATGCACCTCTGCCGGTTTATTGTATCCCTTGGACCTTCCCATTGTCGATGAAACACCGTAATCGCATCGGAATTAAATATAAGAGACACAATGCCGACTTATGTACAGAAAGACTGAGTCTTCCTTCTGTCTATGTTTTGAGCGTTTCCTGTGTCATCAGTTTTACATTCCGATGCACCTCTGAGGGTTTACTGTATTCCTTGGACGTTCCCATTGACGATGAAAAACAGAATTGCATCGGAATTAAATTTAAGAGACACAATGCCGACTTAAGTACGGGAAGACTAAGTCTTCCTACTGTCTATGTTTTGAGCGTTTCCTGTGTCATCAGTTTTACTTTCCGATGCACCTCTGCAGGTTTACTATATCCCTTGGACCTTCCCATTCACGATGAAACACAGAAATTTCAACGGAATTAAATATAAGAGACACAATGCCGACTTAAGTATAAGAAGACTGAGTCTTCCTACTGTCTATGTTTTTAACGTTTCCTGTGTCACTAGTTTTACATTCCGATGCACCTCTGCAGGTTTACTGTATCCCTTGGACCTTCCCATTGACGATGAAACACAGAAATTGCATCGGAATTAAATATAAGAGACACAATGCCGACTTAAGTACAAGAAAACAGTCTTCTTACAGTCAATGTTTTGAGCGTTTCCTGTGTCACCAGTTTTACATTCCGATGCACCTCTGCAGGTTTACTGTATCCCTTGGACCTTCCCTTTGGCGATGAAACACACAAATTGCATCGAATTTAAATATAAGAGACACAATGCCGACTTAGGTACAGGAAGACTGAGTCTTCCTACTGTCAATGTTTTGAGCGTTTCCTGTGTCACCAGTTTTACATTCCGAATCGCCTCTGCAGGTTTACCGTATCGATTGGACCTTCCCATTGCCGATGAAAAACAGAAATTGCATCGGAATTAAATATAAGAGACACAATGCCGACTTAAGTACAGGAAGACTAAGTCTTCCTACTGTCTATGTTTTGAGCGTTTCCTGTGTCTTCAGTTTTACTTTCCGATGCACCTCTGCAGGTTTACTATATCCCTTGGACCTTCCCATTCACGATGAAACACAGAAATTTCATCGGAAATAAATATAAGAGACACAAAGCCGATTTAATTACAGGAAGACTGATTCTTCCTACTGTCTATGATTTGAGATTTTCCTGTGTCACCAGTTTTACACTCCGATGCACCTCTGCAGGTTTACTGTATCCCTTGGACCTTCCCATTGACGATGAAACACAGAAATTGCATCGGAATTAAATATAAGAGACACAATGCCGACTTAAGTACAGGAAGACTGAGTCTTCCTACTGTCTATGTTTTGAGCGTTTCCTGTGTCACTAGTTTTACATTCCGATGCACCTCTGCAGGTTTACTGTATCTCTTGGACCTTCCCATTGACGATGAAACACAGAAATTGCATCGGAATTAAATATAAGAGACACAATGCCGACTTAAGTACAGGAAGACTGAGTCTTCCTACTGTCTATAATTTGAGCGTTTCCTGTATCACCAGTTTTACATTCCGATGCACATCTACAGGTTTTCTGTATCATTTGGACCTTCACAGTGACAATGAAACACAGAAATTGCATCGGAATTAAATATAAGAGACACAATGCCGACTTAAGTACAAGAAAACAGTCTTCTTACAGTCAATGTTTTGAGCGTTTCCTGTGTCACCAGTTTTACATTCCGATGCACCTCTGCAGGTTTACTATATCCCTTGGACCTTCCCATTGACGATGAAACACAGATATTGCATCGGAAATAAATATAAGAGACACAATGCCGACTTAAGTATAGGAAGACTGAGTCATCCTACTGTCTATGTTTTGAGCGTTTCCTGTGTCATCAGTGTTACTTTCCGATGCACCTCTGCAGGATTACTATATCCTTTGGACCTTCCCATTCACGATGAAAAACAGAAATTTCATCGGAAATAAATATAAGAGACACAATGCCGACTTAAGTACAGGAAGACTGAGTCTTCCTACTGTCTATAATTTGAGCGTTTCCTGTGTCACCAGTTTTACATTCCGATGCACCTCTACAGGTTTACTGTATCCGTTGGACCTTCACAGTGACGATGAAACACAGAAATTGCATCGGAATTAAATATAAGAGACACAATGCCGACTTAAGTACAGGAAGACTAAGTCTTCCTACTGTCTATGTTTTGAGCGTTTCCTGTGTCATCAGTTTTCCTTCCCGATGCACCTCTGCAGGTTTACTATATCCCTTGGACCTTCCCATTCACGATGAAACACAGAAATTTCATCGGAAATAAATATAAGAGACACAATGCCGACTTAAGTATAGGAAGACTGAGTCATCCTGCTGTCTATGTCTTGAGCGTTTCCTGTGTCACCAGTTTTACATTCTGATGCTCCTCTGGTCTTCTGTATCCATTGGACCTTCCAATTGACGATGAAACACAGAAATTGCATCGGAATTAAATATAAGAGACACAATGCCGACTTATGTAAAGGAAGACTGAGTCTACCTACTCTCTATGTTTTGAGCGTTTCCTGTGTCACCAGTTTTACATTCTGATGCACCTCTACAGGTTTACTGTATCCGTTGGACCTTCACAGTGACGATGAAACACAGAAATTGCATCGGAATTAAATATAAGAGACACAATGCCGACTTAAGTACAGGAAGACTAAGTCTTCCTACTGTCTAGGTTTTGAGCGTTTCCTGTGTCATCAGTTTTCCTTTCCGATGCACCTCTGCAGGTTTACTATATCCCTTGGAGCTTCCCATTGACGATGAAACACAGAAATTGCATCGGAATTAAATATAAGAGACACAATGCGAACTTAAGTAAAGGAAGAATGAGTCTTCCTACTGTCTATGTGTTGAGCGTTTCCTGTATCACCAGTTTTACATTCTGATGCACCTCTGCAGGTTTACTGTATCCCTTGGACCTTCCCATTGACGATGAAACACAGAAATTTCATCGGAAATAAATATCAGAGACTCAATGCCGACTTAAGTATAGGAAGACTGAGTCTTCCTACTGTCTATGATTTGAGCGTTTCCTGTGTCACCAGATTTACATTCCGATGCACCTCTGCAGGTTTACTGTATCCCGTGGAGCTTCCCATTGACGATGAAACACAGAAATTGCATCGGAATTAAATATAAGACACACAATGGCGACTTAAGTACAGGAAGACTGAGTCTTCCTACTGTCTATGATTTGAGCTTTTCCTGTGTCACCAGTTTTACATTCCGATGTACCTCTGCAGGTTTCCTGTATCCCTTGGACCTTCCCATTGACGATGAAACACAGAAATTGTATCGAAATTAAATATAAGAGACACAATGCCGACTTAAGTACAAGAAAACAGTCTTCGTACGGTCAATGTTTTGAGCGTTTCCTGTGTCACCAGTTTTACATTCCGATGCACCTCTGCCGGTTTATTGTATCCCTTGGACCTTCCCATTGTCGATGTAACACCGAAATCGCATCGGAATTAAATATAAGAGACACAATGCCGACTTATGTACAGAAAGACTGAGTCTTCCTTCTGTCTATGCTTTGAGCGTTTCCTGTGTCATCAGTTTCACATTCCGATGCACCTCTGAGGGTTTACTGTATTCCTTGGACGTTCCCATTGACGATGAAAACCAGAATTGCATCGGAATTAAATTTAAGAGACACAATGCCGACTTAAGTACGGGAAGACTAACTCTTCCTACTGTCTATGTTTTGAGCGTTTCCTGTGTCATCAGTTTTACTTTCCGATGCACCTCTGCAGGTTTACTATATCCCTTGGACCTTCCCATTCACGATGAAACACAGAAATTTCATCGGAATTAAATATAAGAGACACAATGCCGACTTAAGTATAAGAAGACTGAGTCTTCCTACTGTCTATGTTTTTAACGTTTCCTGTGTCACTAGTTTTACATTCCGATGCACCTCTGCAGGTTTACTGTATCCCTTGGACCATCCCATTGACGATGAAACACAGAAATTGCATCGGAATTAAATATAAGAGACACAATGCCGACTTAAGTACAGGAAGACTGAGTCTTCCTACTGTCTATAATTTGAGCGTTTCCTGTATCACCAGTTTTACATTCCGATGCACATCTACAGGTTTTCTGTAACCCTTGGACCTTCACAGTGACGATGAAACACAGAAATTGCATCGGAATTAAATATAAGAGACACAATGCCGACTTAAGTACAAGAATACAGTCTTCTTACAGTCAATGATTTGAGCGTTTCCTGTGTCACCAGTTTTACATTCCGATGCACCTCTGCAGGTTTACTCTATCCCTTGGACCTTCCCTTTGGCGATGAAACACACAAATTGCATCGAATTTAAATATAAGAGACACAATGCCGACTTAGGTACAGGAAGACTGAGTCCTCCTACTGTCAATGTTTTGAGCGTTTCCTGTGACACCAGTTTTACATTCCGATTCGCCTCTGCAGGTTTACTGTATCCATCGGTCCTTCCCATTGACGATGAAAAACAGAAATTGCATCGGAATTAAATATAAGAGACACAATGCCGACTTAAGTACAGGAAGACTAAGTCTTCCTACTGTCTATGTTTTGAGCGTTTCCTGTGTCATCAGTTTTACTTTCCGAAGCACCTCTGCAGGTTTACTATATCCCTTGGACCTTCCCATTCACGATGAAACACAGAAATTTCATCGGAAATAAATATAAGAGACACAATACCGATTTAAGTACAGGAAGACAGAGTCTTCCTCCTGTCTATATTTTGAGCGTTTCCTGTGTCACCAGTTATACATTCCGATGCACCTCTGCAGGTTTTCTGTATCCATTGGACCTTCCCATTGACGATGAAACACAGAAATTGCATCGGAATTAAATATAAGAGACACAATGCCGACTTAAGTACAGGAAGACTGAGTCTTCCTACTGTCTATGTCTTGAGCGTTTCCTGTGTCACTAGTTTTACATTCCGATGCACCTCTGCAGGTTTACTGTTTCCCTTGGACCTTCCCATTGACGATGAAACACAGAAATTGCATCGGAATGAAATATAAGAGACACAATGCCGACTTAAGTACAGGAAGAATGAGTCTTCCTACTGTCTATGTGTTGAGCGTTTCCTGTGTCACCAGTTTTACATTCTGATGCACCTCTGCATGTTTACTGTATCCCTTGGACCTTCCCATTGTCGATGAAAAACAAAAATTGCATCGGAATTAAATATAAGAGTCACAATGCCGACTTAAGTACAGGAAGACTGAGTCTTCCTACTGTCTATGTTTTGAGCGTTTCCTGTGTCATCAGTTTTACTTTCCGATGCACCTCTGCAGGATTACTTTATCCTTTGGACCTTCCCATTCACGATGAAACACAGAAATTTCATCGGAAATAAATATAAGAGACACAATGCCGACTTAAGTACAGGAAGACTGAGTCTTCCTACTGTCTATAATTTGAGCGTTTCCTGTGTCACCAGTTTTACATTCCGATGCACCTCTACAGGTTTACTGTATCTGTTGGACCTTCACAGTGACGATGAAACACAGAAATTGCATCGGAATTAAATATAAGAGACACAATGCCGACTTAGGTACAGGAAGACTGAGTCCTCCTACTGTCAATGTTTTGAGCGTTTCCTGTGTCACCAGTTTTACATTCCGATTCGCCTCTGCAGGTTTACTGTATCCATCGGTCCTTCCCATTGACGATGAAAAACAGAAATTGCATCGGAATTAAATATAAGAGACACAATGCCGACTTAAGTACAGGAAGACTAAGTCTTCCTACTGTCTATGTTTTGAGCGTTTCCTGTGTCATCAGTTTTACTTTCCGAAGCACCTCTGCAGGTTTACTATATCCCTTGGACCTTCCCATTCACGATGAAACACAGACATTTCATCGGAAATAAATATAAGAGACACAATACCGATTTAAGTACAGGAAGACAGAGTCTTCCTACTGTCTATATTTTGAGCGTTTCCTGTGTCACCAGTTATACATTCCGATGCACCTCTGCAGGTTTTCTGTATCCATTGGACCTTCCCATTGACGATGAAACACAGAAATTGCATCGGAATTAAATATAAGAGACACAATGCCGACTTAAGTACAGGAAGACTGAGTCTTCCTACTGTCTATGTTTTGAGCGTTTCCTGTGTCACTAGTTTTACATTCCGATGCACCTCTGCAGGTTTACTGTTTCCCTTGGACCTTCCCATTGACGATGAAACACAGAAATTGCATCGGAATGAAATATAAGAGACACAATGCCGACTTAAGTACAGGAAGAATGAGTCTTCCTACTGTCTATGTGTTGAGCGTTTCCTGTGTCACCAGTTTTACATTCTGATGCACCTCTGCAGGTTTACTGTATCCCTTGGACCTTCCCATTGTCGATGAAAAACAAAAATTGCATCGGAATTAAATATAAGAGACACAATGCCGACTTAAGTACAGGAAGACTGAGTCTTCCTACTGTCTATGTTTTGAGCGTTTCCTGTGTCATCAGTTTTACTTTCCGATGCACCTCTGCAGGATTACTATATCCTTTGGACCTTCCCATTCACGATGAAACACAGAAATTTCATCGGAAATAAATATAAGAGACACAATGCCGACTTAAGTACAGGAAGACTGAGTCTTCCTACTGTCTATAATTTGAGCGTATCCTGTGTCACCAGTTTTACATTCCGATGCACCTCTACAGGTTTACTGTATCCGTTTTACCTTCACAGTGACGATGAAACACAGAAATTGAATCGGAATTAAATATAAGAGACACAATGCCGACTTAAGTACAGGAAGACTAAGTCTTCCTACTGTCTATGTTTTGAGCGTTTCCTGTGTCATCAGTTTTCCTTTCCGATGCACCTCTGCAGGTTTACTATATCCCTTGGACCTTCCCATTGACGATGAAACACAGAAATTGTATCGAAATTAAATATAAGAGACACAATGCCGACTTAAGTACAAGTAAACAGTCTTCGTACGGTCAATGTTTTGAGCGTTTCCTGTGTCACCAGTTTTACATTCCGATGCACCTCTGCCGGTTTATTGTATCCCTTGGACCTTCCCATTGTCGATGAAACACCGAAATCGCATCGGGAATTAAATATAAGAGACACAATGCCGACTTAAGTACAGGAAGACTGAGTCTTCCTACTGGCTATGGTTTGAGCATTTCCTGTGTCACCAGTTTTACATTCCGATGCACCTCTGCAGGTTTACTGTATCCGTTGGACCTTCCCTTTGACGATGAAACACTGAAATTGCATCGGAATTAAATATAAGAGACACAATGCCGACTTAAGTACAGGAAGACTGAGTCTTCCTACTGTCTTTGTTTTGAGCGTTTCCTGTATCACCAGTTTTACATTCCGATCCACATCTACAGGTTTTCTGTATCCCTTGGACCTTCGCAGTGACGATGAAACACAGAAATTGCATCGGAATTAAATATAAGAGACACAATGCCGACTTAAGTACAAGAAAACAGTCTTCTTACAGTCAATGTTTTGAGCGTTTCCTGTGTCAACAGTTTTACATTCCGATGCACCTCTGCAGGTTTACCGTATCCCTTGGACATTCCCTTTGGCGATGAAACACACAAATTGCATCGAATTTAAATATAAGAGACACAATGCCGACTTAGGTACAGGAAGACTGAGTCTTCCTACTGTCAATGTTTTGATCGTTTCCTGTGTCACCAGTTTTACATTACGATTCGCCTCTGCAGGTTTACTGTATCCATTGGACCTTCCCGTTGACGATGAAAAACAGAAATTGCATCGGAATTAAATATAAGAGACACAATGCCGACTTAAGTACAGGAAGACTAAGTCTTCCTACTGTCTATGTTTTGAGCGTTTCCTGTGTCATCAGTTTTACTTTCCGATGCACCTCTGCAGGTTTACTGTATCCCTTGAACCTTCCCATTGACGAGGAAACACAGAAATTGCATCGGAATTAAATATAAGCGACACAATGCCGACTTCACTACAGGAAGACTGATTCTTCCTACTCTCTATGTTTTGAGCGTTTCCTGTGTCACTAGTTTTACATTCCGATGCACCTCTGCAGGTTTACTGTTTCCCTTGGACCTTCCCATTGACGATGAAACACAGAAATTGCATCGGAATTAAATATAAGAGGCACAATGACGACTTAAGTATAGGAAGACTGAGTCTTCCTACTGTCTATGTTTTGATTGTTTCCTGTGTCACAAGTTTTACATTCCGATGCACCTCTGCAGGTTTACTGTATCCCTTGGACCTTCCCATTGACGATGAAACACAGAAATTGCATCGGAATTAAATATAAGAGACACAATGCCGACTTAAGTACAGGAAGAATGAGTCTTCCTACTGTCTATATGTTGAGCGTTTCCTTTGTCACCAGTTTTACATTCTGATGCACCTCTGCAGGTTTACTTTATCCCTTGGACCTTCCCATTGACGATGAAAAACAAAAATTGCATCGGAATTAAATATAAAAGACACAATGCCGACTTTAGTACAGGAAGACTGAGTCTTCCTACTGTCTATGTTTTGAGCGTTTCCTGTGTCATCAGTTTTACTTTCCGATGCCCCTCTGCAGGATTACTATATCCCTTGGACCTTCCCATTCACGATGAAACACAGAAATTTCATCGGAAATAAATATAAGAGACACAATGCCGTCTTAAGTATAGGAAGACTGAGTCTTCCTACTGTCTATGTTTTGAGCGTTTCCTGTGTCACCAGTTTTACATTCCGATGCACCTCTGCAGGTTTACTGTTTCCCTTGGACCTTCCATTGACGATGAAACACAGAAATTGCATCGGAATTAAATATGGGAGACACAATGCCGACTTAAGTACAGGAAGACAGAGTCTTCCTACTGTCTATGTTTTGAGCGTTTCCTGTGTCACTAGTTTTACATTTCGATGCACCACTGCAGGTTTACTGTATCCCTTGGACCTTCCCATTGACGATGAAACACAGAAATTGCATCGGAATTAAATATAAGAGACACAATGCCGACTTAAATACAGGAAGAATGAGTCTTCCTCTTGTCTATGTGTTGAGCGTTTCCTGTGTCACCAGTTTTACATTCTGATGCACCTCTGCAGGTTTACTGTATCCCTTGGACCTTCCCATTGACGATGAAACACAGAAATTTCATCGGAATGAAATATAAGAGACACAATGCCTACCTAAGTACAGGAAGACTGAGTCTTCCTACTGTCTACGTTTTGAGCGTTTCCTGTGTCACCAGTTTTACATTCCGATGCACCTCTGCAGGTTTACTGTATCCCTTGGACCTTCCCTTTGACGATGAAACACAGAAATTGCATCGGAATTAAATATAAGAGACACAATGCCGACTTAAGTACAGGAAGACTGAGTCTTCCTACTGTCTATGTTTTGAGCGTTTCGTGTGACACTAGTTTTACATTCCGATGCACCTCTGCAGGTTTACTGTATCCCTTGGACCTTCCCATTGACGATGAAACACAGAAATTGCATCGGAATTAAATATAAGAGGCACAATGCCGACTTAAGTACAGGAAGACTGAGTCTTCCTACTCTCTATGTTTTGAGCGTATCCTGTGTCACCAGTTTTACATTCTGATGCACCTCTGCAGGCTTACTGTATCCCTTGGACCTTCCCATTGACGATGAAACACAGAAATTGCATCGGAATTAAATATAAGAGACACAATGCCGACTTAAGTACAGGAAGACCGAGTCTTCCTACTGTCTATATTTTGAGCGTTTCCTGTGTCACCAGTTTTACATTCCGATGCACCTCTACAGGTTTACTGTATCCGTTGGACCTTCACAGTGACGATGAAACACAGAAATTGCATCGGAGTTAAATATAAGAGACACAATGCCGACTTAAGTACAGGAAGACTAAGTCTTCCTACTGTCTTGGTTTTGAGCGTTTCCTGTGTCATCAGTTTTCCTTTCCGATGCACCTCTGCAGGTTTACTATATCCCTTGGAGCTTCCCATTCACGATGAAACACAGAAATTTCATCGGAAATAAATATAAGATACACAATGCCGACTTAAGTATAGGAAGACTGAGTCTTCCTACTGTCTATGATTTGAGCGTTTCCTGTGTCACCAGATTTACATTCCGATGCACCTCTGCAGGTTTACTGTATCCCGTGGAGCTTCCCATTGACGATGAAACACAGAAATTGCATCGGAATTAAATATAAGAGACACAATGCGAACTTAAGTAAAGGAAGAATGAGTCTTCCTACTGTCTATGTGTTGAGCGTTTCCTGTGTCACCAGTTTTACATTCTGATGCACCTCTGCAGGTTTACTGTATCCCTTGGACCTTCCCATTGACGATGAAACACAGAAATTGCATCGGAATTAAATATAAGAGACACAATGCCGACTTAAGTACAGGAAGACTGAGTCTTCCTACTGTCTATGTTTTGAGCGTTTCCTGTGTCATCAGTTTTACTTTCCGATGCACCTCTGCAGGATTACTATATCCCTTGGACCTTCCCATTCACGATGAAACACAGAAATTTCATCAGAAATAAATATAAGATACACAATGCCGACTTAAGTATAGGAAGACTGAGTCTTCCTACTGTCCATGATTTGAGCGTTTCCTGTGTCACCAGATTTACATTCCGATGCACCTCTGCAGGTTTACTGTATCCCGTGGAGCTTCCCATTGACGATGAAACACAGAAATTGCATCGGAATTAAATATAAGAGACACAATGCCGACCTAAGTACAGGATGACTGAGTCTTCCTACTGTCTATAATTTGAGCGTTTCCTGTGTCACCAGTTTTACATTCCGATGCACCTCTGCAGGTTTACTGTATCCCTTGGACCTTCCCATTGACGATGAAACACAGAAATTGCATCGGAATTAAATATAAGAGACACAATGCCGACTTAAGTACAGGAAGACTGAGTCTTCCTACTGTCTATGTTTAGAGCGTTTCGTGTGACACTAGTTTTACATTCCGATGCACCTCTGCAGGTTTACTGTATCCCTTGGACATTCCCATTGAAGATGAAACACAGAAATTGCATCGGAATTAAATATAAGAGACACAATGCCGACTTAAGTACAGGAAGACTGAGTCTTCCTACTCTCTATGTTTTGAGCGTATCCTGTGTCACCAGTTTTACATTCTGATGCACCTCTGCAGGCTTACTGTATCCCTTGGACCTTCCCATTGACGATGAAACACAGAAATTGCATCGGAATTATATATAAGAGACACAATGCCGACTTAAGTACAGGAAGACCGAGTCCTCCTACTGTCTATAATTTGAGCGTTTCCTGTGTCACCAGTTTTACATTCCGATGCACCTCTACAGGTTTACTGTATCCGTTGGACCTTCACAGTGACGATGAAACACAGAAATTGCATCGGAATTAAATATAAGAGACACAATGCCGACTTAAATACAGGAAGAATGAGTCTTCCTACTGTCTATGTGTTGAGCGTTTCCTGTGTCACCAGTTTTACATTCTGATGCACCTCTGCAAGTGTACTGTATCCCTTGGACCTTCCCATTGACGATGAAACACAGAAATTTTTATCGGAATGAAATATAAGAGACACAATGCCGACCTAAGTACAGGAAGACTGAGTCTTCCTACTGTCTACGTTTTGAGCGTTTCCTGTGTCACCAGTTTTACATTCCGATGCATCTCTGCAGGTTTACTGTATCCCTTGGACCTTCCCATTGACGATGAAACACAGAAATTGCATCGGAATTAAATATAAGAGACACAATGCCGACTTAAGTAAAGGAAGACTGAGTCTTCCTACTGTCTATGTTTTGAGCGTTTCGTGTGACACTAGTTTTACATTCCGATGCACCTCTGCAGGTTTACTGTATCCCTTGGACCTTCCCATTGACGATGAAACACAGAAATTGCATCGGAATTAAATATAAGCGACACAATACCGACTTAAGTACAGGAAGACTAAGTCTTCCTACTCTCTATGTTTTGAGCGTATCCTGTGTCACCAGTTTTACATTCTGATGCACCTCTGCAGGCTTACTGTATCCCTTGGACCTTCCCATTGACGATGAAACACAGAAATTGCATCGGAATTAAATATAAGAGACACAATGCCGACTTAAGTACAGGAAGACCGAGTCTTCCTACTGTCTATAATTTGAGCGTTTCCTGTGTCACCAGTTTTACATTCCGATGCACCTCTACAGGTTTACTGTATCCCTTGGACCTTCACAGTGACGATGAAACACAGAAATTGCATCGGAATTAAATATAAGAGACACAATGCCGACTTAAGTACAGGAAGACTAAGTCTTCCTACTGTCTATGTTTTGTGCGTTTCCTGTGTCATCAGTTTTCCTTTCCGATGCACCTCTGCAGGTTTACTATATCCCTTGGACCTTCCCATTCACGATGAAACACAGAAATTTCATCGGAAATGAATATAAGATACACAATGCCGACTTAAGTATAGGAAGACTGAGTCTTCCTACTGTCTATGATTTGAGCGTTTCCTGTGTCACCAGATTTACATTCCGATGCACCTCTGCAGGTTTACTGTATCCCGTGGAGCTTCCCATTGACGATGAAACACAGAAATTGCATCGGAATTAAATATAAGAGACACAATGCCGACTTAAGTACAGGAAGAATGAGTCTTCCTACTGTCTATGTGTTGAGCGTTTCCTGTGTCACCAGTTTTACATTCTGATGCACCTCTGCAGGTTTACTGTATCCCTTGGACCTTCGCATTGACGATGAAACACAGAAATTGCATCGGAATTAAATATAAGAGACACAATGCCGACTTAAGTACAGGAAGACTGAGTCTTCCTACTGTCTATGTTTTGAGCGTTTCGTGTGACACTAGTTTTACATTCCGATGCACCTCTGCAGGTTTACTGTATCCCTTGGACCTTCCCATTGACGATGAAACACAGAAATTGCATCGGAATTAAATATAAGATACACAATGCCGACTTAAGTATAGGAAGACTGAGTCTTCCTACTGTCTATGATTTGAGCGTTTCCTGTGTCACCAGATTTACATTCCGATGCACCTCTGCAGGTTTACTGTATCCCGTGGAGCTTCCCATTGACGATGAAACACAGAAATTGCATCGGAATTAAATATAAGAGACACAATGCCGACTTAAGTACAGGAAGAATGAGTCTTCCTACTGTCTATGTGTTGAGCGTTTCCTGTGTCACCAGTTTTACATTCTGATGCACCTCTGCAGGTTTACTGTATCCCTTGGACCTTCCCATTGACGATGAAACACAGAAATTGCATCGGAATTAAATATAGGAGACACAATGCCGACTTAAGTACAGGAAGACAGAGTCTTCCTACTGTCTATGTTTTGAGCATTTCCTGTGTCACTAGTTTTACATTCTGATGCACATCTGCAGGTTTACTGTATCCCTTGGACCTTCCCATTAACGATGAAACACAGAAATTGCATCGGAATTAAATATAAGAGACACAATGCCGACTTAAATACAGGAAGAATGAGTCTTCCTACTGTCTATGTGTTGAGCGTTTCCTGTGTCACCAGTTTTACATTCTGATGCACCTCTGCAGGTTTACTGTATCCCTTGGACCTTCCCATTGACGATGAAACCAGAAATTTCATCGGAATGAAATATAAGAGACACAGTGCCGACCTAAGTACAGGAAGACTGAGTCTTCCTACTGTCTACGTTTTGAGCGTTTCCTGTGTCACCAGTTTTACATTCCGATGCACCTCTGCAGGTTTACTGTAACCCTTGGACCTTCCCATTGACGATGAAACACAGAAATTTCATCGGAATTAAATATAAGAGACACAATGCCGACTTAAGTACAGGAAGACTGAGTCTTCCTACTGTCTATGTTTTTAGCGTTTCGTGTGACACTAGTTTTACATTCCGATGCACCTCTGCAGGTTTACTGTATCCCTTGGACCTTCCCATTGACGATGAAACACAGAAATTGCATCGGAATTAAATATAAGAGACACAATGCCGACTTAAGTACAGGAAGACTGAGTCTTCCTACCCTCTATGTTTTGAGCGTATCCTGTGTCACCAGTTTTACATTCTGATGCACCTCTGCAGGCTTACTGTATCCCTTGGACCTTCCCATTGACGATGAAACACAGAAATTGCATCGGAATTAAATATAAGAGACACAATGCCGACCTAAGTACAGGAAGACTGAGTCTTCCTACTGTCTATAATTTGAGCGTTTCCTGTGTCACCAGTTTTACATTCCGATGCACCTCTGCAGGTTTACTGTATCCATTGGACCTTCCCATTGACGATGAAACACAGAAATTGCATCGGAATTAAATATAAGAGACACAATGCCGACTTAAGTACAGGAAGACTGAGTCTTCCTACTGTCTATGTTTAGAGCGTTTCGTGTGACACTAGTTTTACATTCCGATGCACCTCTGCAGGTTTACTGTATCCCTTGGACCTTCCCATTGAAGATGAAACACAGAAATTGCATCGGAATTAAATATAAGAGACACAATGCCGACTTAAGTACAGGAAGACTGAGTCTTCCTACTCTCTATGTTTTGAGCGTATCCTGTGTCACCAGTTTTACATTCTGATGCACCTCTGCAGGCTTACTGTATCCCTTGGACCTTCCCATTGACGATGAAACACAGAAATTGCATCGGAATTATATATAAGAGACACAATGCCGACTTAAGTACAGGAAGACCGAGTCCTCCTACTGTCTATAATTTGAGCGTTTCCTGTGTCACCAGTTTTACATTCCGATGCACCTCTACAGGTTTACTGTATCCGTTGGACCTTCACAGTGACGATGAAACACAGAAATTGCATCGGAATTAAATATAAGAGACACAATGCCGACTTAAATACAGGAAGAATGAGTCTTCCTACTGTCTATGTGTTGAGCGTTTCCTGTGTCACCAGTTTTACATTCTGATGCACCTCTGCAGGTTTACTGTATCCCTTGGACCTTCCCATTGACGATGAAACACAGAAATTTTTATCGGAATGAAATATAAGAGATACAATGCCGACCTAAGTACAGGAAGACTGAGTCTTCCTACTGTCTACGTTTTGAGCGTTTCCTGTGTCACCAGTTTTACATTCCGATGCATCTCTGCAGGTTTACTGTATCCCTTGGACCTTCCCATTGACGATGAAACACAGAAATTGCATCGGAATTAAATATAAGAGACACAATGCCGACTTAAGTAAAGGAAGACTGAGTCTTCCTACTGTCTATGTTTTGAGCGTTTCGTGTGACACTAGTTTTACATTCCGATGCACCTCTGCAGGTTTACTGTATCCCTTGGACCTTCCCATTGACGATGAAACACAGAAATTGCATCGGAATTAAATATAAGAGACACAATACCGACTTAAGTTCAGGAAGACTAAGTCTTCCTACTCTCTATGTTTTGAGCGTATCCTGTGTCACCAGTTTTACATTCTGATGCACCTCTGCAGGCTTACTGTATCCCTTGGACCTTCCCATTGACGATGAAACACAGAAATTGCATCGGAATTAAATATAAGAGACACAATGCCGACTTAAGTACAGGAAGACCGAGTCTTCCTACTGTCTATAATTTGAGCGTTTCCTGTGTCACCAGTTTTACATTCCGATGCACCTCTACAGGTTTACTGTATCACTTGGACCTTCACAGTGACGATGAAACACAGAAATTGCATCGGAATTAAATATAAGAGACACAATGCCGACTTAAGTACAGGAAGACTAAGTCTTCCTACTGTCTATGTTTTGAGCGTTTCCTGTGTCATCAGTTTTCCTTTCCGATGCACCTCTGCAGGTTTACTATATCCCTTGGACCTTCCCATTCACGATGAAACACAGAAATTTCATCGGAAATGAATATAAGATACACAATGCCGACTTAAGTATAGGAAGACTGAGTCTTCCTACTGTCTATGATTTGAGCGTTTCCTGTGTCACCAGATTTACATTCCGATGCACCTCTGCAGGTTTACTGTATCCCGTGGAGCTTCCCATTGACGATGAAACACAGAAATTGCATCGGAATTAAATATAAGAGACACAATGCCGACTTAAGTACAGGAAGAATGAGTCTTCCTACTGTCTATGTGTTGAGCGTTTCCTGTGTCACCAGTTTTACATTCTGATGCACCTCTGCAGGTTTACTGTATCCCTTGGACCTTCGCATTGACGATGAAACACAGAAATTGCATCGGAATTAAATATAAGAGACACAATGCCGACTTAAGTACAGGAAGACTGAGTCTTCCTACTGTCTATGTTTTGAGCGTTTCGTGTGACACTAGTTTTACATTCCGATGCACCTCTGCAGGTTTACTGTATCCCTTGGACCTTCCCATTGACGATGAAACACAGAAATTGCATCGGAATTAAATATAAGAGACACAATGCCGACTTAAGTACAGGAAGACTGAGTCTTCCTACCCTCTATGTTTTGAGCGTATCCTGTGTCACCAGTTTTACATTCTGATGCACCTCTGCAGGCTTACTGTATCCCTTGGACCTTCCCATTGACGATGAAACACAGAAATAGCATCGGAATTAAATATAAGATACACAATGCCGACTTAAGTATAGGAAGACTGAGTCTTCCTACTGTCTATGATTTGAGCATTTCCTGTGTCACTAGTTTTACATTCTTATGCACATCTGCAGGTTTACTGTATCCCTTGGACCTTCCCATTGACGATTAAACACAGAAATTGCATCGGAATTAAATATAAGAGACACAATGCCGACTTAAATACAGGAAGAATGAGTCTTCCTACTGTCTATGTGTTGAGCGTTTCCTGTGTCACCAGTTTTACATTCTGATGCACCTCTGCAGGTTTACTGTATCCCTTGGACCTTCCCATTGACGATGAAACCAGAAATTTCATCGGAATGAAATATAAGAGACACAATGCCGACCTAAGTACAGGAAGACTGAGTCTTCCTACTGTCTACGTTTTGAGCGTTTCCTGTGTCACCAGTTTTACATTCCGATGCACCTCTGCAGGTTTACTGTATCCCTTGGACTTTCCCATTGACGATGAAACACAGAAATTGCATCGGAATTATATATAAGAGACACAATGCCGACTTAAGTACAGGAAGACTGAGTCTTCCTACTGTCTATGTTTTTAGCGTTTCGTGTGACACTAGTTTTACATTCCGATGCACCTCTGCAGGTTTACTGTATCCCTTGGACCTTCCCATTAACGATGAAACACAGAAATTGCATCGGAATTAAATATAAGAGACACAATGCCCACTTAAGTACAGGAAGACTGAGTCTTCCTACCCTCTATGTTTTGAGCGTATCCTGTGTCACCAGTTTTACATTCTGATGCACCTCTGCAGGCTTACTGTATCCCTTGGACCTTCCCATTGACGATGAAACACAGAAATTGCATCGGAATTAAATATAAGAGACACAATGCCGACTTAAGTACAGGAAGACCGAGTCTTCCTACTGTCTATAATTTGAGCGTTTTCTGTGTCACCAGTTTTACATTCCGATGCACCTCTACAGGTTTACTGTATCCGTTGGACCTTCACAGTGACGATGAAACACAGAAATTGCATCGGAATTAAATATAAGAGACACAATGCCGACTTAAGTACAGGAAGACTAAGTCTTCCTACTGTCTATGTATTGAGCGTTTCCTGTGTCATCAGTTTTCCTTTCCCATGCACCTCTGCAGGTTTACCATATCCCTTGGAGCTTCCCATTCACGATGAAACACAGAAATTTAATCGGAAATAAATATAAGATACACAATGCCGACTTAAGTATAGGAAGACTGAGTCTTCCTACTGTCTATGATTTGAGCGTTTCCTGTGTCACCAGATTTACATTCCTATGCACCTCTGCAGGTTTACTGTATCCCGTGGAGCTTCTCATTGACGATGAAACACAGAAATTGCATCGGAATTAAATATAAGAGACACAATGCCGACTTAAGTTCAGGAAGAATGAGTCTTCCTACTGTCTATGTGTTGAGCGTTTCCTGTGTCACCAGTTTTACATTCTGATGCACCTCTGCAGGTTTACTGTATCCCTTGGACCTTCCCATTGACGATAAAACACAGATATTGCATCGGAATTAAATATAAGAGACACAATGCCGAATTAAATACAGGAAGAATGAGTCTTCCTACTATGTGTTGAGCGTTTCCTGTGTCACCAGTTCTACATTCTGATGCACCTCTTCAGGTTTACTGTATCCCTTGGACCTTCCCATTGACGATGAAACACAGAAATTTCATCGGAATGAAATATAAGAGACACAATGCCGACCTAAGTACAGGAAGACTGAGTCTTCCTACTGTCTACGTTTTGAGCGTTTCCTGTTTCACCAGTTTTACATTCCGATGCACCTCTGCAGGTTTACTGTATCCCTTGGACCTTCCCATTGACGATGAAACACAGAAATTGCATCGGAATTAAATATAAGAGACACAATGCCGACTTAAGTACAGGAAGACTGAGTCTTCCTACTGTCTATGTTTTGAGCGTTTCGTGTGACACTAGTTTTACATTCCGATGCACCTCTGCAGGTTTACTGTATCCCTTGGACCCTCCCATTGACGATGAAACACAGAAATTGCATCGGAATTAAATATAAGAGACACAATGCCGACTTAAGTACAGGAAGACTGAGTCTTCCTACTCTCTATGTTTTGAGCGTATCCTGTGTCACCAGTTTTACATTCTGATGCACCTCTGCAGGCTCACTGTATCCCTTGGACCTTCCCATTGACGATGAAACACAGAAATTGCATCGGAATTAAATATAAGAGACACAATGCCGACTTAAGTACAGGAAGACTAAGTCTTCCTACTGTCTATGTTTTGAGCGTTTCCTGTGTCAGCAGTTTTCCTTTCCGATGCACCTCTGCAGGTTTACTATATCCCTTGGACCTTCCCATTCACGATGAAACACAGAAATTTCATCGGAAATGATTATAAGATACACAATGCCGACTTAAGTATAGGAAGACTGAGTCTTCCTACTGTCTATGATTTGAGCGTTTCCTGTGTCACCAGATTTACATTCCGATGCACCTCTGCAGGATTACTGTATCCCGTGGAGCTTCACATTGACGATGAGACACAGAAATTGCATCGGAATTAAATATAAGAGACACAATGCCGACTTAAGTACAGGAAGAATGAGTCTTCCTACTGTCTATGTGTTGAGCGTTTCCTGTGTCACCAGTTTTACATTCTGATGCACCTCTGCAGGTTTACTGTATCCCTTGGACCTTCCCATTGACGATGAAACACAGAAATTGCATCGGAATTAAATATAGGAGACACAATGCCGACTTAAGTACAGGAAGACAGAGTCTTCCTACTGTCTATGTTTTGAGCGTTTCCTGTGTCACTAGTTTTACATTTCGATGCACCACTGCAGGTTTACTGTATCCCTTGGACCTTCACAGTGACGATGAAACACAGAAATTGCATCGGAATTAAATATAAGAGACACAATGCCGACATAAATACAGGAAGAATGAGTCTTCCTACTGTCTATGTGTTGAGCGTTTCCTGTGTCACCAGTTTTACATTCTGATGCACATCTGCAGGTTTACTGTATCCCTTGGACCTTCCCATTGACGATGAAACACAGAAATTGCATCGGAATTAAATATAAGAGACACAATGCCGACTTAAATACAGGAAGAATGAGTCTTCCTACTTTCTATGTGTTGAGCGTTTCCTGTGTCACCAGTTTTACATTCTGATGCACCTCTGCAGGTTTACTGTATCCCTTGGACCTTCCCATTGACGATGAAACCAGAAATTTCATCCGAATGAAATATAAGAGACACAATGCCGACCTAAGTACAGGAAGACTGAGTCTTCCTACTGTCTACGTTTTGAGCGTTTCCTGTGTCACCAGTTTTACATTCCGATGCACCTCTGCAGGTTTACTGTATCCCTTGGACCTTCCCATTGACGACGAAACACAGAAATTGCATCGGAATTAAATATAAGAGACACAATGCCGACTTAAGTACAGGAAGACTGAGTCTTCCTACTGTCTATGTTTTGAGCGTTTCGTGTGACACTAGTTTTACATTCCGATGCACCTCTGCAGGTTTACTGTATCCCTTGGACCTTCCCATTGACGATGAAACACAGAAATTGCATCGGAATTAAATATAAGAGACACAATGCCGACTTAAGTACAGGAAGACTGAGTCTTCCTACCCTCTATGTTTTGAGCGTATCCTGTGTCACCAGTTTTACATTCTGATGCACCTCTGCAGGCTTACTGTATCCCTTGGACCTTCCCATTGACGATGAAACACAGAAATTGCATCGGAATTAAATATAAGAGACACAATGCCGACTTAAGTACAGGAAGACCGAGTCTTCCTACTGTCTATAATTTGAGCGTTTCCTGTGTCACCAGTTTTACATTCCGATGCACCTCTACAGGTTTACTGTATCCGTTGGACCTTCACAGTGACGATGAAACACAGAAATTGCATCGGAATTAAATATAAGAGACACAATGCCGACTTAAGTACAGGAAGACTAAGTCTTCCTACAGTCTATGTTTTGAGCGTTTCCTGTGTCATCAGTTTTCCTTTCCGATGCACCTCTGCAGGTTTACTATATCCCTTGGACCTTCCCATTCACGATGAAACACAGAAATTTCATCGGAATTAAATATAAGAGACACAATGCCGACTTAAGTATAGGAAGACTGAGTCTTCCTACTGTCTATGATTTGAGCGTTTCCTGTGTCACCAGATTTACATTCCGATGCACCTCTGCAGGTTTACTGTATCCCGTGCAGGTTTACTGTATCCCGTGGAGCTTCCCATTGACGATGAAACACAGAAATTGCATCGGAATTAAATATAAGAGACACAATGCCGACTTAAGTACAGGAAGAATGAGTCTTCCTACTGTCTATGTGTTGAGCGTTTCCTGTGTCACCAGTTTTACATTCTGATGCACCTCTGCAGGTTTACTGTATCCCTTGGACCTTCCCATTGACGATGAAACACAGATATTGCATCGGAATTAAATATAGGAGACACAATGCCGACTTAAGTACAGGAAGACAGAGTCTTCCTACTGTCTATGTTTTGAGCGTTTCCTGTGTCACTAGTTTTACATTTCGATGCACCACTGCAGGTTTACTGTATCCCTTGGACCTTCACAGTGACGATGAAACACAGAAATTGCATCGGAATTAAATATAAGACACACAATGCCGACATAAATACAGGAAGAATGAGTCTTCCTACTGTCTATGTGTTGAGCGTTTCCTGTGTCACCAGTTTTACATTCTGATGCACATCTGCAGGTTTATTGTATCCCTTGGACCTTCCCATTGACGATGAAACACAGAAATTGCATCGGAATTAAATATAAGAGACACAATGCCGACTTAAATACAGGAAGAATGAGTCTTCCTACTGTCTATGTGTTGAGCGTTTCCTGTGTCACCAGTTTTACATTCTGATGCACCTCTGCAGGTTTACTGTATCCCTTGGACCTTCCCATTGACGATGAAACCAGAAATTTCATCGGAATGAAATATAAGAGACACAATGCCGATCTAAGTACAGGAAGACTGAGTCTTCCTACTGTCTACGTTTTGAGCGTTTCCTGTGTCACCAGTTTTACATTCCGATGCACCTCTGCAGGTTGACTGTATCCCTTGGACCTTCCCATTGACGATGAAACACAGAAATTGCATCGGAATTAAAAATAAGAGACACAATGCCGACTTAAGTACAGGAAGACTGAGTCTTCCTACTGTCTATGTTTTGAGCGTTTCGTGTGACACTAGTTTTACATTCCGATGCACCTCTGCAGGTTTACTGTATCCCTTGGACCTTCCCATTGACGATGAAACACAGAAATTGCATCGGAATTAAATATAAGAGACACAATGCCGACTTAAGTACAGGAAGACTGAGTCTTCCTACCCTCTATGTTTTGAGCGTATCCTGTGTCACCACTTTTACATTCTGATGCACATCTGCAGGCTTACTGTATCAGTTGGACCTTCCCATTGACGATGAAACACAGAAATTGCATCGGAATTAAATATAAGAGACACAATGCCGACTTAAGTACAGGAAGACCGAGTCTTCCTACTGTCTATAATTTGAGCGTTTCCTGTGTCACCAGTTTTACATTCCGATGCACCTCTACAGGTTTACTGTATCCGTTGGACCTTCACAGTGACGATGAAACACAGAAATTGCATCGGAATTAAATATAAGAGACACAATGCCGACTTAAGTACAGGAAGACTAAGTCTTCCTACTGTCTATGTATTGAGCGTTTCCTGTGTCATCAGTTTTCCTTTCCCATGCACCTCTGCAGGTTTACTATATCCCTTGGAGCGTCCCATTCACGATGAAACACAGAAATTTAATCGGAAATAAATATAAGTTACACAATGCCGACTTAAGTATAGGAGGACTGAGTCTTCCTACTGTCTATGATTTGAGCGTTTCCTGTGTCACCAGATTTACATTCCTATGCACCTCTGCAGGTTTACTGTATCCCGTGGAGCTTCCCATTGACGATGAAACACAGAAATTGCATCGGAATTAAATATAAGAGACACAATGCCGACTTAAGTACAGGAAGAATGAGTCTTCCTACTGTCTATGTGTTGAGCGTTTCCTGTGTCACCAGTTTTACATTCTGATGCACCTCTGCAGGTTTACTGTATCCCTTGGACCTTCCCATTGACGATAAAACACAGAAATTGCATCGGAATTAAATATAAGAGACACAATGCCGACTTAAGTACAGGAAGACAAGGTCTTCCTACTCTCTATGTTTTGAGCGTATCCTGTGTCACCAGTTTTACATTCTGATGCACCTCTGCAGGCTTACTGTATCCCTTGGACCTTCCCATTGACGATGAAACACAGAAATTGCATCGGAATTAAATATAAGAGACACAATGCCGACTTAAGTACAGGAAGACTAAGTCTTCCTACTGTCTATGTTTTGAGCGTTTCCTGTGTCATTAGTTTTCCTTTCCGATGCACCTCTGCAGGTTTACTATATCCCTTGGACCTTCCCATTCACGATGAAACACAGAAATTTCATCGGAAATGAATATAAGATACACAATGCCGACTTAAGTATAGGAAGACTGAGTCTTCTTACTGTCTATGATTTGAGCGTTTCCTGTGTCACCAGATTTACATTCCGATGCACCTCTGCAGGATTACTGTATCCCGTGGAGCTTCACATTGACGATGAAACACAGAAATTGCATCGGAATTAAATATAAGAGACACAATGCCGACTTAAGTACAGGAAGAATGAGTCTTCCTACTGTCTATGTGTTGAGCGTTTCCTGTGTCACCAGTTTTACATTCTGATGCACCTCTGCAGGTTTACTGTATCCCTTGGACCTTCCCATTGACGATGAAACACAGAAATTGCATCGGAATTCAATATAGGAGACACAATGCCGACTTAAGTACAGGAAGACAGAGTCTTCCTACTGTCTATGTTTTGAGCGTTTCCTGTGTCACTAGTTTTACATTTCGATGCACCACTGCAGGTTTACTGTATCCCTTGGACCTTCACAGTGACGATGAAACACAGAAATTGCATCGGAATTAAATATAAGAGACACAATGCCGACATAAATACAGGAAGAATGAGTCTTCCTACTGTCTATGTGTTGAGCGTTTCCTGTGTCACCAGTTTTACATTCTGATGCACATCTGCAGGTTTACTGTATCCCTTGGACCTTCCCATTGACGATTAAACACAGAAATTGCATCGGAATTAAATATAAGAGACACAATGCCGACTTAAATACAGGAAGAATGAGTCTTCCTACTTTCTATGTGTTGAGCGTTTCCTGTGTCACCAGTTTTACATTCTGATGCACCTCTGCAGGTTTACTGTATCCCTTGGACCTTCCCATTGACGATGAAACCAGAAATTTCATCCGAATGAAATATAAGAGACACAATGCCGACCTAAGTACAGGAAGACTGAGTCTTCCTACTGTCTACGTTTTGAGCGTTTCCTGTGTCACCAGTTTTACACTCCGATGCACCTCTGCAGGTTTACTGTATCCCTTGGACCTTCCCATTGACGACGAAACACAGAAATTGCATCGGAATTAAATATAAGAGACACAATGCCGACTTAAGTACAGGAAGACTGAGTCTTCCTACTGTCTATGTTTTGAGCGTTTCGTGTGACACTAGTTTTACATTCCGATGCACCTCTGCAGGTTTACTGTATCCCTTGGACCTTCCCATTGACGATGAAACACAGAAATTGCATCGGAATTAAATATAAGAGACACAATGCCGACTTAAGTACAGGAAGACTGAGTCTTCCTACCCTCTATGTTTTGAGCGTATCCTGTGTCACCAGTTTTACATTCTGATGCACCTCTGCAGGTTTACTGTATCCCTTGGACCTTCCCATTGACGATGAAACACAGAAATTGCATCGGAATTAAATATAGGAGACACAATGCCGACTTAAGTACAGGAAGACCGAGTCTTCCTACTGTCTATAATTTGAGCGTTTCCTGTGTCACCAGTTTTACATTCCGATGCACCTCTACAGGTTTACTGTATCCGTTGGACCTTCACAGTGACGATGAAACACAGAAATTGCATCGGAATTAAATATAAGAGACACAATGCCGACTTAAGTACAGGAAGACTAAGTCTTCCTACAGTCTATGTTTTGAGCGTTTCCTGTGTCATCAGTTTTCCTTTCCGATGCACCTCTGCAGGTTTACTATATCCCTTGGACCTTCCCATTCACGATGAAACACAGAAATTTCATCGGAATTAAATATAAGAGACACAATGCCGACTTAAGTATAGGAAGACTGAGTCTTCCTACTGTCTATGATTTGAGCGTTTCCTGTGTCACCAGATTTACATTCCGATGCACCTCTGCAGGTTTACTGTATCCCGTGCAGGTTTACTGTATCCCGTGGAGCTTCCCATTGACGATGAAACACAGAAATTGCATCGGAATTAAATATAAGAGACACAATGCCGACTTAAGTACAGGAAGAATGAGTCTTCCTACTGTCTATGTGTTGAGCGTTTCCTGTGTCACCAGTTTTACATTCTGATGCACCTCTGCAGGTTTACTGTATCCCTTGGACCTTCCCATTGACGATGAAACACAGAAATTGCATCGGAATTAAATATAGGAGACACAATGCCGACTTAAGTACAGGAAGACAGAGTCTTCCTACTGTCTATGTTTTGAGCGTTTCCTGTGTCACTAGTTTTACATTTCGATGCACCACTGCAGGTTTACTGTATCCCTTGGACCTTCACAGTGACGATGAAACACAGAAATTGCATCGGAATTAAATATAAGAGACACAATGCCGACATAAATACAGGAAGAATGAGTCTTCCTACTGTCTATGTGTTGAGCGTTTCCTGTGTCACCAGTTTTACATTCTGATGCACCTCTGCAGGTTTACTGTATCCCTTGGACCTTCCCATTGACGATGAAACACAGAAATTGCATCGGAATTAAATATAGGAGACACAATGCCGACTTAAGTACAGGAAGACTGAGTCTTCCTACCCTCTATGTTTTGAGCGTATCCTGTGTCACCACTTTTACATTCTGATGCACATCTGCAGGCTTACTGTATCAGTTGGACCTTCCCATTGACGATGAAACACAGAAATTGCATCGGAAAAAAATATAAGAGACACAATGCCGACTTAAGTACAGGAAGACCGAGTCTTCCTACTGTCTATAATTTGAGCGTTTCCTGTGTCACCAGTTTTACATTCCGATGCACCTCTACAGGTTTACTGTATCCGTTGGACCTTCACAGTGACGATGAAACACAGAAATTGCATCGGAATTAAATATAAGAGACACAATGCCGACTTAAGTACAGGAAGACTAAGTCTTCCTACTGTCTATGTATTGAGCGTTTCCTGTGTCATCAGTTTTCCTTTCCCATGCACCTCTGCTGGTTTACTATATCCCTTGGAGCGTCCCATTCACGATGAAACACAGAAATTTAATCGGAAATAAATATAAGTTACACAATGCCGACTTAAGTATAGGAGGACTGAGTCTTCCTACTGTCTATGATTTGAGCGTTTCCTGTGTCACCAGATTTACATTCCTATGCACCTCTGCAGGTTTACTGTATCCCGTGGAGCTTCCCATTGACGATGAAACACAGAAATTGCATCGGAATTAAATATAAGAGACACAATGCCGACTTAAGTACAGGAAGAATGAGTCTTCCTACTGTCTATGTGTTGAGCGTTTCCTGTGTCACCAGTTTTACATTCTGATGCACCTCTGCAGGTTTACTGTATCCCTTGGACCTTCCCATTGACGATAAAACACAGAAATTGCATCGGAATTAAATATAAGAGACACAATGCCGACTTAAGTACAGGAAGACAAGGTCTTCCTACTGTCTATGTTTTGAGCGTTTCCTGTGTCATCAATTTTCCTTTCCGATGCACCTCTGCAGGTTTACTATATCACTTGGACCTTCCCATTCACGATGAAACACAGAAATTTCATCGGAAATGAATATAAGATACACAATGCCGACTTAAGTATAGGAAGACTGAGTCTTCCTACTGTCTATGTTTTGAGCGTTTCCTGTGTCACTAGTTTTACATTTCGATGCACCACTGCAGGTTTACTGTATCCCTTGGACCTTCCCATTGACGATAAAACACAGAAATTGCATCGGAATTAAATATAAGAGACACAATGCCGACTTAAGTACAGGAAGACTAAGTCTTCCCACTGTCTATGTTTTGAGCGTTTCCTGTGTCATCAATTTTCCTTTCCGATGCACCTCTGCAGGTTTACTATATCACTTGGACCTTCCCATTCACGATGAAACACAGAAATTTCATCGGAAATGAATATAAGATACACAATGCCGACTTAAGTATAGGAAGACTGAGTCTTCCTACTGTCTATGTTTTGAGCGTTTCCTGTGTCACTAGTTTTACATTTCGATGCACCACTGCAGGTTTACTGTATCCCTTGGACCTTCACAGTGACGATGAAACACAGAAATTGCATCGGAATTAAATATAAGAGACACAATGCCGACATAAATACAGGAAGAATGAGTCTTCCTACTGTCTATGTGTTGAGCGTTTCCTGTGTCACCAGTTTTACATTCTGATGCACATCTGCAGGTTTACTGTATCCCTTGGACCTTCCCATTGACGATGAAACACAGAAATTGCATCGGAATTAAATATAAGAGACACAATGCCGACTTAAATACAGGAAGAATGAGTCTTCCTACTGTCTATGTGTTGAGCGTTTCCTGTGTCACCAGTTTTAAATTCTGATGCACCTCTGCAGGTTTACAGTATCCCTTGGACCTTCCCATTGACGATGAAACCAGAAATTTCATCGGAATGAAATATAAGAGACACAATGCCGACCTAAGTACAGGAAGACTGAGTCTTCCTACTGTCTACGTTTTGAGCGTTTCCTGTGTCACCAGTTTTACATTCCGATGCACCTCTGCAGGTTTACTGTATCCCTTGGACCTTCCCATTGACGATGAAACACAGAAATTGCATCGGAATTAAATATAAGAGCCACAATGCCGACTTAAGTACAGGAAGACTGAGTCTTCCTACTGTCTATGTTTTGAGCGTTTAGTGTGACACTAGTTTTACATTCCGATGCACCTCTGCAGGTTTACTGTATCCCTTGGACCTTCCCATTGACGATGAAACACAGAAATTGCATCGGAATTAAATATAAGAGACACAATGCCGACTTTACAGGAAGACTGAGTCTTCCTACCCTCTATGTTTTGAGCGTATCCTGTGTCACCAGTTTTACATTCTGATGCACCTCTGCAGGCTTACTGTATCCCTTGGACCTTCCCATTGACGATGAAACACAGAAATTGCATCGGAATTAAATATAAGAGACACAATGCCGACTTAAGTACAGGAAGACCGAGTCTTCCTACTGTCTATAATTTGAGCGTTTCCTGTGTCACCAGTTTTACATTCCGATGCACCTCTACAGGTTTACTGTATCCGTTGGACCTTCACAGTGACGATGAAACACAGAAATTGCATCGGAATTAAATATAAGAGACACAATGCCGACTTAAGTACAGGAAGACTAAGTCTTCCTACTGTCTATGTATTGAGCGTTTCCTGTGTCATCAGTTTTCCTTTCCCATGCACCTCTGCAGGTTTACTATATCCCTTGGACCTTCCCATTCACGATGAAACACAGAAATTTCATCGGAAATGAATATAAGATACACAATGCCGACTTAAGTATAGGAAGACTGAGTTTTCCTACTGTCTATGATTTGAGCGTTTCCTGTGTCACCAGTTTTACATTCTGATGCACATCTGCAGGTTTACTGTATCCCTTGGACCTTCCCATTGACGATGAAACACAGAAATTGCATCGGAATTAAATATAAGAGACACAATGCCGACTTAAATACAGGAAGAATGAGTCTTCCTACTGTCTATGTGTTGAGCGTTTCCTGTGTCACCAGTTTTACATTCTGATGCACCTCTGCAGGTTTACTGTATCCCTTGGACCTTCCCATTGACGATGAAACCAGAAATTTCATCGGAATGAAATATAAGAGACACAATGCCGACCTAAGTACAGGAAGACTGAGTCTTCCTACTGTCTACGTTTTGAGCGTTTCCTGTGTCACCAGTTTTACATTCCGATGCACCTCTGCAGGTTTACTGTATCCCTTGGACCTTCCCATTGACGATGAAACACAGAAATTGCATCGGAATTAAATATAAGAGACACAATGCCGACTTAAGTACAGGAAGACTGAGTCTTCCTACTGTCTATGTTTTGAGCGTTTCGTGTGACACTAGTTTTACATTCCGATGCACCTCTGCAGGTTAACTGTATCCCTTGGACCTTCCCATTGACGATGAAACACAGATATTGCATCGGAATTAAATATAAGAGACACAATGCCGACTTAAGTACAGGAAGACTGAGTCTTCCTACCCTCTATGTTTTGAGCGTATCCTGTGTCACCAGTTTTACATTCTGATGCACCTCTGCAGGCTTACTGTATCCCTTGGACCTTCCCATTGACGATGAAACACAGAAATTGCATCGGAATTAAATATAAGAGACACAATGCCGACTTAAGTACAGGAAGACCGAGTCTTCCTACTGTCTATAATTTGAGCGTTTCCTGTGTCACCAGTTTTACATTCCGATGCACCTCTACAGGTTTACTGTATCCGTTGGACCTTCACAGTGACGATGAAGCACAGAAATTGCATCGGAATTAAATATAAGAGACACAATGCCGACTTAAGTACAGGAAGACTAAGTCTTCCTACTGTCTATGTATTGAGCGTTTCCTGTGTCATCAGTTTTCCTTTCCCATGCACCTCTGCAGGTTTACTATATCCCTTGGAGCGTCCCATTCACGATGAAACACAGAAATTTAATCGGAAATAAATATAAGTTACACAATGCCGACTTAAGTATAGGAAGACTGAGTCTTCCTACTGTCTATGATTTGAGCGTTTCCTGTGTCACCAGATTTACATTCCGATGCACCTCTGCAGGTTTACTGTATCCCGTGGAGCTTCCCATTGACGATGAAACACAGAAATTGCATCGGAATTAAATATAAGAGACACAATGCCGACTTAAGTACAGGAAGAATGAGTCTTCCTACTGTCTATGTGTTGTGCGTTTCCTGTGTCACCAGTTTTACATTCTGATGCACCTCTGCAGGTTTACTGTATCCCTTGGACCTTCCCATTGACGATGAAACACAGAAATTGCATCGGAATTAAATATAGGAGACACAATGCCGACTTAAGTACAGGAAGACAGAGTCTTCCTACTGTCTATGTTTTGAGCGTTTCCTGTGTCACTAGTTTTACATTTCGATGCACCAATGCAGGTTTACTGTATCCCTTGGACCTTCACAGTGACGATGAAACACAGAAATTGCATCGGAATTAAATATAACAGACACAATGCCGACATAAATACAGGAAGAATGAGTCTTCCTACTGTCTATGTGTTGAGCGTTTCCTGTGTCACCAGTTTTACATTCTGATGCACATCTGCAGGTTTACTGTATCCCTTGGACCTTCCCATTGACGATGAAACACAGAAATTGCATTGGAATTAAATATAAGAGACACAATGCCGACTTAAATACAGGAAGAATGAGTCTTCCTACTGTCTATGTGTTGAGCGTTTCCTGTGTCACCAGTTTTACATTCTGATGCACCTCTGCAGGTTTACTGTATCCCTTGGACCTTCCCATTGACGATGAAACACAGAAATTGCATCGGAATTAAATATAAGAGACACAATGCCGACTTAAGTACAGGAAGACTGAGCCTTCCTACTGTCTATGTTTTGAGCGTTTCGTGTGACACTAGTTTTACATTCCGATGCACCTCTGCAGGTTTACTGTATCCCTTGGACCTTCCCATTGACGATGAAACACAGAAATTGCATCGGAATTAAATATAAGAGACACAATGCCGACTTAAGTACAGGAAGACTGAGTCTTCCTACCCTCTATGTTTTGAGCGTATCCTGTGTCACCAGTTTTACATTCTGATGCACCCCTGCAGGCTTACTGTATCCCTTGGACCTTCCCATTGACGATGAAACACAGAAATTGCATCGGAATTAAATATAAGAGACACAATGCCGACTTAAGTACAGGAAGACCGAGTCTTCCTACTGTCTATAATTTGAGCGTTTCCTGTGTCACCAGTTTTACATTCCGATGCACCTCTACAGGTTTACTGTATCCGTTGGACCTTCACAGTGACGATGAAACACAGAAATTGCATCGGAATTAAATATAAGAGACACAATGCCGACTTAAGTACAGGAAGACTAAGTCTTCCTACTGTCTATGTATTGAGCGTTTCCTGTGTCATCAGTTTTCCTTTCCCATGCACCTCTGCAGGTTTACTATATCCCTTGGAGCGTCCCATTCACGATGAAACACAGAAATTTAATCGGAAATAAATATAAGTTACACAATGCCGACTTAAGTATAGGAAGACTGAGTCTTCCTACTGTCTATGATTTGAGCGTTTCCTGTGTCACCAGATTTACATTCCTATGCACCTCTGCAGGTTTACTGTATCCCGTGGAGCTTCCCATTGACGATGAAACACAGAAATTGCATCGGAATTAAATATAAGAGACACAATGCCGACTTAAGTACAGGAAGACTGAGTCTTCCTACTCTCTATGTTTTGAGCGTATCCTGTGTCACCAGTTTTACATTCTGATGCACCTCTGCAGGCTTACTGTATCCCTTGGACCTTCCCATTGACGATGAAACACAGAAATTGCATCGGAATTAAATATAAGAGACACAATGCCGACTTAAGTACAGGAAGACTAAGTCTTCCTACTGTCTATGTTTTGAGCGTTTCCTGTGTCATCAATTTTCCTTTCCGATGCACCTCTGCAAGTTTACTATATCCCTTGGACCTTCCCATTCACGATGAAACACAGAAATTTCATCGGAAATGAATATAAGATACACAATGCCGACTTAAGTATAGGAAGACTGAGTCTTCCTACTGTCTATGATTTGAGCGTTTCCTGTGTCACCAGTTTTACATTCTGATGCACATCTGCAGGTTTACTGTATCCCTTGGACCTTCCCATTGACGATGAAACACAGAAATTGCATCGGAATTAAATATAAGAGACACAATGCCGACTTAAATACAGGAAGAATGAGTCTTCCTACTGTCTATGTGTTGAGCGTTTCCTGTGTCACCAGTTTTACATTCTGATGCACCTCTGCAGGTTTACTGTATCCCTTGGACCTTCCCTTTGACGATGAAACCAGAAATTTCATCGGAATGAAATATAAGAGACACAATGCCGACCTAAGTACAGGAAGACTGAGTCTTCCTACTGTCTACGTTTTGAGCGTTTCCTGTGTCACCAGTTTTACATTCCGATGCACCTCTGCAGGTTTACTGTATCCCTTGGACCTTCCCATTGACGATGAAACACAGAAATTGCATCGGAATTAAATATAAGAGACACAATGCCGACTTAAGTACAGGAAGACTGAGTCTTCCTACTGTCTATGTTTTGAGCGTTTCGTGTGACACTAGTTTTACATTCCGATGCACCTCTGCAGGTTTACTGTATCCCTTGGACCTTCCCATTGAGGATGAAACACAAAAATTGCATCGGAATTAAATATAAGAGACACAATTTCGACTTAAGTACAGGAAGACTGAGTCTTCCTACCCTCTATGTTTTGAGCGTATCCTGTGTCACCAGTTTTACATTCTGATGCACCTCTGCAGGCTTACTGTATCCCTTGGACTTTCCCATTGACGATGAAACACAGAAATTGCATCGGAATTAAATATAAGAGACACAATGCCGACTTAAGTACAGGAAGACCGAGTCTTCCTACTGTCTATAATTTGAGCGTTTCCTGTGTCACCAGTTTTACATTCCGATGCACCTCTACAGGTTTACTGTATCCGTTGGACCTTCACAGTGACGATGAAACACAGAAATTGCATCGGAATTAAATATAAGAGACACAATGCCGACTTAAGTACAGGAAGACTAAGTCTTCCCACTGTCTATGTATTGAGCGTTTCCTGTGTCATCAGTTTTCCTTTCCCATGCACCTCTGCAGGTTTACTATATCCCTTGGAGCGTCCCATTCACGATGAAACACAGAAATTTAATCGGAAATAAATATAAGTTACACAATGCCGACTTAAGTATAGGAGGACTGAGTCTTCCTACTGTCTATGATTTGAGCGTTTCCTGTGTCACCAGATTTACATTCCTATGCACCTCTGCAGGTTTACTGTATCCCGTGGAGCTTCCCATTGACGATGAAACACAGAAATTGCATCGGAATTAAATATAAGAGACACAATGCCGACTTAAGTACAGGAAGAATGAGTCTTCCTACTGTCTATGTGTTGAGCGTTTCCTGTGTCACCAGTTTTACATTCTGATGCACCTCTGCAGGTTTACTGTATCCCTTGGACCTTCCCATTGACGATAAAACACAGAAATTGCATCGGAATTAAATATAAGAGACACAATACCGACTTAAATACAGGAAGAATGAGTCTTCCTACTGTCTATGTGTTGAGCGTTTCCTGTGTCACCAGTTTTACATTCTAATGCACCTCTGCAGGTTTACTGTATCCCTTGGACCTTCCCATTGACGATGAAACACAGAAATTTCATCGGAATGAAATATAAGAGACACAATGCCGACCTAAGTACAGGAAGACTGAGTCTTCCTACTGTCTACGTTTTGAGCGTTTCCTGTGTCACCAGTTTTACATTCCGATGCACCTCTGCAGGTTTACTGTATCTCTTTGACCTTCCCATTGACGATGAAACACAGAAATTGCATCGGAATTAAATATAAGAGACACAATGCCGACTTAAGTACAGGAAGACTGAGTCTTCCTACTGTCTATGTTTTGAGCGTTTCGTGTGACACTAGTTTTACATTCCGATGCACCTCTGCAGGTTTACTGTATCCCTTGGACCCTCCCATTGACGATGAAACACAGAAATTGCAGCGGAATTAAATATAAGAGACACAATGCCGACTTAAGTACAGGAAGACTGAGTCTTCCTACTCTCTATGTTTTGAGCGTATCCTGTGTCACCAGTTTTACATTCTGATGCACCTCTGCAGGCTTACTGTATCCCTTGGACCTTCCCATTGACGATGAAACACAGAAATTGCATCGGAATTAAATATAAGAGACACAATGCCGACTTAAGTACAGGAAGACTAAGTCTTCCTACTGTCTATGTTTTGAGCGTTTCCTGTGTCATCAATTTTCCTTTCCGATGCACCTCTGCAGGTTTACTATATCCCTTGGACCTTCCCATTCACGATGAAACACAGAAATTTCATCGGAAATGAATATAAGATACACAATGCCGACTTAAGTATAGAAAGACTGAGTCTTCCTACTGTCTATGATTTGAGCGTTTCCTGTGTCACCAGATTTACATTCCGATGCACCTCTGCAGGTTTACTGTATCCCGTGGAGCTTCCCATTGACGATGAAACACAGAAATTGCATCGGAATTAAATATAAGAGACACAATGCCGACTTAAGTACAGGAAGAATGAGTCTTCCTACTGTCTATGTGTTGAGCGTTTCCTGTGTCACCAGTTTTACATTCTGATGCACATCTGCAGGTTTACTGTATCCCTTGGACCTTCACATTGGCGATGAAACACAGAAATTGCATCGGAATTAAATATAAGAGACACCATGCCGACTTAAATACAGGAAGAATGAGTCTTCCTACTGTCTATGTGTTGAGCGTTTCCTGTGTCACCAGTTTTACATTCCGATGCACCTCTGCAGGTTTACAGTATCCCTTGGACCTTCCCATTGACGATGAAAGCAGAAATTTCATCGGAATGAAATATAAGAGACACAATGCCGACCTAAGTACAGGAAGACTGAGTCTTCCTACTGTCTACGTTTTGAGCGTTTCCTGTGTCACCAGTTTTACATTCCGATGCACCTCTGCAGGTTTACTGTATCCCTTGGACCTTCCCATTGACGATGAAACACAGAAATTGCATCGGAATTAAATATAAGAGACACAATGCCGACTTAAGTACAGGAAGACTGAGTCTTCCTACTGTCTATGTTTTGAGCGTTTCGTGTGACACTAGTTTTACATTCCGATGCACCTCTGCAGGTTTACTGTATCCCTTGGACCTTCCCATTGACGATGAAACACAGAAATTGCATCGGAATGAAATATAAGAGACACAATGCCGACTTAAGTACAGGAAGACTGAGTCTTCCTACCCTCTATGTTTTGAGCGTATCCTGTGTCACCAGTTTTACATTCTGATGCACCTCTGCAGGCTTACTGTATCCCTTGGACCTTCCCATTGACGATGAAACACAGAAATTGCATCGGAATTAAATATAAGAGACACAATGCCGACTTAAGTACAGGAAGACCGAGTCTTCCTACTGTCTATAATTTGAGCGTTTCCTGTGTCACCAGTTTTACATTCCGATGCACCTCTACAGGTTTACTGTATCCGTTGGACCTTCAAAGTGACGATGAAACACAGAAATTGCATCGGAATTAAATATAAGAGACACAATGCCGACTTAAGTACAGGAAGACTAAGTCTTCCTACTGTCTATGTATTGAGCGTTTCCTGTGTCATCAGTTTTCCTTTCCCATGCACCTCTGCAGGTTTACTATATCCCTTGGACCTTCCCATTCACGATGAAACACAGAAATTTCATCGGAAATGAATATAAGATACACAATGCCGACTTAAGTATAGGAAGACTGAGTCTTCCTACTGTCTATGATTTGAGCGTTTCCTGTGTCACCAGTTTTACATTCTCATGCACATCTGCAGGTTTACTGTATCCCTTGGACCTTCCCATTGACGATGAAACACAGAAATTGCATCGGAATTAAATATAAGAGACACAATGCCGACTTAAATACAGGAAGAATGAGTCTTCCTACTGTCTATGTGTTGAGCGTTTCCTGTGTCACCAGTTTTACATTCTGATGCACCTCTGCAGGTTTACTGTATCCCTTGGACCTTCCTATTGACGATGAAACCAGAAATTTCATCGGAATGAAATATAAGAGACACAATGCCGACCTAAGTACAGGAAGACTGAGTCTTCCTACTGTCTACGTTTTGAGCGTTTCCTGTGTCACCAGTTTTACATTCCGATGCACCTCTGCAGGTTTACTGTATCCCTTGGACCTTTCCATTGACGATGAAACACAGAAATTGCATCGGAATTAAATATAAGAGACACAATGCCGACTTAAGTACAGGAAGACTGAGTCTTCCTACCCTCTATGTTTTGAGCGTATCCTGTGTCACCAGTTTTACATTCTGATGCACCTCTGCAGGCTTACTGTATCCCTTGGACCTTCCCATTGACGATGAAACACAGAAATTGCATCGGAATTAAATATAAGAGACACAATGCCGACTTAAGTACAGGAAGACCGAGTCTTCCTACTGTCTATAATTTGAGCGCTTCCTGTGTCACTTGTTTTACATTCCGATGCACCTCTACAGGTTTACTGTATCCGTTGGACCTTCACAGTGACGATGAAACACAGAAATTGCATCGGAATTAAATATAAGAGACACAATGCCGACTTAAGTACAGGAAGACTAAGTCTTCCTACTGTCTATGTATTGAGCGTTTCCTGTGTCATCAGTTTTCCTTTCCCATGCACCTCTGCAGGTTTACTATATCCCTTGGAGCGTCCCATTCACGATGAAACACAGAAATTTAATCGGAAATAAATATAAGTTACACAATGCCGACTTAAGTATAGGAAGACTGAGTCTTCCTACTGTCTATGATTTGAGCGTTTCCTGTGTCACCAGATTTACATTCCTATGCACCTCTGCAGGTTTACTGTATCCCGTGGAGCTTCCCATTGACGATGAAACACAGAAATTGCATCGGAATTAAATATAAGAGACACAATGCCGACTTAAGTACAGGAAGAATGAGTCTTCCTACTGTCTATGTGTTGAGCGTTTCCTGTGTCACCAGTTTTACATTCTGATGCACCTCTGCAGGTTTACTGTATCCCTTGGACCTTCCCATTGACGATAAAACACAGAAATTGCATCGGAATTAAATATAAGAGACACAATGCCGACTTAAATACAGGAAGAATGAGTCTTCCTACTGTCTATGTGTTGAGCGTTTCCTGTGTCACCAGTTTTACATTCTGATGCACCTCTGCAGGTTTACTGTATCCCTTGGACCTTCCCATTGACGATGAAACACAGAAATTTCATCGGAATGAAATATAAGAGACACAATGCCGACCTAAGTACAGGAAGACTGAGTCTTCCTACTGTCTACGTTTTGAGCGTTTCCTGTGTCACCAGTTTTACATTCCGATGCACCTCTGCAGGTTTACTGTATCCCTTGGACCTTCCCATTGACGATGAAACACAGAAATTCCATCGGAATTAAATATAAGAGACACAATGCCGACTTAAGTACAGGAAGACTGAGTCTTCCTACTGTCTATGTTTTGAGCGTTTCGTGTGACACTAGTTTTACATTCCGATGCACCTCTGCAGGTTTACTGTATCCCTTGGACCCTCCCATTGACGATGAAACACAGAAATTGCATCGGAATTAAATATAAGAGACACAATGCCGACTTAAGTATAGGAAGACTGAGTCTTCCTACTGTCTATGATTTGAGCGTTTCCTGTGTCACCAGATTTACATTCCGATGCACCTCTGCAGGTTTACTGTATCCCGTGGAGCTTCCCATTGACGATGAAACACAGAAATTGCATCGGAATTAAATATAAGAGACACAATGCCGACTTAAGTACAGGAAGAATGAGTCTTCCTACTGTCTATGTGTTGAGCGTTTCCTGTGTCACCAGTTTTACATTCTGATGCACCTCTGCAGGTTTACTGTATCCCTTGGACCTTCCCATTGACGATGAAACACAGAAATTGCATCGGAATTAAATATAGGAGACACAATGCCGACTTAAGTACAGGAAGACAGAGTCTTCCTACTGTCTATGTTTTGAGCGTTTCCTGTGTCACTAGTTTTACATTTCGATGCACCACTGCAGGTTTACTGTATCCCTTGGACCTTCACAGTGACGATGAAACACAGAAATTGCATCGGAATTAAATATAAGAGCACAATGCCGACATAAATACAGGAAGAATGAGTCTTCCTACTGTCTATGTGTTGAGCGTTTCCTGTGTCACCAGTTTTACATTCTGATGCACATCTGCAGGTTTACTGTATCCCTTGGACCTTCCCATTGACGATGAAACACAGAAATTGCATCGGAATTAAATATAAGAGACACAATGCCGACTTAAATACAGGAAGAATGAGTCTTCCTACTGTCTATGTGTTGAGCGTATCCTGTGTCACCAGTTTTACATTCTGATGCACCTCTGCAGGTTTACAGTATCCCTTGGACCTTCCCATTGACGATGAAACCAGAAATTTCATCGGAATGAAATATAAGAGACACAATGCCGACCTAAGTACAGGAAGACTGAGTCTTCCTACTGTCTACGTTTTGAGCGTTTCCTGTGTCACCAGTTTTACATTCCGACGCACCTCTGCAGGTTTACTGTATCCCTTGGACCTTCCCATTGACGATGAAACACAGTAATTGCATCGGAATTAAATATAAGAGACACAATGCCGACTTAAGTACAGGAAGACTGAGTCTTCCTACTGTCTATGTTTTGAGCGTTTCGTGTGACACTAGTTTTACATTCCGATGCACCTCTGCAGGTTTACTGTATCCCTTGGACCTTCCCATTGACGATGAAACACAGAAATTGCATCGGAATTAAATATAAGAGACACAATGCCGACTTAAGTACAGGAAGACTGAGTCTTCCTACCCTCTATGTTTTGAGCGTATCCTGTGTCACCAGTTTTACATTCTGATGCACCTCTGCAGGCTTACTGTATCCCTTGGACCTTCCCATTGACGATGAAACACAGAAAGTGCATAGGAATTAAATATAAGAGACACAATGCCGACTTAAGTACGGGAAGACCGAGTCTTCCTACTGTCTATAATTTGAGCGTTTCCTGTGTCACCAGTTTTACATTCCGATGCACCTCTACAGGTTTACTGTATCCGTTGGACCTTCACAGTGACGATGAAACACAGAAATTGCATCGGAATTAAATATAAGAGACACAATGCCGACTTAAGTACAGGAAGACTGAGTCTTCCTACTGTCTATGTTGTGAGCGTTTCCTGTGTCACCATTTTTACATTCTGATGCACCTCTGCAGGTGTACTGTACCCCTTGGCCCTTCCCATTGACGATGAAACACAGAAATTGCATCGGAATTAAATATAAGAGACACAAGGCTGACTTAAGTACGGGACGACTGAGTCTTCCTACTGTCTATGTTTGAGCGTTTCCTGTGTCACTAGTTTTACATTCCGATTAACGTCTGCAGGTTTACTGTATCCCTTGGATCTTCCCAAAGACGATGAAACACAGAAATTGCATCGGAATTAAATATAAGAGACACAATGCCGACTTAAGTACAGGAAGAATGAGTCTTCCTACTGTCTATGTGTTGAGCGTTTCCTGTGTCACCAGTTTTACATTCTGATGCACCTCTGCAGGTTTACTGTATCCCTTGGACTTTCCCATTGACGGTAAAACACAGAAATTGCATCGGAATTAAATATAAGAGACACAATGCCGACTTAAATACACGAAGAATGAGTCTTCCTACTGTCTATGTGTTGAGCGTTTCCTGTGTCACCAGTTTTACATTCTGATGCACCTCTGCAGGTTTACTGTATCCCTTGGACCTTCCCATTGACGATGAAACACAGAAATTTCATCGGAATGAAATATAAGAGACACAATGCCGACCTAAGTACAGGAAGACTGAGTCTTCCTACTGTCTACGTTTTGAGCGTTTCCTGTGTCACCAGTTTTACATTCCGATGCACCTCTGCAGGTTTACTGTATCCCTTGGACCTTCCCATTGACGATGAAACACAGAAATAGCATCGGAATTAAATATAAGAGACACAATGCCGACTTAAGTACAGGAAGACTGAGTCTTCCTACTGTCTATGTTTTGAGCGTTTCGTGTGACACTAGTTTTACATTCCGATGCACCTCTGCAGGTTTACTGTATCCCTTGGACCCTCCCATTGACGATGAAACACAGAAATTGCATCGGAATTAAATATAAGAGACACAATGCCGACTTAAGTACAGGAAGACTGAGTCTTCCTACTCTCTATGTTTTGAGCGTATCCTGTGTCACCAGTTTTACATTCTGATGCACCTCTGCAGGCTTACTGTATCCCTTGGACCTTCCCATTGACGATGGAACACAGAAATTGCATCGGAATTAAATATAAGAGACACAATGCCGACTTAAGTACAGGAAGACTAAGTCTTCCAACTGTCTATGTTTTGAGCGTTTCCTGTGTCATCAGTTTTCCTTTCCGATGCACCTCTGCAGGTTTACTATATCCCTTGGACCTTCCCATTGACGATGAAACACAGAAATTTCATCGGAAATGAATATAAGATACACAATGCCGACTTAAGTATAGGAAGACTTAGTCTTCCTACTGTCTATGATTTGAGCGTTTCCTGTGTCACCAGATTTACATTCCGATGCACCTCTGCAGGTTTACTGTATCCCGTGGAGCTTCCCATTGACGATGAAACACAGAAATTGCATCGGAATTAAATATAAGAGACACAATGCCGACTTAAGTACAGGAAGAATGAGTCTTCCTACTGTCTATGTGTTGAGCGTTTCCTGTGTCACCAGTTTTACATTCTGATGCACCTCTGCAGGTTTACTGTATCCCTTGGACCTTCCCATTGACGATGAAACACAGAAATTGCATCGGAATTAAATATAGGAGACACAATGCCGACTTAAGTACAGGAAGACTGAGTCTTCCTACTGTCTATGTTTTGAGCGTTTCCTGTGTCACTAGTTTTACATTTCGATGCACCACTGCAGGTTTACTGTATCCCTTGGACCTTCACAGTGACGATGAAACACAGAAATTGCATCGGAATTAAATACACTCCTGGAAATTGAAATAAGAACACCGTGAATTCATTGTCCCAGGAAGGGGAAACTTTATTGACACATTCCTGGGGTCAGATACATCACATGATCACACTGACAGAACCACAGGCACATAGACACAAGCAACAGAGCATCCACAATGTCGGCACTAGTACAGTGTATATCCACCTTTCGCAGCAATGCAGGCTGCTATTCTCCCATGGAGACGATCGTAGAGATGCTGGATGTAGTCCTGTGGAACGGCTTGCCATGCCATTTCCACCTGGCGCCTCAGTTGGACCAGCGTTCGTGCTGGACGTGCAGACCGCGTGAGACGACGCTTCATCCAGTCCCAAACATGCTCAATGGGGGACAGATCCGGAGATCTTGCTGGCCAGGGTAGTTGACTTACACCTTCTAGAGCACGTTGGGTGGCACGGGATACATGCGGACGTGCATTGTCCTGTTGGAACAGCAAGTTCCCTTGACGGTCTAGGAATGGTAGAACGATGGGTTCGATGACGGTTTGGATGTACCGTGCACTATTCAGTGTCCCCTCGACGATCACCAGTGGTGTACGGCCAGTGTAGGAGATCGCTCCCCACACCATGATGCCGGGTGTTGGCCCTGTGTGCCTCGGTCGTATGCAGTCCTGATTGTGGCGCTCACCTGCACGGCGCCAAACACGCATACGACCATCATTGGCACCAAGGCAGAAGCGACTCTCATCACTGAAGACGACACGTCTCCATTCGTCCCTCCATTCACGCCTGTCGCGACACCACTGGAGGCGGGCTGCACGATGTTGGGGCGTGAGCGGAAGACGGCCTAACGGTGTGCGGGACCGTAGCCCAGCTTCATGGAGACGGTTGCGAATGGTCCTCGCCGATACCCCAGGAGCAACAGTGTCCCTAATTTGCTGGGAAGTGGCGGTGCGGTCCCCTACGGCACTGCGTAGGATCCTACGGTCTTGGCGTGCATCCGTGCGTCGCTGCGGTCCGGTCTCAGGTCGACGGGCACGTGCACCTTCCGCCGACCACTGGCGACAACATCGATGTACTGTGGAGACCTCACGCCCCACGTGTTGAGCAATTCGGCGGTACGTCCACCCGGCCTCCCGCATGCCCACTATACGCCCTCGCTCAAAGTCCGTCAACTGCACATACGGTTCACGTCCACGCTGTCGCGGCATGCTACCAGTGTTAAAGACTGTGATGGAGCTCCGTATGCCACGGCAAACTGGCTGACACTGACGGCGGCGGTGCACAAATGCTGCGCAGCTAGCGCCATTCGACGGCCAACACCGCGGTTCCTGGTGTGTCCGCTGTGCCGTGCGTGTGATCATTGCTTGTACAGCCCTCTCGCAGTGTCCGGAGCAAGTATGGTGGGTCTGACACACCGGTGTCAATGTGTTCTTTTTTCCATTTCCAGGAGTGTATAAGAGACACAATGCCGACATAAATACAGGAAGAATGAGTCTTCCTACTGTCTATGTGTTGAGCGTTTCCTGTGTCACCAGTTTTACATTCTGATGCACATCTGCAGGTTTACTGTATCCCTTGGACCTTCCCATTGACGATGAAACACAGAAATTGCATCGGAATTAAATATAAGAGACACAATGCCGACTTAAATACAGGAAGAATGAGTCTTCCTACTGTCTATGTGTTGAGCGTATCCTGTGTCACCAGTTTTACATTCTGATGCACCTCTGCAGGTTTACAGTATCCCTTGGACCTTCCCATTGACGATGAAACCAGAAATTTCATCGGAATGAAATATAAGAGACACAATGCCGACCTAAGTACAGGAAGACTGAGTCTTCCTACTGTCTACGTTTTGAGCGTTTCCTGTGTCACCAGTTTTACATTCCGATGCACCTCTGCAGGTTTACTGTATCCCTTGGACCTTCCCATTGACGATGAAACACAGAAATTGCATCGGAATTAAATATAAGAGACACAATGCCGACTTAAGTACAGGAAGACTGAGTCTTCCTACTGTCTATGTTTTGAGCGTTTCGTGTGACACTAGTTTTACATTCCGATGCACCTCTGCAGGTTTACTGTATCCCTTGGACCTTCCCATTGACGATGAAACACAGAAATTGCATCGGAATTAAATATAAGAGACACAATGCCGACTTAAGTACAGGAAGACTGAGTCTTCCTACCCTCTATGTTTTGAGCGTATCCTGTGTCACCAGTTTTACATTCTGATGCACCTCTGCAGGCTTACTGTATCCCTTGGACCTTCCCATTGACGATGAAACACAGAAAGTGCATAGGAATTAAATATAAGAGACACAATGCCGACTTAAGTACGGGAAGACCGAGTCTTCCTACTGTCTATAATTTGAGCGTTTCCTGTGTCACCAGTTTTACATTCCGATGCACCTCTACAGGTTTACTGTATCCGTTGGACCTTCACAGTGACGATGAAACACAGAAATTGCATCGGAATTAAATATAAGAGACACAATGCCGACTTAAGTACAGGAAGACTGAGTCTTCCTACTGTCTATGTTGTGAGCGTTTCCTGTGTCACCATTTTTACATTCTGATGCACCTCTGCAGGTGTACTGTACCCCTTGGCCCTTCCCATTGACGATGAAACACAGAAATTGCATCGGAATTAAATATAAGAGACACAAGGCCGACTTAAGTACGGGACGACTGAGTCTTCCTACTGTCTATGTTTGAGCGTTTCCTGTGTCACTAGTTTTACATTCCGATTAACGTCTGCAGGTTTACTGTATCCCTTGGATCTTCCCAAAGACGATGAAACACAGAAATTGCATCGGAATTAAATATAAGAGACACAATGCCGACTTAAGTACAGGAAGAATGAGTCTTCCTACTGTCTATGTGTTGAGCGTTTCCTGTGTCACCAGTTTTACATTCTGATGCACCTCTGCAGGTTTACTGTATCCCTTGGACTTTCCCATTGACGGTAAAACACAGAAATTGCATCGGAATTAAATATAAGAGACACAATGCCGACTTAAATACACGAAGAATGAGTCTTCCTACTGTCTATGTGTTGAGCGTTTCCTGTGTCACCAGTTTTACATTCTGATGCACCTCTGCAGGTTTACTGTATCCCTTGGACCTTCCCATTGACGATGAAACACAGAAATTTCATCGGAATGAAATATAAGAGACACAATGCCGACCTAAGTACAGGAAGACTGAGTCTTCCTACTGTCTACGTTTTGAGCGTTTCCTGTGTCACCAGTTTTACATTCCGATGCACCTCTGCAGGTTTACTGTATCCCTTGGACCTTCCCATTGACGATGAAACACAGAAATAGCATCGGAATTAAATATAAGAGACACAATGCCGACTTAAGTACAGGAAGACTGAGTCTTCCTACTGTCTATGTTTTGAGCGTTTCGTGTGACACTAGTTTTACATTCCGATGCACCTCTGCAGGTTTACTGTATCCCTTGGACCCTCCCATTGACGATGAAACACAGAAATTGCATCGGAATTAAATATAAGAGACACAATGCCGACTTAAGTACAGGAAGACTGAGTCTTCCTACTCTCTATGTTTTGAGCGTATCCTGTGTCACCAGTTTTACATTCTGATGCACCTCTGCAGGCTTACTGTATCCCTTGGACCTTCCCATTGACGATGGAACACAGAAATTGCATCGGAATTAAATATAAGAGACACAATGCCGACTTAAGTACAGGAAGACTAAGTCTTCCAACTGTCTATGTTTTGAGCGTTTCCTGTGTCATCAGTTTTCCTTTCCGATGCACCTCTGCAGGTTTACTATATCCCTTGGACCTTCCCATTGACGATGAAACACAGAAATTTCATCGGAAATGAATATAAGATACACAATGCCGACTTAAGTATAGGAAGACTTAGTCTTCCTACTGTCTATGATTTGAGCGTTTCCTGTGTCACCAGATTTACATTCCGATGCACCTCTGCAGGTTTACTGTATCCCGTGGAGCTTCCCATTGACGATGAAACACAGAAATTGCATCGGAATTAAATATAAGAGACACAATGCCGACTTAAGTACAGGAAGAATGAGTCTTCCTACTGTCTATGTGTTGAGCGTTTCCTGTGTCACCAGTTTTACATTCTGATGCACCTCTGCAGGTTTACTGTATCCCTTGGACCTTCCCATTGACGATGAAACACAGAAATTGCATCGGAATTAAATATAGGAGACACAATGCCGACTTAAGTACAGGAAGACTGAGTCTTCCTACTGTCTATGTTTTGAGCGTTTCCTGTGTCACTAGTTTTACATTTCGATGCACCACTGCAGGTTTACTGTATCCCTTGGACCTTCACAGTGACGATGAAACACAGAAATTGCATCGGAATTAAATACACTCCTGGAAATTGAAATAAGAACACCGTGAATTCATTGTCCCAGGAAGGGGAAACTTTATTGACACATTCCTGGGGTCAGATACATCACATGATCACACTGACAGAACCACAGGCACATAGACACAAGCAACAGAGCATCCACAATGTCGGCACTAGTACAGTGTATATCCACCTTTCGCAGCAATGCAGGCTGCTATTCTCCCATGGAGACGATCGTAGAGATGCTGGATGTAGTCCTGTGGAACGGCTTGCCATGCCATTTCCACCTGGCGCCTCAGTTGGACCAGCGTTCGTGCTGGACGTGCAGACCGCGTGAGACGACGCTTCATCCAGTCCCAAACATGCTCAATGGGGGACAGATCCGGAGATCTTGCTGGCCAGGGTAGTTGACTTACACCTTCTAGAGCACGTTGGGTGGCACGGGATACATGCGGACGTGCATTGTCCTGTTGGAACAGCAAGTTCCCTTGACGGTCTAGGAATGGTAGAACGATGGGTTCGATGACGGTTTGGATGTACCGTGCACTATTCAGTGTCCCCTCGACGATCACCAGTGGTGTACGGCCAGTGTAGGAGATCGCTCCCCACACCATGATGCCGGGTGTTGGCCCTGTGTGCCTCGGTCGTATGCAGTCCTGATTGTGGCGCTCACCTGCACGGCGCCAAACACGCATACGACCATCATTGGCACCAAGGCAGAAGCGACTCTCATCACTGAAGACGACACGTCTCCATTCGTCCCTCCATTCACGCCTGTCGCGACACCACTGGAGGCGGGCTGCACGATGTTGGGGCGTGAGCGGAAGACGGCCTAACGGTGTGCGGGACCGTAGCCCAGCTTCATGGAGACGGTTGCGAATGGTCCTCGCCGATACCCCAGGAGCAACAGTGTCCCTAATTTGCTGGGAAGTGGCGGTGCGGTCCCCTACGGCACTGCGTAGGATCCTACGGTCTTGGCGTGCATCCGTGCGTCGCTGCGGTCCGGTCTCAGGTCGACGGGCACGTGCACCTTCCGCCGACCACTGGCGACAACATCGATGTACTGTGGAGACCTCACGCCCCACGTGTTGAGCAATTCGGCGGTACGTCCACCCGGCCTCCCGCATGCCCACTATACGCCCTCGCTCAAAGTCCGTCAACTGCACATACGGTTCACGTCCACGCTGTCGCGGCATGCTACCAGTGTTAAAGACTGTGATGGAGCTCCGTATGCCACGGCAAACTGGCTGACACTGACGGCGGCGGTGCACAAATGCTGCGCAGCTAGCGCCATTCGACGGCCAACACCGCGGTTCCTGGTGTGTCCGCTGTGCCGTGCGTGTGATCATTGCTTGTACAGCCCTCTCGCAGTGTCCGGAGCAAGTATGGTGGGTCTGACACACCGGTGTCAATGTGTTCTTTTTTCCATTTCCAGGAGTGTATAAGAGACACAATGCCGACATAAATACAGGAAGAATGAGTCTTCCTACTGTCTATGTGTTGAGCGTTTCCTGTGTCACCAGTTTTACATTCTGATGCACATCTGCAGGTTTACTGTATCCCTTGGACCTTCCCATTGACGATGAAACACAGAAATTGCATCGGAATTAAATATAAGAGACACAATGCCGACTTAAATACAGGAAGAATGAGTCTTCCTACTGTCTATGTGTTGAGCGTATCCTGTGTCACCAGTTTTACATTCTGATGCACCTCTGCAGGTTTACAGTATCCCTTGGACCTTCCCATTGACGATGAAACCAGAAATTTCATCGGAATGAAATATAAGAGACACAATGCCGACCTAAGTACAGGAAGACTGAGTCTTCCTACTGTCTACGTTTTGAGCGTTTCCTGTGTCACCAGTTTTACATTCCGATGCACCTCTGCAGGTTTACTGTATCCCTTGGACCTTCCCATTGACGATGAAACACAGAAATTGCATCGGAATTAAATATAAGAGACACAATGCCGACTTAAGTACAGGAAGACTGAGTCTTCCTACTGTCTATGTTTTGAGCGTTTCGTGTGACACTAGTTTTACATTCCGATGCACCTCTGCAGGTTTACTGTATCCCTTGGACCTTCCCATTGACGATGAAACACAGAAATTGCATCGGAATTAAATATAAGAGACACAATGCCGACTTAAGTACAGGAAGACTGAGTCTTCCTACCCTCTATGTTTTGAGCGTATCCTGTGTCACCAGTTTTACATTCTGATGCACCTCTGCAGGCTTACTGTATCCCTTGGACCTTCCCATTGACGATGAAACACAGAAAGTGCATAGGAATTAAATATAAGAGACACAATGCCGACTTAAGTACGGGAAGACCGAGTCTTCCTACTGTCTATAATTTGAGCGTTTCCTGTGTCACCAGTTTTACATTCCGATGCACCTCTACAGGTTTACTGTATCCGTTGGACCTTCACAGTGACGATGAAACACAGAAATTGCATCGGAATTAAATATAAGAGACACAATGCCGACTTAAGTACAGGAAGACTGAGTCTTCCTACTGTCTATGTTGTGAGCGTTTCCTGTGTCACCATTTTTACATTCTGATGCACCTCTGCAGGTGTACTGTACCCCTTGGCCCTTCCCATTGACGATGAAACACAGAAATTGCATCGGAATTAAATATAAGAGACACAAGGCCGACTTAAGTACGGGACGACTGAGTCTTCCTACTGTCTATGTTTGAGCGTTTCCTGTGTCACTAGTTTTACATTCCGATTAACGTCTGCAGGTTTACTGTAACCCTTGGATCTTCCCAAAGACGATGAAACACAGAAATTGCATCGGAATTAAATATAAGAGACACAATGCCGACTTAAGTACAGGAAGAATGAGTCTTCCTACTGTCTATGTGTTGAGCGTTTCCTGTGTCACCAGTTTTACATTCTGATGCACCTCTGCAGGTTTACTGTATCCCTTGGACTTTCCCATTGACGGTAAAACACAGAAATTGCATCGGAATTAAATATAAGAGACACAATGCCGACTTAAATACACGAAGAATGAGTCTTCCTACTGTCTATGTGTTGAGCGTTTCCTGTGTCACCAGTTTTACAGTCTGATGCACCTCTGCAGGTTTACTGTATCCCTTGGACCTTCCCATTGACGATGAAACACAGAAATTTCATCGGAATGAAATATAAGAGACACAATGCCGACCTAAGTACAGGAAGACTGAGTCTTCCTACTGTCTACGTTTTGAGCGTTTCCTGTGTCACCAGTTTTACATTCCGATGCACCTCTGCAGGTTTACTGTATCCCTTGGACCTTCCCATTGACGATGAAACACAGAAATAGCATCGGAATTAAATATAAGAGACACAATGCCGACTTAAGTACAGGAAGACTGAGTCTTCCTACTGTCTATGTTTTGAGCGTTTCGTGTGACACTAGTTTTACATTCCGATGCACCTCTGCAGGTTTACTGTATCCCTTGGACCCTCCCATTGACGATGAAACACAGAAATTGCATCGGAATTAAATATAAGAGACACAATGCCGACTTAAGTACAGGAAGACTGAGTCTTCCTACTCTCTATGTTTTGAGCGTATCCTGTGTCACCAGTTTTACATTCTGATGCACCTCTGCAGGCTTACTGTATCCCTTGGACCTTCCCATTGACGATGGAACACAGAAATTGCATCGGAATTAAATATAAGAGACACAATGCCGACTTAAGTACAGGAAGACTAAGTCTTCCAACTGTCTATGTTTTGAGCGTTTCCTGTGTCATCAGTTTTCCTTTCCGATGCACCTCTGCAGGTTTACTATATCCCTTGGACCTTCCCATTGACGATGAAACACAGAAATTTCATCGGAAATGAATATAAGATACACAATGCCGACTTAAGTATAGGAAGACTTAGTCTTCCTACTGTCTATGATTTGAGCGTTTCCTGTGTCACCAGATTTACATTCCGATGCACCTCTGCAGGTTTACTGTATCCCGTGGAGCTTCCCATTGACGATGAAACACAGAAATTGCATCGGAATTAAATATAAGAGACACAATGCCGACTTAAGTACAGGAAGAATGAGTCTTCCTACTGTCTATGTGTTGAGCGTTTCCTGTGTCACCAGTTTTACATTCTGATGCACCTCTGCAGGTTTACTGTATCCCTTGGACCTTCCCATTGACGATGAAACACAGAAATTGCATCGGAATTAAATATAGGAGACACAATGCCGACTTAAGTACAGGAAGACTGAGTCTTCCTACTGTCTATGTTTTGAGCGTTTCCTGTGTCACTAGTTTTACATTTCGATGCACCACTGCAGGTTTACTGTATCCCTTGGACCTTCACAGTGACGATGAAACACAGAAATTGCATCGGAATTAAATACACTCCTGGAAATTGAAATAAGAACACCGTGAATTCATTGTCCCAGGAAGGGGAAACTTTATTGACACATTCCTGGGGTCAGATACATCACATGATCACACTGACAGAACCACAGGCACATAGACACAAGCAACAGAGCATCCACAATGTCGGCACTAGTACAGTGTATATCCACCTTTCGCAGCAATGCAGGCTGCTATTCTCCCATGGAGACGATCGTAGAGATGCTGGATGTAGTCCTGTGGAACGGCTTGCCATGCCATTTCCACCTGGCGCCTCAGTTGGACCAGCGTTCGTGCTGGACGTGCAGACCGCGTGAGACGACGCTTCATCCAGTCCCAAACATGCTCAATGGGGGACAGATCCGGAGATCTTGCTGGCCAGGGTAGTTGACTTACACCTTCTAGAGCACGTTGGGTGGCACGGGATACATGCGGACGTGCATTGTCCTGTTGGAACAGCAAGTTCCCTTGACGGTCTAGGAATGGTAGAACGATGGGTTCGATGACGGTTTGGATGTACCGTGCACTATTCAGTGTCCCCTCGACGATCACCAGTGGTGTACGGCCAGTGTAGGAGATCGCTCCCCACACCATGATGCCGGGTGTTGGCCCTGTGTGCCTCGGTCGTATGCAGTCCTGATTGTGGCGCTCACCTGCACGGCGCCAAACACGCATACGACCATCATTGGCACCAAGGCAGAAGCGACTCTCATCACTGAAGACGACACGTCTCCATTCGTCCCTCCATTCACGCCTGTCGCGACACCACTGGAGGCGGGCTGCACGATGTTGGGGCGTGAGCGGAAGACGGCCTAACGGTGTGCGGGACCGTAGCCCAGCTTCATGGAGACGGTTGCGAATGGTCCTCGCCGATACCCCAGGAGCAACAGTGTCCCTAATTTGCTGGGAAGTGGCGGTGCGGTCCCCTACGGCACTGCGTAGGATCCTACGGTCTTGGCGTGCATCCGTGCGTCGCTGCGGTCCGGTCTCAGGTCGACGGGCACGTGCACCTTCCGCCGACCACTGGCGACAACATCGATGTACTGTGGAGACCTCACGCCCCACGTGTTGAGCAATTCGGCGGTACGTCCACCCGGCCTCCCGCATGCCCACTATACGCCCTCGCTCAAAGTCCGTCAACTGCACATACGGTTCACGTCCACGCTGTCGCGGCATGCTACCAGTGTTAAAGACTGTGATGGAGCTCCGTATGCCACGGCAAACTGGCTGACACTGACGGCGGCGGTGCACAAATGCTGCGCAGCTAGCGCCATTCGACGGCCAACACCGCGGTTCCTGGTGTGTCCGCTGTGCCGTGCGTGTGATCATTGCTTGTACAGCCCTCTCGCAGTGTCCGGAGCAAGTATGGTGGGTCTGACACACCGGTGTCAATGTGTTCTTTTTTCCATTTCCAGGAGTGTATAAGAGACACAATGCCGACATAAATACAGGAAGAATGAGTCTTCCTACTGTCTATGTGTTGAGCGTTTCCTGTGTCACCAGTTTTACATTCTGATGCACATCTGCAGGTTTACTGTATCCCTTGGACCTTCCCATTGACGATGAAACACAGAAATTGCATCGGAATTAAATATAAGAGACACAATGCCGACTTAAATACAGGAAGAATGAGTCTTCCTACTGTCTATGTGTTGAGCGTTTCCTGTGTCACCAGTTTTACATTCTGATGCACCTCTGCAGGTTTACAGTATCCCTTGGACCTTCCCATTGACGATGAAACCAGAAATTTCATCGGAATGAAATATAAGAGACACAATGCCGACTTAAGTACAGGAAGACTGAGTCTTCCTACTGTCTACGTTTTGAGCGTTTCCTGTGTCACCAGTTTTACATTCCGATGCACCTCTGCAGGTTTACTGTATCCCTTGGACCTTCCCATTGACGATGAAACACAGAAATTGCATCGGAATTAAATATAAGAGACACAATGCCGACTTAAGTACAGGAAGACTGAGTCTTCCTACTGTCTATGTTTTGAGCGTTTCGTGTGACACTAGTTTTACATTCCGATGCACCTCTGCAGGTTTACTGTATCCCTTGGACCTTCCCATTGACGATGAAACACAGAAATTGCATCGGAATTAAACATAAGAGACACAATGCCGACTTAAGTACAGGAAGACTGAGTCTTCCTACCCTCTATGTTTTGAGCGTATCCTGTGTCACCAGTTTTACATTCTGATGCACCTCTGCAGGCTTACTGTATCCCTTGGACCTTCCCATTGACGATGAAACACAGAAATTGCATAGGAATTAAATATAAGAGACACAATGCCGACTTAAGTACGGGAAGACCGAGTCTTCCTACTGTCTATAATTTGAGCGTTTCCTGTGTCACCAGTTTTACATTCCGATGCACCTCTACAGGTTTACTGTATCCGTTGGACCTTCACAGTGACGATGAAACACAGAAATTGCATCGGAATTAAATATAAGAGACACAATGCCGACTTAAGTACAGGAAGACTAAGTCTTCCTACAGTCTATGTATTGAGCGTTTCCTGTGTCATCAGTTTTCCTTTCCCATGCACCTCTGCAGGTTTACTATATCCCTTGGAGCTTCCCATTCACGATGAAACACAGAAATTTAGTCGGAAATAAATATAAGATACACAATGCCGACTTAAGTATAGGAAGACTGAGTCTTCCTACTGTCTATGATTTGAGCGTTTCCTGTGTCACCAGATATACATTCCTATGCACCTCTGCAGGTTTACTGTATCCCGTGGAGCTTCCCATTGACGATGAAACACAGAAATTGCATCGGAATTAAATATAAGAGACACAATGCCGACTTAAGTACAGGAAGAATGAGTCTTCCTACTGTCTATGTGTTGAGCGTATCCTGTGTCACCAGTTTTACATTCTGATGCACCTCTGCAGGTTTACTGTATCCCTTGGACTTTCCCATTGACGGTAAAACACAGAAATTGCATCGGAATTAAATATAAGAGACACAATGCCGACTTAAATACAGGAAGAATGAGTCTTCCTACTGTCTATGTGTTGAGCGTTTCCTGTGTCACCAGTTTTACATTCTGATGCACCTCTGCAGGTTTACTGTATCCCTTGGACCTTCCCATTGACGATGAAACACAGAAATTTCATCGGAATGAAATATAAGAGACACAATGCCGACCTAAGTACAGGAAGACTGAGTCTTCCTACTGTCTACGTTTTGAGCGTTTCCTGTGTCACCAGTTTTACATTCCGATGCACCTCTGCAGGTTTACTGTATCCCTTGGACCTTCCCATTGACGATGAAACACAGAAATTGCATCGGAATTAAATATAAGAGACACAATGCCGACTTAAGTACAGGAAGACTGAGTCTTCCTACTGTCTATGTTTTGAGCGTTTCGTGTGACACTAGTTTTACATTCCGATGCACCCCTGCAGGTTTACTGTATCCCTTGGACCCTCCCATTGACGATGAAACACAGAAATTGCATCGGAATTAAATATAAGAGACACAATGCCGACTTAAGTACAGGAAGACTGAGTCTTCCTACTCTCTATGTTTTGAGCGTATCCTGTGTCACCAGTTTTACATTCTGATGCACCTCTGCAGGCTTACTGTATCCCTTGGACCTTCCCATTGACGATGAAACACAGAAATTGCATCGGAATTAAATATAAGAGACACAATGCCGACTTAAGTACAGGAAGACTAAGTCTTCCAACTGTCTATGTTTTGAGCGTTTCCTGTGTCATCAGTTTTCCTTTCCGATGCACCTCTGCAGGTTTACTATATCCCTTGGACCTTCCCATTCACGATGAAACACAGAAATTTCATCGGAAATGAATATAAGATACACAATGCCGACTTAAGTATAGGAAGACTTAGTCTTCCTACCGTCTATGATTTGAGCGTTTCCTGTGTCACCAGATTTACATTCCGATGCACCTCTGCAGGTTTACTGTATCCTGTGGAGCTTCCCATTGACGATGAAACACAGAAATTGCATCGGAATTAAATATAAGAGACACAATGCCGACTTAAGTACAGGAAGAATGAGTCTTCCTACTGTCTATGTGTTGGGCGTTTCCTGTGTCACCAGTTTTACATTCTGATGCACCTCTGCAGGTTTACTGTATCCCTTGGACCTTCCCATTGACGATGAAACACAGAAATTGCATCGGAATTAAATATAGGAGACACAATGCCGACTTAAGTACAGGAAGACAGAGTCTTCCTACTGTGTATGCTTTGAGCGTTTCCTGTGTCACTAGTTTTACATTTCGATGCATCACTGCAGGTTTACTGTATCCCTTGGACCTTCACAGTGACGATGAAACACAGAAATTGCATCGGAATTAAATATAAGAGACACAATGCCGACATAAATACAGGAAGAATGAGTCTTCCTACTGTCTATGTGTTGAGCGTTTCCTGTGTCACCAGTTTTACATTCTGATGCACATCTGCAGGTTTACTGTATCCCTTGGACCTTCCCATTGACGATGAAACACAGAAATTGCATCGGAATTAAATATAAGAGACACAATGCCGACTTGAATACAGGAAGAATGAGTCTTCCTACTGTCTATGTGTTGAGCGTTTCCTGTGTCACCAGTTTTACATTCTGATGCACCTCTGCAGGTTTACTGTATCCCTTGGACCTTCCCATTGACGATGAAACCAGAAATTTCATCCGAATGAAATATAAGAGACACAATGCCGACCTAAGTACAGGAAGACTGAGTCTTCCTACTGTCTACGTTTTGAGCGTTTCCTGTGTCACCAGTTTTACATTCCGATGCACCTCTGCAGGTTTACTGTATCCCTTGGACCTTCCCATTGACGATGAAACACAGAAATTGCATCGGAATTAAATATAAGAGACACAATGCCGACTTAAGTACAGGAAGACTGAGTCTTCCTACTGTCTATGTTTTGAGCGTTTCGTGTGACACTAGTTTTACATTCCGATGCACCTCTGCAGGTTTACTGTATCCCTTGGACCTTCCCATTGACGATGAAACACAGAAATTGCATCGGAATTAAATATAAGAGACACAATGCCGACTTAAGTACAGGAAGACTGAGTCTTCCTACCCTCTATGTTTTGAGCGTATCCTGTGTCACCAGTTTTACATTCTGATGCACCTCTGCAGGCTTACTGTATCCCTTGGACCTTCCCATTGACGATGAAACACAGAAATTGCATCGGAATTAAATATAAGAGACACAATGCCGACTTAAGTACAGGAAGACCGAGTCTTCCTACTGTCTATAATTTGAGCGTTTCCTGTGTCACCAGTTTTACATTCCGATGCACCTCTACAGGTTTACTGTATCCGTTGGACCTCCACAGTGACGATGAAACACAGAAATTGCATCGGAATTAAATATAAGAGACACAATGCCGACTTAAGTACAGGAAGACTAAGTCTTCCTACTGTCTATGTTTTGAGCGTTTCCTGTGTCATCAGTTTTCCTTTCCGATGCACCTCTGCAGGTTTACTATATCCCTTGGACCTTCCCATTCACGATGAAACACAGAAATTTCATCGGAAATGAATATAAGATACACAATGCCGACTTAAGTATAGGAAGACTGAGTCTTCCTACTGTCTATGATTTGAGCGTTTCCTGTGTCACCAGATTTACATTCCGATGCACCTCTGCAGGTTTACTGTATCCCGTGGAGCTTCCCATTGACGATGAAACACAGAAATTGCATCGGAATTAAATATAAGAGACACAATGCCGACTTAAGTACAGGAAGAATGAGTCTTCCTACTGTCTATGTGTTGAGCGTTTCCTGTGTCACAAGTTTTACATTCTGATGCACCTCTGCAGGTTTACTGCATCCCTTGGACCTTCCCATTGACGATGAAACACAGAAATTGCATCGGAATTAAATATAGGAGACACAATGCCGACTTAAGTACAGGAAGACAGAGTCTTCCTACTGTCTATGTTTTGAGCGTTTCCTGTGTCACTAGTTTTACATTTCGATGCACCACTGCAGGTTTACTGTATCCCTTAACCCTTCACAGTGACGATGAAACACAGAAATTGCATCGGAATTAAATATAAGAGACACAATTCCGACATAAATACAGGAAGAATGAGTCTTCCTACTGTCTATGTGTTGAGCGTTTCCTGTGTCACCAGTTTTACATTCTGATGCACATCTGCAGGTTTACTGTATCACTTGGACCTTCCCATTGACGATGAAACACAGAAATTGCACCGGAATTAAATATAAGAGACACAATGCCGACTTAAATACAGGAAGAATGAGTCTTCCTACTGTCTATGTGTTGATCGTTTCCTGTGTCACCAGTTTTACATTCTGATGCACCTCTGCAGGTTTACTGTATCCCTTGGACCTTCCCATTGACGATGAAACACAGAAATTTCATCGGAATGAAATATAAGAGACACAATGCCGACCTAAGTACAGGAAGACTGAGTCTTCCTACTCTCTATGTTTTGAGCGTTTCCTGTGTCACTAGTTTTACATTTCGATGCACCACTGCAGGTTTACTGTATCCCTTGGACCTTCACAGTGACGATGAAACACAGAAATTGCATCGGAATTAAATATAAGAGACACAATGCCGACCTAAGTACAGGAAGACTGAGTCTTCCTACTGTCTACGTTTTGAGCGTTTCCTGTGTCACCAGTTTTACATTCCGATGCACCTCTGCAGGTTTACTGTATCCCTTGGACCTTCCCATTGACGATGAAACACAGAAATTGCATCGGAATTAAATATAAGAGACACAATGCCGACTTAAGTACAGGAAGACTGAGTCTTCCTACTGTCTATGTTTTGAGCGTTTCGTGTGACACTAGTTTTACATTCCGATGCACCTCTGCAGGTTTACTGTATCCCTTGGACCTTCCCATTGACGATGAAACACAGAAATTGCATCGGAATTAAATATAAGAGACACAATGCCGACTTAAGTACAGGAAGACTGAGTCTTCCTACCCTCTATGTTTTGAGCGTATCCTGTGTCACCAGTTTTACATTCTGATGCACCTCTGCAGGCTTACTGTATCCCTTGGACCTTCCCATTGACGATGAAACACAGAAATTGCATCGGAATTAAATATAAGAGACACAATGCCGACTTAAGTACAGGAAGACCGAGTCTTCCTACTGTCTATAATTTGAGCGTTTCCTGTGTCACCAGTTTTACATTCCAATGCACCTCTACAGGTTTACTGTATCCGTTGGACCTTCACAGTGACGATGAAACACAGAAATTGCATCGGAATTAAATATAAGAGACACAATGCCGACTTAAGTACAGGAAGACTAAGTCTTCCTACTGTCTATGTTTTGAGCGTTTCCTGTGTCATCAGTTTTCCTTTCCGATGCACCTCTGCAGGTTTACTATATCCCTTGGACCTTCCCATTCACGATGAAACACAGAAATTTCATCGGAAATGAATATAAGATACACAATGCCGACTTAAGTATAGGAAGACTGAGTCTTCCTACTGTCTATGATTTGAGCGTTTCCTGTGTCACCAGATTTACATTCCGATGCACCTCTGCAGGTTTACTGTATCCCGTGGAGCTTCCCATTGACGATGAAACACAGAAATTGCATCGGAATTAAATATAAGAGACACAATGCCGACTTAAGTACAGGAAGAATGAGTCTTCCTACTGTCTATGTGTTGAGCGTTTCCTGTGTCACCAGTTTTACATTCTGATGCACCTCTGCAGGTTTACTGTATCCCTTGGACCTTCCCATTGACGATGAAACACAGAAATTGCATCGGAATTAAATATAGGAGGCACAATGCCGACTTAAGTACAGGAAGACAGAGTCTTCTTACTGTCTATGTTTTGAGCGTTTCCTGTGTCACTAGTTTTACATTTCGATGCACCACTGCAGGTTTACTGTATCCCTTGGACCTTCACAGTGACGATGAAACACAGAAATTGCATCGGAATTAAATATAAGAGACACAATGCCGACATAAATACAGGAAGAATGAGTCTTCCTACTGTCTATGTGTTGAGCGTTTCCTGTGTCACCAGTTTTACATTCTGATGCACATCTGCAGGTTTACTGTATCCCTTGGACCTTCCCATTGACGATGAAACACAGAAATTGCATCGGAATTAAATATAAGAGACACAATGCCGACTTAAATACAGGAAGAATGAGTCTTCCTACTGTCTATGTGTTGAGCGTTTCCTGTGTCACCAGTTTTACATTCTGATGCACCTCTGCAGGTTTACTGTATCCCTTGGACCTTCCCATTGACGATGAAACACAGAAATTTCATCGGAATGAAATATAAGAGACCCAATGCCGACCTAAGTACAGGAAGACTGAGTCTTCCTACTGTCTACGTTTTGAGCGTTTCCTGTGTCACCAGTTTTACATTCCGATGCACCTCTGCAGGTTTACTGTATCCCTTGGACCTTCCCATTGACGATGAAACACAGAAATAGCATCGGAATTAAATATAAGAGACACAATGCCGACTTAAGTACAGGAAGACTGAGTCTTCCTACTGTCTATGTTTTGAGCGTTTCGTGTGACACTAGTTTTACATTCCGATGCACCTCTGCAGGTTTACTGTATCCCGTGGAGCTTCCCATTGACGATGAAACACAGAAATTGCATCGGAATTAAATATAAGAGACACAATGCCGACTTAAGTACAGGAAGAATGAGTCTTCCTACTGTCTATGTGTTGAGCGTCTCCTGTGTCACCAGTTTTACAATCTGATGCACCTCTGCAGGTTTACTGTATCCCTTGGACTTTCCCATTGACGGTAAAACACAGAAATTGCATCGGAATTAAATATAAGAGACACAATGCCGACTTAAATACAGGAAGAATGAGTCTTCCTACTGTCTATGTGTTGAGCGTTTCCTGTGTCACCATTTTTACATTCTGATGCACCTCTGCAGGTTTACTGTATCCCTTGGACCTTCCCATTGACGATGAAACACAGAAATTTCATCGGAATGAAATATAAGAGACACAATGCCGACCTAAGTACAGGAAGACTGAGTCTTCCTACTGTCTACGTTTTGAGCGTATCCTGTGTCACCAGTTTTACATTCCGATGCACCTCTGCAGGTTTACTGTATCCCTTGGACCTTCCCATTGACGATGAAACACAGAAATAGCATCGGAATTAAATATAAGAGACACAATGCCGACTTAAGTACAGGAAGACTGAGTCTTCCTACTGTCTATGTTTTGAGCGTTTCGTGTGACACTAGTTTTACATTCCGATGCACCTCTGCAGGTTTACTGTATCCCTTGGACCCTCCCATTGACGATGAAACACAGAAATTGCATCGGAATTAAATATAAGAGACACAATGCCGACTTAAGTACAGGAAGACTGAGTCTTCCTACTCTCTATGTTTTGAGCGTATCCTGTGTCACCAGTTTTACATTCTGATGCACCTCTGCAGGCTTACTGTATCCCTTGGACCTTCCCATTGACGATGAAACACAGAAATTGCATCGGAATTAAATATAAGAGACACAATGCCGACTTAAGTACAGGAAGACTAAGTCTTCCAACTGTCTATGTTTGAGCGTTTCCTGTGTCATCAGTTTTCCTTTCCGATGCACCTCTGCAGGTTTACTATATCCCTTGGACCTTCCCATTCACGATGAAACACAGAAATTTCATCGGAAATGAATATAAGATACACAATGCCGACTTAAGTATAGGAAGACTTAGTCTTCCTACTGTCTATGATTTGAGCGTTTCCTGTGTCACCAGATTTACATTCCGACGCACCTCTGCAGGTTTACTGTATCCTGTGGAGCTTCCCATTGACGATGAAACACAGAAATTGCATCGGAATTAAATATAAGAGACACAATGCCGACTTAAGTACAGGAAGAATGAGTCTTCCTACTGTCTATGTGTTGAGCGTTTCCTGTGTCACCAGTTTTACATTCTGATGCACCTCTGCAGGTTTACTGTATCCCTTGGACCTTCCCATTGACGATGAAACCAGAAATTTCATCCGAATGAAATATAAGAGACACAATGCCGACCTAAGTACAGGAAGACTGAGTCTTCCTACTGTCTACGTTTTGAGCGTTTCCTGTGTCACCAGTTTTACATTCCGATGCACCTCTGCAGGTTTACTGTATCCCTTGGACCTTCCCATTGACGATGAAACACAGAAATTGCATCGGAATTAAATATAAGAGACACAATGCCGACTTAAGTACAGGAAGACTGAGTCTTCCTACTGTCTATGTTTTGAGCGTTTCGTGTGACACTAGTTTTACATTCCGATGCACCTCTGCAGGTTTACTGTATCCCTTGGACCTTCCCATTGACGATGAAACACAGAAATTGCATCGGAATTAAATATAAGAGACACAATGCCGACTTAAGTACAGGAAGACTGAGTCTTCCTACCCTCTATGTTTTGAGCGTATCCTGTATCACCAGTTTTACATTCTGATGCACGTCCGCAGGCTTACTGTATCCCTTGGACCTTCCCATTGACGATGAAACACAGAAATTGCATCGGAATTAAATATAAGAGACACAATGCCGACTTAAGTACAGGAAGACCGAGTCTTCCTACTGTCTATAATTTGAGCGTTTCCTGTGTCACCAGTTTTACATTCCGATGCACCTCTACAGGTTTACTGTATCCGTTGGACCTTCACAGTGACGATGAAACACAGAAATTGCATCGGAATTAAATATAAGAGACACAATGCCGACTTAAGTACAGGAAGACTAAGTCTTCCTACTGTCTATGTTTTGAGCGTTTCCTGTGTCATCAGTTTTCCTTTCCGATGCACCTCTGCAGGTTTACTATATCCCTTGGACCTTCCCATTCACGATGAAACACAGAAATTTCATCGGAAATGAATATAAGATACACAATGCCGACTTAAGTATAGGAAGACTGAGTCTTCCTACTGTCTATGATTTGAGCGTTTCCTGTGTCACCAGATTTACATTCCGATGCACCTCTGCAGGTTTACTGTATCCCGTGGAGCTTCCCATTGACGATGAAACACAGAAATTGCATCGGAATTAAATATAAGAGACACAATGCCGACTTAAGTACAGGAAGAATGAGTCTTCCTACTGTCTATGTGTTGAGCGTTTCCTGTGTCACAAGTTTTACATTCTGATGCACCTCTGCAGGTTTACTGCATCCCTTGGACCTTCCCATTGACGATGAAACACAGAAATTGCATCGGAATTAAATATAGGAGACACAATGCCGACTTAAGTACAGGAAGACAGAGTCTTCCTACTGTCTATGTTTTGAGGGTTTCCTGTGTCACTAGTTTTACATTTCGATGCACCACTGCAGGTTTACTGTATCCCTTAACCCTTCACAGTGACGATGAAACACAGAAATTGCATCGGAATTAAATATAAGAGACACAATTCCGACATAAATACAGGAAGAATGAGTCTTCCTACTGTCTATGTGTTGAGCGTTTCCTGTGTCACCAGTTTTACATTCTGATGCACATCTGCAGGTTTACTGTATCCCTTGGACCTTCCCATTGACGATGAAACACAGAAATTGCATCGGAATTAAATATGAGAGACACAATGCCGACTTAAATACAGGAAGAATGAGTCTTCCTACTGTCTATGTGTTGATCGTTTCCTGTGTCACCAGTTTTACATTCTGATGCACCTCTGCAGGTTTACTGTATCCCTTGGACCTTCCCATTGACGATGAAACACAGAAATTTCATCGGAATGAAATATAAGAGACACAATGCCGACCTAAGTACAGGAAGACTGAGTCTTCCTACTCTCTATGTTTTGAGCGTTTCCTGTGTCACTAGTTTTACATTTCGATGCACCACTGCAGGTTTACTGTATCCCTTGGACCTTCACAGTGACGATGAAACACAGAAATTGCATCGGAATTAAATATAAGAGACACAATGCCGACCTAAGTACAGGGAGACTGAGTCTTCCTACTGTCTACGTTTTGAGCGTTTCCTGTGTCACCAGTTTTACATTCCGATGCACCTCTGCAGGTTTACTGTATCCCTTGGACCTTCCCATTGACGATGAAACACAGAAATTGCATCGGAATTAAATATAAGAGACACAATGCCGACTTAAGTACAGGAAGACTGAGTCTTCCTACTGTCTATGTTTTGAGCGTTTCGTGTGACACTAGTTTTACATTCCGATGCACCTCTGCAGGTTTACTGTATCCCTTGGACCTTCCCATTGACGATGAAACACAGAAATTGCATCGGAATTAAATATAAGAGACACAATGCCGACTTAAGTACAGGAAGACTGAGTCTTCCTACCCTCTATGTTTTGAGCGTATCCTGTGTCACCAGTTTAACATTCTGATGCACCTCTGCAGGCTTACTGTATCCCTTGGACCTTCCCATTGACGATGAAACACAGAAATTGCATCGGAATTAAATATAAGAGACACAATGCCGACTTAAGTACAGGAAGACCGAGTCTTCCTACTGTCTATAATTTGAGCGTTTCCTGTGTCACCAGTTTTACATTCCAATGCACCTCTACAGGTTTACTGTATCCGTTGGACCTTCACAGTGACGATGAAACACAGAAATTGCATCGGAATTAAATATAAGAGACACAATGCCGACTTAAGTACAGGAAGACTAAGTCTTCCTACTGTCTATGTTTTGAGCGTTTCCTGTGTCATCAGTTTTCCTTTCCGATGCACCTCTGCAGGTTTACTATATCCCTTGGACCTTCCCATTCACGATGAAACACAGAAATTTCATCGGAAATGAATATAAGATACACAATGCCGACTTAAGTATAGGAAGACTGAGTCTTCCTACTGTCTATGATTTGAGCGTTTCCTGTGTCACCAGATTTACATTCCGATGCACCTCTGCAGGTTTACTGTATCCCGTGGAGCTTCCCATTGACGATGAAACACAGAAATTGCATCGGAATTAAATATAAGAGACACAATGCCGACTTAAGTACAGGAAGACTGAGTCTTCCTACTGTCTACGTTTTGAGCGTATCCTGTGTCACCAGTTTTACATTCCGATGCACCTCTGCAGGTTTACTGTATCCCTTGGACCTTCCCATTGACGATGAAACACAGAAATAGCATCGGAATTAAATATAAGAGACACAATGCCGACTTAAGTACAGGAAGACTGAGTCTTCCTACTGTCTATGTTTTGAGCGTTTCGTGTGACACTAGTTTTACATTCCGTTGCACCTCTGCAGGTTTACTGTATCCCTTGGACCCTCCCATTGACGATGAAACACAGAAATTGCATCGGAATTAAATATAAGAGACACAATGCCGACTTAAGTACAGGAAGACTGAGTCTTCCTACTCTCTATGTTTTGAGCGTATCCTGTGTCACCAGTTTTACATTCTGATGCACCTCTGCAGGCTTACTGTATCCCTTGGACCTTCCCATTGACGATGAAACACAGAAATTGCATCGGAATTAAATATAAGAGACACAATGCCGACTTAAGTACAGGAAGACTAAGTCTTCCAACTGTCTATGTTTGAGCGTTTCCTGTGTCATCAGTTTTCCTTTCCGATGCACCTCTGCAGGTTTACTATATCCCTTGGACCTTCCCATTCACGATGAAACACAGAAATTTCATCGGAAATGAATATAAGATACACAATGCCGACTTAAGTATAGGAAGACTTAGTCTTCCTACTGTCTATGATTTGAGCGTTTCCTGTGTCACCAGATTTACATTCCGATGCACCTCTGCAGGTTTACTGTATCCTGTGGAGCTTCCCATTGACGATGAAACACAGAAATTGCATCGGAATTAAATATAAGAGACACAATGCCGACTTAAGTACAGGAAGAATGAGTCTTCCTACTGTCTATGTGTTGAGCGTTTCCTGTGTCACCAGTTTTACATTCTGATGCACCTCTGCAGGTTTACTGTATCCCTTGGACCTTCCCATTGACGATGAAACCAGAAATTTCATCCGAATGAAATATAAGAGACACAATGCCGACCTAAGTACAGGAAGACTGAGTCTTCCTACTGTCTACGTTTTGAGCGTTTCCTGTGTCACCAGTTTTACATTCCGATGCACCTCTGCAGGTTTACTGTATCCCTTGGACCTTCCCATTGACGATGAAACACAGAAATTGCATCGGAATTAAATATAAGAGACACAATGCCGACTTAAGTACAGGAAGACTGAGTCTTCCTACTGTCTATGTTTTGAGCGTTTCGTGTGACACTAGTTTTACATTCCGATGCACCTCTGCAGGTTTACTGTATCCCTTGGACCTTCCCATTGACGATGAAACACAGAAATTGCATCGGAATTAAATATAAGAGACACAATGCCGACTTAAGTACAGGAAGACTGAGTCTTCCTACCCTCTATGTTTTGAGCGTATCCTGTGTCACCAGTTTTACATTCTGATGCACCTCTGCAGGCTTACTGTATCCCTTGGACCTTCCCATTGACGATGAAACACAGAAATTGCATCGGAATTAAATATAAGAGACACAATGCCGACTTAAGTACAGGAAGACCGAGTCTACCTACTGTCTATAATTTGAGCGTTTCCTGTGTCACCAGTTTTACATTCCGATGCACCTCTACAGGTTTACTGTATCCGTTGGACCTTCACAGTGACGATGAAACACAGAAATTGCATCGGAATTAAATATAAGAGACACAATGCCGACTTAAGTACAGGAAGACTAAGTCTTCCTACTGTCTATGTTTTGAGCGTTTCCTGTGTCATCAGTTTTCCTTTCCGATGCACCTCTGCAGGTTTACTATATCCCTTGGACCTTCCCATTCACGATGAAACACAGAAATTTCATCGGAAATGAATATAAGATACACAATGCCGACTTAAGTATAGGAAGACTGAGTCTTCCTACTGTCTATGATTTGAGCGTTTCCTGTGTCACCAGATTTACATTCCGATGCACCTCTGCAGGTTTACTGTATCCCGTGGAGCTTCCCATTGACGATGAAACACAGAAATTGCATCGGAATTAAATATAAGAGACACAATGCCGACTTAAGTACAGGAAGAATGAGTCTTCCTACTGTCTATGTGTTGAGCGTTTCCTGTGTCACAAGTTTTACATTCTGATGCACCTCTGCAGGTTTACTGCATCCCTTGGACCTTCCCATTGACGATGAAACACAGAAATTGCATCGGAATTAAATATAGGAGACACAATGCCGACTTAAGTACAGGAAGACAGAGTCTTCCTACTGTCTATGTTTTGAGCGTTTCCTGTGTCACTAGTTTTACATTTCGATGCACCACTGCAGGTTTACTGTATCCCTTAACCCTTCACAGTGACGATGAAACACAGAAATTGCATCGGAATTAAATATAAGAGACACAATGCCGACATAAATACAGGAAGAATGAGTCTTCCTAC